>NC_060121.1:307415885-308665885 GCF_021461395.2 Schistocerca americana | reverse complement strand
TGTATATTACTTAGTTAGTTATAGGTTTGCTGTTTCGTGCTGTGTGCTCATTCCATTGTGAGACTACGTTCAATGTGTTATCAACGCCTACCCAAACAGCAATTAGTGGAAGATATCCCGTCCCTTTTTGTAAAACAATATTTGTATTGTGATTTTATTACGTGATGTTTGCTGATTTGAAATGCAAGTAATTTTCTGTGCCATTAATTCTGAGCCGCTCTGCATAAAGGTTATGTCATTAATAAATTATAATAAGGTCTATAAGTACTTAAGCCCACACTACTGCCAGACTCTTACCCCTTATGGGGCAAAAACCGGAGCCAGTTTTTGAATCGACTGCCATTCCATTGATTCAGAAGTTCGCCACCAGGTGGAAGATATGTTTTATTGTAAGTTATTGTTCCAAGAAATTTCGTCCCAGCAGGTCGCTCCAGAGTTGAGAAAATGAGATAAGTCTGTTTCCTACTACTTACACGTAACTTTTCCGATGTTTTACTTTGAACATTTCATAATGTAAGGTTTGAAAAGAAGAATCAACGAATTACTCGTCGAGACTATTGCATTTAAGTTTTACTTCCGAGTGGAAGTAATTTTTCCTGCTGATCTCGAAAATCACATGGTTCACATGGCTCTGAGCACTATGGGACTTAACATCGGAGGTAATCAGTCCCCTAGAACTTAGAACTACTTAAACCTAACTAACCTAAGGACATCA
Organism: Schistocerca americana; assembly: GCF_021461395.2. NCBI lineage: Eukaryota > Metazoa > Arthropoda > Insecta > Orthoptera > Acrididae > Schistocerca > Schistocerca americana. The sequence continues at coordinate 308,665,170 of NC_060121.1, read as the reverse complement.
CACACATCCATGCCCGAGGCAGGATTCGAACCTGCGACCGCTGCGGTCGGGCAGTTCCAGACTGTAGCGCCTAGAACCGCTCGGCCACTCCGGCCGGCACTCGAAAATCAGCAAGGCAAATTTTTCAGAAAGCGGCGAAATGGGGCAAATCCCTGCAGGTGTTTTGGGTTAAATCCCAGCAGCTCCAACAACGTGATGATAATTGTTCAATGAAAACCCTCGAAAAAGATGACATTTAGTACACACTGCGTGAGGTTATCTCACCCGAAGATATAGTTCTGTTACCTGAAATAAATATTTAAGGAAAACTTCCCGGAAAAGCACTGGAATCTGTGTTTCTGACCCCGACACACATTAAAGAACGAATGGAATAAAAATGCATGGGAAAAGAAAAGCTTGTTTCTGAGAAAGAAAAATGTGCCACAGAAAGAAAAAAGCATGCTGCAGAAACAAAACGACGTAAGCCAGATTTCATTACACCAGTGTCAATAAAAGAAAGAAAACATATCAAACGGCCACTTGATTAGTCTTCAGCGTCAGATTCATACTTCTCACATCATGACAATAGCTCAGGTATAGATAAGGACCCAATATTTGGCGAAGAACTATCTGAAGAAGAAGTAGTTGAACTCTTCCAGGTTACCCTTCCAATCCTCGTTTTGTGGAGAAGAAAATGTTATTTTTTACAGGTATTTTCAAGCATGATGTTCAAATTTGCGAGACATTTCATTTCAATTTTGTGTTGCGTAACTTGGTTACAATACAACAAAGTGTTATTTCAAGTCATTTTATTATAGAGACATTCATTTTTATCCATGTTTATCTCAAATGGGGCAAAGAGCTGCAATTACACATGCGTCACAAGCGTTACACGTGAAACATCATTCCAATATTTACAGACTTTGTGATATTATTGGATTTCAGACATTTTGCATATGAGAAAAGGACAGCCGTCGAGCTGTAGTTTGTAATGATACTAAGCATGACAACGCGAGAGTAAAGAAACGAAATCTGTTTATAACGTGCGCCTATACCAAGACGCGCGACCAGCGTTTAAAAGGTACTTTTAAACACTACGACTCGCTGGGCGCAGATATTTAAAATCATTGCCGCAGCGCTTGATAGCAAGAAGCTGCGAAACAGAAGAAATAACAATTTATCATTTGTTAGGAAAATTCTAGAGTCTTTATAGTTAGTCGTACTTCTGGTCGCCGATATGTTAACATGTACTTCATTACCTTTGATGTTTGGCCGCCGACTTGATAAGACGTGTTGTGTAGCACCGCTACAAGTTATATTTCATTTAGTGTGAAAAACCACGTTATCATCAAGAAAGAAAACGCTTTTGTAAACCTTGTGACGATAAAAAATACTTACGCGCACGCCAGGACACTTAATTTTTACAAAATATCACACATACAAAAGCAGCGATTGTTGGACTGCTCCATGTATGAGAAAAACATAAAAATGTAAGTTTTGTATTCATTGTAAATTTGTTAATGTTTATAGTTTAACGCCTTTGTTCTTTGAGAATATATTGATGCTTCACTGTACAGAAAATCTATGCTTATTCTTTTCTTTAAATTAACCACAAATAATGTTTATGTTTAAATGAACTTTGTTGCAGGTTCGCTCTTTATCGCGGTGTCTCGATTGTATTTGGGAGACCATTAATGTGTTCAATTTCCGATCTGACAACTTTTTTTACAAAATTTCACTGTTTTGCATTCATTTCCAATTTTCCTTATTATTATTCAAATAGGTCCCTTAGGTAATTTCATTCAAGAGTCTGATTGCGTGAAAGCAATCCGGGTTAAGAGGTCATTTGAGAAACTATTTTCGCGCAATCAATCTGTACGTCTCCTGAACACAATCGAGAACCGACGCATCGGCGACCATTCATTAATTTTTCTCTCTTTCCAAGTCGTACCAAAAAACGGCCAAGGAGAACTGCCGTGAGTACGCAATCTAGTGTTAAAGGTTGCATTCTTTATCTTGTCGGCAAACATTGCCATAAATTATAATCATCAATGTTATATTTGGTTAAATGAGAAAAGCCAAAAAACCTTTTAACGCTAGAACTTTAAGGATCTATTCATCACATAACAAGAATTAAATGAGTAAACTTTCACTGTATTTGGAAGTGATGTCCATCATAATGAATATGAGATGTGATCCCCAGGGGTACAAATATATCTTTTAGTCATTGTAGTGCGGAAGCGAATGGCTGCCAAATTACTTGAGGAATTGTCTTGAGGAACTCTTTGCCATGTCTCAAACGCATGCTGAGGCTCTATGCATGTTGTTACGAAACTCCTCACAACGTATCGCACACATGGTCTGGACAATAGAGCAAGGGATCAGACTGGTTACTCCAAGACCGTATATTTCCCTTTTGAACTTGAAAGGTGCCTATTCATTTGCAATTTAATTTTTGTTCAAGTTGATTTTGTTTTTCTCAAATCACATCATTATCTTTGCAATACTTTGCTTGTTTCCACTATAGCGAGCTTCGACTATTAGAAATAATCTCTTTGAACAATTTCTTTTTATCGATACTTAGGCATTTAACACCTCTGGATGTTGGTTTTGGCCACCAGCCAGTGAGGAGCCGTCACGTTTTTCGGTCCACGAACCTCTTTAGTTTGAATGGACATTCAGCATTTTGTTTTCTGTTGCGTCTCTGTTTCGTCGAGTGCTGCCCTGGTTTATTTGGGAAGAAGGCTGGCTTTGTCCGATGTTGGGATGACCAGGTTCGGAATTTCTAAAACGATGATGAAATCTGGCGAGATATTTGCAGTTACTTGCCACGATAACTATTAGGAAAAAGTATAGCTTGTTTCAGACGAGTATTCAAAAGTTCTGCACAGATACGATTATTCCATGTCCAGTCTCCCGAGAACATGTTTGCGCACCGCGAAATGAAACCGCATAGGTCGCTCACTGTTTATTACATCGAAGCTGATTATAGGGTCCAACATTATATTTTCCATCCGTCATGTTGTAGATTCAAACTTTTCAACCTTTTCCGAGCTGTAAATGAATTATTGTTTCGCTGAATCTAGTGTATTGCGAGAATGACGTTTCATCCCTCATTTTGAGAACCGTGTATTGTATTAGCATCTAGAGAACCCATGTGGTTTATTGCGGTTAATAAAATCAACTGCTACCTGGCTTGCCACGATACTCATTACACTTGCAGATGGCGAATGAAGCACCTAAATACATCTATGAGATGGGACAACCAGTTAACTGGCTTCATTACCTTTTGCAGTTGCCAAATACTTGCAATAAATATTACATTTTCGCACGAAATTAAAATGGAGTAAGTTGAGTCGATGACTACCGTTGTGGACGATCGTTGTTTTCTAAATGACATGTTAGTGATATATATGGTGGAATATGTGATACCAAGAGGCTTTGTAATTGCAATATTAAGTGCAATTTACACTTTGAACTTCTATTCTGTTTGGTGGTTCAAGAAGGTATGGCTTAGAGAGTATTGGTTTAATTATTCTTACAGATTCAAAGTCAGTGATTATGTATCTAAGGGAACATATCTGCAATGCTTGGAACTATACTCCGAAACCAAATACGCTAGTCAATTCTTGGATAGCTTCCTGACCAATCATTACATATTATTTAATGTTTGAACAATAGCTGTGTAAATTTTATTTTCAGTTGGGCTGAGCTTATATAAGCATGTTTCTGTGTGGTGCTTCTATTAAACATCATACAGCGTTTTCAGTTTGTTTTCTGGGGTGTAGAGATTCATATTTTACTGCATAGCTTAATTGTTCAAGGCTTTAACTAACTGCTCGTGGCAGTAATTCAGTTTTTCACACACACACACCTCTTACGTCTTAAAAACTGCAGTATGGTGTCTAGTATTTCCTGCTGGAATACGCCGTTGGTATTGTGTCATGAAATATACGGCAATATGGTTTACTAATGCTGCCGCATACTGGCGAGCATTCAGCCTCTTCAACAACTGCCAAGTCAGTTCTGTTGTCATCTCCAACAGTTCCTCAAATCACGATTCCAGGAGCTGTCAGGAGCTGGACAGCTGTAGGTCTAGAGAATCATTGGTTCATGTTACCTTGTATCAGGTCATCTACGGACACGTTGACGTCGTTGCGACCACAACAGACAGAAGTGAGGTTCATCGATGCATACCACAGCATGGCTGCTAATGGCCCAGTTCAGTCTGGCTGTGACTCACCCAAGTCTCTGGTGTCCGTGGTATGATATCAGCGGTAAACGACCCATTGACACTTGGGCTGTCACTTCGTCCATGACCTCTGTCTTGATTTCAATTATTGTTATCAGTCTATTCATCGGGACCGCCGAACAGTTCTAAGGCCAGTTCGGGGTGTAGCCTTCTGGAAGGAGCCGTTCCTTAGCATCTTGCCACACTGTCGTCCTAAGACCATCTCGTTAGTGCTCGTTCGACAGTCGGTTCACCACTATCTTTTGTCTGTGCGATCTGGCGGTAGGGTACTCCCATATCCCGCATACCAATGTCCCAGAGATTTGACTTTTCCCAAATTCCAGTAGGTAGTGATAAGCTGCACGTGCACGTCAGTTGGGTCTGTTGTGCTGCGATATCTACCTGAAAAGTATTAGTAACTGAGGTCTGTTGACTCACCGTCAGTACAGATTCAGAAAATATCGTTCTAACAAAGCTAGCTAGCTCTTTACTCGCACGAAGTAATGGGTGCTGTTTGCAAAGGATTCCATTTTTATATATTCCCGGAAGGCTCTTGACAGTTCCTCACAAGAGACTATTAATGAAATTGCGTATCTATGGAGTATCGCTTCAGTTGTGTGACAGGATCCGTGATTTCCTCTCAGAAAGATTACAGTACGTAGAAATCTACGGAAAATCGTCGAGTAAAACAGAAGTGGTATCTGGTGTTACCTAAGGAAGTGATATAGACCCTCTTCTGTTCCTAACATACATAAACGATTTTGGAGATAATACGAGCACCTCTCTTAGATTGTTTGCAGATGATGTTGTCATTTACCGTCTTGTAAATTCATCAGGAGATTAATCAATCAATCAGTTCCTATTATTTGTCTGAAGACAGAATTGATGTTGCATAAGACATCGTCAAGTACAAATTATTTCTTTGTGGACAACATAATATAATGTTACATATAACTTACATAAATCTTAATTTATACTTGTATAAGTTATTTCTTTGTGGGCAACAGAATACAATGTTACATATTAAACTGACATAAATTTCAATTTACACTTCTATATTACCCAGTTTATAATATACATAATTTACTTTACAGTACAGTTAAATCATTTATAATATTACATAAAAAATCCTGAACATTATAGAAAGACTTTCTTTTTAGCCATGATTCCATCACCATTTTAAATTTATTGTGTGGCAGTTCCTTAATACTTTGTGGTATTTTGTTCAGAAACACCTTGCAAATGTGAGTAAAATTGTTTTTGATCTTGGCTAGTCTAGTCCAGAGGACATTTATCAAGTATCTGTTCCTGGTTTCATAAATATGGACATTAGCCCTCGTTTCATATATAAGAGCATTCTCTTTGGCGTAGACAAGAACTCGCATTATGTACAAACTGGGAACAGAAAGTATTTTGTATTTGGTGAAATATTCTTTGCAGGAAGTTGTGTTTTGTAGACCTAAAATGCACCTTACTGCTTTGCTCTGCCACAGGAAGACATTCTTAGCCCCAGCAGAGTTCCCCCAGAGTATTACCCCATAGTTCAAATGTGTGTGAAAAAATGCATAATAGGCCATAAGGAGGAGGTCTTGATTGACACAGCTTTTTAATTTTCTTATCAGGTACACTACTCTTGATAATTTATTACAAACTTTTTCTGTCTTGGTATTCCAACATAACTTACTGTCAAGATGGATGCCTAACAATTTCACTGATTTTTCCTTGAGTTTGTGCAGATGAGTATCAAGGTTCCTGAGGGAGAAAAGTATGTGTTCTGTTTCATCATCATTTCGCTTTAATCCGTTGTCTCTGAACCAATCACTAACCTCTTCCATCATTAGTTCATTCACTTGTATCATAACTTTTTCATCTGTATGAGATGTGATGAAAGTGGTGTCATCTGCATACATCACTACTTCACATGGCACCATACTTGAGAAGTCATTTACATATATAACAAACAGGAAGGGTCTCAACACAGAACCTTGTGGGACCCCATACATAACACACTGAAAATCAGATTATTTGTTTCGATTTATGATCACCATTAGTTTTCTGCTAGTTAAGTATGATCTCAAAAATGCCAGTTCATTGCTTTTTATTCCATAATGTTCTATTTTGTTTATTAAAATATTACGTGAAACAGTGTCAAAGGCCTTGCTAACATCCAACAGAGTGGAATAGGTATGTTGTCTATCTTCAAAGCCATGTAGAGCAGGTAACACAAAATTTTGAATGGCCTTGATTGTAGACAGCTCATTTCGAAAACGACACTGAGCCTTGTTTAAGAGGTTATTACTTTCAAATAAATCATTCAGTTGGTTTTTTTCTATAGTTTCAATAATTTTTTATATTATTGGGACTATTGAAATATGCCTATAGTTTTTACGTGTGTTTCTGTCTCCATTTTTATGCCCAGGCAATATGGTGGTTAACTTCAAGTTCTCTGGAAATACTCCTTTTGTGAACATAAGATTTATAAGGAAACTAATTTCAATAAGGCACTACATCCGAATGACGCGAAAAGTGTCAATGGTCTCTCAGTAAGGAAAAGTGTGAGGTCATCCACACGCATATAACAAGAAATCCGTTAAATTTCGTTTACATGATAAATCACACAAATCTGAAGGCTGCCATTTCGACTAAGTACCTAGAAATTACAGCTAGGAACAACTTAAGTTGGAATTATCACACAGATAATGTTGTGGGAAAGGTGAACCAATGACCACGTTTTATTGGCATAACACTTCAGAAGATGCAACATATCTTCTAAAGACATTGCCTACACTACGCCTGCTCGTCCTCTGCCGGAGCACTGCTGTGCTATACGAGATCCTTACCAGATAAGATTGAAGGGGGACATGGAAACAGTTCAAAGAAGGGCAGCTTGTTCTGTATTATAGCGAAATAGGGGGGAGAGTGTCGTGGATATAATGAGCGAACTGGGATGGCAATCATTAAAACAAAGACGTTTCCAGTTGCGGCGAGCTCTTTTCACAAAATTTCAATCACAAACTTTCTCCTCTGAATGTGAAAATATTTTACCATCGCCAACCAACGTAGTGAGAAATGATCATCTTAATTAGAGAAATCAGAGCTCGCACAGAAATACTCAAATGGTCATTTTCCCCATTCGCTGTTAGAAAGTGGAACGGAAGAAAAATGGTCTGAAAATGGTTCGAAGAACCCTCTGACACGCTCTTGAAAGTGAATTTCAGAGTATTCGTGTAGATGTAGATGCAGATATAGAACATTAGCGACAACATCAAAGAGCCATCGTGTAGTCACACCATTCTTCACCTACAGGACTGATTATTTTCTGTCCTGAAAATAAGCTCACATAAAGGTACGTTTACACTGGGATACATGTATCGCGACATGTATGAGCGACATGTCAATTTGACATGTCGCGATACATCACCTCATACAAAAATTCACGGAACTTGTATGCGGACCCTCGAGCTCATACATGTCGCGTATACATTTTGTATATCGCTTTTTGGCCATATACGCGACATGTATGAGCGACATTTGAAGAACTCGCGCATGCGCAGTACTATCATTTCCTGTCGTCTTGTCGACTGCCGCTTATTTCGACGATTAGCGCATGCGTAGTACCAGGCTCTTTGGCGGCTGTTTGAGTTTTGAAGGTGCCGACTGTCGTTTCGACGTTAATGTATCTGCATAAAATATCAAAAAGTGCCATATGCAACATTATTCTTCGTGTTTGCGAGGCCATTGTGCAAGTTTTATCCCAAGAAGTGAAGGTAAAAGTTTTATATATATCAGAGTATGTCATACATTAAATAATTTTTTCATGCATCTGGCACGTATATCAATGTTTTGCTGTTATTCCGGCGGCCTCGCGTGATAATGTTGACAACGGATGCCGACAATCGTGTGTGAGACGTCGGCATTAGCAATCGCGCGACAATGCAAATGTTTTGTCATGAAATCTTCGTTTTACGAGGAATCCCCAGTGGCTAAAAAACGGAGTGTTACTGCCAACTGATCCTCTGGTGGAATCGCTTCCCGAAAGTTTGTGTTGGTTTTGGACACAAGAAGAGCCACAAGTGATAACAAACTGCGGAAATCCTCCATACTCATCCTAACATAATTTCTAAAATATGGCGTTAATTCGCGAGAAACTCTCTGTGCCACCATCTACGCTTCCTCCGCCTTTTCTTCCTATCATCTTCCAAAAGAGCAAGTGTATCAGCACACAAAAATGTGAAAACTTCCAAATCGTCGTCGGAAGCTATCGCACAGTGATACATATCAACCAGTGTAAACGCACGCTCATACATGTATGAGGTTGATACTTGTCAACTCATACAAGTCGCGATACATGTCGCAAAGTCGTATATACATGTATCTCATACATGTGCCGATACAAATCGCAGTGTAAACGCACCTTGACGATGACATTTTAATCAAAAGCCACAGACGTGGAAATACTGAAGCACGAGACTGGCAGCGTGCTGTCAAGGTGTTAATGGTCTGACACTACCGTTACCGTAGGTGTAGTTATTGTGGCAGAGTTACAGATAAGGCAATTAAGGGAATTAAATGTTTTATCAAATCACATTTTATAACCCACTTTGCAAGGGTCCCAGTTTTCTTACTGACGATGATGAGCTTCCCTGCGTTTAATGACTACATCCGAAATGGGATAACAGTAATGGCGGAGAAAGTCACTTAGCGTTGGTCGCTCTTTGGATGCAATGGTAGTTGCAGAAATCGCTAACGTATACTCTACTTTGGAATAGCTGTTTTGTGCATCTGACTACGTTGGGCAACGTTTTGCGGACTATTGTGTACATGTAACACCTAAAATGAGTGCGAACAATAATGGTATATGTGTCTTCCATTTTCTTTGTCGAATACACAGTACGAACTGTCCTTTTTTGCTTCTTATTACATTCTACCTATTTAAGTTATATAAATAAGCTGAAATAGATTGAGGGAAAACACAAAACATTTCTCTTGATATTAACAGCTGACATTTTTAGAATTATAATTCAATGTGTGGCTTGACTTTTGCTGAGGTTTCTCTGAATTAAACCAGGGAAAATGATCACAGCGTAAATTTTGGAATTTTTTTTTTAATGTCCGTGATTGGGAACCTCAGTGAGAGAGCAGGAAGCTGAAATTATTTATTTGAGTGCTTTGAGCAGTTAGGAGTGAATCAGGTACGAAAATTCCACAAGAAATGAGCTTCTTCATTGGCTTTTGAATTTAATCATACGCCTCTCGTAACCTTTCAGGATCATCGTGTTTCCGCATACGGTAGCCAACTGATACATGAAAATAATAATATTTTAGTTGGATGGTAGGTTTATTGTTTCTGAGCGCTTAACAGCTTAGCCGTCAGCGGCTTTGCATTAAATAGTCAGGAACGCGTGCGGTTAAAATGTTCTAAGAGGTATGTAACACATTGTAAAACGAAATGTTAATGCTACAGACACAAACACACTCTCTCTCTCTCTCTCTCACACACACACACACACATACACACACAGCCTGAATAAAACACGAAGCAGTTACGCATTAAAATAAATCCTAAAAGTAAAAAATATATATACATAGACTTGACGTAAGCCTAATGAACAAAACAGCACTTCTTTGTGTGTGGCTCATCTCACAAAAATTGGATGAGCCAGCCACTCTGTAAAATACGAAAAATCCCCTTCAGTAGCATTTAGGAAACGGCCGTAACGCCGCACAGAATCGCTTAATATTCTCGCAAATGAGAAGGCATATTAGGTGTCATGTGAAGTATGCCCACATGCCGGTGCACAGCGTCTACTTGCACTATTGTCTGTGAAGTTTGCGACACCAAAAAGGAGACATGTAATTAAAATAAAATTTATTCTACAGATTATGTGTGGTGTGCATACTGTAAGACCTTCTGTACACACACCATCAGATTATTTGACTTGTCGCTCTAGCGAAGTAGGCGAGTGTCAGCAATATGTCTCGTGGTCTTATAGTGGCGTGTTTACCTTCTGCCATAAGGTCAGACGATAGAAATGCCACTTGCACGCTTAGAGTAGCACATTGACGGTAACCAACAGAACTTGATTAATTTTCACACACATTTATTAAAATAATAACAAGCATAAAAATTACTTAACTTGGTTCTGGATGCTATTTACAATTGACTATCTGAAGTTCCTTTGGTATTGGTACATTAAACTTATTCTCGCATATATCTCTGATACTTGACAAAAGTGTCTATACATTTATCTTCATGGCTATGTTTAGGAAATGGTAATCTTATTGGGCGCAGACTGAAACTTGTCTACAGTCTGGTGCAGACAAATGCAGACTGGTACAGACTGGTGCAGACAATGCAGACTGACTTATCGGAGGTCTGTACACTCGTTATAATACCTCGCGCGTTCATGTATCATTGCGCGAGTGTGATCCGCGAGGAGAAAAGGTTCTACGTTAGCAGCAATCTCACTGGCTGCGTTACATATTAATACGTGGATCGGCGGAAGCAGAATTTGATCCGTCTCTAAGGCAGCACCATCTCGTAGTGCAGAGACGGACGAGCACTGCTCCTGCGCTGTTGTGCTTAGCGGAGCGCGCTCTAGTGGGAAAGTTGTGTACACGCTGACTACGCGGAACTATGTACACAACATTATGCATATTACAATACACAGATGATTAGAATTACAGCACTATAAATGCACTTTGACAGAAGAAATTCAGTACGGCATGAGCCCACTATCTGATCCAGCCGGATCCTGGTTATGCTGTTGGGGAGCGCACTGCTGTGCCGTTTCTAGGCACATTGGCAAAGCATCGGTAGAGGTTTCGAAGGACCAGAACAAACTAATTTCCAACAGAGCGTATTCCAAACACTTTTGATGGGCGACATGTCAGGCGAACGTGTACGCTAGAGAGGCAATGGTAACCGTCGTTCTTGGAAGTAGACATGCACATTTCTCGCCGCGTGTGGTCGGACATTATCCCGCTGAATTATAGTATGTGGAGCAGCCTGGAGGAAGGACATTGCATCGACGTCTAAAAACCTCATGTAACGACTGCTCTTCAGATTTTTCACGCTACGTGGGACGCGAGACCACATGTTATACTGGGTGATCAAAAAGTCAGTATAACTTTGAAAACTGAATAAATCACGGAATAATGTAGACAGAGAGGTACAAATTGACACACATGCTTGGAATGACATGGGGTTTTATTAGAACCAGACAAATGTCCGACAGATGGCGCTTCATCTGATCAGAATAGCAATAATTAGCATAACAAAGTAAGACAGAGCAATGATGATGTTCTTTATAGGAAATGCTCAATATGTCCACCATCATTCCTCAACAATAACTGTAGTCGAGGAATAATGTTGTGAACAGCACGGTAAAGCATGTCCGGAGTTATGGTGAGGCATTGGTGTCGGATGTTGTCTTTCAGCATCCGTAAAGATGTCGTTCGATCACGATACACTTGCGACTTCAGGTAACCCCAAAGCCAATAATCGCACGGACTGAGGTCTGGGGACCTGGGAGGCCAAGCATGACGGAAGTGGCGGCTGAGCACACAATCATCACCAAACGACGCGCGCAAGGGATCTTTCATGCGTCTAGCAATATGGGGTGGAGCGCCTGGTTCTAATAAAACCCCATGTCATTCCAAGCATGTGTGTCAATTTTTACCTCTCTATCTACACTATTCCGTGGTTTATTAAGTTTTCAAATTTATACTGACTTTTTGATCACCCCATATAACCAACGGCGGCCCCAACCATCACACTTGGCATTTGTGCACTTTGCCGCTCAAAATACAGTATGCCCGATTCTGTTCATACCGTCTAAAACATACGCGGCCATAACATTAGGGCAATCTGAAGCGAGGCTCGTCCGAAAACACTACATTATGGCGCTCAGCATGCCAGTGACAGCATCGACGTGCTCATTGCAATATGGGCTGTTTGCAGGTTTCGGTCGATGAAGCCGACCCAGTTACGTGGTTGCCACCATCCAGTCCACCGAGCGAGGTGGCGCAGTGGTTAGCACACTGGACTCGCATTCGGGAGGACGACGGTTCAATCCCGTCTCCAGCCATCCTGATTTAGGTTTCCCGTGATTTCCCTAAATCGCTTCAGGCAAATGCCGGGATGGTTCCTTTGAAAGGGCACGGCCGATTTCCTTCCCAATCCTTCCCTAACCCGAGCATGAGCTCCGTCTCTAATGGCCTCGTTGTCGACGGGACGTTAAACACTAACAACCACCACCACCATCCAGTCCTAGCAGTTCGCTTCAAACCGCAAACTCAGATATGTTCACAACTGTTGTGGTGCTCCAACGTCCAACCAATACTGTGGACGAAGCTGTTCTGTCGGCTACGGCCATGCAGACAGCATGGTGATCATCTATGGTCACATTGTGTGGTCTTGTTCCTGCTCATCGGTGATTACGACTGTCTTCTGCCCACTGGTTCCACACTCGCATCACAGTCCTAGCAACGTAGCCTGTCGGATCTGCTGTGTCACGGTAGGCCAAACCCGTTTCCCAGACCCGATCGAACTCATTCACATGCTGATACTTCACTCTTTGATGTCAACGGGGCATATCGGCAGCTGTTTACTCTTGTCCACTCCGTTTGTCGGTCTTTCCGACAAAGCGTTGCGTAACACTGACCTGTCAAGTCGCATAAAAGAGATTCCACGTGCACGCCATTTCTTCGTTGTCTTAATCTCGAATTATGCTTCCACTGTTCTGCACATCTAAGTATGAAGTGATTGAGCCCATTTCTTCTGGGTGTTGTAATTTTTACACACAGTAGTGTAGTTACAACGTGGCTCACTGAGAAGGCGACGTCATGATCACCACAAACCAGTTAGTCCTCTCGCCGTTGAATAGAGCAATCAGAGAGTTACCCATAACGTCTTGCGAACTTTTCTCATCGTTAGATCCCCACATTCCCTTACGAGTGTAGTTCTGATGGGTGGCAGTATCGATTAGAGAATTTTTATTTGTGGTATTAGGTAGAGTGCTCGTGAGCAAGAATTCTGTAGTTACAGCACTGATTGATAAAGAAGCTTAACTGTTAAAGAAAACATGAGGATTGTTTGGAATGTGGTACATCTGGCAATCTATTTCGGATCCTTGTGGAAGGAAAGAGTCAGTTCTAACAGGATCTAGGTACGGTGTGTCATCGGCTGCTCCGAGATTCGTAGATAGGATTTACTATCCTAGCATAGGCGTGCGTGACCGCCGGGAAGCAACGGAAATTTTCTTTTTCACACAGACATTTAACATTTATATTTAGGAAACATGATATTCATAGACTGAAGCACTTCGATTCTTTCCTTTTCATGTTTTCTCGTAGTCCATCATTCGCTTTTATGCCATTTTGTGCGGCAGCAGCACATTTACGAAAATTTCATCCTCAATTTACCATTGTTTAATACTGGTAGACTTGTTTTAGCGAGGAATACCCTCTTTGCTTCTGCTAATCTGCTTCTTAATAAACCCGATGTTGCGTGTGTCATGCGACATTTTTCTTCGAAGGTAGCACACAGTTTTTCAGTTGGTTTTCTATGGCGTAAGCAATTCTGATGTTAGTTTATAGAGAGTCTCATAACTGCTATTCTTCATTGCTTTCATCTTTCTTTGGTTTAGGATTGGCAGCTGTGATTCGCAAACTACAGTGTTCAGTGATTCAGACCAATTTGGCGTTACCATTTGCCGGCAGCTTTGTCAGAACAGGGAGCTAATTATTCCCTGGAGGCAGTGCTTGCCGAGTGAAAGGTCTTCGAGACGTTAATTAAAATGGGAAAAAACCATATTGTGTACAGGGAAACTGAGTTTTTGATTTTGGTGTATCTTTCTGATCTTCGCAGTTTTGAACTGAGATCCCGAGACACTTTTCTGTGCTGAAATTGCCAATGACCTCGCAAATAACCAGTCAGGTTAAGCAGAAATTGTTAGCGTTTTATATGTCCAGTCCAATGATCGGATCTGTAATCGGATTAGTACAGGTCAGTGGACATTTGTGTCACAGTTCTGACGTTTTAATCTTGTCCCACGGGGTAGAGGCTTGTGACCTTTATCAGACACAATTTCAATATAGCGATGGAGATAAATTATTAGAATTTGCCGATTAACAGTTCATTCGCAGACGGTAGTACATATACGTTACTAATAAAAAATACGTTAATTATTACGTTAATTACTTAAACTCTTCTAATCTTAAATAGGAAAGACTTTCCTAACGTTCCGTAAAATATATTTTTAATTGAGCACGATTCTGCTAGGCCATCGTGAAGATAACTGAATGTTCCAAACACATGTAAAATAACGTGCTTTTTACACAGATATTACTTACACGGAAGACACAAAAGATTTAAAATTATTATATGTAAGAAGCCCACAAACAAAATTATTACCTCCTTTTTCTCTTGCATTTGTTTAATTTCTTTACATTTTTGCTTTCGTACCTTTATATTGGTTACATATTAAATATCAGACGGACGTGATATGTTGTGTTTCAGCCGTATCAAAACTCTCTGGCGCGAGGAGGATTTCTTCATGAGAAACGAAGTGTATCAGTTTTGATAATAAGAGACAGCAGGCTACGTATAAAAATTCACCTTTTGTGGATTACATAATTACTTAGTAAAAGATGTAAGGTCGGCAATAGTTTCAAGGATGCAGACTGTTCTAAGCCACCTCATCATACCATTGAGGTATGTAAAACATGATACTGCAATAACAAAATAAAAAATTAAATAAAACGTGCATCGCTTAGAGAAATCGTGTTATTAGGGATACGAGAAGCGAACTGGCATAAATTGTGTTGTAACGCAGGAACTACTGGGAATGGTAAGTGGCCGAGGAGGTTGTGTTGGCGAAACTTCTTAAGCAAATGTAACTCAATCGATTAACTGTGTGCAAACAATCCAGAGAGCATGCAGAATAAGCAACGACCAAAGAATGCAGTGCTCAGAACAGTAAAATCAGTTTCTATCAAGTACAAACAGTTTAGAGTGCATTCCGAATAAACAACTGTCAAAGAAGTCAGCACTCAAAAAACAAAGTGCGACTTATAAATCAATACTGATATCATTTTAATTAACTCACCCAAACAGAATTAATCAACGTTTCAAAAAGGGGATTCAAATGAATGTACAATGTACCAACCCACTGTCACCTAATACAATAGACAGATTGTCAATAAATCAGACCCTCTGAATTGACCCAGGCTATACACAAGGGCATGAATTAAGATACACAAGTAATAACGCACAGTGAAAGAACACTGAACGTTGAACACCAGACCTGACCCCAGAACCAAATTCCAAAAATACACAACCAAAGTCGACGCCTTACTTGATACTAAGCAGGTAAACAAGAGAGACAAAACTCACAATGGGGCCCACTATCTGTACACTCCGCTGCCCACAGAAAATCACCACGATAAATCAACGAAATCCAACAGCAAGGATGATTTAAGCACAGTTCCTTCAGCTAGTACACTTTCAGTTGAAAGTACGAGACACAAAACAGCCCCCCTTGTGTTTCACCGGGTAATCAAACGGCAGCTTCAGAAGGCCAGCCAGGCTCCACTCATTTGCACTACAGCCAGCATTTATTACAGCAAGCACACATTCGTTCAACTTTCTTATCTGAACACACGCCACAGTAACCAGCTCTTCACTCTCGTCTCCGCTGCACTCCTTGCATCCGCGAAGCCCAACACCCTCCGCTACTCCAATTCAGAACGATGTCCCGTACTGACAGCAAACGCCTATCAACCCTGGCCGTCCGTGGCCAGGCTGTCTCGCTGCTCTGGCAGGCATTTCCTGCTTCGACTCTCCAGGAGGTGTTTTCTTTGTTCGCCGAGTCGAAACTGCCTCGACTTCACCGCTGCTGCCCGTCGCTGTCCTGTGATGGTGCTCCGAGCACTTCACGTGTTCCGCTCACAACCTCTCGCATGTTCCGTTGCCTAATCAACTTGGACAAGCGCCGCCGCAACAGGAAAGAGGAATGTGCCACAATTCACGGCACGCTTTGCAGATCGACAAAACATCCCACCAGACTCTTAGTGGAAAAACGTCGTCCTAACGAGACTGAGAACAGGCTGCAATTGGGTTGCAGATGATACGGGAACCATTTAATGGGTTGCGATAAGCTAAGATTTCTAGTTTGTGAAGTCTATAGCAGTGGTTCTGATACAAAGAGTAGTCTGTTTTGTCGAACATCATACTGCCTTTCCCCACTTTGCAAACGTACTGGGAAGTTGTGGATGAATACAGTTCCTGAAATTAACTGACTTTCAGTATATTAAAGTCATTATAATATATCTTGCTTTCGAGGAATTGTCCAATATTATGGACGCGAAGTGTCAGTTATGTTGAACCGGTTGCCCAAGAGAGGAACAAATGTTCATTATGCTGCTTTGAGATGGCGCAGTAGATTTACCCCGGAATGTTGTATTAACTGTAGCTGATCACACGACAACTATATCGAAAATTAGGACCAGTATTCTTGCCAAACCGTTACCTTCTGGCAAGGATCCAGTACCCAGTGCAGCTGGTTATTTGCTAGCATCTGTATCAGATCGAAGCTGGCCATTGTCGTCAGAAACGTTTTGCTGGAAGGAGGACTACAAGCGAAGGTACTACTCGCCTATCTTTTTCCCTCAACTTATGCCCTGATGGTGAAACTGGCGGGATTATCTGTGTAGAATTGTGTTCATTAGTGAGAATATGTTCTTCCATGGCGTACACTTTTTTACCAGTGTTTTTCCATTTATAGAGGCGCAGCTGCCGGAGAGTATCGGAAAGTGATATACTGTATCAGTTTCAGGTGTCGCGGTGCTTCAAGACGTAATTTTCAACGATCGCACGGCTCTAGAGTTTGTTAAAGGAACACTGAACTCTACCAAATACTCCTACAGTCAATTTGGCTATCATTTTTTCTACCTCGGGGAGACATAGCTTACAATAGAACAACATCCCTTCACACACTTGTCAAACTATCCAGCGAGCACCCGAAGAATGGAAAAAGAAACGAATATCAGCACGAAGTCATGAGGATCTGTCTGGGAGCACCAAGTCAACTCTGAGAAGTGCGTGGAAGCAAACAAAGTGTCTTGCAGGCCGTTTGACACAAGATATAAAGAGCACATCAGCACACGGAAATACAGTACGAAGCACTCAACATTTGTAGACCACTTAAAACCGGAATATCAAGGGCCAAGATCAATAGAAAAAGATGTGAACCTCGTAAAACTCAGTAAGAGCGTCCACTTCTTCAGTTTTTAAGAAAACTACCACATACACAGAGCAGTAACGCACAATAAACAGCTAATTTAGCAGCTTAACAACCAGAAATATTGGAAAACAGACATTATACAAATCATTGAACAGATCACATTTAAAAAATCTTTCCCCTCCACCCTCTCCTCAACCGCTTCTCTCTCTCTCTCTCTCTCTCTCTCTCTCTATCATACACACACATACACACACACATACACACACACACACACACACACACACACACACACACACACACACACACACCTCCTCCATTTCACCTTTTGATACCAACTCGGTACTCGTTCCCCTGTTTTTGGTTCACTGTTCAGTACCTCTACTCATCTTTGACACCCCCCCCCCCAACCACCAACTCTCCCTTTAGATCAACAACTCCTTCATTTCATTATTTCTCTTAGATATGGAATTAGCCTGCGCGGTCTAACGCGCTGCTTCCCGAGCGCAAAGGCGTTCCGGTCCCCGGCAGGAATCGGCCAGGCGGATTAGTGTCGAGGTCCGGTGTGCCGGATAGGCTGTGGATGGTTTTTATGGTGGTTTTCCATCTGCTTCGTCGAATGCGGGCTGGTTCCTCTTATTCTGCTTCAGTTACACCATGTCGGCGACTGCTGCGCAAACACGGTCTCCACGTCCGCATTCACCATAATTACTCTACCGCGCAAACGGTTAGGGTTACACTCGTCCGGAATGAGACTTTCTCGGGGGGTTCCACACAAAAACCCTGGGTTCGGTGTGGGGTTGGCGGTGAGGTGGGTGGACTGCTGTGTCCTGTAGTGGGGTTGTGAACCACTGAGGTCTACGGCGAGACGAAGCCTCCCGACGTTTCTAGGTCCCCGGTTCAGCACACAGTACACAACACATATGAAATTAATACCTGTTAACAATATTAAACGACACAATACACATCTGACGAACCACAGATGAAAGTAACATTTAAAGACCAAGAGAAAATCACAGCTAGCGATTAAGTGGGTAACAGTAATCACACAAGAACAAAAAGCGATACACCTAGACGAAAATATGCAAGCAAACCGTAGCGGTGTTCATGCTAAGAAAAGTGTATTGCTGTAAACTGATATCAGATAAGGCAAAAATCAGCAGTCCCAAACAAGGGAATATCTCAGAAATGGGCAAGCAGACGACACTTCCCGATGTGAGCGAGAATCCAGCATAAAATAACACGTAACCGACGGGAGACCGGTCTTGTTACGGCAGTACGTTCTCGTGACCACAGAACCCTGCAATCACGTACAGTAGCTACATTCCTGTCAAGTCGTTCTGAAGTATCGTAGAAGGAACATCCAGCTTGTGGTAGCCCGATTACATGGCTCCATTCAAACACTGAGAGATGTTGATAATGGCGTCTTTGTCGCCTTAAAGGCATTCTTGACTGACACCTTCAACTCAACATGTCCTGTCTCAAAGGTAACTAATGCTGACGACCGTTTCAGCATGTATTTAAAGTGAACCTGATTTACTAGTGCCACTCTCATGCGACTGTTGTGAAATTTGAACAGACATAAACTGTCGAAACACGACTACCAACTTTCTTTTATGTCGCACAGCTCCTTCTTGGTATTGTGATTTTTTCCCATTAGTGTATAAAATCTTCTACTAAAGCAACTTCGCTCTTAGATTCGTGAATGGTATGTGTACCTTACAATGTTAGCACCAACATACGTAATAAATCAGTTTATTTCACATCACAAATGACGAGTTGTACGTTGTCATGTTCTACAGGCAGAGGAAAAAGTGTTTAAATTTCCGTCAGTAATGAGGTCATTAGAGACGGGCTGAAGCTCGGATTAAGAAAAGAGAAGGCAGGTAACTGCGCATCCCCATTCCTAGAGAACTATCCTGGAATTTACCTTAAGTGTTTATGGAACACATTGACGAAGTAAATCTGTGTGGTCGAAGGCGATTTAAGCAGCCAGTGTGCTATCACGGCACCAGCTTTTTCTGTCTCAGGCAGAGGTATTTCACAACACGTGCGGCCTCACAACTTTCATATCAGGCGTCTCCAGATCAGAGATCCCTATCTCAAACAAACCTGTTTGTCCTTCTCTACCACCCCTCGAAGAATGTATGAGCATCAAGAAAAATACTTGTGTGTAGTGTAGACTCTGCACGTAGATCCATTTTTCAATTTAGGCTAGTGTTTAGTTCATTGGACGAACATCACTCTTAATGACTATTGCATTAAAATTTCAGTAAGTTCAACTTATTTATTTAATTATAATAAATGAAAAACAGAGCACTGTGTATATTTTACAGGATTAATATATTTAGTTAACTGGTTTTCGGATACAAGGCCATCGTCAGGCTAACTGACTATCGACGTCAAAGAAGTCACAATGTTTGTAAACAGCACTGGAAAAAATGTTAGTCGTCTAGACTGAAGTACAAACAGACAACAAATGGCATTTTTGACACTGCATCGGTAATGCAATTACAAAGATAAAAAGTTGAACAGTAAATAAGTATAAAGGGAGAAAATCAGGAAGAAAACGTTAACACTAACATCGACAAAACAATTCTTATATAACAGTTTAAATTAAGAACCCAATAAAATGAAATTAGTACTGGATAAGAGGACTAAAGAATGACATGACGTATTACTTACGGAAAGTATTAAATACGCAGAGTAAAACGTAGATTTGACAACTGTAACTAAAGAATCTATTATGCACATAGGCAGTCATAATAAAAGAAATACAGGAAAGTGGAGGAACATAAAAGAACAGACAATGATAGAAGCATTTGGAAAACAGTGAGGATTAAGCGAACTTTTCCAAATGAGTTCCACTCTATCTCTTCCTTTCTATTTCTTCATTTTCTTGTATTTATTTATTTTATTCTGATTGCCTATGCCTATATTCTGTAATTACAACTGTCAATTCTATTTTTTACTCTGTTGATGTATCACTTTTCATAAGTCGTACCTCTTCAGGTCATTCTTTCAAGTAAATATTTTACTTTATTGAGATTTTAAAGTTGTTGTATTGCATTGTTTTTCAAGTTTTCTTCCTGATTTACTACCTTTACACTTATTAACTGTACACCTTTTTACCTTTCTAATTGCAATACCGCTTCAGTGCCAGAAACAGCATTTATTGTGTGCTTATACCTTAGACAAGCAACATCTTTTCCAGTGTTGTTTACAAACATTGGAACTTCTTTGACAACGACGGGCAGTTAAATTATGATGATAGTCTTGTAAGCCGAAAACCGTTTAAGTAAATAAATTAAACCTATTGAACGCACACAAAATTGTGTTTCTCATATGTAATTGTGTTGCTCTACCAAGAAGCGACGGAATAATCAGATAACAAGATTTGATTATCGGGGTTCGTGGGACTATGCCAGCGAAAGCTACTTAATCATAAAATGAGTCAGTACATACCGAGTGGCTATAATTAAAGTGCAGCTACTAACGGAGTACAACCTCGGGAATAAAATTACATCAGACGAAAGGTCAAGGAAGGATATTGAAAACCGAATCCACCAGGGACGAGCTGCTTTTGACAAGAGAAGAAACCTTTTCACCTCCAGCAGCACGGACAAAAACATAGAAAGAACCTCATAAAGACGTTTGTTTGGAATGTGCTGCAGTGCGGAAGTGAAACATGGACAGTCGGAGAAGCAGAAAAACATAAAATAACAGCCTTCGAGATGTGGTCCAGCAGCAGAATGCTCAAGATTTCCCGGGAATACAAGATATCAAACGGAGAGGCACTCCACAGAGTGGAGGAAGAGAAGCCTTATCTCCAGACGGTAATCGAACACCGAAAGGACACTTTGGTCGGGCACCTGCTGAGACATGACGGTATCATTAAAAGATGATCATTGAAGGAACAGTAGAAGGAAAAAATACAACAGGCCGACAGAAAACAGAATATATCAACCAGGTCATGGTGGATACCAGCTGCACCACCTACACCGTTCTCAAGAGCATGGCTGAGGATAAAAGTGTTTGGCGAATTGGTGCTGACCAACCTGATAGTTGAAGACTCAAGAACAAGAAGATTCAGGGGGGTCCAGTGTAAGCTGCAATTATAATGTGGCAGCCAGGCTTAGTAGATATGCAAATGTGTCAATGCGGAACCGATTTACGCCGGAGAAAAGTTAGTGCCAATTGTGGGCACCAGGTGCGTATTTGGCGCTGTATAGCATCTCGTGAAGTCTTCAGTGTTCATTTTGAACAAATAGTATATGTGGCGGTTAATAATAGAACCAACCTTATGTCTTTATCACTTATTTGACCTTTTCTGCCTAAGCCCCGTTCCTAATCAATTACATATGGAAAAATGTCTGCACGTTTTTCTTGTATTTACAGCGCCAGATTTGCACCTCGTGGCCAAAATTGAAACTTATTTTTTCGATCGTAAATCGATTTCGCCTTAGCGCATTAGACTATCTACAAAGTTTCCCTGTCATACTTCTGTGAGTAGCTTAACTTTATTAACCAACCGGTAGTTTACAGAAGGCTGATTAGAAAATTTATAAACAAAATAATTAACACAAAAATTGTGAGGGTATAAGAATAAAATGGAACAGATTTTACTTAACGCCTGTTTTTTTTTAAACCCTTCGCTCTAAAGGGGGTGGAAGGGCTGACCCAATAAAGTGAACATTTCAATTCCAATGGGTTTATTAACTCCCCAAAACAATCTCACATAAAATTTGACAGGCGCCACTCGGGCAAGATTATGAAAGAGACAATCATTACATAATATCATAAGCAAGTTAATACATCATTAGCCAACATTGAGAAGCGCCACTCAGGCAAAATATTTAAGAAACTCTCATTACATAAAATCATAAGCAAGTTGATAAATCATTAGCCCACAATCTCCCACCAAAATTGACAAAATCCACTAAGGCTGAATTTAACCATAACTTCAACGAAACAACTCTACTTAAGACACATTATTTAAGACCCTTTCAATCCCAAACTTTAACATTACATGTAAAATAACAGTTGACAGACAGCCTTAACTTTAACACGAATACTTAAAACATATTTATTAAATATAACTTGGGCAATCTTGCAGAGCGAACCACGAAATTATTCAAATGCCGATAGACTTGTAAGATGGACCTTT
The DNA here is from genome assembly GCF_021461395.2 of Schistocerca americana. Lineage (NCBI taxonomy): Eukaryota > Metazoa > Arthropoda > Insecta > Orthoptera > Acrididae > Schistocerca > Schistocerca americana. Next base: position 308,642,549 of record NC_060121.1, on the reverse strand, counting down.
AGGCCATAGAATGTTATAACTTTGTACAGTCGTAAATGTGTAACAACAGAAGCAAGGCCCAAGCTTGTAAGGCTGAAGTTTAACCACGAACGGTGGAACCGAACGAGGGAAGTAATACTTAACTTCGAACCAAGACGTAGCACCGTTTGCAACCCCACGTCGAATAAACCACCAAAATGTGAACCAAGCAAACGCTACCAAAGAGGAACACACGAGCTCAGGCGAAGTTCAGGGCCCGTAAGCCAAACCTGTAATCCAAAGGGAAGCCCTGTCCTTCGGTTGCCGACTGCCTCAGCTCACTGAAACACAGACCACACCCAACAACGGAAGGCAGAAAAACTTTTCTTAACTTTAACATTTAAGATTGACCAGTAAATTAACTATATAAAATCAAGGCTAAACAACAACTAATTTCACTCGGAAGTGCTCCTTTAAGTGAAGCAGTACTTGATAAACAAACACCAAGAGTGGGAAGTGAATAGGCTGGCGAGAACCGACACTCACTAGAACTTAATGACACACATCTGAAAATACATCAACTTAGAACTACTTAAACCTAACTAACCTAAGGACATTACACACATCCATGCCCGAGGCAGGATTCGAACCTACGACCGTAGCAGCAGCGCGGTTTCGGACTGAAGCGCCTAGAACCGCTCGGCCACAGCAGCCGGCCATTTGAAAAAAAAAAATACGTTCGAAATTTTGAGAAGGGCTTATGTCAGGACATTAATTTAATAATTATTATAGCAAGGAACTGTAATGACCTGACGAAACTAAATCGTTCGGTCACAATTGTGGGTTCTTTGATTGGTCTGGGAGATGGTTGATAGGAATTACAACATATGAAATATTAGTTTGCTTTATTACAAAATGATCAAAAGAGTTATTTGGCTTTATACAACCCACAGCCAGAGGAATGTGCCAAATATTTACGAGGGCGGCTCAAAATGGCTCTGAGCACTATGGGACTCAACTGCTGAGGTCATTAGTCCCCTAGAACTTAGAACTAGTTAAACCTAACTAACCTAAGGACATCACAAACATCCATGCCCGAGGCAGGATTCGAACCTGCGACCGTAGCGGTCTTGCGGTTCCAGACTGCAGCGCCTTTAACCGCACGGCCACTTCGGCCGGCTACGAGGGCGGTTCAGAAAATAAGGAACGATAAGTCGCGAAAGTCCGATGAACCTTTGCAGAGCGGTGCCGGGCAGTCTCTCTAGTACTTCCATAGGTAGCGTCACGCTCTTCTGTTCTGAACGCACATTGGCGCGTAAAGATACCTAGAAAAATAATGTATCCCGCCAAGTATACGTGCCTGCCTAGACGTTTCGCCAGATTTCATGCAGTCCTACATAGCGTAACTGTCATGCAGTGCCTTCTTCACGACAGTTCTCGGCCACACACTGCAGGGGTATTGAGGACGTTCCTGCAGCGTTTTCGATGGGAAATGTTTGATCATCCACCGTACAGCCCAGACCTGGCTCCCTCTGATTTTCATCTCTGCTCACATGAACCACTGACTATGAAGACACTTTTGCGCTGATAGCGAGCTGGAGTCCAGCGCAGAAAACTGTCGGAAAGCGCAAGAGGCTGCCTTATGTGACGAAGGCATTGGAGAGTTGGTACCACGCTACGATACGTGGGGAGGTGTGTCTAAGTCGGGGCGGCGACTATGTAGAGAAGTGGCTGGAAACTGCAGCTAAGCGTTGCGAATGTAACAGTTTTGATTTTCATAGTGCTTTCCATTTTGCGACCGATAGTTCCTTACTTTCCGAATAGCTCTCGTAGAACTGTTTTTGAATATTAAAGCATCACTGATGTACGCTTATAATAACTCTTCTCTAGAAGTATAAAGATCACGAAGCCTTGAAATATAGTTCATTCTAAGACATAAGTAAACCATGAACCCTAACTAGTCGATGCTGTCTCCTAGTTCGGAGGTCACGAATTGGGCACAGCATTTCCGTGCTCGGCTGTGTATCGGCCTCCGTGTGGCGGCGCTGTGGAGCTGGATGTGAGCTCCGCCAGCGCCTCCCATTCATTTGTGAGGATTCCAGCGAGACATCGCTAACTCCTTTGGTTTCGGTGTGAGTTGCCGACTGTGGTATGACGTCACAGTGACCTTTGGTTGATCACAAACACTCACAACTTTAACGTCGCATTTTACACAGTACAAAACGGAAGTATTTACTCACTGTTATCAGTATATGACTAAGCTCTACTATTGTAAAAATAGGTCCCCAGGCTATGGTCCTGTGAGTGCCTAAGTGAAAGGAATGTTGTATCTTCTAGTCGTTCCCACCTATTTCTAGGAAATCTGTCTTTGTGTCGTTTTTTATTAGAGGGGAATCTTCTCCTTTCTGTATTTCCTTACTCTAATTCATGTGCGTTGTGGCCGAGCGGTTCTAGGCGCTTCAGTCCGGAACCGCGCGACCGCTACGGTCGCAGGTTCGAATTCTGCCTCGGGTATGGATGTGTGTGATGTCCTTAGGTTAGTTAGGTTTAAGTAGTTCTAAGTCTAGGTGACTGATGGCCTCAGATGTTAGGTCCCATAGTGCTCAGAGCCATTTAAACCATTAATTCTTGTGGTTTGTCGGTTATACCCGTGGACACGCGAAACGAATTGTGTTTGTAGGCAGCAGATACGGTCAACCAGTGAGAGTGCAGCTTCATCTGGCTGGAATGTTCCCAGCCAGCATGCCAGTCAGCGATCGAAGGAGCTGACGCAAGCAGCTGAAAAGAACCTTGTGTTAAGCACACTTTTTAATTTCTAGGATTCCATGCCACCTTCAAGTCTGTTCATTTTTATACTAAAGACTATTCGAAAGTTAGCTGTGAAATTGGGAACTTGACATAACAGGCGATAGCTATAAGTCGTGTAAATCTACAAAAATTGTGTTTTGGGAAGTGGTGTAATCTTTCCCGCAGACAAGTGAATAAAGTGCTGCACAGGACAAAATCGGAAATTAAAAATGGCACTTGCTTTCAACGTACTTTTACAAGAACCTGGTATGGAAACAGCAATCATAAATTTCTTGTGTCAGGGCAATCGTACCTACCAAATGATGCCGACTTTGGCATGATACAAGCAAAGAGTAGAAAAACAACCCACGTTTACTCGTCAGATGCCTGGACAACCATTGCAAAAGAAATCCAAGAAGAAAAATCAGTTTAAAATAGTTCACATGGTGCTTACAGACTCACAAAGAAATTAGAAGCAACCATTGTAACCGGAAGAAAACCGCTGATGATCACAAAGTGAATTGGTTAGACATTCAGTGGCTGAGGTACGAAAAGTGGTGTGTATATTTACCAAAACATAAAAACGGTCTCGATGCTGACAGACAGTTCCGTCAATAAAATTTGGCAAAGAAAGGCCAGCACGTCAGCTACCAGAACCAGGCAGTCTCTGCAAGCAGCGACGTCCAATTACGGATGCAAAGAGGGAGGATATGTTGGTTTTGACGCCTTTTATTCGCCCCATTCAGCAGAGTTTCTTCACAAATATTCCTTGCATTGCAAACACGCATCAAAAACGGTTTCCTGAAAATGACAGCATGTCTCAAGACAGTAATGAACTGTTCTAAGTGTGAATACGTAGGTAAATGTAGTCAGAAGAAGAATGGATGTGGAAATATTAAACATGGAACTGTTATATTGTTTACTACTTTGTTCACAATTATTTTCAGCAGACTACTGAAGCAAGTCCATACTTTCCGTTTCAAACACTCTTGCCGTCTCCAATGTTTCTTCTATGTAATGTATTTTGCATGGAACAAGTGAAGTATAGCTGTGTGTTCCAGAATAAGGTAAATTTTAGTTTGTAAAGTGAATGCTGATTTTTTTTTAATCCGCATATATCTTTATCTTCGATCCCTCAGAAACACTTTCTCTGGACTTATACCGCTTGTATTCTGGATGCCTCATGTGTAAAAATATTTTTAAAAAGTTCTGGAGGGTGGGGGGGGGGGGGGGCGTCATGCGTATTCGCCCCTACCTCCCTCCATCTCCCTTGGAGATGTGGTTCATCTGTAAAGGAGAGAGCTTATAAAACACTAATACGACCTATTCTTGAGTACAGCTCGAGCGTTTGCGATCCCTATCAGTTCGGATTTAGGGAGGACATAGAAGCAATTCAGAGGCGGGCTGCTAGATTTGTTACTGGTAGATTTGATCATCACGCGAGTGTTACGGAAATGCTTCAGGAACTCGGTTGGGTGTCTCTAGAGGAAAGGAGGCGTACTTTTCGTGAATCGCTACTGAAGAAATTTAGAGAACCAGCATTTGAGGCTGACTGCAGTACAGTTTTACTGCCGCCAACTTTCATTTCGCGGAAAGACCACAAAGATAAGATAAGAGAGATTAGGGCTCGTACAGAGGCATATAGGCATTCATTTGTCTCTCGCTCTGTTTGGGAGTGGAACAGGGAGAGAAGATGCTAGCTGTGGTACGAGGTACCCTCCGCCACGCACCGTATGGTGGATTGCGGAGTATGCATGTAGATGTATATGTAGATCCGCGCCTGGCTTTCCGGTTAATTAGTGCAGATGTATTTGTAGTGGGATAACATTAGGGCGTAGCAAAATTTGTCCCACAGTTGCAGCTGTAAACTGCTGGCCATAAGGAAGCAGGTAAACAGTGGTGAAGCCGAAGAGCATGCGGTTGCCCTTCACCTGTCGACGTAGCGTGTCGCCACGAGAGCGCTGTGGCATTGCACGTGCCACTTGTAGCGCTCACTGGCGCCACTTCATCCGCAAGTTGGTCCGCGAGCTTTGTTGCACCAGTTCCGGGCAGCGGCGTTAAAGCCGCCCTTGACCTGTTTTCCAGTAGCTCAGCAGCTGAATGGTGACTCTGGGAAATCTCGTGGACACACCTGCAGAGATGCTCTTTTGTTCTGCTTTCCTAGAATCAAAGTGTACAGTGCCATAACATCAGCCCTTTCTACCATGAAAACTTGGCGCTTAAATCCGGACAAATGAAACTTTTCTTAAAGCAAATTTATTAAAACAAAATACAAATGAAAATAAAAATTCTTTTACATACAAGTAGTGGTATCAAGAATGAGATTTTCACTCTGCAGCGGAGTGTGCGCTGATATGAAACTTCCTGGCAGATTAAAACTGTGTGCCCGACCGAGACTCGAACTCGGGACCTTTGCCTTTCGCGGGCAAGTGCTCTACCAACTGAGCTACCGAAGCACGACTCACGCCCGGTACTCACAGCTGTACTTCTGCCAGTACCTCGTCTCCTACCTTCCAAACTTTACAGAAGCTCTCCTGCGAACCTTGCAGAACTAGCACTCCTGAAAGAAAGGATATTGCGGAGACATGGCTTAGCCACAGCCTGGGGGATGTTTCCAGAATGAGATTTTCACTCTGCAGTGGAGTGTGCGCTGATATGAAACTTCCTGGCAGATTAAAACTGTGTGCCCGACCGAGACTCGAACTCGGGACCTTTGCCTTTCGCGGGCAAGCGCTCTACTCCGCAATATCCTTTCTTTCAGGAGTGCTAGTTCTGCAAGTTTCGCAGGAGAGCTTCTGTAAAGTTTGGAAGGTAGGAGACGAGGTACTGGCAGAAGTAAAGCTGTGAGTACCGGGCGTGAGTCGTGCTTCGGTAGCTCAGTTGCCCGCGAAAGGCAAAGGTCCCGATTTCGAGTCTCGGTCGGGCACACAGTTTTAATCTGCCAGGAAGTTACAAGTAGTGGTATCTTTCAAGAGTAACATTACTCTATATAACCCCCTTCAGCCCCCAATGACCGCCTCCAATCTTGTCCTGCCATCGTACGTATTTTAAAAAAGCGCTGTCCACATTCGAGAATACTGCTTCGATAGCGGTGCGTGGAGATGAGACATTAGGATACCTCGTCTTATTGGTAACTCTTTCGACTAAGCTCCAAACATAGTAGCCAAGGGGGCTCAAATATGGGTTATCCTTAGGCAGAACTCCTTTGACCAGAAAATGTCAACGTTCTCCCAGAGCCAGTTTTGGATTAAATGGCTCTATGATGTCCTCCTCTGACATCCGACGCATTGTTTGCTCGGTGACATTCGCTCGCTGACATGCAATACTGGCGCCAATTTCCTCAGCGGTTGCCTCGGGTCCTCCGAAATCAACACCTTAGTCTTTACTGCCGCAGCTCATGACAGGCGTTTCCTCGAACGAGGTTTCCTCGCCGGGTTAGCGGAATCTTCCCCAGAATTTTCCGAAGCATTATACTTGGCCACAATATCGAAAGCCGTTGATCTCGGGTACCAGAAGAATCTAACTATATCAGTGGGCGAACGCCCAGCTCGGAGACTTCCGATAATCGCGACTCTTCGGTTGTACTCCGCACTTGTCCGTAGCATCTCGGCCATTTTGATGTTCTGAGGTGTGGGGTTGATCTTCTATTCTGTTATTCTGCGCAACGGATTAATCTGAGATGTACCTTTTACCCTGTGGCTCCTGCAAGATGCAATTTCCACTCCCACACTACTACAGAAGTCAGACAGACGCTCCTAATGTTCTAAAGAGAAATGCCTGAAAAACTTTCAGCAATAAATATCTTCTGGAGTCGTCCGCTGTAAGGAAGTGACACAAAAATTCACAAAATTACTTACGTAACTAGTGGGGTACTTACTTGGGTACTGGAGTAGTGCTAGTTAGTGTAAGAAAAACATGAAACTAACGAAAGTTATTATTTATTGTGCAAAAATTCTGAGAAATCACAATGGCACTTTGAGTTATGAATACAAGTTATATCCTGGTTCTTTTCGGAATGTGAAGTTACCTCTCTAGGATTCGCTAATGAAATTTCTGTACAAAGTTTAAAATGGTTGTTGACTTGGCAGAATGGCTGAGAGGCACGCCTACTCAACTTGAATAATTATCCTTTAGAATGTTGCTAGATACGGTCGAGGCTGTCACGTGTGAAATGCAGTGAAGTGTACTGTTGTGGAGGAAATATGGGGCTCGCAAGAGCTGTAGCGCACAATACCGTAAGCTGCGATGACTGCTGTCTGCGCCGCTCCCTGCTGACAGATAAGATAATTCTCGTTCTATCTGGATTGACCTTCGCCAATCAAACTCTCCCTATGCTTTGATGAAGTCTCCTATTCGCCTCTAGTCTAACTATTGGCGTGGTACGCCGGTCATATAACCAGTCCACCGCGATGCCACCCAAAAATTCGCTCGCAGGCGTTTAACTATAACTCTGTCCGTTCACACCGCACAATAAGTGTGGTGGTCAACACAGTGAACAACTTGAATTGCAAGGACTCAATATAGAGTCGCACTCCGATTCGCTCTCGACAGAGGTGCTCTCTCAGTGAAGTACTGAGGAGAGACTTGTTCCTCTCTCTTTGAGTACACGTACGACCACACACGCTCTCGTTACGTGTTTTCGCCCCAAGAATGGGCTCTCTCCACGCCAGAAGTGAAGCGGTATATCTTTCGGTCTCTTCCATTACTCCTTCAGCTCAAGGCGTCAGAAATATCGCCTGCCAATCAGCATTGCTCTTCTAAAACGGGAGAATGACGTTTCGTTTAAGGCGACCAATCTGGAACCCTGTAGCATTGGCGTTTGGCGTTTGCTGTCTCCCTGTGAAAATCTCTGAAACTGCGATCTATGTGTAAAGAATGCGTAGGCTGGCCACTCCCACACAATGTAGCGGAATTTGCTTTTAAGCCAAACACGGGGTTGATCCCCCCTTTCACTCGGGCCCTCACTGTCCGCTACACGGGCGGTCACCGGCCGACATAAGCTGGGTCGTCCTCTGAAGGGATCGGCGTCCTGTTGCGCGGTTTCTCTCCCGAACTAAAAGCTTCTGTGACCGTCGTGTCTGGAATGTATGTGTGTACGCCAGCCTTGAGTATTTCAACCACGATGCGCTTACTTGTTAATTGTGAATCGGTTACATGAATTCATACAACAATGACTTTCCAGAATGAGATTTTCACTCTGCAGCGGAGTGTGCACTGATATGAAACTTCCTGGCAGATTAAAACTGTGTGCCCGACCGAGACTCGGAACTCGGGACCTTTGCCTTTCGCGGGCAAGTGCTCTACCATCTGAGCTACCGAAGCACGACTCACGCCCAGTACTCACAGCTTCACTTCTGCCAGTATCTCGTCTCCTACCTTCCAAACTTTACAGAAGCTCTTCTGAGAACCTTGCAGAATTAGCACTCCTGAAAGAAAGGATACTGCGGAGACATGGCTTAGCCACAGCCTAGGGGATGTTTCCAGAATGAGATTTTCACTCTGCAGCGGAGTGTGCGCTGATATGAAACTTCCTGGCAGACTAAAACTGTGTGCCGACCGAGACTCGAACTCGGGACCTTTGCCTTTCGCGGGCAAGTGCTCTACCAACTGAGCTATCCAAGCCATGTCACCGCATATCCTTTCTTTCAGGAGTGCTAGTTCTGCAAGGTTCGCAGGAGACCTTCTGTAAAGTTTGGAAGGTAGGAGACGAGATACTGGCAGAAGTAAAGCTGTGAGTACTGGGCGTGAGTCGTGCTTCGGTAGCTCAGATGGTAGAGCACTTGCCTGCGAAAGGCAAAGGTCCCGAGTTCGAGTCTCGGTCGGGCACACAGTTTTAATCTGCCAGGAAGTTTCAACAATGACTTTATCTTATCGAGTTTGGGTTCGAATAAATCGTCTTGATGTGCGGAATATGATTGTGAGGGCGGAATATGTAAGCAATGAAGGTCAGGAGACCACGACGTCTTACATTGTTCTGACTGGTTACTAGATGCCTATGGCTTTTAAGAACTCTAGTCACAACCTCAGGCGGAACTACAGTATTGAGGGAAATTGGAACTGAAATTTGTCCGGATTTAGGCGCCGCACCCCGTACATACATACACAATTGCAGAATATGTATTAAAACTTAATATATATGTCCTAATCTCCTTTCGCCCCTCCCTCTGTCTATCTCCTCCTCCTTCCTCTCCATCTCCTCTTGACCCCTTCCTGCTTCTCTCTGACCTTGAACCTTACTTAGTCCTGTTAAAAACAAAACCTTGATTGGGACTTGAAGTCGCTTAAAATGAGTCTGTAAGTTGGTTGGGATCATTGGTGTATGGGGTATGTTAGAGAGATTTATCCAGCTGCTGGATCTGTGAGGATATTAGCTTCAATGACAGTATCTCACATAGTTTTAATGTGCAAACTGGTAGGATTACATAGTTTTGAATGGTTCATATTCCATAGTAATATTCTAATCATAAGCCATTAAGCTATAAATAGAACTTTCCTGTTTTCTGTTAATACCGACTGCTCAGCATTGTACTTCGGGAGAAATAGTACACAGGATAGACGACAATTAGCCTCTTATTGAAAACTGTAACTTTTATTAATATTTAACAAATTTTTTTATGAAAAAGTAAACATTTTATTCGTTACAGTGAAAGAATTTATTACATTGTATCCCATTTATGTTATTGTGGATATCAGTGGCAGACCATGTCGCAAAATCTATCCATACGGTAGCGGCTCTGATATGAAGTATGTCGATCCATGAAACAAGTACAGAGAGGGTGTCGAAGTGTGAAAGGACCTCGTGGTTCAGTAGATGCAAAGATCATAAGGAACTGCCACTCGAAGCAAATGGACACAGGTTCTGTATCAATTGTTAAGAGACTCGACATATAGGGCGGAGGAAAACGTGTAGTGGCTTCGGAAATATGCTCCTGATGTCTTTGATCTTCCTTGTCGGTTGGTAAATAGTACCCCACAAGTTATACTGGGAGTGTAACAGAGCCAAACACTTGGCGAAGTGGCAGATCAGAAAAAGAAATGTCTCGTACGGCCTTTCTGCCATGCAATCCCAGAGTGAAGAACAGCATCGACCGTATATTGCGCAAAAACGGCGTAAAGACTATTTACAAACAGACCAAGAAGCTCAAAGGGTGTCTCAGATTGGCAAAGGAGATAAGGGAACTACTTGAAATGTCGGGAACATATCGCATACTGAACACATGTGGGAAAGTTTATGTTGAAGTGACTGAACGATCAATCAACAACAGGATTGCAGAACATAAGCAACATTGGAGGTTGGGAAAGGTGGAGAAATCGGCTATGGCAGAGCACGCGCTGAGTGAGACAGACCATGTAGTAAAATTCACTGACACAGAAGTTCTGGCTGTAGAGAAGAACTATCACACCCGCTTGTTCAGAGAAGCTGTAGAAATGTACAAATAAGAGAACAGCTTCAAGAAGAAAGAAGCAAGCCTCAAGGTAAACAGATCCTGGTTTCGCGTGCTGCAGCGAAAGACCGTCGCAGGTAGCAAGAGAACAGTAACAGAAATAACCATGGGGAAGCTCTTGGACGTTGGCGCACTAGGTACATATAGTTTGCAGCCACGAGCTCGGCTCTAGCCCACTACCAGCAATGGAGGGTGAAGCTTTGACAATGCCAGCCGCTCATGCTGGCGAAACACCAGACAAATCATCAGACGAACGTCGGCCGAACAACCCAATGCAGAAGCCAACAAGCAGTTTGTTAATTAAATAATCTTTTTTAAATCTGTTATACACCCATAAACTACTTCTTCTGCAATAATCACGGTATTGAGAGACTGTAAGCTCCCTCAAAATCTCAGCCACCTATTATGGATACAAAACATTAGGCTTTTGAAAAAAATGAAAAGTTATGAAATTACGTTTTCAGTTACTTTTATATGCTTGGCTGTCAGTAAATGTTTCTTAGATAATTTTTAACTATTTCTTTTCCTCACTTACATACTATTTTTCTTTCTTGCATTTCTTCTAGTTGACCTGCCTTGCATCTACTTGAGAGCTTGTCCCTACATGCACAGTTAAAGTAAAGACATAGAAAGTCTTCAATTTCTTGGGATCGTACATATTTTTATGGCCTGTTTGTTGTTCGTCATTGAAAGTTCTATTCATTTTATGTAATTGCCATCATTGCTTATAATAACCCCAAAGGTAAGTTTTCCATCTACTAGAGTCCCTAGATGGTGAATTTAAGTAAAAACAACTAGAATCTTTAATATTTTGATGACATGCACATTTCTTTGTGGAATCATCACATTCATCATTTTTCATGGATAACAGTGTTTTAGAATTCTCATCATTTGAAATTTGTTTTAAATGATTCTTATAATATTTACTTGCAACATATTTTCCACATACACACAGAACTCGATTAGTATTACACATTTTCTCATAGTTTTTCTCACATTCCTTACAAATATGTGAATGCTTATCCTTTGTATACATGTATGGGTAAAAATTATCAATTGACATCTCTGCTTCACATTTTTTACACTTCTTGAACACTTTGAAATGTCCCCTTTGAACAATTATACAAGACTGTCCTTAAACTGACACACAATATTTTTAGTACAACGCAATCTGACTATCAAAGATCCCTGCAAAAGAATGACCCTTAGTAACATTAAACTATACCTTTCACAAATCACTTACCTCACAAAAATCTTCATTACTGGAACTACTGCAATACAGCGAGCGCCACTACTGCCAGCTAAATAAAAGATTCAAACTACGGAAGGCACTAACTACTGATAGGGATAGTTAGCAAATGGAAGATATTAGTAGAGAACAAACAATGTATTTACCTTAATAGTCATAATATATATAGCAGTTCATGACAAATTACAAAAGTCCGCCATCACTCTCCCCACATCCACCACTCCTGGAGGCTCACCTCCAACTGCGCAACGCTACGCGCTGTTCACATCCAGCTGCCGCTGCCCAACACTACAATGGCAGACAACAATGCAAACTAGACACAGACTGCACACAGCACAGCCAGTGATTTTCATACAGAGTGCTACGTGGCGTTACCAATAAGAAAACCTAAACAGCCTACTTACAACTTCTATTTATTGAAATAAAGATTCATTAGTTTAATTAAAATTATTCTTTATTAAATGAATCCTCTTCCTTCTTGGACACTAGATAACATTATGGATAAAAAAATTATGATCTTAGTCTTTTTACTGTCACCAGCATTTTTACTCTTTATTTTATATTTCATTTATGAGTTTCCAGCACAATACAGTTGTGACCCATAATGACACATTCTTAAGGAAATTACTGAAAACTGGTTAAACAATTTTATCCAACACATTTATTAGAGTGGGTTCCAAGTATATCTAATGCTGTTTGCAATTCAGAAGAATCAATGATGAATATATTTGAATTTATTAGCCATAACAGTTGAATTTAAGAAGTTGGTTTAAAGACATTTGGATTTCATTGTTTGAAGACAAGAATGTATTGATTACAAATGATATTTTAACTTTTCTGAAGGGAATTCCAGGGGGAAAATAAGTAACACCATATAAAAAAGATCATGTTAGATATCTTAAAGATATTGAGGTACCATTTACAGAAATACAAGTAATAATCCACTTGCTTTATTGTAGAAATGTATTCAGAATGAAATGAAAACATTAAAACCAAGCCAAATTGTAAAAAGGAATGAATTTTTTTAACTGCAGAAAATTTTAAAAATTCAGTAATGACATTCAATACAAAATAATATAAACAAGTAAGAAAAAATTGTATTAGTTTTACAAAAAGTACTACTCAATTATGTAAGCATACAGCAATTGTTGAAAAAATATATCTCCAAAAATCATTAAAAATGAAGTGACCAAATTACAAGAAAAAGACCAAGAATGTCTAAAACTAAGAAATATAGTATCTGACATACAAGAGATGAAGAAAGAACAAATAATTTACATTGCCACATCCAAGCAGTATGTCAAGAAAAATTATTTTAAAGTAGGAGATGTATTGTCTAAAAATCATATTTCAGGAAGGTTATCTGGTTATAAGTGTTGAAGTCTTAAACAAGATAAAATATTTTATGTTATAGAGTATGAATGTACTGATCAAAAATTAGTAGAGCATATGCTTAATATTTATTGTGGTGTACACAGAGTAGATAAAACTAAATAAATGTACAATATTCACTTCAAAAGTCTATCTTGTTTTCTTGATAAATAATATGATCAATCCACTGATAATGCTGACGGAATAAATGAGAAGAAAAAAAATATTTATGACTAAATTTTGAATGTGTCCACTAAAGCATTTAAATTTATCTAATATGTTTTAAGCTTTATAAATGGAATCAATAACAGATCTGGTCAATAACAAGCTTACATACTATGGCAAGCAAGTCTGTATGACAGTTGATGACCAGACTAATCCATGAATTCAAGGAACAGATGTAGCTAGAATGTTAGAATATAAAGGACCTAGATATGCTATCAATGAAAATTAGGATAAAAACACAGAAATATACAGTAAATTAGCTGTTGCTGAGTCACTGGCACCTTGTTGTATAGAACCGAACCGAGTTTTGATCAATGAATCAGCTCTCTACAAACTTATATTCAAATCTAAAATGCCTGCAACTGAAAAATTTACAGATTGAGTAACTAAAGAAGTTTTACCATCAATCTGTGAACAGGGTGAAGATTAGAAGAGAAATAGTAGATTCCTATAACAATCAATTAAAATAAATATGAGAAATAAGTGTATTGGATGAAAAACAAGTAAAAAATTTAGAAGGAACAGGTGATAAAGCTTTAGATGTATTAAACAGAAGAAACAGAGAAATACATGGATTGTTACATAACCTAAGACTAACTTTTGTTCTTTTAAAATTAATCGATGATGACAGTGATACTTACTATGTATTTGGAACATAATGGAATAATTTATAAAAAACGTTGCACACTATTCAAGATAGACATCCAAATTGTTAAGAAATATTAATCTTTAATTATGTTCCTTATTCAGTAAACGGTTACTAAAGAATGAAAGAAAACTTATGCATTGTTTGCTATTATAATTAATTCAATGTTTCACATGATTACACACAAGAAGAATTGATTAATGATATAATTAATCATTATCAAATTCAGTTGCAGTTTTAAACCTCTATTCATCTGCTGAGAAAAACTGAACTAAAAAAATAAATAGAAGGGCTCCTGTAAGTCAAAAACAGTTCATTAAATATTTGTTATCTATAAATATGATGTGTAGTTATTCATTAGAGTCACAAAAATTCACTTTTTTCTCGGATTTAATTATAAGGAAAGTCAGTGATCAGAAAAATGGAGTGCTGAATTTTTAAAAATTTTGAATATCGACTATCTGTATTTTTAAGTATTAATAAACATTTCAAACTTCTTTACTGCTTACATTGTACAAATAATTCATATTTTAATCAGTTAATTGATTTATTAATTTAGTTGCATCTTTATTATGATAACATAGACTGGAAAGAATGAAAGTGTAAGTTATCATACTTAGTGTAGCCATTTTTGCATAAAAGTTTTTGTAAGATATTTTTTTCTTTCCCTACCAGCCATTATTAGAATTATCAGATCCCAACCATTAACATATTATACATTACCTCCTTTCTTTCTTTATACTTTTTCAACAAGATAAAGATTGGGATATTTCGTTTTCTGCCATTCATGTTCTTAATAATTTCCTTCAGTACCTTTCAATTTATATGTGATGGGATTGGAAAGAATAACTGATTCAATTACAAAAAGTTCTGTTACCAATTATCAGTGTATCCTTATTCAAAAGCATTCAATTTGAACTTCATTACCGAATTTACTTTTATCTTTAGTGACAACAGCATTTGGCTTATAATATTTTTCATAAACTTTGAGTAGCTTCATCTTTATAGTTGAATGTTTTGTATTGTTGTATTAATCAACTAATTTTGTAACCCTATCAACCCATTTATAATGTTCTTGTGGAGCAAATTTCTTGCACAAATTTTCCTTAAGTGTAATATTAATTGTTTCAAAACAGATGCTGTTAATGCAGTAAAAATTGAATAATGAGTAATATTATATTTTTCATTAATTCTTAAATATATTTATTATAAAATTCTGTACCATTATCTGTTTGTAAATTTCTTGGAGTTCTCAACTTAAATAGTTTTTCAAAAGCATTGACGACACTTTTTCCTGTTTTATCTTTAACTGAAGTAATCCACGGAAATTACAGAAAAAGAATTGCCATAAATAATCTATACTAAGAGAAACGATATTTCTTCTTTAACATCTTCTCTCATTGTTTTATGTACCCATTATTAATTTCTCCACAAGTACTTGAAGAGAGAACTCATTCACCCACACAATTTTTTAACGATTTCCTTTTCTTTACTTTTACAAATTGTACAAAAACCTCCAATTTTTGTCTTTCATTTCTAGTTGTTAGTCTGTGAGGATTATAGATTTCAGTATACATTTTACACTACAAACAGTAGATGTGATTGTCCATTTATAGAGAATAAAACTTTAGTAAGATTTAAATAATTTCACCAAATATAATTAACTTTACAGCTGCAGGAATAGTTGTAACTGTGTATTTTAATCTTACAGTTAGAAAATTTGATTTGTGAACCATTGTTTATCAATTACTATTATTTTCTTTGTTTAGCTTATCAGATCTGCTTACAGAGACATTCAAGTCAGCAAACTTGAGATCTTTCTTCATATTCTTATTACAAACATTGATTCTTTTAAGTGCCAAATTTTATTCAAAATTCTACGGTTTTTGTTTGTTTACAGTCATTAATTTGAATTCAATAATTTGTTTATCATACACATTATTTTGAAGGTTGCTTAACATGTTTAAGAATGGAGTTAAATCTGTTTCTGAGACATAAAATGAAAAAGCTTTTCCTATTTCCTTTGTTGTTAAGTAATTTGATAAATTAGTTTTACTAACTTAATTATTCAGTTGTGTAGTTATACTTGTACATTTAGGTTTTGTAAGAAGTTTCAATAACTCATTTTCTAAACATTGTTTGGTAACTGCATCATAACAACTTATAGTTCCAAAAAGGTCCATTAATTAAAGTCAAAATATTATTAAAGTTATAATTGTCTATTAATAGTTTTAACACAAATATACACAAGTGGCCACATGTACCTCAAAATTTTGTATTCACTCAATATTACAGTACAAATCATTTTTTCCCAAATATTTAAGTAGATGCTTTGTTATATTTCCACCAAATGAATCAAAAACAAATTTTATATCTTTATTTTTATAACAACAAACCCAGTAAATACCAATATCATGAGATATATCTAACATTACTATTCCACACTGATGATTCTTTTGTTATCTGGTAATTCATCAATCAAGAATACCCATCTCAAATATCTAGTTTTTAACTGATTAGCTAATTTTTCTATATCGCAATTATTTAATGCAGTAGGATAAAAATTTGTTGCTTTTTAAATTTTTTGTTTTTTCAGCCCACCACTTGCTGTCTTGTCCACTTCTTGATGTCTTCTCTGTTCTTCCAAATCTTAATAAGGTTTTTCATATTTATTACTGCATTTGCAATACCTGCATAACCACCAGCAAGTGAACCAATAGTTGCTAAATATGGTAATGCTCCCACAGTAATGGTAAAAATGCACCTTGATGCTTTGTTTCTTTTTTTGTTTGATATTCAATAATTGTTTTTACAACTGGAAGACCTAATGTAATAAGTAAATTTCCACCTTTCTTTTTATCTCTCTTTCGTGTTTCAACACCAGTTAAAAATTTAATTGTTCATTATTGAGTTTAAGTTTAATTGATTTTGGTTTAATTTTGTCACTAGGTAGCAAAGTATAATCAATATTAAAGTTATTCGTTTATATAGATTAAAAATTTATTGAATTTATATTTTTATGCTCTCAGCCATTTCAATTGACATCTTGGCCCATACCAAATTTCCGTTTCCATTCATTATTACTCTAACTGCAGTTGCAGCTAATTTGTTAGTTAATGAGGTGTCAGAAGAGTGCACTCATTTTTTGCATCTTTTTGTAGTTCTTTATTAGCTTTGTGTCCTTTTTTCATAACTTTATTATCTCTATAGACAACATCACGTTTTTTACATTCTTTATGTAATGTATTATTTCTGGATCACCATGTGCAAGTCTTTCTTCTAGTTTAATAAAAGGCCCACAGTATGAGTAGTCTGGCAGATGAATGTCTGGCACTAGTAAATTATTTTAAACCCATTGCGTAAACCTTTACCATGCTTTTCACTTTTCTAAAATGTGTGAGGATGATTATTAAAAAATCTAATTAAATATAGAACACCTCTTGTCTTGTTGATTATAAAATCACTAAATTTATTTGTTAACATCTGTGAAATTCCCAATTTTTCACAATCAGACCTCATCCATCGAAGGATATTCGATTGGGTTTTCTGTATGTCTACATTAAGTCTTCACCTGTTTTTCTACCTCACTTAGCAGTGATTCATCTAAATCTTTTTGTCTCAGTGTTGGAAAAGAGTTATCAACAATTATCTTTATTAAATATTTATATTTATTACCTTTATTTGATTTTATTTTGTTTGGAATGTTATCAGAATATAATTCTCTCAAATGGTACAATATATATGCATAATTTGATAAATCAGAGTCTGTAAATAGTGTATTTGCATCTTCCACAGTGATCTGTTTTTAAGTTAAAAGATTCATTAATCCATCTTTACCTTCATATGTCCTATCACCAATAGTTTATTTCCATCAAATTTTACTAGTAATTTGGCAGCAAATTGAAAACTACAAACAAGTTTTATTCCACAAACTTTATCTTCGCTACTGTTAATATACTCTACCACCCTTTCCCTTACTTTTATTTTTTAACAATTATATCCTTTTTTCTATCTTAATCTCTTCTTCATACTTATTCCATAAATTTTCTATTTCTGAGTCACTTAAAGAACAGTTCTGCTGTGGGCTTTCATGTTGTTTAATTGGTGGTATGTCATTAAATTCTTCTAACTGATAATGAGGAAAAGAAACGATTTGTTTTTAAACTTATCTATTCTCTCCAGTCACTTTCGATACATTATCGACTACTCCTGCAATTCCTTGTTTTTCTTGTTGTATTGCATTGATAACTGGTTGAACTTTTTAAAATTTTTCTGTTCTTGAGTGTTTTCCATTTTTTAAATTTCTCTTAATTGCTCATTTATTCTAGGCCATATTTTGCAAATATTTATTAGTGATGAAAAACATTAACTAAAATTACTTTTATTGATCAATGATTAGGATAAATGATTATGATTTATCATTATGTTGTTAAAAATATTTCATTCTTCCTCTACATTTTCCTCAATTTGGTATTCTATTCATGTCTATCTTTAAAAATCTGAGATCATCATTCGAATGTTTCCTACACATTTATTTAAAATCATCAATATTTAAATCTCCACCAATGAACTCATGGTAAATATTACTTAAATTTGTGTCATCTGATCTAAATATATTTAAAAATTTTAGATTATCTCACAGTAATTGTTTAGGTATAAGTCTGGGCTAAATAAAACCAGTCTATTCCTTTTTATCTACTTCTAGTGAAACATTCCATAACTATGTACTCATTTTCAAGAATGAAATAAAGATTTTAAATAAAAGTAGCAATCTCCTCATTAAGCTTATCTTCAATTGTTTACACATTTTTGTAAATTTCGTGTAATTTGGTTGATCTGAGCTTTTAGAATAAATGTACAAATGATTAATTTTATTCCATTCAACTATCTTGGTGCTAGAATATATTTGTCAATCATTAATGTCGTTTTTACACATCCACTTGGTCTTAGGATGTACACTAAATACAATTTAGATAACCATGTTTGTGTTTTGATATCTTCTCTGGAATTCTAATTTTTGGTTCCCAATTGGGTTTCATTTATTTATTAAAAATAGACTATTTCAGTTATGTAATAAGTCATCTGTTCTCGAAAAAGGAGACTGACTGTATCTATATGAGAAAGTTGTAGTAATAATGGACTTGTTGGTTTTTATTCAACATTTTTAACTTCCAATATTATGTTGGAAAGTATTACTCTGTACTGTGGTGGAGAAACAATAGAGATTCCTGTTGGTCGATATAATTTAAAAGATGATAGAAACATGTAGTCATGTGAAAAAGCATAATATAAACATTAAATCAGCTGAAATTTTAAATAGTTATTAAAAGTGATATAAAAGTAGATTTGGATATAAAAGATAGTACCGGTAATAGTAGGATTTAGTAACCAAATTGTTGAACTTAATGAAAAGACTACTGGTATCAATGTTCCTAAAATTATTCCATTCGAATTAATTAATAGAAATTGTTACTGAGCTGTTGGAAAGTTTGTTAGACATACTGATCATTTTCATGTAGAAGCTGATATTATTGATTCATTTAAATCAAATGCTGAATTTGGTGAACCAGCAATTGACAAACTGCATTATTCTGTACATATTCAGGTTTTGAATACTACTCAAGATTTAGAAATGACTGTAACTGATGAGAATGATAATTTGGTTGACTTTAATGGTGTTTGTATAATAGTTGTTTTAGAAATGTCTTAATAAAACTTCTCCTTATTAAAGCATGAACAAAATCAAGAGTTGTCTGATTTATTCATTCCCAAGAAAGAGAAGACTAAAAATAATCTAAATGACTGTAACAAGAACATGGAGGTAAATATAAATACCAAGGATGATTGGGCTCTTCCTAATCATGCTCAACTGTAGATGAGCTTTGGTATTATAGAAGTTGATAGTACAAATTATCCAGCATATGATGGAAAATCCAACAGAAAATAATTTATAACTCTGTCGCAAAGTTGTTCAGTGTCATCACTATAAAAAAAGAAAAAAATATTTTTTCTAGAATGGAACATTCATTCATTTTTTCATCTCTCCTTACACAATTGACTGTGACTATAGCTCATTAGTTAACCATGGAAGATAAAAACTAAGGAAAATGAAGTAGTTTTTCCACTAGATTTGTTTGGTGGTTTTTTCAGAGACTATAAAGTAGTGATGTGGAAAGAGATTTGACAGTAATTGTTACTTGGAGTCAAAGTTCTGGAGATGCTGCTCTTAGATGGGTTGATAAAAATGATGCTGGAGGTCAAATAAAAGATACTCTTCACAAAAAAGTAAAATAATCGTAAAGTCTTTGGAAATTCATGTTTCAATAGTAAGATGTGAAGCGGAATATTCACTAGAGCTAGAAGATGAAAGACTAAAAGATTCAAAAATTCCAGTTTCTTTCTTTGATTCACAAACAGTTGAAGTAGCCAAAAAAAAAAACAGAAATTTTGAACTAGACATTACTAAATATCACAATTCCTCAGAATTTGATATGCCTTATTTTATTTTTGTTGTGTTACAAACTAATCAAAAAAATAATCAGCTATTGCATTCAAAATGTCCAACAGGCATGTGATATGTATGCTGCTTGATATCCTGGACATCATCCAAGTGTCTGGACCATTCACAGGATAGTTACAGCATTTAAGGAAACAGTAAGTGTTCAGCCACACGTGAAACGTCTACCACGACCTGCAACAAATGAGGATGCCTAAGTAGGCGTTTTAGCTGCTGTCGCGGCTAATCCACACATCAGTAGCAGACAAATTGGGCGAGATTCGGGAATCTCAAGAACGTTGGTGTTGAGAATGCTACATCAGCATCTATTGCACTCGTACCATATTTCTATACACCAGGAATTGCATGGTGACGCCTTTGGACGTCGTGTACAGTTCTGCCACTGGGCACAAGAGACATTACAGGACAATGACAGATTTTTTGCATGCGTTCTATTTGGCGACGAAGCATCATTCACCAACAGCTGGCTTACGTTAACCGGCATAATATGCGCTATTGGGCAATGGAAAATCCACTATGGCTGTGACAACTGGAACATCAGCTACCTTGGTGGGTTAATGTATGGTGCGGCATTATGGGAGGAAGGATAATTGGCCCCCATTTTATCGATGGCAGTCTAAATGGTGCAATGTATGCTGATTTCCTATATAATGTTCTGCTGATGTTTCCCTGCGTGACAGAATGGCGATGTACTTCCTACGCGATGGATGTCCAGCACATAGCTTGTGTGTGGTTGAAACGGTATTGAATAGCATATTTCATAAAAGGTGGACTGGTCGTCGAAGCACCATACCACAGCCCACATGTTCACCGGATCTGACTTCCCCGGATTTCTTCCTGTGGGGAAAGTTGAAGCATATTTGCCATCGTGATCCACCGACAATGCCTGACAACATGCGTCAGTGCATTGTCAATGCATGTGCGAACATTACGGAAGGCGAACTACTCGGTGTTGAGAGGAATTGCCAAATGCATTGAGGTTGACAGATATCATTTTGAGCATTTACTGCATTAATGGGGTATTTACAGGTAATCAACTCTACCATCTGGTGAGCAAGATGTATGAGACAGGTGAAATCTTCTCAGACTTCAAGAAGTATATAATAATCCCAATACCAAAGAAAGCAGGTGTTGACAGATGTGAAAATTACCGAACTATCAGTTTAATAAGTCACAGCTGCAAAATACTAATGTAAATTCTTTACAGACGAATGGAAAAACTGATAGAAGCCGACCTCGGGGAAGATCAGTTCGGATTCCGCAGAAATGTTGGAACACGTGAGGCAATACTGAACCTACGACTTATCTTAGAAGAAAGATTAAGGAAAGGCAAACCTACATTTCTAGCGTTTGTAGACTTAGAGAAAGCTTTTGACAATGTGGATTGGAATACTCTCTTTCAAATTCTGAAGGTGGCAGGGGTAAAATACAGAGTGCAAAAGGCTATTTACAATTTGTACAGAAAGCAGGTGGCAGTTATAAGAGTCGAGTGGTATGAAAGGAAAGCAGTGGTTGGCGAGGGAGTGAGACAGGGTTGTAGCCTATCCCCGATGTTATTCAATCTGTATATTGAGCAAGCAATAAAGGAAACAAAAGAAAAGTTCAGAGTAGATATTAAAATCCATGGAGAAGAAATAAAAACTTTGAGGTTTGCCAATGACATTGTAATTCTGTCAGAGACAGCAAAGGACTTGGAAGAGCAGTTGAACAGAATGGGCAGTGTCTTGAGAGGAGGTTATAAGATGGACATCAACAAAAGCAAAACGAGGATAATGGAATGTAGTCGAATTAAGTCGGGTGATGCTGAGGGATTTCGATTAGGAGATGAGACACTTAAAGTAGTAAAGGAGTTCTGCTATTTGGGGAGCAAAATAACTGATGATGGTCGAAGTAGAGAGGATATAAAATGTAGACTGGCAATGGCAAGGAAAGCGTTTCTGAAGAAGAAAAATTTGTTAACATTAAGTGTAGATTTAAATGTCAGGAAGTCGTTTCTGAAAGTATTTGTATGAAATGTAGCCATGTATGGAAGTTGAAACGTGGACGATAAATAGATTAGACAAGAAGAGATTAGAAGCTTTTGAAATGTGGTGCTTCAGAAGAATGCTGAAGATTAGATGGGTAGATCACATAACTAATGAGGAGGTATGGAACAGAATTGGGGAGAAGAGGAGCTTGTGGCACAACTTGACTAGAAGAAGGGATCGGTTGGTAGGACATGTTCTGAGACATCGATGGATCACCAATTTAGTATTGGAGGGCAGCGTGGAGGGTAAAAATCGTAGAGGGAGACCAAGAGATGAATACACTAAGCAGATTGGGAATGATGTAGGCTGCAGTAGGTACTGGGAGATGAAGAAGCTTGCACAGGATAGAGTAGCATGGAGAGCTGCATCAAACCAGTCTCAACACTGAAGACCACAACAACATCAACATGCTGTAACAGCATGCGTTCTCAGAAATGATAAGTTCACAAAGGTACATGTATCACACTGGAACAACCGAAATAAAATGTTTGAACGTACCTACATTCTGTATTTTAATTTAAAAAACCCACCTGTTACCAATCGTTCGTCTAAAATTGTGAGCCATATGTTTGTGACTATTACAGCGCCATCTATTACAAAGCGAAAAAAGTGGTCTGACTGAAACATTCATATTTCTTTACATACTACACGAATATGTAATAAAAATGGGGGTTCCAATTTTTAAAAAACGCAGTTGATATCCGTTTGACCTATGGCAGCGCCATCTAGCAGGTCAACCATAGCGCCATCTGGTCTCCCCCTTCAAGTAAAATTTCGTACTTTGTAGTTATTTCGTTTGACGCTTATTTCGTGAGATATTTGGCTCGGTCACGATTAATTGACCACCCTGTATAATGAATGGAGAAAATGAAATATTTCCTCAAGACATGTGTAATCTAGATCCACCAAAGCGCATAATGCTTTTCTAGATTCTCAGAGAGTCACTCAATTGAATGGTGATGTCACTGTAGCTCCATTCAATTTCATTGAAAATATCCCATTTTTGTAACAAATATGTCTAGAAGAATGAATGTGTTAACCACACAGAAAAACAACAATGAAATTTACGATAAAAATCCGAAAGATTGAGATATATGTAACTTCGAAGTGCAGTATTTTCTTGTGTGGTGCTGAGCTGTGTACTAGGAGAATGACAGAAAGAAACTGTCTTGAATGCTGATACAATCAGATAAGTTAATGACAAGCAGTAATGCTGTACAGCGTTGATGTATTTTCTCACTGCAGTCTTACGCACTAGAGCTGATACGAGTCTGAAGACCCAGTGGATCTATGGCGAAGCTCTGACTGCATCTACTTAAAACACATACACGCTAATCAGAGTCGCAGGCATTGAGGTAATGTGAATGCAGCGTCCTCTGCTAGGGAGTATGCGTGACGCCACCTTTCGGAGATAGCTCGCTTGCTTGCTCGCTTACAATTTCTGGCAGCCTTTGCTAGACATGTGGGTAGGTTAAGCAGCAAGGTGCTGTTCCTGCGTTTGACCTGGCCTGCGGAAGACACTACGGATGTCAGGCCAGCACATGGTTGGTCTGCGGTGGCCCTGGTGGCCAACCTCGCGGATCAGACGGCCGCGAGAGTGTTCTTCCTTTGCATAAAACACCCTGGTGTCTATGGGAAGCATTCCTGCAAGAGCGAGAAACCAGCTTCCTCTTGAAGTAGCCTCACTGGGCAATGAGGTGGCTTATGGCAATAAAGTCACAGCACCTCTTTTTGCACGCGCTGGTGTGTTGCAACATGCTACGTGGCTGCATTTCCCCAAACCACTGCTGAGTACTCAAGTACCGACCGGACAAGGGCCAGGTACATAGTGAGGCTAAGAATGGACCCCTGTGGCACTCATAATTGGAGATGGCGAGCAATGGAAAGCTATCAACAGGGGTGCCCTGGCAAGAGGTTTAATTGTACTGCTGCCGCGTTGCCGTATGCTGCGCATAGCGTGCCAGGTGTGGTTGACAAAGACGCTGTCATTGCAACAGAAGCAATCACTCGTCAGTTCCTAAGTGCTACCAGCAGCCCAGGTAAGCACAATGACTGTGGGTAGTGAGTTAAGAGGTAACACCACTGCAGAATTTTCAAAAAATTATTTTCGATAGCTCAAAAGATTCTTTACATCTTCTAAAATGTGAGGCAGGAAGTCTAATATCTGGAAAAAAATTGGGCTGTGGAATTCTGAGTTCCTTCTTTAGCGCCTCCGATAACTAAAAACGACCTATCTGTGCCAAGTCGATACCCCTGTAGTGTCTGAGTATAGTTAGAAGCATTTGAAACAGATTGAGGACCTGTGACTGTTTTTTAAATGTAAATACATAAGTCTGAAACCAGTCACTTTTCTGAATTAGTTATTTTTTTATTCCATGAACCTGTTTTCGAACCTTCTCAGACTCATCTTCAGATGGTTTTCCAGAAGTTACATAGCTATTTCAAGCATTGTGCTTTCTTGTTAACGCCGGTTTTGATTAAAATATTTGCCCATATATCGACTTGAATACCTGCAAACATAAACAAATAATATCTCTGAGCAAACAGGACCTATGTCATATCTTTGCCAGATCTTTGTAACAAGTAACAATTGTATGAGACATGCTGAATGCAGGCGAAGTTTCATTATCACAGTGCATATGAATACGTATTGTGTAAAAGTGTGTGATGTTGTACCAACTTGCCATCACAGTAAAAGCAGACAGGTGGATACTAAGAACAAAGCCGTCCATGCTGTCGCAATAAGTACAAAACTAAATTGTTGATCCAAATCGACAGATAAACAATACTCCTGGCGATGTATCAAAGCATATCTACTTGACACAGAGCCAGTACCGACCGTTATGCTCGAAATAGCTATGTAACTTCTGGAAAACCGTCTGAAGATGAGCCTGAAAAGGTTAGAAAACCGTTCACCGAATGAATTAATAACCATTTCAAAAAAGTGACTGGTTGCAGTTTTATGTATTTACAATTACAAACAATAATACGTCGTCTTGGCGTCAGCAAGTGTAGTACATCTACGGAGAAGAGAATGCTCTATCTTCGAATCTTCTTTTTTTGTCCAGTATTGACTTTTGATAGTTTATTTGTGATCTTGTAGCCTACAGTTTTGTCTTTCAAGGAAGAATAAATGGTAATAAAGTGTACCCGGGCAGAAGATGTACGGAAACACCGTATCCAATGCGGCGTCGAAGTAGCATGTCAACGAAGCGTCGAAAGAATAGATACGGGGCGGAAAGCAGTTCGGAAGAAGAAACTGAAAGACAGTGACCAGGATTTTGACGTGAATTACGAATTGAGATATTGGATTAAAAATGTTTTTGCGTTTTCTCTGTTATTTCTCAACATGTGAAATGTAAAATGTGGAGAACAGACACCACGTTGCAAGAACGAAGTCATCGAGGCTTATGCTTCACGATAATTATTGCTTGTCCAAATGGCCCAGAAGTAGTCATACCAAGTAATAAGTTTTTACGGAACGCACGTGGAATCAACCGTCCCATCATCCTAGCGATGCCTCTGCTTGGAGTACGGCTAAACGGGATTATAAACTTTTGAGCGTTCATGGAACTGCCAGTAACGATATTTCAGTGGTTCTATGATAAACTAGAGGATATAATTTCAAACACAATGGCAACAGTACGACAGGCCAATCCTGGGATAGCAGATTAACGGTAAGAGTTTTGTTCAAATGGCTCTGAGCACTATGGGACTTAACATCTATGGTCATCAGTCCCCTAGAACTTAGAACTACTTAAACTTAACTAACCTAAGGACATCACACAACACCCAGTCATCACGAGGCAGAGAAAATCCCTGACCCCGCCGGGAATCGAACCCGGGATCCCGGGCGTGGGAAGCGAGAACGCTACCGCACGACCACGAGCTGCGGACAGGTAAGAGTTTCCTGAAAGTAGAAATCTTTCATTTGTTCATGTATACAACACATTTGAGAACTTCAGACATTTTTCTCGCAATCTGATTTTCGAAAACGGCATACAGTATAACTTCAACAACTTTTTATCTTTTCATTTCAAAATTCAACCACAACTTTGAAACATTTAAAAAATGTGAACCACTTAGAGGGTTTTCGATTAGTTAATTTAAACAATATTTAGTAACAAATGAATGCTCTTTCTTTGGTGAAAATTTAGCGACCTTATTGTAACACTCGTCAGCTGCATAAAAATCAGTATTTCTAAAATCCCATTTGTGGTTCACTAGCTACACTCATGTAGCTTACACAGATTTTTTGTTCCCTTTTTCCCAGATTCAAATTGACACCAATTATAGGACGTGCAGCAGAGCGACTCAAATTCAGCGTGTCTTGGGAGAATTGCTGCAGTGTCACGATTTGTAGTATTTTCGAATAAACTTTTTTTTCTACTATACATAAACATACGCTCGATAACTACCGCAAGTATTATTTCTCTATCACCTTTCCTTCTACCCGAAAAAATTGCTAAGGAAACGCTTTTTATAGGTCGATTCGGTTGTGTTACCCCTTAAAAGGAATGGGTTACAGTGGTCGAGACTTTCTGTAGCTAGCGCCAAGCTGCCTTGAGGTAGTATAAAGAGCGACGACATTGGACAGTGGATGACTCGAAATGAGTGATCTGGAATGATGACTGAGCCTGTGTCCTGTTCCAACAAGACGTGCAATGTGTAAGAAGGAAAAAGCAAGAGAGTTAGAGTTAGCTCGGAACTGTGTTATTGGCGCTATTGTGTGGACAATAAAGAGTAACTTCTGTTGACAGGTCAACGAGGGGTAAAAGCAGGCTAGAAAACGAAGTTGTGAGTAGTGAAAATTATAAGAAGAAACCAGGAGCGTCAGGGGGAAAGTTGAAAAGAAGCTGTAAGTCATCCAGTTTGCGAAAAGAGCGGAACAGCCGTGATGCTTACCTTGTCCTACACAGTATTTTGCTGTTGACGGATTATGGAACTAGATTTGTTTTACAGCACTTCACAGTTAGGTCTCTGGGTCGTATTGATGGCCATTATAAACGTGTCTCGAGCGTTTCTGTGGTTTTATCAAGTTCAGAAGTGGTATAAAAGGACGATAAACGGGCGAAGGAAAAGCACAAGAGAGGTCAGATGTGAGAGATTAAAAAACAAGTAAATTTACAAAGCCAGGAGATGGTCATACCCCGGCAACTTTTAACGTTTAAATATTATTTTTAGGGAACAAAAACAGACGTACTTGAAATACTGCAGAATTTCGATCACTTTTAATTGTACAAAGAGCAGAAACGGTATTTGGCCGGCTTTATTACACTGTTTCAAGTTAAACAAAGAAGTCAGTGACGTGACAAAGACGCAGCCTAATTACGTGGTGCCAGGTATGGATACAGACCTCGGTTTGGTGAAGGCACAGAAAAAAAATGAAATGGCAGTTTGTACCGAAGCATTTTCCTTTGTTCATCGCTCTACAAAAAACCGACTTCAGTATATACTAAAGAGCCTAAACTTTGCTGGAAATGTACCAACTGATAAAAGGTGTCAATGCTGTCCGTTACATAGGAAGTTTAAGGTTTCAACAGAGTAATTAATAACGTTCAAAGGTCGCAAAAGCCATCAAAGCATGAAAGTCACACGCAAAGTGTATTTTCGGAAGTTTTGAGTATTAAGAAATTTTTTCGATGTTTAGGGACTATTTTCTAACTACAGTAGTACTCGTATCTTACGATACATGGATATATTTAACGGCAGGTTCAGCATTTCTTTTGAAGCTTTGTAGCCCAAGGCATCAAGTTTTATGTAAGCCTACAACATGATTAGAAGAATGTAAATACTCATTTCATGGATACAATAATTCGCAGTAAT
The DNA here is from genome assembly GCF_021461395.2 of Schistocerca americana. Lineage (NCBI taxonomy): Eukaryota > Metazoa > Arthropoda > Insecta > Orthoptera > Acrididae > Schistocerca > Schistocerca americana. The sequence goes on along the minus strand of NC_060121.1, from coordinate 308,614,498 downwards.
TAACATCATAGTATAAGGTTAACATAGTTGCCCTACCTCGTTATTACTACTCAAATATTTCCTCGGAGAGAAAACAAGACCTAGAAGTTACACAGCGGATTTTTGTCTCGATTTTCATACCCAGATGGAGAATGTGTAATGGACAAATGTGGCATTAAATTAACCAGTTTAAGGCCTACTTTTGAAAAAAAGAGTTTAATTGCTTGAAAGTTACCAGGATAATTAAGAAAAACTGAATTATTGCCTAATAGGAATTGAAATACTTCATGAACAGCTGCCTCATCCTATGTTAATTGTCAATAATATACGGTCAGTACTGTGACAGTATAAATAGAAATTTCTCTGCTCTCTCTTGATATATATACTCGTCCTCTTAATAGTTCTAGAACAACCATAGATATTTAAATATATTATATCTCACGCATTCTGAACAAAACATGGAAAAAATGTATGAAAAAAGTCAGATGTTTTGTTAAATTATTTGTCTAAAAGGAAGAAATAAAATACATTAGAAAACCATTGTTTGTGCACTTGAATGATGCTCGAAACATGTACAGCAAATGAGGTGCCTATTGAGAATTCAATGTCCAATGTTGAACTTAAGATTTTAAATTTTAGAGTTCTAGAGAGTATTTGTTTGATTGAATTTAGCTCAGTTGTCTCCTTACATCACTAATGTTTGAGTATCTAAGCTGCTACACATGATTTCGAGCATTATTCAAATGCGCGTCAAATGCTTCTCTAGACTGCTTACAGATGTAGCTGCATTTACAAAGAACTGATTAACACGTATAATAATCATCCCTGGTTGCAGAACATACCACATGATACAAGAAATGCAAATTTCGTAGTTCATTTTCACATCATATGTGGTATCGCATTGTTGGTGATGTTACTTTGAAGGAACAAATGACAGGCCACAGATATCTTCATTTTCAAGAAACTAGTGAAACAAGTGGATGACGTTTGTCACACGGAATGCAGTATACTTTCACCAGTAAATCACCAACCCCCTCAGCCCTCGATTCTTAAATAATGTGACATTTGCACAATGTTTTGATAAAAGCTAATTTACCACACATCTCAATGTTTATGATGTCCATATCTCCTGAACTGTACGTCATACAACGATATAATTTTGCGGGTACTTTCAGTAGTATGTGTGGATACGTTCCGAAAAATGTGTTGCCAATAGACTCAGCACTTTTTTGTCACTGCATCTGGTCCATGACCAATGCCTTTCCAGAAATCCTGACACCACGGCATTTTTACCCTGTGAAGGACACCCCAATTCATATCTCCAGTCCCATGCCCCCACCCTGGTTCCTTGTGCCTACATCCCACACCCCCAATGCCTACACCCCCATTTCTCCTAGCGCACCCACCCCCACCACCTCCACACTCCTGCTTGACCAATGGCATCCAAATTCAACTCCCACAATTTGAACAATTTTACAAATTGATTGAGTGTATGCTATCATTTGCTGTCCAGCATCAAACGCTGCCAGCAATAGCAGGGAACAAGAAGACTATATATAAATATTTTGTTAATACATCTCTTATTATTTTTATGTCATTATACTTACGGCTTTTTATTACTACTAGTATTATTACTGTTATTATTATTATTATTACTGGCAAGAACACACAGATGTTCATATGTCAGAGCAGAAGCCACTGTCCACAGGATGTCTTTCTATCTAGTGCTGCTTGACTATATAAAAGCACAGCAGCAGCAACTACCAGCCCTGATCCAACGCTGACCGAGAACACCCAGGTATTCTGCAACACACAAGTGCCTCAGCAGCAGTCATTGTTTATTTGATGTATTCTCAGATCTTTGGACCTCGCTCTGTTGATCCATTGTGGACGTAGGACAGCGGCTGGTCAAATACACTATGTGATCAAAAGTATCCGGAGATCTGACTTAAAATAACTTACAAGCTCGTGGTGCCCTCAATCAGTAACGCTAGAATTCAGTATGTTGTTGTCCCACGCTTAGCGTTGCTGACAGATTCCACTTTCGCAGGCACACTTTCAGTCAGGTGCTTGAAGGTTTCTTGGGGAATAGCAGCTCACTCTTCATGGAGTGCTGCACTGAGGAGAGGTATCGATGTCGGTTGGTGAGGCATGGCACGAAGTCGGCGTTCCGAAAATCTCAAAAATGTTCTATAGGATTTAGGTCAAGACTCTGTGCAGGCCAGTCCATTACAGGGATGTTATTGTCGTGTAACCACTCAGCCACATGTCGTGCATTATGAACAGGTGCTCGATCGTGTTGAAAGATGCAGTCAGCATCCCCGAATGGCTCTTCAACAATGGGAAGCAAGAAGGCGCTTAACACATCAATGTAGATCTGTGCTGTGACAGTGCCACGCGAAACAACAAGGGGTGCGAGACCCCTCCCTAAAAAACACGACCATACCATGACACAAGTAACACCCAATCACCTGACCACGTTCGAAGTCCGTGAGTGCCACAGAGAACTCCATTCTGCTCTCTCACGATGTCCAATGACTACTGAGGTCTCTGATATGGAGTACCTGGCAGTAGGTGGCAGCTCAATCCACCTCATGAAAGACACATGTTTTTGAGGGTGTCCGGATACTTTTGATCACCTAGCGTATTTAACAAGGAAATTCTTCAAATAGCCGTGAAAATTGAGAAATTATTTTATTTTATTTTCGCTACCAGTTTCGGCAACTGAATACGCCATCTTCAGGGCCCATGTGCACCTCTAAAAAGTTATCGATATTGGCATACTGGCGCCATCTCTTTCTGGAGGGGATGAATTCTTACCTCAAGTGCTTCCTTCGAGACTTGACTGCAACTTAAAAATAAAAAAGTTTGGACCTGGTGTCGTTGAACTATGCCATAACACAGCCACAGTATTAACCATAACTTGTTTGGTTCAAATGGCTCTGAGCACTATGGTACTCAACATCTTAGGTCATAAGTCCCCTAGAACTTAGAACTACTTAAACCTAACTAACCTAAGGACATCACACACACCCATGCCCAAGGCAGGATTCGAACCTGCGACTGTAGCAGTCCCGCAGTTCCAGACTGCAGCGCCAGAACCGCACTGCCACCGCGGCCAGCGAACTTGTTTGGCTGGTTGGTTGTTTGGATTGGAGAAAGGGACCAAACTACATGGTCATTAGTCCTTCCAACCTTGGAATTACTAAAACCGATAAAACCTCACACTGTAAGAGGGAACTACAATGGCCATAAAATTACAAATTATTGACAGAGAAGGAAGGAAGAATGTGGAAGAAGAGAAGAGGGAAAGAAAGTGACTAATGACAGAGGCATGAAGGAAGAAGCACAGGTGGACAACATAGACACTCAAGATAAAACAGACCCCATAAAGAAAGGAGTGGGAAGGCAAAGGGTGGGGGTAAACCACCAAGCCCAGTCGAAGCCAGTCCAATCAGAGCGAAAGGGGTAGCAAGACGGTCTGACATCCCCTCCACCCACTGATAAGATTGAAGATCCCACCCTTAAATGAAGTGATAAAAACCCCTATCACAAAGAAATCGTAGAACTAGATCAGCTGCTAAGGCATTGTCAGCTAACGCCAAGGATGGCGAGTCAGGAAAACTAAAAGTCCGTCTCAGAGTGGTTAAGTCAGGACAGTCCAGTACGAGGTGAACCGCAGTCAACATTGATCCATAAAGACGGAGAGGGGAGTCCTCACGACGGAGGAGATAACTGTGAGCCAGCCAAGTATGGTCAATGTGAAGTCGGTGAAGGACGACAGAGGCCTTACGAGAGTCCTGTAAGGAGGGCCGCCACATAGTTCTAGAATCCTTTATCGCCCTGAGCTTGTTTGGTGAAGAAAAAGTGTGCCGTTCTGCATTCCAAAGTCCCAAAACCCAACGATGTAATGAGGAGCGAAGGTCTATTTCTGGAATGCCAATAGCAAAAGATGGCCCGTTAGTAGCCAGTTTAGCCAGTCGATCGGCACGTTCATTGCCAGGGATCCCAACATGGCCTGGGGTCCAAATGAAAACCACTGACCATCCACGTTGATCAACAAGTGGTAGGGGAAATACTGACCAATAGCGTGCAAACTGCTCAAGGAGTTACTACAGATAGCGAAGGACAGTCCTGAGCAGAAGCGGACATGGTCCAGTGCACACTTGTGTGCACATGGCAGACAAAGTGCCATGTGCTACACTGAAGGTCAAGCCCTACCATGACAGCTTCAACTGTTCTGCCCAGGGCAGTAGTCATGTGACTACCCCAAAGTGGGTTGTGGGCATTTAAGTCCCGTAGAAGCAGGAAGGGAGAAGGGACTTGTTGAAGAAGGGTGGTTAGGGCAAGGGATTTGGGTAGCCTGTCAGGCAGGAGGTAGGGATTACAGATTGTAATTGGAGTGGCCAGATGGACCCTGACAGCAATTGCTTCCAGAGTTTTATGGAGGGGAACCCATTTACTAACAATATCCTTGCGGACCAAGATGCAAACACCACCAGAAGCCCGCAAGGGGCCAATTCGGTTTCGACAGAAAGCATGGAACCCACGAAGGGTGGGTGAGTGATAATTGACAAAATGGGTGTCCTGGAGAGCAATGCAAGCAGCAGAGTAGGAGCAAAGAAGGGGCTGCAACTCTGGGAGGTGACAGAAAAAGCCATTACAATTCCACTGGAGGATTCTCACATTGGAGGCCAAATGGGAAGAGAAAGGACTGGAGATGGTCACACTGCCGAGTCGCCATCCATAATGTCCATATAGGTGGGGCAAGACTGTTGGTTCATTGGCTGGAAGAGGGGAAGGCGGCACCTCAGGCGGTCCTGGAGATGCCTTGGCCTTGTTCTTGTGTTTCTGCTTCTTCTCTTGTGAAGGAAGAGAAGGGCAGACTGCAGTGAGCTCAGGCACAGAATTACACCTGGTAATCTTGGCGCTCATCAGCCGCGGATCACACAGCCGATGAGCAGCTGCAGATCGCCTTTCAGGTGGGTGCCAGGAATAGGAGTCCCAGGAAGTAGCTCTAGTAGCAGCAACTGCTGAAGAAGAGAAGTGCTTCTCCAGCAGGGGAGGGGGAGCAGCAACTAAAGGCGTGGGTATGGGTACTGATGGGGAGGGGGAGGGGGAGAGGGAGAGTGAGGGTGAGGGGGAAGGTGTGGCGCGAATTCGGTGGGCCTTGGAAGAGTAGTGGTTAGGAGGTGGAATGGACATAACTGAAGCAAAAGGATGGAGCCAGTCATACTTTTAACAAGCCACGGTGTAGGTAAGTCAATCTAAAGTCTTGTACTCTTGAATTCCTTGGCTGGCCCCTGTGGCCAAGCGGTTCTAGGTACTTCAGACTGGAACCGCATGACCACTATGGTCACAGGTTCGAATCCTGCCTAAGGCATAGTGTGATATCCTTAGGTAGGTTTAAGTAGTTCTAAAGTTTTAGGGGACTGATGACCTCAGATTTTGAGTCCCATAGTGCTCAGAGCCATATGAACCATTTGAATCCGCCGTTCTTTCACATACACCGGACATGGTGGCGAGTGTGAAGGATGCTGCACATTACAATTGATACACACTGGTGGGGCAGCATAGGCACTTCCCTCATGGAGGGGGCGCCCACATTCACCACAGAGGGAATCATTGGTGCAGTGGCAAGACATGTTCCAAACCTTAAGCATTTAAAGCATCTCATCGGTGGTGGAATGTAAGGTTTTACATCACCTTCACCTTCTCTGGGAGGGAATCCCCCTCGAAGGCCAGGATAAAGGCCCCTGTATTGATGCAATTGATTTAGGGCCTCACTGTACATGGTGGATAAATCGGACTCCTCGCTGCTCGAGGTTTGCACAGAGCTCCTCATCAGTTTGGAGAAGAAGATCCCAGAGGAAAATGATACCCTGTACTGAGTTCAAAGATTGGTGGGGTGCAACGGAGATGGGGATGTCACCGAGATGGTCACAAGCACACAGGTCTGCAGATTGGGCAGCAGAAGATGTCTTTTGAGCAAGGAACCAGACCGCATCTTACTCATGGATTCCACTTCGTCATACTTATCTTCAATTGTCTCCACGAAAAACAAAGGCTCGATCGTGGCAAAACTCTCGCCATCTGTCCTGGTACAAACCAGGGACCGAGGGGAAGTTTTAAACCCAAGCCAGCGAGCTTGACCCTCCTCCCAGGGTGTGGCCAGGAAGGCCAAAGGATAAGAAGAAGGTGTGTCATGTCTGCTAACACTCTTAGAGACGGCCACAGAATGTCCAGGATAATGCGCTTTTGTCGCTTCCTGTGCAGGGCATCCGCCCTAGTATCACCCATTCCGGCCAGGGGCTCGCCCTGTGGTCGCCACCCAGCCACAGCAAGGGCCATCTGACACGATGGCCATTGCTGGGAGTTTTGTTGCCCCAAAGTGATGAGCATCGACTCCTTGGCATACACGAGGCGTAAACATCCCAGGTACTAGCAGCATGATCCCTGTGTTTTCAGGGGGCTCAGCCAAGTGGGTAGTTAACAGCCCCACCATACGGACTGGCTACTGTGCTCGTGACATAGCAAGAAGGGGCCAGGGTGCAAGGGGACAATGGAGGAGAGGGGGAGAGGAGCCTGCACTATGGAAATTAGATAGAGAGTTCATCGCCAAATGGCTCATACTGAACGGAAAACGCTGGAAATGGAGGTCAAACCCCAAGGGGACCAAAAACGCCAAAAAGGAGATGGAAACAGCAAACTAAACAATAGCACATACCAAAACAAAACCAGGAGGATAACCAAGTCGATATAAAGAAGTCCACCAAGTGGGAAAGTAGGGGGCAGGGAGAAAGCAGCAAGGATAGGAAACGAGAGGCACAGGGACGGTAATGCAGTCTGGAGAAAGGATGGAAACTACAATATCTCGGGGCCCCGTGCACGCCACACACGTACCCACAAACCCACAAAAGGGACAGTGGGCTCCCTGGGAGGGTCAGAACTTGAGTGTCAGCTAAGTTTCACAACTGTGTTGTTATTTGCCAACACGTACAGTGTGACTGCTAGTGGTTCTAAATGCGTGAATGTCGACGTAGCACTGTAATAGGTAGAGCCACTGTCTCCATCTCCCTCGTATTGCGCCAAATTTCAGCATGGGATGAGGGTCTGTAACCGAGTATAACAAGAATGCCGGGACGTGATTAACTTATTTGTATAAAATACATATTTATTTGTATAAGGAAGCAGTATAATGTTAACTGCTGCCCCTTTTGAAAATTGGCTCCGTTAATAGCAGACAAAAGTATTGTCAAAATATTTACTGATAGACTTCGCCTGTCTGACTGATCGCTGTTGCTGCTGGTTGCGCTTCATGCTCGACAGCAAATGGCAACATGCGAGCTGTCGAACTATAAATAATCAAAATTGCTCGAAGGGTAGGCAGCTGGACTGACATGCCATTAGCTGAGCCGAGTTCGGGTGTGCTGCGGGTGGAGGCACTGTGCCCGGGGGCGGGGGAATAGGCTCTGGTTGTGGGGGTATGGGTGACAGGGTAGGGGGTGGGTGGTGCGAGGTGCAAGTATCTCCACAGGGCAATGACAATGATGTCAGTATTCCCTGAATGGCCTTGGTGCATGTGTGCTGATGTGATGATAAAAAAGCACTGATAGATATCGAAGCACCGAATTCCGCCAGAAAAAACAACTGAATCTCCACTGCAGTTGGTAGTAACGAAGCAATAAATTAAAGCTGCACATCTGATGGTGAAGTTTTACTGCATGAATAGCAAAAATGCAGTAGCTGGTTAACTTTTTTGCCTTCATTTTTTGTGGGGGTGTCAGCGAGGAAAAGATTAGAAAAGGTTTGAAATTATGGTTAATGTTTGTTGTAAGTCGCTAACTGCTCTCATTCTCAAATACGGAATGGATATAGTGTGGGTAATCTGGGCGCTGTGCATTACGCTGCGTGCACAGTTTCATATGCAGAGTTTCTAACTTTAATACTCGATTTTTGTGTTAAACCTTTAACGTAAGATTATACCTCTTAATGAGTGAATTATGACAGCATTTTAAATTTTTAAATTCGGTCAATAATTATGTGAAGTAATGAAACTCAAATTTTTGTTGCCCCTGGGAGCCGTTAAATAGCCTATCTGCAACTGGGGTAGTGCACCGTACATTTTGTTAGTTATTTAGTAACATAGATCATAATGGAACACCCCGACATATAGCCACACATACGGGGCAAAATTTTTACTGTATTTTCTCTAGCTGGTGCATTTGTCATGTTAGCGCTATTATCTAATCCCCAACTGCTTCAGACATTGTAGTTTCGGTTTGGTTTCAGTTTTTTGCAAGACCCTTCGAGCATATGAGCGATAACTCGTCATGTTGAAGAATATGTGAGCAGGTTTACGAATAAGATATCTTTTCCTATATGAAAATTTTGTTATTTGATCACCAGTTCCATAGCTGAATCTTTTTGTTTTAACCTTTATCCTGAACCATATTTGATTAATGACAGATTTTTGTTTACAAGGTTGGATGAAAACATGAATTTACGGGAGAAAGGTGGGTACGTGAGATGAACTTCTAGGCTGATTATTGGAGGAATGTAGACGTAAACAGGAACGCCATCCATAAGCCTAGGCGGGCCCATCGGTACCGGCCTACCGTTATGTCCTCGTCTACCAATGGTGTCACTGGTGCGGTGTAGAGGGGTTCTCCCGGACGTCGTCAGTTTTTGACCTGGAGCCGCTGCTACTCGCCCCAGTAGCTCCTCAGTAAGCATCATGAGGCCGAGTGCATCCCATTCCAGTCCTCTCACCAAGAAAAAAATCCTCACCAGTACCGGGAATCGAAGTTGTGTCCTCCACATGGAAGTCAGCTGCACTGACCTCTCAGTTACAGAGGGGCACTGTGCAGGAGTGTAGAGACCCATTAGTGCAAGCATGCAACATTCTTCTCTTGCACATTTAAGTTTCCAGAGGAATATTTGAAAATTTTATTGCGAAAAAATTTAAAAATGAATGTGTATTTCGTAACTTGGTACGGCTAGCCGGAGATGGGATGTTAACAATTATCAACTGCAAAGCGCTGAAAATGCAATATGGATTGTTGTAAATTTGTAGCCTTATAAATGAATAATATGTAATATACGAGAGTAACAAAATTAAGCTTGTCATTAATATAACAAGTTCTCGGGAACAATTAGAAACAGATAAAATCGCTATCTGAGCATTTATGCGTCAAATGACCGTTTATGCGAACTCTCTAATTATTGACCAACAATTCTTGAGAAAACCTAAAGACATTTCGTTATTGTGAAACACTAATATAGCATGGTCATGGACCAATGTTTCTATCGAGGTGATTTCTGAGCCTAACAAGAATGGAGGCTGGGAATTGACTGTATCCCGGAATAAGTTCCTCGAACCACTCCATCACACTTCTACCCTTGAGACGAGACGTTTTATCTTGTTGAAAAAGCCTCTGAGAACATGATCGTCATGAAGGGGTGTACGCGGTCTTGCACGAGCTCCATTGGACCATTGTATGCCGACGTGTTTGATCGCCAGAGCATAATGGAGCTGCTGCCAGCTTGTCTGCGATCTGAAGTGCAGGTATCAAGGAGCTGCTAGCTTAAAGATGACAGATTCGCGCCCTCCACTGGCATGATGAAGAAGGTATCGGGATTCATCAGACCATGCAACGCTCTGCCACTGCGCCAACGTCCAGTGCCTATGGTCACATGCACATTTCAGTCGTAATTGCCGCTGTCGTGGTGTTAACACTTACAGCACGGTGCCCGTACGCCATACGGGCGCGGCCGCCCTGACGTTGGCGACGGCGCCCGTATACCGTACGGGCGAGCCTTTATTTGGCTCCGTAAGCGCGTTTAGCGCGTCTCCGAAGCAGTTTCGGCACCTAATGTGGACGTATTTCATTCTTCTTCCGCAAGAGGCAAGCGCTTATTGGCTATCTCATCCTGGGAGCGGCTGTGAGCACTGCAAAGTCGAAGTTACCTGCAGTTCATTCACAGGTGTTTAAGATCGTGAAACACTGAGTTGATGGAGGCAGAGATCTTAGATATTCTTTATGGAGATGAAGGATTTGAAGTTGATGATTCTGACAAAGAGGATTCGTACTCTCCAGACGAAAGTACAAGTGACGATTCAGGTATGTATGTGTCTCAATTGTTCATAAAGTGAAGAGCCCGTTTGCCCGAAAAACTTTGAGTGGTGGTAAAATGTCAACAGTTTTATTTTATATAAAGAGAACACTAGATAGAATGTATTCCTCGTAGACTTTATTCACAGAGTGGGGAAGAAATTGGCTGAGAAGGGCGGAAATATTTTTCAGCAACAAGCCGCTTCATCCTCACAAATTGAGGGGACATTTGCAAGGCACTTTCCAGAGAAGGTCCCAACCACCGCAAACAGGGTGAATACTACTGGGTACAGCAAAGTATGTTCAGACAGGGGGAAGAAAGAGACGGGGAAGCGCATCAGGAAGGAAGTAGATGGTGGTGCAAGGACTGTGGCGTTGGCCTTTGCGTCCCACTGTGTTTCCAGGATTTTCACACGAAGGCTAACTACATCTGAACTATTAAAATACTCTAGTTTACAGGTACCGGCAGTTAGACAGTCAAGTGATATTTTGTTTTAAATTTAGATACAGTAATAATGGCATTACTCAAGAGAGAGATCATGTAAAACTTTTTTATCCACGATATTTTTGTGTTTTCTTTTTTAATTATAACACCCATTTGTATTTTATATTGTAAAATAAATTCAGTATCATGTAAAGCTCTTACTTTTTCCTTTTAAATCATGCAAGAACCATATTCCTATCATTTTCCTATTCTTTGCAATCTAATTTCAAACATTCATTAAATATGCCGGTTCACAGCCAAGTGCCGGGTGTAAAGAGGGCAGAGTTGAAAGTGTTGACATTGCCAAAGCATGGGTCGTCGACAGCTGAAAACCATTGTTAAGAGTGTTGGGCGCACTGCGTGTTCACACACACTTGTACTCTGCGCAGCGTTAACGTCTGATGTTCGCTCCGTCACAATTTGCTGCCTGTCCTGTTTTATCAGTCTGCCCAGCCTGCGACTTCCGACATCTGTAAACCGGGGTGGCTGCACTATCCCACGATGTCTGGAATGGTTTTATCTTGGTTTCTCCACGTATTGAAGACACTCACCACAGCACTCCTCGAACACCCGACAAGTCATACAGTTTCCGACATGCCTCTGGGTCATCACAGTCTGCCATCGTTCAAATTCAGACAGATCGCACGCCTTCCCTATTCTACACATGGAGCGCAGGCTCACTGTACTACATGCACCATGCATGTGTCTGAGTAGCAGTCATTCCTCGCTAGGTGACGCTGCTATCGTCTGGACCGGTTTATATCGACAGTAGGTCGGTGGACATAAAGTTCTGGCTGATAAGTGCAGTGTTGCCAACAGTTAAAGTGAGCTCCTCACCAGTTTCAAGTGCAGAAACCACTGACAAAAATACCCCTGCTCTCATAACCACTAAAATTTCCACTAATGTTTTTAATTATCATGAAAGAAAACGATAAGTATATTAGTAATTAGTTTCCTAAGTAGTAAAATATTCACAATCATTAAGTGAGCATACAGTCAATAAATCAGCAAGTCAAGTTCAGGAACACACAAAAAGTTCTATAACAACAGCTAATTATTTAAAGGAATTCGTCTTCTTCAGATGAATCATTATTGTCGGCATCATCGTCATCGTCGGTTTCAGATTGATACGATTCTTTGGTACCGATTTGTTTTACAACGTTTATTGGAATTACATACTCGTTGCAGCATTTTCCATCCACCCTAAAACCACAGCGTATTCTTAATGTAGCAATTAAAAGATTTAAGTTCATTCTGTTCTTCTGCTTGTTTTTTATTACATTAATACTGCTAAATAGTCTCTCAACTTCGGCATTGAGCAGTATTTGGAGAGTAGTCGCAAATGTCACTAATTCCACAAATCTGGATTCCCCTTGAGCTTCTTTCAAATGCATGTTATGTTATGTCAACCGGGGACCTAGAAACAACGCAGAGGCTCCGTCCCCGCGCAGCCGTAGTGGTCCACAACCCCACAATGACTACCGCAGTCCACTTCACCCCTCCGCCGCCCCACACCGAACCCAGGGTTATTGTGTCGTTCGGCCCCCGGTGGACCCCCCAGGGAACGTCTCAAACCAGACGAGTGTAACCCCTATGTTTGCGTGGTAGAGTAATGGTGGTGTACCCATACGTGGAGAACTTGTTTGCGCAGCAATCGCCGACATAGTGTAGCTGAGGTGGAAGAAGGGGAACCAGCCTGCATTCATCGAGGCAGATGGAAAACCGCCTAAAAAATCTTCCACAGACTTGCCGGCTCACCGGACCTCGACACAAGTCGGGCTGATTTTTGTATCTTTGGTCTAGTTCCAGTTCAACAAATGGATTTGTCGCCACTCATTATCCACACTTGCTATAAGTTCTACACTTTTATTGAACTGAGCGAACATTTTCTTTGTCGTGATTAACTGTGTATTCAACACTTATTCTGTAAATTTTTTCATCAACGTCCATTTTCTTTGTCGTGATTAACTGTGTATTGAACACTTATTCTGGAAATTTTTTCATCAACGTCAAATTTTCTGGTAACCTGTTTTTTATTTCATTAATCAGACTTACTATAACTGTTATGCACCGATTACGCAACATTTCTTTGTCTTCCCGTGGTAATCCTTCTTCTCTCATTTCAAGCAACTGCTTTTCAAAACAGAATCCCAGATAAAATCTTCGATTGAAAAAATCACGAATATTTTGAATAAAAAATTAATGTTATTTGCAGGCAACGTAGCTTTGCATATCTATCACCTTGGTCAACTCCTCAAAGAGTTTGGTGTAATCTGTATCTTTCGACTCAAACATTTTATTGACTCTGTTTATTCCAATAAATATTGGATATAAAAACGCAATATATGCGTAAGTAACGTCGTTCACATACATAGCGTGCAATTATTCTGCCATGTGACACTTTCGCACGTTAGCTACGAAAAATGTGTTTTTAGCTCTGACCATTGCGTATATATTCTTGCTACAGTGGATTCTATTGATAACCACCTTGGGAAAGAAGTTTTTCGCGACGACACTTACACATACCACAGCAGCAGTGAACACAGTTGGCTTTTGACGATGACGATGGAGGTAATCGTCGAAAGCTCGAGATTTTATCGATAACCACCTTGTCTGGCACACCTGAACTATTTTTAACAGTTTCTGTCCATCGTTCATGGTTTCGTATAGCCACTTATAAAGAGATTGGAAAAGGAGCTACTAAACCAATCCTCTTTAATTACAAACTCCAAATTTCTCGGTAAAAATTCTTTTGCAGGAGCTGAAGCAACCAGTTGCAAGGAATGGCACAAGCAACGTACTAAAATCAGTTGTGGAGCCTCTACTTACAATCGTGCAGTTCAGCAAGGTCAAGGTACAGTATTAGCTATCATTTTTTGGTGTAATTTACTGTAATAAACTACAATCAATTCCAAGTATTTATGTACAGCTATATCAGTAGATTCATCAATTAATAAGCTAAATCTTGAAATCTTGTTTTAGAACGTCAGTTAAATCCGGAGCTAACACGTTATTTATCACTGAGGTGCACTTAGTTCGGTGCAGCTGAGCTTTTGCAGTTTTAGGCTGCATAGCTGTAACTGGCACCAATTTACTTAGTCAAAGAGTGGTCAGAGATGTAAAACCGATCAATGAATGACTAATCAATTTAAAAAATTGCTTACCTTTTTGTTTTGTAGATGCTTCCTTGACATCCCATGAGACTTCAAATCTCCATAGTGACTCCTTAAAACTGTGTCATAAAATTTGCACTTTCGCTGCCTGACCCGTAGTCCTTTCAATAACTTGAAGCCAATCTATTAAAAGTTGGTCTCTAAGCCAAGAATCCAGAAACATTTGTGTATATTGTGGTTTCTGAATAGTTATACACGTATGAATTCGTGCAGTGATACAATACACCGAGAATCACAATTGGATAGTGCACACCACGAACGATGACAGTCAAGTTACTTTTTCTGCGCATCTGACGTGGTACTCCCTGCGTGAGCCAACAAGCGCTCAGTGGTTATTGAAAGCGACAATGAAATAAGTGAGCACCCATTGTTTGAAACCGGTTGCTTCGCACCCTGCACCTGCGCAAGCCGCCTTCGCTCGTGGAATGAACTATAACTAGATGCTGCTAAATACTGTCCTTTGTACCGGGAATTCCCGCATGTAGTCTATCAAGTGTGGTGGTTCGTTTGATATCAAATTGTAATGAATCAGTGTTGTCTTCGCAGTAAAAGTTAAATACTCCTGAAATCAAATAAAGCAGGAATAACATATTTCTAAATAGTTTAGTGGTTGAGAGATCACATTTTTACTAACTGAAACTGAGTTCTACTAAACCACTATAAAATCCACTAGCCATTAGAAGCAATATTTCGCCACTAAAAGGACGCTAGAAACCACCAGTTTTAGTGGAAAATCCACTAAGTTGGCAACACTAGATCTATGTACACGACTCCAGAACTGCCCTGCCTCACTCAATTGTCAGGCGGGATTGAATGGCAAAGTGTTCAGCACCCAAAAGAGACGCGGAGAAACGTATTAGACCCTCTCGCTGTGTTCTGAATCAACGGTATACACTTACAGCTCTTTGATGGTCCTTGAATTTTGACTTAACTATTCCTCTATTTGTCTCGCAGCAATAAATAAACTCTTTTGAAGCAAAATTTCTGGAGTAGCTGCTTCACAATTATTATCCATATGGTGCGGTCGCTTATGTAATTGGAGTCACATTCAAAATCAATGTGACTCAAATCCCAGTACTGCTGTTGAAATTTATGTTTTTACTGGTTTTATTGAATCGCTTAAGATGGATGTCCAATTGATCTATTTGATAAGGACATGGCTTGTACCATTTTTCATTCCTCTCCGTTCTTGTTCCCGCTCTTCGACAGCAGTCTCACTGGATATTGAATTTTTAGTTCGAAAGATAGGACTAAAACATATTCAATACTCACTTGAACTGCGTTAATTTAAGTAATATAGCTATGTTTCAGTGCTCTCTCACAAATAAATTACAGAGTTATTGTTTGTTCTTTCTTTTCCATAAACGACAGTTGCATATAAGTTTGTCTATTTTTACCGCATTGACGGTACTCACTCGTCACGAAACATGGAAATGAGGCTATGGTAAGTTATAGCAGATGTGATTTTATGACGGAGTTACGATGAGTACGAATGACCTCACGCCCTGTTCTACGATGACGACGTTCGTGGAAACTCCGATGAGCTGTCACGATTCTATTGATTTGTGGGGTTTTCAAGTTTACTGATCAAGCTATTCTATGTCCTCATAATCCCTTGCCATTAAAGGGGATTCCCGACATATTTCTCTGTCTTACTAGTACATACCAGTATGACATCTATAAATGACCTCTTTCTGTGCCCTGTTTCTAAAATTAACATTATTACCGATTAGTAAGACGCAGGCGTTCTCCGTTTTTTCCTACCTACTATTAATACCTCCGTACCATCAATGAACGACATCTTCACATTTTTTGATACACATTCTATATCTACCGTATCTTTCAATTTTTCGGCTCCACTGTGAAATTTAAAAGTCCTGTTTGCCTCAGCAAATCTTTCATCAATTTTTCCTCCTTTCGAGGTAATAGCGTTTATAGATTTCACTGTAATACCTCCCGATCTTGCGATTTAGATGACTACTTTTAGATTTACACTGGTTTTCGTGAACACGGTCGATTGCCTCTCTATCCGAGGTTCTGCTCAGTCCCTGATGATCTCGGCATCGACGGAAGATAGATGCTAATTGTCATGCCTTTTTTACCTTCTTAAAATTCAACTAATGTCTACATAATAGTTTCAAAATTTTGATTTAATTGTTGTCGACAGATATGACCAATGAAATACTCGTTTTATCTGTATGATTATCATTCTACATTTTTCTGGAAATATCTCGAGTGGACTGTTTATCGCTGATATGAAATGTTACGTCATGTTAATGCAATTTATGTATGAATTCTACAAGAATGATCCCAAAAGCTGCTATGGCGCATTTGATACTACAATGTTGCCTCATATACCAAACAAACTAAGTTGTAAATTATTGGCGATCTCAAATAAAACACTCCTATATCATATTTAGTCGATTTTATTATCTCCTACTCATGTCACTGGCAAGAATAAGTGAAGAAGATGGCTTGTTTTTATATCGTTCAGCGTAACGGAATTTTCCACTGCAGAAGATGTAGTATTTTGTGATCCTCTACTGTCAAATGTTTTTAATTCCATTGTTTGACGACAGTATCAGTTCCTTTGACTATGACCGGTTTCAGTCAATAATGACCATCTTCAGATCTACAATGTGAAAATATATACACCCAGTGGGCAGTCTCTCTTTCAACACAATACAGCATTACATATCTCAATATACTATCATATAACCAGGGAAATGCACAGATAAAATACGGTAAAGCGTACCTATTCTACAACATATTCTAATGTGATAAGGTCGTAATGGCTTCGTCAAAACATATAAAAATACTCAGCACAGCATCGTCACATAGATCTTAAATATGGTGTAAAATAAGCCACATCGTCCACAAAGTAATTTTGCAACTGGCTACTGCAGTGCAGTAGCTACCAGAAATCTGTTTGTGTACATCCTTTGTAGATGTCGCTACTGTGGGCTTAGATGTAGTCATCATTTACGTGAAAAAACATAATCTGATAAAGACACATTAGGCAAAATACATGTATCAGACTTTTAAATATTGATAACTGTTATAGAAACCAAATGTGACACAGTAGAAGACGAATGCAGTTACCTATATGAAATTATTAAAGGAAATATATAAAGATAATAGTTCTGACACTTTTATATTGAATTTACGGTCAAAAATAATATATACGTAATACATTGCCTGTAGCAATCTATAAATTAACTATGAAAGATAAAATGTCTATATGACAAAATAACTGAAGAAAAGACAGATCAGTGATCAGCGTCCTCTGTTCGGTTGGCCGCCAGGATGTTATGTAGGCGCGCACCGATCGTAAGAACTTAACCACTACAGGGCTTTTCATACATCGTAATATGTGTCCCACAGAAAACGTTTATACAACATATTAAGTCAATAAATTAAATTATATTCTCTGGCCATACAATTCATGAATAGGTAGGATATAATCAGTTATAGGATTAGAACGACGAAGGTATGGAAGTAAGGCAAATGTATACTGTTTTTAACATTAATCATCAAACAAGGCTAAATATAAATATGCGAGGCATTAAATGGTTATCGTAGTTTGTTATCAAACAGACAAAGTAGGTGTTGGGCACAAAATCGCTTTGTCCGTTGAGTACCCTAGTGGACTCACGCTTTTTGAGTTTGTAAACCTGCAACTCCTCCAACAAGTCGAGAGCGCGACCCTTCTCTGCCCTGTGTAGAATACGCATACAACTCTCAATATTGCCTACAGTGTGGCCAGTTTCTTCCAAATGCACTCCCAATGCAGTTTTGCTATGTGCCTGCAAGTGCTCCCTGAATCTTATTTTAAAAGAACGGCCGGTTTGACCGATATACAATTCGTCACAACTACTACAAACTATCTTCTAAGCCCCACAACCATCAAATTTATCAGAATCATTACTCAAAATATGTTTTACACTGAGTTTCAGCGTGTTTTTAACTTGAAAACCACATCTAACGTTACATTTACTTAAACACTTTTCTATTTCTTGGAATATTTTTCCGTAAAATTTCATTGGAATAGTTTTCATGTTTTCTTTATTATTTCTTTTTCTGGAAGATTGGGGGTCTGCCTATTATTTACTTTTTGTTTTTTTTACCCTATTGTACGGGCGCATAATACCATGCCATCCTCCATTATGTAAAAGGGCCTTTTTCACCTCTATGATCCACCGACTCTTTCGATTACCATTGGCCGACAATGAAATACGTAAAGAACTTGGTATATTAAAGCAAACTGCACTAGCCAACGGTTTCTCAGCAGTATAAAAATGAGAACATAACTACACCAAGGCCTACAATGAGATCAGTCGAAAAATGAAACTATGCGTGCTAAACTTGATTCTACTAGCGCAGATGACCTGTAACAAGTAATCGAAGAATTTAACAGTGTTTTAAAATTTGAAAGTAGGCCAGAAAATTAATTCTAGCACAGAAAAGTGTAATTAAACAATGAAAACAAAATAGTACAATAGAACAATGAGGTCATGGAAACACTTTATGTGCCTCTGTATTTAGGGGCAGCTAAAGACTGTATAGACAGTAAATAAAATACGGAAAAGAGTTATAACTGGGGGGAAAACTTTTGGTAAAATAAACAGAACTTTCCCAACAACGCTCACGAAGAATATGAAGAAGACAGTTTACAATTTGCATGTGTTTCTAGTTTTGACTAACGGCAGTGTGATGTAGACTTTTAAAGCGGAAAACATTAAAAAACCGAGGGTTGCTCAGAGAGTAATGGAGAGATATGAATTACCAGAGAGTTAGGTAATATATGACCAGAGTGAAGTGGCTAACGTAATTATAATTGTAATGGAAATGGAGTGGAAATCGTCGGAACGCGCAGCGAAGCGCGTGGATGGTAGATTAACAGACAATGTTCGGTCCTGGAGTCCAAGAGATAAGAAAAGAGCGAGGCGACGATTGATGGGAGGTGGACTGATGACAATGAAGAACGCAGGAGCAGCGTGGGTGCGTAACGCATGGGAGTGCCTGTAGGATGCCTTTTTATCCATAGTGGATTTCTGAGAGCTTATGGTGATCGTGTTTATTATCCAGTTTCACCAACCACTGAGGACAACTGAATTGTTTTTGGAAAAGGTGAAACTAAATAATAAAGTATTTAGTATCGAACAGCGTGTGTCTCATATTAGTACGAAAACTCATAAACAGTAGTAATATAATTTATACGCGTCTACAACTAATGATGATGATGATGAAGTCCCATACTTGTTGACAGAGCGTAGGAGACGATACGGGAGACCTGCACCGCTGTACTAGGCAAGGTCATAGCGGAGATGGTTTGCCATTGCCTTCCTCAGACCGTAATGGCGATGAATGATGATGATGAAGACGATGACATAACAACACCCAATCATGTCAAGGCAGGTGCAAATGCCTGATCCGGCCGGGAATCGAACCCAGGACCCCGTGCTCGAAAAGTGAGAACGCTACCGCGAGGCCACGAGCTGCAGACTCTACAACTAATAAAATGCGGAGAACTTCATTCTTAACATGGAAACAGTTAACAGGAGATTTGATTACTTCCAGATTGGCAGCTACATGGGATGCACTGTATAAAGTACACTACCTGATAAAATAACGCAACCGGTAGACATGGTTGGACATCAATGTAACCTCGTGCACCTACACGCCTTTGGCGGGTATGTAAAGTCTCTGTGGTAGTCAGAATGGAGACCAAAGTGCAGTCTTGGCAGGTTATATAAGGGATCTCTGTGAAGGACACAGGGATGGCGCATACTCGTATGACACAGACTTAGCAGCATCTGACACAGTTTTAAAGTGGCCTCAATGTGGATATTATTTGATCGGCTGGCCAAATCTTGCAATATCCAGATTTTTGGGGCATTCGGGTTTGACAGTGACCTACTAGTCGTGAAGGTTCTGGTCGAACGCGTCTGACCACGACGAGGGAGGATCGTTGTAGTGTGCACTAAGCACATCGTAACATCTTCACATCTGTGTCTGCCATCCTAGAGAAACTAATGGACTCTCTGAAACGTGTGTCATCCTGGAACCTAGCAGCAGCCGGATTAGGAAATTACGGTCCCCCTGTCAATGGCTGTTGTTAACACCACACCACTGCTGCGATTGGAGTGGTGCGGTGAACGGGAAGCACGGCTGCTGATGAATGGCGTCGAATTGTGTTCGTGGATAAATAGCGTTTCTGCACTATCCCGGGTGATAACCGTCATGCGAATATGGCAGCAACCTGGGTACGAGGGTTGCCCAGAAGATAAAGCACCGCATTTTTTTCTTTAACAATCCTTCGTTTAACACAATGAGAATTAAACACAGTGAAGAATGGTGTTGTATGTACACACTCTATTTTTCCACGTGATTTCCATGGCCTTCCTCCAGCCTGAAAACCGCGCAGGGTAGCCGCGCCATTTGAGGCGTCTCGCCACTGTGACGGTACAAAGCCCTATTACTAGATGAATAGGTCTAGTATGCAGGGATTGCTTTGTGGAGAGCGAGCGCGCGACATGGAGCGCCGTTCACGGAAGCGCGTGGCGCGCCCATGCGATATTTGCAACGCGTCGGTGGGATGCCTCCGCCACCGTGCTGCCACGTGGCCCGCAGCTTGGGGCATTGTTTCGTTTTTCGCGCATTACTCGAAAACTATGTAACTTACGGTGAAGAGCGATGCGGCAGTGGATTGCGGTCAGCAATATGCACCTTCTGAAAGATCGATCTTTATTTTAAGTCACGAGACGCAAGAGTTATAGTAACTTGAAAATAGCTTAATTTCACGAATACTGAAAAATTAATAAAAATAGTCAATAACAACTTGTAGAGATGAACGAGCGCTCATTAAAAACTTCTCGAATAGCGGATCGAGTACCATAGTCACATTTTGAGATTCATAAATAATTAAGCTCGTAAAAAGCAATAAACAAAGTTTTGATGGGAAATTGTTTATAAAATTCAACAGAAAATTCATGACGTAAAGAACGGCACTATATAATATATTGGGTGGTATCACACGTATTTTAAACTAGTTAAGTTATACTACACACTTGCAATAATTTTCACTGTTTGCAAATTATTATTAACATTTGTAGCCCATAATTAATTATTATGAAGATTTTGAGCAGCGCAGTGTGTAGATCGCTATAGATTACATCTTAAAACAGTGCTATATGCAGTTCTATGTTAAAACTTTACAGCACAGACGTAAACTAACGAATCTGTGCTAAGTAGTGAAATTTTGCAAAAAATTAAAACTTGATTTACGGGCGATAGAATAATCCTAGAAATTAATCTAAAACAGTAAATAAGATGTACTTTTCAGCAAGGTTCCGATGGTGTACTTATTTCTGTTGAGGGATGTATGTGTCAAAATTTATAACCTTAAGACTGGTGAGGTTGGTACCTGCATAGCGGGGGGAGGGGGGGGGGGGGGTAGACATCCGAGTCTATATAAGCGAGCGGTCATCTTGGCTGGGGGTCAGTCGTTTGGCAGACGGTGAGCGTGTGGGTGGCGGAGTTGACTGGTGGGAGGAGAGTGAGCCCCACGTGTCGGTGGCCCATCTGGTCGTTTGAGTAAGAATTTTTTTCGCGCCGATTTATTTCGACAAAGAGTATTGTTTGATAGTGCAAGTGTGCAAGAATATATTTGGTGAACTGGAAGTGCTACGATTATTTGTGCGAGTACGAATTACGAGGAATACATCAGCGTAAGCAAACTTATGGTGATCTGTGATTTCACGCCAAAACTGCTAGAACAAAGAGGACACTTGGACTTGTGATTCTGTTCGAGTTGATTGAGTAACTTTCGATCATAGCAGCCTACATTACTGCTATTGGGGGCTCGGAGTCAAATTATTATTAAAGTAAAACTGTAAACCATCTCACCAGTGCTAATTTCATTGTGTGAAAGAAAAGGACGACGCAAATAAACACTGCTGATAAAAACTTAATTGATTTGTGTTGTGAAAAATGATTTTGCTCAAATAATCGCCTAATTTTTGGTTCCCTAGCATAAACTATAATCATGTCTGAGGGAATATTAATTCAAAAACTATAACTAATGCACGGGTGTGGAACAGTGTACTGATACACCAAGTGTGGAAATCACTCCCTGAGACTTACGAGGGAGCCAAAATTTGCACTAACAGTTTTTAACGAACATTTGTATATGCACATTCGTGTGAACTATTCAACCGCACTTTTATTCCACCCCGTCGCACTACGGTGTGTGCGGCTCCCCCCATCGGAGGTTCGACTCCTCCTTCGGGCATGGGTGTGTGTGTTGTCCTCGGCGTAAGTTAGTTTAAGTTAGATTAAGTAATGTGTAAGCCTAGGGACCGATGACCTCAGCAGTTTCGTCCCATAGGAACTTACCACCACTCCAGCACGAAACAAGGGCTTGCATGCCTGTCGGTACCAAACCTTGTCCTGGTGGCGGACCAGTGTTTCACTCTGTGAATCACCTCTTGATCGTCCTCAAAATGTCTTCCACGAATGGCATCCTTTAATAGTCCGAAAAGTGGAAGTCCGAGGGGGCTAGGTCAGGGGTGTAGGATGGATGGGATAACGTTGTACAACCCTATTTTGCGACGTGTTCAGATGTACTCAGAATTGTGTAGGACCTAGCGGTATCGTGTTGCAGCAAAACATCTCCTGGGTTGCTGTGGAGCCGAAGCCGCTTCTGAATTAATGGTACCGCCTCTTGGCATCACATCAATGAGAATAACACCTTCACAGTTCCAGAACACGGTGATCATGATCTTACCGGCGGAAGCAGTTGTTTTGAAGTCTTTCTTCTGTGGGGAGTGGGAATGGCGCCGTTCCATCGACTGTCGTTTCGTTTCGGGCTCAAAATGGTAAACTCAGGTTTCATCACCTGTCACAATCAGGGACAAGAAGGCCTCCCCCTCAGCTTCAAAACGCTGGAACAAATCAAAAAATGGTTCAAATGGCTCTGAGCACTATGGGACTCAACTGCTGTGGTCATCAGTCCCCTAGAACTTAGAACTACTTAAACCTAACTAACCTAAGGACATCACACACATCCATGCCCGAGGCAGGATTCGAACCTGCGACCGTAGTAGTCCCGCGGTTCCGGACTCAGCGCCTAGAACCGCTAGACCACCGTGGCCGGCGAACAAATCAAGAAAAATGTTTTTTTTTTTCTGTGTGATTTGTGATCCGCCGTTAGACACCGCGGGACCCATCTTGCATATACTTTTGAATATCCAAGAGTGCGGGTAATGGCATCCACACTTCCTTTGCTGACTGGCAGATGCAATGCCAACTGTCGAGTCGTAATGCATTTGTCCTCGCGAATGACAACATCAGCTTGCTGCAGCACGTCAGGTGTGACAACCACGAATGATTTCCCCGACCGCTTCGAATTGTGGAGCTCCGCCTCACTGGCCAGCGACTAACGGTACTTCTGTCCACAGCAGATGCTCCATAGACTTTCCACAAATGTTTGTAAATATTCCCCATAGTGTCTTTCTCTGCAGTGAGAATTCAATGCCGGCACGTTGCTTGTACGTACATCACCTACACTCGCCATTTTGAAACCTACTTGCAGCTACGCTATCTGTCGGAAGTGACGGAAACTTGGCGTGCTCACTCAGGAGACTTCGGATAATACACACGTAGCGTTTCGCATTCGTAGCGTTGTTTTCGGCTGACAAAAAATACGGTGCATTATTTTCTGGGCAACTCTCGTAGAAGTGCCATTCTTCCAATGCACAGCAGCGTTACTGCTGACGTCTATGTGTGGAGGAACTGTCGGGTGTGACGTGAGGTCGTGGCTGATAGCCACTGAGAGAACTCAGATGGCACAACGGCGAATCGCGGATATCCTGTGTGCTCATGTGTTACCTGCCCTGCCACATATCGTGGTATCATTTTTTCACCAGGACAATCCTCGCTCACACATGACACGTGTTACTTTAAACTGTCTGCGTGATGATGTGATACCCCCGTGTCCACCTAGATCCCCAGATTTTTTCCATATACAGCACATGCGGGATCAGCTCTGATGTCAAATTCATCCCACTGCCGTATCAAGGGACACTTACTACAGTTGTGGGCCAGCCTTCCTCAGGAAAGAATACAGTGGTTTTATGATAGTGCATGTATCAATACCAGGAAGAGTGAACGTCATATTAATAAATGGGCTCATACATGGGCTCACTCTGCCAAGTTATTTGTCAATTTGACTCAAATTTTTAATCACTGAAATAACGTCACATACCGCCAGCGGAGTTTCATTTCGTGTCCTCCTCCCTTTCTGGTTGCTTCGTTTGTTTTGTAAGGTAGTGTAGTTCAAGAGTGTATTGCCATACCATCACATTCCTGAGTAATATCTGTGCTGTGGTCTGGAAGGGTCTTTGGTAGTAGCAGGCCAGCTGCAGTGCATACCTTGGATGGTCCATGCGATTAATATTTGAAGAGATCGCTCTCCAGTACACGCAGAGGGTAACTTCTATATCTCTACTCTGCAAGCCATCTTAAGGTGTGAATCGGAGAGTACTTCTGCCGTAACTATCATTTTTCACTTACCTGTTCCACTTGTGAATGGTGCGTAGGAACAACGACGGGTCTGACAGTATGAGGATACGAGTTCTATTTAGCCAGTAGTATAGATTGTCCAGCCGTCACAAACGGGGAGCGAAAATTTACTGGCGACCCCATTTTTTAAAAATATTATTGAAATTGCGTGCTATGACTACTTATTATTGTGTTGAAGATGTATAAACACTTCACGATCTGGAGTTTCATGCTCTTTTGAAATACAGTCACGGTTTTTTATTGCATAAACAGTAAAACTGTTCCTTTTGCATCAGATCTCAGAAAAGTGCCTAAAAATATTAAATTCACAGTCGAGCATGAAATAAATAAGAGCATAAATATTCTTGATCCTAAAACTTTAATTGTGGCCAGAAACGTTAATTTAATATCTATAGAAAACCGACCGCCACAAATTTCAGTATTGACATCTCGTTATATTACCCCAGTCAGCACGACGTAGTATATTTCAGAACATGCTACACCGAATGCTAAAAGCTCCTACGAGTCACATAGATCAGCAAAATGGAATCAAAGTAATTAAAACAGTTGCTTATAATAATACTTATGATCCTGTAATAATAGGCAAACTTCACAACTAACTACAAACAAAAACCACAAGTACACAAAACAGGAGTTCACACAACATTTACTCCAAAACAAATCTGTCTTCCACGAACTCAAACATAAATATATTTATATGCTATACGCACGTCCACAATCATGCAAAGTAGAAAACTTGTTGAGAAACAAGAATATTAAATCCAAATTCCACTACGGTCAATCATAAATGTGATTCATGCCCAAAATTCCACATTAGTCAGATAGGCACAAGTTATGATATTAGGTATAAAGAATACCTTGATATTTTAAGACTTTGCAATTTAAAAAAACTTACATTTGTAGCCCAACTTGCTGAAGGAACCTATTCAGCGAGAAACATTGAGAACAATGATGTGTCGACAGAAGTGCCGACACAGTGTGATTTGAGGGGACCGCAATGCACGCTATAAACACACGAAGGATGGCGTGAGGTCTGAAACAGGATACGTAATGAATGCTATAAAGAAAAGTACGTAGCTTTTGGAATACTTAACTTTAATCCATCCTTGTTGTATACATCGTTCTTGATGAGACATGTTTTATACGATAAGTATCAATTGCTATGTAAGGCTAATGGCGCCTTGCTAGGTCGTAGCCATGGACTTAGCTGAAGGCTATTCTAACTTTCTGCTCGGCAAAGGAGCGAGGCTTCGTCAGTGTAGTCGCTAGCAAAGTCGTCCGTACAACTGGGGCGAGTGCTAGTCCGTCTCTCGAGACCTGCCGTGTGGTGGCGCTCGGTCTGCGATCACTGACAGTGGCGACACGCGGGTCCGACATGTACTAATGGACCGCGGCCGATTTAAAGCTACCACCTAGCAAGTGTGGTGTCTGGCGGTGACACCACAAACAACATGAAAACAGCTCAAGTACCCGAAAAAGGACCGAGTATGAATATGTTAGAAGAAATACACATACACACCAAAACAGCTCTACTGGCTGTAACGTTAATGAGTAGATTGAATTGGCTAATATTCCTTTTCCGAAAAGCTTCTAGACTCCAATGTAACTAAGTATCTCCATCTATCTGCAGATCAAGTGACATATCAAACAATGTTGTTTGTATCTGCTATAGTCAATAGGTTTCATTACCCTAAATAATAATAAATTTTAATGTAATTTCGTCAGCACTGTTTAAATAACACCTAAGATTTTTAAATACCTTCTCAGTCACATTTATTTCTCTACTTTATATACACCTTTCCCGAAATGCTATAACTTTGTAAAGTACCAACGTGTAGCAGCAAATTTGACACTCATGTGATCTGTAACCGCTCTCCATTTATTTGGATGCGTTATAAGCGAGGCAAAACACATCATGAAGGGCACTGATAATCTTTTTTGTGGCACAACGAAAGTATGTAATAATAAATACCAACATATGTCTGTGTGAACATATCAACAAGAACATTGGAAATGGGTCGTGGAGAAAAACTGTAAAAACGATAATTCCAGGCGGATATTTCACGTAAGTTGAATTCTAACCCATGTCTGTAGTGTATCTATCATTATTAAACATTTTAACAGTGAATTTTCCTCTGTTTCAATTCGAAATCGGTAACGGTGTCTACTTTGGCAGTAAAGTAACCTAAAACCAATTTGTGGCTGGTTGCTGCTGTACACCATCAATTACCTGTGTCACGTAAGAGCCACGATCTCTAATCCTGCCTTTATTTTTAAAAAAATGCTTCAGCATTTTTTGTGTTTCATTGAAACTGATTTCCGCTAAAAATTGCTTCTGCCATTGGAGCACCACGATGCAATTTGGAAAATCTATACTCAACAGCTTCGCCTCCATTTAGAGAGTGCCTGCATTCCTGCACCTCTAACCAAACCCTGTCTCAGTGCGAGAGAGATGTCGAAGCCTTACCTCTACCGGGCCGGGACTTCCCCGAATGCGGCTGGGAACTCCAGTGAATTGGCTCCCAGCGCTGTCCGCTATATCGACCTCACTTCCTGCGGCAGATTGCCCCGTCACAGGGGTCTCCAGAATACCCATGCTCCAGAGTGGCTAACGTAAACAGGCGGGAATCATTCGAACTTACATATACATACGTCCGCAGCTCGTGGACGTGCGGTAGCGTTCTCGCTTCCCGCGCCCGGGTTCCCGGGTTCGATTCCCGGCGGGGTCTGGGATTTTCTCTGCCTCGTGATGACTGGGTGTTGTGTGATGTCCTTAGGTTGGTTAGGTTTAAGTAGTTCTAAGTTCTAGGTGACTGATGACCATAGATGTTAAGTCCCATAGTGCTCAGAGCCATTTTTTTACTTATACATACACTCAGCAACTGAGAGATTCGTCCGGCCTAAGCAAGGTCAGAAGCTGCGCGAACTGCCGTCCTTAACATCTGGCTTTCATTGTTACTCCTACTGAAATCTTCATGGCAGATTAATGCTACATGTAAAAACGTAAGCTGTGTGCATATCGATCAAGCCACCTGGCTTCGAATTACGATGCAAGATCTGGTCGGATCTTACCCCGATAATTCTGTATTGTGTGCTCGCCGTATCTATTCACCTAATGTTGTTGTTGTGGTCTTCAGTCCTGAGACTGGTTTGATGCAGCTCTCCATGCTACTCTTTCCTGTGCAAGCTTCTTCATCTCCCAGTACGTACTGCAGCCTACATCCTTCTGAATCTGCTTAGTGTATTCGTCTCTTGGTCTCCCTCTATGATTTTTACCCTCCACACTGCCCTCCAGTACTAAACTGGTGATCCCTTGATGCCTCAGAACATGTCCTACCAACCGATCCCTTCTTCTAGTCAAGTTGTGCCACAAGCTCCTCTTCTCCCCAGTTCTGTTCAATACCTCCTCATTAGTTATGTGATCTACCCATCTAATCTTCAACATTGTTCTGTAGCACCAAATTTCAAAAGCTTATATTCTCTTCTTGTCTAAGCTATTTATCGTCCACGTTTCACTTCCATACATGGCTACACTCCATACAAATACTTTCAGAAACGACTTACTGACACTTAAATCTATACTCGATGTTAACAAATTTCTCTTCTTCAGAAACGCTTTCCTTGCCATTGCCAGTCTACATTTTATATCCTCTCTACTTCGACCATCATCAGTTATTTTGCTCCCCAAATAGCAAAACTCCTTTACTACTTTAAGAGTCTCATTTCCTAATCGAACTCCCTCAGCATCACCCGACTTAATTCGACTACATTCCATTATCCTCGATTCGCTTTTGTTGATGTTCATCTTATATCCTCCTTTCAAGACACTGTCCATTCCATTCAACTGCTCTTCCAAGTCCTTTGCAGTCTCTAACAGAATTAAAATGTCATCGGCGAACCTCAAAGTTTTTATTTCTTCTCCATGGATTTTAATACCTACTCCGAACTTTTGTTTCCTTTTCTGCTTGCTCAATATACAGATTGAACAACATTGGCGAGAGGCTACAACCCTGTCTCACTCCCTTCCCAACCACTGCATCCCTCTCATGTCCCTCGACTCTTATAACTGCCATCTGGTTTCTGTACAGGTTGTAAATAGCCTTTCGCTCCCTGTATTTTACCCCTGCCACCTTCAGAATTTGAGAGTATTCCAGTCAACATTGTCAAAAGCTTTCTCTAAGTCTACAAATGCTAGAAACGTAGGTTTGCCTTTTCTTAATCTAGCTTCTAAAATAAGTCGTAGGATCAGTATTACCTCACGTGTTCCCATATTTCTACGGAATCCAGACTGATCTTTCCCGAGGTCGGCTTCTACCAGTTTTTCCATTCGTCTGTAAAGAATTCGCGTTAGTATTTTGCAGCAGTGACTTATTAAACTGATAGTTCGGTAATTTTCACACCTGTCAACGCCTGCTTTCTTTGGGATTGGAATTATTATATTCTTCTTGAAGTCTGATGGTATTTCGCCTGTCTCATACCTTTTGCTCACCAGAAGGTAGAGTTTTGTCAGGACTGGCTCTCCCGAGGCTGTCAGTAGCTCTGATGGAATGTTGTCTACTCCCGGGGCCTTGTTTCGACTTAGGTCCTTCAGTGCTCTATCAAACTCTTCACGCAGTATCATATCTCTCATTTCATCTTCATCTACATCCACTTCCATTTCTATAACATTGCCCTTAAGTACATCGCCCTTGAATAGACCATCTATATACTCCTTCCACCTTTCTGCTTTCCCTTCTTTGCTTAGAACTGGGTTCCCATCTGAGCTCTTGATATTCATACAAGTCGTTCTCTTTTCTCCAAAGGTCTCTTTCATTTTCCTGTAGGCAGTATCTATCTTACCCCTAGTGAGATAAGCCTCTACATCCTTACATTTGTCCTGTAGCCATGCCTGCTTAGCCATTTTGGACATCCTGTCGATCTCATTTTCGAGACGTTTGTATTCCTTTTTGCCTGCTTCATTTACTGCATTTTTGTATTTTCTCCGTTCGTGAATTAAATTCAATATTTCTTCTGTCACCCTGGATTTCTACTAGCCCTCTTTACCTACTTGATCCTCTGCTGCCTTCACTACTTCATCCATCAAAGCTACCCATTCTTCTTCTACTGTATTTCTTTCCCCCATTCTTGTCAATTGTTCCCTTATGCTGTCCCTGAAACTCTGTACAACACCTAATATAAATAAGAAAATGAATCTTCGAGAGATTCTTGGCCACCAGGAGCAGGACTACAGTTGCGTCTACTTTGACAGTGATTATCACCAGAAGTTCATCGGGTGCAAATGTAAGATACGCTATTACCTTGTGCCAATAGAGGACATAACAGAACAGTACCGACAAATGTTAACGGGTTTTAGAGCATGTGTTGAGGATCAGATCGAGAATAAGGATCCATGACTGTATCCAATAACGTGACAGGCCGTCAAAGTTACACGAAAAATGCCCGACGCTAGCCTGTCTTCCTGCATCAAATACCCGTTTGCATGCTGCCGGAGACACACGGAACCTGCTGCAACGGGTCTGACAATTTATGACACGAAATGGAGTCGAACGTGACCATGCTATCACAGCAACAGTGCTTGCGGTTCGTCGGTATCGTTTTGTAACACCCTTTCTTAGAGTAAGGGACTGATGCGGCAACATCAGTGTTCTTATCAGGTGTACCACACCAGCGATAAAATTAGGGACATGGCGCTGCAATTACCATCTCAAAGACAAAACACCCCACACATTATGTCAACGTGTCGCAAGACGCTCGTAAAGACTCGTCGAAGCTGCATTGCGCCACCGACGATTCATGACGTCGCTTCGAGAGAGCCAAACAAACGGTCACCGTTTCGTTATTTATACGCGATGGTAGAGTTATCAGACAGGTTGAGGTGGCGACCGTGCTGCTGGGCCTCCAGCATCCACTGGACAGCCGTCGTCATCATCAACCCACCATACACACCCCCTGGAGTTCGGAGTGCCCCCCTGCGTCTATGCTGCCTCTAACTACACACCGCCGGCTGTACAAAGCACCGTGGCCTCGGCTAGCAGGAATGCTGTGCTAGCCTCAGCTGGCTGCCGATGCCACCTGCGACTAGTCTACATCTACATCTACATCCATACTCCGTAAGCCACCTGACGGTGTGTGGCGGAGCGTACTTTGAATACCTCTATCGGTTCTCCCTTCTATTCCAGTCTCGTATTGTTCGTGGAAAGAAGGATTGTCGGTATGGCTCTGTGTGGGCTCTAATCTCTCTTATTTTATCCTCATGGTCTCTTCGCGAGATATACGTAGGAGGGAGCAATATACTGCTTGACTCCTCGGTGAAGGTATGTTCTCGAAACTTCAACAAAAGCCCGTACCGAGCTACTGAGCGTCTCTCCTGCAAAGTCTTCCACTGGAGTTTATCATCTCCGTTACGCTTTCGCGATTACTAAATGATCCTGTAACGTTGCGCGCTGCTCTCCGTTGGATCTTCTCTATCTCTTCTATCAACCCTATCTGGTACGGATCCCACATCGGTGAGCAGTATTCAAGCAGTGGGCGAGCAAGTGTACTGTAACCTACTTCCTTTGTTTTCGGATTGCATTTCCTTAGGATTCTTCCAATGAATCTCAGTCTGGCATCTGTTTTACCGACGATCAACTTTAGATGATCATTCCATTTTAAATTACTCCTAATGCCTACTCCCAGATAATTTATGGAATTAACTGCTTCCAGTTGCTGACCTGCTATATTGTAGCTAAATGATAAAGGATCTTTCTTTCTATGTATTCGCAGCACGTTACACTTGTCTACATTGAGATTCAATTGCCATTCCCTGCACCATGCGTCAATTCGTTGCAGATCCTCTTGCATTTCAGTACAATTCTCCATTGTTACAACCTCTCGATATACCGCAGCATCATCCGCAAAAAGCCTCAGTGAACTTTCGATATTATCCCCAAGGTCATTTATGTATATTGTGAATAGCAACGGTCCTACGGCACTCCCCTGCGGCACACCTGAAATCACTCTTACTTCAGAAGACTTCTCTCCATTGAGAATGATATGCAGCGTTCTGTTATCTAGGAACTCTTCAATCCTATCACAAAATTGGTCTGATAGTCCATATGCTCTTACTTTGTTCATTAAACGACTGTCGGGAACTGTATCGAACGCCTTGCGGAAGTCAAGAAACACGGCATCTACCTGGGAACCCGTGTCTATGGTCCTCTGAGTCTCGTGGACGAATAGCGTGAGCTGGGTTTCACACGATCGTCTTTTTCGAAATCCATGCTGATTCCTACAGAGTAAATTTCTAGTCTCCAGAAAAGTCATTATACTCGAACATAAAACGTGTTCCAAAATTCTGTAACTGATCGACGTTAGAGATATAGGTCTATAGCTCTGCACATCTGTTCGACGTCCCTTCTTGAAAACGGGGATGACCTGTGCCCTTTTCCAATCCTTTGGAATGCTACGCTCTTCTAGAGGCCTACAGTACACCGCTGCAAGAAGGGGGGCAAGTTCCTTCACGTACTCTGTGTAAAATCGAACTGGTATCCCGTCAGGTCCAGCAGCCTGTCCTCATTTGAGCGATTTTAATTGTTTCTCTATCCCTCCGTCGTCTAATTCGATATCTACCATTTTGTCATCTGTGCGACAATCTAGAGAGGAAACTACAGTGCAGTCTTCCTCTGTGAGACTGCTTTGGAAAAAGACATTTAGTATTTCCGCCTTTAGTCTGTCATCCTCTGTTTCAGTAGCATTTTGGTCACAGAGTGTCTGGACATTTTGTTTTGATCCACCTACTGCTTTGACATAAGACCAAAATTTCTTAGCATTTTCTGCCAAGCCAGTACATAGAACTTTACTTTCGAATTCATTGAACTCCTCTCGCATAGCCTTCCTCACACTACATTTCGCTTCGCGTAATTTTTGTTTGTCTGCAAGGCTTTGGCTATGTTTACGTTTGCTGTGAAGTTCCCTTTGCTTCCGCAGCAGTTTTCTAACGCGGTTGTTGTACCACGGTGGCTCTTTTCCATCTCTTACAATCTTGCTTGGCACATACTCATCTGATGCATACTGTACGATGGTTTTGAACTTTGTCCACTGATCCTCAACACTATCTGTACTTGAGACAAAACTTTTGTGTTGTGCCGTCAAGTACTCTGAAATCTGCTTATTGTCACTTTTGATAAACAGAAAAATCTTCCTATCTTTTTAAATATTTCTATTTACGGCTGAAATCATCGATGCAGTAACCGCTTTATGATCGCTGATTCCCTGTTTTGCATTAAATGTTTCAAATAGTTCTGGTCTGTTTGTCACCAGAAGGTCTAGTATGTTATCGGCACGAGTCGGTTCTCTGTTTAACTGCTCAAGGTAGTTTTCAGATAATGGACTTAAAAAAATTTCATTGGATTCTTTGTCCCTGCCATCCGTTATAAATGTTTGAAGGCTGCTTTTATCCCCGTCATATAGGTGAAGGACTGAAGTCGTATTAAGAAACGCAGAAAAGGAACGTACCTTAATGAAACTAAATGAAATGAGAGAAAATAATAGACTTAAGGATTTATTACGTCATCATCTTCCTGCACTGCTCTAACAGAAAGGAAAGTGAGGGTGAAAGCAATGATAAGTATAGTAAATTTTCGTGGGGGCACGACAGCAACGTCTTTGGCGCCAATACTGAACTGTAATGAGACGAGTGTGGAGGAATATCATAGAATCACTAAAATGAGAACTGCGAGTAAAAGCGTAAAGAAAGTCCAGAAAACTTGAACACACAGACTCACACATAAAACAACGATAATAATGTTGTAAAATTTAACAGTCGTTGAAAAAGAGAGAAAACTGTGGAAAAAATTAAAAGAAGACAGCAGACATCAGCGGCTGGCTGATCGCTGGAATAAAAAGGGTTTGAGCCAGCCGCTCTGCAGCACAGTAAAATCTCCAATCCAAAACCTTAGGTCAGTCCAGGCAAATCACAAAATTTTAAAACATTGAGTACAGTCGTCTTGTCATCAGATGAAATAGTGGGCATATCCTCCCATAAATTCGCTTCTGCCCGCTTGTCGCGAAATAAAATACACTCACTTAAAACGTGGCGTACACAGACTTGCACGCCACAGGCATCACAGGTCACAGGGTGGCGAGGGGGGATGGGGGGAAGGGAGTGGTCCTCTCGCTACAGGAAAAAGTCGTGTGTTACGGTATTACCTAATTTGGAGGCGAGTCAGGACCACCTTGTAAGACGTATGCTTTGCCGGCGATGGGCGAGGCATGACAGAATCTCTGACCAGAGAGTAGTTTATCGTTAGTTGTTGCTTGTCGCTAGTCTGCGCGAGTCGACAGTAGTAGTCGGTCAGCTTTAGTAGCGAGTCGGTAGTCGTCTGGTGTATGCGTGAGTCGGCGGGAGTCGGCATGCGTCGGCTGTGGGCTCTGCTCGCGACTCTGGTCAGGACTCTGGAGGATGAGTATTGTTGTAGAAGGTAAAGAAGCAGCCTTGCGCATATTTAATAATGTATGTTAATTGAAATTTAATTTGTTCAAAAAAATGCCCCAATAATAGTTTTTATAATATAAAGCAACTCTTTTAAAGAAAAGCATTCATTTCAATTTAAAGAATTTCCAATACATTATCATTGCATCCAAGAATAAAATATATATATATATATACGCCAGCATTGCACGAAGCTGTGTCGAAAAATGACTAATTAAGAGCAGATATAGTTGTAGTTTTATTGAGGTAAGAATTTTTGCTTTTTCTATTCAGAATACAGGGCCGAAGGTCAGCGCCACTGTCCTTATAGATTCATCAGGTTACAAAACTTTTTTTATTATTTTTGGTGTTTAGGAAGTTTTCTGTTTCGAACTTGACATTAAATGAGGAAAGAATTTTGTGGACGGAGAGGTTACAACCTCACCTCTCCGGAGTGACCGACATGAGGACCACTGCGGCTGTAACGTCGGCTTCCTTAACCGCAGCTTATTGTCCGTCACTCCTCATTCTATAACTCCATCTATCTGCGACCCACCAGCGATATGACAGGCTGCAGGACAATGGCATATTCTGTAACGTTATATTCGCTGCAGGTCTCATAGGCGACTTTGCCGGGCTGTTCATTCATTTCCCCAAATTCCCACGTGCTGGCACCCAACAGAATGACAACTTCTTTCCCCGCCGGAAGTACTTCCCTATAGGAAGTACAAAAAAATGGCTCTGAGCACTATGGGACTCAACTGCTGAGGTCATTAGTCCCCTAGAACTTAGAACTAGTTAAACCTAACTAACCTAAGGACATCACAAACATCCATGCCCGAGGCAGGATTCGAACCTGCGACCGTAGCGGTCTTGTGGTTCCAGACTGCAGCGCCTTTAACCGCACGGCCACTTCGGCCGGCTAGGAAGTACAGTTGGTCGTGAATGAGGTGGACCTATTTCTCCGTTGTGTACGTGTGCTCTAACGATTGTAGGGCACTGAGGGAATCTGAGAAGACGAGAATGTGTGTGCCCTGATTACGCGTCATCTGTCCCAGTGCCTTCACCATCGCATGGATTCTGCAGGAAATACAGTATGACGACGATGAAGGTAAATCGTGAAGACACCGTCGGGAAGACGACGGAATAGCAACGGTCCTCTTGTCGGAAGCCTTGTCTATACATAACTGCAAAGCCGTAGATCCTATCCAAAATGTTAAAGAAATCAGAGACTGACATGTAAAATTGGGAGTGCAGTGTTTCTTAAAATTCGTTAAATCTTAAATAATTTCGGGTCACTCTAGGAACCAAGGGGCAGATCTGCTCCAACCTTAGTGTGAAACGTTAAAACCAGCCACAGGAAATCCTTCACGCGAATCCCATGGGGCCCAGTTGCTCTCTGCCGAGAATGAAAGAGTCTTCCTACTGGTGACCGAGGAATAGTGTGGTATGCAGATGTGCATGGCGTGGACAGTGTTTTATAGCTCTGTCGCACCATGAGGATCGGTATGGAGCTGATGTGAAATCCTCAGTGGCCAGCCAAAGTCCCTCATGGTGCACCGAATCCAACATTTTTAGCTAAAACTTTCGTGTATGCCCGTACGGAAAGTGAAGAAGGAAATATCAAAACCAGGAAGATCAAGAGTAAACTTCGTAGATGATGCATATAAAATCTTTACTGTGTGCACAACCCGTCGTATCGGATTTACTGTGTCCAGAGAAAGCATCAGTTTGAGAGTACCTTGTGTCCATAATGTCCAATGTGAGTGTGGCGAAAAGTACGTAGGGCTTACAGTCCGCCCCGTAATCCATCGCTGCATTTAACATAGGCGGCAGACCAAATATATAAATCTTGAGAAGTCAGCAACAATGGAATGCAGTCTTACGGATGGGCACAAGACCAAATTTGAGAAAATCATCCCTCACGTATCGACTTACTGTGATTTCGGAATAGAAGAAACGGTAGAAATTCGCATGTGCACTAACAACTTTAACAGAGACGGAGGTTATAATCTCAGTGGAGTCTAGAGACGAGCACTTAAGATAGCGTCGTCAAAGAAATACAATAAAAAATCGTAACTCTTAAGGGGATAGGTGATTGTGGGGGTGGTCTCCATTCCCCGCGCATTCGGGAGGACGACGGTTCAATCCCGTCTCCGGCCATCCTGATTTAGGTTTTCCGTGATTTCCCTAAAATCGCTTCAGGCACATGCCGAGATGGTTCCTTTGAAAGGGCACGGCCGATTTCCTTCCCCATCCTTCCCTCACCCGAGCTTGCGCTCCGTCTCTAATGACCTCGTTGTCGACGGGACGTTAAACACTAATCTCCTCCTCCTCCTCCATTCCCTGCAATCGTGGCCCGGTGGGGGGAGGGGGACATACCGCTATATTGTCGATTTCTTGCGTTTGTACACGCGAATCCCTACAGGTGGCTTCAAACAAATAATACCAAGCGTCGTCAACAGACCAGTGGCTAGCTTTCACGCCACCGTAAAGGAAGCAGACTTCACTCCCAGCAGACAGTCATCTCCTGTGGAAGAACGTGGTGATAATCTGCGAAGACTCGAGTCTTAACTCCGATATGAAGTGGTCTCAGCAGCAAGAAGATATTATAAGATTAAAGGGAAGACTGCCCCTAGGACATCATCAAAAGCTTGACATAATGAACGAGCTTACAAATGAATGTGAGAGTGATTTTTTGAGATATGGAAAATGAGAGAAAGTCACTAACAGATCGAAGCTGTAAGGAGGATCGTGATTAGGGCCTGGGTAGCACAATCGGTAGGGGCATTGTTCGAGAATGGAAAGGTTCTGCGGTCACGTCATGAATTGGCATGCAGTCTTAATCTACCAGTAAATTTGCAAATTGCATTATCTATTGAGAAATTATATCTCATCTTGTAAGGTTCTAGTGTTATCAAGGGGAACACATTATAAATGGGCAAATGGCTCTGAGCACTATGGGACTTAACATCTGAGGTCATCAATTCCCTAGAACTTAGAGCTACTTAAACCTAACTAACCTAAGGACATCACACACATCCATGCCCGAGGCAGGATTCGAACCTGCAACCGTAGCGGTCGCGCGTTCCAGACTGAAGCGCCTAGAACCGCTCGGCCACAACGGGCGGCAACTCATTTTACTAGCGCTCTAATCACATGATGTGGATGCAATATTTCTTGACTTCCGAAAGGCTTTTGACTTTGGTTGACACAAACACTAATTAAGGAAAGTAACATCATATGCAGTATGAAGTGGTACACCTCTCGAAACATCAAAAATAATTATTTAAGTAAAAATTAGTTTCTTTTGGATAACAGAACGGAGTACTAAGGAATGAAGGTCATAAGGTGTATGTAAAGATACATCACTCAAAACATCATTAATAGTTGTTTTAAAAAAAATTGAATTTTTAGTAGATAACGGTATGGATGTGAGCTATTCATGTATCAATTAGTAATTAGTACAATGGTGAGGAGGTTAACTATTCATGCTTCAGCTGTCTATTGCAAGAATCCCACTTTTTTATTTTGAATGTACAAGCATGTTCGTAGCTATTAAAAATTCACAGTAGCATATTTCCAGTCCTATCTGCACGGTATAATATGGGGCTAGAAAAATTATTTTATACTTTTTATTCAAATTTTAAAACGTTAAATTTAATATACCACATTAATTTTTATTTAAATAATTATTTTCTGCTTTCTAGTCTTGTGTCAGTGAAATTTTTCAGTCGGTTTCAAACATTCTGATGAGATTACAACACAGACATATGGTAAATTTCAGGTTTATTTCCGTTTGTCTTCACCTGACTCAACCAATATGTTGCTTCTTCCTACGTGTATCTCTTGGAAAGACTATGAAACTAAAAATTTGATTTGAGCTGACACGGAGGCTTACAAGCGGTCGCTATTCGTATGAGCCATTCGCGACTGGGACAGGAAAACTGGATAATTGCAGCGGTACACGAAGTCCCCTCCGTCTCACACCAGACAAGAAAGCAGATTAATACTGCATTGTCGTCCATTTTTGAGCCATGTCTAAAATATCATGTCTGTAGCTCATCGGGAATTTAGCTTACAATCATCGCATAGTTGGTACAAAACATACAGACAGACAAGGGAAGGACATCCATCTCCTCTTCCGCCCTCTGTCTGCTCTGCAGTGCCTGTCAGATCACTTACCATCTGGAACACATTCATATACTACAGAGCGGCGCACATAAAACCGGCCCGAACCGGACTGTGAACGCGCGTGAGTAGCGTTAGGCCTACTAGCTTGTCAGTTTCTTTGCGACCTTTCAAGAGCAGCAGCGTATGAGTAGTTCATACGGAAGGTAATCGTTATAAACCGTGTACTTCATTGTCATGCCTTACTCCATTGAAGAAGGTGTGATCATTGTTGAAGAATATGTGCGGTCTGAATACATTAAAGTTGTTCGTGACACTTTTCATGAAAGTTTCCTGAAAGTAATATTCCTGCAAAATCAACGATTCAGGATCTAGTGAGAAAGTGGCGTTCGACAGGCAGTGTTGTTAGTTCAAAGAGAAATAAGGCACCGACTGTACGTATACCTGAATTTGTGGCAAACGTGACGGCACACATTGAAAGAAGTCCCTACAACTCAATACGACGATTATCACAGCAATGTGGAATATCTCTCAACTCATGTCAATGCATCCTTCATGGGTTAAAAATGAAACCTTACCGTGTGAGTGTAGTTCAGCAAATAAAAGAAGCGGACAAGGGTAAGCGTACGCATTACTGTAATTGGTTGCTGGAAAATGTCGCTGGGGGGACATCTTGATCCGTTCCTCCTTTTTTCGACGGATGAAGCTTGGTTTCATCTGTCGAGTTACGTTAATTCAGAAAACACAAGACACTGGGCTACAGAGAATCCCCATGGCATACTGCAAAAGCTGTTACACGATTTAATAGTGGTGTATGGTGTGCTGTGTCTGGTGACAGAATTGGCGGCCGGGGTGGCCGAGCGGTTCTAGGCGCTACAGTGTGGGACCTCGCCACCGCTACGGTCGCAGGTTTGAATCCTGCCTCGGGCATGGCTGTGAGTGACGTCCTTAGGTTACTTAGGTTTAAGTAGTTCTAAGTTCTAGGGGACTGATGACCCCAGAAGTTAAGTCCCATGGTGCTCAGAGCCATTTTTTGGTAACAGAATTATCGGGCCATTGTTGTTCAACGAAACTGTCAACATACATGTTTACTCGTAACTCTACAATGAATTTTCGGCTCTTAACTCCAAACGAAAAATGTTGTGCATATTTCCAGCAAGATGGGGCAACTTCTCATTCGTCGGATTTGTGCTTAGCTCGTATACATACTGGTTTTACAGAAGAGAGGGCTTGTGGCCACCCCGCTCTCCCGACTTCTACCTCTGGGGATTTCTAAAGGCTAGAGTCTACCGCACCAATCCCAGACCATTTGACACCTTAAAAAACAACATACGTGAAGACATTTCGAACATTCCTCAAAGACGTGCAGAACTTTGATTGGATGTTGGCGGAGAAGGATTTTGAACACAGACTTTAAATTCCTTTCTAAAATATGGTCATTATACTAATAAAAGTAAATCAGTTCAAAAATGGTTCAAATGGCTCTGAGCACTATGGGTCTTAACTTCTGAGGTCATCAGTGCCCTAGAACTTACAACTACTTAACCCTAACTAACCTAAGGACATCATACACATCCATGCCTGAGGCAGGATTCGAACCTGCGACCGTAGCGGTCCCGTGGTTCCAGACTGTAGCGCCTAGAACCGCTCGGCCACTCCGGCCGGCGTAAATCTGTTACTTAAACTGTTAATTACATAGTTAATAATGAAACTGTACAATAAAAATGCAAGAAAGCGACGATGTACGTTGATTTTCTTCATTCATATTCCTTTGAGCGCAGGGGCCGCTTTTATGTGCGCCACTCTGTACTATCGCAGATGAGTAGGAAAAACTATCGATTCTGTCGATGTAACCAGATGGATGAACACTTTAGAACTCATCAGACACTATAGAATGATTAAAATATAACAGTTTTTATTTACAATATAGACAGTATTAACCGTAAATAACTTCGTATCCTTCAGGTCGGCCACAGCGTGACAAACTCCACACGTGCAGGACGCGAAGACCGCGTGCCCAGCCTGGCTCTGCTTTGCCCGGTCCTTCTCAGAAGTACCCGGAACAGCGCGACATTTCATTGAGTGTTGCGATATATAGCATTTTTCCATCGGCACAGCTCTTTATTCGGCAGAATTGCGGCGTCAGCGCAATTTACCCTTTGGTATTTGTTCGTGGTATCAGAGACATTCACAGGTCCAGTGGCTGTTTGCACAAAAAGAGGCGGTCTAGCGATCTGTCGTCACCAGCCTTTAAAATTCAGTGAGAATTCTCAATATAGAAACACGACGATTCGCAATATGTATTATAAGACGGGTACTGCAAATTTGCTATGAAATGACGTTACGATACCATTCAGAAAGAATTTAAAGATTTAGTCGGTAATGACAGAGCAAAAAATTATACAGATCGACAGACGTGATTCATAGTTTTGTACATCAAAACGCAGTTCGTGCTAAATTTGCTGAACTGGGGCACGAGAAGAAATTGGTGGCACGAATGCTGAAATTTTGATGTCACGCACATTATTCCATTGTCAGTTGCAACAGTTTTCAGTGGAAATGGACAAAGAGTATGGAGACTTCATATGTTACTACAAAGTACGTAGGTTAAGTAAAGGGCCATGACTGGAGCGATTTTTCGATTTAAAACTCGCTACTGTTTCATATTTTGAAGGTAAAAGGATTGTAGAACGAAGCTTAGAACGTCCGTACTATCCTGCAGAATTTACATTTTAAGTGAATTTAACTACACACTGCCCTTTGTAACAAGTTCTTTCTAAGCTGATGGGGATGCAGCTAAAAAGAAAATCGCGCTATAGAAGGAACACATTCTAACAAACAAAGTCCAGTTCCCTAAGCTCACTCCCGTGAGATTTTGAAGAACTTATTCAAACATGTT
The DNA here is from genome assembly GCF_021461395.2 of Schistocerca americana. Classification (NCBI taxonomy): domain Eukaryota; kingdom Metazoa; phylum Arthropoda; class Insecta; order Orthoptera; family Acrididae; genus Schistocerca; species Schistocerca americana. Next base: position 308,573,682 of record NC_060121.1, on the reverse strand, counting down.
CAAATGTGTATGAAATCTTATGGGACTTAACTGCTAAGGTCATCAGTCCCTAAGCTTATACACTACTTAACCTAAATTATCATAAGGACAAACACACACATCCATGCCCGAGGGAGGACTCGAACCTCCGCCGGGACCAGACGCACAGTCCATGACTGCAGCGCCTAAGACCGCTAGGCTAATCCCGCGCGGCTGAAGAGCTCATCGCGGGCATGAAATAATTACGAGGATAGTTTCCTAAACTTTTTGAGGACACCTGTTTTTTAGACCGTTTGCCGTTTCTGTTGAAATCTCCCCAGTGCATATGCAGATGTAACTGGTAGATCTTCAACGTAATTCCCGTTTCAAAGACAAATCCCTTTCACGTTAAAACTTCCTAGGCGATGTACATTCTTCCCTGAAGTAGAGTTTCCTCGTCGCCATAAAAAGATTGAAGAAGTGCTGCAATGTTTCGATCAACCTAAATTACATTACGTCTTCAGCGCGTCAAAAATGATTAAATAATACTGAGAATTTGTTTTGTTTGTGAGCTATGTTGGTGAGAAATGTGAAATATTAAACCAAGTCGTACGCAGTGCGACTGCATTGCCATTTGAATGCAGTCCGTTCGCCGTTCCCCCTCCTCGGGATCAGACTGTGTCGCGGCTGTGGGGGAAATTGGCCAGCCAGGCGGACCGCTATGGCACTCGTGCCTGCCATGGCTCGCGAGCCCTGTTCTTGTCCGCTTCTGCTCTACTGCCTCTCTGTGCTATGCTAGTACTGTATTACAATATTCATTAGCACTCGGAGTAGGAATAGCTTTGTCTCACTGCAAGTCTTCCGTAAGCTAGGGTGATCTGAGAGTAATCTGAGGACAATCTGAAGTATAGCTGTTAAGTCCGACGGCTTAAGAAGACGCCCGTACCAACCACAGTTGCAGGCAGTGAGGTTATGAGAATTCGGCGTTCTCTGGTGGCGCGTATAGCGACTCAAGATGTCGTCTGGCAAGGTCTCTCTAGCAACGGCTCTCCCGTGGCAATGTATGCTGTCAAGAAAGTCATTAATAGCATTAATAGCATTAATAGTGAGCTACTCGACATCGTCACGTTGATTAAACATCTGTGCATGACGCTGCAAAGTGACATTAAATGCAATGAGCATTTAAGTATGGTAACAAGTATGGCGAATGGAAATGGAAATGCCGTGTGGCTAGGGCCTCCCGTCGGGTAGACCGTTTGCCTAGTGCAAATCTGTCGACTTGACGCCACTTCGGCGTCTTCCGTGTTGGTGGGGATGAAATGATAAGGACAACACAACACCCAGTCCCAGAGCGGAGAAAATCTCCGACCCAGCCGGGAATCGGACCCGGGCCGTTAGGTATGACATTCCGTCGCGCTGACCACTCAGCTACCAGGGGCGGACACCATGGCGAAAGATAGACTGCGATTTATTGGGACAATTTTAGGAAAGAGTATCTCGTCCGTAAAGGAAACTGCATACAGAACACTAGTGCAACCCATTTTTGAGTAGTGATCGAGTGTCTGGGATCGCCACCAGGTCGGATTAAAGGAAGACATGGAAGCAGTTCAGAGGTATGCTTATATGTTTGTTACCAGCCGGTTCGATCAACACCCAAGTGTTATGTAGATGTTTTGTGAACTCAAATGGGAGTCCCTGGATGGAAGACTACTTTCTTTTCGAGAAACCTTAGAGAAGATGAATGTGAAACTGACCGCGAAACGATTCTACTGTTGCCAACGAACATTTCGGGAATGAGCCGGAAAGATATGAGTAATTAGGCCTCGTACGAGGGCGTGCAGGCAGAAGTTTCTCCATCGCCCCATTTGTTAGTGGAACAGGAAAGGGGACTACTATTGGTGGTAGAAGATACTATCCGTCATGCACCACACGGTGATTTGCAGAGTATGCATGTAGATGTAGATACAGCAGCACAACACGTCGGTCTTGAAGGGTAGCTGAGAAGTAAACAATTGCCAACCTGTTTCGCCCCCACCCAACCTCCATCGAACAGACCGACAAGAAAGCGAGTTAATACTACAGTATCATCCAGGTCTCAGCTATGTTTAAAATTTCAGGACTCTAACTAGCTACTTTAAAATCAACTGTAAAATTTGTAGCCAACAGATAGATAGACAGGCACGAAAGTCACTTAATAAAAACGTCGCAAAATGAGCATAGAATACCGAGCTCCACTCTTCTATTTAAGTTTGTTTTTAAAGTTTTTCCTCAGGCAAACATCCTTCTAATTGGCCTAATTCAAGATACACTATGAAAAGTACGTTAGCATGTATAAAACTCTTTACATGAGATCCTACGTTAGCAACTGACTATCTGAAATGTTCCTCACGCTATGATTTAAAGCTGGACACTTTACAATCTGACCGAAGATAAAAGAAGCTCCCTTCCATAGCAGTTCACTCTGTAAAATAACCCACTCTGCCAATAACATTACAGGCACTGCAAGCGTTGAACGATCTCTCCTAGCAATTTAAATAATCTGTAATGAAAGCAGTAGTCATGGCTTGGATCAGCTTTAATCACGCCAGTCCAGAATATATATAATACAAATAATGACTACAAAGCAGCATTTGTCTTAATTCTCGAGAAAAAACTGCTGGTTGCGGATTTCGTGACTCTTCGTCCTAGACCTTGAGTAACGTCAAGGGCCGGTAATCGCATATCCGTTTGGTATGCGGAGGCTTGTGAATGGGAATGACGAAACCATCGAGGAAACCGTCTGGAATCGGCACGAGAGGCCACATAAGGTACTGACAAATTCCCGTCCACACTGGCGCCAGAAGGGGACGAAATGTCCGATAAACTACAGTGGGAGGCCTTCTGGGCCAGGCGACCTGTTTGTAGAACCCGTCTTTATAGCGTCATGGACTTCGCCGTCCGTGACGTTAGCAAGAAGATCCATCGTCGCATTCACGGGAACCGAGCCAGTCTGGAGACCGCCGTAATGTTGGCAGGGGATTTTTTTTTGTTTGTTTTGGTTTTAGGGCGCAAAACTGCTATGGTCATTAGCGCCCGGTCCGTTACTTAGGAAACAGTAAAAACCGAAAATGGAAACCAGCAGCAATGGGAACGAAATTCAAAAAATTGGAGAAACTAAAAGCAGAAGTAAGGCTTAAAAATCCACTACAGAAAGGGGTTGATTGTCCCCAAAAAAAGCTTCAAATGACTGACGTCATTTCACTGGCACTAATAAACTCGAGAACGCGATCGGCCGAGCGCGTGTCATCTGCTAAAATTGACGATATCTCAGGCGACAGCTGTAGACGGGCGCGTAACGGAGTAAAATAGGGGCACTCAATTAAATGGTGTCTTACCGTCCACAGCTGAGAGCAGTGGGGACAGAGTGGGGGAGGATCGCCGCTTAAAAGATGTCGATGGCTAAAAAGACAGTGCCCTATCCGGAATCTAGTTAAAATTACCTCCTCCCGACGACGCGTTCGGGAGGAAGATGTCCAAGCACAAGGAAGAGTTTTCACGTCCCGCAGTTTATTATGGGGAAGTGTCGACCAATGTGCGTGCCATAAAAGAACAACACAACGACATAAAACGCTCCGTAGATCGGCGAAGGGAATCGATTGAATAGTTGGCCGAAGAAGAGAGACTGCAGCCTTGGCCGCTATATCGGCCGCCTCATTTCCACAGATACCAACGTGTCCCGGGAGCCAGAGGAACGCCACCGAGACGCCCCCCAGGTGGAGCAAGCGCAGACAGTCCTGAATCCGGTGGACCAGAGGCTGGACAGGCTAAAGAGCTTGGAGACTGAGGAGAGAGCTGAGAGAATCCGAGCAGATAACGTACTGTATCCGCTGATGGCGGCGGATGTAGTGGACAGCCTGGAGAACAGCGTAAAGCTCCGCAGTATAAACCGAACACTGGTCGGGAAGCCGAAATTGATTTGGGGTGTCGCCAACAATATAGGCACTCCCTACACCTAACGATGTTTTCGAGCCATCAGTGTAAATAAACGTGGCTTCCTTCATTTGTGCACATAGAGCAGCAAATGCCCGACGATAAACAAGTGAAGGGGTACCATCCTTGGGAAATTGACAAAGGTCACGGAACAGGCAGATCCGGGGACGGAGCCAAGGCGGTGCTGTATTCCAAGTTGTCAAGAAGGTTTTAGGAAAGCGGATGGAAAGAGAATGGAGCAGTTGACGGAAGCGGAATCCCGGTGGTAGTAGGGAGGAGGGGCGGCCTGCATACCCTACATCAAAGGAGGCGTCGAAAAAAATGTCATGGGCTGGATTAGCAGGCATGGAAGACAGATGGCTAGCATAACGACTCAGAAGGACTGCTCGCCGATTGGACAGCGGAGGTTCAGCAGTCTCAGCATTAAGGCTTTCCAGACACTAAACATAATCCACGGTGGTGGATAGAGTCGAGACGACGAAGAATAGACGGCCGAGCAGAGGAGTAAACTATGCTTACATAGTCCAATTTCGTGCGCACTAAGGCGCGATAGAGGCCGAGAAGGACCGCTCGGTCCGCTCTCCAGGAGGTACCATTCAGGACACGGAGGGTGCTGAGGGATCGCAGACAGCGAGCCGAAAGATAGGAAACGTGGGAGGACCAGCACAGTTTTCAGTCAAACTTAAGACCCAAGAATTTAGCGACGTCCGAAAACGGAAGGTTGACAGGTCTTAGATGTAAGGAGGGTGGAAGAAACTCCTTACGTCGCCAAAAATTAACACAAACGGTCTTACTGGGAGATAAACGGAAGCCGGTTTCGATGCTCCAAGAGTAGAGGCGATCGAGACATCCTTGAAGACGTCGTTCAAGAAGGCTGGTCCGTTGAGAGCTGTAGTAGATCGCAAAATCGTCCACAAAGAGGGAGCCCAAGACATCAGGAAGGAGACAATCCATAATTGGATTTATGGCAACGGCAAACAGTACAACACTGAGCACGGAGCCCTGGGGTACCCCGTTTTCGTGGAAGAAAGTACGGGAGAAAGTAGTGTTCACCCGCACTCTAAATGTGCGCTCTGCCATAAATTCGCGAAGAAAAAGGGGCAGCCGACTTCGAAAGCCCCAAGAGAACAGTGTGCGGAGGATGCCTGTCCTCCAACAGGTATCGTATGCTCTCTCCAGATCAAAAAATATTGCTACTGTTTGGCGTTTCCGGAGAAAATTGCTCATGATATAAGTGGAGAGAGAAACAAGATGGTCAACTGCAGTACGATGCTTTCGGAAACCGCATTGGGCAGGTGTTAAAAGACTGCGGGACTCCTTACATACACTATTCGTGAGAGAAATGGGGCGATAGCTAGAGGGGAGATGTTTGTCCTTTCCAGGTTTCGGAACAGGAACGACGGTAGCTTCCCTCCATCGTCTGGGAAAAGTACTGTCGGCCCAAATTCGATTATAAATGCGAAGGAGGTAACGCAGACTATGGGTTGATAAATGCGGCAACATTTGGATGTGGATACCATCCGATCCTGGGGCGAAGGAGCGAGAAGAATAGAGTGCATGTTGGAGTTCCCGCATGGAGAAAACAGTACTATAGCTACTAAAATGTAGACTTTCACGGCCGGAAATATCATGTCCATTGTAATTATCCGGGCTGTTATGCCGTGGTCGGTTGATGAAATCTGTGGTGATTCCCAACGTTTCGTCTCCGACTGCGGGAGACATCTTCAAGGGGGTCCGTAGCTTGATGGAAGGTCCAACACACACACTGGCTCGCTACTGACTGCCTCTAAATTCCGAGTCCGCGCGCCCCCGCGCCGCGGCGTGACGTCACGTGTTTTGAAAACGTCAGTGCAATTGGCCGCTGTCCGTCGCCGTCGATCGCCGTTGCCATCACCCAGTAGTGGACGGGTGGTACACATCTGATCGTAATAAACTGTGCAGCGGTGACTGGGATAAAATTGATAGACTACTGCATGATACCATGGGGAAGCGTATGTTGACGACGTCTAGTAGACAGAAGAAGAAGTTTGATAATTTGCTACCTAATCAGACTGTTCGGCATTTAGACATTTCCCGGACCGTTATCAATTTGTCCAAACGTTCGTTATCTGACGATGAGATATCTGTGCTTGCCAAGGGAGGAAATTTTGCTGTTAGTCCGCGTTTTGTGCCCATGCAAGAAATTATAGCCAGTGTAGAAGCAGGAATTCGCAGTGTGGATTCTGTAACAGCTGAAGAAATCCACATAGAAACAGTGAGAATATTAGCCAATGCAAAACCGCCGAAAAGTAATATAACTGTGGGTGAGAGAAGAGCTTTAAAACTCCTGAATGACGACGATATTTTGGTCCTCCCAGCTGACAAAGGAAGCGCAACGGTGGTTATGGATGTGGCTGACTATCAGAGAAAAAGTACTGATCTGCTGGATCCGCAAGCATATAGGAAGCTGAATAAGGACCCCACTAACAACGTTCTCAGAACTGTGTCGCGGATAATAAAAAAGTCCTCCATTGAAGAGAGTGTACAGAAAGGTCTCTGCAATTCGGTTGCGCTACCACCGAGGCTTTATGGATTGCCCAAAATTCATAAGGAAAATGTGCCTATAAGACCGATACTAAGTGCCATTGGTTCGCCCACCTACTCGTTAGTCAAGTTTTTGACTACGCTGTTAAAACCACATGTGGGCCGTTCGGACTCTTATATAAAGAATTCGACACATTTCATCAGCAGATTGAATGGAATAGTGGTCCAGGCGGAGGACATATTGGTCAGCTTCGATGTGGTGTCGCTGTTTACCATGGTTCCACTTAATGATGTATTGGAATAGCTGGATCGAATTTTTCCTGCCGATATTTCAGAACATTTTAAGTGTTGTTTGACGACCACATACTTCAAGTGGAATGATAGTTTTATGAGCAAACGGATGGCGTGGCTATGGGAAGCCCCCTAAGTCCCGTAATTGCAAACTTCTTTATGGAGTAATTCGAAGAACAGGCCTTAGGTACTGCCAGCAAGAAACCAAATGTGTGGTTCCGATACGTGGATGACACGTTTGTGCTGTGGAGACATGGTAGGGAGGAACTAAGCCGGCTCCACGAACATCTGAACAGTATAAATCCGAGAATTCTGTTTACAATGGAGGAGGAGGTAGACGGCAAATTACATTTCCTCGATGTGCTTGTTTTTAGAAACGAAAATGGTAGTTTGGGCCACTCAGTGTACCGCAAACCAACGCACACGGACCGTTATTTGCACCGGGATTCGAACCACCACCCACAACAGAAGCGGGGTGTTATCAAGACGTTAGCGGACAGAGCTAGAAATATTTGTGAACCTGAGTTGCTCGACGCTCAGATGGAACATCTCCACAATGCACTAATGGAGAACGGATATTCGTCCGCCGAAATAAAACGTGCGTTGAGGCAGCCACGCAGAAATCACACTGACGTACAGGCTCCTGCAAAATCTAAGGTTTCCCTGCCGTTTGCTAAAAATGTAACGGAAAGAATAGGGAGGATCTTGACGAAGCGGAATATTATCGTAATTTACAAGCCCACCAGGAAGATACAGGAATACCTTAAGCCTGCCAAGGACGCTCGCAAACCATTGGAAAAATCTGGATTGTATAGGATCCCATGCAGCTGTGGTGATGTTTATGTGGGTACCACTAAAAGAACTGTGTCTAAACGTTTGGAAGAGCACAAGGGAAATTGCAGAAGAGGAGAAACGGAACGATCAGCTGTTGCGGAGCATGCTTTCCAGCCAGGGAACCGCAATATTCGTTTCGAGGAGACGCAAGTACTGGCGGCCACGGGCGGATACTACGAAAGGCTCTACAGGGAGGCAATCGAAATCGCTAAACACCCAAATAATATCAACCGAAAGGAGGAGGACGTGAAATTAAACGGTATATGGGTGCCGGTGTTAAAGAAGATGTGTACCACACGTCCACTACTGGGTATTGGCAACGGCGATCGACGGCGACGAACAGCGGTCAATTGCACTGACGTTTTCAAAACACGTGACGTCACGCCGCGGCGCGGGGGCGCGCGGACACGGAATTTAGAGGCGGTCAGTAGCGAGCCAGTGTGTGTGTGTTGGACCTTCCATCAAGCTACGGACCCCCTTGAAGATGTCTCCCGCAATCGGAGACGAAACGTTGGGAATCACCACAGATTTCATCAACCGACCACGGCATAACAGCCCGGATAATTACAATGGACATGAGTATTATAGCTTTCGCGATTTTGAGAGAAGAAAGCAAGAGGTTGCACTTCCGCTGCACGTTTCTTCGGGAGAAACGCTGGCGGGTAATTTGAAAAGCTCGAAATCTCAGCAAAGTGTTTACCCAAGGAGTTAGAAATTGCGACGGGGTCCACTAATTTATCACGCGCGACAGTGAGCCCAGAGACCGGGGAGAAACTAGGCCCGCCTGATAACTGTAGAAGCCGACTCCAAACTTCCGAGGAGGGAGTGAAGGTGTTAAATGAGCTAATAAAGAATTTCCAGCTTGCCTTCTCGCTATCACGGATGACGCGACGGCATCGCGCACGGAACTGCTTATAGCGGATACAGTTGGCCAAAGTAGGATGGTGGCGGAAAACGCAAAGAGCACGTCGCCGCTCACGTATTGCGTCACGGCATGCCTCGTTCCACCAAGGAACTGGGCAATTCGGAGGTGCGTGGTATTGAACGTTCCGCAGCTGTAAGAATAACGTCGGTAATAAGTGTGACCTCATCGTCGCCGCTAGGAAAGTGACGGTCACCGAATGTCGATAGAGACGAAAAAAGTGTCCAATCAGCTTGGGCAAACTTCCAGCGTCGCGGCGCATGTAGGGCAGTTGACGCTGCAGTCTAAGGACACATGGAAAGTGGTCACTCGAGTGTGTATCATCAAGGGCGAACCATTCGAAGCGCCGAGCTTGCGGAACAGTACCGACCGAAAGGTCCAAATGAGAGAAATTTGTCGTGGAGGCAGACAAAAATGTAGGGACCCCAGTGTTGAGGCAAACTAGATCCGCTTGGTGGAAGACGTCTAGCAATAGTGAGCCACATGGACAAGGATGTGGAGATCCCCAAAGCGGGTGGTGGGCATTGAAGTCCCCTACCAGCAAATAGGGGGGTGGAAGCTGACCAAGAAGATGAAGGAGATCAGCTCGTGCCATTGGTGTGGACGATGGAATGTATACAGTACAAAGAGAAAAGGTATATCCAGAAAGGGAAAGACGGACAGCGACAGCTTGGAAGGAAGTGTTTAAGTGGATTGGGTGATAATGGAGAGTATCATGGAGAAGAATCATGAGTCCTCCATGGGCAGGAGTGCCTTCAACAGAGGGGAGATCAAATCGGACGGACTGAAAATTGGGTAGAACAAAGCAGTCATGGGGACGCAGCTTTGTTTCCTGAAGACAGAAGATGACCAGCGAGTAGGATCGTAAGAGGATCGACAATTCATCCCGACTGGCTCGAATGTCGTGGATATTCCAGTGGGTAATGGACATAGGGTGACAGAAAATGGAGGAATGTGACCAAGGTTGGCGTCAACTCAACGACTGCTCAGAGCTTGCGACCGACAGCATGGAATGGCATTCAGCCGAAGGCAGAAGATCCTGAGCCATAGGTTGTTCAGGAGCAGCTCCTACCACCAGCGATCGGCCAGTTGATCGGCCGCCAGCAGTGCGCCTCGGCGACACAGAAGACGGCTGAGGGCAATTTCCACCAGGTGGTGCTGTAGATGGGACACGCCTTGGCGGAGAAGGAGATGAACTGGGTTTCTTATTAGCCTTCTTGGAAATATGATGTTTAGATTTAGGAGGAACCGATGGTTGTGAAGTTGGGGTACGTAAAAAATCTTCACGAGTATGCTCTTTTTTCGAAGTCTTGGTGTCTGACTTTTGGGCTCGAGATTTAGCAGAACCCGATGAAGGGTGAGCCATAGAGTGGGCAGGCGAAAGTGGTGAGGTTGAACGGGCGATCTTTGCGCTGGCCGATCTGACGACCGTGGCAGTAAAGGTGAGGTCGCAAGTCTGCGTGGCCGCCTCCTTTGTTGGCCGAGGAGAAGCAAGGACAGTGCTGTATTTTCCTGTCTGAGGCACGGTGGGCTGTAGACTGGCGAATAATTTTCGAGCAGCAAAGGTCGACACCTTTTCCTTCACTCTTATTTCCTGGATGAGCTTTTCGTCTTTAAAAATGGGGCAATCTCGAGAGGAAGCAGCGTGGTCACCCATACATTTGATGCAGCGAGGGGATGGAGGTGGTCAAGCACCCTCATGGGCATCCTTGCCACACGTAACGCATTTGGCCGGATTGGAACAGGACTGGCTGGTGTGATTGAACCGCTGACACCGATAACAACGCGTAGGGTTTGGGACGTAATGGCGAACGGAAATTATCTCATAGCCTGCTTTGATTTTCGATGGGAGTTGAACTTTGTCAAATGTCAAGAAGACAGTGCAGGTCGGAATGATGTTCGTGTCAACCCTTTTCATAACTCTATGAACAGCCGTTATGCCCTGGTCAGACAGGTAGTGCTGAATTTCTTCGTCAGACAATCCATCGAGGGAGCGTGTATAAACGACTCCACGCGAGGAATTTAAAGTGCGGTGCCCTTCAACCCAGACAGGGAAGGTATGGAGCAGTGAAGTACGCAGCAAATTTTGTGCCTGGAAGGCACTGACTGTTTCTAACAACAAGGTGCCATTCCGTAATCTGGAACACGACTTTACAGGACCTGCAATTGCGTCGACACCTTTCTGAATAATGAAAGGGTTGACCGTGGAGAAGTCGTGACCTTCGTCAGACCGAGAAACAACAAGGAACTGTGGCAACGATGGAAGAACTGTCTGTGGCTGGCACTCAGGGAACTTACGCTTGTGAGCAGACATAGTGGAAGGTGAGGAAACCATTGCGGAAGAATCCCCCATGATTACCGGCGTCTCCGATGGCGCGCTCCTCCCTTGTGGGGGCCCTCTCCGAGGGCACTCCAGCCTTAGGTGATTGTTCACACCTCAGGTGACACCTCCCGACAAACGGATGGAGGGACCAATCGGCACTTCGGAAGGTATCAGCTCGGGTAATCACCCCTCCCTGGGCCTGGCCATTACCAGGTACGTACGTGTCCTACCTGTCTACCTGGGGCGGGAAATTACGCGTTACTCCGAGACCGGCTACGCACGAAAATGCGTGGGTCGGCCATCAGACACGCACAGGGAGGAAGAAAGAGAAAGGGAAAAACAAAGAAAGGGAAAGGAAAGAAGAGAGGTCTCAAACGCCGCAGCGGAGAAAAGGGTAAAGAGAAGAGGTAAGGAAAAGAGAAGGACAAAGGAAGGGCGAAGACCTACAAGCAGAGAAGGCGAAGAATGCGTTACATGTACGAGCGTCCGTCTCCGGACGTAGGCAGAAACCATACTCCCAGAGGGGGAGAAAGGGAAGGAAAGAGCCAGAGGTGAGGGGAGGGGGGGCGAAGATGGGGAATAGGAAAGGATGCGGAAAAGGGAGGTATGCAGCCCGGAAAGGAAGGAGGGCCACATTAGCTCGGGGTCCCGTGCTCGCTACACGCGTATCCACAAGAGAGTTGTGGACCCCCTGGGGGGATTGGCAAGGGAGTGACGTTGTTCAGAGTACAGCGTAATATAACGTGCATGGAGGGCAGATCCGATATCCCGTTGGATATCAAAATGCTGCCCGCCATCAGTCGTAAGATCAAATTCCTCCGACGATGGCCTCATTCCCATATGGCATGATACATACACTATAGGCCATTACAAGTGCTACACCAAGAAGAAATGCAGATGATAAACGGTTATTCATAGGACAAATATATTATACTAGAACTGACCTGTGATTACATTTTCACGCAATTTGGGTGCATAGATCCTGAGAAATCAGTACCCAGAACAACCACCTCTGGCCGTAATAGCGGCCTTGATACGCCTGGGCATTGAGTCAAACAGATCTTGGGTGGCGTGTACAGGTATAGCTGCCCATGCAGCTTCAGCACGATAGCACCGTTCATCAAGCAGTTGCTTGGCCACCATTGACCAGACGTTTTCAGTTGGTGATAGAGCTGGAGAATGTGCTGGCCAGGGCACCAGCCGAACATTTTCCGTATCCAGAAAGGGCCATACAGGACCTGCAACATGCGGTCGTGCATTATCCTGCTGAAATATATGATTTTGCAGGGATCGAATGGAGGGTAGAGCCACGGGTCGTAACACATTTGAAATGTAACGTACACTGTTCAAAATGCCGTCAATGCGGACAAGAGGTGACGGAGACGTGTAACCAATGGCAACCCATAGTATCACGTCGGGTGATACGCCAGTATGACGATGACGAATGCTCGCTTCCAATGTGCGTTCACCGTGATGTCGCCAAACACGGATGCGGCCATCATGCTGCTGTCAAGAGAACCTGGATTCATCCGAAAAAATGACGTTTTGCCATTCGTGCACCCAGGTTCATCGTTGAGTACACTATCGCAGGCTCTCCTGTCTGTGATGTGGCGTCAAGGGTAACCGCAGCCATGGTCTCCTAGCTGATGGTCCATACCTCTGCAAATGTCGTCGAACTGTTCGTGCAGATGGTTGCTGTCTTGCAAACGTCCCCATCTGTTGAGCCAGGGATCGAGACGTGGCTCCACGATCCGTTACAGCCATGCGGATAAGATGCCTGTCATCTCTACTGCTAGTGATACGAGGCCGTTGGGATCCAGTACGGCGTTCCGTATTACCCTCCTGAATCCACCGATTCCATATTCTGTTGACAGTCATTGGATCTCGACCAACGCGAGCAGCAGTGTCGCGATACGATAAACCGCAATCGCGATAAGCTACAATCCGACCTTCATCAAAGTAGGAAACGTGATGGCACGCATTTCTCCTCCTTACACGAGACATCACAACAACGTTTCACCAGGCAACGCCGGTCAATTGCTGTTTGTGTATGAGAAATCGGTTGGAAACTTTCCACATGTCAGCGCGTTGTAGGTGTCGCCACCGGCGCCAACCTTGTGCGAATGCTCTGTAAAGCTAATCATTTGCATATCACAGCATCTTCTTCCTGTCGGTTAAATTTAGCGTCTGTAGCATGTCCTCTTCGTGATGTAGCAATTTTAATGGACAGCAGTGTAGAAGCACGCTCTTGCACTAACCCATCGTGTGTGCGGGCCCTGATCATAGCTCCTTCAAGGTGACGGAGAGAGAGAGAGTGAGAGACATGAGCTGTGCCTTGCTACGGTTTGTCATCGCCTGGCGCTCTGACGAATACAGCATCATAGTACATTCCCGGAAAATGGTGAATCAGAGTTCCTGATTCCGTCGCCGCCACGCCGTAACCTTCCTTCCGCAAGTATCGTAACCAATCAAGGCCTTGTGGAGAGCAGGTCTTACACAGGGCAGCCACGATGGCAGGGTTGACTGATAGGCATCATGGCGTCGACGACAAGCTGCCCACGTGGTCTCGGTGAGCTGCCGGCAGTCGGATGAAGTAAGGTGGATCCCTGGTCCACTGTCGCGCCACACCCTTTGGCGGCAAGGATTGAAGGTTCAGATATGTGCGTCATGGTTAGAGAACGCAGTGGTACAGACTTCAGCAGCCTGCACCCCACTGACAATATCGCGGCAGATGTAAACACGATCGAGTCGACTAGAAGAATGGCTGTGAAATGCGTAAACCGCAGACGATCGCCATGAACATGCTCCCAAGAATGCACTACACTGAGGTGCTGGAGAATTTTCGCTAGCGTCGTGCACAGAGAACAACGTGGTAGTTGGTCTTTGGATGACTGGGTGCGGTTGAAATCGCCTCCAATGATCAATGCCGACCCAGGAAGAGACGCATGACTGTCTCTGAGAAGAAGTTGGAACGTTGACGGTGGCTACTCGATCCAGATGGCGCAAAGACATTGACGATCCTGACGCCTTTGAACGTGAGAGCCTTACCCCTGGCGTCAGGGAGATAGGCAACTGCATCAGTGAGGATACTGTTACGTAAGAGATTCGCCACTCTACTACCAGTAGGGGAAGCATGAGAGACATATGCTGTAAAACGATGGGGAGCGCAGAAAGTTGCAACATGCACCTCCTGAAGCAGAGCTACGTCAACGTCCACGGCATACAGCATGTCTTGGAGTAAGCCCAGCTTGCGAATAGTGTTGACATCGACCGTGGCTATGCGATAAGTTTGGAAAGCTGCCATGGCCAGGAGGACAGGCCATTCAGACACAGGAGAAGCACAGTGAGCTCCCAGTTACGCCCCACGGAGGGGTACATCAATGTGACGGGGAGGGAGCCGACCCCACCAAGGGGAGTCCATCGTTCTTTACACCACCAGAATGTCCATCCTCAGCATCGACTTCGTCCGCCCAGGAAACAGACGTGTCATCGGGCCGGTTCAGGAAAACACTGTAAGTAGGCTGTTTAGGTTTTTTTATTGGTAACGCCACCTCTGTATGAAAATCACTGGCTGTGCTGTGTGCAGTCTGTGGCTAGTTTGCATTGTTGTCTGCCATTGTAGTGTTGGGCAGCGGCAGCTGGATGTGAACAGCGCGTAGCATTGCGCAGTTTGAGGTGAGCCGCCAGCAGTGGTGGATGTGGGGAGAGAGATGGCGGAGTTTTGAAATTTGTCATGAACTGCTATATTTATATATGATGATATCAAGGTAAATACATTGTTTGTTCTCTATTAATATCTTTCATTTGCTAACTATCCCTATCAGTAGTTAGTGCCTTCCATAGTTTGAATCTTTTATTTAGCTGGCAGTAGTGGCGCTTGCTGTATTGCAGTAGCTTGAGCAGCGAAGATTTTTGTGAGGTAAGTGATTTGTGAAAGGTATAGTTTAATGTTAGTCAGGGCCATTCTTTTGTAGGGAATTTTGAAAGTCAGATTGCATTGCGCTAACAAAATATTGTGTGTCAGTTTAAGCACAGTCATGTATAAATTTTTCTAAGGGGACGTTTCATATGGCGACCCTGCCAGGATACCTCACTGGAATCTTCTGATTTTTTTCTTGTAGTTTGTGTAATTGGTGTAGCTATTGTTTATTGATAGCGCATAATCATAGAGAGAATTTCCTTTGTAGTTGTAGTTTTTCATTGTTGTACAGTAAAACAGTTGTGGCATGCATGTAGATTTGCACCAAGTATTTCGCAGCTGCGCTGGCAATTAAGTAGACATTATTTCCATTGCTATGTTATTTTATTTTGCTCTTCAAATTGTGCTTTTCTGTGTTATCGTGTGAAATATTGTGACAATTATGGCGTGTGAAAAACGTAATACTAGGCTCCAAAGTAAACTGAGAAATGACAGTGAAGACGAAGGCAGTGTGTTAGCGCCGCAGAGTAATGAATTAACTAATGTTCAAAGCAGTAATTTGGTAATTGCGCATAGGGAAATGGAGCGGGCGGCAAACAATGGTGTAGACAGTGAAACAGGTAGTGAACAGGGAAGCGTTATCGATCGATTGGTTGGCAACAGCTCGCCTCAGGAATCGGGAATGACAGAACACAATATTGCAAATACTGCAGACTCAGGTTTTGGGTTCTCACCGTTTTCTCAAATGAGTCAAGACACATTTTCCGCTTGTGAAAATGTGAATGTTCCCGGTGCAACTTCACTACTGAAGAGCACTGAGGAACATGTTTCAGACACCAGTGCATTGTTATTACAATTAATGCAACAAATGGGACAAAAGCTTGAAAAGTTAGACACAATGGAACAACACCAGAGACAAACACAGCAACAGTTAGACACAGTGGAACAAAATCTCAAGAAGTTAGACACAATGGAACAACACCAGAGACAAACACAGCAACAGTTAGACACAGTGGAACAAAATCTCAAAACGTTAGACACAATGGAACAAAATCAGAGACAAACACAGCAACAGCTTCAAAAGTTAGACTCATTGGAACAAACTCTTGAACAAACGCGTGAAGATTTAACTACTGAGTTACATAACATTGAATCGAAATGTCAAAAAGTCTGTAATGACGTAAAAACTCAAATTTGTGAGCATTTTCAACCTATTTTTTCGCGGCATGAAAATGCATTACAGAATCACGAAGCAGCCATAAAAGAACTGCAAATTATTGTTCATGAAAATCATGAGACCTTGCAAGCTAAATTTGACTCAGTTGCATCTATCGATTCGGTTACGCAACTTGCAAAAACTCAGGAAAACTTTAAGGACACAGTAGATACTCTGAAACTTGGTTCAGAAAAACACACTGAGGAAATAAGTACACTATCGGAGAAAGTAGCCGAACTTTTGGATCAGTTCACTAATTTATCTACGAAGGTAGATGATGATCTGAATGACACAAGACCCGTAGCCTTCACTGACACAGAAGAGTATGAACAAATAAGAAAATTCAAACAAAATCAGAATCAAATTAATACACAACACCAAAGAGAAATCCGGGAAGTACAAGATCAGCTGATACAGGTAATACAAGAATTACGTATTTCAGAGGACACTCGCGCTCCAACACGGGAAGAGGGACTTAGAAATACGGAAAAGCCGCAAAATAATAACACAGGGCATTTCGGAAGTTATGAAAGAAATTGGCAATGTGCACCGAATTTTGAGATGGAACAGCCGACACGACCTAACAATGACCGATATGCGACTCGCCGACATGATGATTTTGACTATAAGCTGTTCATTACTACACGTAAATTCAAAACATTTAAGAATTCTGGCAACGACATTCATCTACAAGCATGGCTCCATCAATTCTCTCATTGTTTTCCTCCCAACTGGTCATTGGAGCACAGATTAGAATTTATGTGTGGCTACTTAGAGAATGAACCAGCTGTAAGAATGCGATCGGTCATTCACGATTGCCACAGTGAAGGAGAATTTTACCATGCCTTCCTCTCAGCATATTGGTCTCAAGCCACACAAGACCGAGTAAAACATGGTATCATAATGATGAAACATTTCGAACAATCTGAATTCTCCAGTCTTGTGAAATATTTTGAAGACATGTTGCACAAGAATCAGTACCTGTCAAACACATACAGCCCCTCAGAACTCATCCGCATTTGTTTAATCAAATTACCTGAACATTTACGACATATTATTTTGGCAGGACGTTGCAAAGACGACATTGAAGCTTTTCAGGGACTGTTACAAGAACTGGAAAGTGACACTGACAATCACAGAACGCAGGAGCACAACAATTACAGATCACATCAGTCGCAATTCCGCGATGAAAGAAATAATAACTGGACGCGACAAGGCTATTCTCACAACACAAATCGTGACCGAAACAGACACCACCCGTATTACAACCGTTGGCAGAGTAGTAATAATTACAGGGAAAGATCACCTCTCCGCGGTAGTGACTATCACAGAGACAATCAGAGAAACAGACAATTTGGGAACCAAAATAATTATTATCAAGGGAGACAGAATAACTTTAGACGCAACGGTCCAGCGCGCAGTTACGATTCAGGGAGAAATTCTCCACCACTTAACCGACAAGAAAGAAACTACAGGAACTCCCAACATGACGACAGACGATGTGATCGTAACGACAGACCTGAATTGCATCAGAACTGGCGGGATTTAAACAGGGGAGGGCCCTCTCGTCACGGTGAATTTGTAGAAGTTAGGTCTCCAAATCCCAATAACGACGCTCGCCAACAAAGAGACAATAGGCAATGACTCACACCGCTGGCAGCAATAAAACGTATTTATGAAACTGATGACGCAGCTGCCGTAGCTAATAATTACGTAAAAATGGAAGACATTAGGGACATCTTACTCCAGGAACACGACATAAAACATAACAATATTGCATATCCTGTGATTCACATTACAGTAAATGACGTAAAATTTACGGCAGTACTTGACTCTGGCAGTCCCATCTCAGTAATTAGTGAAACAGCCTTTAGCAAATGCAACAAATCGAACGATTGTCCCACACTTCCGTTACATAAGATTAAATTACAAGGTGCAATCTTTGGAAAAAGTGTAGATGTACACCAACAAACCAACTTAGAATTCTATTGTCAAAGCCACAGCTTCTCTATGAGCTTTCTCATTGTTCCATTATTGTCGACGGAAATTATATTGGGAGTAGACTTTTTGAATGAATACAAAGCAATCTTAAACTTTCACGATGCTGAAATAGGTTTAGAGAAAGAAGGTAAGTCAATAGCTTTGAAATTTGAAGATTGGCTCTCAAAGCATGACGAGGAAATTAATCGGATTTACCTTCTGTTAGACAACAGTTCGGACTTTTCTACGGAACTAGACACTAACAATCACTCTGCAAGTACTGACAGGGATGATATCGACGGCGCATTTGACACTAATGAGTTAATTCAGAATAAAATTCAAACAATTGAGAATTGTAATGACACTGATAGGCAGGATCTTTTTGAGATTTTACAAGCACATTCCACAGTTTTTACTCATAAAACAGGAACAATCAAGGGATTTCAATACCAGTTTCGTGTTCGTGAGCATACTAAATTTTGTGTTAGACCATATGTAATTCCAGCACATTATAGGGACCGTGTTAGAACAGAAATACAATCTATGCTCGACGAGGGCATTATTGAGCCTGCAGTAAGCTTATACAACAATCCATTACATGTTGTTGAGAAGAAAAATGGATCGATCAGGCTTGTCTTAGATTCGAGACAAATCAATACGATCATTATTCCTGAAACAGACAGGCCGCAAACGTTGGAAGAACTTCTTCAAAATTTTAATGGTGTAAAAGTGTTGTCTTCCATTGATCTCAGATCCAGCTTTTATCAGATCGAACTTCATCCAGAATGTAGAAAATACACAGCTTTCCTTTGTTTCGGCGTTTGTTATCAGTTTCGGAAACTTCCCTTTGGTTTGAACATTTCTTCAGCAGCATTCATTCGCGGGCTAAATTCCATATTACCTGAGTTCTTAAAACGTCACATCACCTTATATGTGGACGATATCCTAATAGCAGAAGCTTCATAGGAACTACATAATCGCATCCTCAACAGTTTGTTACGTATTTTTGCAGAATCTGGAATTACAGTTAACTTGGAAAAGTCTGAATTCGGTAGGTCAAAGGTGAGGTTTTTGGGACATATTATTTCTTCTGAAGGCATTCAGCCGGATCCTGAAAAGTTAGAAGCAATCAGAGCCATTCCAGTTCCATCCACAAAAAGACAAGTCCGCAGTTTTCTAGGTCTCGTAAATTTTTACCGTCGTTTTCTGAATATGCAAATTCTTGTTACACCAAAACTTTGTTCTCTCACCGGAAAAAATACTATTTGGAACTGGGACGAACAAGCACAGTTGGAATTCAATTCTTTGAAAGAAGCGTTACTTCACGCGCCAATCTTAGCTCATACAGATCTGTCACAAGATTTCTGCCTTAGCACGGATTCTTCTAAAGTCGGTCTTGGTGCCCATTTATTTCAAGAAGCCATAGAAAATGACACTACCATTCAGAAAACCATTGCTTTTGCTAGCCGAGTGCTAACAAAATCTGAAAAAAATTATTCCGTTACTGAATTTAGAAGCTTTAGCTATCGTTTGGGCATTTAACAAATTCCGTTTCTTTCTTTCTGGTAAGCACGTAAAAGTGTACAGTGATCATCGTGCATTACAATTTCTTATGTCTTCAAAATTAAATCATGACAGGTTAAAACGTTGGGCATTGTTTCTGCAAGAATTCCGCTTCACAATAGTCTACATTCCCGGCAAGGAGAACATTGTTGCGGACGCAATGTCACGCGGACCGGCTGGGCTTGAGAAAAGTAACACAGAAGGCAACCTCGAGAAAAATTTCAGTATTCTTTACATTCAGAAAGTCGCCTTTGAAAACTTCATCACCACATCTTTAAAGGACATTGCTCATGAACAAGATAAAGATCCGATTTGGAAAGACATCAAGAGCAAATGGCATGAAAAGACACACACACAGATTCGGCATTATTACCTGGTTAGAAACAACATACTCTTCAAACGCTGCACTGTTGATGACAAGCTACGGGTACTTTGCATTCCAGACGATTTTGTTAATAAGTTCATCTGGTACATTCATTTCAGCTACGCACATTTTGGTCCACGAAAATGTTATCATATTCTTCGAACGACTTGTTATTTTAACAATATGGAAAAAAAGAATTCGAAGAGTCTTGTCTATTTGTAAACTTTGTCAAAAGGCGAAACCATCTACTGTCTCACATCGTGCTCAGTTGTTTCCTATTATTCCTTCTAAATTAAAAGAATTTGCTGCTGTTGATCTCTTGGGACCGCTTGTCAGAACATCCAATGGATTTTCGTACGTTCTAGTCGCTGTTGAACTTACTTCAAAATTTGTTTCTTTCACTCCGTTACGTAAAGCCACTGGACGATCTGTATCCAACGCCTTTGTTAAAAATTTCTTACGTGAAGTTGGACACGTTAGTAAAGTCATTTCAGATAACGGACCGCAATTCAGATCTGCTGTTTGGTCACGCATGCTTCGCAACCATAAAATCAAACCTGTTTTTATTTCATTGTACTCACCACATTGTAACCCGTCTGAACGGATTATGAAAGAAATCAATAAGCTTTGCAGACTTTATTGTCACAGAAAGCATCAGCATTGGGACAGATATTTACACTTATTTCAAAATGTGCTGAATGAAATGCCTCATGATTCCACTGCTTTACCACCCACTCTTGTACTGAAGAATGAAGAACCACCGAACAGAATCAGAGAGCTTGTACCTTTCCCGAATATACGTAAACTTCGACACAAAGACATAATTGATTTGGCTCTTAAAAATATAAAATCTGCAGCAGACAAAAGGAGAAAACTACACGGTAAAGCAAATGCAAAGAAATTGTATATTGGTCAGAAAGTTCTCATTAAAGCTCATTCATTGTCACATAAGAAGAAACACTTGAGTCACAAATTCTTTCTAGTTTACAATGGACCTTACAGAATCCGACGTATACCACATGATAATCGCGTTGAAGTTGAAACTCTGCGTACTAGGAAGAGTAAAGGTTTACACCACATTTCACATGTAAAACCGTTTATTGAAAGATAATCTGCTTTTTAACTTAGTCTTCGTCATAAAATTTTTCGCTTCACATTACTAATATGCTTTGTCAGACTTAGAATCTGTTAACATACAACAATGTTTGAAGTTAAATATCCAATCAAGAACCAAGAGAACTTATTTAAACAGAAATGACGAATGCATTGTTATAGTGAACAGACGTCACAGTGTTATTGTGTGTGTACATTCTTGCTTGTTTGTTGCACGATTACGTAACGACTATAAGGCTGACATACTTAGAACATTTACCAGTACTGCTAATGAGATTTTAATGCAACATTTTGGTTTATTTGAAAATACATTCTGAATTTAAAGTGCTTTCTGAGAGATACCAGATGACACAGAGGTTAGTTTATGTGACAGCTACACGATTTTTATCACGACGCTACTAATGAGTGACAATTAACAATGTTGCTTTTGCGGTGTATCTGTTTTATATCTGCACAGTTTTCTGAATTCTTCTGGAAAGAAAAACATGTTTTAGTAGTAACTTTTGTGGTATAGCAACAATGAGACAGCCTTTTTTGTGGCACAACAATACGTTACTGTACAGTACTTTCTTCATCACGCCAATAAGCATAATAACTACGATATCTATACGCAAAGCATTTCACTTTTGTTTATCATGAGGTAAGTACATTGACTTCTGCAGAACTTAGCTTTCGGAGGACGATAACTACGTCACTTCCACAGAGATTATGTTACAAGACGCACAGTTTAGCGCTACAGTACGTTTTTGAGTGATCAATTTTATACTTAAAACATTTATTTTTAAAGATTTTTGAATTACAAAGAAAGTTTTCCGTGATATATTTCATTCCATTGGTGTAATCTGTAACACCTAACGGTATAATTACATTAATCCTCAGGGGGGTACACGCCTACTTTGTGTACCATGTGTTTGGCAACCACAAGGAACCCTAGCTAATATGGTATTTGCTTATACAACTTTACACATCGGTACCATATTTCTCTAACACACAAATTACACAGCTATCTGATCATTTAACTGAGAGAGACAAACATTTATTTTACTATATCAGTGACAGATGTTTACGTAATTACACAGTTGGATAACTTCACACTTATGAAACTGTATTTTGTCTGTACTTTGTAAACTGTTCATATTTTTTCGGAATCACTGTGATACTATGAGAGCTTTGAATGATGTATTTGGTATGAGATCATGATTTTTAAAGTACGTTTGAGGCAGCTGACACTTTTGACATGAGCAGAGAATTTTTTTAGGCTTAGAAATTATTGGAGGAAGTTACGACGATTTTGAGATTTGACTGAAGTGTTATGATGTTATTATTACAACGACGATGTGTATTATGTTGTTGAGGAATGTTTATTATGCTACGTATTTCTTATGATGAAATATTGAAGAAGTGTCGACGAATATGTATATGTATAATGAGGTAAGGAATAATGAGTAGTGTTTAGGGACTCTGATTTATGAAAAGGATGTTGGAAACCAAGAAACGTACTTTAAGAGTTATGAAATGTGTGTGTATATGCGTGAATGTATTACAATGCAGACGAAAATTTTTTTGGACACTGTTATATCAATAGCATTTTGTTTCTACAGATTTGTAACGCAAATTCTTGACCTGTGAAATATTTTTATGTGAGACTGTCACTGTAGCGGAAACTGCTGTCGTAAAAATTTTCGTAAGAAAGTTAAGTGACCACCTGCACGTAATGCGTCGCGGGCACCCACCTGGGCGACAGCCGCCCGAAAAAAAGCCATTAGCCTTTCAGCGGCACAGGTAGAAAAAAAAAAAAAAAACCAAAGGGGGGGCCATTATACTCGCTATTGACATTTCCTTGTCGAAAGCATACTGTGGAGCTCGTAATTTATGATATTTACTGAAATGCTTATGAATTGATGGGAAATATTCTTACATCTGCAAACCTGATAATGACAAGTGTCTTTCTACGAGAGTTGAGAGCTACTGACTTACGAAATGCCACATAGCTATTGAATGATGTTTTTATGCTTTGGTTTGCGTAATTGCTTATTTCATTTGACATCTGTTTTCCAGCTGTGTTGCAGCATTGGTTTCATAAAATAAAATTAAATGCATTTGCTAATGTGAACACTTTCTGTCAACAGATCTATTAAATAATAATTTTGTGATCCACATTCTTCAAAAAAGGAGCACTTGGAAAGGAAAGAACAATAAGAGGGGACTAGTAACAGTAACTGCATACATAATATTCTTTTCAAGTACATGGTAATATTTCTTTTACAATAAGTTGTTCTGGTGCACAACTTTAATTACATAGACATTAAGATGTGATTATACATTTCCCTTATCTGCATTGTTGTTTTTACTGTAATATTTTTTCTGCTTGAGCTATGTCACGTTTAGATATAAGCTGCTGTTTGCCAGGCATAGTGCTACTGAACTTTAATTTGTGTTACTCTGCTAAGCCAGATTTATTTTTTTGTTGCTGCACATTGGCTCATATTAGTTGTAATGTTGCATTGTTTGGTAATTTAGATTTACTGTAGCTTGCTTTGCAATTTTCCAATTTTTTGGTCATTGCTGTTTGTGTTACTTATTTTGTGCTGCTGCATTGCCTCGTCCCTTAGTTTAGCATCTGAGCTCAGTAGATTTAAGTTAGCTTAAGAGGGGGTAGCCTCTAAGAGAATGAGTTGCGATGAATTGGAAGAAATGCATTGAGAAAACAGGTTTAGGTAGGATTTTCTTGGAAATAAATGTTGAGGTAAGAAATGTGTGAACATATAAATACAGAAAGCATGCTTAGATAGAATTTTTTTGGTGGAAACAAAGGATGAAATAAGAGGAAAGATATATGAAGTTTTGGGTTGGACTGCAGTACCAAATGTTACACTGAAAACGAACCCTGTCCTTTCCTATTGGTGTTATCCCACTATGTGTTTGTGTACCCTTGTGTATTTGTTTTCTTCCTGTCTCTGTGTAGTTTCATAGAATTTTTTCTTCTTTTAATATTAAGCTACATTCACTATGATGAGGAATACTGTTATCCTCGAATATAATTGGCATTAATAATATGTTATTTACTTTGTAAAGATGTTAGACATTATTAATTCTGTTCTGTTCAATGCTCATGTGTGAAGTTGATGTTTCAAAAGTTATTGTGATCCTTTATGTATGTACTCATGTCATAATTCCACTGATGTATATGTTTATTTCTATTCTTTTGTAAAGCCTGTGTTACTACAAATGTTATCTGTATTGTTATGTTCTTTAATGATGTATTTTGTACCTTTGTAATTGTATTTTCATGTTGTAAATTTATAATTGTATAGACACCAGTTCTTCAAATTAAGTTACATTTCACTGCACACATTTCCGTTGGTCATAGTATATGGACAATATGTGAGAAGTAGGGACTGATAATGTTTGCACGTGTGTTAATGATTCAGCAAGGGACTGGATAACAGCATTGTTGGTTCTAAGGACAATTCCAAAAACTTTGTGAGTGCACAAGTGGTGGTTATGGACTTGCTATATTATCCGCAAGACTCTTCAATGGTGATTGTGCACCTGCACAGTCGCAACAGATGGCTGCTGGCCGTCTCTACAAGGACTACAGTGGGTCTGCATCTTTGATGGCCCACCAATACCATTATTTCTACAAGGACTACAGTAGGTCTGCGCCTCTGATGGCCCACCAATACCGTAATCTCTACAAGGACTACAGTGGGTCTGCATCTTTGATGGCCCACCAATACCATTATTTCTACAAGGACTACAGTGGGTCTGTGCCTCTGATGGCCCACCAATACCGTAATCTCTACAAGGACTACAGTGGGTCTACTCTGTGATGACCTACCTACCAATACTCTTCAAAATTTCGACTGACTCTGCTGTGGGTTTGCTCTGTTGTGGCCCATTACCTGTCTGCATGTCGAGAGTCAGCACTGTCTTTCCATTGGAAGGACAACACTACTTCTTCAAGACTGCATGGAAATCTACTACTTCCGTGTGCATTTTCTTTTACTGCTAGACTTTGAGAAAAACACAGCTATTCTCCTGTTATGTACGATTAGGACTGTCTTTATGGACTGTGAGACAATTTTAGCTTTTGACCAACATTGTATCAATAAGTGTGTGCATTTGATTTCTTTGTTATTGTAATTATGAAAAATTTTTTTCAAATCTGTATTGGCCACTGCCCAATCCAATTTGTAAAATTTTTTGTGGGGAGCATGGGGGCTATGTAAGTAGGCTGTTTAGGTTTTTTTATTGGTAACGCCACCTCTGTATGAAAATCACTGGCTGTGCTGTGTGCAGTCTGTGGCTAGTTTGCATTGTTGTCTGCCATTGTAGTGTTGGGCAGCGGCAGCTGGATGTGAACAGCGCGTAGCGTTGCGCAGTTGGAGGTGAGCCGCCAGCAGTGGTGGATGTGGGGAGAGAGATGGCGGAGTTTTGAAATTTGTCATGAACTGCTATATTTATATATGATGATATCAAGGTAAATACATTGTTTGTTCTCTATTAATATCTTTCATTTGCTAACTATCCCTATCAGTAGTTAGTGCCTTCCATAGTTTGAATCTTTTATTTAGCTGGCAGTAGTGGCGCTCGCTGTATTGCAGTAGCTTGAGCAGCGAAGATTTTTGTGAGGTAAGTGATTTGTGAAAGGTATAGTTTAATGTTAGTCAGGGCCATTCTTTTGTAGGGAATTTTGAAAGTCAGATTGCGTTGCGCTAACAAAATATTGTGTGTCAGTTTAAGCACAGTCATGTATAAATTTTTCTAAGGGGACCTTTCAGCACTATCAGAGGTGCGCCCACAGGTAGCGTCAGACACAGAAAGGGAGGCAACGGCATCAGACGCAAACGGGGGAAGGTTGGTGTCTGGAGGTGGACGCTGACTTGAGACGGAGGCGTCGTCAGGTGGCAGGGCGCCAGAGGACAGCGCACCATCAGCAGCAAGGTCGTTATTCTGTGCACACATCCGATGGACGCAGTCGTCAGAAGGGCTACGGCGCTGCCTCTTCCATTTCGTCGCCGACCGTTGCATCCTAATATTCTGTTCCGTGTCGCATGGCGGGCGGCTGTCGTCCGACATGTGGCCAGATGACAGAAAGGCAGTGGTAGGTACAGCTCCATGATCAACAATCGTGGGGTCGGGACAGATAGCTTGTGCCTGCCAACGGTCGTTGTTCGTTTGTACTGTCTCCGGCAGGGGTGTAGGAGAGACAGGCGAGAAGTCCACCGCGTCGTCGAGAGGAGCCGACACGAGAACCGACTGATTGAGAGGGGGCGTAGCAGGCAGCACCCCCACAGAGGCGTAAGACAGAAGTAACACAGTCGGCGCCGCAGGAGGAGCGACGTCTCCGGTCGGCGTCTAGAACAGTCTACGTCGGAGTCATTCAGAGCGGACGTGGCCTCCCTGGCCACAACTGGAACACGTTCGCGACTGGCCATCGTACATGCAACAGGCAATAACCATGTAGGAAGGCACGTGTTGCCATAGTTCAGTGTTTACCTGACTGACACCATTGAGGACACGGTACGTTTCGAACGTCTTCCACGTTTCAGTCACGTGACTGACGAAGTTGCCGTACAGCCTAGTTTACACGACGACATTGGGTTGCGCCACTCGTTGCGTGGAATGAGTTGCACGTAAGTGGTTTCATATATGACTGTAGACACGGCGACACCAATATACACTTCAGTTTCGTCGTTTAGTCGGTTCGTCAATAGTGTTTGAAATGAAAGTTTTGGCAGCTGCACGTCGCACGAGGTGTGATGCGGTTAAAGCTTACTGCGTGGAATCGCTGCATAAGAAAAAAATGAGAAACGTGTTTCGATTCGTGACTGGATGAAGAAAAGACGTCAGCTCGGTTGCTGAGCATCCTTGCTGAAATAATTTATAGTGGAATATCCAAGAAGCTCTTTTAATTATCTTAGAATGTCACCAGAACTGTCCACGTTTCTTCTAAATAGAGTTAATTATGCGATAAGGAATAAAGGTACTGTAATGCATGAAGTACTGTCGCCAGAAGTGAAATTACATATATTGCGTGCATTACAATCTAGAACACTCGGCGTGCTATAAGATACGGTTTTAGTTGGTGATGACGCTATTTCATTAACACCAATAATTATTAACTTTAACAGTAATAATTATTAACATTACCAACAATAATTATTCGAAGCAGGCCGCATGAAGAAGACAATAGTTTGCAAACTACTCTCTTGAAGATAGATTTGTACAATGGCAATATTTCAAAATTGTAACCTATGTGAATGGGGAGCAGTGCAGCGACGTTTTAAATAGATGAATATCGAATAAAGAATGCAGCTTCTTGAATTTGTGTAGCCTTTCTTCCTGTCAGCAATATTCCTTAACAAAGAGTTGGCAAACTCAAACTATGGCATTTTAGTCTTGTAGTCGAGAGCATTGCCACAGCTAGAATTACACTTGCTTGTATTTTTCTTTTTTCTGTTGTATATGTGCTCCTAACTCAATAAATTTTGTCCTGCATCGCAGATATTGTCAAACCATCTATGTTATGATCGCACATGAAGGTCTGAGGAGCAGCAATATGTTGCTTATTTTTGAAATCAGCATCACTGAAATCCCACAAACACCTATGCAAATATTTTAAACATAGCTGCACAACAGCAACGGTTTCATGTAATAAAATTATTAACAGCCGACAAGTTGCAACTGGTCGGCTGTTTATAATTTTATTACCTTCGCAAATCATATCCAAAAAGCGAACATTATTCTCCGTTCCCCACTTCATATTTCAGATTGTCTACACTCTACGATCACACATAACCTCAAAACTCATGCAGCTAGTGTCGCCAAAGTTGGAACACGCCGAAAGTGTTTAGTTTCACTAACGAGTTGCGCCAACGCGCGGCGCGCAGGTGCAGTGGCCGGTAGCGCAGTTGCCTGCAAGCTAGTGTCGTCGTGTAAGCTAGGCTTAAGGTGTAAAAGCGGCCACCACAACGTCCGACGGTACATCAAACGGGAGTTCGAAAACCCGTACGTTCGGAGGCCAAAACCAGCGTGATCAACCACCACAGTCCCTATACGTCCATTAGAGTATCGAAACTTGAGATCGTTAGTGTAGCGCCGCATAACGTCGGCGCGAGCTATGTATACACAGTAGTACTAACGATTGTAAAATGTATTCCGAGAACGTCTTGTGGCAGGAGACACATTTAATCCCGTATGAAACGTTCAGCTTCATACGCCTTCGGTCGTTCGTGAGCTAATGTAAAATTTAATTGCGGCGTGGCGGTGAGAAAACGCCATGATGGTAAATGAAATCTGACGGAGACAAGCCGCTACGCGGAAGTAAACAAACGCGCGCTCGCTCGCCACCAGCGCAACAGGCGAGACGCAAACAAGGCGTGAGCGCCTCACCATAGCCGAAGGCCGACTGACACTTAGCCAGCATGAACTGTAGCATGTGGCACCTACGCCCAGTTACATAATAGAAGCGTAAAACTTCTCTTGCTCTTTTCTTGGAATTTCCAGAGTAATGCACCTTACTATTTGCACATTATGTTATTTTAATGGCCTACTAAAGACATACAAAATTTGAAGTAAATCCGTTATTCCAGAGTCGTGGCCTCCCGTTGTATGTTTAAGATGAACTGCACAGAGTTTCATTACACTAATTGTCTTCAAAGCTACCTGTTGACAGAATATCAGTTATTATAACGAATAACTTTTTTTTATAAAATTCATTCCGCGGGCCGGCCGCTGTGGTCGAGCGGTTCTAGGCACTTCAGTCCGGAACCACGCGGCTACTACGGTCGCAGGTTCGGATCTTGCCTCGGGCATGGATGTGTGTGATGTCCTTAGGTTAGGTTCAGTGCTTTTTTTCTAAAAAAAAGTTTGAGGGTACTCCGACGTTGGATATAATTCAGCGAAAATTACTTATAACTGAAGCATGGGATGCCACCCGTCTGCTTTTCAGCTGACTTTACTATAGCAGTAGAACAAGTAAAATAGTTTGGTAGTCTTCTGCACAGGTTGCAACGAAAGACATGACACACTGTAAAACTTCGCACAACCGACAAGAACGGAAAAGCAAAACACAAACGAATAAAGAACAACAAAACAAAGATGGCAATGAATCGCGAAAGATCATGGTAGCGGGACCGTAGAGACATCTATCGGTAGCTCGGCATTTGAGCGTACGCATATCCGTTTAGCACTACCCCCGCCCACTATTAGTGGGCGGGGGCACTACATGCTTGCCGAACTGGCTACCAGCGATTCAGTTGAGCGCGCGATGCCGATGAGTGCGGACAACGGAACGCGCGCGTCCGAGCCAGCCGGCTGGGTCGCGCCGGGGCCGGCCGCTGGCCGGTCGGTGGGGCCTCCCCGGCCGGCCGTCCCGGCGGCCGCTCCCCGCAGGACGGATACAACGGCGACGACCCCTGCAACGACAACGGGCTCTGAAAGGCAACATAATGAGGACAGGACCAGGACGAGTGATATGCCAATGCAGAGCGGAGGACAACGTACGTCAAACCCCTATGACGAGAGGCATCAGAACGATCGGCAACAACGGGAACTAAGACGTGAAATACAGCACATGATTCTGCAAAGTCAGGAAGTATACGACAACCACACTAGTACGGTTTCTACTTCACAGCCAGAAGAACAAGTAGACGACGTGGAACAATTTTCTCCACCAGAAGACGACGACGAAATGGAGGGAGTCTCCTCTGAAGAAGTTTGGACCATGCAGCCCACCGACGGAGAGGGCGATTTTACACTAGTTCGCCAAAGAAAACGACTCAACGCTTCTCCTAAGCAGAACAACTCTCGGAAGCGACAACGTCCAGAAGAACTGAAAACTTCCAACCGTTATGCGGCTATTGCGACGGAAGATACTACGGATGCTCCAGAATGTATGGACCACACGAGTGATGTCAATCTCGAAGCAGATAAAGAGGGGACAGATGGCTCTGGCAGGAACTTACTACGCAAAGTCCCGCCCATTACAATTTACCATACCAAGAACTACATGGAACTCAACAGGGCGCTGAAAGCGAATATTGACGGCGGTCTTAAGGCCATCTACCAACGAGACAGGATCACATATCACTTTGACTCCTATGAAGATCAACGGCGGGCCATCAATTTCTTTGTGTCGAATGACATCCACTTTTTTACACATCAGGCCGCAGAGGACAAGGACCTCAAAGTGGTTATCAAACGTCTATCTGCCGAAGTTACGGAGGAAGAACTGAAAGACGCACTGATAGAGAAGGGTTTCCCTGTCATCAACGTCCACCAGTTTAAAAATCGAGACGACAACACGAAGGAATTACGACCTCAAGATGCTTACTGTGTCACGGTGCCAGCCCAAAAGGAAAACTACAAGATTTACGACATCAAATACGCTCTATATACTAAAGTCGTTATTGAAACCTACAACAGACAAGAAGGATCTGTTCAATGTCGCCACTGCCAGCGATTCGAACATACGGTTAATTATTGCAGCTTGGCTGCTCGCTGCGTTCGATGTGGAGGGCAACACCGATCTTCAGCATGTACTCATCCCCGAGGGGCTCCGCCGAAATGTGCTAACTGTGAAAAGGACCATCCTGCCACATGGCGTGGCTGCCAGAAGTACCAGCAACTTTTTAGGAAATACAGACAACGGTCTTCGCCGCAGCCCTCTCAACGGAGGACTCGTGTAACACGGAACTCCAACCTGACGCCACACCCTCCGCCCCACCGTCAGCAAACGCCACACGAACAGCCGGCGGCGACACGGCAGCCAGTAACACAGCCTCCTCCTGAAGCACTTCCACCTCGACAGCACCGTCAGCATTATTCATACGCCCACGCAGCATCACCACGCCCACCGGACCCGGAAACCTACGTCTCACCAGCTCATTTGATGGAATCTATAGCTCCAGCGCTCTCTGATGTCGCGAAACTTCTCACCGCCGTGCAGCAACAACTAGTGGGGATACTTTCTTTAATCGAAAGTGTATTGAAGGCCTTTGGAACACCTTAAGATGGATCGCCCTGGGACCACAAAAAACCTGATAATCTGTATATGGAACGCCAACGGAATGAAACACAAGAAACCAGAATTCACTGAATTTTTACAACGTCACAAAATCGACACCGCACTTGTATCGGAAACGCACCTTCGTCCAACAACTGAGCTCAGATTTCGTAACATGTACGTCTATAGAACGGACAGACAAGGCCAACGAGGTGGAGGGACCGCAGTTCTGCTTAAAAGGGAACTGCGGCACCATCATGAAACACTACCACACCTCCAACATCTGGAGGCAACAGCAGTAACGGTTCGATCGACGGCAGGCAACATCACTTTCATTGCGGCGTACAACAGCCCCGGTAAAAACCTGGTGCCAGACGACCTACGGAGTATCTTCACCAATTTTGACAAAATCTTCCTAGGAGGTGACCTTAATAGCAAGCACGTCGCGTGGAATTCCGGCGTACGAACCCTCGTGGACGAACTCTGATTGCCATGGAAGAAGAACTGGGCATCACAGTCCATGGCCCACGAGAGCCCACACGGATTCCTGCAACAAGCAGACGTCCTAGATATTGCTGTCATCAAAAATATTGAGACGAACCTCCAGCTCCGCACCGTCGACGATCTTTCGTCTGACCACCGACCTGTTATCAGCATAGTGGAAAACGCAGCGGCCAACCTTCCGCCCCCAACCTCACGAACTCTGAACTGGGGTCAATTTCGGACATATCTTGACAACAATATCTGCCCGACGCAGGGCGTTTCAAGACCGGAAGCCATCGACATCGCGGTACAAACTTTGACGCAGAAGATAAAAGTAGCCAAACGGAGGGCAACTAGTCACACGGTCTACCCTGTAGTAGCTTTCGACGAGTTCCCGCCTCTACTCCAAGAACAGAAGACACAGAGAAACAGGAGCAGGCGACGTTGGCTCCGCTATAGAAATCCGATCGATCGACGAGAAACACACGTCTTAACACGAGAACTGCACAGGAGAGTGGCCGAGTGGCGACAGCAGGTCTGGGAAGATAAGATGGATGAATGAATTCTTACTTCGAACCAAGAACGAATGCCAGGTAGTCAAGAACATACGACACCAGCGGCCACCTAAACGAGCCATCCGAGGACCAGATGGCCTCCTCTATGACGAACTCGCCCAGGCAGAGCTGTATGCTACGACTTACCAAGAACAGATGTCTACACCAGCGGCCCCAGTGAACGACGTCCGCCTGCAAGAACAGGACGCCGTCGTTACAGCAGAATGGACTGCTTTTTGGACTGCGCCGGTGTAGAGCCGCCCACAACTCACCACACCAGCAGAGATCCGTAAAATTATCCGGAAGACTCGGAATAATGCGCCGGGTAACGACTCCATAAGCAACACCGATTTGAAACAGTTCCCCAGGAAGCCAACTGTGCTCCTTACCCGAATTCTCAACAGCTGTCTTCTGCAGGGATATTTTCCTACGGCATGGAAGACGGCTCGAGTAGTTCCAATACCCAAGACAGGTGAAGACCCAGCAGAACCCAACAGTTACCGGCCAATTAGCGTCTTGCTGACCCTTGGCAAGGTGTTGGAGAGAGTGCTGTTGAAGAGGCTCCATGACACGCTTACAGCGCATGATGTTATACGACACGAACAATTCGGTTTCAAGGACAAGTTATCTGCCGAACTTCAACTTCTACGGATCACCGAACGGATACAAGGAGGATACAACAAGCAGCACTTCACGATTGGTGCCTTCCTTGACATCGAAAAAGCTTACGATAAGGCGTGGCGGCCCAACCTTATCGTCAAACTGCTTCGAAATACCCCTATTGCGGATTTTCACATTAGATACTAAAATGTGACTTTCACGGGCGGAAATATCATGTCCATTATAATTATCCGGGCTGTTATGCCGTGGTCGGTTGACGAATTCTGTGTCGATTCCCAACGTTTCGTCTCCGACTGCGGGAGACATCTTCAAGGGGGTCCGTAGCTCAATGGAAGGTCCAACACACCCTCTGGCTCGCTACTGACTGACGCTAAATTCCGTGTGCGCGCGCTCCCACGCCGCGGCGTGACGTCACGTGTTTTGAAAACGTCAGTGCAATTGGCCGCTGTCCGTCGCCGTCGATCGCCGTTGCCATCACCCAGTAGTGGGAGGGTGGTACACATCTTCTTTAACACCGGCATCCATATGCCGTTTAATTTCACACCCTCCTCCTTACGGTTGAAATTATTAGTGTGTTTAGCGATTTCGATTGCCTCCCTGTAGAGCCTTTCGTAATATCCGCTTGGGCCGCTAGTACTTGCGTCTCCTCGAAACGAATATTGTGGTTCCCTGCCTGGAAAGCATGCTCCGCAACAGCTGATCGTTCCGTTTCTCCTCTTCTGCAATTTTCCTTATGCTCTTCCAAACGTTTAGAAACAGTTCTTTTAGTGGTACCCACATAAACATCACCACAGCTGCATGGGGTCCTATACACTCCAGCTTTTTCCAGTGGTTTGCGAGCGTCTTTCTGGTGAGCTTGTACATTACGGTAATATTACGCTTCGTCAAGATCCTCCCTATTCTTTCCGTTACATTTTTAACAAACGGCGGGAAAACCTTAGATTTTGCGGTAGCCTGTACGTCAGTATGATTTCTGCGTGGGTGCCTCAACGCACGTTTTATTTCGGCGGACGAATATCCGTTCTTCATTAGTGCATTGTGGAGATGTTCCATCTCAGCGTCAAGCAACTCAGGTTCACAAATATTTCTAGCTCTGTCCGCTAACGTCTTGATAACACCCCGCTTCTGTTGTGGGTGGTGATTCGAATCCCGGTGCAAATAACGGTCCGTGTGCGTGGGTTTGCGGTATACTGAGTGGCCCAAACTACCATTTAACTTACTACTTACTACGAGAGCGCATTCAGCAGACCCGACGGGACTTGGCAAGTACCAACTGTAAGTTAATGTCTCTCCATATTATGATCAGTAATAAACTGTGCAGCGGTGACTGGGATAAAATTGATAGACTACTGCATGATACCATGGGGAAGCGTATGTTGACAACGTCTAGTAGACAGAAGAAGAAGTTTGATAATTTGCTACCTAATCAGACTGTTCGGCATTTAGACGTTTCCCGGACCGTTATCAATTTGTCCAAACGTTCGTTATCTGACGATGAGACATCTGTGCTTGCCAAGGGAGGAAATTTTGCTGTTAGTCCGAATTTTGTGCCCACGGAAGAAATTATAGCCAGTGTAGAAGCAGGAATTCGCAGTGTGGATTTGTAACAGCTGAAGAAATCCGTATAGAAACAGTAAGAATATTAGCCAATGCAAAACCGCCGAAAAGTAATGTAACTGTGGGTGAGAGAAGAGCTTTAAAACTCCTGAATGACGACGATAGTAAAATTACTGATCTGCTGGATCCGCAAGCATATAGGAAGCTGAATAAGGACCCCACTAACAGCGTTCTCAGAACTGTGTCGCGGTTAATAAAAAAGTCCTCCATTGAAGAGAGTGTACAGAAAGGTCTCTGCAATTCGGTTGCGCTACCACTGAGGCTTTATGGATTGCCCAAAATTCATAAAGAAAACGTGCCGTTAAGACCGATACTAAGTGCCATTTGTTCGCCCACCTACTCGTTCGCCAAGTTTTTGACTACGCTGCTAAAACCACATGTGGGCCGTTCGGACTCTTATATAGAGAATTCGACACATTTCATCAGCAGATTGAATGGCATACTGGTCCACCCGGAGGACATATTGGTCAGCTTCGATGTGGTATCGCTGTTTACCATGGTTCCACTTAATGATGTACTGGAACAGCTGGATCCAATTTTTCCTGCCGATATTTCAGAACTGTTTAAGTGTTGTTTGACGACTACATACTTCAAGTGGAATGAACAGTTTTATGAGCAAACGGATGGCGTGGCTATGGGAAGCCCCCTAAGTCCCGTAATTGCAAACTTCTTTATGGAGAAATTCGAAGAACAGGCCTTAGGTACTGCCAGCAAAAAACCAAATGTATGGTTCCGATACGTGGATGACACGTTTGTGCTGTGGAGACATGGTAGGGAGGAACTAAGCCGGTTCCACGACCATCTGAACAGTAAAAACTCGAGAATGCAGTTTACAATGGAGGAGGAGGTAGACGGCAAGTTACATTTCCTCGATGTGCTTGTTTTTAGAAACGAAAATGGTAGTTTGGGCCACTCAGTATACTGCAAACCCACGCACATGAACCGTTATTTGCACCGGGATTCGAACCACCACCCACAACAGAAGCGGGGTGTTATCAAGACGTTAGCGGACAGAGCTAGAAATATTTGTGAACCTGAGTTGCTCGACGCTGAGATGGAACATCTCCACAATGCGCTAATGAAGAACGGATATTCGTCCGCCGAAATAAAACGTGCGTTGAGGCACCCACGCAGAAATCATACTGACGTACAGGCTACCGCAAAATCTAAGGCTTTCCTGCGTTTGTTAAAAATAAAACGGAAAGAATAGGGAGGATCTTGACGAAGCGGAATATTACCGTAATTTAAAAGCCCACAAGGAGGTTACAGGAATACCTTAAGCCTGCCAAGGATGCTCGCAAACCACTGGAAAAAGCTGGAGTGTATAGGATCCCATGCAGCTGTGGTGATGTTTATGTGGGTACCACTAAAAGAACTGTTTCTAAACGTTTGGAAGAGCATAAGGGAAATTGCAGAAGAGGAGAAACGGAACGATCAGCTGTTGTGGAGCATGCTTTCCAGCCAGGGAACCACAATATTCGTTTCGAGGAGACGCAAGTACTAGCGGCCACAAGCGGATATTACGAAAGGCTCTACAGGGAGGCAATCGAAATCGCTAAACACACTAATAATTTCAACCGTAAGGAGGAGGGTGTGAAATTAAACGGCATATGGATGCCGGTGCTAAAGAAGATGTGTACCACTCGTCCACTACTGGGTGATGGCAACGGCGATCGACGGCGACGGACAGCGGCCAATTGCACTGACGTTCTCAAAACACGTGACGTCGCGCCGTGGCGTGGGAGTGCGCGGACACGGAATTTAGCGGCAGTCAGTAGCGAGCCAGTGGGTGTGTTGGACCTTCCATTGAGCTACGGACCCCCTTGAAGATGTCTCCCGCAGTCGGAGACGAAACGTTGGGAATCGACACAGAATTCGTCAACCGACCACGGCATAACAGCCCGGATAATTATAATGGACATGTCACATTAGACTCATAGACAGCTTTCTGCAGGACAGGAAAATGTATGTCCGAGTCGACGATAAAAACTCCGAAATGAAACTGATCTCCGCAGGAATTCCGCAGGGCTCTGTCATTTCGCCTCTGCTTTTCAACTTATATATAAATGACATCCCAACAGTCCCCCTTGTTACGGCGAATTTTTTTGCGGACGATACGGCCTTTCTGACAACTGGACGACACTTGGACCAGCTAATCGCAATGATGCAACGGCAACTTGCTGTAATGGAACGCTGGGCGCTGCAAAATAAGATAACGATCAACCCGACGAAGACGGCAACCGTTCTGTTCACACGGAGGAAACCAGTTCTGAACGACAGACTCCAAATAGCTGACCAATTTATCCCATGGTCGCCGGGAGTGAAGTATCTCGGTGTCTACCTTGACAAAAAATTACTCTTTACGCAGCATATTGACGACAAGAAGACGGCAGCCCAGAAGATGGCCAGGTCATTGATTCCGTTCCTGAAGATTAAGGATCTCAACCCTAAGACTAAACTCCAATTGTATAAGGCAACGGTGGAACCCACAATGTTGTATGGCTCCACCTCATGGGGAACTACGTGCGTCTCCAACTACAACAAACTCCAAGCGCTGCAAAACATTTGCTATCGATGGATCACAGGAGCTCCATGGTGGACAAGAAACGTCGACATCCGCACCGCACTCCACGAGACTACTATTCAAGAGATGGTCCATGACAAGGCTCTACGAGTTTTGACAAGATCGATGCCCTTAGGGACGAAGTTCGACAATTAGAATCGGTAGGAACGGTAAACCCTGCAAGATGGCACAAGTATCGAGTACCGAGGTCAATAACGTTTCACCCCCCATAGGCAATCTGTCATAACGCGAGGAAGCAGTCACACATAACAGCCTTGACACATTTCACTCTCCACAGGAGATAGACATCACAAAAGACAGCAGGCTAAAGGACCCATTGCGTCGCTTTTCCCACCAAAAACTGCACTGGTATCGTTCGTATTGAAAATACCAATACGAAAAAATGAAATTAAAAATATACGTCCTTGAAATAAATCTTTGGCACTCTTCCAAGTTCTCAGCATCGTAAAAAAAGACTCCTTTGTCGATGAAAAAGTTTAGGGGTACGCATCCCCCAGCGTTCCCCCAGAAAAACAACAGTGGTTAGGTTTAAGCAGTTCTACGTCTAGAGGACTGATGACGTCAGATGTTTAGTCACATAGTGCTTAGAGCCATCTTAATTCCGCGGTATGAAGCAACATGTCAAATAAACTGAATTATTTAAAAATTAAAATTATAGGTCAAATCCTACAATTGGAGGAGGGGCTCCACCAAATTCTCTTCAGATACCACGAGGCAGGGTGGTTACAATTTTCTCAAAAAAAGTCTAATGTCGTTTGTGGACGTCCCCTTAGAGTATACTAAAGCCCCAACACATGATGCCCCCTTATTATATACTAGAACTGACATGTGATTACATTATCACGCAGTTTGGGTGCATAGAACCTGAGAAATCAGTACGCAGAACAACCACCTCTGGCCGTAAGAACGGCCTTGAAACGCTTGGGCATTGAGTCAAACAGAGCTTGCATGGCATGT
This sequence comes from Schistocerca americana, assembly GCF_021461395.2. NCBI lineage: Eukaryota > Metazoa > Arthropoda > Insecta > Orthoptera > Acrididae > Schistocerca > Schistocerca americana. The sequence goes on along the minus strand of NC_060121.1, from coordinate 308,535,879 downwards.
GCAGGTACAGCTGCCTATGCAACTTCAACACGACACCACAGTTCATCAAGAATAGTGACTGGCGTATTGTGACGAGGCAGTTGTTCGACCACCATTGACTAGACGTTCTCAATTAGTGAGAGATCTGGAGAATGCGCTGGCCAGGTCAGCAGTAGAACATTTTCTGTATCCAGAAAGACCCGTACAGCACCTGCAACATGCGGTCGTGCATTATCCTGCTGAAATGCAGGGTTTCGCAGGGATCGAATGAAGGATGGAGCAACGGGTCGTAACACAACTGAAATGTAACGTCCACTGTTCAAAGTGCCGTCAATGCGAACAAGAGGTGACCGAGACGTGTAACCAATGGCCCCCCATACCATCACGCAGGGTGATACGCCAGTATGGCGATGACGAATACACGCTTCCAATGTGCGTTCACCGAGATGTCGCCGACATTTTGCCATTCGTGCACGCAGGTTCGTCGTTGAGTACACTATCGCAGGCACTGCTGTCTGTGATGCAGCGTCAAGGGTAACCGCAGCCATGGTCTCCGACTGATAGTCCATGGTGTTGCAAACGTTGTCGAACTGTTCGTGCAGATAGTTGTTGTCTTGCAAACGACCCCATCTGTTGACTCAGGGATCGAGACGTGGCTGCACGATCCGTTACAGCCATGCGGATAAGATGCCTGTCATCTCGACTGCTAGTGATAAGAGGCCATTGGGATCTAGCACGGCGTTGCGTATTACCCTCCTGAACCCACCGATTCCATATTCGAGTAACAGTCATTGGATCTCGACCAACTGCAATGTCGCGATACGATAAACCGTAATCGTGATAGGCTACAATCCGACCTTTATAAAAGTCGGAAAAGTGATGGTATGCATTTCTCCTCCTTACACGAGGCATCACAACAACGTTTCACCAGGCAATGCCGGTCAACTGCTGTTTGTGTGTGAGAAATCGGTTGGAAACTTTTCTCACCTCAGCACGTTGTAGGTGCCGCTACCGGCGCCAACCTTGTGTGAATGCTCTGAAAAGCTAATCATTTGCATATCACAGCATCTTCTTCCTTTCGGTTAAATTTCTCGTCTGTAGCACGTCATCTTCGTGGTGTAGCAATTTTAATGGCCAGTAGTGTAATTACAGCATGCACAGAGAGATATGATTTGCCGTTCCTTCCGCGCTGTATTCGTGAATGGAACGGGAAGAAAATCTGACTGGCGTTGCCCTGCGTCATTCACTCCACAGTGGTGTGCAGAATGTGAATGTACACAGAGGCATAGAGGACGGCGGTGAGCGAACTGTGGACCAAATTATTCATGAGGCGAGGTATGCCGGTAGCGTGCGGCCGCTGCAGTATCGGAGTATTGGCGCAGGCAGCGGCGGCGTCGGCGTCGCCAGCACAGTGACACAGTAACCGGCGCGGCGTCCGGGGCCCGGCCGCAGCGAAGCGCCGGCGCCGGCGTCGGCCAAGGTCGCGCGGGTCAAGGCACTCGCACGCCGAGTATCGAGCAGCGGACCGCGGCCGCGGGGCCCTCCACAGCCCCGGGCAGAGCCAGGTCAAGGCAGCGGGCGACCGCGGCGCGCGCACCCCGCCACACCACAGGTTCTGACCTGCCCTGGCCTCGGCCCCTCCATCTCGCTGCTTTTTCGGCACTCCAGTCCAGAACTAAAATCTTACAGCCGTCTCTCCAAGTGGGTCAGCGTTCAGAAACGTACCGAGTATAAAATGAAGTCGACGGCGTGGTTGGCTGGAAGTGCCCGAAGACTAAGTTCAGCCGCCTGACAGGGAAGGCTTTGAGTTTCTTTCGCTCACAGTGGTACCTCACTTTCGCGAGGGACGGGAGTTGTGTGTTTAAGTCAGGGATGACGCTTATCGCCGAAACAACCGGTTCAAGGTTGTATTTTTTTTTTTTTTTATACGCCAGTTTATCATGACTTAAGGCCGCTCAAAATAGCCGGTTTCTGCATTAGCCGATTTTCGGTTTTCAATTCCAGTTATTTCATGTAATAAACGTAGCAGTCGAAGAGAGGTTGAAAAATTTTGGCACTATCAGTTTCAAAGTCTTTATGTCAATCTTTTCAGAGATAGCCACGGGACTTGGATACCAAATAAAACACCTCACAGTCGTCAAGTTTCCAAACTTATTTTATTTGGCTACCAGTTTCGGCGATTTACTACGCTACCTTGGATTGCTATAGCAATCGGAAATCTACTAATACAAGTATTGCTGGTCCCTGTTTTGGCCAGAAACGGGGTGGAATCTTCCTAAACGTTGTTAAGGGTCTGAAGATTGCGTAGTAAATCGCCGAAACTGGAAGACAAATAAAATATACTACTGGTCATTAAAACTGCTACATCACGAAGATGACGTGCTATAGACGCGAAATTTAACCGACAGGAGGAAGATGCTGTGATAAGCCAATGATTAGCTTTTCAGAGCATTCACATAAGGTTGGCGCCGGTGTCGACACCTACAACGTGCTGACATGATGAAAGTTTCCAACCGATTTCTCATACACAAACAGCAGTTGACCGGCGTTGCCTGATGAAACGTTGTTGTGATGTCTCATGTAAGGAGGAGAAATGCGTACCATCATGTTTCCGACTTTGATGAAGGTCGGATTGTAGCCTATCGCGATTACGGTTTATCGTATCGCGACATTGCTGCTCGCGTTGGTCGACATCCAGTGACTGTTTGCAGAAAATGCAGTCGATGGGTTCAGGAGGGTAATGCGGAACGCCGTGCTGGATCCCAACGGCCTCGTATCACTAGCAGTCGAGATGACAGGCATCTATCCCCATGGATCGTGCAGCCACTTCTCGATCCCTGAGTCAACAGATGGGGACGTTTGAAAGACAACAACCATCTGCACGAACAGTTCGACGACGTTTGCAGCACCATGGACTATCAGCTCGGAGACCGTGGCTGCAGTTGCCCTTGACGCTGTATCACAGACAGGAGCGCCTTCGATGATGTACTCAACGACGAGCCTGGGTGCACGAATGGAAAAACGTAATTATTTTGGATGAATCCAAATTCTTACACCATATGCTTGTTGCTCCTTTACGTTTATAACGCTATACCACCACGTTTCTCAGACACACAAATTTATTGGTATACATTTTTGATACTATACTTTCAATTAGCTCGTACCGTACACGCACTGCATACGGGAATCCCTTTTATATAGGATTCTCATTTTCAATGATCTGCGAGAAGGGTTATTGGCCATTCCTCAAGTTACCCAGCCTTTAAAATCGTTCCCATGTCGATAACTAAAAACGCAATGTAATAAAACAGACAGTTTGCAACTTGTTGCTAACTTTAGACAATACTGTGTGCTCTTCTCCACTGACTTCATATTAACGGCTAATTACCGGAATAGACTATAAACTTTGTTGCTGTTCTCCAATAATAACGACGTTACTAAGTCAGCAGGGGACAGAAGGTATTAATGGTGTCCTCGGGCTCATCAAAATACACACACACACACACACACACACACACACACACACACACACACACACACGTACTTTTTCTTTAATTTTTGTCTTTAACAGTGGACAACGTTTCCGACCAAGATTTTAAGTACGTTTGCCTTGGTTAGTGCGTGAATGGGGAGAACTGGAAATCCTCTCTGAAAAATCTCACCTGTATGCCCCCTCGGACCACACGAAGCTCACTGGGATTTAGTTGAAAAGAACGTTCTACAGCAGTCCGCCCTACCTTCAGGGGCGGGAAATGAGAAATGAAAACTGTCCTCGTCTTCACCACAAGCATAGGCTACTGCAGAATGACGTTAGAATGATATTACGGAATCATACAAAGAACTTTCATGGCTCCTTTCTACCATCTCTTCACTTGGTACCCGTCCCTCCTACCTACATTTCGTTGCCACTACAGACGTAATTACATCTTTCACTTTAGCATGTTGCTCAATCCATTTGTTTGTCTTCCTTGCATCTCTAATCTGTCCCTACATGACAGCTTTCCCTTGATCGCTAAGTTTTTGAATGGTTTTAGCGTCAAATTGTCTTACAACGATAAATGGAATCTGGACAGAGATATTAATTGTAAACATGCGTTTTCAGGCATATAGGCAGCTAGTTTTTAACGCTTTATCTACTTTAACAGAATCACTTCAGTCAGTCCAGAACTTTTTAAATCCTATTCATTTCTACTGATGTCCATCAATAATACCTTAAACCCCATGAGTCAGTATCACATCAACGTGTATTAATAAAAGTACGATCGTCTGATAAATCAAATGAAATGTGTTACCGTACTGAGTGTTTCTTAGTAGGAAGGACGCAGCACGTGATCTGGTGTGGAGAGATATCGACAAAAGTAGAAGTAACTTTACGCAAGCCCCAAGGATTTTTTTTTGTTGTTAAATTTAAAACTTGCTTTGCTACCTGTCAGACAGGTGCCTTAGTTAATGTTCTATAGATCATTTGAACTATCCTTTTATCTAAATGATGGGGAACGAGTCAGTTTACAGGATACTTGTACTTGATCAGTGTTAACATTAATGAACTAATTGCTTAGTCCTAACTGTGCAACTAAACTTAACAACTAGTTTCTTATTATTACTTTTTATATTTTTTAGAGGCTACCAATTATTTATATAGAAATTTATCATGGAATAAAAGGAATTGTCCAAGAGAAATGAATTTAGGGTAGATTTAAAGTTCGATGAACCCTATGCCAGGCAGTTAAATGTGATTTGTGGATTATCCATGTAGATGTAGATGCCAGACTGGGCAAATGATCAAAAATTTTTGCTCCTGCGTGTTGAACTCTTTCCTGAGCCACTGACAGTTTCAGTAATGGGAAATAAAGACAATTTTTTTCTCTGGTAGGACACCTTCCTTCTTCTCAAACGTTGATTGATTATTTATGACGAATTTCATTAGTGAGTATATTTACTGTGATGGTGCAGTTAAAATGTCTTGCCGCGCGGTCTCGAACGCCTTACCGCAGTTCGCGCGGCTCCCCCCATCGGAGGCTCGAGTCCTCCCTCGGGCGTGAGTGTGTGTGTGTGTGTGTGTGTGTGTGTGTGTGTGTGTGTGTGTGTGTGTTGTCCTTAGCGTTGGTTTAAGTTAGATTAAGTAGTGTTTAAGCCTAGGGATAGATGACCTCTGCAGTTTGGTCCCGTAGGAACTTACCACCACCGCCGCCGCCGCCGCCGTCGCTGCCGCCGCCTAACTCCCTGAAGAGGTACCTACATGCTTACTGTGGGTGAACACCACATGTTATTCTTACAGCTCGCTTTTGTGTAATCAAAATTGTACTTACAAGTAATGAGTTGTCCAAGAAAATTATTCGTAAGACAATACTGAACGAAAATTTACAAAAAGAAGTCAGGGGGTTGAATTGTTTGTTTCCAAGACCGGAAATTATACGAAGAGCAAAAGTAGCTGAACTTAATTTGAGAAGCTGAGTAATATTCTTCTTTCTGTTCAAGTTTTCATATTATGCATACCCAAATATTTGGGTATACATATTTGGAATACTCCCCTATTTCTGAGGCTTGTTCATATGCTACATTAGTTGTTGGTATGACCTCATTTGCTCAGAACTGAATGCAATGTGTTTTCTCAAAATTTAGGAAGAGTCCACTTTCAAACAAACAGTTAATAATTCTTTGAGAATATCATTAGCAATCTCTTTTGTTGCTTGCTCTCTAAAGGGATTTACTACAACAGTAGAGCTAAAATTCAGTCCTGTGGGATTCCCTTTGTCATTTCTCTCTAGTCTTTAAAATTTTCTACCTTTCCGATGCTGTTTAAATTATTCAACAGAACGTTTTGCATTGTGTTTGTTAAGCATGATTCAAACCAGTTGTGTGTAGTGCCAACAGTTCCATAAAATTTGAGTTTTTCTGAGTGTGTAACATGATCTATACAATCAACCGCTTTGAAAAAAAAAAATCGCAAAAAACGCCAACTGGCGAATTTTATTGTTTAAGGCTCGTAATATTTGGTGGGTGAGCGTATAAACACTTATCATTCGAGCAACAATTCTAGAATCGAAACTGTGATATTCTAAGTAAATTATTTCTACTTAATGTGAAACTACTCTTGAGTACATTACTTTCTCGAAAATTTCGAAAAAAACATACTGTTCATGTTGTATATTAATGATCTTTTAATAACGACCTCAGATTGTTGCAGATCATGCAGTTAGCTGTAATGAAGTACTGTTTAAAGAAACCTGCGCGTATATTCAGTCACATCTCGATAAGACTTCAGTGTAACTCAAAGACTGGGAATTTGCTTTGAATCTTTAGACATGTACAGTTGACCACTACACAAAATGAAATAACTTAGTACCTTATGGGTACAACAGCAATGAGTCACAAGTGGATCAGTCAACTGCTGCAAATAAGTGGGTGTAAAAATTTGTAGGGACATGGAATGGAAAGATCACATTGGCTCACTCGTAACTAAGGCACGTGGGAGACTGCTTCATTAATAGAATATACAATGTAATGAGTCAACAAACGAGACAGCTTAGAAAATATTGGTGCGAAGCATCCCACAATATTGCTCAAGTATGTGGGACCTACATCAAAGAGGGCTATCAGGGTATATTGAAAGTAGACAAACAAGGGCAGGACGTAAGATCACAGGTTGCTTGACCCGTGGGAGAGCTTCACGAAAATGCTGTAAAATCTGAAATGGCGGACACCTGAAGACAGATGCAAACTATTTCGCGACAGCCTGTTTCAAAAGCTTTGAGACACGGCATGAACTCAGAAATCTAGGAATATACCACCCCACCCCCTGAGTATTGTTCCCGTAGGGACCATCAGGAACTGATCAGACAAACTGCAACATGCACAGAGGTATATGAGCAATCCTTCTTCCCGTGTTCCAATCGGCAAGTGGAACGGGAAGCCTTAATAACTGGCGAAATTAGAAGTGCCCATTGCCACATACTTCACATTGCTCTGAAGAGTATAGAGTAGAGCTAGAAGTAGTTACACTCCTGGAAATGGAAAAAAGAACACATTGACACCGGTGTGTCAGACCCACCATACTTGCTCCGGACACTGCGAGAGGGCTGTACAAGCAATGATCACACGCACGGCACAGCGGACACACCAGGAACCGCGGTGTTGGCCGTCGAATGGCGCTAGCTGCGCAGCATTTGTGCACCGCCGCCGTCAGTGTCAGCCAGTTTGCCGTGGCATACGGAGCTCCATCGCAGTCTTTAACACTGGTAGCATGTCGCGACAGTGTGGACGTGAACCGTATGTGCAGTTGACGGACTTTGAGCGAGGGCGTATAGTGGGCATGCGGGAGGCCGGGTGGACGTACCGCCGAATTGCTCAACACGTGGGGCGTGAGGTCTCCACAGTACATCGATGTTGTCGCCAGTGGTCGGCGGAAGGTGCACGTGCCCGTCGACCTGGGACCGGACCGCAGCGACGCACGGATGCACGCCAAGACCGTAGGATCCTACGCAGTGCCGTAGGGGACCGCACCGCCACTTCCCAGCAAGTTAGGGACACTGTTGCTCCTGGGGTATCGGCGAGGACCATTCGCAACCGTCTCCATGAAGCTGGGCTACGGTCCCGCACACCGTTAGGCCGTCTTCTGCTCACGCCCCAACATCGTGCAGCCCGCCTCCAGTGGTGTCGCGACAGGCGTGAATGGAGGGACGAATGGAGACGTGTCGTCTTCAGCGATGAAAGTCGCTTCTGCCTTGGTGCCAATGATGGTCGTATGCGTGTTTGGCGCCGTGCAGGTGAGCGCCACAATCAGGACTGCATACGACCGAGGCACACAGGGCCAACACCCGGCATCATGGTGTGGGGAGCGATCTCCTACACTGGCCGTACACCACTGGTGATCGTCGAGGGGACACTGAATAGTGCACGGTACATCCAAACCGTCATCGAACCCATCGTTCTACCATTCCTAGACCGGCAAGGGAACTTGCTGTTCCAACAGGACAATGCACGTCCGCATGTATCCCGTGCCACCCAACGTGCTCTAGAAGGTGTAAGTCAACTACCCTGGCCAGCAAGATCTCCGGATCTGTCCCCCAGTGAGCATGTTTGGGACTGGATGAAGCGTCGTCTCACGCGGTCTGCACGTCCAGCACGAACGCTGGTCCAACTGAGGCGCAAGGTGGAAATGGCATGGCAAGCCGTTCCACAGGACTACATCCAGCATCTCTACGATCGTCTCCATGGGAGAATAGCAGCCTGCATTGCTGCGAAAGGTGGATATACACTGTACTAGTGCCGACATTGTGCATGCTCTGTTGCCTGTGTCTATGTGCCTGTGGTTCTGTCAGTGTGATCATGTGATCATGTGATGTATCTGACCCCAGGAATGTGTCAATAAAGTTTCCCCTTTCTGGGACAATGAATTCACGGTGTTCTTATTTCAATTTCCAGGAGTGTATATTCAGCTTCCATAAATTCTAAACGTTATCAGTTGATGCTATGATTTCCAAATTTGCTTCCAGAGACAAAAAGTACTCTATTATCAGTAAAAGGGTGAAATATGTTGAGAAAATGGCACAAAATTTGATTTTCTATTTTAGAAAAGCTGCAATAAATTGTAGTGCTCTTTGGTGATTGTAGGAAAAATAATTGTGGTATCGTTCAAAGATCGTAGTACCATACGAAAGTCGGCAACTCGCATCGATACCAGCGTTGTTAGCCATGTCTCACTGCAGTCTCCAACGACGAATGGGAGTCACTCCTGAAGACATGCCGTCTCTTTTAGGACCGCAGGTCCATCGCACGAAATTCTATATAGAACCGAAAATGGACACACTCTCACCAGTTGTGCCCTCCGGTGACGCAATCATCATCTAGTTAGGACAACAGTGCTATTCAAGTCTCAGATGGAGTTGTACTTCTGTAAGCGTCGAACTTTTACTTGAAGAGAAGTGTGCATCAACTGATGCTTTACTGTTTGAAGGTAGTAGTAAATGTTCGACCCATTTCCTGTTGCAACGGACTGTATAAAGGTAAGTAAATCCTATTTTTTTCAATCGTGTAATAAAGTGAACTGATGTTTCACATGTTGTATCTTCGATAACCATAACCATCTCCCAGAGCAATCTAAGAACCTAGAGTTATGGCTGGACGATTGTAGTTTCGTCAGGTCACGTTCACCGTACACCTTGAAGGATTTCTTATTTCTTTCGTCGTTCTTTAGTTTACTCTCGATCTATATTATATGATCATTAGACTTTATTTCATTCAACATGTCCTACAGTTCTCCTTGTCCCTGATAGTAATGTCATCAGCGAATCTCATTGATATCTTTTCTCCCTGAATTTTAATTCCAATTCCTGAACATTTCTTTTGTATCCGTCATTCCTCCTTTGATGTACAGGTTGAAGAGAGTGCACCACTGTCTTAAGCTGATTTTTATCTAAGTGCTTCTCTGTTCAGTTTTTATTGTTCTATCTTTATTCCAGTGCATATTTTACATTTCCCATCTGTCCCTACATCTTACACCTACTATTCTGCGAATTTCAAAAATTTTGCACCACTTTCTGTTTTCGAACACTTTTGCCGGGTCAACAAATCTTATGAAGGCGTCTTGACTTTCTTAAGGCTTGTCTTCAACGCCGAGCGCAACAGCAGAGCAACCTGTCTTGCGTCTTTACCTTTCCCACAGCCAAAGTAATAGTCATGTAACAGACCTTAATTTTATTTTCTATGCCTCTGTATGTTATCCTTGTCAAACTCACATGCTTGACTTTCTAAGCTGATTATGCGGTATTTGTAGTAATTATTTGCATTTAATATCTTAGCGATTGTTTGGATGATGTTCTTTCGAAAAGCGGAACGAATATCTCAGGGCTCATACATTTTACACAATTGAATAATTGTTTGGTTATCACTTCCCTCAATGATTTTCAAGGCCCAAAGAATGTTATGTATCTCTTATGCCTTATTTTTTCGGAAGTCTTTTAAAGATATGCCTAACTATGACTTTAATACTGGACCCTCTCTGTCTTCCAAATAGGCATCTTCCAGGTCGGCTTTTTACTTTCTGAACCACGTTTTAAACGGCTCAGTCAACGCATTGTATCCTGATGGTTTTTTTGCAATGACAGGCAGACCTAGGAGCAATGTATAGTAAGAGGTTTACGATGACTTGTCAGGTAGAACAGCCGCCAGAGAGCATTAGTATAGTACGTGTTTAGTGTTGTTACCAGGCCTGGTAGTGTGAAAGAGACGTGAACGAAGTCAGATGTTGAGGATCACTGTGCAGGACACGCAGACGGCACGTAAAACGTGTCCTCCAGTTTTCTTGCCGACTCCGTTCCTTTAAGATTAATTCCGCCCACGGTTAATTCCGTTAGTCAATTCGCCCTGAGAACAAGAGCATATCAGAAATAACAGAAATAATTGCGATCCGACAATTAGCTAACGTCCTCATCCTGTCCCTTTCTGTGTAATTTGACACTATGACAATGTAGGAGAAGTTTCGAAATTCCGCCAAGTAACGAGTGGAGGAACGCGAGTTCATTTTTGGTTTAGTCAGCCAAGTTCTCTTTGGGCAGAAAGATCACAAGCGGTCTTTTATCTTACGTACAGAGTTGGCACTGGTTTGGTCACGTGCCCCGCCTTGCCGCTAGAATTTTCACGCCCAAGCGTGGCTGCGCATGACATTGTTTTCCCGCGGCTCACGCCACCCCCTGTAGCTTATCGCTTCACTTCTGGTGCTGGCCTGTGCTAAGATGAGTGGGATGTTCATCCAGTTAGCCATCGGGGGATTTTTTCAGAATTCTATTCGGTTTTATTATATTAACAAGCGAAGCCGGCAATGTTTGCTAATTGCTGAATAAGAGAATTAGACATACGTCCTAATCTCCTCTTCCAACCTCTCTTTGTGCACCTGTTCCTTTTCTCCCTCTTTTCTACCCTTCCTCCCCACTCCCCCAGTCTCTCTCAATTTCCATCTCACTCCATTCTCTGCCCATCTTCTCCTTCCCCTTCTTTCTATCCATTTCCTGCGCCTCTTCCTCTCCGATCATCTCCCCTTCGCTCTCTGACCTTGAGCTTTGTTTATTGTTACTGTAAACGAGACCTCAATCGGGAAATAAAGTCACTTAATATGAATGGATTAGTCGGTTTTGATCACTAATATCAGGGGCACAGGAGAGACACCTGCTGGATATGTGAGGATAGCAGCATCAGTGACGGAATTTCTCATAGTTTTAATCTGTGAACGAGTAGGACTGCAAATTTTCGCATGATTCAGATTCCATAGTATAGTAGTACTCTAAACATAAGGCCATAAATACAACATTCTTCTTTCCTCTTAAAATCAACTGCAATGAAGTAAACAAAGAGCACACTGTTGTGTATACAGTTTAGGTTTAAAATTACATATCAACAGAAAGAATGTATGTGGAAAAACAATTTGTCTAATGGATGGAAAGGCCCTAATATGGAAGTTAAAATTGACTGCGAGAAATAAAACGAAACCCTGGTTATTCACAGCACATCATATTCTTTCTCGCAGTGGGTTATAACAGAAGATCGGTACATTACTTTTTAATTTATACATAAATATCCGGATTTATATATAATACGTTCTTCTGTATGGAGACAAGTTGTAATTTAACATTGCTAATAATAATTTCGGAAAGTTCTTCACCGATTTACTTCATTACAGGAACTCTAATAAATGTACAGACGGATATACGATACTTTTCAAGAAATATATAATTTTGTGTAGTGTATATAGTAGCATAAAGAGCCGCATCAAACCAGTCTCAGGACTGAAGACCACAACAACAACAACAACAACAACAACAACAACATAGTGTATATATTTTTATAAAAGTATCATACATCCACCTGTATATTTTTAGAGTATCCTGTAATGAAGTGAATCGGTCAAGAACTTTTCGAAATTTTTGTTAACTTGTTAACGACGTTAAACTGCGACTTCTCTCCATACAGAAGTACAGATAATATGTATATATGTCTGTCGTGTAAAATGCTGACGTAAATGGGTTTAAGAACATTCAGAAATTTTTGTTAAAAACCTGTCTTTTGTATAGCATATACAGATATACCATATAAAATAAAAAAATATGTAGCCTGTGTCCGTCCGAACGTTTATTAGAATACCGTGTAAAAATTTGAAGTAAATCGATCAAGAACTTTTCGAGATTAATGCTTTGATATTAACTTTCGATAATTTTCGAGTTGATTTCTCGTTAGATTCTTGATGTGTGTTTGTGTGTTTGCTTCCACGCTGTCGGGTGGGCTTGTGGAGTCTGTTAGCTTCGGCAGAATCATTGGAGTGCTTCACACTCTAAATTTTTCGTTGAATTAATGTTTGCTCATCAATATTGTTTAATTCATAATCCAAATTTTTGCTTAGCGCCCTGTTTTTCTTTGTTTCGAGTGTGCCCACGTGTGAGGTGGGCGCGGCAGAGTTTCACATAACCTTAACAATCCTGTCTCGGTTCTCTCTCTTTGAAACTGTTTTTGATAGTCGAGATTTCACTTGGTAATTTATTTTGTGAATTTTCCTAAATTAATTCTAGCTTTTGTGTGAGAGTTGGTCCACGTGGCACTGAACAATGGTTTGCAGTCACTTTCGAAACTCCGTAGCCTCTTCTTTGTATTAAAGTTATTTATATTTTAAATGAACTGAATTCTAAAGGTCTTTCGGTGGTTTATTTTTTTCGTATTTCATTGAGTTTCCTTTTTATATCCGGCACACGTGCAGCAAGATGCTTTGTGACTCGTATAGCATTCAAGTATTTAGGCGTTTGTACGGAAGTTCCTTTTTTTACAAACACTCTCTGCAGTTATGAATGGATGTTCACGTAAAATCGAAAGGGACTCTGATGTGCCGTTTGGTGACGGTATCCTTTTGGGTGACCACTCATGCTGGTGGGATACAGGTTTTTTGCTCATGCAAACGCCAGCAACGTGCTATCAATCCCATTTGCATGCGCGTCAGACACTCTCAGCACGGTCGGCGTAGTTATTTCTGTAATTTAAAACGCGAAATAACCCAACTAATCAACGGTCCTTTTCATTCCATTTGGTCCCTCGATCCACATATGACCGTTCGAAATCTATGTTGTTTGTAGGCTGAATAATCTGCTCCATTGAGTCTTTATTTTAAGGGAATTACAGTGTAAGAGTTACGTTAATAAAAGTGGAAATCAATTGGACTTCTTATTAAATTTCATAAATAGTAAACCTTCGCCTTCTGATTTTATTGACTGATTTTGCATCGAGCTGCTGCTGTTTTCATGTACATGAGACAAAGGAAAAATTCATTGTACAAATCGAATTTTCATGACGTATTTGTATGACAGGGAGCGCTTTGGCTACCAAGGGGCCAGTCAGTATCATGCACATGACTACGATTCAAGCTCTAATAGTGCGCGGCCTGCAACTCACGTGAGAGAGCATTGTCAGCAGATTTTGAAAGGGGCCTCATTGTTTGTCTCCTTTTGGCCGGATAGTCGAATCTTCAATATCCAGATTTGTGGGGCATTTGGATGTGACATGGGCCCATTATTGAACTGCATTGGAACGTTAGGGCAGGCATATTTGTCGTCAAGGTTTTCGTCGACCATGTCCGATCTCCTCAAGAAATGGTCACCGTATTGTGACCCATGCACATCGTAAACCCTTCACATCGGCGCCTCCTATCCGAGAACATGTAAAGAAATCCCTGCAACACTGCGTGTCACCAAACACCACTGGTCGGACACCAACAGCAGGCGGACTAGGGCAGTAGCATACTAACACAGGCTATCGCTAACACTACAAGAGGAACGGCTGCATTTAGAGTGATGCCGCGACCGGGAAGGCATAGACTGCTAACGAACTGCATCGTACTGTCTTCAGTAATGAATCGCGATTCTGCACTACCCGGATGGGCATTGACGGCGAGTGCGATGGCGACCTAAGAGAGGTCTCTCTCTTCCAAAGCTGTTGGGAGGCGCAGCAGAGTTACATAAGGCGTTGCGGTGTGGGGAGCCATCGGTAGTGACTTACGTACGGCTGCTAGTGACTGGGGGAACTCGTATGGTGCAACGGTAAATCACGGACATCCTGCGACAGTATTGTGGTGCCACTTTTCAACAGAACAATGCTGGTCCATACGTGGTCCGTGTCTCAAGAACTGCCTTCGAGTTGGTTCAAATGGTTCAAATAGCTCTGAGCACTATGGGACTTGACATCTGAGGTCATCAGTCCCCTAGAACTTAGAACTAATTAAACCTAACAAACCTAAGGATATCACACACATCCATGACTGAGGCAGGATTCGAACCTGCGACCGTAGTGGTCGCGCGGTTCCGGATTGTAGCGCCTAGAACCGCTCGCCCACTCCGGCCTGCTCTGGCGAGAAAGGTCCCCAGATATGCCCCCACAGACTGTCTGAGGAAGCAGCCCGGATGCCAACTGCATCCCAACGGCAGTATTCAAGATACCAAGGACCAGTTTCAACATTCGTGTGCCAGCAACTCTCAGGACGGGATTCAATGGCTTTATAAAAATCTTTCGAGCCGAATACATCAAGTGCATATATCCATGACAGAAGTGGTGCGACGTCAGACTGATAGTGGCCTCATACGGCCAAGTTCTCCGTTAATTTGCAGTAATCGCTGAAATAACACCACATACTCTCGGAACCCGTGTTTTATTTTATTTCCTCGTCTCCTCCTGGTTACGTAACTTTTTTTATTGAGACAGTATTCTGGTATTCTATGTTGCACGTACAAGTGTATCTGGCTTGCACGAGCAGATACAGCTTTGCATGTCTCGCGAAGAATTTTTCATTTCTCGCTCGTATTCTGAAAAGACCAAGGATGTCACATTTAGTGTGGTCAGTAAGACAGACAAGTTAAGGTCGAACTGTGCAGAATCCGTGACGACATGAGAGGTGTGGAATACGTCACCTACGGATTCACATGTCACTGCTCTGCAGTAACTTGGCAATATCCGCTGTACCATGTTAAACTTGTGTACACGCGAGAGAGAGTTACCATTTCATTAAGAAACAAAGAAATCAAAGGTATTAGCTGCCAGTGAGCGCTGCTACGTATCAATGGGGGCAAGCTGAAAATATGTACTGGACCAGGATTCGAACCCCACTCTCCTGCTTGCTAGACAGATGCGCTGACAACTACACCATCTGGACACAGACCTCACGTACTACAATAGCACACCTCCTGTCAGACCCAGATTCTCAACTTGTACTACACGCTCCTACTCACTACACATTAGGGCCATATACGAGGGTCGTTCCGAAAGTAATGTCTCCTGTTTTCTTGTGGACACTTTGGATGTTCAAAATGTTCAAATGTGTGTGAAGTCTTATGGGACTTAACTGCGAAGGTCATCAGTCACTAAGCTTACACACTACTTAACCTAAATTATCCTAAGGACAAACACACACACCCATGCCCGAGGGAGGACTCGAAACTCCGCCGGGACCAGCCATACAGTCCATGACAGCAGCGCCTCAGACCGCTCGGCTAATCCCGCGCGGCACACTTTGGATGTCCACGCCAGATGTTGTTGGTGTATTGCCAATGCTTTAACCTTCCTCTTTCATTTGTAGGCCGTCCTGTTTATCTGCGGTAGCTGGCGCCAGCAGAGGAATGTTCCGAAATGGAGTTTGATATTGTAAGTAGGCTGTTTATGTTTTCTCTATGTAAGTAGGCTGTTTATGTTTTCTCTATGTAAGTAGGCTGTTTATGTTTTTTTATGGTAACGCCACCTCTGTATGAAAATCACTGGCTGTGCTGTGTGCAGTCTGTGGCTGCTTTGCATTGTTGTAATACTCGCCATTGTAGTGTTAGGCAGCTGGCTGTGAACAGCGCGTAGCGTTGCGCAGTTGGAGGTGAGCCGCCAGCAGTGGTGGATGTGGGGAGAGAGATGGCGGAGTTTTGTAATTTGTCATGAACTGCTATATTTATATATGATGATATCAAGGTAAATACATTGTTTGTTCTCTATTAATATCTTTCATTTGCTAACTATTCCTATCAGTAGTTAGTGCCTTCCATAGTTTGAATCTTTTATTTAGCTGGCAGTAGTGGCGCTCGCTGTATTGCAGTAGCTTGAGCAGCGAAGATTTTTGTGAGGTAAGTGATTTGTGAAAGGTATAGTTTAATGTTAGTCAGGGCCATTCTTTTGTAGGGAATTTTGAAAGTCAGATTGCGTTGCGCTAACAAAATATTGCGTGTCAGTTTAAGCACAGTCATGTATAAATTGTTCAAAGGGGAAGTTTCATATGACGACCCTTAGCCTAGGCTACCTCACTGGAATCTTCTGATTTTTTGCTTGTAGTTTGTGTAATTAGTGTAGCTATTGTTTATTGCTAGCACGTAATTATAGAGAGAATTTCCTTTGTAGTTGTAGTTTTTCATTGTTGTACAGTAAAACAGTTGTGGCATGCATGTAGATTTGCACCAAGTATTTCGCAGCTGCGCTGGCAATTAAGTAGACATTATTTCCATTGCTATGTTATTTTATTTTGCTCTTCAAATTGCGCTTTTCTGTGTTATCGTGTGAAATACTGTGACAATAATGGCTTGTGAAAAACGTAATACTAGGCTCCAAAGTAAACTGAGAAATGACAGCGAAAATGAAAGCAATATGTTAGCGCCACCGAGTAATGAATTAACTAATGTTCAAAGTAGTAATTTGGTAATTGCGCATAGGGAAATGGAGCGGGCGGCAAACAATGGTGTAGACAGTGAAACAGGTAGTGAACAGGGAAGCGTTATCGATCGATTGGTCGGCAACAGCTCGCCTCAGGAATCGGGAATGACAGAACACAATATTGCAAATACTGCAGACTCAGGTTTTGGGTTCCCACCGTTTTCTCAAATGAGTCAAGACACATTTTCCACTTGTCAAAATGTGAATGTTGCCGGTGCAACTTCACTGCCGAAAAGCACTGAGGAACATGTTTCAGACACCAATGCATTGTTATTACAATTAATGCAACAAATGGGACAAAAGCTTGAAAAGTTAGACACAATGGAACAACATCAGAGACAAACACAGCAACAGTTAGACACAATGGAACAAAATCAGAGACAAACACAGCAAAAGCTTCGAAAGTTAGACACAGTGGAACAAAATCTTAAAAAGTTAGACTCATTGGAACAAACACTTGAACAAACACGTGAAGATTTAACTACTGAGTTACATAACATTGAGTCGAAATGTCAAAAAGTCTGTAATGACGTAAAAACACAAATTTGTGAGCATTTTCAACCTATTTTTTCGCGGCATGAAAACGCATTACAGAATCACGAAACTGCCATAAAAGAACTGCAAATTATTGTTCATGAAAATCATGAGACCTTGCAAGCTAAATTTGACTCAGTTGCATCTACCGATTCGGTTACGCAACTTGCAAAAACTCAGGAAAACTTTAAGGACACAGTAGATACTCTGAAACTTGGTTCAGAAAAACACACTGAAGAGATAAGTACACTATCGGAGAAAGTAGCCAAACTTTTGGATCAGGTCACTAACTTATCTACAAAGGTAGATGATGATCTGAATGACACAAGACCCGTAGCCTTCACTGACACAGAAGAGTATGAACAAATAAGAAAATTCAAACAAAATCAGAATCAAATTAATACACAACACCAAAGAGAAATCCGGGAAGTACAAGATCAGCTGACACAGGTAATACAAGAATTACGTATTTCAGAGGACACTGGCGCTCCAACACGGGAAGAGGGACTTAGAAACACGGAAAAGCCGCAAAATAATAACACAGGGCATTTCGGAAGTTATGAAAGAAATTGGCAATGTGCACCGAATTTTGAGATGGAACGGCCGACACGACCTAACAATGACCGATATGCGACTCGCCGACATGATGATTTTGACTGTAAGCTGTTCATTACTACATGTAAATTCAAAACATTTAAGAATTCTGGTAACGACATTCATCCACAAGCATGGCTCCATCAATTCTCTCATTGTTTTCCTCCCAACTGGTCGTTGGAACAGAGATTAGAATTTATGTGTGGCTACTTAGAGAATGAACCAGCTGTAAGAATGTGATCGGTCATTCACGATTGCCACAGTGAAGGAGAATTTTACCATGCCTTCCTCTCAGCATATTGGTCTCAAGCCACACAAGACCGAGTAAAACATGGTATCATAATGATGAAACATTTCGAACAATCTGAATTCTCCAGTCTTGTGAAATATTTTGAAGACATTTTGCACAAGAATCAGTATCTGTCAAACCCATACAGCCCCTCAGAACTCATCCGCATTTGCTTAATCAAATTACCTGAACAATTACGGCATATTATTTTAGCAGGACGTTGCAAAGACGACATTGAAGCTTTTCAGGGACTGTTACAAGAACTAGAAATTGACACTGATAATCGCGGAACGCGAAAACAAGGACACAACAATTACAGGTCTCATCCGTCACAATTCCGTGACGACAGAAACAATAACCGGACACGACTGGTCTATTCTTACAACGCAAATCGTGACCAAAATAGACACCACCCATACGACAACCGTTGGCAGAGTAGTAATAATTACAGGGAAAGATCACCTCTCCACGGTAGTGACTATCACAGAGACAATCAGAGAAACAGACAATATGGGAACCAAAATAATTATTATCAAGGGAGACAGAATAAC
The DNA here is from genome assembly GCF_021461395.2 of Schistocerca americana. Classification (NCBI taxonomy): domain Eukaryota; kingdom Metazoa; phylum Arthropoda; class Insecta; order Orthoptera; family Acrididae; genus Schistocerca; species Schistocerca americana. The sequence goes on along the minus strand of NC_060121.1, from coordinate 308,517,225 downwards.
TTCAGACGCAACAGTTCAGCGCGCAGTTACGATTCAGGGAGAAATTCTCCACCACTTAACCGACAAGAAAGAAACTACAGGAACTACCGACATGACGACAGACGATGTGATCGTAACGACAGACCTGAATTGCATCAGAACTGGCGGGATTCAAACAGAGCAGGGCCCTCTCAAGGAGGTGAATTTGTAGAAGTTAGGTCTCCTAATCCCAATAACGGCGCGCGCCAACAAAGAGACAGACAATGACTCGCACAGCAGGCAGCCGCGTGCGCCCGCTGGCTCCGAGAAAAATAACATAAGACGCTAGCCTGGAGAAAATTTTTAGCATTCCTTACCGATGTATACAACATGATAATTGCTTTGAAGTTGAAACTCTGTGCACTAGGAAGAGTAAAGGTTTACACCACATTTCACATGTAAAACCGTTTATTGAAAGATAATCTGCTTTTTAACTTTGTCTTTGCCATAAAACTTTTCACTTCACATTTCTAGTATGCTTTGTCAGATTTAGAATCTGTTAACATGTAACAATGTTTGAAGTGAAATATCCAGTCAAGAACCAAGAGAACATTTTTAAACAGAAATTACGAATGCATTGTTGTAGTGAACAGACGACACAGTGTTGTATTTGTACATTCTTGCTTGTTAGTTGCACGATTACGTAATGACTATCAGGCTTACATACTTAGGACACATACTGGTACTGCTAATGAGATTTTAATGCAACATTTTGGTTTACTTGAAAATACATTCTGGGTTTAATGTACTTTCTGTGAGATACCAGACGACACAGTGGTTAGTTTAAGTGACAACTACACGGTTTTATCACGATGCTTCTAATGAGTGACAATTTACAATGTTGCTTTTGTAGTGTTTCTGTTTTATTTCTGCACAGTTTTTCTGTTTTATTCTGCAAAGTAAAACATGTTTTATTAGTAACTTTTGTGGTATAGCTACAATGAGATTGCCTTTTCCGTAGCACAACAATACATTACAGCACAGTACTTTCTTCATCATGGCAATAAGCGTAATAACTAAGATATCTATACATAAAGCATTTCACTTTTGTTTATTATGAGGTAAGTACATTGACTTCTGCAGAACTTAGCTTTCGGAGGACGATAACTATGACACTTCCACACAGATTATGTTGCAACAAGACGCACATTTAGCACTACAGGACACGCATTTCAGTGATTAATTTTGTACTTAAAACATTTATTTTTAAAGATTTTTGAATTACAAAGAAAGTTTTCCGTGATACATTTCATTCCATTGCTGTAATCTGTAACACCTGAGGGTATAATTACATTAATCCTCAGGGGGGTACACGCTTACTTTGTGTACCATGTGTGTGGCAACCACAAGGAACCCTAGCTAATATGGTATTTGCTTATACAACTTTACACATCGGTACCATATTTCTCTAACACACAAATTACCCAGCTATCTGATCATTTAACTGAGAGATAAACATGTTTTTTACTACATCAGTGACATATGTTTACGCAATTACAGAGTTGGATTACTTCACACTTACGAAATTGTATTTTGTCTGTACTGTGTGAACTGTTCATATTTTTTCGGAACCATAGTGATACTATGAGAGCTTTGAATGATGTATTTGGTAAGGGAGCATGATTCTAAAGTACGTTTGAGGCAGATGACACTTTTGACATGAGCAGAGAATTTTTTTAATTATTGGAGGAAGCTACGACAATTTTGAGATTTGACTGAGGTGTTATGACGTTATTTTTACGACGACGATGTGTATTATGCTGCTGAGGTATGTTTATGATTAATAGGCTGAGGCTATATGAGTTATTTGATTATGCTTCATATTTATAATGACGAAATATTGACGAGTGTCGATGGATACGTATATGTGTAATAAGGTAAGGAGTAATAAATAGTGGGTAGGGACTCTTGACTTGTGAAACAGGATGTTGGAAACCAAGAATCGTACTTTAAGAGTTGTGAAATTTGTGTAAATGCGTGAATGTATCACAATGCCGGCGAAAATTTTTTTGGACACTTATATTTATAGGATTTTGTTTCTACAGATTTGCAACGCTAATTCTTGACCTGTGAAATATTTTTATGTGAGACTGTCACTGTAGCGGAAACTGCTGTCCTAAATATTTCCGTAAGAAAGTTAAGTGACCACCTGCAGGTAATGCGTCACGGGCACCCACCTGGGCGACAGCCGCCCGGGAAAAAAAAAAAAACCATTAGCCTTTCAGCGGCACAGGTAGAAAAAAAAAAGGGGAGGCCATTGTCCGTGCTACTGACATTTCCTTGTTGAAAGCATACTGTGGAGCTCGTAATTTATGATATTTACTGAAATGCCTAATAAAATGACAAGAAATATTTTTACATCTGCACACCTGATTATGACAAGCGTCTTTCTATGAGAGTTGAGAGAATTTCTACTAACTTATGAAATGTCACATGACTACTGAATGATATTTTTATGTTTTGCTTTTCACAGTTGCTTGTTTCATTTGATATCTGCTTTCCAGCTGTGTTACAGCATTAGTTTTATAAAATAAACTTAGATGCATTTGCTAATGTGAACACTTTCTGTCAACAGATCTATTAAATAATTATTTTATGATCCACATTCTTTAAAAAAGGAGCAGTTGGACAGGAAAGAACAATAAGAAGGAACTAGTAACAGTAACACGTAATTTTCTTTTCAAGTACATGGTAATATTTCTTTTTACAATCAGTTGTTGTGGTGCACCACTTTAATTGCATAGATATTAAGATGTGAATATACATTTCCCTTATCTGCATTGTTGTTTTTACTGTAATATTTTTTTCTGCTTGAGCTATGTCATGTTTAGGTATAAGTTACTGCTGTTTGCCAGGCGTAGTGTTACTGAATTTGACTTTGTGTTACTCTGCTAAGCCAATTTTATTACTCATTTATTTTTCTTGTTGCTGCACATTGGCTCATATTAGTTGTAATGTTGCATTGCTTGGTAATTTAGATTTACTGTAGCTTGCTTTGCAATTTTCCATTTTTTTGGTCATTGTTGTTTATGTTACTTATTTTGTGCTGCTGCACTGCCTCGTTCCTTAGTTTAGCATCTGAGCTCAGTAGATTTAAGTTAGCTTAAGAGGGGGTAGCCTCTAAGAGAATGAGTTGCGATGAATTGGAAGAAATGCATTCAGAAGTTATATGAAAAAAAGTACAGAAAACATGTTTAGGTAGGATTTTCTTGGAAATAAATGTTGAGGTAAGAAATGTGTGAACATATAAATACAGAAAGCATGCTTAGATAGAATTTTTTTGGTGGAAACAAAGGATGAAATAAGAGGAAAGATATATGAAATTTTGGGTTGGACTGCAGTACCAAATGTTACACTGAAAACAAACCCTGTCCTTTCCTATTGGTGTTATCCCACTATGTGTTTGTGTACCCTTGTGTATTTGTTTTCTTCCTGTCTCTGTGTAGTTTCATAGAATTTTTTCTTCTTTTAATATTAAGCTACATTCACTATGATGAGGAATACTGTTATCCTGGAATATAATTGGCATTAATAATATGTTATTTACTTTGCAAAGATGTTAGACATTATTAATTCTGTTCTGTTCAATGCTCATGTGTGAAGTTGATGTTTCAAAAGTTATTGTGATCCTTTATGTATGTACTCATGTCATAATTCCACTGATGTATATGTTTATTTCTATTCTTTTGTAAAGCCTGTGTTACTACAAATGTTATCTGTATTGTTATGTTCTTTAATGATGTATTTTGTACCTTTGTAATTGTATTTTCATGTTGTAAATTTATAATTGTACAGACACCAGTTCTTCAAATTAAGTTACATTTCACTGCACACGTTTCTGTTGGTCATAGTATATGGACAATATGTGAGAAGTAGGGACTGTTAGTGTTTGCACATGTGTTAATAATTCAGCAAGGGACTGGATAACAGCATTGCTGGTTCTAAGGACAATTCCAAACACTTTGTGAGTGCACAAGTGGTGGTTTATGGACTTGCTATATTCTCTGCAAGACTCTTCGATGGTGATTGTGCACCTGCACAGTCGCAACAGATGGCTGCTGGCCATTTCTACAAGGACTGCAGTGGGTCTGCATCTTTGATGACCCACCAGTACCATTATCTCTACAAGGACTACAGTGGGTCTACACCTTTGCTGACTCACCAGTACCATTATTTCTACAAGGCCTGCAGTGGGTCTGCACCTCTGGTGGCCCACCAATACCGTAATCTCTACCAGGACTACAGTGGGTCTGCTCTGTGATGACCTACCTACCAATATTCTTCCAAACTTCGAATGACTCTGCTGTGGGTTTGCTCTGTTGTGACCCAATACTTGTCTGCATGTCGAGAGTCAGCACTGTCTTTCCGTTGGAAGGACAACACTACTTCTTCAAGACTGCATGGAAATCCACTACTTCCATGTGCATTTTCTTCTACTGCTCAGACTTTGAGAAAAACACCTTATTTTACCGTAATGAATGATCAGGACTGTCTTTATGGACTGTGACAAAATTTTAGCTTTTGACCAACGTTGTATCAATAAGTGTGTGCCTTTGATTTCTTTGTTATTGTAATTGTGAAAAAAATTTTAACAAATATGTATTGGCCAGTGCCCAAAAAAATTTGTAAAATTTTTTGTGGGGAGCATGGGGGCTATGTAAGTAGGCTGTTTAGGTTTTTTTATGGTAACGCCACCCCTGTATGAAAATCACTGGCTGTGCTGTGTGCAGTCTGTGGCTGCTTTGCATTGTTGTAATACTCGCCATTGTAGTGTTAGGCAGCTGGCTGTGAACAGCGCGTAGCGTTGCGCAGTTGGAGGTGAGCCGCCAGCAGTGGTGGATGTGGGGAGAGAGATGGCGGAGTTTTGTAATTTGTCATGAACTGCTATATTTATATATGATGATATCAAGGTAAATACATTGTTTGTTCTCTATTAATATCTTTCATTTGCTAACTATCCCTATCAGTAGTTAGTGCCGTCCATAGTTTGAATCTTTTATTTAGCTGGCAGTAGTGGCGCTCGCTGTATTGCAGTAGCTTGAGCAGCGAAGATTTTTGTGAGGTAAGTGATTTGTGAAAGGTATAGTTTAATGTTAGTCAGGGCCATTCTTTTGTAGGGAATTTTGAAAGTCAGATTGCGTTGCGCTAACAAAATATTGTGTGTCAGTTTAAGCACAGTCATGTATAAATTGTTCAAAGGGGAAGTTTCAATATGAACGCGGGTATAAAACAGCGATGTGTAAATGAATTCCTCATTGCTGAAGAAATTGCGCCGATTGAAATCCGTCGACGCTTGCTAAAGGTGTATGGAGACGATACAATAGGCGGGAGGAACGTGAGGCGATGTGTTCGGCATTCTCAAAGTAGCGAAAAGGGTGTGGATGAATAGTCACTGCCCGATCGACCCTGCACAGCTGTCATCCCTCGCAATGAAGAGCGTCTTGATCAATTCATCCGTCCCGATTGCCGGTTAATGACCAGAGGATTGCGTGTAAAGCTGACTCACGGCTGTAACGCCTTGGAAACTGTGTTGGAACATCTTTGTTATTGCGATGTCTGAGTGAGATGGGTCCCGCAAATGCTTACAGAAAAACAAAAAACTCGTCGAATGGAAATTTTTTGGGACCTGCTGGACCAATATGATGCTATAGGTGACAATTTTATGAATAGCATCGGCGCTGGAGACGACTCGTTGTGTCACTACTACGAGCCTGAACCCAAAAGAAAGACTATCGAATAGTGACATGCTAATTCTCCATCAAAGAAGAAATTCGAGGCACAGCCGTCTGCAGGCAAAATGATGTGGACAGTCTTCTAAAATGGCCAGGGTGTGGTTATTTTGGATGTCCTGGAACCTGGAGAAACTGTCAATTCAGCACCCTGTAAGACGACATTGACTAAGCTGGAAGATCGAATTTCCAGAGTAAGGGCAGAGAAGAAGATCCAACTTCCACCTGCAACATGATAATGCCAGGCCCCACACCACATTTGCGACCACGCGACTCGTTGCAAAATTCGGCTGGACTGTCTTACCACATCCGATGTACAATCTCGATTTAACGCCCTCAGACTTGCATCTCTTGGGGCCACCGAAAGGTAGACTATGTGGCGAACATTTTTTCAATACTCGGATGCTGATGTCAAAGCTGCAAGGAAGTGATTAGATTCAGCTGGTTTTAATTTTTCAAAGCGCGATATGCTGGCTCAAGTTTATCGTTGGCAAAAGTGCATAACGAATCGTAGTGACTATGTGGATAAATGACAGTCTGTAGCTGAAACGTTGTATTTAGTCGTGCTGCCGTGATTTATGCATCTCTTTTAGTTTCGACGAATAAAAATAGGAGGCATTACTTTCGGAACAACCCTCGTATTTCCTAAATCATTAGGAATCTGCTGCTTTGAAGTATGCGACAGGCCCATAAAATTTTGGAAAGTAATTTGTCTTTATAAATTTGGGATTTCTATTATCAAATGGTGTTTAGCTACCACTAAATCCTTCTTTTAGTGCGCTATGGTTAATGAGACCCGAGTCAGTGCGGTTTTTGCGAAAGTGCGATGATCTCTCATACTATATAACAATTTCTAGCTGTTTGTGTCAATCTCAATACGTGTTTATTTGATTAATTGTGGGAAAGTGTAACCTTTATGTGGCACGTGTGTGGAATACGATGGAGTGTTTGGAGGCTTGTTTTTTAGAATTACCTGTGTATCACACGTCATAAATTTCTTATGTTAATCATTCCATTTTTAAATACATTCTTTAAACGAAAATAGACTTCGAGGGTTCTGTTTCACGCCTGAGATTTTCGTTGATCCCGAAAGTTTTCTTCCTGATGTGCACTATATAAGAGATGCGATGAAGATTTGTAAATTTAGCTAAATATAATCGGATTCTAAATAAGGAGACTGAGAATAATACACGCATGCTTGCTATTTTTAGATCATGTTAATCTCCACTGAAATCAATTTTTCTTGTTGTCTACGTCCGTAGCTTCGATTTTTTTAAATGAACATTTCGTCTCAAAATTAAGATGCTACTTTGGCAATAGATTCAGAAAGAGAATATTCAGACTAAGATAGGCAAAATCTTAGAAACCACGTGGTCAGAACCAAGATAGTTCATTGCATTATCAGTCGTCATAATAGGTATACTGTTTCACTTCTCTTTCAGAATTCTACTGCTGTGTGAACCATGCTGCTAACAGGATAGCGTGGCAACTTGTCCTCTGAGGCCACAGGACTTCTACGTTGTTTCAGATGTACTTATATATGGAACAGTACAACAGAGAGTATCGGTTGGCTTCGTTGCAGTCAGAATTGCCATCCTTTGTGCGCGTTTGGTTGAAGAATCGTAAATTAATTTGGCTGAGAGTCAATTTCATCTTTTGTGCATGTTTAGTGGACCTTACTGATAAATCTTTTAGTGGATAAAATTTTTTCCCGTTGCGTTTGAACATTCAATTTTGGTCAGATTGTTGTTGTTGTGGTCTTCAGTCCAGAGACTGGTTTGATGCAGCTCTCCATGCTAATCTATCCTGTGGAAGCTTCTTCATCTCCCAGTACCTGCTGCAACCTACATCCTTCTGAATCTGTTTAATGTATACATCTCTTGGTCTCTCTCTATGATTTTTACCCTCCTCGATGCCCTCCAATACTGAACTGGTGATCCCTTGATGCCTCAGAATATGTCCTACCAACCGATCCCTTCTTCTACTCGTGCCACAAATTTCTCTTCTTTCCAATTCTATTCAGTACCTCCTCATTAGTTATGTGATCTACCCATCTAATCTTCAGCATTCTTCTGTGGCACCACATTTCGAAAGCTTCTATTCTCTTCTTGTCTACACTATTTATCGTCCATGTTTCACTTCCATACATGGCTACACTCCATACAAATACTTTCAGAAATGTCTTCCTGACACTTAAATCTATACTCGATGTTAACAAATTTCTCTTCTTCAGAAACGCTTTCCTTGCCATTGCCAGTCTACATTTTATATCCTCCCTACTTCTACCGTCATCAGTTATTTTGCTCAGATACAATACTAATAACTAGTCAGATTTGCCGCTCTGTTCGACCTTCACGTGTCTTAACGACCCACAGTGAACGTCACACTTTTGACCAACACGATAACGAGAACACGCACGAGAATTGAAATTTTTTTACGAGAAATGGAGAGTTCTCTCTCTCTCTCTCTCTCTCTCTCTCTCTCTCTCTCTCTCTCTCTGCTCGCACTAACGACATAGACATGCGACATGTTGTGCAAGTAGACACGAGTATAATCGTAGATCCCGTTTGACAAAGATTGATAGATATCTTCCGTAGGGAAATATGATCGTCATGAAGGGTGTGTACGTGGCCTGCAACCAGTGTACGATGTACGATACTCCTGAGCCACCATGGTGCCTTTCACGAACTCCATTTGACCCACAGATGCCCAAATGAATGTTCCCCAGAGCATAATGGGGCCGCCGCCAGCTTGTCTCCTTCGCGCAGTACAGGTGTTGGCCTAGACGTAGTTCTAAGTTCTAGGGGTCTGATGACCTCAGATGTTAAGTCCCAAAGTGCTCAGAGCCATTTGAACCATTTGAACCTACGACGTCCGACATCTGTCATGAGGGATGGGCGCCCAACCCCACGACGTCTGGACGTTGTTTCACCTTGGTTTTGCCACGTTTTGAAGACATTCACCGCAACACTCCTCGAACACCCGACGTCGTCCAGTTTCTGAAATGCTCGTGCCGAGCGTCCTGGCTATCACAATCTGCCTTCGATCGCGCGCCTCCGTCAGTCTACAGGCGGACAGCAGGGTCGCTGATACTACACGCACAGTGCGTGCGTCTGACCAGCTGTCATTCCTCGCCTGGTGACGCTGCCTTCGCCTGTACGGGTTTATATAGCTAGCACGTCGGTGGTCGTACGTCCTGGCTGATCAGTGTAATCAATCTCTCATATCTCTCGCTGCAGATATCTTTCAGTATTTGTCAAACTGGATCTACGATCATTTACAAAACGACCGACATTTGATCGGTTGTTTCTGCCTAGGAGCTATTTGTTCCTTTAACATGAATTTTATTTTATGAAAGTGATGGTTCTGATCATTTCAGAATGCTTCAAATGCACTGTTCGTTTTCATACAAATAATTTACACATCTTTTATCTCTCAGATACGTAAGGTTTCTAGATTTTTGGTATCCGATGAAAATGATATCAGGTCTTTTTTTATTCGATGTCTCATACTTCATATTTGTATACTGGATATTTCTGAAACCGAAGTCCTTAATAGTCGATATGTTGCACCACAGAAGTTCTTAGTACAATCGGTGTCATCTTTGGTTGTCAATAGCATTGTCGTCGCCAGTGTGGTATTCAGTGAGAAGCAAGTGGGAGAGTCAGGTGTTGGTCACACTGCTGACCGGTCTGGAAACAACCAACAGGACGCAAAGGGCAAACGCAGAGGATGTTGCTTTTACTAGATATGACATTGTTCAAAATGGTTCAAATGGCTCTGAGCACTATGGGACTTAACATCTGTGGTCATCAGTCCCCTAGAACTTAGAACTACTTTAATCTAACTAACCTAAGAACATCACACACATCCATGCCCGAGGCAGGATTCGAACCTGCGACCGTAGCGGTCGCGCGGTTCCAGACTGAAGCGCCTAGAACCGCTAGACCACCGCGGCCGGCCTATGACATTGTAAAGACTGACCTGAAAAGTGAGGAGTTATTTAGGTAATGTTGTCGCTGTATTGTTTGCTTGTGCATAATGTATTATGAGTTCGAGAAAGACAATTTTTAGCATGACTTTTCCTTATTAATATGGGTAATTTAGTTGGATTGTTCAGACACGATTAAACAAAGTAATCTACTCACATTGCTTGGACTCCGAGTCACAGATTCCTCACTCCTTTAACATTTCATTAACTAACTTCATGAGAGAGTCACAATTTTTATAATAAGTGATTCTTGCGAAGATGGTTGCAATTCTCAAGAAATGAGGCCCATAATACAGTTTTGAATGCTTGTCTCTTTCAGTTAATTTTTTTTTTGTCCCTCTCCTAACGAAAGTTCAATTTTGTAATTGTGTGTCGCCGTACTCCACTTAGTGGGACACAGTCGCTCAAAACAAAGCAAGATGTGCGTATCATACTTCCTTTTTCCTTCCATTTCACTTGGCAAGGTTTCGTTATTTAGCTGGCTTGCTGCGGCGATGTATTTTAATGTTCATCACTTTCGAGCAGTTCAGAGTTTCCGTTGCCGCTAGGTAAGTCGCAAAAAGAAGCCAGTCTAACATCAGTCAGCACACAGTAAAAAAAAGTTCACTGTCAAGCTATACAAAATTATCATCAGCTTCAGTTTCAGTAACGTTCAGTTCAGGTCTCATTTAGTGTCTCAGACTAAGTTATTCTTACAGTGCTGTGTTACATACGCGTGTATATGTAATTTAGTGCTCGGGATTTTACGTAATCCTCGTATGTAAAATTGCAGGGCATTTTCAAAAAACCGTTGTGCCTTCAAATCTCTATTTGCAATTTTATGTAGAATTTTTACTCTGTTAGATGTGTATGTTGCAACCGCAAGACACGTATAGTGACGTCATGTATTTTAGCACTGTTCGTTGCATTGCACAATATAGAATTTCAGAGGATAGCTTATTTAGCACTCAGTTGTATGTTTCCTAATTATTTTTGGAAGAAGTTAATTGCAATACAGTTACACAGCATCACATAAATTTGGCAACTTAATTCACCGAATAGCATTTACGTAAGGACAACACTTGTATTATTCAGATTCACATAACAAAGATAAACACGAAATTTAAAGAATAGGAAACCAGTTTACATACAAAACAACAAACAATAAAAATAATGATGATAAAACAGTTACACTTATCATGGAATTAGCTTTCGCTTCTAGTACCCTTCTCAGAAATTCTGCGTAATGTTAACTGACGGTCAGAAAAACCTTCTACTCTCTGTGAGACAACAAGTTTTATGACTGATGCCTTACGTTAGGTAATTTCACTGAGAGAGTAATATACTATTTGATTAGAGATGCATTTAAGGAACAGTCAATTGAAGTAATTTAACCAACTCAGTCTAAGTGTGAGGTCAAAAACCACTATCCAGGTAGGTAGTTTCCCACAAAAGATTTATCAAATTACTCAGTTACAACATTGGTATGAAAACGTGGATTGCCCAGGCAAAATTAAATTCCAGATTAATTCTCTCCAGATCAAATGATATCGTTTGATATGAATAACCCCAACATTTCATTCAATATGTAATGGCATATTTTGTTTTTTAAGTATATAACATTTCCATACTCATGTCAACCCGGTGCAGCTAAAATGTTAAAAATGTGATTGCATTCGTGCAGAAACAACACTGTACCAGATAATCTCATTTTCATCACGATGCTACAGTGAACAATACGACCAGCTCGAACAGCGTAACGCGCCGCGTATCCCTCAATACGATAAACAAACAGTTAAAATATGGTAACATACAACCCGAAGTTCACACGATTCGCATACAGGTGGAGCACACAACTTCCCTCCCTTAGGTTTTATGGACTACTTTGGCTCCGGACGGACATCCGGCACCAAAGCTAAATTATGAATATAATTTACCAAATCCTAAACAAGCGGACCCCGTGCTAGATTGGATAAACGCCTGAGTAAACATGAAGAATTGTAATGAACAGTATAACAAATAGGCGTTCAGTCAGCATTGACGACACGAAAAACATCAATTGAATTGAAGGTCACGTCGACATTATGACGTACACTTCTTTTGAGGCTCTAACAACGATGGCGCGAGCTATTTGTCGAAACTTAAGCGCTTCAGCTGAAAAGTGACAATTTGTGGCAGGGGAGGGGGGGGGGGGGAGGCTACTGGTGTGATATGTGTCGTTTGCTTTGCTTAGCTGTCAGTGTTAAATATCTGGAACTATGTGTACGGAGTGATCTGAAGTGCAGCGACCGTATAAGACTAATGGCAGGTAAAAACAAAAATATCAGAAATTGAGTCTGCCTTGATGCAAAACACTTTGTTACTTGTTTACTTATTTCCCAAACTAGTTTCGGCAACAAGTATCACCATCATGAGTGGTTTTTTTTTAATCTAAAACACGCAGAAAATTCCATAGTTAAACACATTAACACATTATTACATTTTTACTGTTAGTTTTTTGAAATAGTTTTCTATCAATACTTGTCTACTACCTTATTTATTGTATGTTATGGCATGCTACGATGAGCAATGTTTTTAAGAATTATTCTCGCTGTGGCCTTGCGGTTCTAGGCGCTACAGGCTGGAACCGGGCGGCCGCTACGGTCGCAGGTTCGAATCCTGCCTCGGGCATGGATGTGTGTGATGTCCTTAGATTCGTTACGTTTAATTAGTTCTAAGTTGTAAGCGACTGATGACATCTGAATTTAAGTCGCATAGTGCTCAGAGCCATTTGAACCATTTATTCTCGCTGTTTGCGCCGTATTTTCTGTGCTTTTCTCTGTTTACCGTTTTCTTCTCAGCGTACATCATGTCATCTGCAACTATGTGAGCGGCTGTTAGTAAACAAATACTAGAAGGTGAACTCAGTATGTCTACTATATACACTTGGGGCTGTAGAACCCAGTTTTGGAGTGTATTGGGCTGTTAGTTATTCGTGTACTCACGTTCGTTGGACGGCATCTAGCTGATTCTTTACACAGTAAAACAAAACTTTCGCACTTTGTTTACGATCAAGAACATTACACCATCTTGCTATTCGCGGGTGTCGCGAGAGGTGTATCGCATGTTGCGAGAAGGCTATGAAAACTGTAGCGGGAATTACGACGACTTCTGTTCCTTATTTATGTCTCTCTGTGTGGTGGGGGAGTAGTTCTTTTGTGTGTGTGTGTTTACTGTTCTGTGTCCTTGGTCAGTTCTCTCAGAGGGGTAAAAAGTGTGTTGCTGCAAAGAGTTGTGTTTTCGTTTATTACAGGCAAAGCAGATGTCAGACAGATCGATGAGAGAATCCTCATGGAATGTAGTACATTCATGGAGGGTGTAGCTTACAAAATCTCTCGTTAGACCTATAATTCAACCGTGCTAAGCAGTGTGGATACCACAAGGGTAGGACTGATGGAAGAAACAGATAATATCCCACGAAGAGCAGTGCGTTTCCTCACAGATTCGTTTCGTATGCGCGAACTCCAGTGGTGGGCACTGCAAGAGAGAAGTTGTGCATTGCTACATGATGTTTAAATGCCGAGACCGGACACCAGAAGAGTCAACCGATGTATTGCCTCCACCTATGCATATCTGGCGGAAACAACATTAAGCTAAAATTAGAGAGATTCGAGTTCACATGAAGGGTTACCATAATCGTTCTTCTTTCCGACCATTCGTGACTAACAGGAAAGAGGGACAGTTACAGGGATACATGAAGTACCCCCCGCCATAAACCATAAGGAGGATAGCGGAGTATACATTACATGTAGATTTTTATGTTGGCGACACTGACGTCAGCCATCTTTCATTTGTTATAAGTGATCAGTTCCATCACCTGCACCAGGCGAACGGTCTACCCGACGGGGGGCCTTAGCCACACAACATTTCATTTCATTTTTCATCTGTTTACGTCTGCAGATGAGAAAGAAACGAACACATTACGGAGGGTTTTTCATTTACTCGTAGGCTGTAAAACGAAGAAACAATCTTAAAATTTGAAGAGAAGATATGAATTTCCACACCTAGAAAAGAAGGTGCGTTGAAAGATTAAAAAGTCAGCACATCCAACAAAGTCGTGATTCTTCTACTTAAAACGCTCACGAGGGGTTGAAATACTTGCTACGAGGGCGTGCTGAAAAGTAATGCCTCCGAACTCTGTTGAGGTCGGTTGGTCGAGTGTGCCGCTTCTCTGACCTAAGTTTCAATCCTCTGCCGCCAGGGGGGCTCCGAATTGTAGCGTGTGACATGGCGGTATCTAACTTAACTCTGTCGGTACCTGACACAGACGGGGATCTAGGGGATGGTGGAGGGGTAGGGGGAGGAGAGGGAGGAGGGACCGTGGTATCTGTCCCGGGCGGCAATTTCAGGGGGGCGCCAAATTCATGTTCTTGAAGAGAAAACCTTGTTTCACAAAATACCTAGCAACCAGCGGACTATGGTCTATCGATTATTCATATTATTTTGACACGCATCCCTGTTGGTTTTCGAACATTTTTGAACTACTAAGTTGGTTTCTGAAAGAATAATCGACATCTACATCTACATCCACACTCCGCAAGCCACCTGGCGGTGTGTGGCGGACGGTACCCTGAGTACCTCTATCGGTTCTCCCTTCTATTCCAGTCTCGTATTGTTCGTGGAAAGAAAGATTGTCGGTATGCCTCTGTGAGGGCTCTAATCTCTTTGATTTTATCCTCATGGCCTCTTCGCGAGATATACGTAGGAGGGAGCAATATACTGCTCGACTCCTCGGTGAACGTATGTTCTCGAAATTTCAACAAAAGCTCGTAACGAGCTACTGAGCGTCTCTCCTGCAGAGTCTTCCACTGGAGTTTATCTATCATCTCTGTAAGGCTTTCGCGATTACTATATGATCCTGTAACGAAGCGCGCTGCTCTCCGTTGGATCTTCTCTATCTCTTCTATCAATCCTATCTGGTACGGATTCCACACTGGTGAGCAATATTCAAGCAGTGGGCGAACAAGTGTACTGTAACCTACTTCCTTTGTTTTCGGATTGCATTTCCTTAGGATTCTTCCAATGAATCTCAGTCTGGCGTCTGCCTTACCGACGATCAACTTTATATGATCATTCCATTTTAAATCACTCCTAATGCCTACTCCCAGATAATTTATGAAATTAACTGCTTCCAGTTGCTGACCTGCTATATTGTAGCAAAATGATAAGGGATCTTTCTTTCTGTGTATTCGCAGCACGTTACACTTGTCCACATTGAGACTCAACTGCCATTCCCCGCACCACGTGTCAATTGATTTTTGAATGTGCGCATAGTATAGGCTTATGTGATGTGTCTGACAGAGGCATCCCGTCGCATCTAGAAATAAAAAACTTTCCCGCAGATGAAGGAGGACGGAGCTATACGAGCTGAGCCGAATAAACCCGAACGGGTGAACGCCAATCGCTGTTTGTTTGGTTGATTGGATGTGCAAGTGGTCAGCGTAGTTATAATTACTAGCGAAATCAATAGATTCACACTACTACCAGAGTGGAAATAAACGACTAACAGGAATAACGGGCGAGCAAAGTTACATACTAATCTTCACGGTGTATCCAAATTTTTGCCAGACTGCTACACCATCAAGAGCCAGTTGCACACTTCCCCGGTTAGCAGCCGCGCAAGTTCTATTCACGGAATAATGCGGAGAACTCCTTGTACGAACACGTAATAATGCCTAACCGGAGACTAAACTGGCGATTCGGGCAGGATTAGTGAAGTTAACCGGAGAATAAGTTTTGACAATGGCAGGAATAGTTATAGAATTAGTGTTGACAAGATTGTTTGTTAAAACAAGGAAAGAGAACAAACAGTGACATTACACAAATTATATGGAAGGATATGACAATTCCAGTTTTATATAAAAATTTCGTACTACTGCTTATCGATCTCATGCTTCAGAAACTGGAGCTAATGAGTGAAATATGAAATTGTTCCGTAGCGTAAGACTTTTTACTTGTAGTAGATCCAACAGGCATGTGATATTGGTACTTGTTGAATTATATTCTGACGTATTAGCTACGTAAATGAGGTAGATACAAGAGACCATTTGTGCCAAAACAGCCTCGCTTATTTGGCGTGTTACAACTGCTGCAATATCTTGAAGACAGTGACAAAACAGATGTAATCAAATCGAGAAACCACACCAGTCTTTGGTACTGTTCGTATTAACAGCATTTTCAGTATTAGACAACGATATTTTGATTTTTCATGTAGCAAAACGTTTGACTAATTTAATGAGGTCATAAATTCTTTCGCGGAAAGCAAAGCACGCCGCGCTTATGTTTTGCCTTACTGGTTTCATGTTCCCTACATTTAATTTTATGTCACACAAAAGAGAAAGCTGTTAGCTAACAGACAAAGAGTGAAAATTTTCTTAAGAGGTCTTATTCTCCTGGTTACAAATAATCCCAACCAGTATTAACTGTGAGTTTTTTTTTTTTTTTTTTTTAATGTGTGTAGGATGTCAAACCGGCCGAAAGCGAGCAGGAGAGGCACCAGGGCACATTTTAATTTCCGCTGTCCTGAATAGAGCTTTGATGGCCTCCAGTAGGAGTGAAATACAGTGACGTGCGATAGAAGAATGCTGTGTGAAGAGGCGCGGCACCGCACTTTGGCACACTTAAGACCACATAAATGTGTTACATTCCTTCGAACATATGTTTTATATGTCAGTTTTATATGTCAAAGTCTTCATAAAGATATGCGGTACAAAATAAACATATTTGAAAAAACAATTATGGTATTACATTTTTGACGTCCTCGAGAGGCAGGGGTCGCCACTATCAAGTTTTTGAACCGGTTCGGAAATATCTTAGATCCAGCGCTGGCCTGCTAAACAGCGCGCTGTAATCCCTTTGAAAGAAACAAAACGCAGGAAACAGTCACAGACCTCTGTTCAACATATCCGTCAGATCGTATACAGATCAAGTGCGGTTCGCACACGTTTCCCCGGGGCACTCCTGACGGTACCTTGTCTCTTCTGAACAATTGCTGTCGAGAGCAACGTTCTGCGATTTGTACGCTCACATATCGGGGAACCTTTCGTTAATAGTTTTCAGTAGCGCAACCTGTCAAACGCTCTCGGAGAACTGGAATCTGCCTGTTGCCCTACATACATAGTTCACAGGATATAGTGCAAAAAATGAAAAATGCGGGAACTGCGTTTCGCTCGAGCGGCTCTTTCTAAATCCGTTGACAGAATTTAAAAAAAAATTAAATCAGCTGTAGAATGGTTCAAATGGCTCTGAGCACTATGCGACTTAACTTCTGAGGTCATCAGTCGCCTAGAACTTAGAACTAATTAAACCTAACTAACTTAAGGACATCACACACATCCATGCCCGAGGCAGGATTCGAACCTGCGACCGTAGCGGTCGCTCGGCTCCAGACTGTAGCGCCTAGAACCGCACAGCCAATCCGGCCGGCAGCTGTAGAATGTGGTGACAACATTGAACATTTGTGCTGGACAGGGACTCGAAACCGGATATCCCGCTTATCGCGAGCTGTCGCTTTACTGCACTATTGGGCATTAAAATTGCTACACCACGAGGATGACGTGCTACAGACGCAAAATTTAACCGACAGGAAGAAGATGCTGTGATATGCAAATGATTACCTTTTCAGAGCATTCACACAAGTTTGGCGCCGGTGGCGACACCTACAACGTCCTGACATGAGGAAAGTTTCCAATCGATTTCTCATACACAAACAGCAGTTGACCGGCGTTGCCTGGTGAAACGTTGTTGTGATGCCTCGTGTAAGGAGGAGAAATGCGTACCATCACGTTTCCGACTTTGATAAAGGTCGAATTGTAGCCTATCGCGATTGCGGTTTATCGTGTCGCGACATTGCTGCTCGCGTTGGTCGAGATCCAATGACTGTTAGCAGAATATGAAATCGGTGGATTCAGGAGGGTAATACGGAACGCCGTACTGGATCTCAACGGCCTCGTGTCAATAGCAGCCGAGATGACAGGCTTCTATCCCCATGGCTGTAACGGATCGTGCAGCCACGTCTCGATGCCTGAGTCAACAGATGGGGACGTTTGCAAGAACACAACCATCTGCACGAACAGTTCGACGACGTTTGCAGCAGCATGGACTATCAGTTCGGAGACCATGTCTGCAGTTATCCTTGACGCTGCATCACAGACAGGAGCGCCTGCGATGGTGTACTCAACGACGAACCTGGGTGCACCAATGGAAAAACGTCATTTTTTCGGATGAATCCAGGTTCTGTTTACAGCATCATGATGGTCGCATCCGTGTTTGGCGACATCGCGGTGAAAGCACATTGGAAGCGTGTATTCGTCATCGCCATACTGGCGTATCACCCGGCGTGATGGTATGGGGTGCCATTGGTTACACGTCTCGGTCACCTATTGTTCGCATTGACGGCACTTTGAAAAGTGGACGTTACATTTCAGATGTGTAACGACCCGTGGCTCTACCCTTCATTCTATCCCTGTGAAACCCTACATTTCAGCAGGATAATGCACGACCGCATGTTGCAGGTCCTGTACGGGCCTTTCTGGATACAGAAAATGTTCGACTGCTGCCCTGGCCAGCTCATTCTCCAGACCTCTCACCAACTGAAAACGTCTGGTCAATGGTGGCCGAGCAACTGGCTCGTCACAATACGCCATTCACTAATCTTGGATGAACTGTGGTATCGTCTTGAAGCTGTACACGCCATCCAAGCTCTGTTTGACTCAATGCCCAGGCGTATCAAGGCCGTTATTACGGCCAGAGGTGGTTGTTCTGGGTACTGATTTCTCAGGATCCATGCACCCAAATTGCGTGAAAATGTAATCACATGTCAGTTCTAGTATAATATATTTGTCCAATGAATACTCGTTTATGATTTGCATTTCTTCTTGGTGTAGCAATTTTAATGACCGGTAGTGTATTTGGCGAGCCATAGACGACCCACGCCCAGGCCCAAACTTCTGTATGTTGGCAACCACCTATCTACAACCTGTACTCTTACATCCGTTAAGTATATTCCCGTTCTGGTAAAACATTTTACTTGAAAGCCGCTTGGCCGGTATTGGCAGATAAATATGATACTGCAAGGCCTGTGTTGAGAAGTTTGTGGCACAACTTTACTAGAAAAAGGGATCGGTTGGTAGGACATGTTCTGAGGCATCAAGGGATCAAAAATTTAGCATTGGAGGGCGGCGTGGAGGGTAAAAATTGTAGAGGGAGACCAAGAGATGAATACACTAAGCAGATTCAGAAGGATGTAGATTGCAGTAGGTACTGGGAGATGAAGCTTGCACATGATAGAGTGGCATGGAGAGCTGCATCAAACCAGTCTCAGGACTGAAAACAACAACAACAACAACAACATGCCTGTGTTATTCTGAATTACAACGGAATGGTATTTTTAATTATAATATGCTCAAGAATTCTGCAGCATGCCGATTTCAAACTCCATCAGTTGCTTTCTAACGCCACAGATAACTATTCTTAAAAATTTGTCACAGGAAACACGGCTTTTCACTACCATCGTGTAACATTAGATTTTCGAAAGCAGTCATACTTCATACATACAGTTCTGAAATGGAGTCCGAAACACAAAATTGCGGAAGAGTACGAGTTTGTAATGTTTAAGTGGAGGAGTGCAACAATTTGCGGGATGTGAAATTACGGTTACCAGTCGAAAACTATTTCGGACTATATGATTACTGTGGAAAAGCAAACTCTGAAAAAATGACTTGTTTTTAACTTTCAGATAAACACAAAATTTCAGTTGATAATATGCCTTTAGACATCGATTAAGTATTTGTCTTTAGTTTAACTATGTAAAACTTAATGGATCATCGCCTCGTAATAATTAATGATGGAATAACTCCAATTATTCATGAGTAATTGTCAAATAACTGAAATGGACAGATCTTTTAGCTATCACTCAACAATATGATTCTAAAGTTCAATGAAAGATTGAGAAAAGAACATGTCCCTTGTCGCACGCACTAGGCAGTTCAGTGTCTACCGAACATTTCACACAATACGTTGAAAATAAAAGTCGTAGGCCTATTTAAAGAGTGACTCATGCGCTACAATACTAAATCAATACTTTACCTGGAGGCAATGAAGTGATGTTTAGTCGTTTTCGTCGACCGTATCATGCAAAAAAATGGTTCAAATGGCTCTGAGCACTATGGGACTCAACTGCTGAGGTCATTAGTCCCCTAGAACTTAGAACTAGTTAAACCTAACTAACCTAAGGACATCACAAACATCCATGCCCGAGGCAGGATTCGAACCTGCGACCGTAGCGGTCTTGCGGTTCCAGACTGCAGCGCCTTTAACCGCACGGCCACTTCGGCCGGCGCGTATCATGCACACAGAATACTTATACAGCGCACACATGACTCCCCTCAATATTTGCAATACGCTGTAGAGCTTGTGTTGCCTACTCATTTTCCAAGACATGGAATCACTCACAATGGGTCTTCCCTCCGTCTTATCTACATCGTTTCTATGAGTAACATAACTGCTTATCAATTCCTATACAGTTGGCCGCGGTGGCCGAACGGTTCGCCGGCACGGTTGCTCAGCGTGTACGGTCAGAGAGTTAGCTGCCCTCTGTAACAAAAAAAAAAAAAAAAAAAAAAAAAAAAAAAAACGGCTCAACACTGAACTTGAACAGGTGTCATGGGACATCTGCACCGAACAAATGCACCGACCAATATCGAACAAAATGAGGGGGGGAAAAAGCGGTTCTAGGCGCTACAGTCCGAAACCGGGCGACTGCTACGGTCGCAGGTTCGAGTCCTGCCTCGGGCATGGATGTGTGTGATGTCCTTAGTTAGGTTTAAGTAGTTCTAAGTTCTAGGGGACTGATGACCTCAGAAGTTAAGTCCCATAGTGCTCAGAGCCATTTGAACCATTTTCTTTTTTTTAAATTCCTATACATAGATTGTCAAGACCCCAATATAAAACTACTTAATATCTATACATAAATTCAAGAAAATGCAAAACAATGCAATTAGTTTACAGAATACATCGGTATGAAAAAAATAAGCAAGCATCTTAAAAATTTTTTCTTATGCCCTAGTGTATAGCAACGTGTTAGTGCTAAAAAGGATATGGCACATGAAGGACTATTCAGTCAATGGATTTTATTTCTAAAATAAATCTATATGCAGGAAATTGTATTCGTGTCTAAACTCTACAAACAGTTCTTTAATTGTGACGAAATTCCATTCCGAAAAATTACATTTGCTACATAATTTAGCGAATATTTTCAGTGTAGGCTCTGAAGGCAGGCACAGTCGCTTGATGGGTATTTGATAGTATCCGATAGCCCTACCGCCTTAACTGATGAAGCTATCTATGGACGACCCAATATCACGCAAATAGGTATTGGGCGTACGTTGGCAGCAGGAATATGTGCAGATGAGGTAAAATGAAAGTGATTATAGCGGGAAATCGTCAAAAACGGTGAGAGCTCTCCTCTACAAGACTTCCACATGTCGATAGGTACTGGCTTAGAAAATAGGGTAATTTGTCCTCGATAATGGGTATGATTTTCTGTAGCTGAATTTCCGGGTGGGAGTCTCAATTGGATGCCAATTCGGCGACTTGTGTGTCGCTGATCTACCCATGTTATGAAACAGAGAAAGGGAACCTACAGTTTAATGTGGTATCCGAAGCTCTTGCCGCTCCCAGCATCTCCTCTTGCCGTGAAGCAGAATTAAAAGAGACTGAAAATTTCCACCCTCTGACTGGAATTCTGTCCGGCGACATCGCGATTTCTTTATCGCGAGGCCACCATGCCCGATTTTGACAACGGGCAGGTCTGACCAACTCCGACTGTGGGACGATACTCATTTCGATGGCAACGCATCAGTATGAAGTCCTGCGGTCACTGGTCGACGGTTCTCATTTCTGCCTGGTGGCTAAACCTACTCTTCATTGGGGTGACTTTCCCGGGCTAGTTATCGAGGCAGCATGAGGAGCTGGTGGCGGGCGTGTCAGGAGTCACTATCATTACAGGTGATCTGGTCTGGTTTTCGTAAAGTAATCTCCCAGTATTGCTTGTGGGTATTTAATTAACACCTCAGTATCGATTCTGGAATAGCGAGTTTGGTCGCTGGATTTCAGCGTTCACAACCGGTTTTCGGCTCCACGTAAACGCTCTGTCGCATTGGAGTCATGACTGGGTTGCTGTGTCGCTATTTAGTTTCTAAAATATTGGTTAATATAGACGAAGTTAGTGGAGTGAAAGAGAGGAAGAAATTTTTATTTTACAAGGAAGTTAAACATTTTCTATACTGAAATAAAGGTAATCACATTCACTCTTCGTTAGATGGGAAGATATACACAAATGCGAGTAGACTTATTGAATTGGCAAAATCAAATTACTTGACAACGACACTAAACCTTCCTAAGGGCCTTATTTGTAAACTACTATACCGTCTCTCTCTTATTGGCAAAGGCTGTCTCACAAAATTAATGGCTGGTGAGGAAAAACAATCGCTAATTCTGTGTACAAGGATAGGTATGTAACTATTCATTTGAACGTTTTGTAGATATTTGAGTTCTCCAGAATGTTGGAGCGCAATAATATCTCACCACACATCACTTCACTCTTTCTTTAGACAACATGGGTTATCTAGATGGATGTAACGAACCAGTTTAGCACGCATTAACAGACGTATGCAAGACTTTCATACATTTCTACGCAAAAGTCTACTGTTGTTCGTAAGGAAATCGAAGTCCCATTTACTGAAAATATTAGGAGGCTACCGTTAACTTCAACTTGATAACGAAACCGGAAAAGCTAATTTACAGGCATTTCACGCGTAAAGTAACTGAGGGACAAAAGTCAAGGGTTTCAAATGGCTCTGAGCACTATGGGACTTAAGTTCTTCGGTCATCAGTCCCCTAGAACTTAAAACTGCTTAAACCTAACTAACCTAAGGACATCACACACATTCATGCCCGAGGCAGGATTCGAACCTGCGACCGTAGCGGTCGCGTGGTTCCAGACTGTAGCGCCTAGAACCGCTCGGCCACCCCGGCCGGCAAAAGTCAAGGGGTTCTTCATAACATCGTGTGGAACTTGTCCTGTGTAGTACAGCAGCTCGAAGTGGCATGGACTCAAGAAGCCGTAAGTCCCCAGCAGAAATTCTGAGCATTGCTGCCCCTATAACCACCCATAACTGCGGAAGGTCCCGGCGGAGGTTCGAGTCCTTCCTCGGGTATGCGTGTGTGTGTGTTTGTCCTTAGGATAATTTAGGTTAAATAGTGTGTAAGCTTCGGGACTGATGACCTTAGCAGTTAAGTCCCATAAGATTTCACACACATTTGAACATTTGTACTGCGGAAGTATTGCAGGTGCAGCATTTTGCGCATGAACTTACCTTTCGATTATGCCCCATTTCGGGCAATCTAGGAGGACAAATCATTCGCTCGAATTCTCGTGTTCGTCAAGTCAGCCGCAAACAATTGCGGTCTGGTGACATC
Source organism: Schistocerca americana (assembly GCF_021461395.2). Lineage (NCBI taxonomy): Eukaryota > Metazoa > Arthropoda > Insecta > Orthoptera > Acrididae > Schistocerca > Schistocerca americana. The sequence continues at coordinate 308,493,990 of NC_060121.1, read as the reverse complement.
GCGCATGTCATCCATAAAAATTGCATCATTGTTTGGAAACATGAAGTCTATGAACCAGGTAGCCGAACATAACCATTTAAAGTTGATTAACGGTTCAGTAGGACCAGAGGACCCAGTCCGTTCCATGTAAACACAGATCATACCATTACGGAACCACCACAAGCTTAAAGAGTACCTTGTTGACAACTTGGGCCCATGGCTTCGTGGGCTGTGCGCCGTGCTTACCCTACTATCAGCTCTTACCAAGTAAAATCGGGACTCATCTGATTAGGCAACGGTTTTCCAGGTGTACCAAACGGTATGGTCACGAACCCAAGAGAGACGCTGCAGGCGATGTGTTACCAAAGGCACTCGCGTCGGTCATTTTCTGCGTAGCCCATTAACGCCAAGTTTCGTCGCACTGTCGTAACGGATACGTTTGTCGTACATCCCAAATTTATTTCTGCGGTAATTTCACTCAGAGTTGCTTGTCTCTTAGCACTAACAACTCTCCGCAAACGCTGCTGTTGTTAAGTGAAGGCCACCGATCACCGTGTTGTCGGTGGTGAGAGGCTATACTGAGGACAATAACACCTGAAATTTGGTATTCTTCGTACAATATTGATTTCGGAATATTGAATTTCCTAATGGTTTCCGAAATGGAATATCCCATGCGTCTAACTACATCTACGATCCCGCGTTCAAAGTCTGTTAATTCCTGTCGTGTGGCGGTAGTTACGTTGAAAACTTTTTCATATGAATCGCCTGAGGGGAAGTGACAGCCGCGCGGTATTAGCCGAGCGGTGTAATGGCGCTGCAGTCATGGACTGTGCGGCTGGTCCCGGCGGAGGTTCGAGTCCTCCCTCGGGCGTGGGTGTGTGTGTTTGTCTTTAGGATAATTTAGGTTAAGTAGTGTGTAAGCTTAAGGACTGATGACCTTAGCAGTTAAGTCCCATAAGATTTCACACACATTTGAACATATTGAAACTGTAGCTTCCCTTTCTCCGTCTGCATAACATGGGTAGATCAGGACACACAAGTCGTCGAATTGGCAGCCAACTGAAAGACTCCCAACCGGCAATTTTTTTTTTTTTGAAATGACAGCTTCGCCAATGCACTGCCCTTTTATACCTTGTGTAAGCGATGCCACCGCAATCTAGATATGTGCATATTGCTAATCGCTATCCTATGACGTTACTCACGTCAGTGTGTGGTCAGGCTAGCAAAATCGATTCGCTCTGGCATGTTAACACGACAACGAAAATCATTTTCCGTAATTTGAGTTTCGTCTCCTGTAATTTGTAGCACGGTGAGCAACTATTGAGAGGCAAGAGACAGTCTAAGGATCACGGAGAAAAGAGAGAGAGAGAGAGAGAGACGCGGGGGGGGGGGGGGGGGGGGGTGAGAGGGAGAGAGAGAGAGAGAGAGAGAGAGAGAGAGAGAGAGAGAGAGAGAGAGAGAGAGAGAGAGGGTGGGAGGGAGGGAGGGAGGGAGAATTGAGCTTGATGTAGATGGCAAAATGAATCAAGAATCCTTATTTCCTTCACTGTAGACTTATTGTTTAGATTTTTGTGAGGCATTAAAATTGGAAACAACAGTACTGAAAATGAGCCACATTGCGTATCAGAGCCTGAACGAGTAGTGCTCGGTTAAAAAGAAACAGAGAAATGAACTTCGCTTTCATCTCACGTTTGAATTCCCTGAAGGATTCGGCGAGGCACATTCGCGCTCGTAAATTCGGGCTCGGGGACGGAGCTTCCACACAGCCTCCATTGTGGCGTTATTCTGTGGCCCGCCCTCTGCGCCTTATAGCGAAACGCGGCGCGTGACCCACTCCAGCAGAAAGGATGGGAGCGGCGCGGCGCGCGAGGCGGATGTAATTCGCGGCCGACCTCAGGCGGGCGAACGCGCTCTGCGCCTCCTGTCGGAGTGGCAGCCGAGTTGTGCCAAGGGAGCAGAGCAGCGGCAGGGGGTGTGGGCGTGGGAGGCAGAGGCGGAGGGGCGTCCCGGGCTACTGGGTCAAGGCTGTAGCGGGGTCAGGGCCCGCGCTCCCCCCACCAATACTCCCTGGCCACCCTCTAGCGGCCGCGCCCGGAAACGCTGCGCGAGCACCACATCCCTACAGGGAGTCACAAAACCAACAGACATTTGTACGAGTCACGTGTTAGAAGGGTGCTGAATGCGGCTCCTGAGATCCTATTCACGTTCAAAAATAATTTTTAGTTATTTGTGTCCGATGTAGTTGACCCTTCACCTTCTCATCTTAACGTTCGAGAGGTACGTTCTTAAAACCGGACAAGTGCGAGAAGGATTTGCGCTCTGAAGATTCCGTACAAACTTAACACTGTATATAAATAATAAAAAAAATTTTCGGCTCAGTGGCCTGGGGCAACTCTTTCACAAACTGGTCTTTCAATCAGGCTTGCGTGTTCCTAGCCTACCCTAGTTATGCATCCCGATAGGGTGTCTACAATTTAGCGTGGAATCCGAACCAAATGTTCACATCGGAAGCTGCGCGGTCAGCGCGGTGGATTTGTAATCGAAGGGGCCCGGGTTGAATTCCTGGCCGGGTTGGAGATTTTCTGCGCTTGGGGACCGAGTATTGTGCTATCATTACGTTCGTATCGTCGTAAATGATATTTCACTATGAAGATGGCTGAATGACACGTCTCGAAAACCAATTAAAAATAAAGAAATAGAGAAAAACACATGTCGTTTCTGGCAGCTCCACACATTGTTGAGATGTTACAGTAAGAGGATTTGTCCACGTATTGACGATAAAATCAATAAATACATAACTCATAGCAAAAGCTGTAGAACTGAAAATAAAAAACACACACGCACATACAAAAACCCAATGTTATTATAAAATACGAACTTCGCGCCCAGAATACACAAAACAGTATGCTGCAACAAATGAATATCCAACAAACAGCGAAAGAGTGCGTGTTAAGCAGCATAGTTTACACCCATTCTAGAGGCATGAGAACGCGGAATCAACATAAAGTTAACTCTACACACACACACACACACACACACACACACACACACACACACACACACACACACAGCTCCACACCCCCCCCCCCACACACACACACACACCCTCCCCCACACACCCCCACCCAACACCCCCCCCCCACACACACACACCCACACCCTCCCCCCCCCACCCCCCACCCCCCACCCCCCCTCACACCCCCCCCCCAACACACACACCCCACACACACCCACACACACCCCACACACACCCACACACACCAACACCCACACCCACACACACCAACACCCACACCGACACACACCAACACCCACACCCACCCCCACACACCCACCCCCACCCCCACACACCCACCCCCACACACCCACACACCAACCCCCACACACCCACACACCCACACACCCACACACCCACACACACACACACACACACACACACACCCCTCCTTCCCCTCCTCTCCCCTACCCCCCACCAATTTATATCATTTCTAGTCGCCACATACCCAAAACATTTTCGAATGCTAGTACTTTAACATAAAGAATGACAGTTAAAGAATAAAGTAATGAATCTTTATTGACAGCGGAACGTAATAACAATAGCATTTATTGACAGCAGAACATAATATGATAACGGTAGTATTGTATTCTAACATTAGCTATGTGGAAAAAATATTTTATTTTAGGTCCAATAATTGGAAACTGAAAACTCTTGATTAATTGCAGATGAAAAACTGGAGCAAACTATCATCTGTACTGAAAGTATCACAGAGCCACAAAACCAACAGCATGTAATACTAAGATTTTTTTTCAGTTAATATTTTCCTTTTTATTATTATATAAATGTAAATTAAATACCATAAGCTCGAAGTCCGCAGCTCGTGGTCTCGCGGTCGCGTTGTCGCTTCCCGAACACGGGGTCGCGGGTTCGATTCCCGCCGGGGTAAGGGATTTTCACCTGCCTCGAGATGACTGGCTGTTTGTGTTGTCCTCCACATTTCATCATCATTCATGCACGTGGCAAGATTGGACTGAGAAAAGGTTGGGAATTTGTACGGGCGCTGATAACCGCGCAGTTGAGCGCCCCACAATCCCATCATCATCATCATCATCATCATCATCATCATCACCATAAGCTCGAAACGATTAGATAGCGTGATTCTTATAAACTTTTAACAAAACCCGAAGCGACGTAGATGAAGATGACTCTGAGACTAGTAGTTTAATACAAGACACAAAGGTCCGCAAATGTAGGGAAATACCCTAAAAGTGTATGCAAGTGTTGAACATGTGACGTCACCAGATGACGTGTCTCTCCACTCGTGCAGCGATTGGGCTAGTCGATCTTACCCTCGCAGAAAGGAGGCACCGATACACATCGCTCCACTACCCTGTTCAGTTTCCGAACGCGTTTTTTCTAAATGAGATCTGGTGTAAACGTAGAAGTTGCGAAATTATTGTCCTCACTGTAGCCAAGCAAAAGCTGCTTTTTTTTGTTTCCTTTTGTCCCTTCTTTTGTTTAGCAAAGAACTCTTAGATCATTTACTGGTAGCGGTGCAACTCTGGAGTTATACGCATTTAATTGTTGCGCGTATCGATAGATTTTCGTGGTACTGTGCTTTGCAGTTGACCAGCGGAGACCACGAGACCGTAAATAAGGTAATAAATTTTGTCTCGACATAAACACACAAGTTCCTAACGCAAATAGACTTCCTGCCAGACACAAGACTCTAACCCTGAGCCTCATGTTCTGAAGTCACGCACGTAGGCCCAGAGCCAGGCCGACTTGAATTCTTGACTTGCGTTTGGATTACCAGGTGCGATAGACCCATGGTTCCACCGCTGCACGTGCGGCAAGGTACGGCATCTGGTGATGTCATGTGTTCAACAGTTGTCATCCACTTTTGGGGTGTTTCCCTACATTTGCGGCCCAATGTATCTTGTTTTAAATTAGTTAGCGTCATCTACGTCACTTCAGGGGATTTTAGACGTTTATAAGAATCGCATTGTATATTAACATCCAAACCCACTGACCATGGTGGATCATCAATGCATGTTACGGTGTTCATCAAGAAGCATTTGAGTTTTCTCAAGGCAGTGGCATCTTTTCGTATTTACTTAATTTAATATCACGTAAGAATTCTTCAGTCTCATATTGCTCAATGTTGAATACTGAAAGCGGTCAGAGGTCTTCCACCCCAACGCAAGGTAAAGAAACAATCTACAAAAGATTTCAACGTGTTCACTCTACTCTATGGAGTCGCTCGATCAGTTACCACAGTTTTTACTCACAAAAGTTCATTAAATACAAGGCAGAACGAGGAACCATGGGTGGGAGGTACTTCCCATCTCTCCAGACTTCATTGCCAGTAGAAAAATTATGATTTTGCCACTGCTTCTTTATTAAAGCATCTCCTCATTCGGTCTCACGAGGCTGAGGGTACCCCATTTCCAAACTTACTTACTGGGAATTGAATCCGGGTCATGCAGCACCGAAGACAACGACGTTAACCTTTTTCATTAACTAAGGACCTTAGATTTCAACATATAAATTAGGAAACCATTCTCGTTTATTTGACGACACTTTTTAAAATGTGGTAATCGGGGAATGGAAGGTTAAATAGCATAACAAATGCCTACTGCTAAAGAAAGAAGCTAGGGTGCGTATTCTGTTTCTCGCACTTCAGGGCAAGAGTGTGTATATTACGAGCTTTTCGATGAGCTGTGAGCTAACAGGAATCAGTATATCACTTTCACATGGAAAGAAATACAATATTCACAGATCATATGCAGAGTTCGTAAACAGTTATAAATCGTAAATAAATATTAATCGAGGGTTACATACTTTTCATGATATGTAACTGCTTCCTTCATAGTATAAAGTGCTTAAGTGTCATTTTTTGCAGTAAAATATTTAGTTCAGCATAAATGAAGTTTGCAAAAATCCATCTGTGAGAAACATTTGTGCTGACCTCATCATGTAAGCTTCTACTCTACATGCCAGTCTATGTGAAGTTTGCTGGGATCAATAAATCTGGCAGTCAAGATGCAGAACATTGCAGGTAAGGCACGAGTGCTACAAGAGAGTGGTCCACAACTGGGTCCTGAAGCTGAGACATTGCTATTATTCCATATGCGCGAAATCAGCCAGTGATCCATCAGAATCAATTCACTACGGACTTCTGTTACAGTGCTGACAACCAAGTACCGCATTGACTGATCCAATTTGAAAGCAAAGTGCACAGCATTCGATATAAGGGATAATATGATAACAATACAGGGAAATGAGGAATGTATCAGACCTCCAATAGTAGGGTCCTGCATATATGGATATGTTCCCTTCTTTACGAAGGAATCTTCGGGTTAATGGTGGTCGAGAAACTAACGTTAACAGCACTGACTTTGCGTAATATTAGAGTGGCGTAGAATACAAAGGATACATGACCTCCTGAGTGTAGTGCAATATTTCTTCATAATGCAGATTGGAATTGTGGAGCAAGGTATACGAGTACCAACTTTAAATGATATCACTGGACGAAACATTAATAATGTGTAGGTTGGAATAATGCCAAAATGCAAAAGCTCCTCCTCATTGACTTTGCATCTACAAAAAACCAGTGCAGAACTAATGCAGTCGAAGCCATAAAGCCAAGATACAACCAATCGTAGGATACTGGGGTCTCAATATATTGAGAACATGCTGACAAAGTGGATGAATTATTTCTTATGTTCCCCCTTGGACAGGCACCGCAGTTTATCCACCCGGCAACTCTTCATGGTCACAAATTCGAGGTCATAGCTTTAGATAGTTAGCTAATTCATGAGAGCAAACTATTTGTCGTACTGTCAGACACAAAACGAAGCCAACTCCCAAGACGTTCATTCACAAAAATTGAATAATATTGCAATGACATCTTTCTTAATTTGAACAATATTGGGCCATGTTTTATTCGTTTTCATGTGATACTAATACGTTTTTTGGTACCTTAACTTCCTTATGTGTATTCTGAGTATGTCTTTACATAATGGTCGCAGATCTCCAACACGACTTTATGTCGCAACATGCGGACAAAGTGGATGGTGGTTCGTTGGCTGGTTGATACGGGAGAGGGGACCAAACAGCGAGGTCATCGGTCATCGGATTAGGGAAGAATGGGGAAGGAAGTCGGCAGCGCTGTTTCAAAGGAACCATCCCGGCATTAGTCTGAAGTGATTTAGGGACATCATGGAAAACCTGGATCAGGACTGCTGGATGCGGGTTTGAACCGTCGCCCTCTCGAATGCGAATCCAGTCTGCTGATCACTGCGCCACCTCGCTCGGTAAGGAAACTGTGCCAAAATGGTCTCCCAGAAGATAAAAACGACTTTTACAGAAACATTGTCCTCTTTTTGCTCCTCTAATTGTAGATCATTTATTTCTGTTTATCTCATTTTTGAATATGTTGACGTTGAAATCAGTATCAAAATTATTGGAAATGAATATAGAGCTAATTAAATACTGGTATTAATAGTAGTGACAGTAGTAAATGTGTTGGCGCAGCGATGCTATCAGCATAAGATTACAAGATGTTTGTGCGACGAGCGAAATGTCTGAAAATCTCAATTGAAGTCCTTCAGTAGTTTTCTTACAAAGTTACCGTTTTCGTCTACACCCAGTAATTCTGGTGAAATGGTGGTTGCGGTTCTGCCGTGGTGTTAGAGGACAATTAACTGTTTAAATGAGTTTCGTAAACCAATCAGAGTGGAGTTACAAGTATCCTCGCGCATCTGCTCGGATCGATGCTGGCTGGAATAAACAGGTTTGCGGTGGAGGGCGCCCGCCGAACACTCGCTTGATGCAGACATAGAAGTGTGTGTGCCCGTGGATAAACCCAAAAGCCGGTGCATGCTATGGCCGCCATTCTTCTTCGCTTCATGGGGTAGGGTTATAGCCTGTTCCATCTTCATTGAAGCCAGTTGTTTCTCGGTCAGCCTACGCTGATGACCCGAAACATCATGACTTCTGACCTTCGCGAGACTGAATGCCTATTGTAGCTTTCAGGGCACGTGAGGCGTTAGGGAAAATATTCAGGGTGAGTGAGCTGCCCCTACCAATATCGTTTCATGCAACATGTAATGCCGTACCTAGCCCTCAAAAACCACGCGAGAGATTTTTACATTCCCTCTCTCGCTACGCGCAAACCATTGCTCCCATAGAAAAACAAATGTCAGGACCTTTTTGCAAAAAAATTAATGTAACTAAATTTCCTACTGGGATACGTTTTCGATGGAGGCCACGGTTTCAGGATTTCTACATGATGTTCGTGGCAGTCCCTCCTACCACTGTAGGAAAATTTCCGGCTAGACAGACTGTTCCCAATATTCGTCCTTTTTTTATCTCTATTGACTGGGTTATTGTACCACCAGCATAGCTGGCTATTTGTTAACATTATTAACTTAAACGTGCCTTGAGGCCAACGGAAGAAAAAAGACTTTAACAATTACGCTAGAACTAATTACGTTGACAATTCGGTCCAAACTTAACCCCTACAAAAACAGCAGTTTCGTAGTCAGAAGACCTGACGAATATAACGAAATAATTGTTTATTTTACGCTGTTAAAATTCAAAAAACTATTAGGTAAAATTTATACAAAAGGCCAGTTTTACAATTTTTAAGTATGCAACTAATCCGGTGGCGTAATAAGGCCAGTCAATGAAGACCAAAAAAGATCATACGTGGGAAACAATTCGTGCATTCTCAAATTTTTCTACAGTGATAAGGAGTTCCATGACCAACGTTCTCACTAGGGGGGGGGGGGGGGAGGGGGGCTGGGTATGGGAGTGAGGATGCAATTGAAGGTCACTTTTCTTGAATAGCTCAAAACTGCGACCTCTGGCGAAAACACATCACAGAGCACAGAATTTAACTACATTAAGTTTCCAACGAAAAGGTACAACTTTGTTCTGAAGGACTAACAGTTTATGCATAGCGACCGAGAGGATATGAAAACCTTGTGCTTGGATTTTGAAAGCCACATATAACACAGCAAGTTGCACAAAATGACATCGTTAGGGACAGCTTGAGAGGTGGCATGAGCCCCCTCTCATATTTCTATCTTACTCTGAGTAATTAGATTTTCCTCTCTAATTGCATGCGGTGAAAAGTTGCTATTCCTTCACATGCGAACTTCCCACGCAGTGTCTCAGGTCACCTGGGTGGTCCGGTGACAGGCGGGTACTACTGATCTTGAAAGGGTTAAGCCGACGGGTGTGAGGGAGTCGAGTGGATGCTTTCCAGACACCGACCTTGTCATAAGAGCGGGGGCGACACAGGGGCGGCTGGGCTAGAGATTCCGTTACTTTGCAGAAACCAAGTGAAAACACTTTCTGGTGGGCTACCAGCTAGGCAAATGCCCGAGTTTTCTGCAAAATGGTAACTGTGATTGGCTTGCTCAGGGGATAGCTCCGTGACGTAGAGAAATCGGCGCAGAAATTGGCGGCAATTATCTCCATTGGTGGAATAGTAGTGCATCAGCAACAGAATGGAATTTTCCGCCGGTTTTCGAGTTTCTGATTGGAACGTTTAACCACACCCACTGTCGTGGGGGCGGGAATGTTCTGTGTTCGGGTTGTATGGGTGCTCTTGAGAGAGTCGGCTCTCGCTTTTCGGTCGGAGTAGGATACAAGACTGAGCTCTCGCTGCTCTGGACAGCCTGCCTTCCGTTGGCTGTCTAATATACTTTCATTTACTTGTAACTGTTTGATGGAGTTGCTGTAGTTTAGGCTTCAACGTAACTTTCCGAGCACAGTTGGCAATTAAGCGTTCTGCGTATAAGCGGCCTATGTTTTCCGTCTTGAGCAGTTTTGGCTAAAGTTGACTGTATCGGAGTTACTGTGTGACTTCGCTTGTTAAAAATCAATCACTGTACCGTCAGTGTTTGTGTGGAGAGCCTTCTTTGTCTCGCTCAGAGGCGCATTTGTATTATAGGAAGTCTTTAGTTTGGAACAACCAGACCAGGATAATTTGTTTCGGGCTATACTCGCGACATTATCATCACCACGACTGGACGTCGAAGCAACCAGCCATCGCTTCCGGTACGCCAGATCGTGTTCTTGCAGTTAAGAGGACAGCTTGGTAATGTATGTCCACAGCACCGACAGATTAGGGAATTTTGCTCTGTGATAATCAGAGCTCAGCAGAGCGCGCCTGTTCCCGTCTTTTCTTACGTGGTTCTGTCTTGGGTGTTCATTGAGTTCTCACTACTGTAACAGCAATTAATGTTGGGTTGTCTGGGTGTTTCTCTTAAGATTTGAGTTGCAAGGAATTGGCTCCACAGACCACAGACCACTTCACCTTCACAGCATTTATTTGAGTATTCAATTTGACGTATTGTAAATGTCTCATGTATTGTGCTGATTATTTTGAGTTTAGTCATAATGAATCAAATTGTTATTTTGGACAGAACTTTCATTCTGTAGGTCGGTAGAGCAACCCTTTCATTTCTCACCACGTTAATGAAACTTATTTATCAAATTTTCTACTCCACTTGCAGGGTCGATTAGAGTCAGTTCTCGTTTCTTCTTAATCCATGTGCAACAGCAAAAGTCGGAGTTAGAAAAGGGGGAGGGGGCTTAGAGCATTATTTCCATATGAAGATTCTAGAAGAATTTAGTGTTAAATACACTGCTAGCCCCGTCACCTCGCAAGCTGAATCACCTTGTGTAAGCAAAGCAGAGACGAAGGGTGATTCATCCCGCAAGGGAAATTCCACGCCCCTCCGTCTGCTCCGAATGGCAGACGTCATCGTAGCATTAAACTACAGAGAGGAATGCGGAACGGTTTTACTACGTGTCCGCGTACATTTGACAATGTTTTGGCACCAGAGACTGACTTATAAAGTTCTCACACAGGGAATAACAAGCTCCCTAGGCAACTGCTCACCAGCTACCGACACTAAGTGATCAAGAGTATCTGGACACCGCAAAAACACACTATTTCTAATTAGGTGCCTTGTGCTGCCACCTTCTGATAGGTAATCCATATCAGCGACCTCAGTAGTCTTTAGACATCGTGAGAGAGCAGAATGGGGCGCTCCGCGGAGCTCACGGGCTTTGAACGTGATCAGATGATTGGGTATCACTTGTGTCACACGTCAGTAGGCGAGATTACCACACTCCCGAACATCCCTAGGTCCACTGTTTCCGATGTGATAATGAAGTGGAAACGTGAAGGGACACGTGCAGCACAAAAGCGTCGCCTGTTGACTGACAGACAGCCGACAGTTGAAGAGGGTCGTAATGTGTAGTAGGCAGACATCTATCCAGACCATCACACAGGAATTCCAAACTGCATCAGAATTCACAATGACAGTTATTCAGGAGGTGAGAAAACGTGGATTTCATAGTCAAGCTGCTCCTCATAAGCCACACATAACGCCGGTAAATGCGAAACGACGCTTCGCTTGGTGGAAGGAGCGTGAACATTGGACGACTGAACAGTGGAAAAAAAATGTTGTGTGCAGTGACGAGTCACGGTGCACATTGTGGCGATCCGATGGCAGGGTGTGAGTATGGTAAATGCCGGGTGAACATCATCTGCCAGCGTGTGTAGTGCCAACAGTAAAATTCGGAGGCAGTGGTGCTAAGGTGTGGTCATGGTTTTCATGGAGGGGGCATGCGTCCGTTGTTGTTTTGCGTGGCACTATCACAGCACACGCCTACATTGGTGGTTTAATCACCTTCTTGCTTCCCACTGTTTAAGAGCAATTCGGGGATGGCGATTGCATACTTAAACACGATCGAGCACCTGTTCATCATGCACGACCTGTGGCGGAGTGGTTACACGACAATAACATCCTTGTAATGGACTGGCCTGCACAGAGTCCTGACCTGAATCCCATAGAACACCTTTGGGATGTTTTGGAACGCTGACTTCATGCCAGGCCTCACCGACATCGATACCTGTTCTCAGTGCAGCACTCCGTGAAGAATGGGCTGCCATTCCCAAAACACCTTCCAGCACCTGATTGAACGTATGCCTGCGAGAGTGGAAGCTATCATCAGGGCTATGGGTGGGCCAACACATTATTGAATTCCAGCATTACCGATGGAGGGCGCCACGAACTTTTAAGTCATTTTCAGCCAGCTGTGCGGATACTTTTGATCACATAGTGTAGAAAACCGCCCATTCGTTGAGAAGCATAGACGTGCTTGTGGGATTGCCTCAGGGGACACTGCTGGGCCCTGTCTTGTTCTTCTGACAACAACTCGCGTCACCAGATACATATACACTGCCGATCACACTCATCTACTGATCACACTCATCTGCGGGCAGAGACGACCAGAAGTGATAACAGGAAAACTCAACGATTTCTGCAGAGACATCCAAACGTGGGCAACAGACTGGCGCTATAAGTTTAAAGCTGCGGAGAGTATCCTTACAAAACGATGGCCAGAGCAGTGGGTGACAATTTATTCAACTAGCCACTACCATGGACTCCGCCTGAGAGATATATTGGGTTAACGCTTGAGCGCTACTCGTTGGCATGTTCCAGGAAATTTCCCAGACCGCTGCCTCCACGAAGCTGTAGAGGAAAAGACAAGTGCTCCAACGTTCCAAGAGCGACGGCTGATTGGATGAATCACGTTTGTTACACCACGTCGATGCTCGTTACTGAATACGCAGTAAACAAGGTGAACGGCTGCTCGAATCATGAAGGAGGCAGCGTTCGGACAGTAGATTCTTAACAGTTTAATGTACGTTATAAGAAATGGGGACTGTGTCCAAATCCAAACAAAACAAAATGTTGTACATTTCACATCAGTAAATATCTAGCATCTGAATGTTTTATTTTGTATGGAAAAAGTAAACTACAAGAATTATGAAAAATGCATCGCTCTCGACCATTCCCTGAGATACAATAAGCACTTTCAGCTAACGAGGCAAAAAATTATGACCATAAATATCGATGAGGGGAGAGGCAATAACAGCGTAGGGAGTGGAAGCAAATAGCCTACACACTGCCACACAGTACCAGCTGCACCAAACTGCAGAATATTGTCACCAGGTTGGTGCAAGGGCACACACCAATAAACGAGATGTACATGAGTTAAGTTTGAATACAAACATTTTTGCTTAGGCTTTTTGTTCACAGTTATTGATATCAATCGATACAATAAGTTTACTGTTTTAAAACGAAGCATACTGTGGATTTTGCAATATTCTACGGCAGAGATGTCACACTACACGAAAGCTTCGTAGCTTTTGACTGTCATTTCCGGCTGTGGTTTTACTAACTCAGAGATGATACATGTTTCCTGCTTCGTTAAGAGTTTCAGCGCCAGGTGAATTAACAATACATGTATACGTTGCGTTTACAGCTTTGGGGTAACCTGTACCATTGTCCCCAGAGATCAACGGCTCTTTTTTCTGCCGTGTTCGCATCAGGTACATTATCAACATCGAAGTATTTGATGTCTGTGATTTAAAGACGACACAAAGCGTCCTGTGTCCACTAGAGATAGTAGTAAAGGTTACCCCAAAGTCTTAAGCACTGAGCCTGCGAGCTCGGCCTTTCTATCGACTCCGGCCCTCGTTAACGATCTTTGTCTGGACAACTTTGGAGCTACGCCGGTGGCGCAGTCGGTGGGGACAAAAGCCGCGGAGTTGGAAGACTTTAGGGATTGGGTGCGTGGTGTGCTAAACGCGTCGGCGGGGAGCTAGAGATGTTTGGTGTTCTGGATGGCACAGGAGAGAACGAATCGGCTGGTTCGACGCTAGTGACAGCGGTCCGGTCTCTTGCAGGCTTAAGGAGTGTAAGGACGGCAGCCATCCTGACCAAGTTAAGTAACTTCCGTGTCTTACGTCTCATTCTTGCCCTCACTGAGTGGTGTTTATGCAAGCACCGCTCGTAATTAATAACCGCTGTTTAGAGGTCATTTGGTTACAGACTGATCAGTGAATTTTGGCTAATTGTAGCTGCCTCTTCAGAGAATTTCTTTCTTAAATACCGTATTTTGCTCTCTGATGAACAACAGTGGCTTCATAATTAGTAGTTTAGTAATCATTTGCTTAAAATCGGATCAGTGAATTCTGGTTAACAATAGCTGCCTACTCAGTGACTTAATTCTTTTAAAAAATGGTTCAAATGGATCTGAGCACTATGGGACTTAACATCTGAGGTCATCAGTCCCCTAGAACTTAGAACTACTTAAACCTAACCTAAGGACATCACACACATCCATGCCTGAGGCAGGATTCGGACCTGCGACCGTAGCGGTCGCGCGGTTCCAGACTATAGCGCCTAGAACCGCTCGGCCACACCGGCTGGCTAATTGTTTTAAAATTCTGTACCTTTGTGTCTGCCCTGAATGACTGTGGGTTCATAATCAATAGCATAATCATTTACTTAAGCCGGCCGTGGTGGACGAGTGGTTCTAGGCGCTTCAGTCTGCAACCGCACGACCGCTACCGGTCGCAGGTTCGAATCCTGCCTCGGGCATGGATGTGTGTGACGTCCTTAAGTTAGTTAGGTTGAAGTAGTTCTAAGTTCTAGGGGGCTGATGATCTCAGATGTTAAGTCCCATAGTGCTCAGAGCCATCTGAACCATTTATTTAAGAAGTGATCAGGGAATTTTGGGTAGTTGCAGCTGCTTATTCATCGACTATTGATTGTTTTTAAAAAATTTTATTTTGCTGCCTACTGAACGACAGTGGGTTCAAAATTAATAATAACTGTTTAAAAATCATTTGCTTAAAATCTGATCAGGCGATGTTGGTTAACTGTAGCTAACTATTCAGTGACTTGATTGTTCCTAAAATTCAATACCTTTGCTGTCTGCTGAGTGACATTAGGTTCATAATTAAAGTCAGCTGTTTATGGGTCATTTAGTTAAAAAATATTGGTCAGTGAATTTTGCTAACTGTAGCTAATTGTTTTTAAGACCATGTACTTCTTGTGTATAATTTATGGCTGCTGGCTCATAATTAGTGACAGCTGTTTAAAAGATTCTTCTCAAGTCTGCTCAGTCAGCTTTACTTAGATTGTTTTTAAAACTCGCTTAACTCTCATGAGTATCATAACAGGAATGCTGAAAACCACACAGTCAATTTGGATCCACGCCCTGGAAGACGTCGCTCCGTCAGACCTGAGACAAGAGGCCACAGTTGGAAAAGTCATCAAGCTTCACGCTCCCATAGTTCGAAGAGTATTTTCAATTAACATCGTAGTGCGCGAAGCTCCATGCTCCCAGGTGAAGTCCTGGAGGATATACTAAAAGAGACTTAAGTTTCGTCGGAGCGACTACACAAAGTTCACTATTTGTATACAACAGTGATCAGAATGCGAACAGGACATGGCAGAAGTAGTTCCGCGCTCCACCGATGGGGCATTGTCGCTAGTCCTGAATGTGACTGCGGGGCAGCAGAACAGAACCTGGAGCACATACAACAGCATTGTTGCAAGAGAAGCTACTTTATTGTATATTTCTGTCTTTTTATATGTTCTATTTGTGTTTTCTATCTACCTTTGTAAAATTTATGATCTGTAATTTGGATTTTTTCTTCTGCATTTAAAATATTCAAATTACCACACGACAATCGACATGAATCTTTGGTCGACCTGACTTCTCAGACTCGTCTACGCCAACGTGGTGAAGCCCCTTCTTGACATGTATGTACGTTTTCAGTAGGGATTTTGGCATAAGTATGTGTTACAACACGTCCCGGTGGACATCATCTGTGCTGACCCACCTGCCGCTGTATATTTTCTATATAGCTTAGTAAAACATTAAAAATAAAAGCGAGAAAGGGAAAGTTTCGTAATACTTTTGAACACCATAACGAACTGAAAAAACTTGAAAATCACTATATTTTCCAGTAAACATTTTTCGATAAATTTACTATTTCCAGGATGAGATACCCAATAACAAAGGAAAAACTTAATCCAGATATGTACTACTGAGGCAAATGAAGCGTTTTCATCGAAACGGACTTCTAAATCGTACATTCTTTCTGCAGGTTAGTCTTTCAAGATAAGAGCGGAGCTTCTACTAAAGTTGAGCATTATGTAGGAGACAGCCTATATTTTTCTCATTTAATGCAAAAATTTCAGTTTCAGCATGTCCGACTCATAAAACATTGTCTGACCAAAAAATGGAAAGCACCCAGAAGATATGGTCAAACATGAACGAAACTTCGTACACATACACACCATCACCGGGTATGTACATGATTAGAGTTTCCAGCTGAGTGCGAAACTGTTGTTCGTGTTAAGTGTTGTTACCATGCTCGGTAGGGTATATAAAGGGGTGTGAACACTGACAGATGTTCTATGATTAGTGTGGAGGACACAAAGTAGTCACGTACTTGTATGAGACAATTGTCAGCACCTGACAGAGTTTGAAAGGGGCCTCATCTTGGGTGTCAGCTTGGCCAGCTGGTCGACTTGATTTGTGTGGCACTCGCATATGACAGCAACCCGATGTTGCAAAGCATGTGAAAGTGAGGGCAAACTTACTTGTCATCGAGATTCCAGGCTACCACGTTGATCATCACAACAGGAGGTTCGTCGTGTTGTGGACCAAGCACATAGTAATCCCTTCACATCTATGCCTGTCATTCGGGAATAAGTAAAGGACTCCATATGACAATCCATGTTATCTCGCACCACTGTTCGAAGACTGGCAGTAGTCGGACTAGGGAATCACGACCCCATGCTGTTAACAGCACAACACAAACGCTGCATCTGGAGTGGTGCCTTGACTGGGAAGCATGGACTGCTGATGAATGGTGTCGTATTGTATTGCGTTAAGAGAATAATGGCGGTTCTGCACTGACCCGGATGACCATCGTCGGCAAGTATGCCAGCGATCTGGGGAGAGTTTCCGTTCTTCCAATTTTTGGGACAGGCGCAGCGCTGCTGCTCCTAACGTTAAGGTATGGGAACCATATGAACTGACTGGTGTTGAGGCACTCTCGAGGCACTCTCGAGACCAACATGACTCCCAGATCTCCCCCCATATAGAATGTGCGGATCCAGCTCGGCCGACAACTCTGTTCCAGAACCAATGTCCAACAACCTTGGGCCAGCTTCTCTCAGGAGAGGATATGATGGGTTTTTGGCACACTTCCCGACAAAATCAGTGAATGCAACCACGCCAGAGGGGTGCTACTTCATACTGATAAGTGAGCACATACTGACAATTTCTTTGTAAAGTTGATTCGAATTTATAAGCACAGAAATAACGGCACATATTTTCTCAACCCGTGAAGTTTCATTTCGTTTCCTCCTCCAGTTCCTGGTGGTTCACTTTTTTTGTCAGGTGGTGGAGTGGACTATAGTTAAACTTTCCCTCTTTAACACGTTATAACACGGAAATTAATTGCCGTACGAGGACAGAACTTGGTAGCACTAATGTCAAGGACTTGGGGAAACGGATATAATGCAGAATCAATTAAATTGAAACACTTTTAACATGCTGCTGCGGTAAATCATTACTGCTACAAAAGGGGCTCAATATGGCGATCATCAATGTCCAGAAGAGTCTGTAAGCACAGGATTCTCTTGATATGCTGCGCTTCAGATCAGCACATGTGTGAATGTTCCTCTTGTAAACCCTGTCCTTCAGGCAGCCCCACAACCAAAAATCGCAGGGAGTGAAAATGGTTCAAATGGCTCTGAGCACTATGCGACTTAACTTCTGAGGTCATCAGTCGCCTAGAACTTAGAACTACTTAAACCTAACTAACCTAAGGATATCACACACATCCATGCCCGAGGCAGGATTCGAACCTGTGACCGTAGTGGTCGCTCGGTTCCAGAATGTAGCGCCTAGAACCGCACGGCCACTGCGGCCGGCGCAGGGAGTGAGACCAGGGAGATCAATACAGGTGATAGTGCCTGCCAAGCGGTTGGAAGTGATCGGCTGATAATTCAATCGTTTCCAAATTTATTTCGGAGAAGCAGGTGAACTTTACGAGGGATGTGCGTGGGGCCCCACCTTGCATGAAGACTGTTGAGTTCAATGCGTCTCTTTCCTGTAGGAGAGGTAGGACATTCTGGCGAAGCACATCGCAGTAACGCTGGCCAGTGACACTGCACGTCTTTGGTCCTCGATCGCTAAACTGTTCAAAAAAGAATGGGACAATGTCGAACGTAGCCACGAAGTCACACCATACGGTAACACGTTGACCACACAGAGGAACTTCACGCACAGTGACTGGAGGTGAAGATTCCCACGCTCGACAATTGTGTGTGTTCATCCCACCCGTCAGAGAAAAATGAGCTTCGTCTGTCCGTAGGATGGTCCAGGGTCAGCCCTCGTCAACTTAAATCCTTCCGAGAAAGTGGAGAGCGAAGTCAACAAGTCGTTGATATAGAATTTGTACGGATACCATTTGAGTATGGTTCGAAGCAGTGGATCAAGGGATGTTCAACCGTCGTGACACAGCACGCGCACTGCCTGACGATCGGGAATTGCGCGCAGCGTTGTCTGCCATAGCAACAGCGATTTCATCAACCACCAGTGGTACAACCGGTCGTCGGCCTCTTCCGGGAGCGACGCCCAGTTCTCCAGTTGATTCGAACTTCTTCATCATGCTCCACACAGCAGGTGGAGAAAGAGGACCCTTCCGCAGTACTTTCGGACTATGATATTCTTGAAGTGCAGCTGCAGCATTACTGTTTTGATAGTAGAGCTTCACCAAAAATGCCCTTCTTTTGTCCAAGCTCATGATGAAACGTCAACAAGTGCGCTGCGACTGGTCAGGCGTGTGAGACTATGAATCACGATTACTGATCACGGCACCTGGTGTTCGCAGATAGACCTGGACGGTAGCTATGTGACGCATGGAAATCGTGCACTCCATACTCTGGACATTAATGCTACCAAGTTTGGTACTCGTACGGTAATTATTTTCCGTGTTACAACGTGTTAAATAGGGAAAGTTTAATTATAACCACCTGGCATTCAGAAATTTTGGGAAGCTAGAGTTACATTTCACTTTGTATTGCTGTAAAGAGCGTGGTTAATTTCTCTTAGCCGTAACGTGAGAATTTGCAGAAGACGACATGTCTACAGGCAATAATCCTGGAAAACGCAATTCTCGAAATATTGTTTGAAACTACTGTTTTCCGTTTTAAAAATGATGTACCAGCAATGAACCCTGAATGAAGCACAATAGTCGGCATGCACAACAATTTGTAAATGGGCACTGTGGCTCGGAAACGTTGTCACGTACAGTTGATTTGTCATGCTGAAGACCTCGTGTAACAGCGTGACTAAGATACGAATGAATGCCCATTCGAATTCGTATAGTTCATTTTTCATATGAAACTGATTTTACAACTGCCACTTTTGGCTACGACTTTCTGAAGCAGATGCTCATATGAAGAATAAATTTAAGCTCTGGTAGACAAAAGCTGTGAAATTTATACTGAGTTTGTAATCATAGTACAAGTCAACAAATCAGAATACAATAATATTGTAGTATATTTATATGGGTCATTGATAGACCATTTCCCTTCGTCGTCATCATCTTACTTCTTTTCCTCTCAGCAGTAAAAATTAAGACTCAGATTTACGTTAAATTCTACCTGTGTAAAATAATTTCAACATACTAGAAGCATATTCTATCCTCTTTTCAGAAACACTTCATTACCTTTTGCCTTAGTTCCAATAAACGTTAAAGGGAAACAAGCAATGATCGTAGTACAACCAAATAATTTAAAAATTAGTCAAAAACACGTCAGTAAGCAATTTACGACAATAATTTGGACCACATAGATAAATTTTTACGGAACGCAACAAAAGAAAAAGGAGAACAAATTGCAGAAAAAAATGGTTCAAATGGCTCTGAGCACTATGGGACTCAACTGCTGTGGTCATAAGTCCCCTAGAACTTAGAACTACTTAAACCTAACTAACCTAAGGACAGCACACAACACCCAGCCATCACGAGGCAGAGAAAATCCCTGACCCCGCCGGGAATCGAACCCGGGAACCCGGGCGTGGGAAGCGAGAACGCTACCGCACGACCACGAGATGCGGGCTGCAGAAAAACATTAAATTATTACAAACCTCTGGAAATATTACTCTCTGATATTTACTTTTAATAATCATCTCTTAAACGCTATAAATACGATATAGGTAAGAACTTCAGCAGAAAAATCAAGACATTCAGCGAAAGAGATCTCCATAAAATTTAGTTCGCCGAAACTATCCCTTGTACAGAACAATTTTCAATTTTCTAAAAAATACAGGTTACGCAAAGGTGACGATGTCCAACGATAAACTAAAGCTTTGTCCTCACATATGTATTCTCCTTTGTGAAATATCTAATACATCATGAACGTAGAAGTGTTGTTTTTTTTTTTTTTTTTTTTTTTGAGATATTTAAATATTCCCCTTTGTAAGAAAGTATTCATTGCAGTAATAACGGACGCTGACCAGTCACAATCATCTTGTATCAAATTTTGTATAGATTTGGATAATTTTACTAAAGCGTGTAAAACAGATATTCCGTTACGGAATTTGATGTAAATTATCCATTATATTTTATAAATAATAACAATGACCGTCATTACTATACCATAAGAAAGATAACTTCATTATATTTATTTAATCTTGATTTTAGTTAAGAAGTGCATAAAAATTGTCTTTTACAATTTATATAATGACATAAAATGAAAAGATTATAGCAAAATTAAATTTGAAAGCAAGAGTTTCATCGAGATAACTCCTCCTATTTCAGAATAGCACATTTGTTTCAAAACTTGTAGCTTGCATAGAAGAAAAGAATGACGCTGTAACTTCTCATAGCGAACAAAAACTTTGGCATAACCATGAGAGCGCCTCCTACATTGTTCAGGATGCAGTCGTACGTAATACGAACTGTTAACACATTGTACCACTAACGGCTGACGGAAACGTTTTATAGTGTACTAGTAAACAAAAATAACGTTCACTAATCCCGTCACAGTAGCGGCGAAATGTAACTCAACTGGTCATGATTTAATGTAACATAAGCGACCTATCGTAATGCCACAACTTAAGTATTCGACCTAAGTACAGCGTTATTATTACACTCGAAGCTAATTTCTTTATCTGACTCCACATCTTTAGCAATAAAGCATCTTTTAGGTCGAGGGGTAACACATATCGTTGCTGTCTGTAACTATGACCTAACGCAGGTTCCCTACTGCTTCGAATCCTACCGACGTACCTGTTTCCTGAATGAAGTAATTAAGAGTATGAAGGAGAGGATAAACTTGTTGTGCTGCCCCATTAAGTACTACCTACTGAGCTAAGAAAGTTCTCCGAAATTTAAGGAGCGTATCCCTTGCCTCCACCAAAAACACTTTTACAGGTGTAGAATTCATTTCGTATGGTTCGGTATTGCAGGATGTCGATTTTGCTTAGTAATGATGTCGAGATATTTCTACATAAAGTGCACTCATAATCCAATACAGAACGAATTATGCCACGGTAAAGAGTGAGTAGCCAGCCGCTGTTCTGGGCGCTTCAGTCTGGAACAGCGCGAATGCTACGGTCGCAGGTTCGAATCCTGCCTCGGGCATGGATGTGTGTGATGTCCTTAGGTTAGTTAGGTTTAAGTAGTTCTACGTTCTAGGGGACTGATGACCTCAGATGTTAAGTCCCATAGTGCTATTAACTGGAACGGGGTAAGATACTTTTGCTAATGACGTCATTTATCTATTTCCAAGTTAAATAAATAACGTGGTCATTTAAGATCAAATATAAAATTCTTCAGGGTATCAGACCGCATCGTCATAATTTAAAATGCGCCAACGTTTCGGCCAGCCTGATGAAGGCTAGCTGCAACGCTGGCCGAAACGTTGGCGCATTTTAAATTATGACGATGCGGTCTGATACCCTGAAGAATTTTATTGAAGAAGACAACGGCCGCGGAAGCCTACGCTTACATTTAAGATCAAATACTTTTTCCTCGTGTAGTCAGTCAAAACTCAAAATTCTCGAAAGAAAATCGGATCAGTGGGCTATGTAAGTACCAGAAAGTGCATTATCTGTTCAATATCAAACAACAAGTACTAATTCAATTACATTATTGCGTCCCTCTCCCTTTTGTTTTATTCGTTGCGTGTTAAAAATATCAGCCAGTAACCTTTGGTACTAACTAAACTGACGGAAAAAACATCGCAACGCCAAGAAGGAGTTGGTAGGTGTGCTGTTACATGTGAAATATGATGTATATTCATGTTTCGTGCCACCAGTCGCATAAGCGTGGCGCTCGTGCGCCTTAGATGACTGGATGAAGTGAGTTGATGTTAATTAAGAATGCCTTTAAGGCGACAAAGACGACGTTATCAAAACCTTACTGAGTACGAACGAGGTCGCCTAATAGGGCTACGAAAAGCTGGGTGTTCCTTTTGCGATATTGCAGAAAGACTTGGAATTTACACACTTTTCATGATTGCTGGCAGCAGCGGTCACGGAAATGTAGAAACAAGACTGGTTCCGGACGGCCACGTGGCACTAGCGACAGGGAAGACCGTCCGTCACGTCCTGCGTATGGCTCTGGTGTATCGTACTGCATCTGCGGTAGCAATTGGGCAGCAGTTGGCACCGCAGTGGCACAACCAGATGTTACAAATCGGTTACTTCAACGACAGCTCCTAGCCAGACACTTTGCAGCAAGCTTTCCACTGACCCCAAACCACCGCCATTTGCTACTTCAGTGGTGTCAAGCGAGAGCTAATTGGGTGGAAGTCTTGTGTTTTCTGGCGGAAGCTGATTCTGCCTGGGTGCCAGTGATAATCGTGTGTTGGTTAAAAGGAGGCCAGTCGAGGACCTGCAACTAACCCATCTGTGTGCTCGACACACTGCACCTACACCTGAAGTTGAGGCTATCATCTGGAGTGCCCCGGGGAAGTGTGGTAGGTCCGCTGTTGTTTTCTATCTACATAAATGATCTTTTGGATAGGGTGGATAGCAAATGTGCGGCTGTTTGCTGATGATGCTGTGGTGTACGGGAAGGTGTCGTCGTTGAGTGACTGTAGGAGGGTACAAGATGACTTGGACAGGATTTGTCATTGGTGTAAAGAATGGCAGCTAACTCTAAATATAGATAAATATAAATTAATGCAGATGAATAGGCTGGCTCTGAGCACTATGGGACTCAACTGCTGTGGTCATAAGTCCCCTAGAACTTAGAACTACTTAAACCTAACTAACCTAAGGACAGCACACAACACCCAGCCATCACGAGGCAGAGAAAATCGCCTGACCCCGCCGGGAATCGAACCCGGGAACCAGGGCGTGGGAAGCGACAGATGAATAGGAAAAAGAATCTCGTAATGTTTGAATACTCCATTAGTAGTGTAGCGCTTGACACAGTCACGTCAGTTAAATATTTGAGAGTAACATTGCAGAGCGATATGAAGTGGGACAAGCATGTAATGGCAGTTGTTGGGAAGGCGGATAGTCGTCTTCGGTTCATTGGTAGAATTTTGGGAAGATGTGGTTCATCTGTAAAGGAGACCGCTTATAAAACACTAATACCATCTATTCTTGAGTACTGCTCGAGCGTTTGGGATCCCTATCAGGTCAGATTGAGGGAGGACATAGAAGCAATTCAGAGGCGGGCTGCTAGATTTGTTACTGGTAGGCTTGATCACCACGCGAGTGTTACGGAAATGCTTCAGGAACTCGGATGGGAGTCTATGGAGGTAAGGAGGCGTTCTTTTCGTGAATCACTACTGAGGAAATTTAGAGAACCAGCATTTGAGGCTGACTGCAGTACAATTTTACTGCCACCAACTTACATTTCTCGGAAAGACCACAAAGATAAGACAGATTAGAGCTCATACAAAGGCATATAGGCAGTCATTTTTCCCTCGTTCTGTTTGGGAGTGGAACAGGAAGAGAAGATGCTAGTTGTGGTACGAGGTACCCTCCGCCACGCACCGTATGGTGGATTGCGGAGTATGTATGTAGATGAAGTTATGGTCCAGGATGCGATCTCGTATGACAGCAGGAACACTCTCGTGGTTACCCCACTCATCGTGACTGCAAATTTGTACATCAGGATGGCGATTCGATCTGTCGTGCTGCCCCTCATGAATAACATTCCAGGAGGTGTCTTCCAATAGGATAACGCTCTCCCAAATACCGCTGTTGTAACCCAACTGCTCTATACCAGTACAGTACAACGCATGCACTTCCGCATGCTTTCAGTCAACCGTCTGGCGGTTACACCGGTTATTACTGTATCAGCATTTCACATTTGCTATGGTTTGTGTTGCTCTTATTTTAATCTGTGATCTTGCAGTGTTAATCACTTAAAAATGTAACCAAGACAAACGTATCCAGAATGAGTTTTTCACTCTGCAGCGGAGTGTGCGCTGTTATGAAACTTCCTGGCAGATTAAAACTGAGTGCCGGAGCGAGACTCGAACTCGGGACCTTTGCCTTTCGCGGGCAAGTGCTCTATCATCTGAGCTACCCAAGCACGACTCACGCCCCGTCCTCACAGCTTTCCTTCTGCCAGTACCTCGTCTCCACCTTCCAAACTTTACAGATGCTCTCCTGCGTACCTTGCAGAACTAGCACTCCTGAAAGAAAGGATAGTGCGGAGACATCGTTTAGCGACAGCCTAGGGGGCGTACGCAGGAGAGCTTCTGTAAAGTTTGGAAGGTAGGAGACGAGGTGACATCGTTTAGCGACAGCCTAGGGGCGTACGCAGGAGAGCTTCTGTAAAGTTTGGAAGGTAGGAGACGAGGTACTGGCAGAAGTAAAGATGTGAGGACGGGGCGTGAGTCGTGCTTGGGTAGCTCAGATGGCAGAGCACTCGCCCGCGAAAGGCAAAGGTCCCGACTTCGAGTCTCGGTCCGGCACACAGTTTTAATCTGCCAGGAAGTTTCAAGACAAATGTATTCCTGAAATTTCGTTACTCTACATAAATTACTTTTTTGGTGTTGCGATTTTCTTCCGTTAGTGTATTCAATTCAGTCGGTACTTAATTATTATACTTCTATCTGTGAGTGTATTTTTCTATTGCGGTCATATGGGGCTACCAGATCAGAGGGAGAGGAAACGTTATGAAGAAAGATACAAATCATAGAATATTTGAAGCAGAATTAAAAAAGTAACAACAGAATAATTTGCCACCGTATCTCAATGAGTAATCGGGGTGTTACAATTAGTACGCAGCACTCCTCCATATAGACCTCGCGTGTGGACTCCGCCGATGCTGCGGCCTCTGACTCGGCTGCCTGGAGTTACCCTCCTAGTGACGTCACGCCCAACCTTGACCGCACGGCTTCCGAGGGGCCCGACACGCATGCGCACAAACGGACCAAATTCTTCGTTCTGCTCATGACGTCACACACGGCTGTGTGATAACATTAGTCTCAACATAAGCCATTCTGGCTTATCAGTAGATCGTTTCCCGTTGATGAGTCTAAAGATAAAGAAGATGCACTGCATTCTTTTTGCTAATTAGTAGGGGTCCTCTTGGTAAGTCACGGAAGAATGCCCGAATTGGCGAAAATTCACGAGCAACTTTTTTCCTGACACGTAATTCATCGTTTTAAAAAGTAAGAAGGGATCGCATTCAACGCTCTGTCGTCGTCAATGTCATCGGAGGCTAGCTCTTCACTCCTACTGGACCGCGATGGAGCTCTACGCACCCCTCCCTTCTCCCTTGATCATTCTCAAAACCACCTCCCCAATGAGAAAAAAAGGTTCTAAATTCTTTTGTTGTTCCACTGAAGAAGTGTAATTCTAATGTAACGTTATCATCTGTTGCTTTCTGCTCAGAAGGCTCCGGTTATTTTGATTAACAATGATTTTGGTGCGCTTTCCCTGAAAAATTTCTGTGTGATATTGTTACTAAAAGTACTCTGGTGATCTGTTTAGACACAGTTTCTGTCTTGTGAGAGGTACAAACTATGAAGTGCATAAAATGAGATTTTCACTCTGTAGCGGAGGTGTGCGGTGATATGTAACTTCCTGGCAGATTAAAACTGTGTGCCGGACCAAGACTCGAACTCGGGGCATTTGCCTTTCGCGGGGAAGAATTCTACCACCTGAGCTGCCTAAGTATGACTCACGCCCCCTCCTCACAGCCTTACATCTGCCGGTACCTTCGTCTCCCACCTTCCAAACTTCACAGAAGCTCTCCTGTAAACATTGCAGAACTAGCACTCCTGAAAGAAAGGATATTGCGGAGACATGGCGTTCTGTGAAGTGCATATCTGTTTGTATGTGGGTGGGGGTGTGTGTGCGCTTACTCTCGCATGTAGACAAGTGCAAACCAAAATTAAAATGGCTCTAAGCACTATGGGACTTATCATCTGAGGTCATCAGTCCCCTAGACTTAGAACTACTTAAGCCTAACTAATCTAAGGACATCACACACATCCATGCCCGAGGAAGGATTCGAACCTGCGAACGTAGCAGCAGCGCGGTACCGGACTGAAGCGCCTAGAACCGCGCGGTCACAGCGGCTCGCGCAAACCGTTACCGCGAGTGCAGTTAACTGATAGGTACTTTTTAAATGTTTTGTAGTTTCTTTCAGTACACTTCTAATTCAGAAGCCCTTTCATTTGAAGTTTTATGCTTGGTAGATCAATTTAACAAAAAATCTTTCTTTACTGTGTATATGTATATTTTATAAGTGTTTTATTGGTAGGTACATGAGACAGATAGTGTCCATGTTTTTGACATTTGTTGTTCTCTACCTAAGGGAGGCTAAGCTGTATCCTGTCATAAAGCTTTCATGTTTTTAGTAAGATAATGATGTAGATAGTAATGAAGGAAATAAATTTCCTAAATGAGTGCGACCATTGTGAATATTTTGCGAATAAAGCAATATAGAGCGCTTAATATAAGTATTTGTTTATAATGTCGTTTGGGCTACCGCCATTATAAGATTGGCAATTAAGATTAAGGAAACATAGGATCTAGAGGAGATTTTCATACGTTATCAGACTACAAAACTTGGAACATTGAAAAAATACAAAAACTGCAAGATGTCACTCATCACAAATTAGAACGTGTAAAACAACTTTCACGGTATCAATAAAACCTATACCTAATCGGAGCATCAAGTGAGAACTGGGCTCAAAAAGTTTCGAATATGTAAGTGCTAGCCAGCCAAGAAATAGCTCTAGGGCGGGAAGGTTGCCTTAAATTTTCTTCCGGTCATACATATAAACTGACAGTCTTACAAACATTTAAATTAAAGTCATGAGAACAAGACTTAAATGAGTACAGTTGCACATTCATAAAAGTAACTTTTCGGGTAGCGGGAATTAGTCAATGTGGAGTTCACTTACATCTGACAATGAATCTGATTTACAGTCTTTTCCATATGACAGCTGCATAAATTTTAGTATGAAATTACTCTACCTTAACACGATGTTGTGATTATAAAAGCTGTTCTTGTTCTTATAACTGCTTTTGTCCGATAGATAAAAACTGTGGCCGGCCGAAGTGGCCGTGCGGTTAAAGGCGCTGATGTCTGGAACCGCAAGACCGCCACGGTCGCAGGTTCGAATCCTGCCTCGGGCATGGATGTATGTGATGTCCTTAGGTTGGTTAGGTTTAACTAGTTCTAAGTTCTAGGGGACTAATGACCTCAGCAGTTGAGTCCCATAGTGCTCAGAGCCATTTGAACCATTTTTTTAAAAACTGTGCCCTATGAACTAAATTATACACTAAGGTACTTCGTCTTGTAGAACAGATAACCGAGGATAAAATCACCTGATCATTAAATTACAATACTTTGGAAGGCATCTCCATCATGTTAAGGCGGAATGTATTTAATATCAAAGTTTATGGAGCTGTTGTCTGAATAATATTGTAAAACAGATTCAATGAATGCTTGTCAAATTTAAGTGAACTCCATATGGTATAATTTATGCCGTCTGAGAAGCTAATTTTATGGATGTTTTATTCGCAAAATGAAGGAGTTAATTTACTGGAAGTTTGTAGTTTGGTCTTTCTCGTGTGTAATATCCTGAAATTTTATTATATTTGTTTAAAGACGTAAAATATGACCGTGGGTAGAAGTGCAGGAATTGTCGTAAGTTAGTGAGTTGTGGGGTACAGTGTGAATTGTGAAACAAGTGGTTTCACTGGGGTGAATGAATGAATGAAAGCGTACGAAAGAGACGTAAAAGTTGGGAAGAGAATGAGATAGAGTAATAACCTGTTCCCGATATTACATAGCTGTTCCTCGGGCAAGCAGTAAAGGAAACCGAGGAGAAAACAGAATTAAAGCTGCCAGTAACACTGTGATTCTCAGTTGTCAAAGGACCTTAGTAATTGAAAGGAATGAATAGTGTCTTGGAAAGAGGGTAAAAGATGAATATCAACATAAGAGGGAGTAATGGAATGTGTTAGAATGAAATCAGCCATTACTGAGAGAGTTAGATTGGATATTTGACACTAAAAGTAGTCAATACGTTTTGTTATTTGGACAGCAAAATAACTGATAATGGCCGATGAATGGAAACTGTCAAATGCAAACTGGTAGTAATAAGAAAAACCCCTCTCAGAAGATGAAATTATGAACATCACATATAAATTTAAGCGCTAGGGAGTGTTTTTTGAAGCCATTTATCTGGAGGGTAGTCTGCTGCGAAGGTGAAATTTGCGCTCTAAAATTTAAAACAAGACGAAAACAAAGTCGGAAATGTGGTGCTACAAAAGAATGCTGAAGATTGCGTAGATAGACTGAATAATTAGTGTAGACGTACTGAATCGAATTGGTGAGTATGGGTAAATAAAATAAAAAAAAGTAATGATTTTATTATTTCTTTATTACATTAAGTGGGGGGAGACTTAAGGTATTTTATTTACTTACATCAGTTTCCTGTGTGAATATAACTGGGATATGAGGATATTTCATGACTCGATGGAGTAAAAATATTTCTCAAATCCGGATATTATTAAACCCTTTCACACTACTTTTCTTACATTGCAGTATGAAAGTTATCGTCTTTTGTGCCAAACGGGTCCGTTCTTAGCCGAAGTTCAAGTGTCGCCTGTAGAAAAACTATCGGACTTCTTTAATGTAATCTGAAAGAGATGCAGATTCGGTTTCGCAGGTAAATGTAACTCACTAATTGTCGGCGAAGCCGACCACAACTTGGTCCCACGATAGCTAGAGCTATTGCAATGGTAAAGGCCGCTTTTAGTAAAAATTTAAAAATAGAATATGACTCATGATCTTTAAATAATGCAGAGGACTAAGTAATACTTTTCTTTGTAATCATATTTTCAACTTGAACATACATGAATCAACAATGAGCAGTCTCAGCAGGAATCGCTAGAGGAGAAGTAGTAAATGATTTTACATTGTTTCATCGCATTCATATTTTTACAAAAGAAACTAGTTAAGTACGTTATGACGTACACTGCGTCATATCTCTGGTTAACTTACAGTTCTTTGCTACGGTACTTCAATATCTTGAGCACTTTGCCTCTTTATTAATTACAATTTATTACTCGCAAGGAAAGAAACGTGACAAATTTCGAAATGAGGAGCCGTAGCAAAAAGATTGATCATGCGAACCGAATAAAATAAGGGATCAGTTTATAGGACACATTCTAAAAGGTCAAAGAACCGTTACTTAGGGTAATAGAAGGAAGCGTGGAATGTAAAAATTGTACGAGGTCAGCAAGCTTTGACTACGGTATGCAGTTTCAAATGAATGCAGGTTGCAGTAGGCAAGTAGTATGAAACGTCCTCTTTGAAAAATTATGAATTACTGTGTTGGTAAACCTCTTACGTTATTTGATTTTCAAACAGCTGAGCAAAACTGAACGTACTCAGGCAGTTCTCTCTTTACTTATTCTGATCATCACTAAACTGACACACAATATTTTTAGCGCAACGCAATCTGACTTTCAATAATCCCTACAAAAGAATGGTCCTGACTAACAATAACGTATACCTTTCATGAATCACTTACCTCACAACTATCTTCGTTACTCGAACTACTGCAATACAGCGGGCGCCAATACTGCCAGCTAAATAAAAGAGTCTAACTACTGATAGGCATAGTTAGCAAATGAAAGATTTTGATAGAGAACAAACAATGTATTTACCTTAATAACGTTCCAAAGTCATCATATATATATATATATATATATATATATATATATATATATATATATATATATATATATATATATATAAAAAAATTCATGACATCTATCTTTACAAATTTCCTTTTTCTGGCGGACACACGTCCAGATCGTCCGCTTATAGTAACCTCTCAAAACTCTGGCATCTCTCTCTCCACATCCACTACTGCTGGCGGCTCACCTCCAACAGCCCAACACTACTGGCTGTTCACATCCAACTACCCAACACTACATTAGCGAATATTCCAACAATGAGTGCAACCAGCCACAGACTGCACACAGCCCGTCAGTGATTTTCATACAGAGCGCAACGTGGAGTTGCCAACATAAAAACCTAAACAGCCTACATACAGATGTTATGCAGAGATAAAGCAGCTTGCAAGGGATACACAACCATAATGAACTGCCTCAAACCAGTCTTCGGACTGATAATTTATTGATGGCCCTGCAGTTTGTTATATGAGTTTTCGTATTTTGTCCAACCCACGTAACAATCGGCTCTGGTGCGAAGGCAAGCCCCGAGACAGTCATTCCTCTTCCACAAGACTTTCGAGAATGAAGCGTGTAACACGCGGAATAACGCAATGTGATGTGGGTAGATGTAGCGGTCAGCGCGAATCCCTTCTCCAACGTTCATCGTCCACTGGTGAGGTTGGGAACGAGTTGCTGGCAGCGACGCCCACCGACCTGTTGTGGCGAGGAGAGCTCACGAACAGTGGCAGGTGGCGCGTGGGTAGCCTGTTGATGCCGTGGCCTGCTTCCAACCTGTTGCCGACGTTTCAGCTTACTAATTCCGTCTACATATAGGTTCTGCAAGCCACTGTGCGGTGCGTCGCCGAGGGTGCTTACCACCAAAATTGGTGATGTTTGTGCCCTGCGTAGAGTGAGAGAAAGGTGTCTATAAACACTGACGAGAAGAAAGTCATGGGATCCCTCCTAATATCGTATCCGCCCTCCTTTTGCCCAGTGTAGTGCAGCAACTGTACGTGGTATGGACTCAAGTAGTTCCTGCAGAAATATTGAGCCAAGCTGCCTCTGTAGCCGCCCGTAATTGCAAAAGTGTTGCCGGTGCAGGATGTTGTGCACCAACTGACCTCTCGATTGTTTCCCGTAAATGTTCGTGGGCATTCATGTCGAGCGATCTGGATGGCAAAATAATTCTCTCTAACTGTCGAGAATATTCTTCAAACTAATGACGAACAACTGTGGCCTAGTGATATGTCGAATTGGGAACGAAATCCATGAATGGGTGCAAATGGTCTCCAAGTAGCCGAATATAAATATTTCCAGTCAATGATAGGTTCAATTGGCCAGAGTACCCAGTCCATTCCATGTACCGGCCATTGTGGCCGAACGGTTCAGGGCGCATCAGTCCGGAACCGCGCTGCTGCTACCTTCGCGGGTTCGAATCCTGCCTCGGTCATGGATGTGTGTGATGTCCTTAGGTTAGTTAGGTTTAAGTAGTTCTAAGTTCTAGGGGACTGATGACCTGAGATGTTAAGTCCCACAGTGCTCAGAGCCATTTTTTTCCATTCCATGTAAACACAGTCAACTCCATCATGGAGCGACCATCAGCTTCCACAGCTTGTTGACAACTTGGGACCATGGCTTAGACAGGTCTGCGCCAAATTCGAACCCTGCCGTCAGCCCTTACTGACTTAAATCGGGATTCATCTGACAGGCCACGGTTTTCCAGTCGCCTAAGGTCCAAACGGTATGGTCACGTGGGCGAGAGAGGGACTGCAGGCCATGTTGTGCTGTTGGCAAAGGAACTCACGTGAGACGTTTGTTGCCATAGCATTAATTCCAAATTTCGCCACACTCTCCTAACGGATACCTTTGTCGTTCGTCCTACATTGATTTCAGCAGTTGACGCAGTGTTGCTTGTTTGTTATCACTGGAAACTCTACGTAAAGGCTGCTACTCTCAGTCCTTAAATGGAGTCCATCGGCCATGTGTTGTGCGTGGTGAGAGGTAATGCCTAAAATTTGGTATTCTCGGCACACTCTTGACACTGTGAATCTCGGTATATTTAATTCCCTAACGATTTCCGAAATGGACTGTCCCATGGGTCTAACTTTGTAAGTAGGTTGCTTAGGTGTAAGTAGGCTGTTTAGGTTTTTATGTTGGTAACGCCACGTAGCGCTCTGTATGAAAATCACTGACTGTGCTGTGTGCAGTCTGTGGCTGGTTGGACGTATTGTTGGAATATTCGCTATTGTAGTGTTGGGCAGTTGGGTGTGGGTGTGAACAGCGCGTAGCGTTGCGCAGTTTGAGGTGAGCCGCCAGCGGTGGTGGATGTGGGGTGAGAGATGGCGGAGTTTCGAGAGCGGACGATCTGGACGTGTGTCCACCAGAAAGAGTAAATTTGTAATACTGTATATCATGAACTGATTATATATATATATATATGACGACTTTTGAATATTAAGGTAAACACAATGTTTGTTCTCTATCAAAATCTTTCATTTGCTAACTATGCCTATCAGTAGTTAGTGCCTTCAGTAGTTTGAATCTCTTATTTAGTTGGCAGTATTGGCGCTCGCTGTATTGCAGTAGTTCGAGTAACGAAGATTGTTGTGAGGTAAGTGATTCATGAAAGGTATACGTTATTGTTAGTCAGGGCCATTCTTTTGTAGGGATTATTGAAAGTCTGATTGCGTTGCGCTAAAAATATTGTGTGTCAGTTTAGTGATGATCAGAATAAGTAAAGAGAGAACTGTCTGAGTACGTTCAGTTCCGCTCAGCTGTTTGAAAATCAAATAACATAAGAAGTTTATCAGCACAGTAATTCACTAATTTTTCGAAGGGGATGTTTCAACTTCAACTACCATTCCACGTTCATTGTCTGTTACTTCCCATCGTGCCGCAATAATCGCGCCGGAAATAGTTCCACATGAATCGCCATAGCGCAAATGACAGCTCCGCCAACCCATTCCTTTTCTTTTTTTAATACCGCCATCTGTATATATAAATACCGCTATCCAATGACTTTTGTCATGAGGGTGTACACTCACCACTGGAGGGCACTTTTTATGTCATTGTCAATTACTCTGCTTTATGCTCCACTAATGAATGGTGTGCAGTAAGAACGGTTTTTGGTAAGTCTCTACATGAGCTCAAATCTGATTTTACTTTGTCTTTTCGTTAGACGTAGGAGGAAGCAAAATATTCTTTCAGTCTGCTAAGAACGTGTGCCCTCAGTATCGTAACACTAAACCACGCCCTGATGCATAGCGCATGTTTTAGTGTCAGTCAGCGGAGTTGGACGAGCATCACCATAACACTTTCGCACTTACTAAACAAATCTGTGACAAAATGCGCTACTCTCCTTTGGATTCTTTCTATTTTCTCTGTCTATCCTATACGGTACGTGTCCTAGACTGACGAACAATACTCAACTATCATTTAATAATTTTTTCATAATGCGGGACCACAGTTACAATATATTTCTTTAAAGTCAGTACCGCCATTAGACTGTTGTTTCCAGAATGAGATTTTCACTCTGCAGCGGAGTGTGCGCTGATATGAAAGGAGAGCTTCTGTAAAGTTTGGAAGGTAGGAGACGAGATACTGGCAGAAGTAAAGCTGTGAGGACCGGGCGTGAGTCGTGCTTCGGTAGCTCAGATGGTAGAGCACTTGCCCGCGAAAGGCAAAGGTCCCGAGTTCGAGTCTCGGTCGGGCACACAGTTTTAATCTGCCAGGAAGTTTCAGACTGTTGTTTATTTACAGTGTTACATTTACACTTACACAATATTGATTTCGGCTTCAAAGTGCCATTATCAAGTGTTTTAAGTGAAAAATCACCATCTTAGGCAATTTATAACGCTTAAAACAATTGATAATGGCACTTTGAAGGCGAAATCATTATTGTGTAAGTGTAAATGTAACACGGTAGATAAACAACAGTCTAATGGCAGTACTGACTTTAAAGACTCAAGTATTAGGTTTAGTAAGCTACAGCTATCTTGTGTGGGCTACACTTCCTGAGATTTCTTCCAATGAATCTTATTCTAGCATCGGCCTTTCCAAGGACTAGTTTCATATGGTGGCTCCGATTTAAATTGTTTCGTACACATACCCCCCGACGCTACGGTCGCAGGTTCGGATCCTGCCTCGGGCATGGATGTATGTGGTGTCCTTAGGTTGGTTAGGTTTAAGTAGTTCTAAGTTCTAGGTGACTGATGACATCAGATGTCTAGTCCCATAGTGCTCAGAGCCATTTGAACCATACCCCCCAATATTTAATGGCTCTTACTACTTGCAGTGTCTGTTCGGCAATCGTGTAATCATTAGAGGGTTTTTACGCTTTTTTCCGGAATACGTTATATTTTTTAACATTGAGGGTCATCTGCAAATGCCTGCACCAAGTGTTCGATTCTCTGTAGGTCGTCTTGCAATTAGATAAAATTTTCTAGAACCCACTATTTTTTAACAGTCTCTCCATATAACCAATTGCCGTCTACATACGGTGTGCCTGCGGTGAAAGCCAGTCATTACGTTTTTAAAAAGCACTCTGGTTTGCAACTGGATGGAAGTATTGAGATAACGCGATGTTCGACGAGCGGCCTCTTCATAATTCTCGTACCTCGATGCTGCTACCCGGCAAGAGAACCGACAGACATTCATCACCAATAAACCTCAGGAAAGTCTACATTCATATATACCACTAAATTGTCATCTTTAATAGAGATAAAACGTTATTATAGGGCTACAGTTACATGTTTAGACAGCTCCTCATAAATTCTCATCACAGTAGTTGTCATACCTTCGTCATTTACAACGGCCCATTGCATAATCCCACATAGTTATTGATAAACTGAAAGAAAACGTCAGTCTTTTCTGATGGCGCCTCATTGAGAAACAGGATGCATTGACGCATTTGGTTTTCAATGTAATCGTACCCTTCAAGTTTAATCTACATTGTACCGCGACCCATCGGTCTAAAGTACCAGTCTGTCTCTCTGTCTTACAATGGCGGTGCCAGCGGCGCGGATTGGCTGCGCCGTTTGAGGCGCCATGTCACGGTTTGCGCAGCCCCTCCCGTCTAAGGTTAGAGTCCTCCCTCGGGCATGGGTGTGTGTTGTTTTTAGAGTAAGTTAGTTTAAGTAGTGTATAAATGTAGGAACCGATGACCCCAGCAGTTGTTCCCTTAGGGAAAAAACACCCCCCCCCTCCACGCACACACACACACACACACACACACACACACACAATGGTAGTGCTACTTACGCCCATGCCAACTGTGATGTCAGCTGAGGTACACGTTTTGGACTTACGTAGCTCATAGTAGAGTCCAACGGGAATTCCAAAGCTAAATGCAGAGGAGAGAGCGGATGAGTGGAAAGAATACATTGAAAGCCTCTGTGAGGGGGAATATTTGTATGATATGATGGAACAGAAGCCGATTTGGAAGAGATTGCGGATTCGGTATAAGAATCAGAACTTAAAAGACCTTTGGGGGACTTACGATCAAATAAGGCAGAAGAGATGGATAACATTCTCTCAGAATTTCTAAACTCACTGGGGGAAATGGCAACAAAACAATCCACGTTGGTGTGTAGAATGTATGAGTCTGGCGATATGACATCCGACTTTCGGAAAAATATGATCCACACAATTCCGAAGACTGCAGGAGCTGCCAAGTGCGAGAATTATCGTACAATCAGCTTAACAGCTCATACATCCAAGTTGCTGACAAGAATAATACACAGAAGAATGGCAAAGAAAATTGAAGATGAGCTATATGACGATCAGTTTGGCTTTAGAAAAGGTAAAGGCACCAGAGAGGCAATTCTGACGTTGCGGTTGCTAATGGAAGAAAGACTAAAGAAAAATCAAGACATGTTCATAGGATCTGTCGACCTGAAAAAAAAGCGTTCGACAATCTAAAATGGTGCAAGATGTTCGAAACTCTGAGAAAAATCGGGGTAAGCTATAGAGACAGACGGGTAATATACAATATGTACAAGAGGAGTGTTATGGGACCATTGCTTTTCACAATATATATAAATGACCTAGTAGATAGTGTCGGAAGTTCCATGCGGCTTTTAGCGGATGATGCTGTAGTATACAGAGAAGTTGCAGCATTAGAAAATTGTAGCGAAATGCAGGAAGATCTGCAGCGGATAGGCACTTGGTGTAGGGAGTGGCAACTGTCCCTTAACATAGACAAATGTAATGTATTGCGAATACATAGAAAGAAGGATCCTTTATTATATGATTATATGATAGCGGAACAAACACTGGTAGCAGTTACTTCTGTAAAATATCTGGGAGTATGCGTGCGGAACGATTTGAAGTGGAATGATCATATAAAATTTATTGTTGGTAAGGCGGGTACCAGGTTGAGATTCATTGGGAGAGTGCTTAGAAAATGTAGTCCATCAACAAAGGAGGTGGCTTACAAAACACTCGTTCGACCTATACTTGAGTATTGCTCATCAGTGTGGGATCCGTACCATATCGGTTTGACGGAGGGGAGAGAGAAGATCCAAAGAAGAGCGGCGCGTTTCGTCACAGGGTTATTTGGTAACCGTGATAGCGTTACGGAGATGGTTAATAAACTCAAGTGGCAAACTCTGCAAGAGAGGCGCTCTGCATCGCGGCGTAGATTGCTCGCCAGGTTTCGAGAGGGTGCGTTTCTGGATGAGGTATCGAATATATTGCTTTCCCCTACTTATACCTCCCGAGGAGATCACGAGTGTAAAATTAGAGAGATTAGAGCGCGCACGGAGGCTTTCAGACAGTCGTTCTTCCCGCGAACCATACGCGACTGGAACAGGAAAGGGAGGTAATGACAGTGGCACGTAAAATGCCCTCCGCCACACACCGTTGGGTGGCTTGCGGAGTATAAATGTAGATGTAGATGTAGAGCCAAGAGGGAATAATAAAAGTGGACGACAAAGAACGAAGTGTTCGCATTAAAAAGGGTGTAAGACAGGGATGTAATCTTTCCCCCTATTGTTCAATCTGTACATCGAAGAAGCAATGATGGAAATAAAAGAAATGTTCAGGAGCGGAATTAAAATTCAAGGTGAAAGGATATCAATGATACCATTCGCTGATGAGATTGCTATCCTGAATTTAAGTGAAGAAGAATTACATGATCTGCTGAACGGAATGAACAATCTAATGAGTACAGAGTATGGATTGAGAGTAAATCGAAGAAAATGGTTCAAATGGCTCTGAGCACTATGGGACTTAACATCTATGGTCATCAGTCCCCTAGAACTTAGAACTACTTAAACCTAACTAACCTAAGGACAGCACACAACACCCAGCCATCACGAGGCAGAGAAAATCCCTGACCCCGCCGGGAATCGAACCCGGGAACCCGAGCGTGGGAAGCGAGAACGCTACCGCACGACCACGAGATGCGGGCTAAATCGAAGAAAGACGAAAGTAATGAGAAGTAGCAGAAATGAGAACAGAGAGAAAATATCAGGATTAATGGTCACTAAGTAGATGAAGTTAAGGAATTCTGCTACCTAGGCAGTAAAATAACTAATAATGGACGGAGCAATGAGGACAGCAAAAGCAGACTAGCAACGGCAAAAAGGGCATCCCTGGCCAAGAGAAGTCTTTCTATTATCAAACGTAGCCCTTAATTTGAGGAAGAAAATCCTGAAAACGTACGTCTGGAGTACAGCATTGTATGGTAGTGAAACATGCGCTGAGGGAAAACCGGGACAGAAGAGAATCGAAGCATTTGAGATGTGGTGCTATAGACGAATATTGGTAACTAGTTGGTGTGAAAACGTAATGAATGAGGAGGTTCTTCGCAGAATCGGAGAATAAAGAAATATGTGGAAAACAATGACAAGGAGAAGGGACAGGATGGTAAGACATCTATTAAGATATGAGGGAATGACTTCTATGGTATTAGAGGGAACTCTAGAGGGCAAAAACTGTAGAGGAAGACAGCGACTGGAATATATCCAGCAAATAACTGAGTTTGCAGGTTGCAAGTGATACTCTGAGATGAAGAGGTTGGCACAGGAGAGGAACTCGTGGCGGGCCACATCAAACCAGCCAGAAGACTGATGGCAAGAATAAAGCTCATAGTAAAGGGGTGGCCAGCACTGAGTATATTAGCAGGACCTTTGCGCACTCATTCGCTGTTACAACCTGCGATAGGCGGCGCCCACAGGAATTTATCCGGAAGAGTGGCAAGATTCAAAAGTTGCCATTTTTTATGTAATTGAGTTTGAAAACGTGTCAGGAAGATCTGCAGCGGGTAGGCACTTGGTGCAGGGAGTGGCAACTGACCCTTAACATAGACAAATGTAATGAACTGGAAATACATAGAAAGAAGGCTCCTTTATTGTATGATTATATGATAGCGGAAAAAACACTGGCAGCAGTTACTTCTGTAAAATATCTGGGAGTATGCGTGCGGAACGATTTGAAGTGGGATGATCATATAAAATTAATTGTTGGTAAAGCGGGTGCCATGTTGAGATCCATTGGGAGAGTCCTTAGAAATGTAGTCCATCAACAAAGGAGGTGGCTTACAAAACACTCGTTCAACCTATACGTGAGTATTGCTCATCAGTCAGGGATCCGTACCAGGTCGGGTTGACAGAGGAGATAGAGAAGATCCAAAGAAGAGCGGCGCGTTTCGTCACAGGATTATTTGGTAAGAGTGACAGCGTTACGGAGATGTTTAGCAAACTCAAGTGGCAGACTCTGCAAGAGAGGCGCTCTGCATCGCGGATATCGAATTTATTGCTTCCCCCTACTTACACCTCCCGAGGAGATCACGAATGTAAAATTAGAGAGATTCAAGCAAGCACGGAGGCTTTGCGGCAGTCGTTCTTCCCGCGAACCATACGCGACTGGAACAGGAAAGGGAGGTAATGACAGTGGCACGTAAAGTGCCCTCCGCCACACACCGTTGGGTGGCTTGCGGAGTATAAATGTAGATGTAGATGTCATGCCCCGAATACAATTACGTACTCAAATAATGTTAGGTCGACACAAAATTAAAAATATGAAATATAAAAACGTCATAATGATTGAGAAAATCCGTTGGATATTACCAAAAAGACCAAAAACAAAAAACATTCATAATGCTCCTCGAAGTGGAGGAGTAGGGAATAAACGTTAAAAGAAAACTTATTGAATTTTAATGAAGTCTGTAACACTGTTTGACTACAAAGGTCAGAGATGATTGTGGTAATGGATTTATTGCACGCCTATGGGCCGTTCTAGACCTGAGGAAATCGCGAGCACGACGCAAGCCGAACTATTTCATTCACCGCTGCGACCGGTGCACCCTGTCTCCGGCATAGCAATTTCCAGCTTCTGCTCTTGTCTCCCCAACCGCCGACCAAACGAGGAAAAGAAAAGTGAGTGGACTGCAGGTAGGGTCACACAGAAAGGCTGGTACGGGTTGGAAGGAGAGAGAGGACCGCAACAGACCAAACGGAGCAGCACTAATAATATAATTTACTTGCATTCCAGCACAATACTTGTTGTGAATGGCTTCCTCCTTCGCAGCTGCCCATCCTTTATACCTGGTGCGCGGGACCCACGGGCGGGAATTGTCCTGTGACGTTGAATGAGGAGACGTGACGCTCCACACTGTGCTATTCCAAGTAGGTCAGTAGGTCGCTACCTGGCGGCTGGTATGGTTTGTCGCCACTGCGGGGCAACGCCAGGAAGGCCAATTTGCTCTGGGAGCTCACTGGAGCTGTTTGTATTATCGTGCAGGCGTTGTACCAGGTGATCAAAAAGTCAGTATAAATTTGAAAACTTAATAAACCACGGAATAACGTAAATAGAGAGGTGAAAATTGACGCAAATGCTTGGAATGACATGGGGTGACAAGTTCGCAAAATGTCCGACAGATGACGCTGGACAGCAAAACGTCAGTGACTGCGCATGACAATCGTGTATAAAAGGAGGTGTAATGAGAGAGAGAATCAGATGCGCCAGATGTTGACACCTGAAAAGGCGCTTTTAGTGAAGCTGTATTATCAGAATGGGGAATGTGCTAGTTCAGCGTTACGATCCTATCGCCATAGGAAGGGGATTCGAACGGATAATGGTCCGTTGACAAATGTAGCTGGGGCGAGAATGATTTCGAAGTTCGAAGCCAGGGGATGTTTAGACGATAGACCCCGTAGTGGCCGACCGAGCACAAGGCGTAATGCTGCTGAGACAGTTCACGAAGAAATGGGGACTGTAGCGGGTTCGTCTATGCACGGGAAAGTCAGCGCTCGTGCAGTCGCACGTCGCACCGGGATTCCATACACTACTGTTTGGTTGGCACTTAGGCGTACCCTCCGATGCTATCCGTACAAAATTCATCGGCATCATGAACTGTTACCTGGCGATTTAGTGAACCGGAGAGCATTTGCGGTGTGAGCGTTTCAAAAGATGGCGGAAGATGACGATTGGTTCAGTAACGTGTTGTGGACCGACGGAGCTCATTTCACGCTCCGAGGTCTGTCAACGCCCACAACTGCAGAATTTGGGCTACCGAAAATCCTAGAACTCTCGTGGAAACTCCATTGCACGACGAGAAAGTCATGGTATGGGTTGAATTTAGCACATCTACCGTTATCAGGCCTTTTTTCTTCGAGAAAATGCGTGATTCTGATTATGTAACTGCTACCGTGACGGGTGAGAGGTACGCCGATATGTTACAGAATCGCATCATCCCCAGCCTGGCTGATAAACACCTGCTGGAACGTACGATGTTTATGCAGGATGGCGCCATATTGCTAGACGCTTGAACGATCTCTTGCGCGCGTCGTTTTGTGATGATCGTGTGCTCAGCCGCCACTTTCGTCGTGCTTGGCTTCCCAGGTTCCCAGACCTCAGTCCGTGCGATTATTGGCTTTGGGGTTACCTGAAGTCGCAAGTGTATCGTGATCGACCGACATCTCTAGGGATACTGAAAGACAACATCCGACGCCAATGCCTCACCACAACTCCGGACATGCTTTACAGTGCTGTTCACAACATTATTCCTCGATACAGCTTTGTTGAGGAATGATGGTGGACATTTTGAGCATTTCCTGTAAAGAACATCGTCTTTGCTTTGTCTTACTTTGTTATGCTAATTATTGCTATTCTGATCAGATGAAGCGCAATCTGTCGGACAGTTTTTGAACTTTTGTGTTTTTTGGTTCTAATAAAATCCCATGTCATTCCAAGCATGTGTGTCAATTTGTACCTCTATCTACATAACTCCGTGATTTATTCAGTTTTCAAATTTGTACGGACTTTTTCATCACCCGGTATATGGGCCGTTCCATAAATTTAGTTTTGTAGGCGAGCCTTATAAATTATATTCACAACAATTTATCACTAGTGCTAATCTACTCTTCGTGATAATTATGATATTTACTTCGACATTGCTTTGCTTTTTTTATGTTATATACAAACGAAAAGAAGTAAGTTACTTTGAAAATAGTCACTGCATCTCGTCCTAATCTAATTGGCCCAGTTTTCGTATAATATTTCAAACAAAGCATTTATATAACTTTATACATAACACTAACAGCTGTCAGTATACAGGCTAAGTCAGAACCTGTATAACACTGAACGAAGCGGAATTTGCATCCCTTAGTCCAGTTATTCTGAGAAATTATAGATGTGGCTAATGAGGTACGCTTTTACTTTGTTTTCCGGTATTTTGATATTTTCATTTTCCCGCCTGAGGTCTACCAGCAACTTGTTATGATGATGAAGATATGTCAATGAAGTAAGATTTATTTTATTTCGCTGTTTATATTGTACGATAACTGAGCTATAATGAAAATTATTAGATCTCTATGCATATGTAAGTACTATTCCTAAGTCTAAATAAGCATTGTATGTATATTCAGTAAATTAATATTACCTCATCCATACATTAATACCACATGTTATAATAAATAATTTTGTACCGTCATTGTTGTTGTTATTTGATATTTGCCACTTGATTCCAGTTATAACCCGTTTCTTTTAATCTATGACGATTTCTGTAGTGCAACTGACTCCAAAGGTGTGGATTCGCGACATTGTGAAGGGACTCTCCCCATATAACGTATGAGGATTTTCCCGTAT
The DNA here is from genome assembly GCF_021461395.2 of Schistocerca americana. Classification (NCBI taxonomy): domain Eukaryota; kingdom Metazoa; phylum Arthropoda; class Insecta; order Orthoptera; family Acrididae; genus Schistocerca; species Schistocerca americana. The sequence goes on along the minus strand of NC_060121.1, from coordinate 308,451,833 downwards.
AAAATGTCGCGCGACTTTGTCGCTAGGTGTGCACGAGGCTTAAGAACCTCACCGTCCCAGACGCCGCTACTGCGAGAGATTCAGTTTTCAGAGTATTCTCTTCGGTCAAAATAAGTCACTCAAGAGAGTACTCAAACCTCAGCAATTTAAGACAAGGAACATATCATAAATAACAAATTCCGATATTTCAGAATAAAAACAGTCTTGGTTTGCTAAGTTATTTAATATGCCCTTTTGGGTCATCATCATATTGTGTAGCATTGGTTGGACACACAATCCACCCATCATAAAGCCACATAAAACGGTAAATGGGCGCAAGAGTAACGGTTGTGTAACCCCCTCGTCATAAAGCCATGTACAATGGGAAATGGGCGCAAAAGTAACGATGTTTAACAGGTCCGGCGTAAAGCTTCGCAAAATGGAAAGTGAACCTTAACCACGCCAGTAGGCTCTCTCACAGCAGCGCAGAATTGGACCACGCTTACGAAATGAAAGCGGTGGGAGCCCCACACAGCACAAAGTCCGCTTGGCGCGCACACAAGTATTATTATATATTCTGGCGAAAAACACACACACACACACTATACCAAAATAATGTAGCGTAATGAAATTTATGGAATGCAATTGTTATGCGTGGCACTATCACAGCACAGGCCTACATTTTTAAACAGCTTCTTGCTTCCCACTGTTGAAGAGCAATTCGGGGATGGCGATTGCATCTTTCAACATATCGAGCACCTGTTCATAATGCACAGCCTGCGGCGAAGTGGTTACACGACAATAACATCCCTGTAATGGACTGGCCTGCACATAGTCCTGAGCTGAATCCTACAAAACACCTTTGGGATGTTTTGGAACTCCGACTTCGTGCCAGGCCTCACCGACCGACATCGATGTCTCTCCTCAGTGCTGCACTCCGTGAAGAACGGGCTGCCATTCCCCAAGATCCCTTTCGGCACGTGATTGAACGTATACCTGCGAGAGAAGAAGCTGTCATGAAGGCTAAGAGTGGGCCAACACTATATTGAATTCCAACATTACCTATGGAGGGCGCCACTAACTTGTATGTCATTTTCAGCCACTTGTCCGTATACTTTTGATCACGTAGTGTGACTAAGTCTTACAGTCTTTACAGCGTGTATTTAAAGCAAATCTGATCTGCATCCTCATAGTGGTGCCACTAGCGACACTTAGGCGACTGCGGAGGAATTTGAATACATCATTTTTCAGAAGTAGAAACACGCCTACCAACTGTCGTTTATATCGCCCAACTCCTTTTTGGTGTTGGGATTTTTTTCCTTGGTGTATTTTAAAAACCGGTTGCTGTACCAACCTGCTACAACGGAATGGAAAATATTTAAACGAATTCTCAAGATAGAGGATTATTGATGTTTAAGTGAAAAAATTGCCATCTAGCTTTGTAATGTTTGTGTCCTTGTCGGTTTCATTATCTTATTGGTCGATGTTGGTATTTACAAGTGTAGAAATATTTTTGTTGGTGCCTACAGAGATTGTACGATCTTATTTGTCTGCCTTGACACTGAGAATGTGAGTCATTCTCAACTGCACATTCAGTTAGAAACATTGTTGATGTGGTAAATCAACAGGAAGTGACTTTCCGTCAGATTTGAGCCCAATTAGCTGAGGGCCTAATGGAAAATGTATCAAGTACGTTTCTATTAACTAGGACAAAATTTCATACTGAAGTCAGTGGCCGCTAATAGCTCGCAAACGGCTCGGACTCAGGTTCAGTTATGGTGCACTTCCGCCAGTGTCAGGTTTCGCTATTAATTAGGCTACATTCTGTATATAACAGTGTTTGGTTAAAACATTGAAAAAAATGTGCGTTTTCAGCAAAGTGTAAACATAATATATTTGTCTTAATATAGCCACACGTTGCAGAGAAATACCTAGGTTGGGGCAAATGCGCCCTGTGGCACAGCATGTATGAAGCGGAGCGTGTCCTTCACCTCGCAGGGTGTATCGAACCGCGGACTGCGGTCTGCGAGGCCAGCTCTTCCATCACAGACGGAAATAGCGCCGGGACGCGTGGGCGGACACGCGACTATTGCGTGTACAGTGGCCGCAAATTGTCTGCGGTCAGGACGTGCGGAGCAAGGGCCATTGTGGGAGACTAGACGGTAAGAGGGGAGGGATGGCCAGTGAAAGGCACCCGCCGGGGATCGATGACCAAACCCTCCACTTACCAGGACAAGCGAGTGGCGTGATGTTGCATTCCAAAGTGGATACAGACAGACACTGCTGGTAACCTATCATCTGGAAAAGCTGTGCGGTACTAACAATAATTGGCGCTTACCACGAGACGCGTCAGTGTTAGCGCTCTGCTAACCACGACATGTTGTAATGTCTGGGCCAAAACCTTTGCCCAAGAACAGGAAGAAAGCAAAGGTCACAGCTGATTACGAGAAGTATAGCAGAGTGATCCACAAAACTACCGTGCAACATTCTTGATATTCCTTTACCGTAGAATCTTACAAGGCGATCATCAGATCTGTTAATCACCGATTTTGATGAGTCTTGGGTAAGTTATAGAGGCACCTGAACAGAGTACCTGCCTAGCGGCTTTTCGGGCTAGAGCCCCCAATTTTCGAAGAAATGGATGTTGAAGTTTTATGCCCAGCTCCTATTCACGAAAGGTTACTTACAATGTGGCCAGCGAGTGCAGTGCAACAGGTAAGGTTGACGGCTACCGTGCTGGCGGAACGGGTTCAAATACTGATCATGCCCCTGTTTATCACTTTCAACAGAATATCATTAAATAATATATGTCAAGCAAAATTATTCAAAATTAGTCATTTGCGTCATAGTAAATCTATGTAAATGAAATTTTAAACGTTCGTTTCTTCAAAATCTCAAATCTCAGAAAGTTCTTCACGGATTACTTTGAAATTTTGACATAACGTTAATTCTAATATAGGTGTCTATTTAGGTACCTAATCCTTTAATATAATAGTAAAACGTTATTAGCAAACAGGACTTTTGTGTTACGGCCTACTGGTTTGTGATCAGAAAATTATTACAACATCTGAACTTGAAAAATAACAAACAAGGCTGAAGGTCAGAGAGATGGGCGAAGAGCAGATGAACAGTGAGGTGGCAGGAAATGGACGTAGGAAACAGGAAGGAGGAGGTGGTCAGCGAGAGAAGTACAGGCATGAGGAGAGGGAGGGAGAGAGGGAGCGGGAGAGAGGGAAAGGGGGGGGGGAGAGAGGGCGGGGGCTGATGAAAAAAGAGGAAGAGAGAGGGGACAGGAGAAGATGAGGAGAGAGGGGGAGGAGGAGATGGACAGGGGGGAGGAGGTTTTGTTTTAGGGCGCAAAAACAACTGGGGTCACACGCACCCACGTCAAAACTATAGAAGAAAACAGGAGTTAAAAATGACTAAATCGCAGTCCCAAATGACCTGAGAGTAGACAGCTAAGAACAGGGACGAGAAGAAAGGGCTACTAAAGACACCGTACATAAATGGAGGTCCAAAACTCAAAATTAAATGGCCTTCGCCATAGTGCTTTGACGGATAAAGAGTAAAACGCAGTCGACAGCCCGCGCGTTATTTGCTAAAGCGGTCGCTAACTCAGACGGCAAACCCATGAGGGAACGTAAACGGTTAAAAAATGGACATTCCATCAGGAAGTGGCGGACAGTTAAAACTTGGGCGCAATGTGCACAAAGTGGTGAGGGCGCGCCACTTATCAAACGACGGTGGCTGAAAAAGGCAGTGCCCAATACACAGCCGAGTTAAAATGACTTCATCCCGGCAGGAGGGCCGAGAGGAGGTCGTCCAAGATGCTGGGAGAGGCTTAAAAATCCTGAGCTTATTTCTTGTAGGGAAGACGAATGGCGATGCCAATGGGATACCGCCTCCTGACAGACAGCAACACAGAGGTCGCTGGAGGAAACATGGGAACTAGTGGGCTGAGGTACGGGGATTGCAGCCTTGGCAGCAACATCAGCAGCCTCGTTTCTTGGCAGACCGACATGACCAGGAACCCACACAAACTTCACAGTGGCTCCACCAAGAAAGAACAAGTGACAGTTTTCCTGCACCCGTTGTAATAAGGGATGGTTGGTGTACAGCGCACATAGATTACGGTATAGTGATAAGTTCTGCCTTATGGAACGTCTGACTACAACTGAATAAAACACAATTTTCGTGTCATACGCGTTTCGCCTCAGTTTTTTGCAAGGTATCTTCAGTGGCCTGGAATATGTACATATTTTTACTATTTAGTTTACATTTTGCTCAATATACCTATAAGTTATAAACAGTTCTGGTGGTTGGTTTTTGCTATTATGTAGTAATATTTTGAACTGTAGTTACAAGTTGCGGGGACGATTTTCTACATGTAACTCTCCTGTTCCGTTTTTGGTGTCGTTCCTTTTCTTACAAATACCACTTGTGGTTTTTTTACCCACATTTTATAGCACTAGGAACTGAACACTTGTTTTGATGCACTGTTTTAGTTTGTCTTGCCAACTGTCAGATGTTATTGCTAGCTTTCAATTGTAATTTTTGAAGTACCTGTGATCTGTCAGTATGCGTTGTGTGTGTGTGTGTGTGTGTGTGTGTGTGTGTGTGTGTGTCCAGAAGGCGAAGGGGAGGGAGGGGTATTTTTTCCTGGTTGTGTGAGAGGGACGATTTTGTATGTTATTTCTTTTATTAAGTGTAGCAGGGAGCCTGTGCTGGCGTGTGTTTGTTCATTTATCACATATTTGTTTTCAGCGATGGCTTTCTGAATGTGGAAATTTTCTTGCATTTGTAAGATGTTTGTCATGGTAGCTTATTCTCATTATTTTAATTTCTTGTTCCATGTTTGTTGGATGGTGGTTATGGTATGTTAAGTGTTCTGCAAATGTGAAATGGTCTGTTTCGTACTTCCAACACTTGGTATGTCCTTTTTATCGTGTTTTAAAATTCCTGCATGTCATACCTATGTATGCTGCATCACAGCTTTGACATTGAAGTTTATATATTCCTGATGGCTGGAATTTGTCCCTCTTGGTAGCTGATTGGCTTAGGTGTGACTGGGGGGCTTTCCCCAGTCTTATATGCTATTTGGCAGCGCTGTCTCTTTAGGATGTTTGCAACTCGATGTGTTTGTTTATGTGTGTAAGTCGTGGTATATCATCTGGTTCTTTTCTGTGTGGTGTTGTCATTGTCTGTATTCGTTGAGTGTGTAAGTTTGTGAGTTCTCTTGTATTCTGGAAATGTTGTGTTTGTTTTGTATTCGTGTTTTTATTTTTTGATTGAGCCAGTGTACTACATGTGTGTCATACCCATTGTTTCTAGCTATTTGTAGCATTGTATTCATTTCTTTTTCATAGTTTCTCTTGTTGAATGGGATTCTGTTTGATCTATGTAACATACGTCTTAGTGCTGTAAGTTTCTGGTTGTGGGGATGGTTAGACGTGGAATGTAACATTGTGTCTGTGGCTGTTGGTTTTCTAAAGATGTTGAATGTGTGTTTGCCTTTTGCTTTCTTTATTGTAATGCTAAGAAAATTTATTTGTTTCTCTTTTTCAAGTGTGAATTTTGTGTTCTGATGAGCTTTGTTGGTTCCCGAGTGACTTATCTATTTTTTCACTTGTCTCATCTACCAGACAAATAATGTCATCCACATATCTGTGCCAGTAAAGAAGATCAAGAGATCGCTGAAGACTCCGCTCACTGAGACAGGTACGTGGAGAACTGCAATAGATGGAAAATCGTCAACAAAAAGGGAGATGCCCGGCGGGAGACAGGTAATTATAGGGTTAATGGCAATAGCAAAGAGGATGACGCTTAGGACGGAACCGTGAGCCACACCGCTTCCCTGGATAAAGGTGTACGACACGGCAGATCCAACACGCACTTTGGAAACTCTGTCTTTTAAAAATTGCCGAAGGAAACGGGGCAGGCGGCCACAGAAGCCCCAAGTGTAAACAGTATGGAGGATACCAGTTCTCCAGCAGGTGTACTAGGCTTTTCCAAATCGAAAAACACGTCCACAGTCTGAGATTTCCGCAGAAAACAATTCATGACATGGGTGCACAAACTAACGAGATGGTCAACTGCAGAATGACGCGCTCGAAATCCACACTGTGCATTCGTCAGTAAATTACGAGACTCGAGCCACCGTACCAGCCAGGCATGAATCATGCATTCTATCACCTTGCAAACGCAGCTGGGGAGGGAGATGGGGCGGTAGCTAGAAGGAAGGGTTTTGTCCTTACAGGCTTAGGTATCGGTATGACTGTGGCTTCGCGCCAACGTCTGGAAAATGTGCCCTCTGCCCAGACGAGGCAGTACGTGTTAAACAGAAAGTGCTTGCCCGCAAGAGGGAGGTGCTGCATCTGACTGTGGACAGCGTCTGGTCCTGGGGTGGAGGATCGGGATGAACTGAGAGCATGATCTAGCTCCCTCATAGTAAAGGCGGAATTGTAGCAGTCACGATTCTGAGACGATAGGGTTATCGCCCGAGCCTCCTCCGCTCCTTTCCGATGGAGGAAGGCACTGTGATAGTGGGAAGAGCTCGAAATGTTCGTAAAATGGCGGTCAAAGGTGTAGGAGATAGCAATAGGGTCTAAGATAACATAGTCTGCTACTTGCAGGCCGGAAATTGGGGAATGGATCTTTGTCCCGTAGAGCCGTCGGAAGTTCACCCACATGACAAAGGAAGGGTTGAAACTGTTAAAAGAACTTCACAAGGGGGCGCACCCACCTTAGGTGATTGTTCACACCTCAGGTCACACCTGCCGAACATATGACATAGGGGCCAACTGGCAATTTGTGAAGACTGAAGCTCAGGCAATCACCTCTCCTCCCTGGGCCTGGCGTATACCAGGGGGGTATGTGCAAACCCTGTCGACCTGGCGCTGGGAATTACGCATTAAGCCACCTGTTATTCATGGGCCGGCCTTCAGGAAGGAAGAAGGATGGAAAAGAGGAACCTCAAACGCCGAAGTGGAGAAACGAGAGAAGAAGGGAAACAAAGAAGGGAAAAGGTAACGGAAAACAGTGGTGATATTGTTGTTGTCAGCCACAGACAATGCGGAACATTCAAAATGACACCCCAGACATGTACCCTAAGGGAGTGGAAAAAGAACAGCAAGAGGATATACATGCAGCACGGAAGGGAAAAGACGCTGCAAAGGCTCGGGCCCCGTGGTAGAAAAGCACGAACCCGTCAAAGAGTGGGAGCCCCTTGGGAGGGGGGAGGGGGGGAGGAGGTGATGGGAGAGAGAGAGAGAGAGAGAGAGAGAGAGAGAGAGAGAGAGAGAGGAGGTAGAGGAGGAGATGAACGAAGAAAGGGAGTAAAAGGTGATGGAGAGATAAGGGAGAGGGGGACATTAGGATGTATATCCAATTCCCATATGTATTAGAACCGTGTGTTTTCTCTTCTCTTTTCCATTTAAGCAGACCGAGCTGCAGCAAAGCGTGACCGGGTACAGCTAGTTCATTAACAAATCAGTTATTGCAGCAAATTACCTTCAAATGTATATCCCGTTTCTTACAGATTACGGAATCATCCTACTCACTATCTCCTACTGCGACTGCTCTCTTAGAATAGAATTTCGGACGGTAGTTCTCTTATAAGCACCATGCACATTTAATGAAAAGTAGTGTCTTGCCGGGCCACGGAATTTTCAAAAGCGATACCGGAAAACACGGTTCGTTTGAATTTAAAAGAATCTCTATTCAATGAAATTCGATCCGAACAATGAGCGTTCCATCATTCCTGTGAAAGCACTAAACTGATGCAGAATCAAATAATTTTCTATGGAAAATTCCCTCGATTCGATTTCTCTATTAGTGTACAGCAAGTCAGGAGTATTTTGAGTCTTTTCTCGGGATGGTAAAGTGGAGTGAATTCCTGCAACATAATTACACTACTGGCCATTAAAATTGCTACACCACGAAGATAACGTGCTAACGTGCTACAGACGCGAAATTTAACCGACAGGGCGAAGATGCTGTGATATGCAAATGATTAGCTTTTCAGAGCATTCACACAAGGTTGGCGCCGGTGGCGACACCTACAACGTGCTGACATGAGGAAAGTTTCCAACCGATTTCTCATACACAAACAGCAGTTGACCAGCATTGTCTGGTGAAACGTTGTTGTGATGCCTCGTGTAAGGAGGAGGAATGCTTACCATCACGATTTCGACTTTGATAAAGGTCGGATTGTAGCCTATCGCGATTGCGGTTTACTGTATCGCGACATTGCTGCTCGCGTTGGTCGAAATCCAATGCCTGTTAGCAGAATATGGAATCGGTGGGTTCAGGAGAGTAATAGGGAACGCCGTGCTGGATCCCAACGGCCTCGTATCACTAACAGTCGATATGACATGCATCTTATCCGCATGGCTGTAACGGATCGTGCAGCCACGTCTCTATCCATGAGTCAACAGATGGGGACGATTGCAAGACGACGTTTGCAGCAGCATTGAATATCAGCTCGGAGACCATGGCTGCGGTTACCCTTGACGCTGCATCACAGACAAGAGAGCCTGCGATGGTGTACTCAACGGCGAACCTGGGTGCACGAATGGCAAAACGTCATTTTTTCGGGTGAATCCGTGTTCTGTTTACAGCATCATGATGGTCGCATCCGTGTTTGGCGACATCGCGGTGAACGCACATTGGAAGCGTTTATTCGTCATTGCCATACTGGCGTATCACCCGGCGTGATGGTGTGGGGTGCCATTGATTACACGTCTCGATCACCTCTTGTTCGCATTGGCGGCACTTTGAACAGTGGACGTTACATTTCAAATGTGTTACGACCCATGGCTCTACCCTTCATTCTATCCCTGCGAAACCCCACATTTCAGCAGGATAATGCATGACCGCATGTTGCAGGTCCTATACGGGCCTTTCTGGATACAGAAAATGTTCGACTGCTGCCCTGACCAGCACATTCTCCAGATCTCTCACCAATTGAAAACGTCTGATCAATGGTGGCCGAGCAACTGGTTCGTCACAATACATCAGTTACTACTCTTAATGAACTGTGGTATCGTGTTGAAGCTTCATGGGCAGCTGTACCTGTACACGCCATCCAAGCTCTGACTCAATGCCCAGGCGTATCAAGGCCGTTATTACGGCTAGAGGTGGTTGTTCTGGGTACTGATTTCTCAGGAACTATGCACCCAAATTGCGTGAAAATAATCACATGTCAATTGTAGTATAATATATTTGTCCAATGATTACCCGTTTATCATCTGCATTTCTTCTTGGTGTAGCAATTTTAATGGCCAGTAGTGTATTATGGTGCAGCTCCACGGTTTTCTTTCATCTGCGAAGGTCTGATAGTAAAGTATCTCATCAATCTACCCTGTCCACAAATCAATGAAGTTTCTTGCCCCATCTACGGACGAATGTCACATTTTAAGAACTATTCGTGAACTTCCACGGTGATATTTTCAGACATTAGAAAATATCTTTGCTGACGCAGTTATAGCATATTCTGCTCTGCAGGAAACACTAATGTTGTTCAAATACGTTTTCACTCCTTGCTACGCTAGGGATCTATTATACGTCGATTGGTATTGGTATCCAGTTTGATCGGCATCGCTCACGTTATCGGGATCAAAATTAGAGATGACATACTTTCGTCTATCTATGATGACACATATGGTGTTACTACTCTTATTAGTGGTATTCTGTATGATGAAATTGAAAAAAAAGAAAGAAAATAAAAGAAGTACTCGGGCAGGATTTGATCCCGTATTGCCAACGAGGTAGCCGTGACTTAGCCGCTGCGCTACTGTCGGTTGCTCTTAGTAAAATTAAAGATACGTGTATTGAAGGTACGCGTAAAACTTCAACATACATTTTCTCCTAAATTAAGCGCCGTTGCATGGAAATCCGAAGCCAGGAATTCAGGAACTGCCCGTCTACCACATATCTAAGACTTATCAAAACACATGGTCTCCTTATTAGATCATATTCTGATCTCATACATAATGAAGTATCGCATCATGCCAACTAGCGAGAAATCCGAAAACTTCGGCCATGCGAAACACATCTCGCACTTTTCTCACGTGACATCCTGAGACCCTGAATCGTCAGGTAGCTGCAGCATTTCTTGACTTCTGAAAAGCATTTGAGTCAGTATCACAGCCACGCTTATTGACGAAAATAGGGCGACACGGAAATCAAACGAAATTTGTGATTAGACTCAATTTTGTAGTAGGCAGGCCTCATCAGGTTATTTTGGGAGAGTCACTGACGGGAGTAGTAGAAGCAATTTCAGGGGTGACCCAGGGAAGTGTAAAGGGACTCCTTTTGTTCATACTGTATATTAATAACCGGCAGACGATATTGATAGTAACGTCAGAAATTTTGCTGATGGTTCATCTATCTTTGATTAAGTATTGTTTGAAAGAAGCTGTACAAATGTTCACTCAGATCTTGGTTGGATTTGAAAGTTGTTAAATATTTGCTTTAAATGTTCATAAAACGCAAGAATGTATTATTCTGCTACTGTAATATCCATTAGTGACAACTGGAGTAATTCCATCGATACAAATAGCAGAGTGTAACAATTTGTGGAGATATGAATTGCGATGATCACGTAGGATGGATCGTACGTAAAGAAGGTGTTAGGTTTCGGCTCGTTGGCACCACACTGAGTAAATGCAATACCTCTACGAAGGAAATTACTAAGTAAACACTCATGCGAAGCACCCTAAAATACTGCTGAAGTGTATCCAACTAATACCGAATAGGGCTAAGGGGGGATATTGATAGGACAGCATCGATGGTTATATGGTTTTTGTCCCGCTGGAAACCCTGAACTAGTAGACACATACATTCCAAAGTTTCAAGACTAAGTACCGAGTAAGTAATCTCTGAATCCACTACAATCCCTTACGTATCGCTCCCACGGGGGCTGCGAGGGCAAAACTAGACCAATTACAGAGCGTGGTACTATGGGAACCGTGACCTGCCTTGTACTTCACAAGAGTTTGCTGAGTGTGTATGTAGATGTAGACGCAAACGCGTTCCGTAAAAGTATGAATTTATAATACTGTAACTGAATTGCTCTCACGAAGTACGAACATCAGCTGCTAAGTACAGACTCTCAGACAGGTATAAAATAAAATGTGATTATGTCATCAAGCAGGCCGTTGAGATCAGAATATGTAACAAACTTTATGCAGAACATCGACTGCCACCTTAACGGTAAACTGAGACGGGCGCTCGAGAGCGAGATTCCCCCTGGCAACTGGGGGAAAAATTTGCGTCCAACTCGAGCAGCAGCGATGCCAGCGGTCCTCCATCCCTTAACCTCTGATATGATATCCAAAATTCTGTGTCTTCTTGCCTGTAGGTGAGGACAATGTAGGTAGGCAAACCAAACTATTGAGTATAAGATGGTTCAAATGGCTCTGAGCACTATGGGACTCAACTGCTGAGGTCATTAGTCCCCTAGAACTTAGAACTAGTTAAACCTAACTAACCTAAGGACATCACACACATCCATGCCCGAGGCAGGATTCGAACTTGCGACCGTAGCGGTCTCGCGGTTACAGACTGCAGCGCCAGAACCGCGCGGCCACTTCGGCCGGCTGAGTATGACACACCATATCAGCAGCCTCTATAGTTAGGTGCTTCTGGCGAAAATCTTCGACTCTTTAAATTCGACTCTGCTAGAAGACCGGGATAATTTGATTTATGGCTTATCACGAGTATCCCCTTTTTCACATTATTTGATGTCTGATGGACAAACATCCACTTACATTCGGTGCCTCTGATGTGCGATAGTTTGTACATTTCATAAGCAGCTTTGCATGTGGCCGTCTGAATATGACCTTGCGGTAGAAGTCCGTTCCGTCTTTATGAAGACAATGACGTACGTTTTTTGGATGTCCTATAACATTTCTCAGCGCTGGCCTCGCAGCTGTTCTTTCACAGAACCGAGAACACGTTGAGCACATTGGACAAAAAAAAAAAAAAAAAAGAAAAGAAAAAGAAAAGAAAAAATCGCCCCTGGAGATATTACGCGAATCTCGAATAACACAGGCTGTTGCCTTGATAAAGACATCATTTCGTCAACGAAGAGCTCAAATCATTATTCAAGAATGCCGCATCATGCTGAAACTACTGTGATTATATCTCGTAGATTTACCGGAGTGCAGGAATGTTGATAACTACGTTATAATTTTTGTTGCCAGTAATTACAGACATTTTTTATGGCACTTCAATCGGGTGATCTAGCACGGCAGTCGAGGTACCATAGGATGCTTGAGTGTTCGCACAACCAGAAATTGTGAACTCGGTTGGAAACTTTAACGGAGTGACACTTCTGCGGAGAGGCGTTTCTGTCGGGCGTGGGGCTCTTGCTGGGAAGGCGGCTTTTTGCGGGTAGCATACAGGCACGCTAACGATTTATCACCTGATTGACTTCTCATCGTCGGGGTTCACAGTCATGTAGAATTTTAAAGGACATCATATCCACCGTTGACTAGAAATTTTTTATGTCACAATTGCAATTTCGGCCTTTGGGCCATTTTCAAGTGGCAGTGCGAAAGATTTTGCTGTAGCACATGACAGCTTTAAAATCTTCCGACATGTTAAACATGTCATCGTCAAAAACAAGCATTTCCTCTATGAAAAACAGTAACATCAGACGAATGCGACACTCTGTACATCTTGAAATGATGTGTATTACTTACACAGTTACCAATGATAACATCCTTCCTATAAATCGTTACAAATCAATGTTCCAACACACTGTTTACACGTGAACTGGAGCAGCCTTAGTTCACATGTAAACAGTGAGTTAGAACAACGATTTGTAGGGATTTAGAGGAAGGGTGTTAACATGGATAACTGCGCACGTAACTAACATAATTTCAAGATGTACACAGCTTCGCAGTCGTTTAGTATTACTGTATTTCTACAGTGAAAATAATTGTTTTTGACGAAATATCGGGGGACTTTAAAGTCTCACAGGTGCTAGAGCAAAATCTTTTGCTATATCACCTGAAAAACCCAGTGCTCGAAACTGCAGTTGCGAAATAAACCATTTCTGCAGTGAATGTCTTTTAAAAATGAAACATCTTACTGGCAATTAGTTTTAATATATGTTGAAAGACGGAGTAATTGCAGTCTATTTTGCCTTTACTAGCTTCAGGTTGGTTTGCCCATCCTGAGACGATTTCTGGGTTCGGCTGGAATGTGAGTTTGGTTGTGAGTTGGCGAAACCAAAGAACCTGAAAATAAAAACTTCTTGAAGTGTTTCAGGCTCCGCAGATATGTCAGAACATTCCATCTCCGCACTCGTGTCATTGTAACTGTGAGAAACTCCGTGCGAACACTGGTGTTGTCAGCTTAGAAAACGGGAGTTCAAAAAAATGGTTCAAATGGCTCTGAGCACTATGGGACTTAACGTGTGAGGTCATCAGTCCCCTAGAACTTAAAGCTGCTTAAACCTATCTAACCTAAGAACATCACACACATCTATGCCCGAGGCAGGATTCGAACCTGTGGCCTTAGCGGTCGAGCGATTCCAGACTCAAGCGCCTAGAACCGCTCGGCCACTCCGGCCGGCAGAAAACGGATGTGTCAACGGCAAATCAGTCATGGAGATTTAACAGAAACGGTGACGCATGGTCTCCGAGAATGTTGAAATAAACGTTCCGTTTCAAGTTCACGGTAACTTCAATGAATGGGTCCAAGACATGGTAGGAAAAACACCCCCAAAACCTCACACAACTACCTCTGGCCTGCACTACACTGCCTGTTTATCTTGTCATTGGGCCGCCGATGCAGTCGACGCCTTGCGTCGTTTGAAAAGAGGCAAAACCGCAGTTCGTCGAACCGCAGTAAATGTCTCCAGCCAGCTACTGTCCAGTCCAAAGAGGACTTGCAGCATTATGTGCTAGTGTTAGCAGTGAGCCTTTAGGAGGTACCGAGGACGAAATGTACAATGCCTGCAGTTGTCTTCACAGTGTACTACGGCAAACTGATTTAGATGATATATGATGGTAGTATCTGTTCCCGAAAGAACAGTAATAAGTATGATGGGCAAACATCTATTAGGCGCACTACGAATGTAGTGGTGTAGACATGTTGGGAATGTGGATCTCACGGGGAGCGTGCGATTGATAAGTCCCTGCAGACGTACTATCCTCTGTGCCCGCGGTGGCTCAGATGGATAGAGCGTCTGCCATGTAAGCAGGAGATCCCGGGTTCGAGTCCCGGTCGGGGCACACATTTTCAACACATTCCCAATGAAGTACATCAACGCCTGTTCGCAGCTAGGGTGTCCATTTAATTATCATTTGATTTAGATGAGACTTTATTCGCTTATAGAAGAAATTTCTATCCCGTTTGAAGTCCACTGTCATTGAAAATTAGTGAAATTCGTCTCCGGACCTTTCTATCGACACTGGTGTTACACCGTACCACATGGATGCTTTCCTCGCAGACACGCTTGATAGTCCGCGTTAATACACCAACAAACTGACTAAGTTCATTCGCTGTGTGGGCATGGACAAGACCAGACACGATAGCTTGTTTCTGCGGTGTGTCACGTCTCCGTGTTTGACCCACCTTACTGCCCTGGTTCTATACAACTGACACACGCACATGTCTTTACTGCAATGAATTACGTCAGCGGATGATGGTCACACGATGATCTTGGTACCACTTCTGCACCATCTACAGCGCTCAAAAGCGACCAATGTGCCAAGAACGTAACTAACATGCTGTGACGTGTGCCTATGGAATCTCTACGTAACATGGTGAAATGATGGCTTAACTGGGTCGTTACTTGTCCCGCCAGCAGCAGCGCCTTTCGCCTTTTCTTGGCCCCCCTGTACCAGCTGGGTGTTATCAGCAGCAGCTGAGCGGCTGTGGCGAAAACACGCAGCGGCCCTGGCTGTGCCACTGACCGATAACGCCAATGTCGCCCCAAAGGCGTCTCCAAACACTGTCTCCGAGACCTGTCCCCCGTGCCTCTGCTCTGCCGGAGGCCACGGGTGGCTCCCTGACCCGACCCCAATACTTAACAGTTATTCCTGGCAATGCACACTATATTTTCCACATCATAATTTATTCTGTATGATTATCAGAATGTGACGTAGGAGTTTTTCAGCGTCATAACAGCAGCTTGCCTGACTACCATTCCGATTTTCATGACCACACTTTAGACAGTTTGTTGGAGGTATTCAGTTTAGTTAAGTTCAATTCAATTTATTGCCACGAATTGTAGACCTGTTATCTCCAAACAGATCATACATATTCAATAATCATGGTGACATACGGGGTCTATATTGTGCACATGGTAAGACATTACGTTAACAGCAACCAGTAGTAACATTAAGGTAGAAATAAAGCAGAATATCGAAAATAAGAATCAATGAAAAACAACATAAAATAAAAGGAATAACTCAGGTTTCAAGTGATTAGCTTCCAGCTTATACTATTCGATATGTTACTGGCAGCCGCGTAAGAACTCGAGGTAAGCTAACTACAGCTATACTTAGTTCTAAATATATTCTTGTTACACTACTCTAAATATATATATATATATATATATATATATATATATATATATATATATATATATATATATATATATATATGTGTGTGTGTGTGTGTGTGTGTGTGTGTGTGTGTGTGTGTGTGCAGGATGAAGGATTTTCCGTAAGAGCGAGGAAAAGTGTAACAGGACATAGAGAGTGTTTCACCGAAAAATTTGATGTAAGGAACTTTGAATCGTAGAAGCCAGCTTAAGGAGATATGGAAGTAATCTTTTCTACCACTTTGTCTAGCATTACTGTTTTCCTGTTTATTTACATTTAACATGCTTACAGGTTTACACGTTTTCTGCTGTTTATGTACATGTACCTTACTTCTTGCAAGCAAACAAGGACGACGAGACTGCTCGCTAAGACTTCTTGATGCAGATCTTGTTTACTTTACTTGTCCATGAGGTGGCTCTGTTGTATTTACATTCTCCCATGGCAGAACGTGCTTTGAATCAACGACAGACCCATTCATTACTCAGTGCTACACACAGACCCCACTGGATACGGGATGTAATTAGTTGCAGAATTGTAAGTGTCTGTGATGTGATTCGAAACACATCAGGGATATTTGTTGGGATGCATCAGACACTTGTTCGCCGCTGTCATGCTTGCATTGAGGTCGATGGCCGTCAGCTTCAGCACATTTTGTAAGTTACAGCACAAATGATACGTTCGTTGTGTCATTGATGTTATTTCCAGTTACCTGAAACTCATGAAAATAAAGAAGTACACAGAAATGTGATTTAATTCCTGTTATCTCCTTAAGCTGACTTCTCCGAGGCCATGTTGCCTACCTCAAATTGTTCAGCGCAGCATCCTCTATGTCCTGTTAAATTTTTGCGCGCTCTTACGGAAACACCCTCTACATACACTGAAGCGCGAAAGAAACTCGAATAGGCATGCGTATTCAAATACAGAGATACGTAAACGGGCAGAACACGGCGCTGTGGTCGGTAACGCCTATATGAGGCAACAAGTGTCTGGTGCAGTTGTTAGATCGGCTACTGCTGCTTCAATGGCAGTGAGTTTGAACGTGGTGTTATAGGCGGTGCACGAGCGAGGGGACACAGCATCTCCGAGGTGGAGATGAAGTAGGGAGTTTCCCGTACGACCATTTCACGAGTGTACCATGAATATCAGGAATCCGGTAAAACATCAAATCCCGACATCGCTGCGGCTGGAAGAATATCCTGCTGGAACGGGACCAACGACGACTGAAGTGAATCGTTCAACGTGGCAGAAGTGCAACCCTTCCGCAAATTGCTGCAGATTTCAATGCAAGGCCATCAAAGAATGTCAGCATGCGAACCATTCAAAGAAACATCATCGATATAAGTTTTCGGAGCCGAATGCCCACTCGTATACCGTTGATGAGTGCACAACACAAAGCTTTACACGCCTCGCCTGGACCCGTCAACACCTTCATTGGACAGTTGATAACTGGAAACATGTTGCCTGGTCGGACGAGTCTCGTTTCAAATAGTATTGATCGGATATACGTGTACTAGTATGGAGACAACCTCATAAATCCATGCGCCCTGCATGTCAGCAGGGGTTTGTTGAAGCTGGTGGAGGCTCTGTAATGGACTGGGGCGAGTGCAGTTGGAGTGATATGGGACCCGTGATACGTCGAGATACGACTGATAGGTGACACGTACGTAAGCATCGTGTCTGATCAACTGCATCCATTCATGTCCATTGTGCATTCCGACGGACTTGGGTAATTCGACCAGGACAATGCGACACCCCACACGTGCAGAATTGCTACAGAGTGGCTCCACGAACACACCCCTGCGTTCGTACACTTCCGTTGGCCACCAAACTCCCCAGACATGAGCATTATGCAGAGCATCTGGGATGCCTTGCAAGATATGGTTCAAATGGCTCTGAGCACTATGGGACTCAACTGCTGTGGTCATCAGTCCCCTAGAACTTAGAACTACTTAAACCTAACCAACCTAAGGACATCACACACACCCATGCCCGAGGCAGGATTCGAACCTGCGACAGCAGCAGCAGCGCAGCTCCGGACTGGAGCGCCTAGAACCGCACGGCCACCGCGGCCGGCGCCTTGCAAGATATCTCCACCGTCTTGTACACACACGCGCGCACACACACACACACACACACACACACACACACACACATATATATATATATATATATATATATATATATATATATATGTGTGTGTGTGTGTGTGTGTGTGTGTGTGTGTGTGTGTGTGTGTGTATGTGTGTTTATGTGTGTGTGTAGTAGTACAATATACAGGGTGAGTCACCTAACATTACCGCTGGACATATTTCGTAAACCACATCAAGTACTGACGAATCGATTCCACAGACCGAACATGAGGAGAGGGGCTAGTGTAACTGGTTAATACAAACCATAAAAAAATGCACGGAAGTATGTTTTTTAACACAAACCTAGGTTTTTTTAAATGGAACCCCGTTAATTTTGTTATCACATCTGAACATATAAACAAATACGTAATTAGTGCCATTTGTTGCATTGTAAAATGTTTATTACATCCGGAGATATTGTAACCTAAAGTTGACGCTTGAGTACCACTCCTCCGCTCTTCGATCGTGTGTATCGGAGAGCACTGAATTACGTAGGGATCCAAAGGGAACGGTGATGGACCTTAGGTACAGAAGAGACTGGAACAGCACATTACGTCCACATGCTAACACCTTTTTATTGGTCTTTTTCACTGACGCACATGTACATTACCATGAGGGGTGAGGTACACGCACACACGTGGTTTCCGTTTTCAATTACGGAGTGGAATAGAGTGTGTCCCGACATGTCAGGCCAATAGATGTTCAATGTGGTGGCCATCATTTGCTGCACACAATTGCAATCTCTGGCGTAATGAATGTCGTACATGCCGCAGTACATCTGGTGTAATGTAGCCGCAGGCTGCCACAATACGTTGTTTCATATCCTCTGGGGTTGTAGGCACATCACGGTACACATTCTCCTTTAACGTACCCCACAGAATGAAGTCCAGAGGTGTAGGATCAGGAGAACGGGCTGGCCAATTTATGCGTCCTCCACGTCCTATGAAACGCCCGTCGAACATCTTGTCAAGGGTCAGCCTAGTGTTAATTACGGAATGTGCAGGTGCACCATCATGCTGATACCACATACGTTGACGCGTTTCCAGTGGGACATTTTCGAGCAACGTTGGCAGATAATTCTGTAGAAACGCTATGTATGTTGCAGCTGTTTGGGCCCCTGCAATGAAGTGAGGACCAATGAGGTGGTCGCCAATGATTCCGCACCATACATTTACAGTCCACAGTCGCTGTCGCTCTACCTGTCTGAGCCAGCGAGTATTGTCCACGGACCAGAAATGCATGTTCCGTAGATTCACTGCCCCGTGGTTTGTGAAACCCGCTTCATCGGTAAACAGGTAGAACTGCAACGCATTCTCTGTTAATGTCCATTGACAGAATTGCACTCCATGATTAAAGTCATCACCATGTAATTGCTGATGTAGCGACACATGAAACGGGTGAAAGCGGTGACGATGCAGTATGCGCATGACACTACTTTGACTCAGTCCACCGGCTCTCGCAATGACCCGTGTACTCATGTGTGGGTTCATGGCAACAGCAGTTAATACACCAACTGCACCCGCTTCTCCTGTGACGGGCCTGTTACGGACCCGTTTGCGTGCTACGACCACACCTGTTGCATACAGTTGGCGGTAGATGTTTTGCAATGTGCGGCGCGTTGGACGCTCTCTGTCCGGGTACCGTTCTGCATACACCCTGCACGCTTCAGCTGCCTTTCGTCGACACTCGCCATAGATGAGTATCATCTCCGCCTTTTCAGAGTTCGAATACATCATGGTCACAGTTCCTACAACACTGCACTATCACAGACGTCTGGTAACACGGTGTACTACAGTTGGTCTGCGTGCGGAGACGAATGCAGAATAACAATAGCAGCAAGCGCTACATGCGGACACTGCGACAGCTAGACCAAACCACAACAGTGCACTACAGCCACACTCGTAAACACGTCCCTGCAGATGCTGCTCGCCGAACGTGGCACGTGTTTGTTACAACACGCAACTGAATGTCGGAGGTTTCAAGCGTCAACTTTAGGTTACAATATCTCCGGATGTAATTAACATTTTACAATGAAACAAACGGCACTGATTACGTATTTGTTTATATGTTCAGATGTGATAACAAAACTAACGTGGTTCCATTTAAAAAAACGTAGGTTTGTGTTAAAAACATAGTTCCGTGCATTTTTGTATGGTTTGTATTAAACAATTACACTAGCCCCTCTCCTCACGTTCAGTCTGTGGAATCGGTTCGTCAGTATTTGATGTGGTTTACGAAATATATCCAGCGGTAACGTTAGGTGACTCACCCTATATATATATATATATATATATATATATATATATATATATATATATATATATATTGCGTGTGCGTTCGCGTGTTTTAAGGTTTATCATAATGAATTATAATCATCTATACCCGTCATCTCTAATGGTGAAACCGCTTCTTCTGATGTTTTCACGGTAGTTGGAGGTACAGAGTATCGACTTAATCTCACAGATTGCAGTTTCCTTATAAATATTCGATGTGGATTGATATTAACTACAGTCCGCAAGTTCTGGTCGCTTGGACTTGTTTGCAGATCGCAGTCGTATTGTTGCAGTCTCTCTCTACCTCCACATTCACAGACTGTTGTGTTACTGCATCCCTTTCCATGTTTTTGATATGGACCGTGACCTCTTAAATAGGTGCACCATATCTCTAATAGGGTCAATGTCGCGTAGTTTGAGCCTGTTCCTAATGCTCTGCAGCTGTATACCCGCCTTAAAGTGCTTCTAGGGTCCCAGTCAGACAACCATTCATCTAACTTATGGGCTCGAAAATGTCTCATCAGTAGTACAAGCTCCTGTGATTGGGTACACGATCTTATCGTTCACGCCCCAGCCAATACAGTGCTGCCCGCAAACGTACCGCAATATCAATCGGACGTAACCCTCGATAGGTATAGTGCGAAAGGCAACGGTTAACCTCAGAACTACACTCCGCTGAATTCGTCGCGTCGCGTAGTCGAAGACGCTGCGTGCAGACGCTGGCAGCGTAGCCCACAATGGCACTGAAGGTAATTTCGTGATATGACCGCGCCATGTGCAACGGTAATTTATAGTTAGTAATGCTAGCACGGGCAATCTTACGCATAATTTTATCCGCTCTCTGAGTAAAATATTATAAATGTTCTACAGTGTTCCCTTCCGTGTTTAGAGGGAGACCAAAGTTTAACTACAGCGTACAAATAGAAGTAGTTAGTAGGGGTAGTCGTAAAGTTGTAATTATCAATTCGAAAAGATCGAGCTGCTATTACGGAGCTTAGAGAGGGTGATAGTCTTTCACTACTGCGACTCGTTTTTGCCGACGAAGGATGACATGGCGGAGACCTTTGTGGTGGAAGAGTGCGTTTTCGTTGTCCAGGAAACGTTTCCCGCGAATCTCTCTTCGTTCTCACTCTGAAAATCCCTGAAACGCTATAGTTTCTCCACCCGTGGAAGGAAGACGCAATCTGGGTGTCATGTTACTAGAATACGAGTGTGATGGAAACTTGGCAGCTGACAGAAACAGCATGTGGGACTGTGCCATGCGCAGGATGAGCTAGACTGTTTTAGAGTAAAAAATGCCTCTTGGACAATTTCCCGCTCTCCTTAGTCTTGACAGCTTCCAATAATCTCAACAGGAGATTTAAATGGTATGCCACACCATGGTATTCCTAAAATTCAGCATCGTCTTTCCCGATCATGGCTGGATCACCGCCTTTGTCGGCAGTGGTGAATCTACATTTTTCCACTACCTTATACTTCTGTCTCTGAGTCATAGTGATACACCCAGTACTCATCCATGGTGGCTAAAAAGTCAGCTGCAACATTTCCATTGCTGCATCAGTTCCGAAAGCTTACTGAATGGGCGCGAATTGTGCTCCAGTTTAAGAATGCGCTGCGCTATTCCGTTCTGGTTTCTCCAGCAGGCTGCTGCGCTACTGTGGGGCTAGAGTTTCAGTCTGTTTCAGGACTGTAGACTTCATGACTACATCTCGTTACTGTTACTATTGTTGCCTTCGGTCCGAAGATAGGTCTGATGCATCTCTCCACGCTGCTCTACCCTGTGCGAGCTGCTTCATCTCCGAATAACTACTGCAGCCTGCATCCCTGGCCCTTTTATAATTTCCTGAAACTAATTCATTTATAGCATATCCAACCAGAACGACGCCAATCAGGAACGGTCATTAATTCAACAAATTAACGTAATGATGACAGGTAGCTCATCACCTTAGTTTAGCACATCGAGTTCAGTTTAAACTAAAAATTAAACAAGCAGCTGCGGCACGTTATCACATTAGAGATTTCAAACGCAAAGAGCTTACATGTGAGATATTGTATTAGAAACACGTTGAATATGCAACATTAAGCTCTAACCATGGTCAACTGAGAGAAAAAAAAATGATTAGCAACTGTCGAGGTACGAAAATATCGTCCAACGGAATGCACTACCGACTTCCCAGGAAAGACGCGGGCAGGCCTTACTGCAGGTCCACAGCTTGGCCACGGCTGTAAGTCCCCGCAAGAATACCACTCTGGCCTTCATTGTACGCGCTGGCAACTTGTGTTGAAGCCAGCCAAGACATCGTAGAAGGCAGGAGACTTCTGCTTTTAGCCGGTGTCCGTTCCTAAATCGGCACGGGTGGGAGCCACGCATTCCAGCTGCACGAAAACGGCCAGCAAGCGCATCTGTCGCTCAGACCTAACGCGCATTGAAAGATAGCAAAGTGGTTCAAGTGGTTCAAATGGCTC
Source organism: Schistocerca americana (assembly GCF_021461395.2). Taxonomy (NCBI): domain Eukaryota; kingdom Metazoa; phylum Arthropoda; class Insecta; order Orthoptera; family Acrididae; genus Schistocerca; species Schistocerca americana. The sequence continues at coordinate 308,429,423 of NC_060121.1, read as the reverse complement.
TGAGCACTATGGGACTTAAGATCCGAGGTCATCAGTCTCCTAGAACTTAGAACTACTTAAACCTAAGTAACCCAAGGACATCACACACATCCGTGCCCGAGGCAGGATTCGAACCTGCGACCGTAGCGGTCACACGGTTCCAGACTGAAGCTCCTAGAAGTGCTCGGCCACACCAGCCGGCGAAAGATAGCACAAACGTGCGAATCTATGTAACCTCCCCCACAGGAAAGCGAAAGACCGCCTCCCCTTTCTCTCACAGCAAGAAGGAAACTGCTCCCCCACTTGATCCGACATACAAGGACTCTAGATGTTTCTTTCGGTCTATATATTCCGGACCAAGAGACTGACTGGATTAGGGACCTTCAGAACACCACACTTGCTAGGTGGTAGCCTTCAAATCGGCCGCGGTCCGTTAGTATACGTCGGACCCGCGTGTCGCCACTATCAGTGATTGCAGACCGAGCGCCGCCACACGGCAGGTCTAGAGAGACTTCCTAGCACTCGCCCCAGTTGTACAGCCGACTTTGCTAGCGATGGTTCACTCATTTGCCGAGACGATAGTTAGCATAGCCTTCAGCTACGTCATTTGCTACGACCTAACAAGGCGCCATTACCAGTTACTATTGATGTTGTAAAACATGTACCGTCAAGAGCGATGTTCACCAATTATGGATTAAAGTTAAGTATTCCAGCAGCTACGTACGTTTTTTGTTAGTCTCATTTCCTTGACCTGTTCCAGACCTCACGCCAGCCTTCGTGAGCTAAAACGCGTGCCTTTCGGCTTCCTCTCATAGTGGGTTGGCTGTCTTGCCAATCCACAACACTATATTCCTATGTGCCCGTTTCCAGTTTTCCTTAATGGCCTCTGTGGCTACGTTCCCATGCAGAATATCATTAACTCACCACAAATTGACCAATGGGGAATTCATGGGATAGCTTAACATCAGGGAACTTGGAGGGAGGCCTTAATTGCCTCGTGATGAGAAGCTGAGAGCTAAGTTTAACCATGAAAGTGAAGCGTCCTGTTTCCGCAGATAATGCTGATGAAACAAAATAAGTGCAGATTTAAGGTTCCGATTAACTCTCTCTGCAAGGGAGGCTTGTAAATCTTAAGGTATTGTGGTGGAATGACGAATTGCAGTCTCGAAGCAAAACCTCCTAAATTGGTCGGTAACAAGTGCTGGGTCATCATCTCAAATATTTGAGATATATCCTGAGCTGTTAGACCAGCAGTGACGCCACTACTCGGGACAAGCCACACAAACGTGAGAAAGCGTCCGCAACAACCAGGATATAATACTTACCATCCCACGTCCTAGGTAACGGAACTAAGCAGTCGATGAACAGCTTGTTCATTGGGTTACTTTCCCACGTGGAATGCAACATCCCCTTCTGAGAATTGGGATTAGTTTTGGCTACATTGCAACTGTGACATTTGCTCACTAACCTTCGAACGTCCTTATACGAGGTGGGCCAGGTGAGGTGCTCCCTAATCTGCGAAAGTGTTTTGGCAGCTCCTAACTGACCCCCTACTACGGAATTACGGAAATAGTAAAAAATATAACGAATCAGTTCACCAGGTAAACAAATCTTTAAACGTTTATCGCTCCTAGTTTGGTAGCACGCAGTGCCCTTCCTTAGACTAATCTGGCACCTACTTACCTTCCAGAAGCTGCTGCTAAATTACTTTCACGCAAGGATCCAAGCTCTGCTTTTCCCTCAAATTAGTGAATAGGTCGGGCACCTCCGAGATTACACTCATTCCCCAACCGGAGTTCTCAGCACACAGACTTTCCTGATCATTCACATTACCATCGTCGAGCATGCGAATTGAGGTGTCAATCACTGAATTATCGGTTCCGTTCGTTGGTTTGGGGGATTAAAGGGACCAGACTGCTATGGTCATCGGTCCCTATCGGTTCCGTTATGTGTCTAACTGTGAAACGAAAGACCGGCATTCAGACCACGCGGCGGGCAATGCGTGTGCCCTTCCTGGGCTGGGCCAGAACCAAAAGTAAGGCTCGATTACTCGTCTCGAGGTCTAAATGCCGATGTTCAAGATAAAAGCGAAATTTATGAGGCAAACAACACTGCCAAGGCCTCCCACTTGAAACGGAATATTTTAGCTCAGCTGGTGAGAGCTTTCGAGATGCACAAGCTATCCGGTGTGTTTCGCCTCCTTCTTCCTGTGCCGGCCGATGCGGCCGAGCGGTTCTAGGCGCTTCAGTCCGGAACCGCGCTGCTGCTACGGTGGCAGGTTCGAATTCTGCCTTGGGCATGGGTGTGTGTGATGTCCTTAGGTTAGTTAGGTTTAAGTAGTTCTAAGGGACAGATGACCTCAGATGTTAAATCCCATAGTGCTCAGAGCCATTTGAACCATTTACTGGTAATCAGGCACTGAAAGATTTGGGGGGCTAGCCAAACGAGTTTAATAGCATCAAGGGCTGGCCGCTGGGATTCTCCCCACTTGAATTCCACGTTTTCTTACGTAGTTGATTCAAGGGAGCCGCCAATTGAGCAAAATGGGCCACTAACTTCTAAAAAAAATTGGTCATGCCAAGTCTTAGGTGGGAGAAACATACAAATACCTATTTCTTCCATGATCGATTCTCATCCCATCAGTTGATACTAAATGCCCTAGGAAGGAGATTTTCTTACGCACCAGACTTATTTAACACGGCTTAACAACGAGGCCAGCAGCACGAAAACAAAGTAAGACCTGCTCAAGATGTCGAAGATGATGTTACAAGGTGTCACTGTAGACTACATCGCCCTGCTAATTGTAAACCGACTTAAATTTCAGATCCCCAAAACACTATCCAATAACCGGGAAAGGACGGCTGCACCCATGGACAAACCAGATGACCCCTATTAAACCCAAATATATTCCAGTCATTCCATCTAGGATTCTTCACTCAGCGGGATCAGATAATACGTCTGGTTAAGATCCAAGACCGTAAAAACCTTTGTCGTGGCAAACCAGGTAAAATAATGGTGTAAGTCGGGTAACGGAACAGATTTCAAAATAACCTTCCGATTCAACTACCTGTTATCAACGACCGAGCTGTACCCAGACTCCTCTTTACGGACTAGAAATATGGAAGAGGCATAAGGAGATGTAGACGTCCTAATGACTCCCTCTTCCAACATTATTTCCACTATCCGTCGTTACACCTCCATCTTGGATGGCGACAGCTGATATCGAGGTTGCCTATCATAGGACAGCCGTATCTCATAACGGATCCCATTGGTGACACACAATCTACGGGTCAAAACATCGGGAAACTGATTAAGAACTTTCAACAGGCCCTCAGCCTCTCCACTACGTAACTGGCTCACGCCAAACTCAGAACTCTCCACAGCTACATTACTAACCCCAGTCACAAATCTGACACCAACATAATCTGATTATCTTGTCAGTACAAAACCTAAAGGAAACCAGCGCAATCTAAAACCAAGCCCACCTGCTGGATCCAATCACAACCTAATAACAAACTGACTGTAAGATCTCTAATTACCAATACTTGAACTGGCCACGAAAAATCTTGTATAGAGAGACTTCCTTTACAATAACTCATCAAGGGTAACACCTGCCCATTAACTACATGACATCAGTATAACTTGACTTCTAGGAAGAAAGCCTACAAATAAACGGTTATTAAGACACCACTGGTAGTCCAACAACGAAACACCACTGTCGTAGTCAAGTAAGGCGCAGACTGGTTCATGGTTCAAAGAAGCACGAACAAATGGCACAAATCGACCGATAACCGGTGTTATGCGACAGAACCGCTTCATTGGCGGTGTGTGCCTTACGGTGCCTCCTCTCCCTACACGTCAGCTGTTAGGCCATGACTCTAGCTGTAGGGTACACTCACGAACAAAATGCTCTAAACTCCCACAGCGGAAACACCTCTTATCTTCAACCCTGCCCTTCTGCCAGCCTATAGCTTTGAACTGCACACAAAGAGTTTTCGGAGCCAAACTTCCTAGCTCTTCGTGTCTACTGTCAGCAAGAACTAATTGACTTTGCACTTTAATTATTTATACAGGGAGGACATTCATTATTTGAGCCATGTGGCTAAGCACAGTCTCAGCGTGACTACAGTTTGCCTGTAAATTTTCTCTATAATTTGAATTTAATTCTGTCTATGAGATACAATGTTACAGTAATTTTGGAATAAAGGGGGCTGACTGAGCACCTGTTTTTTACTTCCCGTAATGGGTGATAACTGCTGTTGAAATTCTCACTCACTAGTATATGAAATTTGTTATTTATTGTAATCATACAAACAGTTAAATTGAGTGATTGTTGGTCAAGTTCTGAACTAAATAAAGAGCGTATAACCATGACTGCTGCTGCCCCTGTATATTTTGTGGTTCCCCCTTCCACTCCACAGACACTTGCTCTGCACCTTGCGCTGTTGTAATTCCGAAAGACGCAGCAGTTTGGTGACAGAGCGTGATTGTGTTCTGGGTCCCATTGTTAGTTGTAGCAGCAACATTCATAGTTCTTTTTATCTATTTTAAGATCTGTTAATATGTGTGAAGATATTTTCTGTGTCGAAATTTTGTTGCAAGAGGAAAGAATCAGTCACCATAGGGGATGTCTAGGCTTGTAACCACCTCCAATAGGAGCAACTTGTGTACGAGTTGAATGTTAGAGGGGCGTCAACTGATTGGACCATCACAGAGCTGAGCGCTTGCTTGCGGGGTGCCTCGGACTGGCCAGTGTGCCCCGCAGCAGAACACATCGGGGAGGTACGTTCCGCATACTGCATTTGTGTGCTGCCTCTAGTGTGCGAGGTAACCTCGAATTTGCGAAAGACAGTCAGCCGTCCTGTACACAAATAGAGTGCAAGTCGACTTGAATTATTGCATTTGTAAGCCGTGTGATTTAGAGCAGATAAGAGTTACGGCTGAGCAAAATATGACCATCGGGCTTTTGCTTCACCAAGTCATCGAGTTGCAAATAGAATTTAACGCTGTAGGGTGCCAGAGTGGTACAGTAGGTGGAGGCAGCTCAACACCAGAGCAGGGAAACTACTCAGTTCTGTCAGAACGGAGGGCCGTCGTAAGCCACCTTCTTTCAGAATCTTTTGCTAAGCTCCCCACCCCTATATTTGCCTTGGTGCAGGGGTTGAATGTGCCAACCTTGGATGAGCTGCCACGCATTGTTGAAGTGCTTTGGTTCTGGGTCAATGTACTTGGTGTTGCAATCTAGCGATTCTCCGCTTACTTTACCTGTTGACAAAAGGATTGTGGAGCACTATTATTGCTGAGGTATTAGGACTCAAAGGCAGTCTGTCAGACTTATAGAGGAGCATTATTGAGGTTAGGATGACCCCTCAAATTAAAGCTGATTTAGCTAGTAAATATTATCTACCAGTCCAGGATCCCACAGAAACTCTTCAGGGGTATTTCAAGGAGATTCTGATTGCCATTTTAGCACTCGATTTAGACGTTACAGAGAAGGAGGCTATAAAAAATATTTTGGAGTGGATTAGGCCCAAGAATCGGTGGCGAATTACATTCGCCCGTAAGCCAGCTTCTGGAAATTTAAAAACAAATATCCGACAGAACAATACAATATTTAAATTTAAATATTAATTAATTAATAATTAATTTAATGATAAGTTCAGTATTTAAATTTAAATTTAAAAACAAATATCTGACAGAAAAATAAAATATTGAAATACGCCTAAACTGTGGGGCAAAGTAGTTGGTGATTTCCCCACGCATATGACCAAGTAATACCTGCAGGGCAATTAAATGCAACTTCTCCAGAATTTACCTGAAGTGGAAAATCAGAATTAATACAACGATTAACAGAAATAATACAACGATTAACACCCGTTAACACTACAAACAGTCAACCTTAAAAGCAAACTACTATCGTGTCTAAATCAACCTAAAAACTAGCTTACCTGAAACATAAGATTTCAGTTCTTACGATTGCCCAGGCCAGGGCAATGAACAACAAAATTATTCAAACATTCAGTGTGTGTGAGGGGGGGATTAACACAAACAATGAGATTAAGACATTAATTCTCCCTTTCGCGCTTCAGTTACTGCTATTAAATTTAACAAAAATTTACTGCAAAATTTCACAAGATGCGCAAATTTAGGCCACGGCCCTACCAGTAAGGTAGCCGATATATCGCGACGGCGCCACACAACAGACTACTGGTGGCAGAAAGCCAAGTAACCACATCTATAACTGACTAAAATTGTCAATAAGCAAGCGGCCACAGAATGGATCGGTTTCAATTACAGACATACATAATAAGACAATAGATTTATCAGGCTCTGTGGGTACCTAATAAAATCCAGGGCTGGAGCGGACGCATACGTTTGCGAGCCCAGCCTCGCGGCAACCAGTCATGCGAGCTACTAGCAAGCAGCAATGATACGAGTACACAGACGCAGCCCACTGGCTTCGCAGCGCAAATAAATAAGCCGGTCACACGGGTATGGCAAACACAGGAGCGAACTCAAGACTACATGCAAGCCAACGCATGTATCCAACCCAAAGTCCGAGTTGGAATATTTATGGTAAACATTAGATTAATACACTCAAATTCACTCCTGCCATGTAGAAAACAACCTTATATGGTAAAGTAACCAGATCACTGGTAAGATTTCATCATGCATGACAGACTGAAATCTGCATGAACAGTAACTACTCTTTAGCTTATCAAACAATCTTTCAAAATGGCTCTGAGCACTATGGGACTCAACTGCTGAGGTCATTAGTCCCCTAGAACTTAGAACTAGTTAAACCTAACTAACCTAAGGACATCACAAACATCCATGCCCGAGGCAGGATTCGAACCTGCGACCGTAGCGGTCTTGCGGTTCCAGACGGCAGCGCCTTTAACCGCACGGCCACTTCGGCCGGCTCAAACAATCTTTAATTAGAAAACATATCATTGCTCTTGTTGCATACCCTGACCTTTTTATAGCTGCTACAAACTTCAATTCATTCATATGATAGCCACCCAGCAACTAGGCCAATCAGGAGCGGCCATTAATTCAACAAATTAACACAATGACGACAGGCAGACCACCACCTTAGTTTAGCACATTGAGTTTAGTTTCAATTATAAACAAGACAGACAGCTGCGGCACGTGGTCACATTAGAGATTCCAAACACAAAGGGCTTAAATTTGAGACACTGTATCAGAAATACGTTTCACATGCAACATTACGCTCTCACCAATGTCACTTCAGAAAGAAAAAGAAAATAAACAGCGATTACCAACCGCCGAGGTACGAATAGTCTGGCGGAACGCACTGCCGACTTCCAAAGGAAGGACGCAGGCAGGCCTCATTGCATGTCCATTGGTGTGGCTATGCGTCGCCGCAAGAACAGCACTCTTGCTCTCATTGTACGTGCCGGCAGCTTGTGCTGAAGCCATCCAAGACGTCGCAGCAGGCAGGAGACGTCCGCTGTTAGCCGCTGCTCATTCGCAACTACCCGCGGCTCGGAGCCACACCTCCCAGCTGCGCGAACACAGCCAGTTGGCGGCGCTGCCGCTCAGACCTAACGCGCAGCGGAAGATGGCACGAACGTGCGAATCGGTGTATCGCCGGCGAGCTACACGGCTCATAGCGCAACTGAATCATTCTGTATTGCCAGGAAAGTAATAATTACACATTATTAAAGTGGGCAATAAGCTGCAGCTTTAAGAAACTACCAATTATGAACACTGAGACGCACCTAAACCGGAGGTAGGTAGGTTTGGCAATGTCCACAACAGGACTTCCCAACCTTTTCAGCTGGTGGACCCCTTCTTCAGTCGAAAATCCATGGCGGACCCCTAGTCAGTCAAGAGCACAGTAACTTTAAATTTCAGAGCGAACCCCATGGGAACTGAAAGCTTCTTAATGCAAGTGCCATGTTCCCAATGACCCCCCCCCCTCCTCTGCGCCCCCTCCTCTGCCCCCCCTCCAAAGTATCAATAGTCTTTGGTTTAGAGATGAACGAAAACAACTTGAAATTAATCATCCAATTTGGATTCTCACTGTATCCAGACACTTGCTAGTGGATTTACTCCCTTTGTTCAACACACTATAGCCTGATTAAAATTACGTGGTAATTGACATTTCACACGTTGGAGCTGCCTTCCTCCAAGCCGGCCGGTGCGGCCGAGTGGTTTTAGGCGCTTCAGTCCGGAACCGCACGACTGCTACGGTCGCAGGTTCGAATCCTGCCTCGGGCATGGAAGTGTGTGATGTCCTTAGGTTAGTTAGGTTTAAGTAGTTCTAAGTTCTAGGGGACTGATGACCTCAGATGTTGTCCCATAGTGCTCAGAGCCATTTGACCCATTTGAACCTTCCTCCAAGAGCAATCAACGGCACTTCCAGACTGTTCGCTGTTGACAAGCTGCCGCTTGTGGTCTGTTCACTTCCACTGTTTGGCTACTGTTGTGTAAGGAGCATACATATTTCGTAACAGTCGTGTGTGTGGTTTTTTTGTGAAATCCGAAGAAAAATGTTCAAATGTATGTAAAGTCTATGAGACTTCTGAGGTCATCAGTCCCTACTCTTACACACTATTAACCTAAGTTTAACTTCCGCTAAGGACAAAACACACACACACACACACACACACACACACACACACACACATGCCCGAGGGAGGACTCGAACCTCTGGCGGGAGCGGCCGGGCAATCCACAACGACATGGCGTCTGAGACTGCGCGGCAATTCCACGCAGCTGCGAAAAAAAGAGGCAGACCCATGATTTGGGATGCAAGCACATCACGAAAGAAAAGAGGCCAAGGAATTGCCTTTAAAGGACTACTGTGACATCTGTTGTGCAATGTGTAGGAATACATTCACCCAGTTTACATGCGTTTCCAAAACCGTATTTCGTAAGCTGATATCCCAGTTCCACTTTTGGTTGGTCAGGTATACACTTCAAAATTGATTTTGGAAATTTGCCTTTTATAAAGCCGTTTTCCAGTTCCACAATCGATTTTCGTGCCCATGTAAACAGCTCGGAAAGTCTAGTTATTTTTACGTCTTTGTGTATCTACTGAATGGCAGCTATCAGTCAATAGCTGGCACCTAGCAGGCGGCGTGGCAACAATTTAGCCACAGCTGACAACTTCATCTACTACTTGGACACAAATTAGGAAAATAAACAAACAGACTCTCTTATTTCTATATAAGAAGACAAAGCATTTCACAGAACGTTAAGACTTTTTTTCTCAAAGGAAACAAATTCTGGCAAAGGAGGTTTACCTTTTACAAGGTGGCACTTGAAAAGTCCTCATTTGTTTACGCTCACAGCCAGTTGCCACAATATAGTGTCAGAGTAATAGCAAGTAATTGTAATTGAAGTATAGGCAGGCCATATTTTTAACTGAGAGGACAGAATATATTATAAAGAAAAGAAATTAGCTTTAGAGATCATTTTAATTTTTGTAACAAAAATATCAATTCCAACAGAATTCAATTAATAATTATTTTGTAAATGATAGAAGACAGAAACAAAATTCCTGCAGAGATACAGTTCAGGTACGTTCACTGAGCATCTACGAAGAAAAATGCTTTCTTCTTTACTGTAGATGAGTCTGTAGGGATAATAATGGAATCCTAATGTGATGGTTGAGGGTGCTTCTGCTGACACAATTTTGATAAGTTGGATTCAGTTCTTGACAGCCGGTGACGAATGTCTGGTTCCGCATCTAGACAGCTTCGGTACTTAGTTTTGTGGACAGCATAGATCAAGAATCCAGATTCATACATGTATGTTGTGGCAAACGGAAGAAGTACATGTTTTGCCTTTTCACCGAGGGGGTAGTATTTCTTGTTATCCAAAAGGATCCAAAAGTGTGAGTAACCGTCAGTGTCAAAACTTGATTTCAAAGTAGGGTCTGTGGCAATTTCTATAAACAACTCATATTCATTTGATGATAGAATGTTCGGCTTTTTGGATACAGTGAATGGGTTTACCGCCCATATTTCTGCAGCTTCTCATCTTCAGCTGTTGGGAAACAATGCTCCAACAATGACATCAAGCTTAGGAGATGTTCCAGGATTTGATGAAACAAATTCTTCCCAAGCGCCAATGTTTTGTTTTTCAAAAACTCCTTGAGAAGAGGAAAACACTTGACCTCCCCCTCCTCGGCACTCCCTGCCCAAAAATTGATTTTCCTCTTGAATGCTCGAATTTTGTCGATAGCAGTGACCTTTGTTTCACTTTGCCCTTGGAGTGAAATATTCATTTCGTTCATTTTGGAGAAAATATCTGACAAATAGGCAAATATACACTGCCAATTTTCGTCATTAATAAGGTCTGCTAATTTGGTGTTATGCTCCAAAAGGAAAGCTAAGACTTCCAATCTTAATTCGCACAACCGAGAGAGTGCATTCCCACGTGAGAGCCACCTCACTTCTGTGTGGAGAAGCAGAGAACGATGAAGGCTTCCCATATCTTCACACAGAATTGTGAAATGTCTTGACTTCAACGGCCTTGATTTTATGTAGTTAATGATTTGAATGGATTCGTCTAAAACCTTCCTGAACGAAACAGGCATTTGTTTTGTAGCTAAAGCGTACCTGTGGAGAGCACAATGACTACTGCTGCAATTCTTGGCATTTTCTTTTCTTTTCGTTACTGCTCCGACTGTAGGACCCGTCATAGCTTTTGCTCCATCTGTGCACACATCTATGCAATTAGACCATGAAAATTCATCCAATACACGGAATATTTCAACACCTGTTGTGTTGGCAGGTAGTGGTCTGCACAATAAGAGGTCCTCCTCCAAACATCCAGAATATTCATAATGGACAAAAGCCAATAAAATCGCTAATCCTGCAACATCAGTGGATTCATCTATGTGCAGAGAAAATGAATTGTGTTGGATGCGAGAAACAAGAGTGTCTTTCACGTCATTTGACATGTCAACAAAGCGTCTCCTGACAGAATTATTTGACAATGGCACCGAAGAAACAAGCTTTATTGCCTTTTCGTCTAGCATGCAAGAAACAATGTCATTAACACATGGCCTTATGAGATTTTCTGCAATGGTATGAGCTTTGCCTGTTTTGCCACTCGATAACTAACCAAGAAAGAAGCTTTCAATGAATTTTCATTAATTGTTTTTGCATGAGTGTTCATGCAATGCTGAGAAGCAGCTAGTTCAGCACTCTTCCTTTTGAAAAAATCGATGTCTTTACCCTGGAAATCCGGGTGAGACCCTTCAAAATGACGGCGCAATTTAACTGGAACCATTGAACTGTTCAGAAGGACGCGCGCACAAATTACACACTGAGCCTTACCCTCCTTTGTCTCCATAAAGCCCATTTCTAAATAGCTTTCGTTGTACTTACGCTTCTTGGTTATTCCACTTCCACAAGATATTGCAACCAATGGAGTACTTGCAGCGTTTTCACATAATAAATCTGGCTGTGGAACTTCTTGTGATTGTTCTTCCTTTGGTCGTCCTCCCTCCTCATTCATTTCAACTGGAAACTTCCCTTGTTGTGAAGGCGATGGAGAAACTGCACCCTTCTTCAATGGTCCTGACTTCAGCCACCGATCCATGTTAGAAGTAATAAACTGGTCAAAAATCGACTTATGAAAAAGGTAGTACACTGACAAAGCAAGTTTAACATTTAATGATGTCTGGGGCCGCATAAATGCCAGCAACCTCTGTGATTGGGCGACAAAGCTCGCTCTGCGCATGCGTAAAAGGTTTCAGCGCATCTAGCACGAGGAGCCGGCGCACAAACGACCCCTGTATTTTTGCGAAATAGTCGATCAGAGAAGCCGCATTCTCCGGGACTAAACTGTGTATGCATTCTCACCTAGGAACCGCAAAGGCTGCTTGGGAATACGATCTGAAGTAAAAGTACACATGTTATTCACACGAAAAAAAAATAGTGATGAATTTGATTTTTACATTTTCATTCCATAATTTTACTCGTTATTTTACACGATTCGGTGAGAGGTGGCCGCGGACCCCGTAGAAGGAGCCGGCGGACCCCTAAGGGGGCCGCGGACCACACGTTGGGGAGCCCTGGTCCACAAGGAACAAGTGGGATGGGAATAATCACCGTCTCAATAGGTCATTCTCTAAAATACGTAACCTTGGGTGAGTGTGCAGTGATTGGCCTAACCGTGCCAGAAAGACGTATGAAATCCGCATGCAAATGACAAAATCTGCTTAGTCATGGGTGAGCCCTCGAACCTCCACTCAGGTTTTCAATAATGAAACACAATCAAGATTAGAAGGAACGGACGAAAAAGCGCCTGAGAGCTTTATTTCCCGGTTAGTCTGTACTGCAAGATAATCTCACATAGATGAGCCGAAGTGTCGAGACCTACATACGATGGATTCTCCTGCCAGCTGCTAGTCATCAGCCGCCGTGTGCTCGTCTGACTGAGAAATGCAAGTCTAACCTCCACAAAACCTCCGAAGTCAGACTGTCTGCTTTCTCACCACGTCTCCAAGCCCCGAGCGTCTACTTCCGTGTCTTCATCCTAACTGTACAAAAAATTCTATTTTTTTTCTCTCTGCCCTGCTCAACATCTGTACGAAAAATATTCAGCCAATGAGAAGTCCCTCCAAAATGTGACCAAAGAGACTGTTTTCTTTTTTTTTTTTTTTTTTTTTTTAACGGCGGTTCAGGACCCCACCTACGAACTGCTGTACACCCAGTCGCTGCTTTTGGCATCTACATCTACATCTACATCCATACTCCATAAGCCACCTGACGATGTGTGGCGGAGGCTAACTTGAGTACCTCTATCGGTTCTCCCTTCTATTCCAGTCCCGTACTGTTCGTGGAAAGAAAGATTGTCGGTGTGCTTCTGTGTGGGCTCTAATCTCTCTGATTTTATCCTCATGGTCTCTTCGCGAGACATACGTAGGAGGGTGTAATATACTTCTTGACTCCTCGGTGAAGGTATGTTCTCGAAACTTCAACAAAAGCCCGTACCGAGCTACTGAGCGTCTCTCTTGCAGAGTCTTCCACTGGAGTTTATCTATCATCTCCGTAACGCTTTCTCGATTACTAAACGATCCTGTAACGAAGCGTGGTGCTCTCCGTTGGATCTTCTCTATCTCTTCTATCAACCCTATCTGGTACGGATCCAACACTGCTGAGCACTATTCAAGCAGTGGGCGAACAAGCGTACTGTATCCTACTTCCTTTGTTTTCGAATTGCATTTCATTAGGATTCTTCCAATGAATCTCAGTCTGGCATCTGCTTTACCGACGATCAACTTTATATGATAATTCCATTTTAAATCACTCCTTTTGCGCACTCCCAGATAATTTATGAAATTAACTGCTTCCAGTTGCTGATCTGCTATATTGTAGCTAAATAATAAAGGATCTTTCTTTCTTTGTATTCGCAGAACATTGCACTTGTCTAAATAGAGATTCAATTGCTATTCCCTGCACCATGTGTCAATTCGTTGCAGATCCTCCTGCATTTAAGTACAATTTTTCATTGTTCCAACCTCTCGATATACTACAGCATCATCCGCAAAAAGCCTCAGTCAACTTCTGATGTTATCCACAAGGTAATTTATATATATTGTGAATAGCAACGGCCCTACGCCACTTCCCTGCGGCACACCTGAAATCACTCTTACTTCGGAAGACTTCTATCCATTGAGAATGACATGCTGCGTCCTGTTATCTAGGAACTCTTCAATCCAATCACACAACTCGTCTGATAGTCCATATGCTGTCACTTTGTTCATTAAACGATTGTGGGGAGCTGTATCAAATGCCTTGCGGAAGTCAAGAAACACGGCATCTAGCTGGGAACCCGTGTCTATGGCCCTCTGAGTCTCGTGGACGAATAGCGCGAGCTGGGTTTCACACGATCGTCTTTTTCGAAACCCATGCTGATTCATACAGAGTAGATTTCTGGTCTCCAGAAAAGTCACTATACTTGAACATAATACAAATTCTACAACTGATCGACGTTAGAGATATAGATAGGTCTATAGTTCTGCACATTTGTTCGACGTCCCTTCCTGAAAACGGGAATGACCTGTGCTCTTTTGCAATCTTTTGGAACGCTACGCTCTTTTAGAGACCTACGGTACACCGCTGCAAGAAGGGAGGCAAGTTCCTTCGCGTACTCTGTGTAAAATCAAACTGGTATCCCATCAGTTCGAGCGGCCTTTTCTCTTCTGAGCGATTTTAATTGTTTTTCCATCCCTCTGTCATCTATTTCGATATCTACCATTTCGTCATCTGTGAGACAATCTTGAGAAGGAACTACAGTGCACTCAACCTCCGTGAAACAGCTTTGGAAAAAGACATTTAGTATTTCGCCCTTTAGTATGTCATCCTCTGTTTCAGTACCATTTTGGTAACAGAGTGTCTGGACATTTTGTTTTGATCCACCTACCGCTTTGACATACGACCAAAATTTCTTAGGATGTTCTGCCAAATCAGTACACAGAACTTTACTTTCGAATTCGTTGAACGCATGTCGCATAGCCCTCCTCACACTACATTTCGCTTCGTGTAATTTTTGTTTGTCTGCAAGGCTTTGGCTATGTTTATGTTTGCTGTGAAGCTCCCTTTGCTTCCGTAGCAGTTTTCTAATTCGGTTGTTGTACTACGGTGGCTCTTTTCCATCTCTTACGATCTTGCTTGGAACATACTCATCTAATGCATATTGTACGAAGGCTTTGAACTTTGTCCACTGATCCTCAGCACTATCTGTACTTGAGATAAAACTTTTGCGTTGAGCCGTCAGGTACTCTTAAATCTAATTTCTGTCACTTTTGCTAAACAGAAAAATCTTCCTACATTTTTTTAAATATTTCTATTTACGGCTGAAATCACCGATGCTGTAACCGCTTTGTGATCGCTGATTCCCTGTTCTGCGTTAACTGTTTCAAATAGTTCGGGTGTGTTTGTCACCAGAGATATCCTGCTCTTAGAAAACCGAGCTCCAAACTCCTCGGATTTATTACGTCATCCAATGGACTGTTTCTCCACCCTGAGACAGAGAGCAATTTATGTATGTATGTCGCACTTCCTCGCACATGACTGAAAAAGGAGAAAAACAATGAACAGCTTTCCATGAGAAAGGGAGCTGAATACCTCTCGAACAGCCTGGGCACCCTTCGGTTTTCTACGAAAGCGTTACTGGTGGGAAACAACATTTCAGCAACGGCGCCACTGTGTTCCTGAGTCCAGGACGGTAGGGCGTCCCGGACGCTGGCGACGAATGTAAAGGCCCAGTGGATGCGCGCGGTAAGTAGTGCTGCCAGAGACGATGACACCAGTGGACGAATGACCACGGGACTCAGAGGGCAGTACAATGGCCGTGTGCAGCTTGCTGTTCCGTATACGGAGACGGAATGTAACCACAGTACATGATCGCTGGCAGCGGTCGTCACTGGAGTCAAATACGGTCGCAGGTGATCGGGCTCCAGACGGCCACGTGGCACCACCGAGAGGGAGCACCATCGTGTTCGGTGTACGTCTCTGGTGCATCGTATTGCATCTGAAGCAGCAATCTGAGAAGCAGTTCGCACCACAGCGACACAACGAACTGTTCCTGTTCAAGGACAGGAAAATGTTGCTTAGAATCTCCTAACCCAATACCAATGCCATTTGCAACTTCAGAGGAGGAAAGCGAGAGCTAATTGCAGGGAAGGGCGGAGCTCTGTTGTGTTTTCTCATGAAAGCTGGTTCTGCCTCGGTACTAGGGGCCGTGTGATGGTTAGAATAAGACCAGTAGAGGGCCTACAACCAACCTTTCTGCGTGCTGGACACACTGTATCTACACCTGGAGTTACGGTCTAGGGTGTTACTACGTATGACAGTAGGAGCACACTCGTGGCTATCCCAAACACCCTGACTGCAAATTTGTACGTCAGTCTGGTGATGAGCCCTGTTGAGCTGCCATTTATGAACGGAACTCCAGTGGGTGTTTTCCAACAGGATAACTCTCGCCCACACTCCTCTGTTCTAACCCTATATTCTCTACAGAGCGTCGACACGTTGCCTTGGCTTCTCAATCACCAGATTTATCTCCAATCGAGTACATATAGAACATCATTGGACGACAACTCCAGCGTCATCAACACATTAATGTACCAGCATTTCACATCTGCAATGGTTTATATCGTGGTTACTTTAACCTGTGATCTTGCAATGTTAATCACTCAAGAATGTTACCTATAGGAATGGATTCCCGAAATTTCGTTACTCTACATTAATTATATTTTGGTGTTGTGATTTTTTCCGTCAGTTTATTTACGGACATCAGTTTCGAGAACGGTGAGCATCTTGTGCTCCGAATTCCTTGGCATTGTGTTATCTGGTTACTGGTGACATGTGATGGTGATCCGTCGTGCAAAAGGCCGCAGACGTCGTTCTGTCGTAGGCTACAGTTAAAATTGTGCACTTTGCATCGAGGTACTGACTAACTGCAATAGTTTTCCTAACTAACTAACGGTTTACTTCTCGAGTATGCATTTAGATCTTCTCCTACCCTCCTCACGTTGCGGGTGTTGTGATGATGTGCCTAGCAGTAGGTTGCACCGTTACTATAGTTTTTCAATCCGAAGTTGCAACTCCTCGCATTAAAACTTTAACTTCGCACCAACGTTTTGGATGTGCTAATTAATTTTTAAATTGGTGGTCATCTTTTTAAAAAAGTTAAATAATTGTCGTTGGCTAATCCAGTTGCATAGCCTTTCTTGTTGGTGCACCGAATGACTGTTGTCTTTAGTTAATAGTCAAGCTTTTAAAGCGCAAGGTGTTTTCCATGAGTAAAGTAAATTGTGCAGCAACTTGATTTGTGTGCGGCATAACCTTTCCTCATGTTTCGTAAAGTGTTTCTGGTAATGCGCTTCTGTTGTTTTAGTACTTCCTCAGAGTGTTTCTGACTGGTTTTGTCTGTTTTAGAAAGTTTTATTTTACTATTGTGTCGCGCTTTTTTTTTGCGGGCGTGACTGGCCATATGTTTAACGAACGTCTGCTGGCAAGCCGATGTACGGCCGGTATTATTTATGTGTTGTATGAGATTCTTGAAATGGATTCCCCTTCTGAGAAGAGTCCTCGTTTATTATTAACTGTTAATTGATTTGGAGGTGATGCCGTTGGTTTTGATATTTCCTGATGTTTGTGATTTTTTCTTGAATTTCTTGCAAAGTGGTTTTTAAGAAATATTAATTTTAATGTTTGAGATTTTCTTAAGAAATTCTTTTTGATATAGATTTCTTTTTAAATTGGGCCTTCCCTTGAAAGTAAATCCTGACTAGGCCTTATGGAGCCTTACACAGTTTCAATAAAAGGTAAAACAGAATAAGCATGTAATAGGTATGTGTGTGTGTGTGTGTGTGTGTGTGTGTGTGTGTGTGTGGGTGGGTGGGTGGGTGTGCGTGCGTATGTACATTCGGCAAGTGACGGGACCGGAAATGGAAAGATTGGGAACTTCGCCCCACAAACCAACATTATCACTATAACGACCCTGGCTAATTATAGTTTCTTTTCTTTTACTTATAATTTCATGTAAAACACAATAGCAGTGCTAAAAGTTTAAATTGACCTGAAGTACTTGATAACATAAACACTTAATAATACCATTCACTGCGTCATGTAACCTGACTATTAATGGCCAATTAAAGCATCCAACAAGTTACAACAGTTTCTAGCGAATTATATCAGTTTAATCACTGTGAGGGGAGAATCAGCAAAAGTTCATGTTGCAGTACCCGATCAAAGCACACTCTTTCTAGGCACCTGATAATTGGATTAACTTGTGAGACACAACACAATGTACCGTTTCCAAAATGTCGGAAATCACAGCCACCAATGCAGATTCAACACTAGCGAACCACACATTCCAAAACGGCAAAACGGCGACTTCGTACTCTGGCCGATAAGACAAGTGGCCGAGGATGTCGCCCGTCGTTTCGACTACTCCGCAGTAAACAAGCCACAACTTGGGTCACAACGATTCTGATCCACCTCGCTTGGGGCCGAGATATATCACACTATATCCGCCAGAGGGAGCTTTACCATCTCAGCCCAGCGACTCTTAGAACAAGAGTGGTGCTTACCTTGTGCGAAAAACAAGAATACTGCCACCCTTGCACAACATGAGTAGACGTCATCCCATAGTCCGTCAAATTCAAATGGCTGGTTCAAATGGCGCTGAGCACTATGGGACTTAACTGCTGTGGTCATCAGTCCCTAGAACTTAGAACTACTTAAACCTAACTAACCTAAGGACATCACACACATCCATGCCCGAGGCAGGATTCGAACCTGCGACCGTAGCGGTCGCACAGTTCCAGACTGTAGCGCCTAGAACCGCTCGGCCACTCCAGCCGGCCCGTCAAATTCAATTAATTACATGACTGTCATTGCTCTGATGACGTATGACCACGTACTTACATATAATTATGTAGGCTTCCGAGAAGACAGTAACCTGACGTAAAGTGTTTTGTGAGTATCACACTGTGTAGTGCAACAAAATAAAAATGAGGGAAAAAACTATACTGGTGAAACCAACGCTCCCGCCACGGTTACAGTGGCCTTCTTCTGGGTCTACTGATGTCGTGGAGTCGCTTATATTTGTAACTGGTGTTCACTAAGCGTAATGTTATGTCACAGTTTGATTAAGATCCCTGTTAATATTGGTCACTTCAGGCGAAAGGAGCGGGAACTTTATTATGACAGAAATTTTTTCAATCAATGGCGGTGTGATACAGCAACTACTGGTAATAATATGAAAGAACAGACAGTCTTGGCTGTAAAACTGGCTTTTTTATTTTATTTACGCTCCAATGACGATTTGCGCCTTAAACATCTGGATTCTGAAGAAAAAAATAAAAGAACTTACTGGCAAAATATGGTGTTAAGCGCATAAGATGACATGCATACAAATGCCCCAACAGGAAACCACCGTGGTCAGAATATGAGAAAACATTGCGTGGTATCCAATAAGGTAAGAGTAACATTTAACGGTATATGGCCGACAAAATGTTCAGAAGCTAGTGAGCAGTATAATGCACTAAAAGCCCAAAACACAGTGAAACAAAATTTAAAAAAATTATAAAAAATTTAACGATATAGAAGTTGCTACGCACATGGAAAACCGCGCCTAAAACACATGAAAGTTACAGTACGTAGTTGCCCTTGTTAAATTTTTTGAGAGACTCTCGAGCGGTGTCCTGTAAAACACATCACGTCGAGAATAGCCAAGAAGCATTCAAAAGCAAATAATCCTCTTAGTCTCATAGGAAGTACGTATATTTGCATATAAACAGGCAGCATACACTGTCTGATATGTGGCGCCGTCCATATCCACTGAAACGGGATGAAGCCTACATATTATGCGCGTCACAGTAAATCTGTAGGAGGCACAGTTGCTCATGCTACCGCCTGTTCACACTGTACAGGGCAGAGAAACGTACAAGGAGTGTGTCGCTAGTATACGCAGCCCACAGCAGATGGTGCATGTAGGCAATGTGTTGCCATAGCTATTAGGTTTCCAGATATAATCACAAACAGACACATGACAAACAGCAAAGCCATATAAAAGATATTATCTAAAATTTCAGGTAAATGTCTATAAAAGTGGGTCATAATTGATGTTCCGGTGTAACGAGAAGCGCCACCACGACGATCAAGAACGGAAGAGCAGAGAGGGCTGAGAGACGACATCAGCCAATAGCACGCTGACGAACCCCTCTTTAGGACGACACCGAGACACGAGAGGCCTCGACACGAAGAGAATATAACCGCCGCGCCGCCACGTCCGAAACTGCACACGGCCAAGAAACGCCGGGACTGGCGACAGACATGCACCCGTCTTAATGCTACCGTCCCTATCAACTCGTCTAAGTACTGGTCAGCCTTTCGCCGCCTTACCGGATCTCCCCCCCCCCCCTACCCTCTCCTTCGTGATGACCACCCCTTTCCTGATAACCTGATTAAGGCCGACCACTTTGCTTCTTACCTCGCTGATATCTTTACCATCCCTGACGATTACTCCCTCTTCCCTGATGTCCGCGATCGAACTGACACCTCTGCCCCTCCAATCGCTCCTGGCGTCCAGTACTTGGACAACATTACACACACCGAACTCAATGCCCCAATCACTACTCAAGATCTCATCTCTACACTCTGCTGCACGAAACACAGCACCACTCCTGGACATGACAGTGTTACCCATCAACATTTCCTTGAAGCTCCCGCCTCCTTCCTCTCCACCCTGACCCGACTTTATAATGTGGTCCTGTCCACCAGCTTCGACCCTGACCTGTGGAAAACCTCCTGGATCCTGATGTTTCTCAAACCCGACAAACCGCCATCCGCTGTCTTCTCCTACAGTCCCATCAGCCCTACCTCGGTCTTCAGCAAGTTTGTGGAATCCATCCTCACCCTATGCATCCACCAGTTTTCGGCCATCCTTCTCTGCCGATGGCCTTCTCCTCCACCTCACTCGCCTCCTCTCTGAACAACTCCCCTAGATCCGCCATCTTCCTCTCCCTCGACCTTGAACGTGCCTACGACCGTGTATGGCATTCCGGTCCCCCCTTCTAGCTCCAGACCTTCGCCCTTCCTATTAACTACGTCCGTCTGATCGCCTCCTTTCTTTCCCACCGTCCTTCCTATGTCACCATCCATAACACGGATTCCTACACCTTCTACCCCTCTGCTGGTATGCCCCAAGGTTCCGTCTCTGTATACAGCGGATATGCTGCCGCCTTCACCTTTTCCAGTATGCTGATGACACTGCCTTCTTTGCCATAGCCCCCACCCTGCAACGCTCCCAGCACCTTCTCCAATCCCATGTTGACCAGTTCACCACTTGGTGTACCCAGTGGCTGCTCAAGGTCAATCCTTCCAAAACCCATGCAATCATTGTAGGCAAAACCACCCCTTCCTTCCGCCTCCTTCATTTTTATGTCACCATCTATTGCCGTCCCATTCACATCACCCCAACCCACAAGTACCTTGGTGTCACCCTTGACCATCGCCTTTCCTGGAACCCCCATCCTTGGACAATCCAAGCCAAGGCACGTTCTCGACTCCTTAAACTCCTTTCTGGCCGCACATGGGGTCTGGTCCCCTCCACCATCCTCCACCCTTATAAATCCCTGATCTGCCCCATCCTCTGCTATGCCCATCCTGCCTGGATCTCCACCCCTCCCACCTACTATAAGCTCCTCCAAATCCTTGAACACCACATGCTCCACCTCGCCTATCACATCCGTCTCCCATCGACCATGTGGGTCCAATATGACTTGAGTCCTTTCCCGCACCTTCTCCTTTTCCTCAAATGGATATGGATCCTTTACACCTCCTGCAAGCTCGATCCCCCACACCTGCTTGTCTCTCCCATCCTCGCTAATCCCCGCCCGCTGCCGTGCCTATATTCTTGTATCCCACCTGCTATCCATCTTCACACCCTCCATACCCTTTCCCAAGGTGGCTTCCACCAACTCCCCTACCCTGATGATGTCCTTGTCCCGTCCATCTACTCCTCCTACCAGCTCTGACTCTTCCCTCCTGGTCCCCCTCTTTTTTCCCCCAGGGCTCCCTCTCTCCCTCCTCACTTTCCTTCCCCCCCCTCCTCTCTCCCACGTATCCTGCTTTCACCCCTCTCCCCAGGCTTCCAACCCCTGCCCCTCTCTCCTCCCGCCCCCTGCTCACCCTTCTTTCTCCCACTGGCTCCACCCCGCCCATTCCCGCCCTCCTACCTCTCCCTTTGACCTGGAGGCAGCCCGCCCCCTCCCCTTTGTCAGTGCGAGTGCTTCACTGATGATCGTCGCCAGTATTTTCCGTGCGTCAGTGCCTCTCTGTTTGTGTACCGTGTCTTCATTAATGTTTTCTCCTACGTTCGTGTCTCCACCTGGACGTCTACATCTATTTTCAACTGGTGCCACCCTTCATTACAGTGTCTTCCGTCGAACGATTTTTGATGTCTTGTGCAGTATTCATCTTGTGTTTACCATGTTTTTGTCCTCTATGCCTACCGTGTGTTTATATTATGTCTTTTGGACGAAGAGCGGCGTATGTAGGCCGCTGCCGGGCGGCCTCAGCTGAGGCATGAAATTAAAATAAAGGGGGGGAAAAAAAACGCCGCGCCGCCTAGTCGCGGCCGCAGTAGAAGACGAGCCGTCATACAAGCTCTATAGCGGTGACTTATGAACCGTATTGTTTTGCTTGCAATGAAATTGTATATACCGAAGGACATTGATAATTTGCGTGTCGCCTTTTCCTTGCGGCACCTTGCGACACACCTTTGTGAATACTCAAAGTTAAGAACTGTCAATTTGATTTACTGTAATAAACTCCATTAATACGATTCGCGTGAATTGTTGTATAGCGATACGAAAAACCAATTTCCTAGGCACCCTATAGTGTGGGCAGAACGCAATAATTATGAAAGGTAGATGATTTTACAAAATCAAAAAGGATAAAAGCATAAACTGCTGTGCCGGAAGTAAATGAAACCTGCACAAGCGAACAAAGACAACTAATTTCTTGGAGAGCCAGGTCGTATTATAGCTAAAAATCATTTTGCACACTTTCGTCCCCTTCAGTCAAAATTAGGCCACAAAGCGATAAACAGCGTTATATTACAGGCAGTGACCTCAGAACGTAAGACAGAATCAATAATACACTATTTGGATGCTAACAACTGAGTCATAATGTATTCCATTGGGACAATGACTCATAAAGAACTTAAGTAGAAAAATACAAAACTGCATCAGTGTAAAGGATCGAATGTAGCGTCTACCATATTGTATAAAACAGTAGCTCACACATGAAGTGCAAGAACTACAAATAAAAAACGAACGATGTTAAAAATTGAAAATTTAAAAAAATGCTATAAATCTTTTAGCTGCAAAAAATTCTAAAAATGAGTGGCGGCACAAAATGACTGATATCACCAAGGTTCGACAACTTACTAAAACATGTTTAGCATGTTTAGCTTTTCCACTTTTTGAGCGTAACGATGATTTTGAAATTCTGAAAAGTAGTGTACGGACAGCCACTGACTTTTAGGTGTTCTGCAATAGTCGAATTGTGTTTGACTTGACCATTTCTATCCAACGGTTGAAATCTCACCTTAAACGTCCTGCCAGTTTGGCCAATATTCGCAGCTTGACAGAATTTAAAAACCCTCCATGTCACCCAGTAGTCGTTATATACTAAAATGTAGACTTTCACGGCCGGAAATATCATGTCCATTATAATTATCCGGGCTGTTATGCCATGGTCGGTTGATGAATTCTGTGTCGATTCCCAACGTTTCGTCTCCGACTGCGGGAGACACCTTCAAGGGGGTCCGTAGGTCGATGGAAGGTCCAACACACCCACTGGCTCGCTACTGACTGACGCTAAATTCCGTGTCGGCGCGCTCCCACGCCGCGGCGTGACGTCACGTGTTTTGAAAACGTCAGTGCAAAGAATTCGACACATTTCATCAGCAGATTGAATGGCACAGTGGTCCAGCCGGAGGACATATCTTTGCAACAAGTGAATTACGAAATGTAAAAGAAAAAGGAGCAAAATATCTTTATACAAGTAGCGCAAGCTGTCCTGTAGATTAAGCCAATCGAACAAAGTCACCCTTCAAAAAAAGGTTAACTTATATATACATAACATCAAATATTATACTAGATACTTATATT
The DNA here is from genome assembly GCF_021461395.2 of Schistocerca americana. Lineage (NCBI taxonomy): Eukaryota > Metazoa > Arthropoda > Insecta > Orthoptera > Acrididae > Schistocerca > Schistocerca americana. Next base: position 308,405,764 of record NC_060121.1, on the reverse strand, counting down.
AAACTAATAATAAAGTATCAGAACCTAATAAAAACGCGAATTTTAGGAAAAAAGAATTGGGAAGTGTCAAACGCGAACCACTGCCCCTCCAAAGACTCGTTATCGGACAGTGACGCTATTCATTACGCTTTTTTTTTTTTTTTTTTTTTTTTTTTTTTTTTTTTTTTTTTGTTAATCTCATTTTGTTCTATACTGTTCGTTGACTTTGTTCGTAACGGACGCCCTATGACGCTTGTTCTGGTTGTTCGTTGATCCGTTGACTCAGTTTTTTTATTACCGAGAATAGCTAAACCCTCTTTTTTTTTTTAATTCATTTTGTTCGATATTGTTCGTTGCGTTTGGTCTGGGCGGACGTCACAAGACATCCGTTCAAGTTCATCGTTGATTCTTTGACTCAGTTTTTTTATTACAGAGAGCACGCAACCGTCTGACCGAACACGCTGAGCTAATCCTCTGACCGAACACGCTGAGCTACCGTGCCGGCAGGCTAAACCAACAAGAGAATCCTTACACTTAATCAAATTGTGTTACGCCTTGCTAAAAACGTTAATCGTAGATAATTATGTTACTAAATGAAATTTAATTATAACAAATTGTACCAAGAACAATGCGTTTTGCGTGGATCTTCAGTGTGTCGCTGCCTTCAAATAGCCTACTCTCACAATACGCAAGTTACAATAATTCTTTTGCCACGAATATGTTTCTCATTATTTTATTGGAACGAATAACTCAACTAACAACGGTTTTTCCAGTGATCTACTGGTGCTCAGAAACGGCATATATACATATAGACTTGAAATGAATACCAATATGGCGCCTCACAACTCTGTACTGAAGGGAGACGGCGTGCGTGTGACGTAGGTCTCATTGTGGCATCTCATTGGTCAACGCTCAGACGCACGCTCAGAATATCTGACATGCCAGATATTGCTCTGCACGTTCGCAAAGACTCCCGAACGTGCTATTCCACGCTATGACGTCAGAAACACGGCACGCTCAACGCTCAACGTTCGGATGCACGGTCCGTGTGCCGACGGCTTAACCCTGCAATTGCGCTTTACGCTATGCTTGGTAATTTTACCTTGAACTCCATCTTCAAGCGTAGTTAAGCCAGCTAAATCTCCTCTGGCCATATAAATGAAATCAGGCCTTGAGTGTGGTAAGATCTGCCATCACCGACGTGAGGGCAGCGTGACACGTCTTCTGCCTCCGAGCTCTCGGCCGTCACTACTACTTCCACTCTCGCAGACAGACCTCGTCTCCCAACAATGCTTAGGATCGCGCTCCCATGTTTCGCCCTCGGATTGTTACTAACGATATCTCTGTGCGTACACAATGCGAAGAATAGCGTTGAGCTGGCTATATGTTTTCAATGTAATGGAGAGTTCTGACACACTCCTTACACGGGCAAGTAACTGCCGCCGCGCGGCCTGCCTCCAGCAAGAGGAAAACAGTGGCCCACAACCCATTCGTCGATGACCTCCAATCATACCAAACAATGCAAGAAGCAATAGACAACAGCAGATCCGCACTCCTTCCACGGTGGCAAACTGTTCCTTCTCCTTCCGCCTCAAGTGACCAATATTAACAGTGACCTTTCAAAAATTGTAACCTGACATAATGCTAGCGAACAGCAATGACGTGATATAAGCGATTTCACATAGGTAAAGCACATCAGTAGCCCCAGAAGAAGGCCGATGTAGTCGGGGCCGAAACATTGGTTTCTCCAGTATACTTATTTCAACATTATGACTCAATAAGATACTAAAAAACTTTTATGTGCATTTTATTGGTCATAAATACAATTTGTTGTAATTCTTACATCTCAAAGTCGTGTACAGTAGTGTAACGGATTTGTGAGTTAGGACTATTTTTATTTCATGTATTACCATAAAGCACATTTCAATGAGGCAATTATAAATGACAATATACCAATGTGTATTACATGTTAGTAGTCTGTGTTTTTTTTTCAGCAGTGATTACAACCAAAAGTTACATTTTATTACTGGCGATGTAATATGATCTTCCCCAAGTATTCTGGATACGTTGTACCTGATGATCTGGCAGTAAACAAAATTTCTGACCAAATGCAGCTTATGTTCGTGAATATGATGTCCTTCAAAAACCAGAAGTAAACAAGTGCTCAGCTTTACCCATTTACTGCTCCTTCTAGGAACAAAGTAACTGCTCTTGGATGTGTCACTATATGTCCTGCTAATATATTCCATCTCCTGGGAGGGAGATGGAATTCCAGTTTCATGTTCGCTGGCTTCCTCACAGTCCACGTCAAACGTCCATACAATTCTGTGCTTCTTGAGTCGAATTTCAGAAAATTTTCCATGATATTATGCCAATATGTTAAGCCAACAGACCCATTTCACCGTTGTTGAAGAAGGCTTCCTTCGCTTGAGCAGCCTGCTTCTTATACCTTCTTCGTTGCTTCTAATGTCCTGTACATAAAGGATGTAAAGAGAATTTCAGTTAAGATTCAGCATTACCAGAAGGAAATGAAGGAAGAGAGGAAATAAGGAAAAAGGACAGAGAAAAGAGTAATGAGAGATGAGTGTCTTTGCTGCTGTTTGCCGGGTTCAGAGGGTATTTATTTCAGATAGAAAAAAATTAACGCAGTGATAAACAACTGATGTGTTTTAAATGTCGTGGAGCGATGGGCAGTACATAGATTACGGGTTGAAAGCTCTTGCGATAACCGTTGCTGTGGTTCTTATTCGTATTTAGATATAGTGCAATGGTACCTGTATTTAGATACAGTGAAGGCCAGTACTCTCATCCATCAGCTTGACACCAGAAACCATTTGTCTTATATTGTACTACATGTCACCCTTCTAAGTACTAATAATCATTTGTATATTCGTTAAATGTTACTCATCACATTGTTTTTCTATTAGTTACCGACTATGTTCAAAATATAGATGACTGTACAGACAATTCCGTGCCACGAGCCATGAACTTTGCCATGGTGTAACGGCTTTTCTGCCTCAAGAATAGCTGCACCATAGGTGCAACCACGTCGGAAGGGTGTCTGCCATATGATGCAATCCACTTGGGTAAAATATTCCTGAATCCTCTCTCCGGACGTGGACTAGTCAGGAAGGTACTGGCGTCAGGAGAAACTCATCTGGCGTTTATGGATCTGACGCTCCCATGTTAGGCCTCTTAATCGGGTAGATAGGCTGGAAGAGTAAAATGAACAGGTTGAAGCTAAATACAGAAGAAACTACTCAAGTGCGGTGGCAGGAAGAAGAATGCTTCTGGTCAGGTGAGTACAAGACTATCGATAAAATTTCGAATAGGAGTAGTGGTGAAGTAGGTGTAATAATGAATAAGAAAGTAGGAATTATGGTGAGTTACTATTTTCAGTACATGAACACGTCATCAGAAGTAAGAGACACATAAATTCAACACAGATCATAGCAGTAAAAGTGTGTACGGCTACTAACTCCGAATGTGATGAACAAATTGAAAGAATGTATGGTTAGCTAAAAGAAACTATTCATATCGGTAATGGAGGCGAAGAGGTAGTTGTGATGACAGACTGGAAATCGAGAGTTTAAAAGCAAGAAAAGGAAAAAAATAGTAGGAGAATATGGAACGTGGTAAAGGAATGAAGGAAGAAACCGCTGGTTAGAATTCTGCACAGAGCACAATTTAATCGTCGCTAAGCCCGCCACTGGGGCCCGAACCGCACAATAGCCCTGGGTTCGGTGTGGGGCGGCGGTGGGGTGAGAGGACTGCTGTAACCTGTTGTGGGGTTGTGTACCATTGAGGGCTATGGCGGGGACGAAGCTCTCCGTCGTTTCTATGTCCTCAGTTCAATACATACATGTCGCTAAACTTGGCTTATAATGATGAAAGAAGGTTATACACGTGAAAAGATGTGGAGAGAATAGAAGATTTGAGAGAAACTACATAGTGATAAGACACAGGTTTGGAAACTAGATTGCTAACTGTAGAACGATTCGAGGAGCAGAAATGGACTCTGATTACAGATTATTGGTTAAGTGAAGAATTTGTAGGAAGGTAAGAAATTACGTTGATGGGACCTGCATAAACTGAAAGAACCAGATTCTACTGAGAGCTTCAAAGAAAGCATAGGCAACGATTGATTGGAACAGGAGAAATAAATCAACAAAAGACGAATGGGTGCTACCGACGCAAGCATTAGTGAAAGTAGCAGAGGATAAAAAAATGGGCCTGACCACTATGGGAATTAACACCTGAGGTCATCAGTCCCCTAGAACTTAGAACTACTTAAAGTAACAACACACACATCCATGCCAGAGGCACGATTCGAACCTGCGACCGTAGCGGGCAGAAGACATTTAGTCAAAATTATTCAATAGAAACCCTTGAATAACCCTCAAAACATTGAATTTATTTGACTGAAGATCTAAGAAAACAAGGACAATCTGACACGAGAGGTTAGCTGGAAGACAAATGTAAAGCTGTGTAGGCAGAAATGACTGCGAGAGAGATAGACGGGGATTATAGGAAAATTGGACGTTATGCAGAAAAGAAGTAGCCGTATGAATGTCAAGAGGTCAGATAGCATACCAGTTCTAAGCAAAAATGGGAAAGGTGAAAAGTGGAAGAGATTTATACGGAATCAATGTAAAGGAAACGAACTTGATAATGTTACGGACAAGAGAGAGGAAGCAGATGAAGAGATGGGAGATGTGATATTGCTCGAAGAATTTGATAAAGCACTGAAAGACGTAAGTCGCTTCAAGGAAACCGATATAGACATTCCCTTAGCATTACGGCGGTCCTTCCGAGAATCAGTCATGACGAAACTATTCCAGCTGGTATGCAACATATATGAGACAGACGAAATACCCTCAGACTTGAAGCAGAAGGTAATAAATCCAGTTACAAAGAAGATAAGTGCTGACAAATGAGAACATTACGGGGCAATTTGTTTAATAAGTCATGACTGCAAAACAATAACACAAATTATTTACAGAGGAACGAGAAGACTGGTACAAGGTGAACTTGCTGAGAATCAGTTTGGTTTCCGAAGAGCTGTGAGACCACATGAAAAAATACTGGCCTACGACCCTTAGAAAATTGTCTGAAGAAAGGTAAATCTACGTTTATAGCATTTACATATTAAAGAAAGCTTTTGACAACGTTCACTAGAATACACTATATGAAAATCTGAAGGTACTAGGAATAAAATACAGAGAATGAAAGGTTATTAACAAATTGTGCAGAATTCAAATTGCAGTTATCAGAGTCGAAGAAAAAGAAATTGAAACGATGGCTGACGAAGGAGTGAGACACGATTTGAGCCGTGTGGGCCTTCAGTATGTAATCGAATGCGCGGTTCAGCCCCTTTGCCTGTAGCTGTGCAACGGCCTGGTTAGCGTCCCGCCAGGAGGCACACGCGCCGTCTTCCACGTCTGCTTAACGCCGCCCCTGATCAGCTTTGACCTCAGTTGTTACTCACCGACAACAGGAGGATGGCCATCCAACGGCAGCAGTTGCCAGTTACGTAGAACGTGGACTCTGCAAGCAAATGCTGGAAATGACTGGCGAAAGTCTGCATTGCCGACTGTTAGCTTACATGCCTGAGACACACTTCATTCGAGTCTACATCTACATCTACATCTATACTCCGCGAGCCACCTTACGGTGTGTGGCGGAGGGTACTTATTGTACCACTATCTGATCCCCCCTTCCCTGTTCCATTCACGAATTGTGCGTGGGAAGAACGACTGCTTGTAAGTCTCCGTATTTGCTCTAATTTCTCGGATCTTTTCGTTGTGATCATTACGCGAGATATATGTGGGCGGTAGTAATATGTTGCCCATCTCTTCCCGGAATGTGCTCTCTCGTAATTTCGATAATAAACCTCTCCGTATTGCGTAACGCCTTTCTTGAAGTGTCCGCCACTGGAGCTTGTTCAGCATCTCCGTAACGCTCTCGCGCTGACTAAATGTCCCCATGACGAATCGCGCTGCTTTTCGCTGGATCATGTCTATCTCTTCTATTAATCCAACCTGGTAAGGGTCCCATACTGATGAGCAATACTCAAGAATCGGACGAACAAGCGTTTTGTAAGCTACTTCTTTCGTCGATGAGTCACATTTTCTTAGAATTCTTCCTATGAATCTCAACCTGGCGCCTGCTTTTCCCACTATTTGTTTTATGTGATCATTCCACTTCAGATCGCTCCGGATAGTAACTCCTAAGTATTTTACGGTCGTTACCGCTTCCAATGATTTACCACCTATGGCATAATCGTACTGGAATGGATTTCTGCCCCTATGTATGCGCATTATATTACATTTATCTACGTTTAGGGAAAGCTGCCAGCTGTCGCACCATGCATTAATCCTCTGCAGGTCCTCCTGGAGTACGTACGAGTCTTCTGATGTTGCTACTTTCTTGTAGACAACCGTGTCATCTGCAAATAGCCTCACGGAGCTACCGATGTTGTCAACTAAGTCATTTATGTATATTGTAAACAATAAAGGTCCTATCACGCTTCCCTGCGGTACTCCCGAAATCCTCTACATCTGCAGATTTTGAACCGTTGTGTTCTTTCTTCTAGGAAATCCTGAATCCAATCACAAACCTGGTCCGATATTCCGTAAGCTCGTATTTTTTTCACTAAACGTAAGTGCGGAACCGTATCAAATGCCTTCCTGAAGTCCAGGAATACGGCATCAATCTGCTCGCCAGTGTCTACGGCACTGTGAATTTCTTGGGCAAATAGGGCGAGCTGAGTTTCACATGATCTCTGTTTGCGGAATCCATGTTGGTTATGATGAAGGAGATTTGTATTATCTAAGAACGTCATAATACGAGAACACAAAACATGTTCCATTATTCTACAACAGATTGACGTAAGCGAAATAGGCCTATAATTATTCGCATCTGATTTATGACCCTTCTTGAAAATGGGAACGACCTGCGCTTTCTTCCAGTCGCTAGGTACTTTACGTTCTTCCAGCGATCTACGATAAATTGCTGATAGAAAGGGGGCAAGTTCTTTAGCATAATCACTGTAGAATCTTAAGGGTATCTCGTCTGGTCCGGATGCTTTTCCGCTACTAAGTGATAGCAGTTGTTTTTCAATTCCGATATCGTTTATTTCAATATTTTCCATTTTGGCGTCCGTGCGACGGCTGAAGTCAGGGACCGTGTTACGATTTTCCGCAGTGAAACAGTTTCGGAACACTGAATTCAGTATTTCTGCCTTTCTTCGGTCGTCCTCTGTTTCGGTGCCATCGTGGTCAACGAGTGACTGAATAGGGGATTTAGATCCGCTTACCGATTTTACGTATGACCAAAACTTTTTAGGGTTCTTGTTTAGATTGTTTGCCACTGTTTTATGTTCGAATTCGTTGAATGCTTCTCTCATTGCTCTCTTTACGCTCTTTTTCGCTTCGTTCAGCTTTTCCTTATCAGCTATGATTCGACTACTCTTAAACCTATGATGAAGCTTTCTTTGTTTCCGTAGTACCTTTCGTACATGATTGTTATACCACGGTGGATCTTTCCCCTCGCTTTGGACCTTAGTCGGTACGAACTTATCTAAGGCGTACTGGACGATGTTTCTGAATTTTTTCCATTTTTGTTCCACATCCTCTTCCTCAGAAATGAACGTTTGATGGTGGTCACTCAGATATTCTGCGATTTGTGCCCTATCACTCTTGTTAAGCAAATATATTTTCCTTCCTTTCTTGGCATTTCTTATTACACTTGTAGTCATTGATGCAACCACTGGTGGAAGACGGTGTCTGTATCCGTCTGCTGTTTTATATATGCAAAAATTGCAGGTAAAATGGAATGGCAGAGTCATATGGACTTCCTGGGTCAACTGAAGAACGGGATACAACCCGTCAGCTTTGACCAATGACGTCATTTTTTATGGAAAATTCCCTCGAATCGATTTCTCTATTAGTGTACAGCAAGTCAGGAGTATTTTGAGTCTTTTTTCTGGATGGTAAAGTGGAGTGAATTCCTGCAACATAATTACACTACTGACCATTAAAATTGCTACACCACGAAAATGACGTGCTACAGACGCGAAATTTGACCGACAGGAAGAAGATGCTGTGATATGCAAATGATTAGCTTTTCAGAGCATTCACAAAAGGTTGGCGCCGGTGGCGACACCTACAACGTGCCGACATGAGGAAAGTTTCCAACCGATTTCTCTTACACAAACAGCAGTTGACTGGCGTTGCCTCGTGTAACGTTGTTGTGATGCCTCGTGTAAGGAGGAGAAATGCGTACCATCATGTTTCCGATTTTAATAAAGGTCTGATTGTAGCCTATCGCAATTGCGGTTTATCGTATCGCGACATTGCTTCTCGCGTTGGTCGAGATCCAATGCCTGTTAGTAGAATATGGAATCGGTGGGTTCAGGAGGGTAATAAGAGCCGCCGTGCTAGATCCCAACGGCCTCGTATCACTAAGCAGTCGAGATGACAGGCATCTTGTCCGCATGGCTGTAACAGATCGTGCAGCTGCGTCTCGATCCCTGAGTTTGCAAGACAATAACCACCTGCACGAACAGTTCGACGACGTTTGCAGCAGCATGGACTATCAGCTCGGAGACCATGGCTGCGGTTACCCTTGACGCTGGATCACAGACAGGAGCGCCTGCGATGGTGTACTCAACGACGAACCTGGGTGCACATAGGGCAAAACGTCATTTTTTCGGATGAATCCAGGTTATGTTTACAGCATCATGATGGTCGCATCCGTGTTTGGCGACATCGCGGTGAACGCACATTGGAACTGTGTATTCGTCATCGCCATACTGGCGTATCACCCGGCTTGATGGGGTGCCATTGGTTACACGTCTCGGTTACCTCTTGTTCGCATTGACGGCACTTTGAACAGTGAACCTTACATTTCAGATGTGTTACGACCCGTGGCTCTACCCTTCTTCGATCCCTGCGGAACCCTACATTTCAGCAGAATAATGCACGATCGCATGTTGCAGGTCCTGCACGGGCCTTTCTGGATACAGAAACTGTTCGACTGCTGTCCTGGCCATCACATTCTCCAGATCTCTCACCAACTGAAAACGTCTGGTCAATGGTGGCCGAACAACTGGCTTGTCACAATACGCCAGTCACTACTCTTGATGAACTGTGGTATCGTGTTGAAGCTGCTTGGGCTGCTGTACCTGTACACGCCATCCAAGCTGTGACTCAATGCCCAGGCGTATGTAGGCCGTTATTACGGCCTGAGGTGGTTGTTCTGGGTGCTGATTTCTCCCAAATTGCGTGAAAATGTAATCACATGTCAGTTGTAGTATAATATATCTGTCCAACGAATACCCGTTTATCATCTGTATTTCTTCTTGGTGTAGCAATTTTAATGGCCAGTAGTGTAATACATATTAATTTCTTTACTTTCGAGCCATAGATAATAAATCGGTTGTTTGCTATGGATAAGCGCTATCATTGTAAACTGAAATAAGTGAATGTGTTTTTAAAGGACAGCACTAAATATTGCGTAAGATTTTTATCTCTTGCACTGCTATAAATAATTGCTTTTTTCCCATTCATTCGGTAGTTAATTTCATTCTTAGTGAGTTTGAGAAGAATAGTTTTTTATTTAGAAGAATGTTTAGTTTTTGATTTTCGTTTGTAGGTAGGGATTTATCTACTCCCATGGATATGGAGAACTTAAAGCAGGCTTTGGGCATAGACATGATGGTAACTATTTGATTTTTTGCAAATGTCTGGTCTTCTTGCTGATTACGTTCGATGTAGTGAGTGCGGCGAACATATGATAAATGTGTCTGCTCGTCGTACTCACGATTTGTTCATATGGAAGTGCAGCAATTAGAAGAGGAACATGGTTTGAGAAACCGAAGCTGGCCTTGAGGGATACAATAAAATTTCATGCTGTTGATGTTCGAGGTATCATGTGTGCTTGTGTGTGCATGGATGTTGTGTGAGTGAGCGTACCGTATTAGACTGGTATTCGCTTTGTAGGGAAGTTTGTGGGGAACATATGAAGTTAAGGCCTTTGAGGGGGGGGGGGGGTGTTATAGTCGAAATAGATGAGTCTCATTTTGGCAAACACAAGTACAACAGGGGGGAACCTGCGGTGGGATTATGGGTTTGGGGGGCTGTAATTTCAGGTCCAGAATGTGATGATGTAGTTTTTAAAGTAGTTCCTAATCGAACGGAGAAACTATTGGTGAAATTAATTGAAGGTCTCTGTAGCTATTTCCGATGGTTTTTGTTCTTATAGGGATTTGGGGAATAGGGGTTTTAAGCTTCTTGTCGTCAATCATAAGATTGAATTCAGTTGTTCATCAACTGGGGCTTGTACCAGTAGTATCGAAGGTTATTGGTCAGCCATAAAATCTGTTCTAGGGAAGGAGAAACGACGCATTTCGACACTACAGAACCATTTAAATGAATATTCATGAAGGTGTATTGTACCCAATACATATTGCCCGTTTAAATGTTTCCTTAAATGTGTTGGGCAAATGTATGCTCCAAAATTTGTTAGTTAATTTAAGATTGGGATGCGGGATGGGGGTTAACTTATGATTAACGTACAGGGTGGGTTTGGTCGGGATGGTTAAAATATTGAGTTGGATTTCTTGCGGGTAATCCATCATTCTTCATGTTCTTATTTTAGTTAATTTTCTCTGTGGATTTTTTTTATTTTACTTCATTTCGTTGATGTGAACTTCTGGGTTTATATATTTGTGTGTATGTGTGCATTTTTGTGATGTTGAGTTTCTTGTGTATGTGGGCATGTGATTTTTCTTGTCTTTCAAGGCTAGATTTTGTTCTTTGCGGAGGAGTTTGCGTAGAGCAAGTTTAGTTTTTTACTTTTATGTTGTACTGAATTTGTCTGTTTTGATGTATTTTTTGTCGTATTGTGTCATTCTGCGTTAAGTATGGGTTCGTCAGCCGCAGTACGGAATACAAATTTTGCAGTTGTTCCTATTTTTCTCTTTCATTTACTAGAATCACTACGATTTGTTCTAGTCTATACTAGCACTACTGAAGCAGAATAGACCGTAAAATTTGTATCCCGTACTTCAGTTGACGTATACCGGTCAACTGGACTACGGGATACTGGTGCTAGCTAGACGGAAAAAGCGACATATATAACATTGGTATCGTTTACCTTTATATCTCAACTGAAGAATGGGATAAAAATTTTACTGTTGTCGGTTTTTTTGTCGTTGCTAGCAAGGCTATGACAATTTTCAGTCGATACTATTAGTATCGAAGGCAAAAAAATTGTGTCCCATACTTCACTTTACCTATATAGCTCAACTGATGTATGGGATACAAATATTATATATGTAGGTCTTGAAAGCCTTCACTCGTAATACTATCTACGTAAGAACATAATGTTAGTAGTAGCGGAGGCGAAAGAAGCAACACTTGTAAAATATTGTTGACCCATATAGATCATCCGAATAATAGGATAGTAATGCTAACGAAAGCCAAGAAATTCACGCGCGTTAAATTTGTATGTCGCACTGCAGTTAAACTATATAGATCGACTGAAGTTCGAGGTACAACACATATGTAGTCAACTGAGGTGTTCCATGATAACATTACTTCTATTCCTTTCCTTTCTTTACATTACTTCTATTCCTTTTTCTTTCTTTATTTTTTACAGAAGTAATAGGACTCAAACAAGCGATATCCTTAACATTACGTTCGAAATACTATTATACGTTATATATGTCTACCATCTGTTTTCTCTCCTGCATTCCTTTGCTTATACACACTCGTCTTTGCTGTTAAACCTGTGTAATAAATCATCTCTGGCAAATTCTGACGTCATTGGTCAAAGCCGACGGGCTGTATGTATCCCGTTCTTCAGTAATCCTGACTTCCTTTGTGGGCATTTTAAAGTGTGGAATGCACGCGGAGCTAGATGGAATTATTTGCTGTGCAATGGTGCTCTGATACTGCATGTTTTATGCTTCAGTTAACTGCAGTGTTTTCAGGAGGCGTTTAGCGGTAGTTACGTTCGTAAATTTGTTTTGCTTCACGCTTATGGCTGTCTCTTTCCTTTATGCCTTGTGGATGATTCATGAATATTATGAACTGTGCCTGTAATGCGAACTAAAAGGCAATTTCAGTTGTCCTATCTCCATTGAAACAATGTGGCAGTTCTGGCTCAAATTACATTTATACAGTTATATATGAATTTTAAAAAGACAGTCTATGTATTTTGCTGACGGTTTCTGTCTGTTTATGTTACAAATATTCCTGTTTATTGGATTTGTATTATTTGGGCTGGCCTCGATAGGCAGGATTAAATATATTACTCTTAGTTGGAGCCAGCTGTGCGCTGTTTCTTAAATTTATTTCTATACATACATCCTTTGTCGTTGCCCCTTTGTTTAATAGCGTTCTTTAATAGTTTTCTCATTGCCTGCTCCAAGCTGATTACTAAATGTCTGGAATGTCAGTTCGTGTTAGTTTATTGGTGTATAACATCTGCTGATGGAAATATTTTTCCCTCTGTTTTAATTAATAGTATGCTTGTTAATCATTGTTGAAATAGAACTACCGGAGTGAGGTGAGTTTAATAGTTTGGTGTCTTAAATTAACTTCTAATTCTAAAATTGTACTGTACATTTGCTAAGAACAAGATAAATATTTGCAGTACCTTATCAATAAACTGTCTTTTCTGGTTCACATGCTATTCTTTGGAACCTGGCGCCTGATCACACCCAGCTTCTCCCTAACTACGGCATTTCTGGGTTGTAATCTATACCCGACATTATCCAGTCTAAACATTGAACCAGCTATGAATGAAGCCAAGGAAAAATTTGGAAAGGGGGTTGAAATTCAGGTGGAAGAACAATAAATTTAGAGCTTTCTCGATGACATTGTAATGTTGCCAGAGACGCCAAGAATGAAGAGAAATCGAATTAGATCGAACGGCACTGATGAAGTTTTGTGAGGTAGCGAGAAACTAAAAGTGGTAGATAGGTTTTGGTATTCTTGAACAAAAATAACTGGCAACAGCAGAACTAGAAATTATAAAAAATGTACTTTCAGTACTAAGAAAAGCTTTTCTCACGCAAAGAAATATTTTTGCATCGAATATGTATGTGGGTGGCAGGAAGTCTTTCCTGAAGGTGTTCGTCCGAAGTGTAGCCTGTATGGAAGTGAAACGTGTATGATAAACAGTATAGGGAAGAAGAGTGTAGAAGGTATTCAGACGTGGTGCCACAGAAGAATGGCGAACATTAGGTAGACATGATAAGTAATAAGGAGGTGCCGAACCGAACTGTGGAGAAAAGAAATTTATGACACAACTTGACTAGAAGAAGGCAACATTTGATAAAAGATAATCTGAGGCACAAAGGAATTGTCCATTTGGTCATGGAGGGATGCACTTGATGATTGAATACGGTAAGCAAATTCAAATGGAGGCAAGCTGTAGTAGTTATTCTGAAATGAAGTCTGACACAGGATAGAGTAGCGTGGAGATCTGCGTTAAACCAATTATCGGACTGAAGACCAGAACAACATATAGGTAAGATCCAAAGGTCAATTCCAATAAAAAAATTATTGTCATCCATGATACACCCAGGGCATTGGGCCGTACAGTTTTCTGTTTTCATAAGAACGTATTCTCAGCAAGTCTCTGCACAGTTCACGTCGCTGTGATACGATTTACTCCATTTCCTCTCCGCTTTGCAAATGTATCAATAGAAAAAAAGATTCATTTTATTGTAAACAACCTCTCGTAACATGTCCTTAGTTTCCCAGCCTCAAGTAGTAATTCTGTCAAAAGCGTGTCCTATAAAAGGTATCCACTTTCAACGACGACCTCCATATAATTTCCATGAACACTACAAAACAGTCTCTTAATCACCACAATTCTGCTGTCATATCTCTGAGATCCTACACTGGGTCCTGATGAGCATCTCTAATATTTGAGCTTGAGAACAATATGCGACCGGTAGTAGGAAGGATTAATGGCGCAGACAAAAAAACAAAAAATCGAAAGACGAGCAGAGCATTACGCTTCGCACACATCGCGAACTAGCTTGCTTAGTTGTAGGTGTAGATTTAAGCAGGGTCTGCTGCAGAGTTGTATGAGATATCACTCGGAAATATACGATATAATCGCAGTATTCTCCCATTACTGTGTAATTGTTCACATAGCCACCCTATAACAAATTCTGTTTGTTGCAGGCACACCGATTACGTACCTCATGTACAAATTTTATATATGTCGTTCTTGTTCCGCTTTAATGATACTTTGTTCTTCACTACAGCATCGTCCGTAAATAATCAGACAGCGTTAACGGAGCATCGTTTTATTAGAATCGCGCTGCATCGTATTACCTATGGTATGTTAAAATGGCGATGTAAGTCTCGAAATTTACTTCGGTGGTGGAAATATTTCAATGAACGATACAATATTGTTTCATTTTAGCTTTCAGTATCGTCATTAGAACATAATACTATGTTTCGAATGGCAAACAGATGTTTTTAAATCGGCGTTACAAGACCTAAACACAGTACTGTACGTAACATTCAAACGTAAATCCTCTTATAACATCATAGTATTCTCAAGCTAGTATTCCCACGCTGAGGGAGTGAACGTAGGGGAGTAGATTCAGAAATCCTGCATCGCCGTTCAGCATAAGGTCCTACTGGATTTGGTTTGCATGGTTTTCCTCCGACCTGTTAAAGTGTGAAGGGTGTGCACGTGTCGTGTGGACGACTATGATGGGTGCTCGAACAGTGTAGCGTTGTGTTTGTGTTGTTGCGGATGAAGGAAGGAGGATGGTGAAACCAATTGTCGGCACATAGCCTACTCATCTCGAATAACACAAAAAGGGAACCGCCGAGCTTAACGTCCATCCGACAGAGGGATCACCACTTCCGAGCTAAGAGGCAGTTTTAATTAATGAAGACACCGGCCGTGAAAGCCTACACGTTATGATCACCAACAGTGTCTGTGAAAACCTACACGTTATGACCATCAACAGTGTCACATGCCCTCACTTCATGGGACACTGCAGAGAGGTCTGGAATGTAATCAAGGACGTTGGTGATCAGGGACTTTACACAACTACCTTTCCTCCCCTTGCCAGTCAAAAGTGGCAGTGAAAATTTTCCACTACCACGATTCGGACGGGCTTACGTCCGAGAAGAGCGCCAGAGCGCAAGAGAAGGCTGGTGCACATCTTGTTGTAACGGTAAACAAATTGGAAACGACTTCAGAACTTTAGACGGTACGTACAAGGACTTGTGGTTGTTAATAGGCTATAATTTCTCTATCTTTCTTTACTGGAGGTTGTAACTTGTTTTGACAGACTGGGTGGAGGAAGAACGCATAAGATTTCTCAGATGTAGCGATAAACCTCTCACACAGACGATGACTGGCTGTGAACCTTGAATTATTGCAAATACTTATCAGGTCATTCACCTCAGAGAGAAAGGAAAGAGAATGTCAAGAGGTGGAAAGTTTTATCTTACGCGGCTGCCATATCTGTGCTCCGGCTCGCACAGAGATAACCTCGTTTGGAGTGGTCGACAGATTGCCGCTCTCTTCTCACGGCCACGTCTTCCAGAGCCAGAGGAAAGATCATCGTTGATCGAAGACATAGAGATGCTACACCCAGTGCAACAACCTGCAGGGCTTACTAAAGCGGGAAAGCAGGGACGGTGTACTCATGTAACGCGTGGTAGACGCCCGTGGTTTAAGGAGGCCCGCACCGCAATGCCTGTTTTTCAGAGATAGTAAACTGTCAGTAACTTAGAATCGAAAATTACAACGCGCGTGCCCGATAGGACACGTGGCTGCCTCAGCTGTTGACGAGCGTCGCATCACGCACTCCGCGGTCAACAACACTCAAACTTGGCTCACGGCGAACGACTACAAGGCCCGAATCGAGTCCTTACCACTCCGTAGCGGAGAAGTGAAGCAACTACTGCCGAAGTGCAGCTGCTATTTGCAGGGACCCAGGTCAATATCGGTCTACTGATCTGAAGGGTATGAGAGACAGCGAAAGGAAACCGAAGACAAAGGTATTCTTACTTCCCCACTCCTACTGAGTAATCAAATGTATCTCACATGGATCCAGTTTCCTAGTTTTCTGTTTTAGGTCTACATCAAAATAAGGGATATCTGCTCAAGAATGTAGGGTTTATTTCTTACACGTAAGAGCAAAAATGCGGCAAATTATCGATGCAAGATAATTGCATGAAACTTGCCGAGAAGCACATAGTGAGATGATTTTATCATTCACTAAGATTTTCACTTTCGCTTCTTGTTTAACATTTCCCGGCAAATTTCCTGCGTCTGTCTTTTGCACTCATTGCTCAGCTTTTACTTTATTTTTGTATGGCGCAATTTTATCTAGCATTCTTTCCTCAAAAAATTGGCTCTGAGCTCTATGGGACTTAACACCTGAGGTCATCAGTCCCCTAGAACTTAGAACTACTTAAACCTAACTAACCTAAGGACATCACACACATCCATGCCCGAGGCAGGATTCGAACCTGCGACCGTAGCGGTCGCGCGGTTCCAGACTGCAGCGCCTAGAACCGCTCGGCCACATCGGCCGGCACTTGTTTCTAACATGGGTACAGAGTTCTATTGAATGTTATCTGAACTTTTAAGTCATTGTGTATGTGGCATTTTATCAGGTATTTGAAAACATTTAGGAAATGCAAACACAGCGTTGCCCTGCAAATGGCGGTTTCAATATACGATGAGGAACGATAAACTAGCGACATTGAGCGATGTAGTTATTCTTAATAATTGTATGGACCGATACCATCAGACATCAGAGTTCCGCCACAGGTAGCAAACACCGCTTCTGCCCAGAGACTTCTACAACAGGGATGCCAACTATGTTACACAATTTAAAATTAGTGCCACTCTTGGAGCGTAATTTTGCAGTATTTTTAAAGCACTTGGAATAATAGCTCACTGACAGAAAATTTTATTTATTTTCGAGCCATTGAAAAATACATTGTAAGCAGTCTTATTTTATTAAACCACATTTAACATTATTAACAGACACTTCGCCCTTGACTTCTCGCGACTGTAACTTAAGGATTAGGAATATCTTTGTCATTAACCCACCGTTTACAACCGCTACATTCTATGTTCCTGTTTTAGTACAGCGCATTTCGGAGCTCCAACTCTGTTCTCAAGCTCTCAAGCTCATGAAGGAAGTATTTTCTTGAGTAGGCTGTTCTGATTTTTAAAATTATCACTTTATTTCGCTTCCTTGGGCATTTTCCGACTACCTCTGCTACTGGCATCACGGTGAAAAATTTCAATGGTACCTTATATTCGACACATCTGTGTGGGGGAAGCAACATATGATGGCGTCCGTAATAAAGGTTTCTTACGATCATGGTACTTACGTTCACAACTGTTCCAGTCGTGAATTCCGTGTGCAAAAAGAGAACAAAATGCGCCCCTTACGTGAGTTTTGTCACTGCACCAGCGTACAACACATGGAATTAGTTAAGTTTCATATTTTAAATGAAACTATACATGACGTGGTCAAAGTCTTCAAATAAAGTTTCCTTTAATTTACGTCTATGGTCACAATCTTTTTTGTCTAACAGATTACAAGTTTCGGTCTTTAAGGACCATCATCAGATCTCAGTACTGATTTGCTGCTTCAGTTTACAGAACCTTTCGACTCTGTCGTAAGCCAGACATGGCACTAGTTTCACAAGCTGCGACATCGTCGCGAAAAAACACAGTGACCCGTATGTGTAATAAGTTTCCTTTAATTTACGTCTATGGTCACAATCTTTTTTGTTTAACAGATTACCGCTTTCGGTCTTTAATGACCATCATCAGATCTCAGTACTGATTTGCTGCTTCAGTTTACAGAGCCTTTTGACTCTGTCGTAAGCCAGACATGGCACTAGTTTCACAAGCTGCGATATCGTCGCGAAAAAACGCAGTGGCCCGTAGGTGTAATAAGTTTCGTTTTAATTCCGCGACGATGTTGCAGCTTAATTGTTTCTCTAATCACGGATTCAATTTCACATTGCCAAACACAAAATACCAGTAAACATAGCTCTACATTGCCATAAAGCAAAACGTAATTAACCATTTTCACAATATGTCAATTGTTTAAATTTCACACGCTGGCTTGTTAAGAAGTTAATGGTAAAGAAATATTGTACCTGCCGCACAAATACCATACAACAAAAACTAATTAGCCACTTTCACAATCTATCACTTGTTTAAATTTCACACCCTGGCTTTTTAAGAAGTTAATAGCAAAGAAATGCTGTATTTGGCTTATAAATACCACTAAATGTAACTCTACATTACCATACAACAAAAACTAACTAGCCACTTTCACAATCTATCAACTGTTTAACTTTCACATGTTGGCTTGATAAGAAGTTAATAATAAAGAAATGTTATGACGTCTTACCAGCTTACAGGTGCATTCTCTGATCAGAAGTATGCAGACACAACTATATAAGCTGAATCGACCACTAGGTGTGACGGGAGGCGTAACAGCCAATATAAAAGGAGACAGAGAGTATCGTGTTGTCAGAGAAGCAGTAACGGCAGAATAGGACAGTTAGAAGAGCTCAGTGACTTCGAACATCGACTAGTCATTGGAAATCATCTGAGTGACAAACCAAACAGTGACATTTCACCCTTTCTAATGCTGCCTAAGGTGACTGTTGCTGATGTGGTTGTAAAGTGGAAACGCAAAGGAAGAACGACAGTTCAACCAAGACCATGCAGACCCCATGTGTTGATGGATAGGGACGGTCGAGAATTTGCGAAAAAATCTGTAAGAAATCACATGAAATCAACATAAGGAATGACTCGTGAGTTCTCAAGAGCTACGAGCCATCCAGCTAGCACAATAATTATAAGTAGAGAGTTAATAATAGTGGGGTGCAGTGTCCGAGCAGCGCCTCATAAACCACACGTTTCTGCAGTCGCTGCTAAGCGACGCTCGAGGTAGTCGCTGGACAGTCAACGTGTGGAATTGGAGTGTTGAATCACGCTATTCCCTGTGGCAATCCGATGGTAATGTTTGAGTTTGGCGACTGCCTCGACAGTGTTACTTGCCATCATGTGTAGTGTCAATACTTAAGTACGGAGGAGGTGATGTTACGGAATGAGGGTGTTTTTCTTGGTTAGAATGTACACACCTTACTGCGCCTAAGAAAACGCAAAATGCGGAAGTATATGAACAAGTTTTATAGCATTGTTTACTGTAAACTGCAAAGGAACAGTTCTGACACGATGATTGCTTCTATTAGCGTGACAATGTACCTTGTCATAAAGAAGCATCCGCGAGGTAGTGATTTGTGGAAAGTAACATTCCTGAAATAGACTGGCGTGCACATAGTTCCAACCTCAATGCAATGGAACGCGTTTGGTATGACTTAGAACGTCGACTTTTGTCGCACAGCGCTCTACATCAATGAGAGGAGGAATGATGAAAAGATGAACTGCCATTCTTCCACAGACATTCAGATACCTCATCTGAATGAAAGTGTCCCCAGCAGAGCTCAGACCTCCATGAAGGCGAAGGTGGATACACCGCACATTAATGTCCATTAATAGGTGTCCGGATAGTTTTCGTCAGACGATCTATTTGTAAATTTCGTTTTAATGAACACTTACATGAGCCACAGACACTCTTTCCGGGTTGAAGACGACTCGCAGATACGCGCTTTGGCCCACACACACTCCCGCACCGGCGCTCTCCACTCGCCGGCAATGAAGCCTGCGTGCAGCCTACTTTACTCCTATTTCTGCAAACTCGCATCCAGCTGCCAGCCTTGTCTTCAGTACACTCTAAGGTGCAATTAGTTCACCCATAGCGCCACTATTCACTGCCACTAAATAAAATTTTATACCAGCCTTTTGTTGGCCCCTTTCAACTAAAACTTTTTTTGTCAGATGACTGGCGGTTGATCCATTTACCTAATGTATAAATTTTTTTTTACATGCCTGAGTCATACATTTTATATGCGTTTATAATATTGCTTGCTCCCAGCGGACTTACTAGGCTCTGTATTTACGTACACTGAGGAGCCAAAGAAACTGGTGCGAGCACGCAGAAGTGCCGCAGCACGACGTGGCATGGAATCGACTAATGTCTAAGGTAGTGCTGGAGGGGACTGACACCATGAATCCTGCAGGGCTGTTCATAAATCCGTAAGAGTACGACGGGGTGGAGAGCTCTTCTGAACAACAAGTTGCAAGGAATTCCAGATATCCTCAATAATGTTCATGTCTTGGGATTTTGGTGGTCAGCGAAAGTATTTAAATTCAGAAGAGTGTTCCTGGAGCCACTCTGTAGCAATTCTGGACGCGTGGGGCGTCGCATTGTCCTGCTGTAATTGCCCAAGTCCGTCGAAATGCACAAGGGACGTGAATGGATGCAGGCGATCAGACAGGATGCGTACGTACCTGTGACCTTTCAGAGTCTATCTAGACGCGTCAGGGGTCCCACACCAGCTGCACACGGCCAACACCACTGCAGAGCCTCGACCAGCTTGAACAGTCCCTTGCTGACATGCAGGGTCCATCCTGTCGATACGATTTGAAGCGAGACTCGTCCAACTAGGACGGTGTTGACAGCCTCCGGTGAGGCGTAAAGCTTTGTATCGTGCAGTCATCAAGGGTACAGGAGTGGGCTTTAGGCATGTCGAAGACGTTTCGTGTATGGGTCGCACGCTGAAACTTGTTGAAGGCTCAGCGTTGAAATCCGCAGCAATTTGCGTTGGTCCCGTTCTTGCAGGATCTTTTTCCGGCCGCAGCAATGTAGGAGATTTGATGTTTTACCGGACTCCTGATATTCACGGTACAATCGTGAAATGGTTGTGCGAGAAAATCCCCACTTCATCGCTACCTCGGAGATGCTGTGTCCCATCGCACGTGCACCACTATAAAACAGCGTTCAAACTCACTTAAATCTTGATAACCTGCCATTGTTGTAGCAGTAACCGATCTAACAACAGCGCCAGTCACTTGTTGTATTTAATACGCATGCCTATACTAGTTCCTCTGGCGCCGCAGTGTGAGTGCTGTTCACTCCAAGTTAAGAGTGTATATCATGCACCATGTACATTTTGCAATACGTCATGTTATTATGGTTCATTAACGAAAGTATGTAACCTTTCCGAAACTTAGCTACTGCGCAGCACACAATTTTAAACAAACCTTTTAATGTAATTCTTCAGTTTCTTCCGGCGTATTTGTCGTTCGATCCACGGGTATACTTCCAGTCTATGGTGTCCAACAGGCACAATATTTCGACGAACAGACACGTCGCCATCATCAGATGTGACAGCGTACTATTTTCCAGAGGGCGCGAGGCCGACTTTTATCCCCTCCCACCGCAGACCGTTCCCTCACCGGTTTGCAGCCGAGGACGCGCGTCGGCAGTTCTGGAGACGCTTGCGTACGCGTCTGTAGCAGCATCTGTATAGTTGCTTGTACGTCCTGGTCGCCAGGTCGTTATGTCTGCAGAGCGTCTTCTTAATTAGACGTAATGGTTGTTCCGAAACCTTGCTGAGATTATAGCCGCAGTGCCGACTGGTAAGATTATACCTGATGCGAATTTCGATGGCTTCTCTAGCGACATTGTCCCAGTATTTGTAAGTCTGCGCTAAAATCCTGGTGTGGTCGTATAGCATCGCACGATTTTCTGACAGACAGTGGTCTGCGACTGCCGACTTGTTGGGGTACCTTAGCCGAGTGTGCAGCTTGTGTCCTCGGTATCGATCTTCTGTGGTGCTCACCGTCTGTCTGATGTAGGTTGTGCCACAATGGCACGGAATCTGACGCATTATTAGCCCGTTGGACACTGAGGACTAGCAGTACACCCGTGGTATGTTCGACAAACACTTTAATATTTTTTTACTTAGTCGTTTTAGGCCTTCTTAATTGTCCGAAGCTAAATTGACGTCAGCTTCTCCATGCTATAATCCACTGTTGTGTAAGGTTTCTGAAACACGCTTCTTGTACTTTACATACATTAATTGCCATATTCTAATGATTTGCATTTTAGTATATTGTTGTGTATGAGGCGGAACTATGGGCCTCATGGAAAAGGGGTGACCCGGCTGAGTCACGCAATTTGACTGATTACGAGGTGTGGCCGTTGCACGCGTTGATCACGGAGGCTGACGTGAGGATTAACGAACTGTACTTGACGGGATGTATCTGGAACATCTTAGGTAATTAGAAAGTTAGTAGGCAGGAATACAAATACTTAGCTTTAATCCAGCATCAGCGGTGAACGTCGATCTTGACTTTGTACAATAATATTTACAAGTGCAGTTATAGACTGAACTGCGAACACTTCTTTACAATTCTGATTGCTTCACACCTATAGATCAATTGTCAACGCATAAACTGTATGTGGCGGCTGGCTAGGTCGTAGGTCGTAGCTACTGACTTAGCTGAAGGCTATGATAACCAGCGTCTCTGCAAATGAGATCTCTGAAGCTATAACAAGTGAACCATTGAATTATTCAAGTCGGCTGTAGAACTGGCCAGTGAGTTAGCTTGTCTCGTAAGACCAGCCGAGTGGCGGCGCTCGGTCTGCTAGGTGTCGACAGTGGCGACTCGCGGGTCCGATGTGTACTGACGGACCGCGGCCGATTTGACGCCTACAACCTAGCCAGTGTGGTGCCTTGCGGTGACACCACATATATTTCGCAGACATCCGAAGATGACAGATTAGTCAGTCCTTAGCCCAGCGAAGGAATGACTTTCTTTTGTAAAAATTAATCATGTCTGCTTCGTAATATACTACATAGCACATTAAGCAAAAGTTCTTTCTTTACTATCATTCCTGTTGTTGCAGTTTTAATGGCAATCAGTGTATATTGACCTCCACATGGTTACGTCCTGTAGATCATGATTGTGTTGTGCCTTTTTATCCATTTCCTATTCAAGAAGAAGAGGAGGTTGTTCGTATTACTCAGAAAGAATATGGTAGAGTGTACTCATAAAAATAAGAAATGCTTTTACGTTATATGAGAAGACATCGAAGAGTTTTATCGTCGCTGATTGCTTCTAAGTTTGCTGATAAAAAAGAAGCACTTCACGCTGACGTAGACCCAGACACGTCTGGTTTCTCACAGATGATAAGATAACCGTCCAGATGTGGTGCAAACATTAGCGCGACGATTTTGCACGTTTGCGTAAAAGTGTCAGTAGGTTACCAGGGTAGTGGAGTATGCTTCTTAAGTATCTTGCAGACACGGAAAACTGTATTTTATAGACAATATACGCTCCCTCAACTTTTGTACTAGCAAACACCCCAAAAATGCGCACACATGAATTGATACAGAAATAAAAGAAAATCTGGCATATAATGTGTTATACGATGTCGAGATCATTGAACTTCAGAAAAACCGAGTAACATTTGCCTACCTATTTTGGCTACAAAAAAGCTTTAATGGTTATCTGGCACAGACTGATAGAGGGAACACATATCGTAAGATTTCTGGTTCCGCAACATATAACATATAACCTAACTTCGTAACATTAAGAATTGTGAATGAGAAAGTAGAACAAATATTCAATCTAGAAATGGTTTATTTTAGATGTAAGAGACCAACACATTTCTCTACTAGTCCCTGATAAAGAACATTCAGGAAATGGAAAACTATTGAAGTGACTAAATGTAGCAAACAAAGTGAGCAAGCTATCCAATTCTGTTAAAGCATGCCTACTTCTGTGGCACTGTATACTGCGTGATAATATGCATAATTGCGTGATACATCTACAATACATCTAGGTACATGCTCCGCAAGCCACCGTACACAGCATGGTGGATGGTACTGTGTACCACCATTAGTCATTTCCTTTCCAGCTCCG
The DNA here is from genome assembly GCF_021461395.2 of Schistocerca americana. Taxonomy (NCBI): domain Eukaryota; kingdom Metazoa; phylum Arthropoda; class Insecta; order Orthoptera; family Acrididae; genus Schistocerca; species Schistocerca americana. The sequence continues at coordinate 308,381,914 of NC_060121.1, read as the reverse complement.
CTCGCAAATAGGGCGACGGACAAATGACTATCTAAATGCACCCGCAAGAGCCCCAATTTCTCTCATCGTATGTCCGTGGTCCTTATGCGGAACGGCGGCAACAGCATTGATCTGCAGTCGGCCTCAATTACCGGTTCTCTAAATTTCCGTAATAGCGCCTCGTGAAAAGAGCGTCTTCTTCCCTCCAGGGATTTCCAATTGATTTCACGAAGCTTTTCCGCAACACTTGCGTGCTGATTGAACCTATGCCGATAGCAAAATAATATAACAGCACGCCTCTGAATTGCTTCGATGTCTTCTTTTAATACGACATGGTGCGGATCGCAAACACTCGAACAATATCCAAGGATGGGTCACACCAGCGTTCTATACGCCGTCACCTTTATAGACGAGCTACACTTTCCCAAGTGAAGCATTCGGGAGAACTTTGAAGCGGTCATTAAACTTTGGAGGCGAACTGAAGCATTCGCCTTCCCGGCTACCAATCTTTCGTGTTAATTCCATTTCACATCTATTTCTTTTGCATTCACGTTACGCACTTTTCAGTCATCTTCAAAATCGGTGTCACTGTCACTAACATTTGCACAAATATTATGCATAAATTCCACATCATCAGGTGAATCGACGGACTGACATCTTTCATGGAACAGTCGGCACACAAAAACAACACCGAACCAAACACCTTTATTCTTTCCACAGCTGTAGCTCTCCTTACAAGTGGCTGAGATGTCATCATTTCTTTTGTTCTATGACTTCTTGTTTTCCCTTAGTCACTGATTAAACTGTTCGTCTTTGATATGTGGACTTCCCGGTTTGATCAGCAACAAGTGTGGTTTGATGTGTGCTTGACCTGTCGAGGAACATGGAATTTTTTATTTATTTTCTGGTTTCCTTTTACAGCTAAATGGCAGTCTCATCTTCTCAGGTATCATAAAGTCTGAGACCCGTACGAGAATATGAATAAATGATGTGTCGCTTGTTCATGATGTGGATGGATTATTCCCATCACCGACAGTCCTACATATTTCTTCCGCTGAGAAGTTTGACTTTTTGGGGCTGTTGTGAGAGCTTGATTTGGAACAGATTCGGAACTCAAAGGAAAAGTGTTAATTTTGTTGAATACAGAAAGGATGCTCCCACTCGAAAACTTCTCCAGAAGAGCACGATTGAAAACCACGCCAACATTTCCAGTTTGTACGGTTTTTCACATTACTGCATGAGAATTTTTCATTATTTCCACGCTGTGTTTTGGCCACAGCCTGCGCCACAGACAGAACCCTATTTTCTGCATTATTTTCATGAATATAATTAACTTCAAGTTCACTCGTCAATGGTCACATTGTTTTTGTCACCATTACAGCGGTCTACGTATTCTTTTACAGTACTCCGTGTAATGGAGAAATATTTAGAAGTTCTGTACATCTACCTCTTTTCCTTTCACACCTTCTGAAGCGCTCCTCGAAGATAAGCAGTTGAATAGGCTTGTCTTATCTTGCTCACATACCCATTTTTGACTTTTCCTCCTTCCCATTTTTACTTAGAAGCGGCGCCATTGTTTCATAAGCAAATAATCCAGTAATAAGGTATCTAAATCCAACTATGATGACTAAGATTATGTTACATAGGCGGTACAACTGCATATCTAAGTCTGAATAATTATTTAAGCAACTTACCTTAATAAACTCATATTGCGGAATCAGGGCAGCAAACTGAACATTTCCCTGCACACAACACTGAACTGCCTGTTCCGCACCGAGTGGCCATTGCCGCCCAGAATATCTTTTCCGTATGAATACACAACTGACATCTATTGAGGATGATTGGAAAAATCACGTAGAAGGCCTTTCTTACTTACGGATAAAGGATGTGTCTTCTATCACGAAATAAAGTATGTCACAGATTTAGGTAGATTTACCCTACGAATCTGCAGCTCCTGATTTTTTTAAATATTTCATTTAATTAGTACAACTGAAAGGCTCAGTTTTAAATAACAGGTCATGATATTACATCGTTTTCATTGCTGCAGCAATAATGATCACTTACCAATTCTTAGAACCAGTGTTTCTTCTTTAACGTCCAATTTAGTTTTGCATTCATGTCGGAGTTCGCTATTGCTTATCTATCATGGACAGTGCAGCCAGTTCAAAAGTTGGCTGACAACATTAATCAGGATTCAAAAAAATGGTTCAAATGTCTCTGAGCACTATGGGACTTAACATCTGAGGTTATCAGTCCCCTAGAACTTAGAACTACTTAAACCTAACTGACCTAAGGACATCACACACATCCATGCCCGAGGCAGGATTCGAACCTGTGACCGTAGCGGTCGCGCGGTTCCAGACTGAAGCGCCTAGAACCGCTCGGCCACAACGGCCTGCAATTAGGTATCAGAACTTTAAGTTTACGTTGAGATAAAGAAACACATTTCCAAACAAATTCAGAAGAAAGGTTAATACTAAAATTTTTACTGCGACTGCTGCGAGAACCTGGGTAGCCAGGTGCTTGGTTTTTTTATCGAACCGCTATTTCAGCCCCTTGTTCTGTGTTTGTTAGCAAAATACCAGTGATTCGATATTTTGAGAATTCCATACATATGACTAATTTATTTGTTGATTTGCAAAATCACATCAATAATTTAGTGTTGATATGATAAAATTAGATTTATGCGTTTGTTGTAATTTGAAATTTTCAACATGCAACGACTTTAACCAGTAGATTAAAGATAACTGACATTTGTTGATTGCTGCATCTAGCGATAGTAAATATGATTTGTAATATTTACGAAACGCTTTATTGTGTTCACCCTCAGCCCTGCTCTCAGCAAATCCTTTCACCAGGTTATAAAACAAAAAACACACAGCCCGAACGGGCCTTGGGGGCTGCCGTGTCATCCTCAGCCCTTAGCCATCACCGGATGCAGATACGGGGCGGTACGTGGTCAGCACACCGCCCTCCTGGCCGTTGTCAGTTTTCGAGACCGGTGTCGCTACTTCTCAGTCAAGCAGCTCCTGAATTGGCCTCACTAGGGCTGAGTGCACCCCACTTACCAACATCGCTCGGCCGGCCCGGACAGCTACCCGGCCAAGCAAGCCCGACAGCACGTAACTTCGGTGATCTGACGAAACCCTAGTGACAACAGGTACACGACAACGCAAGCGCGTTGTGACACAGTAATTTTTGTCGATATAGGTACGCTCTGTTTCATCTGATCTGAAGTACTAAAATAATTTTTTCTGGATAATGTATGAAATAATATTGCACACAGAATGGTAATTTAACACCAAAATACTGCGCGCCAAGCCATTAGAAGGTCAGTTCAATAAAATAACGAATTCGATATACATCTCAGGAAATAAAAATGAACCATGCCAGAATAACCCCCAGCAAATTAATAAGTCGAGAACTTTTAATGGCTCTGATCACTTTCCAAATTTAAGATGAAGGTCAGTATCAAACAAGCACGTATACTTGAGAAAATTGCAATAAAAGTTCAGTATCTGATTGCAGCTGTATTGCTTCGTTACAATTGAACAGAAATTAATCAGCTACCTGCATGTTGTGTACAGAGTTCCGCGTAGTCAGCGCGTACACAACTTTCCCAGTAGAGCGCGCCCCACTAAGCACAACAGCGCAGGTGCAGCGCTCGTCCGTCTCCGCACTACGAGATGGTGCTGCCTTACAGATGGACCAAATTCTGCTTCCGCCGATCCGCTCCCGCCTGAACGCGCGACGTATTATAATGAGTGTACAGACCTCCGATTAGTCAGTCTGCATTTGTCTGCACCAGTCTGTTCGAGTCTGCATTTGTCTGTACCAGTCTATAGCCAAGTTTCAGTCTGCGCCTAATAAGATTACCATATTCCTGTACATAGCCATGAAGATAAATGTATAGACACTTTGTCAAGTATCAGAGATATGTGAGAGTAAGATTAACGTACCAAGACCAAAGGAACTTCAGATTCTCAATTGTAAATAGCATCCAGAATCAAGTTACGTAATGTTTATGCTTGTTATTATTTTAATAAATGTGTGTGAAAATTAATCCAGTTCTGTTTAAAGTTGGTCCACGTCAATCTGCTACTCTAAGCATGCAAGTGGCATTTCTATCGTCTGACCTAACGGCAGAAGATAAACACGCCACGATAAGACCACGAGACACATTGCTGACACTCGCTTACTTCGTTAGAGCGACAAGTCAAATAATCTGATGGTGTGTGTACCGAAGGTCTTACAGTACGCACACCACACTGCACATACTCTGAAATTCGATTGCCATCTAAATGCCGCCTCCTGAATATCTCTATGTACAAGCTATTGAATACAGAAAAGCACAATTTACTGCCAAAATGAAATTCAGATTATGTGCGGCAGTTGATACATTTTTGTACACTGACAAACTGCAGAGTTTACGCTGTGTCTGTAGGACCCTGTGTGCCCCGAGCGAAATCATATACGCGGGTGCATTCACCAGTCTGACAGAAAGGGGGCGTGGCGTAGTGGCTCTGAGAGCTGTGGGCCGTGCCTAGGCGACAGAAACGGGGAGCTGGATCTGCAGACGACAGGCAGTAATCGTCGCATGTCTGCCCAAAGTGATTTGCCGACAGACTTGCCTGTGAAAGTATCCTGTCAGTGGGTAGCAGAGTTGCACCAGAAGCTCAGCGTGTCGTTTACTGTATGAGTGCGGCGACGGCATGCGGCCACCTAACACTCTCTTTAAACCCACAGTCATAACAGAAAGTGCACGGCGCACGATAGCTATACAAGAGTTATGCACACCAAATTAAAGTTCTCCCAAAGTGAATAGGGATGAGCCCAAGCTGTACCCCATAGCATAAATTGTTTACCAACTTGTAGAAGTTGTTAAAAACTTTTACTGATTAACTGCACAGAGTTGAGCGATGGTTCAATAGAAGCACTATTCAATGTAGAACGTGATCTAGTAGCAAGAGTTGTGGATTAATACTTATTTTGGTACTAGCTGTTTTGGCCACGTGTTGCTGTGGCTCAGTATGGTTAAACTGAAAAGAAAGAAATTCCTAATATGTATGGAAACCAGATAAATATCCTTATCTCCTTCTCTCCCCTGCCTCTGTACATTTCCTTGCTTTCTATGTCCATTTTCCCACACTCTTCAGTCTATCTCCTATATTCCTCCCTTTCCCTGACCTTGAACCTTGTTTATTATTGCTGCAGTTTCAGATTCTCAGGTAGTATTCTAATCATAAGGCGATAGTCCATAAATACAGCTTCCCTGTATGTTAACAACGTCATGTCTCACTATTATATAGGCTATATATATATATATATATATATATATATATATATATATATATATATATATATATATAAAACCTATGTTCGTCTGAACGTTCGTCAGATAATTGTGTAAAAATTTGAAATTAATCGGTCAAGAACTTTTCACGATGTTTGATAACAACTTTTTCCCCTTTATGTATTACATATATTTAAAGGAAGTTAAATAAAAAATGCAATAATCGAAATCAATGCTGTGTCAAAATTTCGAAGCAATCGATGAAGAACTTCCAGAGGTAAAAGATACTGACCAAACGTTTATATTTTAATGCATATTTCCCCTTTAATTATTACACATATACACTCCTGGAAATTGAAATAAGAACACCGTGAATTCATTGTCCCAGGAAGGGGAAACTTTATTGACACATTCCTGGGGTCAGATACATCACATGATCACACTGACAGAACCACAGGCACATAGACACAGGCAACAGAGCATGCACAATGTCGGCACTAGTACAGTGTATATCCACCTTTCGCAGCAATGCAGGCTGCTATTCTCCCATGGAGACGATCGTAGAGATGCTGGATGTAGTCCTGTGGAACGGCTTGCCATGCCATTTCCACCTGGCGCCTCAGCTGGACCAGCGTTCGTGCTGGACGTGCAGACCGCGTGAGACGACGCTTCATCCAGTCCCAAACATGCTCAATGGGGGACAGATCCGGAGATCTTGCTGGCCAGGGTAGTTGACTTACACCTTCTAGAGCACGTTGGGTGGCACGGGATACATGCGGACGTGCATTGTCCTGTTGAAACAGCAAGTTCCCTTGCCGGTCTAGGAATGGTAGAACGATGGGTTCGATGACGGTTTGGATGTACCGTGCACTATTCAGTGTCCCCTCGACGATCACCAGTGGTGTACGGCCAGTGTAGGAGATCGCTCCCCACACCATGATGCCGGGTGTTGGCCCTGTGTGCCTCGGTCGTATGCAGTCCTGATTGTGGCGCTCACCTGCACGGCGCCAAACACGCATACGACCATCATTGGCACCAAGGCAGAAGCGACTCTCATCGCTGAAGACGACACGTCTCCATTCGTCCCTCCATTCACGCCTGTCGCGACACCACTGGAGGCGGGCTGCACGATGTTGGGGCGTGAGCGGAAGACGGCCTAACGGTGTGCGGGACCGTAGCCCAGCTTCATGGAGACGGTTGCGAATGGACCTCGCCGATACCCCAGGAGCAACAGCGTCCCTAATTTGCTGGGAAGTGGGGGTGCGGTCCCATACGGCACTGCGTAGGATCCTACGGTCTTGGCGTGCATCCGTGCGTCGCTGCGGTCCGGTCCCAGGTCGATGGGCACGTGCACCTTCCGCCGACCACTGGCGACAACATCGATGTACTGTGGAGACCTCACGCCCCACGTGTTGAGCAATTCGGCGGTACGTCCACCCGGCCTCCCGCATGCCCACTATACGCCCTCGCTCAAAGTCCGTCAACTGCACATACGGTTCTCGTCCACGCTGCCGCGGCATGCTACCAATGTTAAAGACTGCGATGGAGCTCCGTATGCCACGGCAAACTGGCTGACACTGACGGCGGCGGTGCACAAATGCTGCGCAGCTAGCGCCATTCGACGGCCAACACCGCGGTTCCTGGTGTGTCCGCTGTGCCGTGCGTGTGATCATTGCTTGTACAGTCCTCTCGCAGTGTCCAGAGCAAGTATGGTGGGTCTGACACACCGGTGTCAATGTGTTCTTTTTTCCATTTCCAGGAGTGTATTTATATATTATATGTAGCCCTCAAGTAGGTGTATAAAAACACGCGCATATTCGAATATACCGTTGTGTCAAAATTTGAAAGCAATCGGTGAAGAAATTTCGACGGTTTTGCCGCAGTGGTAATATCAGTTCCCGTCATCGCCGAGGTTAAGCGCTGTCGAGCTTGGCGAGCACTTTGATAGGTCAACTTCCGGATCTGCCGAGTGCTGTTGGCGAGCAGGGTGCACTCAGTCCTTGTGAGGCCAATTTGTACATGTTTACATATACACCATATGGCGCTCTGGCAGATATGTAAAAACACGTGCGTATTCGATCGCAGCATTGTGTTGGCTAATTGACGATATATATATACGAGGGGCGTTCAGAAAGTAAGCTCCGATCGGTCGCGAAAAGGAAACGACTATGAAAATCCGATAAAGCTTTGCACAGATGTGTTGGGTAGTGTCTCTAGTATAACCCCAATTAGCATCACGTCGCTCTTCTCATTTCTGAGCTCGCAGTGAGTGCGTAAAGATGTCTAGAAAATAGTGTCTGCCGCCAAGTACGAGGGCCTGGTGAGAAATTTCGCCTGAAGCTATGCAGCTAACATTACATAACTGTCGTGCTGTTTCGTCTTCACGACAATTCTCAGCCGCATTCTGCAGGGGCAATGAAGATGCTCCTGCATCGTTTTCAAATGGAAATGTTAGATTACCCACAATACAGTCCGCAATTGTCTCCCCCTGAGTTTCATCTCTGGTCACATGAACCGCTGTCTTTGAAGACAACATTTTGACACAGACAACGAGGTGTAGGCCAGCGTGGAGAATTGGCGGAAAGCACTGGCGGCTGCCTTCTATGATGAGGCTATTGAAAAGTTGGTACAACGCTATGACAAAAGTCTAAGTCAGAACGGCGACTACGTAGAGAAGTAGCTGAAAGGTGTAGCTAATTGTTACAAGTAAAACATTTCTGATGTTGACTGTGGTTTCAATTTGGCAATCAATCGGAGCTTACTTTCTGAACAGGCCTCGTATATATATATATATATATATATATATATATATATATCGCTCTGGTAGGTATGTAAAAACATGCGCATATTCGATTGAAGCATTGTGTTAAAATTTCAAAGAAATCGGTGAAGGACTTTCGGAGATCTAAGATTTTGACCAAAGGAACTTGAGGTTTTTCTAATGAAGTATCTTGGCGCTCCAGTAGCTATATAAAAACACGCACCTATTCAGATGATACATTGAGTTAAAATTCCAAAGCAATCGGTGAAGAACTTTCGGAGATATACGATTCTAAACAAACGAACATTTTCATTTTTGTATGTATGGACTATATTAGACCTTTTCACATTTTGGAAATAACTTAATCGAAAGCTTTCGTTGTGCTAATTAAAAATAAGAAACATGATGCAGATAGTAGATCCAAGCAGAGTCGATGAAAGCGCAACAACTTACGGTGCACGTCAATCTGACTAGAGCAAATTGGCAGTGAGTGGCATCGAGAATGGCGACTGCAGTTGCAATCAACCGAAACTAGCACCTAAATATAGCAACCATTGCCAGTACCACTGACCACATACAAGCTGGTGATTTACCTCTCCTCAGCACTTGATAATACAATAACATTATACTATTTTAAGCATTCTGTCTTTGAGTAAATATTTGTACTGCAAAGAATGATTTCAATGTTTTAAAGACTGTGCGAAAAATAATACTTGCAGAAAATTTATGATCACATAGCGACATTTACACTGGAAAGATATATAATCTGATATACGTAACACTTACGTTCAAATGGTTCTGAGAACTATGAGACTTAACACCTGAGATCATCAGTCCCCTAGAACTTATAACTACTTAAACCTAACTAACCTAAGGACATCACACACATCCATGCCCGAGGCAGGATTTGAACCTGCGACGTAGCGGTCGCGCGGTTCCAGACTGAAGCGCCTATAACCACTCGGCCACACCGGCCGGCAATACTTAGGTAAGCTGAAGAAAATATTTTATGGACAAGTAAAATGTGATTTCAATGGCATCGAAAAATGGTCACCACGTTGGTGGGTCGTGGACAGTTCATATTAGCGATTCTCGTAGTACGATTTTGTAAGAAGGAAGTGTTGATAGATCAGCGGTGAAACTGCCACGTTATTGGAAAAATTCTTCTGGTTTACTAGGTTGTGAGATTTAGAAACATACCACTTGGTGGTGGATTTTGAAATATTTTCAACGTTCGTAGGGCCATCATTCGAGGTCGTGAGGACTTTGATTTCTTAGAGGTAGCTTTTGACTGTAATTCGACGAAGTTAGACATTTGAAGCTGGAATATGACAGGAAACGGAACGTTCATGCATTGATTAGAAGCCATCTGAACTACATATACTTACAGTGTGTCACAGTGTTTGAAGATTCAATTAATACAGTGTATTTTAATGAACAGAATGCCACCGTCACTGTATGTTGTTCAGAACAAGCGTCGCTTTCCCGACACTTGACTACCTTATTAGATTTTAGTGGTCTAACATCTCCTCTGTGGGTCCCCTAGACACCCACTAAACAACAGATCGATAAATATATTTTAGAGTTCCAGCACAGGAGCAGCATAGCAACGCGCGTTTTTGTAAGTTGTCTATGTATTTTGACCTCTTGATAATGTCAGTATAAGCTAAAACCAGCTGACAGTGACAAACTAATAAATACAGCTTATTTAAGAAAAAACTATATCGCCGAATAATATTATCAGTAATTCGTGTCTACTTATACGACGAAGGTGTCCAGAAAAAGCTCCTCTTCCAAACGTATATTGTCTCACCCCGTGTTCTGATGCAATATCACCCCACAATGGATCCATAGTCGCATTTTATATGCGATACCATTTTAATGTCTGGTCTGTAAAGTGTGCGACGTTTTTACAAGACAGGGCCGGAACTGTTAATGTAATTGTAGTCCAAGGAGCCAGTGACCCATCCCAGACGTGTAACTGATAGCTCGTATGTGTACATCATGACAACCAATTACGGTATTAGGCTGGCGGTGTGAGGAGACCAGTTTGTAATTCAACTATCTCCTTACGATGACTTTAAAACACAATCGCCACGTAGCAGTTCTGTTTGTAGGTACTGATTGTCTGAAACAAATGATTTACATGGTTATCCAAGGCTTCACCAAAAACCTTTTTTTAATTGTGAAACGTATTCTCTTTCACCCGTCGTTTAGGAACTGCGAGCGTGAAATGTCCTCACGATTTTGAAAATGAATAGCAATAATTGTACGCAAACTACATTTTATTAATCACAAACGGTTCAAATGGCTCTGAGCACTATGGGACATAACATCTGAGATCATCAGTCCCCTAGAACTTAGAACTACGAGTACTTAAACCTAACTAACCTAAGGGTATCACACACACCAATGCCCAAGGCAGGATTCGAACCTGCGACCGTAGCGGTCGCGTAGTTCTAGACTGAAGCGCCTAGAACCGTTCGGCCACAGCGGCCGGCCTATTAATCACATGTCTGAATAAAAATAGAACGTAGTGTGTTTTTCTCTGTGCTCATTTTTGCTTCATTACTTCACAGTAATGAGCACTGAACTTTACGAAACTTACCAGGATTCTGCCTCATGAAGTGAGAAACAATCGCCAGACTGAATATCGTAGGCTTGTCTACTGAACTGTGTGCTTATTACTGCACACGAACTGCCACTTTGAAGTTTATATACGTCTCCATCTGAATAATTTACATGATCTAGTTACATGATTATGTACAGCCATACTATCTAACGTTTTTCATTAATGATTTCCCAACAAGTGAGCTTCGCGACATTTGTCGATGAGAGATGAACTTAAGAAATTGTGTAATAGTGAAAACTGGAGATAATATGCAGCAAAATTACTGTTGAAAAGTTTAACCAAAGCTTGCGTCGTTGGTGCAGACACGATGTTTGCGCAAATTATGTTGCTTGAGGACCAATAAAGGTTCAAAACAATAGTGCGCAAATAATGTTCTTTGCTAATTACTCCGAGAGTTGTTCGTTATCGAGAGTTCCATGCTTATCTTCAGATTGTTATCTGATAACAAAGTACTTCTCCACTTCAAAAATGTCTTACTATTTTTTAAAATTTTCTTCCGTGTCTCAGTATCGCGTGGTGGTTTAAGATACGCAAACTGTTTATCGGCAGCGAATAAAAAGGTCTATGAATTAACTGTGATATGATTCTGTTTCAAATTATCGCAAACACGCAACTGATGTAGAGCATAGTCATCGCGAGCGGCTGTTAAGAACATATTGCGTAATGCACGTTGGAAAACAGCACACATCAATAATTAGTTTGAGATATTGAAAAGATCTTAATTTTAAAATTAACCGTTAATGTACAAGCGCCTAGCACAATATTGCATTAATGTAACCCCAAAAATTTTTCCCATAGCCTATAAACTGCTCACCATTCTCGTTTGGCGATGTTCATGTATCTCACAGAACATAAAGTATTAATTAAGCAACAGTTGGTGTCTTAAGAAATGAAGATCATACAGTTATAGAGAGACGAGGCAATTGTTTAACAAAATTACTTACGGAAACAGCAAAGGATGTTAGAAAGCGTGAAAAAAATTAGAAGAAAAACAGAACAAGACTTCTGCAGAATAGGACACGATAGGTAGTTCCAAGGAAACATTAACAGTAAAATAATAGAAAATGCTGAATTAAGCAAGACTGTTCGGAAATGCTTCGAGAGAATGACAGAAGATACAGTGAAAGTTTGATAAGAGAAATAACAGATCATTACGATTATGATATGCATCCGCTGTCTCGTCGAGTTTCTCAGATTTTTGGAATTTAGAAGTGCTGACGTCTTAGGCGGCCGCTGGACTTCCTTCGTTTATAGATTTTAACGTATTTTTATTTCACTTTTCTTTATTAAGACATCTGGGCTGTTGTCGCCTTTTAAGCTTAATATGGTGATTGCTGCTGGTTTCTCTTTAATCTGTTTAATTACTTGTTATGGCTCTTGGAACTCTCACTCTGTGCAATACTCGAGGTTCGACTGTTCCAGCATATTCTAGGTGTCTGGTTCTATTTCTTAATCGTTACAATTTTTCCAACAATTTCGAGTTATTCCCGTGTTTGTAGTGTGACTGTTGGCATATTGCGTTCAACACGTAAGTCGTTTATTCGAGTCCACCGAGGAGCTTTGAGCATGATTCTGAAACATCGGCTTTGGACTCTTTGCAGCACTCGCTGGTTTGCGTTGCAAGTTGTCCCCTCAAGCTGAACAACCGTATAACAGGGCTGGTAATATTGTTGTTTCATACTGTATTATTTTGTTCGGATTCCCATGTCAGTGCTGGACAAAAGTGGGAACAGTGTATGTATTAGTTTCGTCATTTCCTCTTTTTTACATGCGACATGTATTTTAAAGGTTAGATTATTGTCCAACATCACTCCAAGATATATGACCTGATTTGTCCAATTTATGTGTGTTCTATTTATTAGTAATCTGTAGCGTAGCTCTTGCTTTTTCCTCGTAAACATTGTTATTTGTGTTTTTTCTGCGTTTAATTTGACATGGTTTTCGCGTGCCCATTCTTGTGTGGTGTTTAGTTGTCTTTGAATCCTCGTTATCGCAGCGGTCGTTCTAGAACTACTTACAAGTAAGGCGGTGCTGTCTGTAAATTGACCCAATACTACGTTGGGTAACAAAGGTATGTCGTTAACATTATGAACAGTGTCGGCGATAATACCGGTCCTTGAGGGATACATCGTTCCAACGATTTTATGCTTGATCGTTTTTTGTCAATTTTTGCAAAGAATTTCCTATGTGAGAGAAAGTGATCTATGATTTTTATGTAGGGGCCTGAAATGCAATTTAGATTTTGTAGTTTTACGATAAAGCGATCTTTCCAGACTTTATCATAAGTTTTCTCTACACCTAGGAAATCTGCTGCAGTGTAATAGCCACTATTCATGTTATATGCGATATTTTCTAATATGCATATGAGCTGCGTCTCTGTCGATGTTGTGGTCTGGAATGCAGAATTTTCGGATCGAATGACGTCATTCTCAAGCAGTGGTTGTTTTAGCCTTTGCAGGATTACTCGTTCGAAAACTTTGGATAAGGCTGGAAGGAGGCTAACAGGTCGGTGGTTCTGGGACAGTTTTAAATCTTTACCCGGTTTTGGTACTGGTACAATTCTAGATGTTTTCCATTGCGTCAGGATATATTCATGTCTGAGACATCCATTGAAAATTCGTTTTAGCAGCACTATCGGATTTTTTGGTAGCTGTTTTAATTGCTCATTTGCTGCGCCATCTGGGTCTGGGGCTAATTTTATGCCCCAATCCCTAATTATTTTTCGAATCTCAGTCGGGGTCGTCAGTAGTGGCACTTGTTCGCTGATGTTTCCCGCTCTTTGCCTTGTTCTACGGTCTTCAGAGTCTTGGCTTTCGTTGTTGGGGATATCGATACCGTTTTGTGCTCCGTAAGCCTCTGCAAATATTTCCGCTTTAAATAACGGATCGAAAACTAAGCCAGCTGGTCCCTCGATAGCAGTCTTCGATGGTTTTTGTTCACGAAAAAATCTTACAATAATCCAGTCCTCTCAGCTTTGTAGAAGGAATTGGTCCATTCTGTCTTCCCACTTTTCGATTCTCCACTCAATTGCGCGACGGTGTAGTTCTCGGGATAATTGTCGCAGTTCTCTGTGGTCGGCAGGGTTTCGAAATTTGTACCATCCTTCTCGCACTCTGTTCTTTAAGATCTTCAAGTCTTGAAGGAAAGGAGAAAAGTTTTCATGGTGACGGTTTTCGCTTGTCGCTGTTATCGTAGCTCGTCTGTACGCTGTTTAAATTTTATTTGTGAGTGTGGTTATGGCTTCGTCTATTTATTGTCTATTATTTAAATCTAGCGTTGGTCGTACACTATTATTGAGGTGCGCTTTATATTGGTCCAAGTTTGTATTTTTCAGTGCTGGGATTGTGGTTCAACTGCTTTCGTCGATACACCTTTAACTGGGTCGTGGTCTGATGTTAAATCGTTGATTATTGTTAGTCTTCGGTTTATCATAATTATGTTAAGGTTATCTGGTCTATGGGGGTGTGCTGTCGGGAAGTGAGTCTGTTCTTCCGGGCCTAGAGTAATGCATTGGAGTTGTTCTTCCATTACAAGTAATTTTGTTCCCTTGGTGTTGGTTCTCCGCGAATTCTAGGCATAATGTTTAGCATTTAGGTTTCCCCCTAACATAATTTTGTCATATGCATAAAAAATGTGAAATAAGTTTTCTTCAGTTAGTTGTTGATTGGGGCTGAGATATGCAGCAACAAATGTTATTCTTCCATGTGCTGTTTCAATCCCCACTGCTGTTCTTTCTAAGTTCGTTAACTACGGTGCCGTTTCTGTTTGGTGTGTAAGTGTGTTTCATAAGAACACAACACTACCCCTCTCCGTCTGCTTGCCCTATCTGCTCTACAAGCTGTCGTGTACTTTAATCTATTTCTTCACGTTTGCCTCAGATGGGTTTCCTCTACACGTTCTATGTCGATATTGTGTCTTGTTATAAAATCTTCAAGTTCTGTTTTTTTTTTGGTAATTACGTTTGCATTCCATATGCAAAATGTTGGGTCTTGGCGTGTGGCATGCCTATTGACCATTTCTAGGTGCGAAAAATTTTAATATTCCCTCTAGTATGACCATAATTTTTGATGTTATGTCTGGTGCATTAATAAATCTTCTTTAGGTGCTGCTAAGATTTTTGCTGTTAATGTTTCCTCTCAGCCTGGGCTCCATCCAAACTGCGAACTATTGTCGCATTTATAGCCGAGTTCGATTCCCGACACCCACTACGGCCTTTGATTGTCTTCTGTTTTTCAGAAGTCGCACTGATATTCAGTAAAAGTCTAATTATCTTGGCGTTTTCTGCCTCTGGTGGATATTATGTACGGTGAGATATTAATAAATTGAGCGCCGGACCACAAGCATTATTTAAGTTGAAACCCTGTCCCTATTTGTTAGACTTTCTGACATCTTTAATCCGGTAGAGTCCTTATTTATGTTGTGCGAGAGACTTGGCGTTTGCATCACGATACTGGTCTCACCGTATTTCGTTCCAAGATTATATTTGAGGCAATGATCGGCAACAGCTGGTTTGCTTCGTTGTTTTAGTTGGGTGTGTCGCTGACATTCCTTGATCTGTCGTCGCCTGTTTTGATAGTCTACCCCATATAAGGCTCATCACATTTGCGTGGAATGCGATACACACCTGGCTTTCGGTGACCTAGGCAGCCTTTAACAGTACAAAGAATACTTTTTATCTTTGTTGAAGGGCGCGAAAGACACTGGATGGTGTGTTTCCATAGGAATCTATCGATCTTGCCAGATATTGGAACGGCTTAGGCTGAATAAGTGGGTTCTCCGTTTCTGTCCCATCCTCTTTCTCAGACGTTTTTGATTTTGACTACATTGCCCGTTCAATGTGATGATCTGAATATCCGTACCTTCGCAACACAATTCTTTGGCGAGGCTCTCCTTGTCTGAAAGTGTTCGATGTCCGTTGACCTGTGTATTTAGCTCCGAACTTCTTGGTGACAGCTGGTGAGGTCTCGAGGAGGCCAATGGGCGTACGTTTCCATTGCTACCTAGGAATCCGTCTGTTTCTATCTTTCACTTTCTTTTTCAAGTTCCATCGTCAATGTTATGTTACGATGGATAAAGGTCACATTACGAATACGAAAACAAGAAACCAGAAATATGCGTTGGGTAGATATCAGATTTTAGCATTTGAGAGGACAAATGACACAGAAAGTAACAACAGACATTGTATAAGAATGTCGCTAGTTGTTCTGTTGGCCAACCTGGTGGATTCCAATAACTGGTAGCGGAAGGAACTACAATTGGCATTCATGTGTTTCAACAGTAGACCTTATTTTAGAGAGACTTGATACTTCTTTACAGTCAGTACCACCATTAGACTATTGTTTATTTACAGTGTCACATTTACACTTACTCAATCATGATTTCGGCTTCAAAGGGCCATTATCAAGTGTTTTAAGTGTTATAAATGCCTAAGATGGCATACTGTCGTATTAAAATACACCATTAGACACATTGTCTAAGAGTCGATATTTCTGGCAGAGCCTACTACTTTGTTTCATTACTGAGGTCAAAATGGTGTACTCAGTATCAGTTTTGGCAACCAAAGATATTGCTAGTTGATGCTACGTTGCAATAACAGTAAGGCAATTCGTCTCAGTATTAATTTTTTGTGCCCTGCAGTACGAACAGTCGTTTGATGCGCCTGTCAAAGCTACTCCATCCCGTGCAAGCCTCCTCGTCTCTGCAAAACAACGACAACCTTCTTACTGTAGTCAGGCTTTGGTCACCTTCTATAGGTTTTAACTACCCCACCTTCTTCCTTTTCTAAATTGAAGATTCCCTTATGTCACTGGATCCAGCCTTTCAAAAAAACCATCCTTTTGAACCATAAATCCCTTTTCTCCTTACTTCGATTCAGTGCCTCCTCATTAGTTTTCCGATCTTCTGTATCGCACATCCCAAACGTTTCTATTCTCTTTCTGTCTGAGCTCTTTATCGTCCACATTTCGCTTATGTTGAGGGCTACACTCCAGTCAAACAGCCGGCCGTTGTGGCAGAGCGGTTCTAGGCGCTATAGTCTGGAACCGCGCGACGGCTACGGTCGCAGGTTCGAATCCTGCATCGGGCATGGATGTGTGCGATGTCCTTAGGTTAGTTAGGGGGACTGATGACCTCAGATGTTAAGTCCCACAGTGCTCAGAGCCATTTGAACCATTTTTCAACCAGACAAACATACTGACGGAAAAAAAATCACAGCACCGAGAGTGAGTTATGCTACGTAAAATAATGTCGGTAGGCGTGTTTCTACATCTGTAAGCTTCCAGAATAGTCCCCCATTCGGATCTCCGGGAGGGGACTGCCAAGAGGGAGGTTACCATGAGAAAAAGATTGAATAATCAACGAAAGGATAACGTTCTACGAGTCGGAGCGTGGAATGTCAGAAGCTTGAACGTGGTAGGGAAACTAGAAAAACTGAAAAGGGAAATGCAAACGCTCAATCTAGATATAGTAGGGGTCAGTGAAGTGAAGTGGAAGGAAGACAAGGATTTCTGGTCAGATGAGTATCGGGTAATATCAACAGCAGCAGAAAATGGTATAACAGGTGTAGGATTCGTTATGAATAGGGAGGTAGGGCAGAGGGTGTGTTACTGTGAACAGTTCAGTGACCGGGTTGTTCTAATCAGAATCGACAGCAGACCAACACCGACAACGATAGTTCAGGTATACATGCCGACGTCGCGAGCTGAGGATGAACTGATAGAGAAAGTGTATGAGGATATTGAAAGGGTAATGCAGTATGTAAAGGGGGACGAAAATCTAATAGTCATGGGCGACTGGGATGCAGTTGTAGGGGAAGGAGTAGAAGAAAAAGTTACAGGAGAATATGGGCTTGGGACAAGGAATGAAAGAGGAGAAAGACTTATTGAGTTCTGTAACAAGTTTCAGCTAGTAATAGCGAATACCCTGTTCAAGAATCACAAGAGGAGGAGGTATACTTGGAAAAGGCCGGGAGATACGGGAAGATTTCAATTAGATTACATCATGGTCAGACAGGGATTCCGAAATCAGATACTGGATTGTAAGGCGTACCCAGGAGCAGATATAGACTCAGATCACAATATAGTAGTGATGAAGAGTAGGCTGAAGTTCAAGACATTAGTCAGGAAGAATCAATACGCAAAGAAGTGGGATACGGAAGTACTAAGGAATGACGAGATACGTTTGAAGTTCTCTAACGCTATAGATACAGCAATAAGGAATAGCGCAGTAGGCAGTACAGTTGAAGAGGAATGGACATATCTAAAAAGGGCCATCACAGAAATTTGGAAGGAAAACATAGGTACAAAGAAGGTAGCTGCGAAGAAACCATGGGTAACAGTAGAAATACTTCAGTTGATTGATGAAAGGAGGAAGTACAAACATGTTCCGGGAAAATCAGGAATACAGAAATACAAGTCGCTGAGGAATGAAATAAATAGGAAGTGCAGGGAAGCTAAGACGAAATGGCTGCAGGAAAAATGTGAAGACATCGAAAAAGATATCATTGTCGGAAGGACAGACTCAGCATACAGGAAAGTCAAAACAACCTTTGGTGACATTAAAAGCAACGGTGGTAACATTAAGAGTGCAACGGGAATTCCACTGTTAAATGCAGAGGAGAGAGCAGATAGGTGGAAAGAATACATTGAAAGCCTCTATGAGGGTGAAGATTTGTCTGATGTGATAGAAGAAGAAACAGGATTTAGAAGAGATAGGGGATCCAGTATTACAATAGGAATTTAAAAGAGGTTTGGAGGACTTACGGTCAAATAAGGCAGAAGGGATAGATAACATTCCATCAGAATTTCTAAAATCATTGGGGGAAGTGGCAACAAAACGACTATTCACGTAGGTGTGTAGAATATATGAGTCTGGCGATATACCATCTGACTTTAGGAAAAGCATCATCCACACAATTCCGAAGACGGCAAGAGCTGACAAGTGCGAGAATTATCGCACAATCAGCTTAACAGCTCATGCATCGAAGCTGCTTACAAGAATAATATACAGAAGAATGGAAAAGAAAATTGAGAATGCGCTAGGTGACGATCAGTTTGGCTTTATGAAAGTAAAGGGACGAGAGAGGCAATTCTGACGTTACGGCTTATAATGGAAGCAAGACTAAAGAAAAACCAAGACACTTTCATGGGATTTGTCGACCTGGAAAAAGCGTTCGACAATATAAAATGGTGCAAGCTGTTCGAGATTCTGAAAAAAGTAGGGGTAAGCTATAGGGAGAGACGGGTCATATACAATATATACAACAACCAAGAGGGAATAATAAGAGTGGACGATCAAGAACGAAGTGCTCGTATTAAGAAGGGTGTAAGACAAGGCTGTAGCCTTTCGCCCCTACTCTTCAATCTGTACATCGAGGAAGCAATGACGGTAATAAAAGAAAAGTTCAGGAGTGGAATTAAAATACAAGGTGAAAGGATATCAATGATACGATTCGCTGATGACATTGCTATCCTGAGTGAAAGTGAAGAAGAATTAAATGATCTTCTGCACGGAATGAACAGTCTAATGAGTACACAGTATGGTTTGAGAGTAAATCGGAGAAAGACGAAGGTAATGAGAAGTAGTAGAAATGAGAACAGCGAGAAACTTAACATCAGGATTGATGGTCACGAAGTCAATGAAGTTAAGGAATTCTGCTACTTAGGCAGTAAAATAACCAATGACGGACGGAGCAAGGAGGACATCAAAAGCAGACTAGCTATGGCAAAAAAGGCATTTCTGGCCAAGAGAAGTCTACTAATATCAAATACCGGCCTTAATTTGAGGAAGAAATTTCTGAGGATGTACGTCTGGAGTACAACATTGTATGGTAGTGAAACATGGACTGTGGGAAAACCGGATCAGAAGAGATGTCCTATCATCCTATCCCTTCTCGTTATCAGTGTTTTCCACATATTCCTTTCCTATCCGATTCTGCGTAGAACCTCCTCATTCCTTACCTTATCAGTCCACCTAAGTTTCAACATTCGTCTATAGCACCACATCTCAAATGCTTCGATTCTCTTCTGATCCGGTTTTCCCACAGTCCATGTTTCACTACCATACAATGTTGTACTCCAGACGTACATCCTCAGAAATTTCTTCCTCAAATTAAGGCCGGTATTTGATATTAGTAGACTTCTCTTGGCCAGAAATGCCTTTTTTGCCATAGCGAGTCTGCTTTTGATGTCCTCCTTGCTCCGTCCGTCATTGGTTATTTTACTGCCTAAGTAGCAGAATTCCTTAACTTCATTGACTTCGTGACCATCAATCCTGATGTTAAGTTTCTCGCTGTTCTCATTTCTACTGCTTCTCATTACCTTCGTCTTTCTCCGATTTACTCTCAAACCATACTGTGTACTCATTAGACTGTTCATTCCGTGCAGAAGATCATTTAATTCTTCTTCACTTTCACTCAGGATAGCAATGTCATCAGCGAATCGTATCATTGATATCCTTTCACCTTGTATTTTAATTCCACTCCTGAACTTTTCTTTTATTACCGTCATTGCTTCCTCGATGTACAGATTGAAGAGTAGGGGCGAAAGGCTACAGCCTTGTCTTACACCCTTCTTAATACGAGCACTTCGTTCTTGATCGTCCACTCTTATTATTCCCTCTTGGTTGTTGTATATATTGTATATGACCCGTCTCTACCGAGCGAGGTGGCGCAGTGGTTAGACACTGGACTCGCATTCGGGAGGACGACGGTTCAATCCCGCGTCCGGCCATCCTGATTTAGGTTTTCTGTGATTCCCATAAATCACTCCAGGCAAATGCCGGGATGGTTCATTTCAAAGGGCACGGCCGACTTCCTTCCCCGTCCTTCCCTAATCCGATGAGACCGATGACCTCGCTGTCTGGTCTCCTTCCCTAAAACAACCAACCAACCAACCCGTCTCTCCCTATAGCTTACCCCTACTTTTTCAGAACCTCGAACAGCTTGCACCATTTTATATAGTCGAACGCTTTTTCCAGGCCGACAAATCCTATGAAAATGTCTTGATTTTTCTTTAGTCTTGCTTCCATTATTAGCCGTAACGTCAGAATTGCCTCTCTCGTCCCTTTACTTTTCATAAAGCCAAACAGATCGTCACCTAGCGCATTCTCAATTTTCTTTTCCATTCACCCTCTGCCCTACCTTCCTATTCATAACGAATCCTACACCTGTTATATCATTTTCTGCTGCTGTTGATATTAACCGATACTCATCTGACCAGAAATCCTTGTCTTCCTTCCACTGACCCCTACTATATCTAGATTGAGCGTTTGCATTTCCCTTTTCAGTTTTTCTAGTTTCCCTACCACGTTCAAGCTTCTGACATTCCACGCCCCGACTCGTAGAACGTTATCCTTTCGTTGATTATTCAATCTTTTTCTCATGGTAACCTCCCCCTTGGCAGTCCCCTCCCGGAGATCCGAATGGGGGACTAATCCGGAATCTTTTGCCAATGGAGAGATCATCATGACACTTCTTCAATTACAGGCCACATGTCCTGGGGATACACGTTACGTGTCTTTAGTGCAGTGGTTTCCATTGCCTTCTGCATCCTCATGTCGTTGATCATTGCTGATTCTTCCTCCTTTAGGGGCAATTTCCCACCCCTAGGACAAGAGAGTGCCCTGAACCTCTATCCGCTCCTCCGCCCTCTTTGACAAGGCCGTTGGCAGAATGAGGCTGACTTCTTCTGCCGGAAGTCTTCGGCCGCCAATGCTGATTATTTATCAAAATTTAGGCAGTGGCGGGGATCGAACCCGGGACCGAAAGCGTTTTTGATTATGAATCAAAGACGCTGCCCCTAGACCACGGTTACATGGAGAATACAGAACAGTAAGTGAAGGTTTTGCAAGATGATTTCATCCCCATTATCCAAAGTGACCTGATTTCGACAAGATGTGGTTCATGTAAGACGGAGCTCGACCTCACCGAAGCAGGAGAGTGTTTGATGCCCTGGAGGAGCACTTTGGGGACTGCATTAAGCCTCTGGTGTACACAAAGGCCACTCGCATGGGCCTCGATTGACCGCCATATTCTCCAGATCTGAACACATTCGGCTTCTTTTGTGGGTCTATATTAAAGACAATGTGTACACCCGATAACCCAAAACCTTTGCTGAGCTAAAAACAGCCATTCAGGAGGTAATCGACATCATCGATGTTCCGACCTTCAGCGGGTCATACAGAATTTCGCTGTCTGTGCCACATCATCGCCAATGATGACAGCCATATAGAGTGTGTCATAACCTATATCCGAATATCTGCGGTAACGTCTACATGTTGAATAGAGTGTGTGCACGCGGTAGTTTGTAACTAATTTACGTTTTTTTCATATAGTTCGGTAAGTGTCACCTTGTAGTTATGTCTTGAATAAACCACATGATAATGGAAACAGGAGATCATACGTACCATAATTACATATCAAGAAGTTTAACCGTGGTTGTTGTTGACAGTGCAGATACGCTGTTTGCGCATCTCGTGTTGATTGAAGGCTAATTAAGGTTCAAAGCAGAAGTGGGCAAATATCGCCCGTATAAATATTTGTATGGTATGCTGATTACATCGAGCGTTGTTTGATAACGAGAGTTATCTGCGCACGACTATCTTATATCAAACTGCTTCTAGTCTTCAAAAAAATTCCACTATTTTTTAAAATTTTCTTCCCTGTATCAGTGTCACGTGCTAGTTCAAAACACGTAACCTGTTTATCGGCAGAAAAAAGTCTAAGATTTCACCGAGATATTATTCTTCTCAGGTAATCGCAGACACTCAACTGATGTAGCGCCTAGCCATCGCTAGCGACTCTTACAGACGTATTGCGTAACACTGAACAAGACTGTTGAGAAACAGAACACAAGAGTTCCAAGTAAAGAAAAACAGCGAAACGATAAAAAGAAGCTTAATTAAATGAAACTGTTTAGAAAGAGGAGAGAATCTTTAATAAAATTTTGATAAGACAAATAACAAAGTATTATGAGTACTATCAGAAGAAAACGCAAACATGAATTTAGTAGACACCATATTTGAAGAGTTGAGATAGCAGATTGCACACACTAAAAAGACAATTTGCTCAAGAATTCCAAGACTCGCTTATCTTATATTTTGGCATCGATGGACGAAGAGGCATCGATAGCAGTGACCTTGAACATCGCAGGTTCTCCAGAAGTGACAATAACTGGGGTAAATGCAGTAACGAGTAAACGCCGGCCATACAAGTCGACCGCCTGGAGAACTGAGAAGATGGCGGAAGTCAGTTCTCATCTAGCATCCACATCTAGCAGATCACCGCAAGCTACATTGAGCTACCATCTTCTCTCCGCCACCGCCCGTGGCCCTAAGTACGACCTCGTTCCACTCTGCTAGATCCTGCCCTGTTCGTCTCTCGCCATGCTGTAGTGTCGAGGGACTTTGTCTGCAGTGCTTGGAAACATTTCCTATGGACATCTGTGCTACCGTGACCTAAATCGTGTGCAACACTAACTAAACCACGTCACACTAGGATGCGGCGATTTTAGATTTTTTAATATCTGATTACCATAATATATTGTAACTTAGAACTGCGCATTTATTGCTGTTGGTGACAATAGTTTGAATATTTGTAGTGGTCTAGCGGTTCTAGGCGCGCAGTCCGGAACCGCGCGACTGCTACGGTCGCAGGTTCGAATCCTGCCTCGGGCATGGATGTGTGTGATGTCCTTAGGTTAGTTACGTTTAAGTAGTTCTAAGTTCTAGGGGACTGATGACCACCGATGTTAAGTCCCATAGTGCTCAGAGCCATTTGAACCATTTGAATATTTGTATAATCCAAAAACGAATGAAACACAGACGGTTATTAGTAAAAATAACCATATCCAGAAGTGCACCCTTATGGGAGGGGGGTATTGTATTTAGCAAATACTCGTAGGTTTCAAAATATTTGTGACAGGAAGAAACCCCCTAGCACCGAAGGTGATGGAGCCCCTTAGGGAAATAGCGGAAAGGTCGGGGAAGAAGGCCAGTGTTCACTGTCTGCTTGCCGGGGATCTCACCTGAGATGTGGAGGAGGCCCTGCCGGCGGCAATAGTGAGCACTGGGTGCACCCGACTGCAGATTGTTGCTCATGTCGGCACCAATGACTCCTGCCGTCTGGGTTCATACAGGCGGTTGGCGGAGTTGGTGAAGGTGGAAAGCCCCAATCGCGGGGTGGAATCTGAGAAAACTATTTGTAGTGTCGTTCCCAGAACCGATCGCGGTCCTCTGGTTTGGAGCCGAGTAGAAGGCTTAAACCAGTCTCAGACGATTCTGCGGAGATCTGGGATGCAAATTTCTCGACCTCGGCTTTCGGATGGAGAAATGTAGGGTCCCCCTGAATAGGTCAGGCGTGCGCTCACTACACGCAGGAAGGGTAGCGGAGTACGTGTGGAGTGCACATGTGGGTTTTTTAGGTTTGAGAATTCCCTCCCTAGGCCCGACAAGACGCCTCCTGAGACGCGACAAGGTAGCAGTAGGCAAAACGCAACAGCGAATGACAGTATTAATATGGTAATAGTAAACTGCTGGAGCCTCTATAGGAAGGTCCCAGAACTGCTCTCATTAATAAACGGTCAAAATCCCCTCATAGTACTAGAGACGGAAAGTTGGCTGAAACCAGGTGTAAACAGTAATGAAATTCTAAACTCAGATTGGAATGTATACCGCAGAGACAGGCTGGGCATGAAGGGGGAGGCGTTTTTATGGCGATAAAAAGTGCAATAGTATCGAAGGAAATTGACGGAGATCCGAAATGTGAAATAATTTGGGTGAAGGTCACAGCTAATGCAGGCTCAAAGACGGTAATTGGATATCTCAACAGAAACGCTGGTTCAGCAGGTACTGGAAGAACACCTCAAGAAGAATTTGGAAAATATTTCGAGTAGATTTCCCGACAATGTTATACTTTTCGGTGGAGATTTTAGTTTACCAGATATAGACTGGGAGACTCAAACGTTTATAATGGGTGGCAGGGACAAAGAATCCAGTGAAATTTTTTTAAGTGCATTATCTGAAAACTACCTTGAGCAATTAAACAGAAAATCGACTCGTGGCGATAACATATTAGACCTTCTGGCGACAAACAGACCCGAACTATTTGAAACAGTTAACGCAGAACAGGGAATCAGCGATCATAAAGCGGTTACAGCATCGATGATTTCAGCCGTAAATAGAAATATTAAAAAAGGCAGGAAGTTTTTTCTGTTTAGCAAAAGTGAGAAAAAGCAGATTTCAGAGTACTTGACGGCTCAACACAAAATTTTTATCTCAAGTGCAGATAGTGTTGAGGATCAGTGGACAAAGTTCAAAACCATCGTACAATATGCATATGTACAGTATGTGCCAAGCAAGATCGTAAGAGATGGAAAAGGCCACCGTGGTACAACAACCGAGTTAGAGAACTGCTACGGAAGCAAATGGAACTTCACAGCAAACACAAACATAGCCAAAGCCTTGCAGACAAACAAAAATTACACGAGGGCTATGCGACAGGCGTTCAACGAATTCGAAAGTAAAGTTCTATGTACCGACTTGGCAGAAAATCCTAAGAAATTCTGGTCTTATGTCAAAGCGTAGGTGGATCAAAACAAAATGTTCAGACACTCTGTAACCAAAATGGTACTGAAACAGAGGATGACAGACTAAAGGCCGAAATACTAAATGTCTTTTTCCAAAGCTGTTTAACAGAGGAATACTGCACTGTAGTTCCTTCTCTAGGTTCTCGCACAGATGACAAAATGGTAGATATCGAAATAGATGACACAAGGATAGAAAAACAATTAAAATCGCTCAAAAGAGGAAAGGCCGCTGGACCTAATGGGATACCAGTTCGACTTTACACAGAGTAAGCGAAGGAACTTGCCCCCCTTCTCGCAGCGGTGTACCGTAGGTCACTAGAAGAGCGTAGCGTTTCAAAAGATTGGAAAATGGCACAGGTCATCCCCGAAGAAGGGATGTCGAACAGATGTGCACAACTATAGACCTATATCTCTAACGTCGATCAGTTGTAGAATTTTGGAACACGTATTACGTTCGAGTATAATGACTTTTCTGGAAAGTAGAAATCTACTCTGTAGGAATCAGCATGGGTTTCGAAAAAGACGATCGTGTGAAACCCAGCTCGCGCTATTCGTCCACGAGACTCAGAGGGCCATAGGCATGGGTTCCCAGGTAGATGCCGTGTTTCTTGACTTCCGCAAGGCGTTTGATACAGTTCCCCACAGTCGTTTAGAGCATATGGACTATCAGACCAATTGTGTGATTGGATTGAAGAGTTCCTAGATAACAGAACGCAGCATGTCATTCTCAATGGAGAGAAGTCTTCCGAAGTAAGAGTGATTTCAGGTGTGCCGCAGGGCAGTGTCGTAGGACCGTTACTATTTACAATATACAAAAAATGGTTCAAATGGCTCGAAGCACTATGAGACTTAACATCTGTAGTCATCAGTCCCCTAGAACTTAGAACTACTTAAACCTAACTAACCTAAGGACATCACACACATCCATGCCCGAGGCAGGATTCGAACCTGCGACCGTAGCAGTCCCGCTGTTTCGGACTGAGCGCCTAGAACCGCGAGACCACCGCGGCCGGCTCACAATATACATAAAAGACCTTGTGGATAACATCGGAGGTTCACTGAGGCTTTTTGCGGATGATGTTGTAGTATATCGAGAGGTTGTAACAATGGAAAATTGTACTGAAATGCAGGAGGATTGCAACGAACTGAAACATGGTGCAGGGAATTGCAATTGAATCTCAATGTAGACAAATGTAATGTGCAGCGAATACATAGAAAGAAAGATACTTTATCATTTAGCTACAATATAGCAGTTCAGCAACGGGAAGCAGTTAATTCCATAAATTATCTGGGAGTACGCATTAGGAGTGATTTAAAATGGAATGATCATATAAAGTTGATCGTCGGTAAAGCAGATGCCAGACTGAGATTCATTGGAAGAATCCTAAGGAAATGCAATCCGAAAACAAAGGAAGTAGGATACAGTACGCTTGTTCGCCCACTGCTTGAATAGTGCTCAGCAGTGTGGAATCCGTACCAGATAGGGTTGATAGAAGAGATAGAGAAGATCCAACGGAGAGCAGCGTGCTTCGTTACAGGATCATTTAGCAATCGCGAAAGCGTTACGGAGATGATACATAAACTCCAGTGGAAGACTCTGCAAGAGAGATGCTCAGTAGCTCGGTACAGGCTTTTGTTGAAGTTTCGAGAACATACCTTCACCGAGGAGTCAAGCAGTATATTGCTCCTCCTACGTATATATCGCGAAGAGACCATGAGGATAAAATCAGAGAGATTGGAGCCCACTCAGAGGCATACTGACAATCTTTCTTTCCACGAACAATACGAGACTGGAATAGAAGGGAGAATCGATAGAGGTACTCAAGGAACCCTCCGCCACACATCGTCAGGTGGCTTGTGGAGTATGGATGTAGATGTAGATGTAGACTAATATACGAGTAACTAGCAGAATGTCCAGCTAGGCTCTTCTGGGGAGGTGACTGTAGATAAGTCTTGGTGCTGTCTTGAAACACGAAGCTGATACCGTCGAACTTGCAGTCAATACCCTCTGTGCGAGTACAGCCTTGCGTCCGCTCACATCTGCGTTTGGCGGTTGGGTGTTGAGTTGGGAATTATTTTGGTGATGTAACGCGGAAGTGTAACACAGGCCGTGTAGTGTGCAATTTCTGTGGCGTCTGACCATAACTCCCTTAGAGGCTGGCCTTGCCGTGTGGCGTCATGTTTGTGCGTAGCTGTGTACCGTATCTAGTGGTGGACACAGCAAGTTGTATACAACAATACTAGAAGAAGAAAAAATTGGAGATGTTGATGCTTCAATAGAATGGAGGAAATAGAAAAGAGAAGGAGCCTAAAAATTATTAGAGGTTGGCTGAAGAGGAATTAAATTTCCTTAAACTTGAAAAATCCTGTAATTATTTCAGATTCCAACTCAGATAACGCGCGGAAAACTTCAGATATATCAGACACATCTCCGTAAGACTCTCAGCTTTCGCTGGAATCCTTAAGAACAGCTTCGTAAATAGGAGGGGAAAAGTCTCATGTGCTGTGTTATACTAAGTAGCCTTAGACAAACTAAAGTCCCGACATGTCTGTAACGGAACTTTTACTACCAGTGAGAATTACTGTACCGTGCGGTCCTGTATTGCGCGAATTTTAAAAACCCCGCCACCTTCTGTGTGTGGCGCTGTCTGTCAGTGTGACGCTCGCTGTCGACTGTTAGCGCGAGCTGACGAAATAGCGGCCACGGAGGAAGGTCTGCTCTCTCGCGACGTGCTATGGTGCTGAGCTAGCCAGCAGTATAGGCCGCCTCTTGCGTATTGCGGTGAAGTTTTCCTCGTTGTATCACAGAGGCGTGCAGCGATGTATTTAGGTGTTGACGTGACAGTCATTCCACGCATGTTTCTGAATAGTGTAGCGTAGGACTGTTGATATTTTTAAAAGTATCTGGAATCTGATATACCGTTATTTAAAAATATAGCATTATTGGCCATCGATGTATCCAAAAAATATCAATCTATCGACATAACAGAGGAAAAAGTATCGACACACGGGCCTATAAAACTATCGGCTGCACATTGAAAATATACCGCCGGTTTTAGGACTGTACATTGAAGTAATGATTTGATCTTAGATATACTGTACATCAACAAGCTAGCAGCGTGCTTATCCCCCTTAGAGCAAGAATTGAAAGGAAAACGACGCACGATTCACATTTGGAAATCTTGTTATGCCTTCACATCCCCAACTTCTAGTGCTGTCGGACTTCTTCTCTGTGCCACCTACACTTGCTTCACACAGTGAAAGAGGAAGACTGGGCGTGATGAAAGCTCGAAAAGTAGAAAGACTCCTTCACTCAGAGAAAGTAAAATTATGTTCTACTGCAATTTGAAAACAAAAATTTCAAATATTTACCGAAAATTGCGAAAAATGTAAACAAAATATAACATCGGCACTCAATATTGGTTTCTATATCGATACATTGGGAAAAAATATAGCTCGTACACATCGATAATTTATGAAAAATATCGATGCATCGATATTTTATTAGTGTTCTGTTTAGAATTCTTCTAAGTAACTGAGATTTTTTTAACTACTTTGATAAGACGTTCAATCGTGGTTACTCATTTTCTCGAAAGTTGAAAGCATCAGGCTGGATCCTTAGCTTCAGCCACCTTCTGTAAGAATTTGATTTGTGGAGACTGACCTTCTAACATCTCCGTGGTTTCGCGATCAGTGTAGTGTGTCTTTATGTTGCTGTCAACCATGAATCACGCGGACTCAAACGCAATGGCTCTATTGCGAGTGGATTAGCAAAATGAATATATGTTGTTTCTTTGGTGTGCGAGACACGAGTAGGAACGGTCATTGATATTTGTCGGTCTGATATTTTGCACCAGTGAGCGTGTGTGTTGCAAGCAGGTTTATGCACCACGTCTACAGAAATGGGTTTGATTTCTTTAAGAGGCTTCCAGCGTGAAGTGCCTTTCCTAACGTAATATTTACGTTTGTCGTCTGTGGGAAATATTTGGGGTTCAGTCCGCAAAGATTTATTCCCGACGCATAGTATTGTCGGCTGAGATCTGAATTGTGCAGCCCGATAGATATCCTGTGTTCGGTTTACGTAATAGTTATTGCACCGTTCGTGCAGTGCCATTAGTTCTGTCCAACGAAACCCGCAATCAGTCTGATGCTACGCAGCATACGCCTGGAAACAGAAGTGTTTTGCATTTGGTTCTTTGCTCTGTCACATGGCTCGGTATCTTATTTGGAAATGTACAAGCTAGTCTAGGTCATGTTCTGTTAGCACCAGATCAGAGTTTGTTTTCTGCGGCAGGGCACCGTCAAATTCTTGTCCACGCGGGTCTGTAGAAAATTTGGGTTTCTTTTGTGTTCCTGATATAACTTGCATCGCGTGTTCGGGAATCAGTTGTAGTTCCATTGTGAGCGGTTCCGCCGCGACGTGTGATTCGTGATTATCCGTATACGTGTCGTGTGTGTTTCGCTAATCCGACTACGTGGATGATCAGTAGCTTATAGTTTGTATGTCTGGTGTTGTATTAGCTGTTGTGTTGAGATCACGTAGCTTCTGCTTGAAATCTGATCGATTCCGTATCTCGGTGGTATAATAAAAGAATTGTGGGCGAGAAAGTAAGTATGGCACATAGTAAGAAAGGACGACCCAAAAATCTCGCGTGGTTTTTCTGTTTCGAATAAATTAGGACTGGAGGCAATACTGTGCGTTTCGTGGTTACTCTGTTGTGTTGTTCGACGACTTGCGCTTCGCGAGAGCCGTACTTCAGAGTATTAAATTTGAGTCAAAGTGTTTTATTAGTTTTGATAATTACTTTGTTCGTTGTTGGACGAGGATGGACGTGCTTAATTGTGGCGCCGCCTTGGGTTCCTCTGTATTTGTCTCGAGCGTTCCCACTGAGATGTAAGTATTACTTGTCTGTTGATCAGCGTGTGCTTTCAGGATTGCCGTAGTGTGTTTCGAGCGGTTAGACCTCCAAGTTAAACAGAAGACCTAGTTTAAGTTACGGCTAGCTTAGTGTAGCCACAGTTCATCATAGTTATAAGCGACGCTTAGGGCGTTGCCGGTTAACTAATTGTGAGCACTCTATTTAAAGTAGCTTGGGAGTAGTTAGAGTGATCGCTGCTCCGTTTTACTAATGTCTGTTAACTCTGGGTACTACCTGGCTACATGGAAAGAAGCTAACCATATCTCTAGTTTTGTTACTTAAAATCCGTCTTGATTGCAAATTTTTTTTTTTTTATTATTCATATGACCGGTTTCGGTTCATTCAGAACCATCTTCAGATCTGATATTTAAGTTACAGGAGTAACCCGTCCAATTCAGCAACTTTCACATGCTACGTAGCATGTGAAAGTTGCTGAATTGGACGGGTTACTCCTGTAACTTAAATATCAGATCTGAAGATGGTTCTGAATGAACCGAAACCGGTCATATAAATAATAAAAAAAAAAAAATTTGCAATCAAGACGGATTTTAAGTAACATTATAAAATCACTGATTGCGGTTGTCCCATAAGACATTATGTCTGTTTTTGCAAAATATCTCTAGTTGATGGTGAATACTCGTTTCTTACCCACTGTGCTTGTTATTTTCATGTTTGATGTTATTGAGGTCATTTTCCGATTATTTTATGCTAAGACTCAACCGTTCTTTTTTTTTTTATCGTCGGACCGTGGTGTTGTCGCTTGGAGTGAGACCTGGATGCTCATTCAGATTTCTGTTTTGCAGAGGAGGATTGGTTCGTTTCCCATGCGTCTTGCTTTCCCGGCAGTCGTTAGGGTGCGCGCCGTCTTTGGCACAGACGCAGTTCTGGTGCTGCCAGTATAGGCCCACACTGCTGGCACCTGGCTCTCTCGAGGGAGTACCGGCCGTTCCACATAGGTGCCGCATCCGAGGAACTGTTTACGGAATTTGAGAAAAGAGAAAAGATCATAAAAAATTGTTAAAAATTAAAAAACGGTCAGCTCAGAA
Source organism: Schistocerca americana (assembly GCF_021461395.2). Taxonomy (NCBI): domain Eukaryota; kingdom Metazoa; phylum Arthropoda; class Insecta; order Orthoptera; family Acrididae; genus Schistocerca; species Schistocerca americana. Next base: position 308,350,702 of record NC_060121.1, on the reverse strand, counting down.
GAACCTCAGTCGCAAACACCTAGCGCTCCACTCCCCCTCCTGCGCTCCCTGTCGTTTCTATTGCCATTTTTGACTTATGAGGGATACAGACTGGAAACCTCTAGGACAAGCAAGAAAGAGAGATTGGAATGGGAGACTAACGAAAATTACATGGAGGTGCATGGATAAGCAGAATCGTTCATGGTTGGTAGCACAGTGAAGCTCCTCTCGGCATTCGAAGAAATGAAATAATATTAGATAGGGCTAACATGAATATCTATCGCTGAAGAACATAATACATGGGAGAAGTCTAAAGGAAGCCTTTATCCGTCAGGGGGTGGAGGTCAGATGGCTCCTTCTGCTGCTGATGATAATATGAAAATGTCTTTAGTTTCTCAGTACAGTACTTTCATTCTGTACCACTGCACAGATTCCAGAATTAGGATCGTACTTTTGGTGAAGTGCATATGAGATTGAGCTGGTTACGGACAACAGACTTCATAGCCAACACAAAAATATTTTATTCATATCTTGCAGCAGTCACTGTGGAGAAATGCCTGAGCTGGATATACTATAGATTCTTCTTCTTTCAAAGAGAGATAATTCGCTTGTCACAGTCACAGAGGTAGGTGACGTTTCATTGGTCTTCTGATGTCTCTTTTACCATTCGGTACATATGATAAATCTTCCTGTGGTATCGTCCAGCGGTCAAGGTGCCACACCATAGCAACGCAGATCTATATCACAGACTATAACGAGGCCACGGTACTATCCGCAGGGAAGTACGGGAGGCGCTTCTGAAGAGCATGACTCCATTTCAGCAGGCCGCCCGGTGTGGCCGAGCGGTTCTAGGCGCTTCAGCCTGGAACCGCGCGACCGCTACGGTCGTAGGTTCGAATCCTGCCTCGGGCATGGATGTGTCTGATGTCCTTAGGTTAGTTAGGTTTAAGTAGTTCTAAGGTCTAGGGGTCTGATGACCTCAGATGTTAAGTCCCATATTGCTCAGAACCATTTGAACCATTGTTTTCCATTTCAGCATAGCAGTGGTTCAAATGGTTCAAATGCTCTGAGCACTATGGGACTTAACTTCTAAGGTCATCAGTCCCCTAGAACTTAGACCTACTTAAACCTAACTAACCTAAGGACAGCACACACATCCATGCCCAAGGCAGGATTCGAACCTGCGACCGTAGCGGTCGCACAGTTCCAGACTGTAGCGCCTAGAACCGCAGCATAGCAATGCCTTGACGCTGACGTCAATATAGTGCTAAGCAAACAAGAACTCACCTCAGCTACAGCAGTTAACATTATCGTGCAGAACAGTGAAAGTCGTTAAAGTTTCTGATGACCTGCACTTTTGCAAATGTTTTATTTTGTATTGCAAGAAAACAGTTTGTTAATCTGTGCATAAATAATGCTTTCATAGTCAATGACAGTTGTAACTTATCAAGCAATCCTTTGGCAAAGAACTGTGTTAAAGTTAAGTAACCCTTTTATTCATTTATTTATTAAATTGAACTAACATTTCATGTGTTCTAGGTTGATGAGCCTTCTCCCAGAGCAATCGAAGAACCCACAGTTGTAGCTGGACGAAATTAGTTTAGTCTGGTCACAACACTTATTATGGTATTATTCCTGCATGCATTCTGTAAGGTATGAGCGATCTTTCTTCATTGTCGATGGTCATCTCTTCATGCAATTTCCTTTTGCGTTCTAAGGACCACGCGAAACTATCACTTAGCACTGGATTTTTTGTTCTTCTTACCTTCTCATTACTTCCTTGCACTTTAACTTTGGGCTTGTCTTCATAGTTACATCCACGCATTTTTAAGTTTCAGATCCCTTCTCGTTGGGTTCTCAAGAATGAAGTTACGTGTGTTGATATTCGCATTCCTTGTAGTCACCAGTGTCTCAGTGTGAAGTCACTTTGAGTGTCTACCAGTCAACGTGTTTGAGGTTGTCGGGTTCCGTTGATGATGTGGAAGATTTCCTTTGATCAAGTGAGAGCCGTCCATTTGTGCTAGATGACCGCAGAATCTTATATGTCTGTTTCGTGCAAGTGAGGTCGATCGTTCAATGAGTGAATGCAGTTTTCCTTAAATATAGCGCATCCAGGTACCATCTTGAATTTTGGGTCCAAGTATTTTGTATATTTATCTTACAGTTTTCTCGATGTTTTGACGTTGGTGGTTAATCATGATGTCCTCGAAGCGTAAAATGCATCTCTAAGAACGACTGTGTGGTAATAACGACTGTCTTTGGCTTTGATGGACGACGGTTTCTTGTTATTCGTATTCCAGGTTGTTGTGTAGGCTTCAAACGTTTTTGCTGCTACTCTTTCGTTACTAGCGTTTCCAATAATTACACTTAGGTACTTTAACTTTTGTGATGTTGCCGTACTTTCACGGATCTGAATTGTTTCGTTTCTGATCCCTGTAAAATATTTAGTGCTTGCTACTCATGTCTCTGAGCCGTGCGGCGAAACTGGCACAGCCAACAGTTTATAAAAAAATCTGTATTTTTTTTCTCAGAGATAATGTTCTGAGGAGTTTTCCACATGTGGCCTCGTACTTATTCACTTTGTGATCCATATAAATGTAGTAAACTGTCACGGCCAAGATACTGGAAATGAGACACGTGGTCAAAAGGGATGTCATAGAGGGCTATTTTTGTTCGAACTGGATATTTGTTTTTGAAAGCCATGGTATTGCTGTCTAATTTCTTTGTGACTGCAGGTGTAAATTTTTTTAATCTTTGTGAAGCAGAGGAACTTCCGCTCATCCGCAGAGAAGAAGTCGAATTTAACCTGTACACAGACCACTTGCTCGAAATCGCTTTGAAAGGTTTCTGCAATTAGTGAGTGACTTAATAGCAGTGCATAACCAGATTTTTATGAAGGATATTAATATTCGTACCTATCTGCATAAGACGTTAAACATACAGGGTGACAATTATTGAACTATATGAAACAAAAACGTGAATTAGCTACAAACTACAGTGTGCACACTCTTTATTCAACATGTAAACGTCATTACAGATATTCGGATTTGGGTTATGAGATGTTCGATATGCCTGCCATCATTGGCGATGATGTGGCGCAGACAGACAGCGAAATTCCGTATGACCCCCGTGCAGAGGCGGAACATCGATGATGTCGGTGCCCTCCTGAAAGGATGTTTTCAGATCAGCAATGGTTCCGATGTTATTGCTGCGCACTTCGTCTTCAATATAGCCCCACAGAGTCACTTGTTCTCAGATCCGTCAAATGTTGCGGCCAATCGAGGCCCACCCCAGTGGCCTCTGGGTACCACAGAGCCAGAATGCGGTCCCTAGAGTGCTGCTCCAGGACATCAAACACTCAGCTGCTTCGATAAGGTCGTGCTCCGTCTTGCGTGAACCACATTTTTGTCGAAATCAAGGTCACTTTGGATGACAGGGATGAAATCATCTTCCAAAACCTTCACGTACCGTTCGGTAGTCACCGTGCCATCAAGGAAAATCGCAACGATTATTCCGTGACTGGACGTTGCACAACACACAATCACCCGTTGAAGGTGAAGAGACTTCTCGATCGCGAAATGGCGATTCTCAGTCCCCCAAATGCGCCAGTTTTGCTTATTGATGAACCCATCAGAATGCAAGTGGGCTTCGTCGCTAAACCAAACCATACAGCACATACTAATTCCCATCATGCCCCGCGGCCAACCGTTCCGTTTGAACATCCTAACGCAAACCGTTCAGAAGTTATGACGATTTTATTTGATATAGTTCAATAATTGTCACCTTGCATGTTTAGCTTCGAGAGCAGAGAAAGAGCTTTCTGTTGTTGATAATTCTTCCGGGTTATATGGCCGTGGTCCATGGAATTCTTCTATTCCTAACGTTTCGTCCAATACTACGTTGCACATCTTCAGAGGTATGGCTGGCCCTGCTGAGTCCTGCCCTCCTGCTGAGTCGGCAGGACTCAGCAGGACCAGCCATACCTCTGAAGATGTCCAACGTAGTATTGGACGAAACGTTGGGAATAGAAGAATTCCATGGACCACGGCCATATAACCCGGAAGAATTATCAACAACAGTACCATCCGGTAGTGAAAGCCTTCATTGTATAGAGAGCTTTCTGTTTCCCATAAAATTTTCCATTTCTGGCTGTTGTACTGATCAAAGACGACATGTTAACTTTGTGTCACTATGACAAATAATGATCACATGAAAAGTGTGTTATCTTGGCGTTGCACAGGTAATGAGAACGAAGGAGCCGCTGACTTACAGTGGTGTAGAAGGCTCCTTCTTAGATTGGTGACGCTGCCTCTGCTGTGCAGTATAAGGATGGTATTAGCTATTCCATGCTGAGCCTGAGTGTATGAAAGACATGGAGTTAACTTTTTATTACATTTGTTTTACGAGTTGCCTCTGAGTAGCTTTTTGGGTCAGATTTCGGGTCTTTTCTTGGGTGGTAATTCCAAGCCCACTTGGCCCTCAGACAGCCAGTTATATTGTCTCGATTATTCACCATATAAATGCTTTGATTTGCAAAATTTTAACGTGTTTATTTCTGTATGTGTAATATCGCGTGGATGACCGTGTCAATACCTCGGCTGGAGTTTCTTATGTTCTCCTGTGTGAATCCAAATGTTGTTAGTGTTCTCCATTACGACTACACATTTCGTAATGGCAAAGACTTTCACGTCTTGTCTAGATATAACTAAGTCCTTTATCTTACCAGGTTGTGTTTCATGGGGCCTACATCTGTACGGCTTTCAGAGAAGTATGTGCTCTCTCATATTATGTAGGAACTTCTAGTTGCTTGAGTGAATCTCTACTCGTTTTTCTTTTGTTAACTGGTAAGCAATATGCAGTGTTCGAGCATGACAAGCAGTTGTAAAGTTGTGGCAGGGCAAACATAGTGGAAATACGTGATTAAAATATTATATGATCAACATAACACGAATAAACACAAGAAAGACTAACATTAGATGATGCATTTTCTTCGAAAAACATTTGGTCTACATAGCGTATTAAAATCCAGGTCATTTCTGCGATTAATGGAATGACTACGTTCAACATTCGTCAAGATAATCGGTACATCAGTTTAAGTAAGGTTAGTGTTACACTTCCCGCTCTTAATTAATTTCAAATATAAGAGTTGAACATTAATAAAACCGAGGAACTGCAGGGATGGATTCGTTACTGGAAATGGAGGAAAAAAAGTCCTGTGAACATATGTCTGTAAATGGACGCTGTGCTTGCAACGACAGAGAATCGTCCCGGAACACAGTACAGAGTTGCATCGCGTCCAAGTCACAACAGTTGTTCAGAGTGGCCTCCATGGGATACAATGCACTCTGGGACGTCGCAGCACAGACTGTCGTGCTCTTTCGCATGTGCCGACCTCTGTGCGAATAGCGTCACAGACGTCGCGAACACGCTGTTGAAGGGTTTGCACATCGGGAACAGGTTCAGAGTACACGACGCTTTTCGGATGTCCTCCAGGGTAAAAATGCACGGAGTTTAAGTCCGGTGATCTAGCAGGCCATGCTACTGGGCCTCCGCGTCCTATCCAGCGTCCGGGGAAGATGTTGATGAGGTATCGGCCAACTGTAATGCGGAAATAGGATGGTACTCTGGCGTGCGGAAATCCCATGACCTGTCGTATTGCCAAAGGCACATTCTCAAGCAGCCTAGACAGAGTATTCCGCAGGAAGACCAGCCCAAGTATATGGTCTCCTGCCCCCACATTAATGCTGAACCGATGCTGATGAGATGCCTCAACCATTCTCCGAGGATTGTCTGTAGTCCACACATGACGATTATGCAGAATGATAACGCTAGTTCTGGTAAAGAACTGACGACAAAAATCCCGTAGTTATGATGGTCTGGTGCAAAAACGTCGACAGAATCCGCTGCTGGCAATCATTGCACTCGTTGGAGATGACAGGGAGAGGAGCAGTTGTCGTGCGGTATACACATAATCGTACTTTCGCTTACACCGTGCTGGCGCCCCACTTGCCTGGAGCTTGTACTTGGGTTTGTCTCAATATCCTGTAGAACTCTCAATATCCTGTAGAGGCCGGTCCTCCAAATCTGGTGTATGCACAGTCCGCAGGCTCCTCCACGTTCGTCTGCCTTCTATGACCGCACAAACGCCCAAAAGGGGCTTGAAATGTTCTGTGAGGGTACTTGTTTTGGTATAGCCGATCTGCCTCTCGACCGTTTCCATCTGCTTGGCCGTACACAAACACTATCTCGACTTGTTCCCGATATGAATACCGGACCACTCCACTGCTTACAGTACGCTGCGTCAATCACACAGCCTGCAAGACACAAGGATCACGCGGCACGTGGTCAAACGAGCTATCATTCGTTAGCGCCATCTACCGTGGCATCGATGATTCCCGGACTCATGTTCATAGCACCTTTCTTCCTCCATTTCCAATCAGGAATTCATCCCTGCAGTTTTTATTGCAATAAATCCCTAAAATTTTGAGTAAACTGCACTTACAAATAAATTCTGTATAATTTCAGTTCTCATAAAAAATGGGAGGGGGAGCCTTATACACCTCTGCCACCCTTACTCCGAATTTTAGCGTCAAAGACCCACGAGATAAGTAAATTCCTACGGATGTTGAACTGTTAATGACGTTGTAAAGTAAGTTTCATCGATATTTTCCCATGATAAGTAAGTAATAAAACGGCTACCGCTATTTTCAAACGTTAACACAATAATGTCGTGATGATTGCTGACGGACTTTTAAACGTGTTTTATAGACAGATTATCACTGGATGTGACATTGAATTATTTATTTTAGGGTGATATGAAGAAAATAGAGTCTCGTAAGTGCTTTGCCCTTGAAAATAATTGCCCAGATAATTATGAAAAGAATCCAAGTTAGGTCACTGACAGAATGATCAGTTACTGCACTTGCAGTTGTAAAAATAGTCGTTTTATTCAGACGATTGGTCGAAAGCGAATAATGTCTAAAATCATAAAGACCTGAAAGGAAAAACCATGCGAACTAATATCATCAGCCTCAGAATAGGATTTCATTTTCAAGCTAGAAGTTAAATAGGATTTGTTTGCCTGAAATCAGATAGCTGCAAAAAGCAAACGCAGAACGTCCCGAAACTAATTACAGAAGTTCGAGAGTCTGGGAAATGTCGGGAAGCAATCACTCTGCGAAGTGGAGCTATGACGCTGCTCATTTCATCACGTAAAAAAAAAAAAAAAAAAAAAAAAAAGGACGAAGTTCTGAAATGCAGTGAAGAGCAACCACATGAAAATATTTCCTCGCTGTGGTATCGTCAGCGTATCGCAGACATAGAGAGCAGGATAAAAACAGATGAAACAAAGGCAATAGTCGCCCTGAGTGTATTCAGCCAATTACTGCTTTGTAATTAATGCATTCCTTTCGTAGAATATCAGTGACATTAATAGAGAGCCCTTCTACTCGACCTTCTCTGCCTCAATCTCATTTTTCATGGAAAGCATGAAATCTTTTTGATAGTAGCGGGACTATAGCTTCAAAGTAGCTACATATACTTCGTCATGCGACCTAAATGCACTAAATACGATGTAAAGGTTGCTCAAAGATAGTTGAAGGGTACTGATGAAACACGTATATCTGTTGGCTGTCGCTGTTAGTGGTTATCTGCCCTGAGCAACTTACTTGCTTGTGTTTTTCTTGTCTTGTGTGACGGGCTCAAAATGAGTTTGACAATGAAAAGAAACGTTACCGTAGAGACAGGTGGAGGCACTTGAACCAAGGTAAACTAATGTGAAGCTCAATAGAAAATTATCTAGACACATTTATAGTATATGTATCGTTGCTAGAACAACTTGATACATCCTTGGCCCACGTAGACATAACCGACAATGGATAAAGAGATTTACATGTTAATTATCAGATTCAAGGCAAAACAGGAAACTAGCAAATATGATTATCTTAGAAAAACGACAGCGGAGTTAAGCGTGATGTACTCTCTCTCACTTATACGAGGGACCGGACTGTTACTAAATTTTGGTTTCTTCGAGAGAATAAATTTTGTAAAGCGATGGAAACCATCACAATCAAATAATACGATAATGTATACAGGTATTCTGCAAAATTTATTGCAGCAGGTCCCACGACCCTGAATGTCGGATGGTGTTGTCCGAACTGGCAATCATAACACAATGCCCCATCAGCTGTATTTTGCACTGAGACGATCACAGAAACATGGGACAAAGACAACATTGCAACAACGTAGTCTATCGATTCAAAGACATTACTGCGCCAGTGTTCTGTATATCCAGATTCGGATGGAGAAGACAACTACATATATGTGTGTGTGATGAAAAGATGTGAGAGATCATGTAAGGAGATGAAATAGACCGTTGTTACCATTTTATTCCTGTGCCAGTGATAAACGTCAGTGATTTTCTAATTATAGGGAAGATTTCTCAAATATTAGTTGATTTACCTTTTCTTTTTGATTTACCTTTTCAGCTGTTTACGAAGTTTGCAACGGGAGAAAGAATCGAAATTTCAGACATGACGTTTACAGTCGAGATATGAACATAAGAGTGTCTGAATGATTACAGAGGCATAGTCAATGCTGACGACTGTGACCTCTGAACATTTTTAGCCGAGTAGCAGTAGACAGGAGAAGCCACGAGTGAAGTACAAAGTCTCAAGTAACAGGCGTGCTTCTTGTCTTAGCACTTTGCAGGCAAACAGACAAGGGATTTCGAGCTCTTCACGGCAGTGGTAATAAGAGTAGATAGTATGCCATGTGTAGAGTGAAAGAAAATAAAAGGTAAAGTCTGCGGCGCACACCCCCTCACCGGGCTACTGACCCTCCTACGGGTAGAGTAAGAGCTTCCCTTGCAGCGGCACTAGTACGGACAGGGCAGCGCCCCCCCCCCCCCCCCACCCCTCCCTGCCCTCGCCCCATCGACGTGAACCCCCGTGAAAGATCCCCGGTCGTTATTCAATAACAATGGGTCTGGGGATCTGGAGCCGTCCTGGAGGGACTGAAACGAGGCAAAATTCTCGCTCTGATCCGATATTGAACCCCAGACCTTCAGGGGCGGAGTACTGTGCTATGTGTAGAGTAGGTTTACATATATACTTATTAGGCCACTTTGTCACAATATTAATCATCCGTTCTCCTTACAAGGGTATAATTCAAGGGAAAAGTGAGTGCACGCCTCTGTATCTCTGTTGCCTCTGTTCTATCTCATTTCCACCATCCCTTAAGCGAGATATACGAACTTGCCAGGCTCGCTGCGAATTTCCCTGAAGTCTTACATGGGAAATAACCCGTCAGATTTAATGATTAGCTGGCCCAGAGGACACCCCGTCAAAACTCGAACACAGATTAAGCTTGAAAACAGGAAGAAGCTGTACTGAACTGTGAAACAAAGAAGCAAAATAGAAACGGGGAACGGTCGAAACTCAAGACGTGCAACATTTAGCGATCTTGGATTGCCATGGAGTCGTGGTTATGTCCTCATCGGAGTTTGCCTGCGGTGGCGAAGATCCGTGTTCGAACCGCCCACCTTCCCCATCCTTTTTTTTCTTTTCACAAAGTCATAAACTGTCCATCCAGTGTTTGACTCGTCTGTTCTCTATGTCGTAGTGCAACAACCGTTTTGCAACAGCGAGATCTGAGGAAGGAACCTCCAGATATTAGTACCTCCTATTAGCCCTACACAACTACCACATGTAATGACTCTTGCGCTTTGGAAGTCTTGACTCTTGAATTCCTTTGTCGTGACATAGTTCTCACCCGTTTATTTGTTGTTTTCACTTCTGTGAGAGGTCAATGCCGCATCTCGCCTGCTCTAACTATTCATCACATTTACTTGCAACGGTAATTTATTCTTTCCACATGACTCATATTCTGTAACCAATGCATAGTACCACAATTGCCGAGACTAGAGAAGTAGAACATACACGTCAGTGACTGGACGGAAAGATCATAGTTTTGTGGAAAAAAAGAAAGACACGAAAAAGGTCTGAACACGGATCTCTCACTTTGCAGTTCACGACCGTGAGCAGACAACCACGACGCCGGGGTTACAGCAATTTCCTCGATGTTGTCCATCTTGAGCTTGGACCATTCAGTGTTTCTACTTTGCTTATTTTTTCACAGTTCAATACACCTTCTTCCTGTTTTCGTGTTTGATCCACAGTTTTTAATGGGCTGTCCGGTGGGATGTTTTACGACTAAATCTGAGGGCAGTGCGATGGGGATTTTCCCTTTTCTAACTTACTTAGAGATTTAAGATTCTAGGATCTTTCATGTGGTTCACAGATGCGCAGTTCTACGGGCGTCCGTAATAAAAGTTCCAATTTCAAATCGATGTAGAAACAGAACCACAGCTAAGAATGACATAAAATTTCAACAGAATATTGTTAACGCAGAGGTAAACGTCATGTAACAAAAAAAAGTCAGGATACAATTGACAAATGAATCGCAATACGATGTCTATGGCTTGAGCTGCATATTACACTCCCTGTACAGTTCAATGTGCATGACTCCAAAAGTTCGGCAGTCAACGGTTGTTGCACTGTTAGATAGCTCCGTCCATCAAGGCTAGGTCGTACCACATCGATTGGGAAAAATCGATTTTATCTGTCTTGAGGCCAAACACTCCATAAGAAGCAAAATGACATCTGTTTCTAATTGTTTTGAGACCAGCGCAAGGTATGTTCAATATGCTGCCCACTGTTTTCTACCACAAGTTAAAATCGAGAAACAGCATGTTCCTCAAGACATCTGAGTGTCACCGGGGTCACATTCAGAATGCGTTGCGCAGTATGCACCTTCAGTTCAGCTTCATTAGTAACTGGAGCACTGAACACAACATCTTGCAGGTAACCCCACAGCCAGAAGTCACACTGATTAAGATCAGGTGATCTGGACGGCAGGGTGTAGGGAAATGATGGCTTATAATTCTAGCATTGCCTCAGTAACAGCAGATTTACTGGCTGTGCAATGTACGGAGGAGAGCCATCTTGCATGAAAGTGATCCTACCCACACAGCGACGCTTTTGAATTGTTGTAATGACTTTGGTGCCCAAATGAGTCTCACAGATTTTACCAGTGACGGTACAGGTAACACGACCCGCAGGACTCATTTCCTCGAAAAAATACGGCCGGACGGTAAATGATGCCGCCAACCCGCACCCCATAGTCACCTTCACAGAATGAAGTGGTACTGGTTGATATGCCTGCGGATTTTCCGTTGGCCATATTCTGCAATTCTGCGTATTTATATGTCCTTTGAGATGGAAATGTGCCTTGCCTGTCCACAGAGTTTTGCACACCACCGCTCCACCACTCCTGTATTCTGTGGCCCCATATTCGATAGACGTCGGATCAACAGTTTTCCTCCCTTTGCCGCACTGCGCGTCATAAGAACCTGTCTTTCCAACTTTTGTAATCATTTTCTCCACACGCTTGTCAGACATCGGAAAAATGACTAATGGCGCACAGTCACCGTTCCTGTAAAATAGCTTTGCCAGCGGCAAGTGATCCTTCAAAGAGACAATCATGTTGGCGGTTTGGACGCAACCTGCGGGAAAGCCGTGTCTCGCGCATCTGTTGATGTGCATATTCTGACTCTTACAGCCCCATTTTGTATAATTCCATGACGTTTCCCCCTGCATCAACAATATGCTGTTCAAATTTGACGTCTTTTGAGGAGTGGTTCTCTTCCTACAGCGTTCGGAAACTGATACTTTAATTGTGGACACCCTATACATCTACACCTACATGGATACTCTGCAAATCACATTCAAGTGCCTGGCAGAGGGTTCATCGAACCATCTTCACAATTCTTCATTATTTCAGTCTCGTATAGCTCTCGGAAAGAATGAACACCTATATCTTTCTGTACGAGCTCTGATTTCCCTTATTTTATCTTGGTGATGTTTCTCCCTATGTAGGTCGGTGTCAAAAAAACATTTTCGCATTCGGAGAAGAAAGTTGGTCATTGGAATTTCGTGAGAAGATTCCGTCGCAACGAAAAACACCTATTAATTATGTTCAGCCCAAATCCTGTATCATTTCTGTGACACTCTCTCCCATATTTCGCGATAATACAAAACGTGCTGCCTTTCTTTGAACTTTTTCGATGTTCTCCGCCAGTTTTATCTGGTAAGGATCCCACACCGCACAGCAGTATTCTAATAGAGGACGGACAAGCGTGGTGTAGGAAACTCCTCAGTAGGTCTGTTACATTTTCTAAGTGTCCTCCCAGTAAAACGCAGTCTTTGGTTAGCCTTTCCCACAACATTTTCTATGTGTTCCTTCCAACCGAAGTTGTTCGTAATTGTAATACCTAGGAGTTTAGTTGAATTTACGGCTTTTAGATTAGACTGACTTATCGTGTAACCGAAGTTTAACGAGTTCCTTTTAGCACTCTTGTGGATGACCTCACACTTTTCGTTATTTAGGGTCAACTGCCACTTTTCGCACCATTCACATATTTTTTCTAAATCGTTTTGCAGTTTGCTTTCATCTTCTGATGACTTTATTAGTCGATAAACGACAGCGTCATCTGCAAAAAACCGATGACGGCTGCTCAGATTGTTTCCCAAATCGTTTATATAGATAAGGAACAACAAAGGGCGTATAACACTACCTTCGGGAACGCCAGAAATCACTTCTGTTTTACTCGATGACTTTCCGTCAGTTACTATAAACTGTCACCTCTCTGACAAGGAAATGACAAATCCATTCACATAATTGAGACGATATTCCATAAGCACGCAATTTCACTACGAGCTGCTTGTGTGGTACAGTGTCAAAAGCTCAAAAGCCTTCCGGAAGTCCAGAAATACGGAATCGATCTGAAATCCCTTGTCAATAGCACTCAACACTTCATGTGAATAAAGAGCTAGTTGTGTATCACAGGAACGATGTTTTCTAAACCCATCTTGACTTGTGTCAATAGATACACCATTCTAACAAATAAGTCTTCCCCTTCCCTCAAAATCAAATTTGTGTGAATTCTTAAGGGACAAAACTGCTGAGGTCATCGGTCCCTAGACTTGCACTCTATTTACACTTATGCTAAGAGCAGCACATACACCCATGTCCGGGGGAAGACTCCATCCTCCGGTGGGAGGAGCCGCGCAATCCGTGACATTGCGCCCAAGTCTGCGCGGCCACTCCAAGCGGCTCCCCTTCCCTACCACTGAAAAATTTTATTCCATTGTCTTTCCCTGTTGCTGAAACTAAGGCGTTCCTTTCCATGTCGCGTTATAATATTATCGGTATGTGCTTAAAAGGCGCGACAGGCTCAAGAGCATAACTGTTAACAACGTGATGAGATACTATTGGTTTTTCTGTTGTTTATCTTAGGGTTGAATGAAAAGTATTGTCCTCGCCTTTGCAACAGTTCAGGAGACGGCACTACTGGCAGGTGCCAGATAGTGGAGACTCCAGCAGACTCTTCTCTCATTTCCAGTTAGCGGCAAGAATGAAGCGGTCTCCAGACTGGAATACTATCAGTAATTTCAGTTGAGCAATAATTTTGAACGGTTGTGGGTTAGGTTTAGAGGTTGCGCAATAATCTTGAAAAGATCTAAAATTTCAAAAAACGTTTGTAATATACTGCGCTACTTGAGGAATACTGTACCGTAAGTGGTCCGTATTGACAACATCCTAGCCAATCGCTCACGCGCTTCGTTGAAGTATAATCTGTCTGACTCTTCGTGCTCGCTGTTGTGTTTGAGGTACGTCCAAGACACGAGGACATATGTTAGAATACGTCGAAGTTTACACATCAATACTGACGTTATGGAAAGTTCAGGCAGATGAATACAAAAACCAGAATATTAAGAATGAGCCTTGTAAGATGTTGCTCACCAAATAGAGAGCGGTACGCTATAGCAATGAGGGAAGATACTCTTTTGAAAAAAATAAGGATTTAAAATCTTTCAAAAACGAAAAGAGCGGTAACCATTAACGGAAATGTATCAAATGTTGAACCAACAACATATATAAAAATATCTTCTTATCATTTGTCTACGAGGTTTGGAACTTAAATAGTGGCAACTATTTATTCACAACCCAAACAAAAGAGTTACATGTTTCCACCTGTTACTGTCCTTCAAAGTAGTCACCAGCGTTGTGTTGAACCCGTTGCCAGCGATGTGGAAGGCGTAGTACACCGTTAGCAGAGCCAGTTCTGTTGATGGTGCGAATGGAGCGGTCTAGCCGGCCGCAGTGGCCGAGCGGTTCTAGGCGCTTCAGTCCGGAACCGCGCTACTGCTACGGTCGCAGGTCCGAATCCCGCCTCGGGCATGGATGTGTGTGATGTCCTTAGGTTAATTAGGTTTAAGTAGTTCTAAGTCTAGGGGACTGATGACATCATATGTTAAGTCCCGTAGTTCTCAGAGCCATTTGAACCAGTTTTTGGAGCGGTCTACTGCCTGTCGAATCTCTGGAACAGTTCTGAAGCGAATGCCACGAAGTGGTTCCTTCATCTTCGGAAGCAAGTCCGGGGCGTCTGGTGGATGGTACAGTACTTCCCAGTCCCATCGACCGAACAGAGCAGCCACAGCTTGCGTTGTATGCGCCCGCACACTGTCGTGCAAAATGGTGGGTGGGTTGCGCAGAAAGTGTCGCCGCTTCTTTCGCAAAGCTGGTCGCAGGTGATGCTCCAAAAACAAGCAGTAATACTATGCATTGACGGTCTGCCGTGGAGGAACTTAATGCGCTAGGATAACACCATCACAGTCGTACACGAGAATCACCATAACTTTCACCATTCTGGGGCTCTGACGCTCATCCGACTTCCGCGGCGACCCATAATGACGCCATTCGTTGGATTGGCGTTTCATTTTTGGCTTTTACGCTGTGGCCCATGACTCATCCAGTGCTACGATACGGCGTAAGAAAGTCTCTCCTTGGTACTCATAGCGCTCCACGTGCGTGTGAGCACCATCGTAGCGCATCCTATCTGCGGAACCCATCGTGATGCAATTTTTCGCATACCCATGCGAAGCACAGTCGTATGCGCTAATCCGGTTTCGTGGGCGAGCTCACGAATCGTATGTCCACGAGCTCACGAATCGTATGGCCACTAACGCGGCAACAGCATGCTCTTCTTCTTCAGAGACGCTAGGACGACCTGCCAGATGCATGTCTGCCACAGTTTGCAGGCCTTCGTTGAGGCTTTCACCCATCGTGCCACTGTTTTGTACGGCAATGCCGATTGCCTGCAGGCTTCTTGAAGACCTTGATGTCACTGTCGTACTGTACGACCTCTGACACATTCAATCTTGATCCAAGTCCGTTGTTCCTGTTTCGAAAACACAGTGACACCGTTACGTTAGATCGCTCCCTCTCAAGCGACTGTGTTTCCCTCGAATGTGCGCACGCCGGTGACGTGGGACGGGCGAGTCCATTTGCTCGGAGGTAAGGTAGGTATGTCAACAACGTGTGCTATCAGCGACAATAGTAGATTCCATTGCATAGTGTATCCACAGCAGTGTTGCCACTATTTAAGTTCCAACCTTCGTAGTTCCACCTCATATTTCTCAATAAGTTTTTATGATTGAAATTTTGACGCTCCTTATACCAATTTTTTGTCAACTTTTTTCTTCTACCCGAAAGGAAGCAATGCAAATATCGCAGCAGAAGCGTCTTTATCGTCTAAAATTTCTAACGACACTATATATGTTAAAATTATAACCAACGCTGATGGACCACTAATAACAGACAGCAGATGTTAGTTAAGCTTCATTATTATATCACACGTTTCGGGCATATCCCATTAATTTAATGTGTATTGACATTCTTCTTGTTCACTTGCACCAATAACTTACAATTGTGATTTTGCGCTTGCTGCACTGAATATGTTTAAAATTACTTCATAAACTTTGTTACTTGTCATCTGATGATGGGATAATCCCGAAACGCGTGATTTAATAAAGAAGTTCAACTAACACCTGTTACTGTTGTTAGTGTTGTTAGCTGTCTGTCAGCAGTGGTTGTAATTTTCACATATTTCAACATGGTCACAAGACTCGTGCACGACTTCCTGTCCTATGGGAAAAAAGACACTAAATACATACAATTTTCTGGAGAAATCTGTGGAGAATTTCAATAACATAACATAGTACAACTGTACTGTAATACTGACCGTCTAGCTAGGGACCGCTTTAGCAGCAAACGGTAAGGCTGTTACAGTGTGATGAAGAGAACCTTGCATCAATGAGGCTTAAGCAACGGGATGTTATTGGATTTTTAATAGCAGAAGGTGTCACCCCAAAGAAATTCATCAGAGAATAAAACTGTCTGTGGTGATTGTACTGATGTGAGCACTGCGCTTCGTTGGTACAGTAAATCTGAATATGGTGTGGCAAAATCTGACTTGCTTGAAAAAGTGTTGGACGTCCTATGACAGGAACCATTGAGCTGAACAAGCAAAACGTTGACAGATGATTCAGAGAGTTACATTACAACGCTGAAAACTTTGATATGACGACTAACAAAGACCCAAAAGAAAAAGAAAAATATTTATGGAATATTCCGTCGCTTCTTGCAGGAACACAGAAATATTAGTAATTTGAATACAACATATTAATGTTCCACATTAATATTTATTAGTTCGTTATGAACAGGCTTTCGGCTCCTGAGACCATCGTTAGATAACTTAATGCTGAACGGATAGTCCTCACAACTTCAGCGAGAATTCATAGCGGTACAAAGATACGTGACATTTTATGACTATATCGATACAAAACACAAGCATGGCGTAATACCTAAAGACAGATTGAACAAATAAATATTATAATAAGTATATTCAAATATTAAAACTCTATGAGTCTATAAAACAGAAATATTCTACAAGTGAGTAATGGCGCTATAAAATTTATTTGTTCACTGTCTCTTTAGGTATTACATCATGCTTGTGTTTAGTATCGATATAGTCATAAAATGTCACATATGTTTGTACAGCATTCTTTCCACAGCTATGAATTCTCGCTGAAGTTGTGTGGACAATCTGTTCAACATTAAGTTATCTGACGTTGGCCTAAGAAGCTGAAAGCTGGTTCATAACGAACCAATACATATTATTGTGGAATATTAACACGTTGTATTCAAATTTCTAATAAAAAGAGAAATGTTTTACTGTAGTAAGGCAGCTGCAGAACACAAACGTCATATGCCTCCACAGAAGAACTACAGGGGCTGAAGGTCACCTCCGTGCAGCATTCCCCGTGCAGATCTGATTCAGAAAAGTCTGAATTCCATATGTTTCCGATAATGAAATAAGGGCTACTGGGACATTAATATGCATGTGATGAAGAAATTGAGAGACGTGTGAGAGGTTACTTGCAGAAATAAAGCGTAGACTTCTCCAGTGTCACTGCCAGGAAATTTGTTCGACATTGGCAGAAATATATCCAATCTTCTACTGATTACGTGAAAAGTGAACGTCGGTAATTAAAGAGCTCATTCCAAAGATGTTTCTGCGTTAAATTTATTAAAATATTCCCATAGAAACTCAAGTTACGAAGGAAGTAGTATTACTTTTCATTCAACCCTCATATTATCGTGACGAAAAGGGTCAAGTGCCCAGAAGATATGTAACTTCTTACTCGTACACACTGTCGCTGAATACGTGAATGATTAGACTTTTAGTTCTCTGCGACAGCTAGAGCGGCCACCCGAGTGCGTTCTGCTATTCGTTTTTAGTGCTGTTACAAGCGCCGTTACGGAGTATAAAGGGCGTGAACAGCGTCGGATGTTGAGTGATCGCTGTGAAGGACACGTAGGTGACACGTACTCCTATTTTTTTTTTAACTACATCTTTTACTGAACTGAAATACAAGTATTGCAAAGTCTTACAAAAGTAGATTAACCACCATCAGTACAGCCTTCTAATTATTGATATTAGACAAGATATTAATAATACTATAATATTACGATAAAAAGGCCGATTGTAGCAGTGGACGTTTTGTACCCGCAGGAACATGTTTTATTTTTTTAAGAACGACATAAATTAGTTTTAATTCTTCTTGAAGAGAACTTTCTTTATGCTACATTCTATATTGTTTGAACTGCCATTAGATGTAAACTGGAGAAATCAGATAGCAGAATTGCTTGAAGATTTAAGTCTTTTTCCTAAAATAAGATTATCACATGTATTACAAAAAATAAAGAAGTGATATTTATGTTGATGATGTCAATGACTTATTCAAATATTTTGTAGATGAAAGTGATGTATCAGCGTCTGGTATATTTTGAAAGAAGCCTTATTTTGTTTCTGCATTTGGCCAGCTGGGCGAAAAGTGCGCTATTGAGATATCCAGAGCGTTCGGATGTGACAGTGCCCCAGTGTTGAACTGCGTGGGAACGCCGTGGCAGGTATACTTGTCGTCAAGGTGTCGGTCGAGCAAGTCTGAGAATCAAGAGGGAGAATTGCCGTGTTATACACCAAGCACATCATTGCCCCTTCACATCTGTGCCTGCCGGCTGAGAACCAGTATTACATTCCCTACAACATTCTGTCATGCCGTGCCGTTGGCCGGTGAAGTGACATCTTTACTAGGAAAATACCGTGCCGTGCGTAGGCTGCCGTTAATACCAAAGAGATAGAATACCAGAGACGCAACAACGTGACCAGAGGGAAGTAAACTGAACAACCGCCCGCCATGTTTTCGGAACTCAAAGAAAAGGGGCATTGTACACGACAGTGCGTAAGAAAAGTACGAGACCATAGGTAAAATAATAATTGACCGTGGTACTACCCAATTCTTTAGAAAATCAAATTTACAATCTCACCACAGTTATTTAAAGGAAATAGGAAGCCCGGGATTACTGGTGATGAACAAGCTTGTGATTGTTTTACAATTTTAATTTGAGTCAAAACAGAATTTATTATAAACTTCAGTTCAGACATTAGCTCTCTTACTGATACAATACGCAAATCTTCACTTTGACTCAATTACACAAACACGAATAAGAATCATATTATTTTGCGTCCGCAACCAAAATCATTGATAGTAAGCACTGTGAATAATCAATCACAAACAATCGTTCTTGTTTAACCATGTCTCAAGAGACGAATAACACCATACATTTCCAACCAAAGTTACACAGTCACATAATACCACAACTTCATAAAGAACAAAAAGATCTTAAAACTTAATAAAACTGAACTGCGCATATAAAGGTCCACAGTGAAACATCCTTATACAAAAAATAAAAAATGGGCCAACCAAGGTCGAAAAACTTGCACTTAGGAATAATAAAAAGTTGCACGTTTATTAAAGATACACAAATGATTAACATAAGTGTTAAATAAGAAGGGCTAGTAATAACCCAACCAATAAAATGACTTACAGAAACGCCAAGATTAACAAGGTGGCCTCACTTAATTAACGGGCATAATGACTCAGAATGATTGCCAAATTGCACTTAACTTTAGAGAACAGCGGTAAGGCCCGTAGCAGTGTTTGGAAGCAATAACGCTACGGCCGGCAGGCAATACGAGCGTTCACTCCCCACGGCTTGTGCGCAGGGTCACAAGCAGGCGGTGTATACGTATATATAATCCGACCAGTCCCACAATGAGCGCTCCTGACAAGAATCCAGAACCGCGCCGACGCCAGGGAACGAGCACTCTTAACAAATGGCCTGCAGCACTAATAGATTGCAATGAAAACAAGGCCAAATCACAGCCACACTGAAATATATTACAAGCACGCCCCCCAAATTCTTAAGGAGCAATACTCGAACATTATTCGCCTCTCGGTAAATTAGCAGGAAACTTAGAGATCACTCCCAGTTGCCTTGAGGCACTTTCAACAGTAAATAAACATACCAAATGCTGCCGTGACAAATGATTACACCATTAACTCTACGGGTGCGGGGCACGTACACAACTGCAGCCAGTCCCAAAGCGGACAATATGTCCTAAAACAAGTTAAAATTTGCATGAAAACCACTTAAAACACACACTCCACGGATGATCAAAAACGGAATGATGGAATATCAGCCTCCTCAAAAGAGCCACTGTAGAACCAAGTTCAGAATCATCTCTGGCAGCTACCCATGCCACAATAAGTTTCAACGATCTTCTTAGTTAAACACGGAATAAAAGTCATATGTAACTTGGAGCTTGCAAATTAAGAGCTGCGAAGCTGTTCAGCGTGAGACGACGAACCCACCACGTCAAGGCGCTCAATGATCGGCACCGTACATCCGGCGCGCGCCGAAAGACAAGGGCGCCGAGCACGGCGAGGCCCATGTATCACGGTTAGGAATGTACCCTTTTTGGCTCGTTGAAGGCTGACCGGAGACTCACTCGTCACACGTTCACACAGAAAACCCGCCAAGGGAGCAGTCAAAGATAGCAGGACAGCCGAATATCGATATCAGCGATGCAAGTCGAACACCCTAGCGCCAGCCGCCACTGCTCAAATAAATTCACATAATCACGTAAAGATAAACAAGTGAAAGTTCTTTCTGTGCTGATGTATAACACAACTGTACAACACCACCAACAGATAATACTTTTAAACGTACTGATTTCAAATTATATGTATTCGCAGTTTTACTGCTTCTGTGAGTGTAGTTGCACGTTGCGCAAACGTCAGTCATGATATCGAAAGGAAATTTAGCAACACTTTATCTTACAAGTTGACATACGTACTGTTTTGGTCTCAAAACAATTAGAGAATAAAATGAACGTGAACAATCTCGACCGCAAGAAGCCTTTATTTTTGTGGTTACCGGTTTCGAGCTACTGACCACCTTCAGACGTCATGTCAAGACGGTAGGAGGTGGCGGAGAACGAAGCAGGCGTTACGAACTCCACGAATGTCAACCTTAGCTGCTCGTGGAGTTCGTAACGCCTGCTCTGTTCTCTGCCACCGCCTACCAATAATGGCGTGAGGTCTGAAGATGGTCAGTAACTGACCGAAATCTGTAACCACAAAAGTAAAGTACATTAAATGTATTGCAATTGCGAATAAGAGCAACCATCAGCTATAGAATGAAAAATCGACAATGGAAATTTGTGCCGGTTCGGGACTCGGACCCGGATTTTTCACTTATCGCGAGCGGTCGCCTTAACATTTGGTTAGCCGTGTACGACTCACGGCCAGATCTAAACTTCCATATGTCGTCAACTATACGTCTACGACCTGTACTAGTAAATCCATTATGTATATTCGCATACACGTCAGACGTTGTACTTGAAAGTCGCTTGCCTGGTTTCGGCAGATAAATTCAATATTGTAGTGCCTGTGTTATTCAGAATACCAGGCAAAGTTCTTTTGCACATGCATGCATGATGTTCATTCCATTCTACAGCTGATGGTTGTACATATTCGCAAATGCGAATACATTTAATGTATTTCATAATGGCTGTAGTCCCCGCAGTGCATGTTCCTTTTGACATGCATGCATGCCAAAGGAACTTTGGATCGTAATAAGAATAACACAAGCACTGCGATATCGTATTTATCCGCAGATACCGGGCAAGCGACTTTCAAGTACAACGTCTGACCTGTACGGCAATATACGTAGTGGATGTACGAGTTTGGGTCTGGCCGTGTACACGGATAGCCAAATAGTAGGGTGACGGCTCGCGATAAACGGGAAATGTGGGTTCGAGGCCCGGTCCGGCACAAATTTTCACTGTCGTCATTCCATTACACAGCTGATGGTTGTCCTTATTTGAAATTGCGAATACATTTAATCTGTTTCAAAGCGTCTGTAGTCACCGCAGTGGCTGTATGCATGCATGCAGGTCCAAAGGAACTTTGCATCGTTGTCAGAATAGCACAGGCATTGCAATATCGGACAAAAATAAAGATTTCTTGCGGTCGAGACTATTTATGTTCATTTTGAAGTACTTTGAAAAACCGCTGTTCCCCACGAAATATGTTCTCAAAAATTACTTAACCAGAGAATAGCTTCCGAAAATACGGCCCATAATAGTATAGCGTGGCACTCCAGAGATTACTAAATAACGTGCGACAGCCTCTGTATGTATATTTCTTTCGTTAGCATCATTCAGCATTATTCAGAGCTGTGCCTTTGCTGAGAAGCATGGCCTACTGATGAGAGGCGTCACATTGTGTTCAGCCGGCCCAACGAGATACGAGGGCTATTCGGAAAGTAAGGAACGATAGGTCGCGAAATGGAAACCACAGTGGAAATCAATACTGTTGTATTTGCAAAAGTTAGCTACAACTTCCAGCTACTTATATTCGCCGATCCGACTTGGACGTTTGTCGTAGCATTGTACCGACTTTCCAATACCCTCGTTATAGAAGGCAGCCGCCAGTGCTTTCCGCCAATTCTCTATGCTGGCCTACAGCTCGTTGTCTGTGCCAAAATGCTGTCTTCATACCACCGGATCATATGAGCAGAGATGAAACTCAGAGGGAGACAATTACGGGCTGTACTGTGGGTAATCAAACATTTCCAATTGGAAACGATGCAGCAGCATCTTCATTGCCCCTGCAGGATGCGGTCAAGAATTGTCTTGAAGAAGAAAACGCACGACATATATCTAATGTTGGGTGCATAGCTTCAGGCGAAATTTCTCACCAGGCCCTCGTACTTGGCGAGAGACACTATTGTTCTAGGTATCTTTATGTGCTCCCTGTGTGCTCAGAACTAAATAGAATGACATAACGCGATCGACACACTAGAGACACTGCCCAACACACCTGTGCAAAACTACATCGGATTTTCACTGTGGTTTCCATTTCGCGACCGATCGTTCCTTACTTTTCGAATAACCCTGGTATAAGTTCATTGTAACGAACTTATGACGTCACTCTAGTAGGCTTGTCCGCCACACATCGCGAACGCTCGGCTCCGTGCAGATTCGACGGGAAATCAATATGTAATTGAAAAGGTACCTACTATGGGTCTTAATTTTGTCGTGTGCTATCGAGAACTTATATGCATTTAAACGTACAATTAATAATTATTTAACTCGACAGAAATAGTTACTCGTTCCCGGAGACGGCTGCTGGCACTCACAAGACCTGCAGTTTCACTTGCTGTGACGTACGCGCCATGTCCAGTCTTTCTCATGGGCCTCGGTATTCAGCGATGAATCGTGAACCTACGCGACCTTGGTTAACAACTGTCGACAAGAATGACGACGCCGTGGAAGAGGTCCATTCTTCCAGTGTTTCTGAGACGCACAGCGGTGTTACTTCTGGTGTCTTGGCCTGGGGAGACATTGGGTTTGGCTTCCAGTCACGGCTGGTAGTGACTCAGGGAACTCTGACGTCATAATGGTAAGTCACAGACATCCTGCTTTCTCATATGTTATGTCTCATCGCGGTGCCATTTTTCAACAAGACAATGCTCGTCCTCACACGGTACGTTTCTCTGTGAAATGACTGAAAGATGCTAAGGTACAGCGAGATCACCTGTTTTTGTTGGTTGGTTGGTTTGTGGGATTGAAGGGATCAGACTGCTACGGTCATCGGTCCCACCTGTTTTTGTTTCCAGCGGAACATGTGCGGGGCCAGCTCACACGTGGTAGTGGCAGTATCCAGGATATCAGCAACAATTTACAACAGCTGTAAGCCGGATTGTCCTAGAAGTCGATACAACTACTTTAAGACACCTTTCGCAGCGGAATCAGGGCATGTTTCCAGAGCAGGACGGGTCCTACTTCATACGTTTTATAACCTCTCTCCTTCAGCACTCGTGTTATTTGGTTGCCCAAACAAAAAGACTCATCTAATACCTTTAAAGACTCATTTCCTAATGTCGTTGTATCAGCATCGCCTGATTTAATTCGACTACCTTCCATTACCCTTCTTTCACTGTTGTTGATATCTCGTAATCTCTTTTCAAGTTACTGGCCATTCCATTCATCGGGTCTTCCAAGTCGTTTGTTATCTCTTGCCAGAAATACAGTGTCGTCAGCAAACCGCAAAGTGTCCGTTTTCTTCTCGCTGAACCTTAATTCCCTTTCCAAACTTCAGCTTGCTCAAGTATACGATACCATCGCGATAATTGGCCCTAGCGCCTCGCCAGACAAGGCATAATAGACTCCCCAACTTGCACCGACTCAATACCAATCACATGTTCTTTTCGTGAGAGCTGTATCGCACTAGTACCATCACACTACTCGCACCAGAAAATAGCCGTTATTGAAACATCATGCATTCCTTAATACGTTATAATCTGTATAATTTAATTTCTGTCCCACGTAGAGCCAGTGAACCATCCATCTCATGTCAATAGTGCCACATCTACATGTTATTTAATCTGACATTATGAGCACTGTCGTCTAATGATTACATTCCATAGCAATGTCCGGCGGTCATTGTAAAAGTGAAGAATGTTTTGATCTGACAAGCCGCGCAGTCCTTCCCCGACCTCAGCCGCTGTGTCATAGACCCTCCCAATCGTTGTTACTGGTATGACACTAACAGCAAGCACAAACATTCATTTACTGCTTACTTGTGAGATTTTAAAGCCCACTCTGCCGTAATTTCCTGGAAGATGACCGGAGTTTATGGAAGTATGATGAGTGACGCTACTGTTTCAATATGGTGCATCATGTTTAATGACGGACACCGAATATACGTGATGAAAAACAATTAGGTCGATGTTCAGTTGTGACTGGTGAACTCCAATCAAGGATTGTGGAAAAACTACAACAGGCCAAACATTCCTCTATTGATGGACTGAGCTTGTGATTTCCTAAAGTTCCACTATCAGTTCTTTATCAAACTGTTTGTGGTGATTTTAGGAGAAAGACGACAATCCGTTTGCGGAGACGGTGACTAACTTATTCTAAGGTAGTACTTTTATTTTTTATTTTAGACTCAGTCAGTTTTTTATTATACAGCCATCATCGGTTTCGGTCTTCGTCAGAGACCTATTTCATATCAATAAAAAGTGATAGAGTCTAAAATAAAAAAAATGTTACCTTACTTGTTAATGGCGATTTGGGCCATAGAAAAGTGTGTGCCATGTAGGTTCTTCGACTTTTTGACAGAGAAACATAAAAAACAAAGACTTTTTCCATTCGGTACGACAAGGATGATTAGAAGTTTATGAACCACGTTGTTATGGTGACGAGATCTGGGTTACACATAAAAGTCCAGAAATGGAACACCAGTGAATGGAATGGCATACCCAACAAAACCAAAAAAGCCGGACAGGTTCTGAGTACCATAAGATCATATGTCACAGATCTTGGGATCAAAAGGACGTCCTACTCACTTACGCCTGGAGGAGAGACCATAAGAACAGCAGCCTACAGTCAGATGCTTCACCAACTACGCCGTGACGTCCAGAATAAGCGACGTAAGTCGTTGTCCAGCAGCATCTTGTTTCTTCACGATAACGCACGCCTGCATTCTCCTCCGTTGACGAAGGATTTGCTTCGGCAGCTTAAGTGGGAAGTTTCTGAACATCCACCTCACACCCCGGACTGGTATTCTAGTGATTACCATCCTATTCTCGAATTGAAGGACTTTTTCGGCGAAAAGCTCTATGGAAATGACAACGAACGGTAGCTGTTGGTTCAGCTACTAGGAAGCAGAAGGAATAGGAAAGCTTAAATGTTTAAATTCCATCTGCGACTACGAAGAAAAATTGCTGCAATATCAAAACATGTATTATTTCATTATCATGTATAAATTTGTCTGGAGGAACAAAATTCTTTACTTGACTCTCGTATTCGTACCATATTTCACCTCTCTATTCTCAGTAATCAGAAAAGGATGTATTTATTGCCGCGCCCATCGTGTGGTAGGATACAAGGGTTATCAGATATTGTGTGTTCTATACATCCTTACTCTAATTTTTTAACGCATTACACACTTTCGGTATATCTGGAGGAGAATAATGTACACTATGCGTGCGGACAAGTAATTAGCAGGCAGCTGAAGGCTAGCGTACTGTGTATCGTGTCCACATATCAGATGGTGCATTATGACAACCGCCAATTTGCGTGATTCTCAGCTTGACGCTTGAAGCAGACTGCAATTCACAGTAATATGGATTCTACACGTCCTTGGCACGTGGCCAGAATTTGTTAAGGCTTGATGTGTTGGCAACATATAAGGTATGTCAAACTTTTAGATTATCCAGTAGAAACCAACACCCTCATACCTAATATTTATCTGGCGGGTGTGTCTAGCATGTATGCTGCTTTTATTGTAGTTTATTTTTATTTATTAACATGTGTTTACCAGACATCCACTATCTTAATATATAGGTGGGAAATATAATAAACAAAAAAAATTCGAAGTGGTGTAACGCAGCATACCTTGCACATGTATCACAGAGTGTAACTAAAACGCTGAAAACCTGCAACTATAGGGTTTCCCGCTATGGAACACCACACCCTAGTGTATTTTCAGTAAGGAACATAACATCCATTACTTGTCAACAACGGGATGCACAAAATAACTTGTCCTGATTGTGTTAAGTTTTACTCTGGTCAGTCATGTAGAGGCATAAGCAACTAGGTTGGTTGAACATGAACACTGTTGTGTCGGCTACTGTGGGTATCAGCACCATACAGCCGGTAGCGGGAATCTGAAAGAATCTGTACATGCGCTTTCAAATTATTAGGATACTTTATTTCTAAAAACAAAAGAAACATAACTTCTTTTTATGAAGTCCTTCCTAGGCCTTCTACATGCAATTATTTTGACACCCTTTTACTACTCGCAGAACACAGTCTTCTTATTACTCAGTACTGATGCTGTCAAAGTGCGCGACAACTGGGGCTGACCAGTGTTGGGTGGCTAGTTGAAGCAACGTTGACAGATAGAGCTGAATTCTGTCTTACTGGAGGTGTGGCAATTGTAATGTCAGCGCAAAATATTTTGTGTCGTCAGTGTATGGGACAGTGTCGAGACCTATGGATTAACGAATGTTTTTCCAGAAATGACTTTTAACTGAGAAAAGATTTATTATGACATTGTGAATTATTATTATATTGTAAAATAACAATATGTTTTATTATTTTATAACAGTTTCCTACAAAGAATAACCACATAACAAAAGGTAATACCACTAAAGGAGTGTGTTGTCTGTGGAATTCTTCCTTCTTATGTTCTTCTTCTATATATTTTATGAAGCGGATGAGATCGAAGATAAGCTGAGGTCTGTTCTTTAAAATATTGTAAAAGGTAGTCATAAGTGGTCAAAGGAAAAATATAACGTAAAATTCACTAAATTGAATTCTAGTGTACGGACTTTTATTTGTAACTAAATAACTAACTATGGATGTTTTAAGTTTTCTGTCCGCAGCAGTCCAGCTGTGCTTTGTTTGCCGCCATTACGTGAGCGTATGGAGCGGCAATTTTAAACTGCTGAAATAATCAGACACTAATTCTTTCGATCGATATTACGATATTTGAACTCCGAGGACAAGAACCCACAGGAATTTATTATTTTTCTATTGTAAAAGTGAAGATAACATTCAGTACAACAATCTTAGACTTTACGCAATGAAATAGTTTTATGGCTGGAGCGTAAGATTAATTTTTCCAAAAGTAATTCATCAGTGCCTTTAAATAGAAATATTTACGACACCGTTGTTGCTATGGGTAGAGGTGGTGGTGTGATATGTTAGTTATTTGGTGCATACATTTTAATGTCATGTATGGAATTATTGAAACTCGTTATAGACGGGCTCAGCAGCACATGAATAAGAATTATCAGAGTTTATTTCTTTCTTTCAAATAATACTGTTATTCTTGTTGCTACATTTTCATATGTTTTACTATAACACACACCACAATAACAACATTAAATAAAACACCAAATTACCCATTACACAGTGCCTGCTAGGTGTGGCAATATCTGCTCTTTCCATTGACGTGTGGGTCAGCCCTTCTTGATGCCATTTCGTGCCACTGCGCTGGTCGGTGTGCAGTCGATGCTTTAGGATGGCACAAACACAGCTGGAGGTTGCAGAATTATTACTCCACCTTTGCTGAGCATGTACTGATTGAGGGCCACAGCTACCAACAACAGTCCCACGTTCTCATCTTAGCAAACGAACGTTGAAGTATTAATCTACAGAAAGCCCTGGAAATCAACAAATATCAGCCCCACATCCCAGATTTAACATTAAATGAGCAAACACAGCTCAATGCTTCCTGTCTCCTAAACTCCACTTAATTCTACATTTTTCCAGTTCTTTCCACACCGTCTGTTCCACTCTATTCCTCAAAATTTCCTGAATTTATTTATTTAACTGTGATTATCTATGTTCTCCATATATTCTGTTGTTTTATATTATGTGCATCTTCCCTACAGTGAGAAAAAATTATTCATACCTGTGATATATAATTTGGCTTTTGTATTGCATGTTGCTTATGTTAGTTATTTTATTTTGATTCTGTGTCGTCATTTGTAAGTAATACCTCTTCGAGATATTCTGCAGTGCTCTTATACTGTATAAATTTTATCTTATTGTAGTCGCTAATTTAATTTAAACTGTTATATATCCATTTCTTATGTTTAGCCTTAAAAGTTTTCTAGTTCGTTCCCTTTATATTTATTAACTGTTTAACTTCATCATCTTTAATTTAAGTACCTCTCCCTATGTTTCAATGTTGTTCACGAATATTATACATTGTTGAAGACGATAGTCAGTAAAGTTTAACGAAATAAATTAATAATCTAGGAAAACAAAAATTGTACTTTTAATTTATAATAAATAATCGGAATACTTCTTTATATATCACACTTCTATTCAGCCTAGATTCTAGTACTGAAATCAGTTCAGTATTATTAAAACCGGCATTCTCACCAAAATAGCGTTCATACTTCTTCAGATGAATTTTATTTCTGTACATGTCACAGACCTAACTGTATAGAGCTGAACAGTGTAATTAATACTTCCACCACTAGTAGAGGCCCTAGTATGAATACTTGCACCATACATCCGACACCTTTGGAAACTCTCTCTCCATAGGCTTAAGGTCGATGTCTTATATTTTTGAACTGAATTTCGTGATCACCGTGAACTGTCGTGGGTGGTCAGCTTAAGAATACATTCAGCAGTTACTATTACTAACTTGTGGTTATTACAGATTTACATATCACTGTGGAGTCTTTTTATGATCACCGTGACATTCGCTGAGTTTTGGGTTTCTAAATTTTTAACATTTTTAAATATGATTATTTTTGTGTCCTTAGCTATTCGGAGGTTGCGGGTACTGCATACGTTACGATCATCACTTGCTTCTCTCAAAGGACACCGCCACGCAGGCCGCCCGCTACACAAGCCTCTGCCCCCTACAGCTATCCTGCAACCGTTGCTCTTCCAGTGAGTGACTTTGAGACGAGTCGCTTGCCTGCGCTGAAGGCAATCAGTTTTAATAAAAATTATCGGAAAGGAACGTGTCGCTTTTGATGGAAACGTCACATCAAGACGGTGCCAAAAGTCGAGAATTAGGGGAGTAATGCTACCGAACGCATGACTTTAATACGCTGAACTTCTTCCTGTGACTATGTTTGAAAAATATTGCTTATGAATTGTCAGTGGAGCCAGACAATGTCTTAGTTCAAATGCTACGTGTGGAGTATGAGACATCTTCCAGCAAGTGCGAGAGTCAGTTTTTCACACATTTCGTGCACTGTGGAAGGTTGAGGACTAGTACCTGTAATTCTTCTTGTAATATTGTTTGGAGTACTTACTTCGTCAAACATTTTATGCTAATTTACGATACTGCATCGAGTAACCAATTCATATACTATTGCTCAACGTCAGTTCTGCAGTTGGCTATTGCAGCCTGTGAGCGATGAAGAGATATGCTGCTTTATTCTGATGAAGCATGACTGCATTTATTGATGTACATGGAATGAAGACAGAACAATCCACGTTGATGATTTGAAAATCACCATCAGTTACATCAAGGCTGTGTACACAGCGTGAAAACGTGGGTATGGTGTGCATACCTCCAAATTGTAGCTGGTGAAAGGTATATGGACCATACGCTATAAGATTTTCCGAGATATCTAATAACTAATGAAAGACTGACGATTATTTCTTGCAGAAATATGCGAGAGCATACTACCTGTGTGTGTGATGACCGTATTACGAGCTATTTTTAATTATGCAAACTGTCGTCGTCGCAATGTGTGCTCTTTAATTGCGCTGCACGAAATAACCATAAGTTAAGTCGTTTGTTGTTAATTCTCATAACAATGGTTGCATAATACTAAGTAACATACCAGAAGAAATAGTTTAACGGTGAAAGATTGGTCTAGTGATTAGTGCTAAGCTGACTGAACACCACACTTTTGTTTTCAAACAGCTTGACCATCAGAACCAGCTAAGGGATTTGTGGGCGAGTGCCCTATGTAGCTCTGTAGCTGCGCATCGCATTAAGCCGCCCATTCATGTTGTCCAACCCCCCCCCCCCCCCCTCTCAAGGTAATTTGTTCCGACAAAAAAGTTCGCCTTTTTCGTGTATAATTTTATAGCTGTCGTGTGCAGGAACCGGGTACGGTGGCTCCACCAGGGCACCACTATGTGCTAGCTCCGATCTCTACCTGCCACCCCATACTCCGTTCTTATCTCTTCTGTTTTGGCATGGTGAAAATTTCCACGCGACTGGCTACAGGTAGGGTCTGCCACGCAGTCGCAGTGTGCTCACACACAGTCAGATGGATCGACGAACCAATCAAGGGAGGGGTTGGCTGGCTCGTCAGACTGTGAATGGGCGGCTTTAGAGCTGGTTCAAATGGCTCTGAGCACTATGGGACTTAACTTCTGAGGTCATCAGTCCCCTAGAACTTAGAACTACTTAAATCTAACTAACCTAAGGACATCACACACACGCATGCCCGAGGCAGGATTCCAACCTGCGACCGTAACGGTCGCGCGGTTCCAGACTGTAGCGCCTAGAACCGCTCGGCCACTCCGGCCGGCGCTTTAGAGCTGTTCCAGCACCCTGTAACATGACATTCTACCGTCAGTGGTAGACTAGGTTGGTATATAGTGTATTACAATGTGGCGTTTCCACAGCCAGCTACATTCCGGGAGCCTAGCTCATGTCGTACGACACTTCGTTGATGCGCGTGTAAATACTCTCAGTTCAGCCACTAGCAGCAGTGGTGTGGCTTTGATTGGTGCAGTGTTCGAACCAGTCATTACTAGATTGTATGGCTGAGCTACTAAAATTGCAAAGGGAAGACAAAGACCCAAGAGAACCGAAATCTTACCAGCTGATTTGTTTGGTAAATGCTCTAGCCAAAGAACAGAAAAATCTTCTGTGCCACCGCCTGAGGGACCAGAGATGGCTAACAGGCATATAACTGGCATAAATCCCCTGCGGTACGGTTGCAAGGAAGGAAAACCCACCATGGATGCAACAAATCACGCAATGAATACACCTCAGACAGCAAGTATTTTACAGGCATAGTGTATGATACAGCTGGGGTGCTGGACAACTTATGGTGGTTTCCATGTTCAAAAGACAGAAAGGTGGGCTGTCCCAGGTATCTCTACAAGAGCCTAAAAGATTATTGCACAGAAAGGCAGATATAATTAGGAAGTCCTGGAAAGGAAACTGTGAAACACATCAGCTAAGGCTGCTGGCAGGGCTCCTTTTGTGGTCCACAGTTCGGGGAACTGTCTTCAGAGTATAATAAACACATTATAGTATCTACTAAAACAAAGACAAAATTTGAGGAAAATGATACGGTAGTTCTCGAGAGACTAAGTAACTGATGCATAGAAAACAAGCTAACGATAGCAGCACATAAAACAGTTTATGTGTTAGTAAAGGGAACAGTTTCAAGATTGAGAAACAGCACAATCAGAATAAATAACCCGTTTGCGAAAATAAAAGAAGTATATCGATACCTTGCTATAAACTTCGGCGAAAAGCAAAACTTTCACACACATTTAGAAGTCGTCTGCCAGAGAGACATTAAAACGCTCAATTAAATAGCAGCAGTTGGCGAAAGAAATTTTCAGTTGGCAGTAAGTGCAATAACAGCGCACCACAACCAAAACTTAATCGCTGTTGTGGGCTACGGTTCGTGCGTCAGGACTCACAGAACCGGAAAGGTAAGGAGAGCAGAGGCGCTATGGTGTTCTCAGAGAAGTCGCTTAAGAACGATACCGACTGAGGCGCTGCTGGTTATACTAGGTTTGCTACCTCTGGACCTAGTCGTAAGAACGGGAGGTGCACAAAATTGGCTCAAAAAGACTAAAATAATAAGGTAAAGGAGATACTGAATGAAATAAAGGTATTCACTGATAGACAATGACAAGAAATAGGGGCTGGGACAGGGCAGAAACAAGGAGGAGAACTCGCCAGTTCCCTCGTAACTTAAGAGAAAAGCCAGAATGTGATACTTTCTTTCGGCCAAGGGAGCTATACATCGCCTATCGGTACATAGTCCACACCCCAGCTATTTACTGCAATTAATATGACAGGCACCGCAGTCACTTGTGAATATGGAGCAGTTGGCACTCTAGACTGTATTGCCTGAGAGTGTGCCATCAGGCAAGTTGCTACAGGCCAGGACAGAAATGTCTTTGGTATCACAGCAGTCTCTAACATAGTAAGGAATGCGGAACTGTGGAATAAGCTGAACTCGGTGGCAGCTAAACTGTCACCTTATGAACTGAAAACCTACATAGCTGAGAGACACCCAAGGAGAGGCTACATCATTAGAAAGAGATGCAGCTTGGCAGGACATCCACCGACAACAACCTTCCGGAAGCAGTGAGGAGGAGGACCAGGAGGACCAGGAAGAATTCCTGGGACCCTGGCAGCCATCTGTGAATCTGTACACCTTGGGTGGCAAGCAGCACAGCTCCTACGAATCCTGTTCTCTGCCTTGGCGAGCCTGGGTCTAACTATCCAGACAAATGAGAAATTTAGCTTGTTTCTGATACCAAGTAGAGCAATGTAGTGTAGGGTAGTATTGTGTTGTATAGTACTGTCGTCCACAATTACAAATGACAATCTTTGTGAGCCAGCAGTGCAACATAGTACGGTAGGCAAAGGTCCCGAGTTCGAGTCTCGGTCCAGCACACAATCTGCCAGGAAGTTTCATATCAGCCCACACTCCGCTGCGAAGTGAATATTTCATTCTTGAAACATCCACCCGGCTGTGGCAAAGACATGTCTGCGAAACATCATTTCTTCCAGGAGTTCTAGTTTTGCAAGGTTCGCAGGACAGCTTCTGTGAAGTCTGGAAGGTAGGAGACGAAGTACAAAATGGTTCAAATGGCTCTGAGCACTATGGGACTCAACTGCTGAGGTCATTAGTCCCCTAGAACTTAGAACTAGTTATACCTAACTAACCTAAGGACACCACAAACATCCATGCCCGAGGCAGGATTTGAACCTGCGACCGTAGCGGTCTTGCGGTGACGAAGTACAGGCGGAATTAAACCTGTGAAGACGGGTCGTGAGTCGTGCTTGGGTAGTTCAGACAGAGAGACTGTAGCAGTACTGGATTGGCTACAGACGTATGGGATGGCAGCTGGCAGCGAAGTCAACTTTTAAAAATCACAATTCATGCATTTGGGTCGTGGACTAGAACCAGGAACGGAAGGGCCCTTACCTGTGGTGCAAACCTCCGATGTTTGGGTATCACATTTCATAAGGAGACGGCAGGAACGGTTGCGGACAACTACCGACGGCTGTTGCTCAGAGTCCACACGTCAGTAGACTAAACGCCCCACGGTCGATGGATATGCTGCAGCGCGTGTCACTCGTCAACCTTTATCTCGCTCCCATGATGTGCCACCTGACGCACTTTCTCCCTTTGATGCGTACGATGGCTATGAGGATTCAGGCGGCTTTTGGATACTACGTAAGCTTGGGAGGGCTCTTTAATGTACAGTGGAACACGCTTACCCTCCCAGCGCGAGAAGGGGGCGTTGGTTTAGTGAACGTACACGAGAAGGCGCGTACCATGTATATAAATAACACGCTAAAACTGTGGCGCAACAGGAATCACTCCCTTACGGGGACGATCATCGAAGAACTAGTACCAACATCGTATCTTCCTCCGGTCAGTGACGGCCATATACCACCCCCGTTAACCTACGTGCGCACGTTCATCGTCGACTACAGTTACGTTCGAGCGCATTTACCGACATCCCGGTAGACAACATCGAAGGACGTGTACCAGCTGCTTCTTCGACAGATCGCCCGGAACATGGTGGAACGGAAACATCCAGTCGTTAATTGGCAAGTGGTGTGGCGCACGGTACGTCACTTCCACCTACCCACAACATTCAGGTGAACATCGTACATTGTACTTAACCGGAAATATCCAGCGAATGACAAAAACTACGGAATACATTTGGCGGATTCACCTATGTTTCACAATATGTGTCAGCACTGCGGCTTGCTGGATACGGGCGACCACTGGTTAGTCTGCGGCTAGGCGTTGGCTGTCTGGACTCTGGCAAGGAAGATAATAGCGTTCATGAGGCGTTCTATGTACACAGCAATATCTTCCGAGATAGTATTTTTTCCAGAGGAAACGTATTTTCCGCGTCGTAAGACGAACGCAGTGGCGTGGATCACAGGTATGACGTTCCATTACATATATAGAGATACACATCTGAACGCATTGGATTACTGGCAATACTTGTACGACGGACACACAAAACTGCTACGGCTACGAAAATACAAGGACTGGCATGCAAATTTTCTAGGAACGGTTTTTGCCGACCCGCCATGTATGGGCACTTGGGGTGTGCCGGGTGCGTGAATGTCAGCGGCGGTGCTGTCATTTGTGTAAACGACCAAGTAAAGTGATCAGCTGAGGAAAACCGCCGGAGTATGGATTGCATGCAGAACTAACAGTTGCACAGTTTAATTTTGTTTTAATATATATCAACATTATTTTAAGGGTGCCGGAGGTGGCCGCACTTTGACATTTTTGTTATTTTCTGCTGAATCGTAGGACGGCAGCGAGGTTCCTTTCCGGACAGTTACGTTGTTATAAGGATGTACTATGGTTTTGTGAAGTTTTCTGTTTCTCCTAACAAAGCACGCGAAAGGCAAAGGTCCCTAGAACATTAAAAAAAAAAAAAGATGGTGGAGAACTTGTCCGGGAAAGGCAAAGGTCCCGGATTCGAGTCTCGGTCCGGCACACAGTTTTAATCTACGAGAAAGTTTCTTATCAGCGCACGCGCCGCTCCAGAGTGAAAATTTCATTCTGGGAACGTGTATCTTCTGGATTCCGGATGAACATCTGGGCACCAGGTGGTCAAAGACTGGTATGTAGAAATCGTTTTTCTGTCTTTAAAAACTATTATTTTTATATACATTGTAAGGAGTATGCTTCGCCGGCGATGGGCGAAGCATGACAGAATCTCTGACCAGAGAGTAGTTTATTGTTAATTGTTGCTTGTCGCTAGTTTGCGCTAGTCTGCGCGAGTCGACAGTAGTAGTCGGTCGGATACAGTAGCGAGTGGACAGTAGTAGTCTGCGGGAGTCGGCATGCATCGGCTGTGTGCTCTGCGCGCGACCCTGGTCAGGGTTCTGGGGGATGAGTATTGTTGTAGAAGGTAAAGAAGCAGCCTTGCGCATAATTAATAATGTATGTTAATTGTAATTTAATTTGTTCAGAAAAAATGCCCCAGTAATAATTTTTATAATATAAAGTAACTTTTTTAAAGAAAAGCATTCATTTCAATCTCCAATGCATTATCATTGCTTCCAAGAATCAAGCATTGCACGAAGCTGTGTCGAAGAATGTATAATTAAGAGCAGATATATTTGCAGTCTTTTATTGAGGTAAGAATTTTTGCTTTTTTATTCAGAATACAGGGCCGAAGGTCAGCGCTGCTGTCCTTATAAAATTTACCAGATATTATTATTTCTGTTAGGAGGTTACATTTGATTCATGGTTCATTATTTAATCAATATTATTGTGAGGTTTATGGTCAATTATCATTTTTTTAATTTTTGTGGGGAGGTTACGCTTGGCTCCATTTTTCATTATTATTTAACATTTCTTTGTGTGGGGAGGTTACGACATATTTAATGTAGATTTTTTTCCCTTCAACAATACAACACTTCCAGAATGAGATTTTCACTCTGCAGCGGAGTGTGCGCTGACATGAAACTTCCTGGCAGATTAAAACTTGTGTGCCCGACCGAGACTCGAACTCGGGCCCTTTGCCTTTCGCGGGCAAGTGCTCTACCACCTTTTTTTTCATAAAAACATTTATTAAAAAAACAATGTTACACATTCCAAATACATACTATGTTATACATACATGAAGTTATTTAAACAAAACGGTTTGATCATTTCAATTACGCTGACGTTAAGGAAAGACAACAGAACATTGTGTTACTGACTAATTTACCGGAAAGAATTACGTTAAACATCAAGAAAAAAAATTTTTAAAGGCATTCAAACTTCAACCTGAAGAAGTAAAATCTGCACTTTGAATTACATGAGCTGCAATCTTTACAGAAGCATAATTTCTTTATGATGGATATCAGCAAGTTCGTGGTATAATTTTAAATATAAAACAATTTAATAATTATATTAAGCAATTTCTGAAATACTTGAGAATGGCGGAAAGGAGATATATATTACATTTATCAGATAGAATCTCATGGATTTAACCAATCGATAAGGACATTTCTATAAAAACTGTCTATTTCCAAATTTCTAGTATAACCAATAATGCACCTTCAAGGTACTGTGTTTTAACACTATTAGACACACAATCTCAATGTCACATAAGTTCTGTACATTAGCTTATAAATTTCAAACACTTCTCTCTGAAGTAGAAAAAGCACCCATCATAAATATACTGTAAAATCGTAAATAGTATCCTTAAGGTAACTACAATACATCATTGTCAACACAGCCTTCTTTTTTATATTAACCAATGCCCATTCTATCAAATACAATTTTTAACATATTACCGAAATTTTTCTTGTGATTCGAATAGCTTCTAATTTTGTGGAACTCACACAGCATGTATACCTTGAACTCTATGATGCTGTCGGATCCTAATTTGTTAAGGACGTAGTTAACAAAATTTCCCAGCAACCAGTACACAGCGTTATTTTTTGCTTCTGGGAAATAGCGTGCTTCAGGCCTGTGTATCAGTGACAGCGATTTGTACTCAGGGGATGTTCTTGTAATCAGAGCTGTTTGCTCCCGGATCCACTTCCAACTATTCATGTGACCGCTGCAAGTATATCTATGAATTACTGTGTCAACTAGATGGCATTGTTGACATAAATTTGTT
Source organism: Schistocerca americana (assembly GCF_021461395.2). Taxonomy (NCBI): domain Eukaryota; kingdom Metazoa; phylum Arthropoda; class Insecta; order Orthoptera; family Acrididae; genus Schistocerca; species Schistocerca americana. The sequence continues at coordinate 308,313,498 of NC_060121.1, read as the reverse complement.
TCACAGAGTCCGATTGCATGCAGTCTTTCATTGGTGCAAACTATGTTGTTAACTGTCTTGTACCATGACGTTTTTATATTAGACGTGAGCACATTAGAGCTAATGTTCTTCCAAATCTCAGTCCACTCAATGTTTGGAAATTGTCGCTCTATTTTGTTCCTTCCTTCGCTTTTCTTTCGTTCCCGCATTATGGCTCTCGATGTAAAGTATCGGGACTGCCTGAGTTCGACACTGACATAACTAAACTCAACATAGAAAATCCTCACGTGCTGTAAGCGACTGTTGATATTCTGCACGTCAATCGGGGGAAGCAGGCTTGGAGGTTTAATGATCTCGAAAAGTTGGCTGGTTATGCTTTCTCGCGAGTCTCTTATTAAATTAACTTGCCTTTTGATAAAAAGAGCAGAGGCTTTATCCGTTATATCAGTTAATCCTAGTCCACCATTTTTAGGATCTAAAGTGGCTACTTTAGCAGGTACTCTGAACACTTCACCTCTCCACAAAAAGTTGGTGATTTTAGACATTATTCTCCTCGCTATCATTCTCGGTATTGGAAACAGCTGGGCAGTATAATAAGCCTTAGCAAGGATGCATAAGTTGATATACTGTGTTCTTTGAACTTGGTTCATATATCGAGTTAAATTCTCTACAATGGCTCCTTGCACTTTATCTGCTGCAACTTTCCAATTTAAAGCCGTCATTTTCATAGGGCATGCTGTCAGGGTGATCCCAAGTGTTTTATGTTGTTGGACTAATTTTGCCAACTCGACGTTTATATTATCAAAACCTCTGAGATTTAACATCTTACTTTTTTTTCCGTTTGCATTGGCTCCAGATGCTCTACAGTACGAATCAATCACTGTTGCTAGCGTGGTTACCTCATCATTGTTCCTTATAATGACCCCTATATCGTCGGCATAGGATCTTATAACGGTTTTATTTCCTGATAATGTTAAGCCTTTCAATCTAGCATGGACATGTGGGAGGAAAGGTTCCAGCGAAATGGCGAAGAGCGACATGGGCAGAGGACTTCCTTGAGGAACACCTCGTTGTATTTGCATCGGCCTGGATTGTTGACAATTCACCGCTATCTTAGCGTTTATTCCAGTTGCTATGTTCTTAATCAACTGTATGACCCTATCGTTGAAACCTATTTTCTTCAATGTCTGTATAAGATATTCATGATTTACTACATCGAACGCTTTATAAAAATCTAAAAACAGTAAAGCACACTTTACGTTTGTTACCGAAGTTATAGCAATGATATCCCTGAATTCCGCTAGATTTTGAAAAATGGTTCTGCCTTGCGCACAGTTCTGATGTTGACTAATAATTTTATCTGTAAGGCATGAAATTCTCTTGTTTATTATTCTAGCTATTAATTTATAATCAGAATTCAGCAGTGAAATTGGACGAAAATTATTTAAATCTTTTTTTCCATTATTTTTTGGCACCAGAACAATTTTACTCTCCTTAAACTCAGCCGGAATCATTTTACCCTGAATAACCTCATTTACAATGTCCGTGATTTTCGCACCTACTATTGGCCAGTAACGGATGTAAAACTCTGCTGGCAGACCATCCGGTCCTGGGGATTTTTTTGGTGGTGAGGCGTACAGAGTCTCATACACGTCTTCTTCACTGACAACCTCGAGAAAATTTTCGTTGTCATCTTCTGTCAGCTGTGGGACTAGGATGTCAAGGAATTCTTCCAAGGAAGCATCACTACTTTGATGTACAGAATATAGCTCGCAATAGTAGCGATAAATCTCGTTCATGATATCCTGCTGGGTTCTGAGAGTCGTACCGTGTTTTGTTCGAATTTCATCAATAAAAGTCCTTCTCCCGTTTTTCGTATGCTTCACTAAATGATATAGGGAAGTAATTTCATCTTCTGACACCGAATTTGCCTTCGATTTTATTTTCAACCCTTCCATTTGACTTCTCTTGATATTAAGTAACTTAGCTTTGACTTTTTTGATGTCTGCTATCCGAAGTGAGGAACCTGCTGAGATTTGATCATATAGATCTCTCAAAACGGGATAGTAATACTCTATAGTGCATTTCATTTCCCTTGCGCTCTGGGCACTGTATTGAATAAGAACTTTCTTCAACTTTGGCTTTGCCATTTTAACCCACCAGTCAATAGCAGTGGCATATCTACTACGGGCTCGCAGGCATATTGCCCATGTTTCTTTAATCAGATCTTCTAAATCATGATTTACTAACAAGGAAGTGTTCAAATTCCACTGATTCTTGAATCGGTGAACCGGCTGTTTTTTTAGATTTATGCAAGCTGAGACACTTGAATGGTCTTAAAAGTACGTAGGAATGGTTTCTACTTTTGTCACGGAAGTTTCAAGATTTTTAGAAATATATAGTCTATCAATCCTGCTACGAGATGTTGCCGTGACATAAGTGAATTCAACAGTGGAGGGGTATTTGATTTCCCATATATCTTTTAATTCTAAACCAGTAACTAGTAGTTTTAGTTCACTTGAGAAATTAAAATTAGGTAACTGATCTTTTCGATTTAAAACACAATTAAAATCACCTCCTAGTAATAACTGTCTTGGCGATTTCCTTAACAAGTATATCAGGTCATCTTTGAAGAAACGTGCCCTGTCAGCTCGATGAGAACTTCCTGAAGGGGCGTACAAGTTGATGATAGTCACATCATAGATATTTAGTCCTATTCCCCTTCCGGATTCCAGTCGTTCCACCTCGCTTACTGTAATCCCTTCCCTCACCAAAATAGCTGTTCCAGCACTTGTTTCGGGAGACACATTTATGTAACTGACAAAGCCGGGAATTACCAACTCCGGAACTAGAACTTCTTGTAATAGGGCAATATCAGTCGCGGATTCGTACAAAAATTCCTTAAGGGCCGATAATTTCAAACCGGTCGTGATTTTATTTATGTTTACAGTGGTGACAGAATAAGATTGCGTCATTGTGTTTTCACTATGTAGTTGTTTTGATGAACTAATTTAGTTTCCTTTGTTTCAGGGTTCAGCTAAGCTGTAACAGTTTTCTCGGAAGGCTGAACATGGAATAACACTTCCATCTGTTTATTAGTTACTGTCCCGTTTTTTCCTGCTTCTGATGTTTTCTCTTGTAACGCAAGCAGAATGATTTCCCGGTAAACTTTCTGATTTTTCCTCCAGTGATTCGTGTACGACCGTTTCGGATTGAACATTCTTTGGGCTTGGGTCGCCCCTACCGGATTTTCCCTTCCCTTGGTTACGAGCTACATTCTCATTTGGTTGCGTCGGTATTTTACTTCGCGGCTTATCTGGAGCAGCAGCAGACGCTTTCGCAATTTCGGTTGCCGGCGCCTGCCCTGAGGTGTTGACCGTGATTTCAGTTTGGCCACCACTTCATCGTTCTTTATTAATTTCACTCACTTTCTGATCGAGGGAAACAAATGGAGACTGCAGTTTTGCAACCTCTCCCTGAATTTGTTTATTATGAGATAGATTCTGATCTTTGCAATCGGCTACTGCACCTGTTGTTTCTTGCAAATTAATGCTGTTTACACCCCCTTCATTTTCTGGTACCGTATGTGTATTATCTTTCTATTCATTAGTTTCCATTCGCATTTGGCCTTCAGGTTCCTCTGCCTCCTCATCGCACTGTTTTTGCTTGCGAAGTGAGGGAGTGGGACAAGACAGCTCGTCCTCTGAACAACTATCAGTTATCTCCAGAGGTCCTTTTTTCGGTTGCGTTTCAGTTTCACGAGTAGTGGCAACAGGGTTTCCTTTTGTTGTTAACGGGGGAAATTGACTGTTATCGTGAAGGGACACATCAGTTTGGCCTGCTGCGTTAACATCCTCAACCAGTTGTTCCGGGCTATTCTTTGGTAACAGATCATTTAAGGTAAGCTTCTGACGCTGTATCAAATTACTTTTAAGAACAACAGTTCGCCGCGGACATTCCTGTCTGAAGTGGCCGGTATCGTTACATATATGACATGTAGCTTCCTGACCTGTATAAACAATTTGTGCCTTATACCCACAAACAGTTATGTGGGACGGAATATTCGTCTTAACGTCCATCTCTACACTGCGGACCCCGTTAAAACACTGCAGTTTAAAGCGAGGCGACCATCTATCATTTGCAATTGATTTAACGTCTCCGTAGTTTGAAAGAGCTTCCTTAATCTTATCATTTTCAATTTCAATGGGAAGATTCAAGACACGAACGGTTTTGTAATGAATGTCCGCTCTATAGATGGAAACCTTACTTTTATAACCATTTCTATGCACAAAATCTACTTCATAGCCCCACTTTCGTAACACTTTATCAACAGTCGAAGCACTGATTAACTTGACAAAAACACAGTATTTTTCCTGATCCAGTTGCCAGGTATGAACGGTTTCAGAATTTAGTCCAATTACCTGTGTAATCCAGTCATCTATTTCCAGGGATGTCGGCTGAACAGGACGGGATTCCTTGTCAAACGCAAATACCAGAGTATTCTTCCTGAGGTTTGTAGCCATGGTTAATACAGCGAAGCAATTTCGGTTAAACAAACGAAATTCCACGTAGCAGCAGCAAGACCAGAAAGAGCGATCAGATCACAAGGAACAGGAACGAACACGGAGATTAACGGACGGACAGCACTCGGCGAAGCACAAGTACAGCGATGTAAACACTGAAGTGCAGCGCAACAGTTAACAGCGGCCACTCGCGAGCGCGGCTGAAACGGAACTGCCCCGAGTTCGAGTCTCGGTCGGGCACACAAGTTATGATCTGCCAGGAAGTTTGAAAAGAATGCTTAGTTATGTTAAAATATTTAAATTATGTTCAACTATTATGTGCTATATTTAGGCCATTTCGAATGCAATCTGATGCACCATCTCCTGATACTCCAGCCAGTCTCGGAGGCTCCTGGGATTAACGCAGTCGCCTGCACGTTCGTGCTATCCAGCTCGATCCACGTGCCGCCAAACTTCGCTGAGCTTCCGATCTGATATCCGGGTTGCTTCAGCAATGGTGCCTTCATCGCCAACATCCCGCAGTTTCAGTATGCGTCACTCGCCGTCCGCTAGCCTCACTCGGCTCCTGCGTTGCTATCATCGAAGTGCCGTAACAAAGACTACCAATAATAGAGAATGTTAACTGAATTTTCCGTCGTTGCTTGTCAGAACAAGCCTCGCGGGATTAGGCGAAAGGTCTTATGGCGCTACAGTCATGGACTGTGCGGCTGGTCCCGGCGGAGGTTCGAGTCCTCCCTCGGGCATGGGTATGTGTGTTTGTCCTTAGGATAATTTAGGTTAAGTGGTGTGTAAGCTTAGAGACTGATAACCCCAGCAGTCCCATAAGATTTTTTTTTTTTTAAAAGAAAAAAAATTGGCAGAACATGAGAATAATGTTAAGAAGAGAAACCCTAATGTTCTTCATAATTATACTAGTTTGATCACGAACCAGCGTTTGGCTTCTTAGGCTATCTTCAGGTGACAACTGAATGATGCAAACAGAAATAATGATGTACAAGTTACACAGATATTATTTGTACGGAAAATACAAAAGTTACGTAGAGAGTTTCCACGGGGAAGCGTTACATTTTTTGTCACAGAGAAATTATTACATTAACTAAAAAAAGCAGGAGAGAAGGTTTTTATGTGGAGATAGAACAACTGAAGAGAAATAAGATGAATTTAGAATTTCAACCTATTAATTATAACGAAAACTTAGTTTAACAAAGGGGGGAAAGGAAACTGAGTCCGATTATTTAAGTTGGCATTCCGTCTAATGCGATTGTTGATTTCCAATATTTCCAAGAATATCAAACTGCACATTCTGCTTTTCTTAACAGAATATGAAACTTCACGTTCTGCATCATACGAATGGCTTTCTGTTGAAAGATGACGAACAATAGTAGAATCTTTCTCCCTTTATCTATAGCGCTGTGTGGAGATACATTTAACAGCTGACGAGAAATAAGATGAATTTTCAATTTCATTTATAACAAGAACTTGCTATAACAAAGAGGAAAAGGAAACTGGGTCTGATTATTTAATATTAAGCTGGCATTCTGTGTAATGTGTTTGTTGAAGCCCAGTATTTCCAGTAGCGTTATATTTCTGTTTTTCTCAAAGGATTGTGAAACTGCACATTCTCCATCATACGAATGGTTTTATGTTAAAAGATGAGCAGCAAATGTTGAATCCTTCTTCCTTAATCTCAGCGTCTCTCCTGTTCACGTAGCCTGATTGCCACATCTCTTCCTGATTGACCAATATATTATATTTTTTCACATTGCTTGCAAGTGATTTTATGTGCACCACTCTGTACCAGGGTTAGACATTTGTCTTTACTATTGAATAAAAACTTTATACGCTGCTGTTGTTGCAAAATGGAACTCTGGAGGTGCGAGACTGTAACTTTTTTGCAAGTTTATATGAAATGTTGCCAGTATATGGGCTTTCTATCACGATTTGTAACTACTGAGTTGTTGCTGCTGGCCAACGACAGAAGTGTTGAAATTTTACGTATTTTCTTTTGACGTAGTGTATTATGAATCAGGGCAGAGCTATAGCGATTGCTGGAAGCGATATGTTTGACGGTCTGTAGTTCCGTTTGAAAGGCTGATTCAGATCAGAACTGATATGAGACGATGTACCATCGAATCAAAACGCTGTAAGTTTATGGCTATGTGGATGCTGGGAGCTTGCGGCGTTACCGTATCTGTAGATATGTTTCTTCTATAAATGGTAGGTCAGTGTCTTCTTTTGTTAATATCTATATTAAAATAAATGAAGAACGGCAACAGCTGTTAAATCGTCATTTATTTGAATAAAGGATCATTTAACAGCTGTTGCGGATCTTCATTTATCAAGATGTATTTCGATGGCTGCGGCCGCCCGGAGTATAAAGTATTTTGTAATCTGTATTAAAGCCCACGAAATTTATAGAAGTGCCTCCCAGCTTCATTCTAAATTGAATTTTCTTCAGACTTTGTTGGAACATGGTCCCTAAGAAAACACAGTGATCGATAAAAATTTTTAATAAAACAGTCTGGAGTGCATGTATATTTCTATACTTGGTGATCGTCTTCAGCTTCTTATAAAACCATCACCAGGCCATTTTTTACTCCCTGGAGACAGCAGGAGCTGGTGCCATGAAGTTAGCCGGACTGAAGAGGCGTCTCTAACACTGCCCAGTGTTCCATACGCCACTCCAAGGATCCATGACACCGGCTCCTGTTGTCTCCTAGGAGTAAAAAATTAGTCTGATGATGGTCTTACAGGAGGCTGAAACCAGTCATCAAGTATAGAAAGATATACGCAACTTATCTGCGATCTAGACTGTTTTAGTGGAATAATTTTAAAATGAATTTTCTTATGTTACCAGTTTAAATGTTGTAGTAACGTATCGTGACTAAATAAATATAATTTTGCACTTTGGGAACTGTTTTCATACGTGATATTAGTAAAAATTAAGCCTGTTAAGAAAGTATTCTTAACTCAGAGCTCGCCATGGTACTGGAGACTCAACTGCACAGCTTCCCACACACGTATCTGAGTTGGTGCGCTGCTGGTTCCAGCTTCCATCGATTGTCATCCCGATCGTTGTGAGACGATTTTCAGTGACTGCCTGTCTTCTTCGCATCTTTGGCGGATGGCTATTTAACTGCGGCGCCCGCGCTCTGCTTGGGCTGCAGTTCAGGTATCAGTTGTGTGAGCGGCAGTGCCGTGTAGCGCTGTGGATGTATGCAGCGTGGCGAGTGGCCGAGTCGGTACGACGGACGAGCGTGGGCAGCTTCTGCGGCGTATTTAGCCGGTGGAATGCAAATCCGCTGCCGACGGCGATTGGGATTTCCTTGAGAGTTGAAGGACAGATTGCCTTCGTGTCTGTTACATGTCACTCAAAGTGAATAAACTGGAGTTGTCGAATTGTTCCTTGGTGGGTTCTGTTCATGTTAATTGAATACCCGAGTGCACTGAAAACTATCTTGATTGTTTCAGTTACTTGTTACTGTATTTGATCTGGCCGCCTGATATGTTGACGGCAATTAATGGAGTGCTATCTACGCACAACAAATAGATATGAAGCCGTGCTTAATGCATAGCTAGAAGTCATACCAAGTAGTGCGTAAGTCTTTGCTTGGCGTTCGAGAGCGGGCCGAAATAATTTTCCCTGTTCCCTTTCTCTGTGTTATTATTTTATATTTTAAGAGACCTTACTGGGCAAGTGGTCACGTAGGTTAGTTCTGCTTGGGCTAATTTTGTGGCGTGTATAATTAAAAGTTAATTTATAACCAGTTGGGCAGATATGTTTTGTGCATCTGATGCGCCAGAATGTTGTCTGCCGCTGATGATTTTATGTTTCAGATAATGGGCAGTGGTCGACGCGAGTAAACTCCGATCGGGGTATGACGGTGGAAGAGGGAAATTTAAGGACCTGGATCAGTGTCTATGGTTACGTTGTTAGTGTCCTGCAATTCCATCTTTCCGGTGGGGCGTTGTGGTTTTCCGGAAGCTTAATTGTAGCTCAAAGTTGAGTATAGTTCTACTTCACCTTCTGGTCCGTGAATCTCCTGTATCTGTTAGAATCTTTCGGTCTGCTAGCGTCCATCACTAATTTTCAACGTAGAATTGAAACGGCCCCATTTTAAGACTATTTAATTCTGGGGATGAAATTTATGTGAACCTCGTACCTGTAAATAATACTAAAGAGAAGCCTAGTTGAGTATATTAATCTGATAATACTTTAAATTGGTTAGAATTGATCAGTCCATGGAAGATGTCTTAGTTGCTGGAAGTAGTTTTAGAATTTGAAATGAGTTATGTGAAAGCCAGTTTCTATGTAAGTCATCAAGCATGTTTAAAAGGTTTGTGTGATTCCGTTATGTCAGTTAAATTTGATGTCCGCCCCCGGTAGCTGAGTGGTTGGTTCAAGCCTTCCCTCGAATGAAAAATTTATTGCCGCCACGGTAGCTCGGCGTGTTCGGTCAGAGAGCCGGGTGGCCTCTGTAATAAAAAACTGAGTGGAAGGATCAACCACCGAACTTGAACAGGATGTCTTGCGACGTCCGCAACGACCAAACACAACGATAAAAAAAATAAAAAAAAGTGGGCTGCGCGACAGAATGTCAATCCTAAGGGCTCGGGTTCGATTCCTGGCTGGGTCGGAGATTTTCTCCGCTCAGGGACTGGGTGTTGTGTCGTCCTAATCATCATCATTTTATCCCCATCGACGCGCAGGTCGCCGAAGTGGCGTCAAATCAAGAGACTTGCACACGGCGAACGGTCTACCCGACGGGAGGCCCTAGTCACACGACATTTATTTTAGTTAAATTTGATTAATGGTGGTTTTATGAACATTGTTTTAAATAGTGAAAATTGGTTGAGTAAAATTTGAAAGATCTGTGTCTATCGGACTTAAATGCCTTAATGTTTTAATCTGAGTTATGCTGGTGGGTCGGTAGGGCAGGTGCCTTTTATTATAATCGTTGTTACTGTTAATTTCATAAAGAGCATACGTTTGTAATAAAGAAGTGTATCGCAACTACAAACTGGTTATGTGTTTAATTTCTATGTGTCTAAAGGAATCACACATCGGTATCACTTCTGTAAGAAGCAGCCATCCTACACTACTGGTGGCGGCCCTATAGAGCTTAAGGTTTAAGTTTCAAATTTCACACAGTTCTGTGAGATGATTCTAGTGACACGCTTGTCTGATGTGCTAAATGGCGCAACATACCACGTACCACAATACAGAATACACGTTAAAATGTGTACACCATGTGAGAAGTTTTCGAAATACATCTTCTGCAAGATTTAAGAGTAAGATATTTGCATTAACGAAGAATGGATGAAACATTAAATGGTTCAAAAATAAACCTAAATACAGATGAAGAGTAAAGGGAAATTACTGATATATTAATAAAAGTCAACTGAAGAGACTACAAGAAAAAGGAAGAGACATAAGAACAAAAGAAGTCTCGCTGTCTTAGAAAAGATGATTAGGAGAAATATGCTTGGGTAATTTATCTCAATGAAAGGAAGGTAGAAGATCACATTGACGGTAATAGAAATGGCAAGAAGAAAAATTTGTAGCAGCCCACTCAGATGTGAGTTTAGGTCTAGTGTCCTTAGAGAAACTGGAAGATGCAATAGGGTCCATGAGAAATAGAGAAATAGAAAGTGGCCTGGACAATACCAAATAAATTCAGAGCTTATTAAATTTTAAGATTAGGCATCTAAATTTTACAAATCTGTGATGGAAAACTGTTCATGTTTCAGTAGACTGCGTGAGCTTAGAAGTCTTACATGTATCTAAAAATGGTGCCCAGAATGATTGCAGTAGCTATAAAGGTATAAGCCTCCCAAGCTGTTGGCAGAACATATATGCAAAGATACTTTCCAAAAGCTTATATGCTTTAACAAAGACTTTTCTGATAGATGAAAACATGGTATTAGATCTGGAAGATCATGTATGGATTGTGTTTTCTCCGTAAACCAGATAATTGCAAAGCATAGAGAATTTAATCACCCGCCATATACAGGGTGGTCCATTGATCGTGACCGGGCCAAATATCTCACGATATAAGCGTTAAAGGAAAAACTGCAAAGAACGAAACTTGTCTAGCTTGAAGGGGGAAACCAGATGGCGCTATGGTTGGCCCGCTAGATGGCGTTGCCATAGGTCAAACGGTTAACTGCGTTTTTTAAAATAGGAACCCCCATTTTTATTACATACTCGTGTAGTACGTAAATAAATATGAATGTTTTAGTTGGACCACTTTTTTCGCTTTGTGATAGATGGCGCTGTAATGGTCACAAACATATGGCTCACAATTTTAGACGAACAGTTGTTAACAGGTAGGTTTTTTAAATTAAAATACAGAACATAAGTACATTTGAACATTTTATTTCGGTTGCTCCAATGTGATACATGTACCTTTGTGAACTTATCATTTCTGAGAACGCATGCTGTTACAGCGTGATTACGTGTAAATACCACATTAATGCCATAAATGATGTCCGTCAAACTCAATGGATTTGGCAATACGTGTAACGACATTCCCCTCAACAGCGAGTAGTTCGCCTTTCGTAATGTTCCCACATGCATTGACAATGCGCTGACGCATGTTGTCAGGCGTTGTCGGTGGATCACGATAGCAAATATCCTTCAACTTTCCCCACAGAACGAAATCCGGGGACGTCAGATCCGGTGAACGTGCGGGCCATGGTATGGTGCTTCGACGACCAATCCACCTGTCATGAAATGTGCTATTCAATACCGCTTCAACCGTATGCGAGCTATGTGCCGGACATCCATCATGTTGGAGGTACATCGCCATTCTGTAATGCAGTGAAACATCTTCTAGTAACATCGGTAGAATATTACGTAGGAAATACGTTGCACCATTTAGATTGCCATCGATAAAATGGGGGCCAATTATCCTGTGTTCAAATGTTCAAATGTGTGTGAAATCTTATGGGACTTAACTGCTAAGATCATCAGTCCCTAAGCTTACACACTACTTAAACTAAAGTATCCTAAGGACAAAAACACACATCCATGCCCGAGGGAGGACTCGAACCTCTGACGGGACCACCCGCACAGTCCACAACAGCAGCGCTTCAGAACGCTCGGCTCATCCCGCGCGGCCCAACTATCCTTCCTCCCATAATGCCGCACCATACATTAACCCGCCAAGGTCGCTGATGTTCCACTTGTCGCTGCCATCGTGGATTTTCCGTTGCCTAATAGAGCATATTATGCCGGTTTATGTTACCGCTGTTGGTGAATGACGCTTCGTTGCTAAATAGAACGCGTGCAAAAAATCTGTCATCGTCCCGTAATTTCTCTTGTGCCCAATGGCAGAACTATACACGAGGTTCAAAGTCGTCGCCATGCAATTCCTGGTGCACAGAAATACGGTACAGGTGCAGTCGATGTTGCTGTAGCATTCTCAACACCGGTGTTGTTGAGATTGCCGATTCTCGAGCAATTTGTCTGCTACTGATGTGCGGATTAGCCGCGACAGCAGCTAAAACACCTACTTGGGCATCATCATTTGTTGAAGGTCGTGGTTGACGTTTCACATATGGCTGAACACTTCCTGTTTCCTTAAATAACGTAGCCGGCCGAGGTGGTCTAGCGGTTCTAGGCACGCAGTCCGGAACCGCGCGACTGCTACGGTCGCAGGTTCGAATCCTGCCTCGGGCATGGATGTGTGTGATGTCCTTAGGTTAGTTTGGTTTAAGTAGTTCTAAGTTCTAGGGGACTGATGACCACAGTAGTTAAGTCCCATAGTGCTCAGAGCCATTTGAACCATTTTTTTGAACCTTAAATAACGTAACTATCCGGCGAACGGTCCGGCCACTTGGATGATGTCGTCCAGGATACCGAGCAGCATACATAGCACACGCCCGTTGGGCATTTTGCTCACGATAGCCATACATCAACACGATATCGACCTTTTCCGCAATTGGTAAACGGTCCATTTTAACACGGGTAATGTATCACGAAGCAAATACCGTCCCCCGACCTATGGCAGCGCCATCTAGCGGGCCAACCATAGCGCCATCTGGTTTCCCCCTTCAAGCTAGACAAGTTTCGTTCTTTGTAGTTTTTTCATTTGACGCTTACTTCATGAGATATTTGGCTCGGTCACTATCAATGGACCACCCTGTATAACTATTGTGGTTATGAAAAGGTCTTCCATCGGCTGGTCAGATCTAAGTTAAGGGAAACTTTAGGACAGTATGTCGTACCTGAGCATTTAATAATGTCGAACTACTTTGTATAGTGATAAAAATATTGAGATACGTGTCGCCTCAACGATTAGCGCAGGAACGAGAAGAAACATCCAAGGAGTCAGAAGTGGTTCTCCTTTTGCATCCACAAAAACATTGTCAATAAATGGTGGTAAAAGAATATATATCCACCTCGAAGTATAGTTTTTAACTCATTCCTTTTTTGATATGAGCGAGTTATAAGTGCGGATACACAATGGGACATACAATGCCAAAACAATATAATTTGATCATATTCACAAGGAAAACTAAAGTTTTAGTCTTTTGTGAAAAAGAGCACCTTAGAGCTAAAATCATGACCGAGCATTACATTTTGTATCAAGTCTATATATTCAATTACTTCGGCTCTGATATCTCTTATGCTTACGACAGTTATCTTGAGAATAGACTACAAACTACAGTAATTAAATTCTATAATGCTTTGACTACCTTTAGTGCTCTGTGGATCTGAAGCACTGACTTCAACTATCAACAAATTAAATAGAACTGAAGCAGCAGAATTAAGACTTCTAAGACCTTTGGCGCGATATAAATTAGATGATCATAGGAGGATTAATGAGATAAGAAAGGAGCTCTAAATTCTAGGAATAGTACAAAAATTCAACACTACAGAAAGGATTATCATCATCATCTGCTACATATGGATCATAGTCGGATACCAAAGAAAATCTGTGACTACAGGCCCAAAGTTGAAGAAGGGTAGGCCGACCACGAAGAAGATCAGCTTTAAATTACCTGGTTTCAGAACAGGTAAATGTGTCTAACTGGAAATTGCACGTCCTGATGATATTACATACCATCATTACTCTACTTTTCTATGCAACAAATACTTTGCCCTTCTTACACCTTCGTTGCTGAGCTATCTGAGGATGCTTCAGTCCTTACTGTATCATAGATGTGCAGGGTGCCCCCCCCCCCTCCCAGCAGACACCTCATATATTGCCGAAACGAAACAAAAAGTGAAAAATGCGATTGGCCAGGGATGCATTTATGTCATGGGCTCACTTGTGGGCAGAACCAGTGAATGTAAACTGTAAACAAACATCACTTTCAATACAAAATTATTGTTTTAATGGAATATGTATGTTTTTTTACGTGAAGGAAACCCGCATTACGGCATTACAGGATTAAGGCAGAAACTGTGGCACGGTTTCCATTTGTAGTCTAAGCATTCAAGAGGCTATAAGATTTAGACTAGTGAAACAAAGTCTGACACTATAATTGTATTTTTAATTTTCATTTCGGTAGAAAAAGCATGTATGTGCTGTTAAAAAAAAGTAGCTTGGTGTTGAAAGTGATGTTTGTTTACATTTGTGGACTGTGCATTCCTGCCCACGGGTGAGCCCCTGGTACACTACATCCCTGGTGAATTGCCATTTCACATTCTGTTTCATTTTGAAAATGCATGAAATGGTAAAATCAGATTTGACACCCTGCGTATTGAGAGGACTGTATATCAAGGGATTCATGCAGAGAGCCTTCAGTAGAGGTCTGTGCACAAAATAGTGGGGACCATAGAACTCGAGCATTTTCATGTGTGACTGGATATTTCCACCACGCAGTCCTTGCGGGTCGCCAAATTGGCTGATGTTATTGGATTATTCTCTACTTTTACAGTGAACACGAACACTTGTTTACTATGAAGTTAAAAACTTCTGGGTTATTAGGCCGCGTCATGTTTCTTCTAAAATGTTCGACATTTCGACCCCTCTGCTGGGATCTTCCTCAGGATCTTTTGGTGTCCACTACTGCTAGAACACTGTCTAAGACGAGAGCCGCGTCCACTTATAAAGGGGGAGTTTTCTGGCGTTCGTGCTGGAGAAGTGATGGCACTGGTTAAAATTCACATGGCTACCATTGGTGGGCCAAAGTCATAGGCTAATATTCCCTCTCTGATGCAGAAGAAGGGGCGTCTAGCAGTAGTGGACACCAAAAGATCCTGAGGAAGATCCCAGCAGAGAAACATGACGCGGCCTAATAACTCTGAAGATTTTAACTTCAGTGACAACGGTCACGAAAGCCTGCAGACTTGTTTACTATATTTATTAAAGTACTTCTTATGGTGTCGTCATTCCGGATAATGCTGGTTATTAACAGATGTTAACTGCATATCAAGAAAGAAGCCATAGAAAAATATGCGGAATAGTGGTAGTCATCACGTACGTTTTCCTGTTCGTGAGGCCACTAGAACTGAACGAGATCTTGACGATGCCTGACTAAATGTACTATATACCTTCAACTACCCAGATATGCCGAGTAACAACAGTACTCCCATAATGAAGGTAATGCAAACGGTAGTTTTGTCACAGCAGTATGTACTTTCGCTGAACTTTCTCTCGATGCCAGCACACACCGAGACCTACAACAAAATGAGAAAATGGATCACTTCAAGAAGGACACAAAACACAACAATCACTTGCTTATCCCTACTGTAATACGAGGTGTCCTGGAATATGCAACATTAGTAAATAAAAATGGCAATAGCAAATCATGTTCCTGATATTTTTATATCCAATATCTAATATTATTGCTGTATGATGTTTTACATTGAAATGTACATCGGTGAATGAAATAGCCTACTGAAAATATAGTAGATGAATTTTATTATAAAATTTCCCTCACGTATTATTTGTAAAGTTACCTCTAATTTTCAAGCACTTGCTTGTTTCTTTCTTGTGCGGGTTGGGATGCGTTTTGAGCACGAATTGGCACAGAAAACTCCCTGTAAACCGTGTTGTTATTATTGTGTCTGTTGGGATGGCCAACGAGCGCAGAGTGTGCGACTGGTTCGCTTCCCGTGCCCCACGCGCTCCGCTCCCCTGTGCGGCGGCTTGCAGCCCCGCGCAGGGGTCGGGTTGCTAGGCAACGCTCCCTACCCAGCCGCTGCGCCGCGTCGATGGCTGCCAACAGTAGGGTCGCCTGCGAGCAATTAAACCCCCCGTGCTTCTCCGGCACTGCAGCCAACTTCTTCAAATAAACTGCCACCTGCTTGTTGCCCGAATAAGCCACACGTCTTAGACTCGGCGTGCAACTGCAGCCTGTTTTTACACTTATTTCAGCGAGACAGATCGAGCAGGTCCAAAAGATGATTCGTCGGAAATACCACACTCCTCATAGCGAGAGTGTTAAATCAAAGATTTAAATAGCGATTTCAGAAACCTACAAATGACAATTTTTCCTACGAATTTTATCTATCACCTATCATTTCTTTGACATCTGTAAATGTTTGCTAAGGTGGTAAATGCTGAGTTGCTCCGTGGTTCAGCACCCACGTTCGTGGTGTGGAGCCATGGTGAAGAACAGCTCGGTGACTTCCTAAGGCACTTGAACAGCCTCCATGCCAACATAACATTTACCATGGAAGTAGAAAAAGACAAGAAACTGCCATTTCTAGATGTGCTGGTCACAAGGGACGGCGAAAACCTGGGACACAGCGTGTATCGAAAACCGACACACACGGACCGATACCTGCACAAACTGTCAAACCACCACCGGAGCCAGAAAAGAGGCATTATTAGTACGCTCGTAACGAGAGCAGGACGAATATGTGAGCCGCAACACCTCAAACGAGAAATGCAACACCTGGAAACTGTTCTGAGGAGCAATGGGTACTCCACAAATTACATTAGAAGTGTAACAGAGCCAAACACTCGGCGAAGTAAGGAACCAGAAAAAGAAATGTCGGGTACGGCCTTTCTGCCATACATTCCCAGAGTGACGGACAAAATCGGCCGTATATTGCGCAAACATGGCGTAAAGACGATTTTCAAACCGACAAGGAAGATCAAAGAGTGTCTTAGATCGGCGAAGGAGAAAAGAGACCCACTTGCAATGTCGGGAATATACCGTATACCATGCACATGCGGAAAAGTTTATGTCGGAATGACTGGACGATCCATTAACACCAGGATCAAAGAGCATAAGCGACATTGCAGGTTGGGGCAGGTGGAGAAATCGGCCGTGGCAGAGCACGCACTGAATGAGACCGACCACGTAATAAAATTCGCCGACACGGAAGTTCTGGCTGTGGAAAAGCACTATCACACGCGCTTGTTTAGTGAAGCTGTAGAAATACAAAAACACGCGAACAGTTTCAACAAGAAAGAGGAAAGCCTTAAGGTAAATGGATCCTGGCTTCCCGTACTGCAGCGAACGATCGTCGCAGGTAGCAAGAGGAAATGACCGCGGAGAAGCCCTCGGACGTTGGCGCGCCAGGTACATATAGTCTGCGGCCGCGAGCTCGGCTCCAGTTCACCACCGGCAATGGAGGGTGAAGCTTTGACAATGCCAGCCACTCGTGCTGGCGAAACGTCAGAAAAATCATTAGATGAACGTCGGCCGAAGAACCCGAGACAGAAGCCAATAGGCAGTTTGTCAACAAGTGGCCACGAAAGGCTTAACAATTTTGACTTCGTTTTTGCCTCTCTTCAAACTGTGTATTGAATTTACACGCCTTAGACGTTTTGTGGTCCACGGGTACTTCCTTGTAACTTCTTCGCAAATTATTTTTACTGCACCTACTCGGTCTAATTAGGTGTTGTGAGAGAAAAACAATCAAACAGAAGGTAAGTGTTGACAAGTGACTTGTGTAGAAAATTATGGAAACTTTCCCTCAACTCAATGTGTACCATCTGATAACAACTTAATAGTATGCGGTTTATTACCTTGTGAGGCAGAGGAGTTCAATCTGCCACCTATTTTAGCTTTCGCCTCTGTACGAGCTTGCTGACTTTCGGATCAGTCTTGCGATTAATTCCGTTCGTTGTGAAAGTAATTTCGGACGTAGGACAATAGTTTTCACTTTGTCGCTAGACGCACGTAAATTCTCGACACTTAGGTGAGACACTTCAGAGGACAAAACACTTTCCATTTAGCTCTCCCACTTCGACGGCGTTCCAGTACCCAATTTCTCCACACAATTTCTATGATAACTGAAGTAACAGGTAGTTAAAGGGACACGCCTTAGGTCGATGTGAATGGGCGCCGTACAATGCGATTTCGTATCGATTAACTTTTTTGAACTGCTTTGCTTTTTGTAATCCCCGGTCCACTTGGAGTATGTCGTGACTAAGAGGTAACAATCCTCTCTCAATGCATTAGGGACATTGTAATGGCTTTTAACCTGAGGCTTTACCCGATGTGCTCCTATCCAACAAAAAACGGAGCATACTGCAGACGTCAGCAATCTCGTTTTCGGCGGCCCGGGGTCTTTCTGCCTATTGGACTGACTTGCCTTAGTAAATTTCTTATAACTACGGCATGCCCTGAAGGGACGTATAATTCAGTCCACCCTAGAGAAGCTGATTGAAAGACAGGTTTTTACCATACGTGTCACCAGGGTGCATAAAATGTACAGTTTCCTGCTGCAAAGAGATCTCTTTACAGCTGTGTTAACTGATACTACTAAAAACAATAAAATATTTCCTGTGTCGTATTTCCATTTTAACAATAGATATGCCGCTAAAAAATCCAGAATTCTACACGTAAAAAGACATATTTGCTCATGGTGTGGACCATCACCTTCACGTACGTAGCACAGTATATTATCAATAGCAGCCAGTTTAAGAACAGAACTCCCGACCAGCTGTTTAAAAGCCTCATCTTTTACCAGTCAATAACAAGCTGTTAGGTTCATACTATGGCTATTAGTTTTCCGTGCTCGCTCAATAGTACACAGTTTGATTGACAGTCAGTTACTTCGGTGTGTCGACTACACAGTGCGCCACACGGAATTGATTTGCCCATCGAATGGAAGTCACACAACTCTTTCAAATTCTCATAATTCCCGTTGTTTGAACTATATGTCGTCATTTTCCGAAATTTTGTCAGCGAAAATAAATTACATTTTTTTAACATTATGTGTAGTCAACATTCCGAAATTGTTGAATATTTATGAGCAGTGTAGTACTGACAGAACACACAAAAATAATAACCATCATGTGCACTTTACAACAGTTTATTGATTGGTAAATGCATACAGCCATACGGATAACATGCCTGTCATCTCAACTGCTAGTGATACGAGGCCGTTGGGATCCAGCACGGCGTTCCGTATTACCCTCCTGAACCCACCGATTCCATATTCTGCTAACAGTCATTGAATCTCGACCAACGCGAGCAGCAATGTCGCGATACGATAAATCGTAATCGCGTTAGGCTACAATCCGACCTTTATCAAAGTCGGAAACGTGATGGTACGCATTTCTCCTCCTTACACGAGGCATCACAACAACGTTTCACGAGGCAACGCCGGTCAACTGCTGTTTGTGTATGAGAAATCGGTTGGAAAATTTCCTGATGTCAGCACGTTGTAGGTGTCGCCACCGGCGCCAACCTTGTGTGAATGCTCTGAAAAGCTATTCATCACAGCATCTTCTTCCTGTCGGTTAAATTTCGCGTCTGTAGCACGTCATCTTCGTGGTGTAGCAATTTTAATGGCCAGTAGTGTATGTATTTTGACGTCAAGTATTGTGTGTTCGGGTGGATTTAGTAGCGACAGGTGTACTGCTAAAATGACAATAAAGCACAGACATCTCAAGCAAGAATTTTTTTCATTCAGTAGCTTCAGTTAGACCTGTTATAAAGAAACCTCTCTGTAGATCACGCTAATAAAGCAAGTGCAAATCTCTCTCCCGTCCAGAATGCGCCATAGTTCTCGTTTCTGACTGGCAGTAACACACAGCTTTTCGCTGACAGCACGGTTCTTTCCCTTCTTAATCAATCCCCATCTCCGAATTTACTATAGTTATTTTCCAATCTTAGCTTTCTTCGAAAACAAACAAACTGAAAATAATCTCAGCTTTAATAGCCGCAAGTACAGAAGAAAATACTTTGCTTCCAGACTTCTTAAACAGACTACTTTACATTAAGCATATCATATCATGTACGTTACTCAATGCTCGATTACACAATATGATCACACGATCGTTCATCAATAATTACACTCATGCTGCACTTACTCTCACACTGGAATGAAAGTAACAATGTCAAACAACTGATTCTTCTAACTACTGTTTGAAAACAGATGCGTCACGCATCTTCACAGTTATAAAGAGAATAGTGTCTGATTAACTATGTGTTTAATTCAGTTTAGTTTAAACCATCCTCTGACGTACTTACATAAACATTTTAATGTCTCACGATGAAGCTTTTAATGGGAAGTCATAAAATTTAGTTCATGTTGTTGTTGTTGTAGTCTTCAGTCCGAAAACTAGTTTGATGCAGCTCTCCATCTTACTATCTCTTGTGCAAGCCTCTTCATCTCCGAATAACCACTGAACCCACATTCTTGTGAACTACCTGCTGTATTCATCTCCCGGTTTGCTTCTACCATTTTTAGCCCCCACACTATATTGGTGATCCCTTGACGTCTCAGAATGTACTATCAACTGATCCCTTCTTTTAGTCAGGTTGTGCCACAAATTTCTTTTTTCCCAATTATGTTCATTACCTCCTCATTAGTTATCCACCCATCTAATCTTCAGCATTCTTCTGTAGCACCACATTTCAAAAGCTTTCATTCTCTTTTGTCTGAACTGTTTATTGATCATGTTTCACATCTCTACATGGCTACACTCCATACAAATACTTTCAGAAAATATTTCCTAACACTTAAACCTATATTCGATGTTAACAAATTTCTCTTCTTCAGAAACGCTTTTCTTGCCATTTCCAGTCTGCATTTCATATCCTTTCTACTTTGGCCATCATCATTATTTTGATGCCCAAATGGTAGAATTAATCTGCTACTTTAAGTGTCTCACTTCATAATCTAATTCTCTCAATATTGACTGGTTTAATGTTTTGTTGGTGTTCATTTCTATCCTACTTTCAAGACAGTGTCCAGTCCGTTCAACTTCTCTTCTAAGTCCTTTGCAGTGTCTGACAAAATTACCATGTCATCGGCAAAAATTAAAGTTTTTTCTTCATCTTCCTGAACTTTAATTCCTACTGATTGCTCAATGTAGAGACTGAATAACACCGGGGATAGGCTACAATCCTGTCTCACGCCCTTCTCGACCACAGTTTCCCGTTTATGTCCCTCGATTCTAATAACTGCTGTCTGCTTTCTGTACAATTTGTAAATAGCTTTTCACTCCCTGTATTCTACCCCTGTGAATTTCAGAATTTCCAAGAGAATATTCCAGTCAACATACTCATAAGCTTTCTCTAAGTCTACAAAAGCTACAAAAGTAGGTTTGCCTTTCCTTAAATTATCTTCTAAGATAAGTAGTCATGTCAGTATTACTAAGATAAGTAGTCATGTCAGTATTGTAGGTTTAACCTTAAACTACCCTACACGTGCCTCCTGGGTGGTGCTAATTGAGCATCAGTGATTACAGGCAGCCAGACTATCCATAGGATCTCCAGGCAATGACATATCAACTAAATAGCAGAAACAGTTCTTTTCAGAGCTCATTAAGAAGAAAAATTGGACCAACTATCAGACTACTCCAACTGAATATCGAAACCATTAGCAAGGGAAAGTGTGACTACCTGTCAAAATTTTTGCTGGACAACAATATCGATGTCGTCGCCATTCAGGAAACTCGTGTTTCCAGCGAAGAAATATTCCCAAGCTGAGGTCGAATTCCTGGATATTCTGCACTTGGTCTAACTTACCACGAGGTGTGTGGAATTGCTACGTATGTCCGAAACAACATAAACGAAGCTTCACTGATTTCTGTAAGTGTGGAGGCAGATATACATACAGTTGTCATACAATTGCACGGCATTACTATTACAAATGTTTACAAAACACCCAAAACAACATGGCCCGATTTTGTCCCACACACAGCAGAACATCCTGCAATTTACATAGGAGACTTCAATAGTCACCACGAACTTTGGAAGTACTCTCAACATGATGAAAATGGGAGCATGCTTGCAGAATGGGTCGAAGAGAATAATGTTCATCTAGTGTTTGATGCCAAAGATCAAAGCACTTTCAGGACAGCTGCTTGGGACAAAGGTTCAAATCCTGACTTTTGCTTTGTTAGCTGCCACGAAACTGGCTTTCCCATCAACATCACAAGGAAAGTGATAGATGCCTTTCCTCACAGCCAACACAGACCTGTAATAATACAAATTGGCTGCATGGTTCCTGTCATACGATCAGCTCCGCATGCTCGATGGAATTTCCAGAAAGCTGACTGGATGAAGTTTTCAACGGAAATGGGTAAGACCATTCGATGGATACCTCCATCACATAACAACTATCAACGCTTCATTGGTGCAGTAACAGCAACAGCTAAAAAGTGTATGCCAAGAGGATACCGAAAAGAATATGTTCCTGGATGGAATGATGAAAGTGAAACACTGTACCAACACTTCCAGCAAAGTGGTGACCCAGAGATTGCTACGGAACTATTGTCCAGCTTGGACATGTCTCGCAGGCAGAAATAGGCAGAAACATTCGAAAATATGGACTTCACCCACTCAAGCAGGAAAGCATGGAGTCTTCTGAGAAAACTGGAAGGAATTGCACCAACATGTAGAAAAAATTCCGAAGTAACACCAGACCAAATTGCTTCCCACATCATTACTACCTCAACAGTACCTCCTGCCAAGAAACATTTAAGACACATCAGACGACAGCTTCGTGACCTGAAAAAGAAGGCATCTCCCTCATCTGAGTATACCCATCCCTTCACAGTTTCAGACATTGACTCTGGACTGAAGGACCTCAGACCTCTTAAGGCGCCTGGATTCGATGGTATCCATCCAGAATTCCTGACCCATATTGGAGGAAAAGCTAAGAAATGGCTGGCAGAATTCTTCACTGACATCCTGCTGACTGGTCAACTTCCATTGGAGTTTAAAAAGGCGAAAATAATATCTGTTCTGAAACCTGGCAAACCCAGCAACAAGGTAGAAAACTATCGCCCCATTGCCCTACTTAGCTGCTGCTACAAGGTTTTTGAAAGGCTAATATATAACAGAATAAGTAGCGCTATCATAGAGAACGTTCCAGTTGATCAGGCAGGCTTCAGACCAGGGCGTAGCTGCTGCGACCAAGTATTGTCTCTCACATCCTTCATAGAGTCAGGACACCAAATGAAGCAGAAAACATCTGTGGCATTTGTTGATCTAACTGCCACCTTTGACACTGTGTGGAGGGAAGGCCTTATCTACAAATTTCTCCGCATCATACCCTGAAGAACAATGGCTCGACTGATTAACAGCATGCTAAGTGATCGGAAGTTCCAGGTAATCACTGGAAGCAACATAAGTAAGGAGAGGAAGCTGAACAACGGATTGCCTCAAGGATCAGTTCTTTCACCCTTATTGTTCAACCTATATCTATCTGATGTACCTAACACTTCGTCCAGAAAATACTGCTATGCTGATGACCTGGCTCTAGCCGTAAGACACCAGGAAATGAAGACAACAGAAGAGATTCTAGCCAATGACCTGCCTGCATTAGATAATTACTTCAAAATCTGGAGACTCCAACTCAGTCTGAGTAAAACAGAAGTGTGTTTCTTCCATCTAAATAATCGGTTGGTGAACTTGAAACTGGAAGTAAGTTTCAGAGACAGAATTCTTCGTCATAATTGGAACCCAAAATATCTTGGTGTCATCCTGGATCGTACAGTATGCTTCAAACAACACCTTCTTAACTTAGCTCAAAAGTTGAGGACTCGAAACAACATCCTCCATAAGCAATGCGGAACTACCTGGGGATCTTCAGCAACCACCCTGCGATCTTCAACTCTGGGTTGGTGTACTCAAGTGCTGAGTATTGTGCACCTGTTTGGATGAACAGTCATCATACAAGGCTTGTTGATACCCAGCTGAATACGACAAAGCGCATAATATCTGGCACAATCAGATCTACTCTAGTTTATTGGCGTCCACTATTAACCGGTGTAATGCCTCCTGATCTACGCAGATGTACTGCCCTTATGAGAGAATTCCACAAGATCTCCAGGAATTCTAACCTACCCGTACATAGCGACCTGCCACTTTTAAATCGCGAGAGACTCAAATCAAGCCATCCAACTTTGTGCGATGCTGCTGACATGGTTGCTAAGGATTTCAAACGTATTGAAGAATGGAAAGGTTGGTGGGAAGCAGTGACAGATGTGTACCTGCATAACATCTTCTCAGGTGCTAAACTTCCAAGTGGATTCGACCTACCACGCAAGACCTGGACTACTCTCAACAGAATTTGTACCGGCCATGGCCGATGCAGGGATGCTCTCTTTAAGTGGAAGAAGCTGCCTGATCCAGGCTGTGACTGCTGGATTCCATACCAGACTGTTCACCACATTGTCAGTGAATGCAGGATTCGAGCCTATCACGGCGCCAAAGAGGACTTCCTGCTAGCAACTCCAGATGCAGTGCGCTGGAGTGAAGGACTGGATACTCAGTTGTAAAGACAAACTTAAGTTTCTTGTGTGTCAATATGCACATATGTATATGTAATTTAATTTCATGATATGTCTGTATTAGCCATACGCTACATAAATAAATGTCAGTATTGTCTCGCGTGTTCCTACATTTCTCTGGAATCCAAACTGATCATCCCGAAGATTGGCGTCTACCAGTTTTTCCATTCTCCTATAAAGATTTAGTCTTAGTATTTTGAAATCATGGATTGTTAAAGTGATAGTTAATATTCACACCATGTAACAACTCTTTTCCTTGTAACTGGAATTATTACATTCTTCTTGAAGTCTGACGATATTTCGCATGTATTATACATCTTGCAGAACGGATGGAATATTTTTGTCATGGCTGGATCTCCCAAGGCTGTCAGTAGTTCTGACGGAAAGTCGTCTACTCCCGGGCCTCTTTTCGACTTGGATCGTTAAGTGCTCGGTCAAATTCTCCTCGCAGTATCATTTCTCTCATCAACATTTTCAGCATTGTCAAATGCTTTCTCTAAGACTACAAATGCTGTAAACATTGGTTTACCTTTCCTTAACCTATCTTCTATGGTAAGTCGTAAGGTCAGTATTGCCTTATTTCTCGGAACCCAATCTGGTCTTTCCGAAGGACAGCTTGTACCACTTTTTCCATTCCTCTCTAAAGAATTTGTCTCATATTTTGCAGTCATGGTTTGTTAAACTGATAGTGAATATTCACACCAGTCAGCAACTGCTTTCTTTGGAATTATTACATTCTTCTTGAATGCCGACGGTATACTGCCTGTGTTATTCATCTTGCACACATGATGGAAGAGTTTTCTCATAGCTGACTTTCCCAAGGTTATAAATAGTTCTGATGGAGTGCCGTCCACTCCCGGGCGCTCTTCCAAATTCTTCTCGCAGTATCAAGTCTCCCATCTCATCTCCATCTACACAATCTTCCATTTCTATAATATTGCCTTCAAATTCGTCTCCCTTGTACAGACCATCTGTCTACTCCATACACCTTCCAGATTTCCCTTCTTTGCTTAGGACTCCTTTCCACCTGAACGCTTGATATTCGTAAGCAGTTTCTCTTTCCTCAAAAGGCCTCTTTTATTTCAAGAAAAGGAGCTAAACATCTTTCCCCCAGCGAAATATGCTTCTAAAGTCCTCTAGCGTTTCTTGCGTACCCATTTCGCATTTTCTGTTTATCTCATTTTTTACACGTTTGTATTCCCTTTCACCTACTTCGTTTGCTGCATTTTTATATTTTCGCCATTCTTCAGTTAAATATCTCCTGTGTTATCCAAGGATTTCTGCTTTAACTTGACTTTTTACCTATTTGTTCCTCTGTCGCCTTCACTGTTTCATCCCTCAAAGCTACCAATTCATCTTCTACTGTTTTCCTTTACCCTGCTTTAGTCAATCGTTACTGAATGCTCCCTCCGAAACTCTCAATAACGTCTAGTTCTTTCAACTTATCCAAGTCCCACCTCATTAATGCCCCACCATTATCCAACTTCTTCAGTTCTGATATACAATTCACAACCAGGAAGTTGTGGTCCTGCCCCCACATTTCAAATATAGAACTGAAACTCGAACAGTAGTTAACTGTTGTTATTCCGAAAGGGAACACAAAATTTCATGGCGAGTAGTGTATGGGAAATGACTTTATTAATTCATAGGTTGTTGTGTGACTTTAATGATCTGCGTAGCGTACAAGCGCTTGTCTGTGACTGCAACCAACAGGCGACAAGAGAGCTGACAGACATGTGGTAAACACCTCAGCACGAGAACACGTTTTGCATGGTAGACCAGTCAACGAACTCAAAAGAAAAGTCGACTGGGTAAAAATTTTTGTAGTTGCAAATTTTTTTTCAGCGGTAGGGAGGAGTCTCATGAACAACATACTAAAAATCACTATTAAGGTGTGGGCATGGGTGGGGAGCGTGTAAAGGTCACATTTTTAGGTTTGTCTTAAATATGTCGAAAATCGCGGCATATAGCGAATATATTTCCCAGTACAAAATTAAACGACATTAAACTTCTTACAAACAACTGTCCGTTTCATTTTTTCTCTCGGCCTAATAGTTTGTGGGGAAGTTGTTGAGCTTCAGATGTTTCAGCACAAGTCCAAAAATGCATTACATCAGAATACCGTTCCAGATTAGGAAGGCAAAGAGTATGTGGTAAGTAAATACAATAGCTAATTCAAGGATAAAACGAAAACCATACGGTCAGTTGTGAAGGAAGTGTCTGGTCAGCAACACAAGTGCGGCAATATAAAGTCAGTTCGTAGTAAAAATATTTCTGTTACTGATAAACCAGATATATGTGCAGTATTTAACAATCATTTTCTGAGCATTGCTAGTGAATTAGATAAAAATTTAGCTTCTACAGGGAATCATATAATTCTCTTGGCAAATGCCTTTCCGAGGCTGATGTCTGAAATACTCCCATGTGACACAGACAAGGGGGAGACTGAGTCAATAATTAAATCACCCTAGGCTAAGGACTCATGGATATGATGGAATACCTAGCAGAATGTTAAAGTACTGTGCTGTGCATGTTAGCCCTGTATTTAGCTGTATTTGTAATTGTTCCTTCTGGAATGGTCAATTTCATGAACGATTCAAGTACGCAGTAGTAAACCGCTTTATGAAAACGGCGAAAGGGATAATGTAGACAATTTTAGACCTATTTCTATGCCCTCTGTGTTTTCTGAAGTTATTGAAAAGGCTGTTTATGTAAGGATAATTTACCATTTTATATCACACGATTTGCTGTCAAATGTACAGTACGGCTTTAGAAGTCGTTTAACAACTGGAAATGCTGTATTCTCTTTTCTCTGTGAGGTACTGGGTGGGTTAAACAAAAATATTCGAACCGTAGGCATATTTTTTGATTTAACTGAGGCATTTGATTGTGTTGGTCACAAAATATTGCTCCAGAAGTTGGAACATTATGGAATACGGGGAGTAGCTTACAATCGGTTCAGCTCTTACTTTAGCAAAGACAGCAAAAGGTCATTATTCACAGAGTTGAGAATGGCTGTGATGTGAGGTCTGAGTGGGGTACAGTAAGTGGGGGCTGCCCCAGGGATCAGTGTTGGGGCCTCCTGTTTGTCATTTATGTAAATGGTATGCCCTCTAGTATTACGGGTAACTCTAAAATATTTTTGTTTGCTGGTGACACTAGCTTGGTAGTAAAAGATGGTGTGTGCAACATTGGCTCGGTTTCAAATAGTGCAGTTCATGACATAAGTTCATGGCTTGTAGAAAATAAAGTAACGCTAAATCACGGTAAGACAGTTTTTACAGTTTCTAACACACAATTCAACAAAACCTCTTGTTTTAATTTCACAGAATGGGCATATGATTAGTAAATCTGAACAATTTAAACTTCTAGTTGTTCAGATAGATAGTAAACTGTCGGCAGGATCTTGTTCAAAGACTTACGGCTGTCATTTTTACTATTCGAACGGTATCTGAAGTGAGTGATCGTTAGACACGAAAATTAGTCTACTTTGCTTTTTTTTCATTCGATTCGTTGGATAGTATTATATTTGGGGTAACTCTTCCCATTCTAAAAGGGTATTTTTGGCTTAGAAACAGGCGGTTTGGGCAATAAATAGTGTAAGTTAATGAACCTCTTGTCGATCCCTGTTCACGGGTCTGGGTATTTTGACATTGGCCTCTCAATATATATATATATTCCTTACTGTCATTTCTTGTTGACAATATTAGCTTATTCCCGAGAGTAAGCAGCTTTCACTCAGTTAACACTCGACAGAAATCAAATCTGCATTTAGATCGGACTTCCTTAATCTTGTGCAAAAAGGTGTGCAGTATACTGCTGCATCCATTTTCAATAAGCTACCACTCGAATCCAAAAAAAATTAGCAGTAATCCACGCGCTTTCAAATCGAAACTGAAGAGTTCTCTCATGGGTCATTCCTATTCTGTCGAGGAGTTCCTTGAAAAATTAAGCGATTCTTGTTGTGCTGTTGATTGCGTTTACTTAATCTTATGGCTTGACTTTTTTCTGTTTAGTAAACATTTTATTTTTATCTGTTGTTACTTGTATGTTGTAATTTCATGTACTGACAGGTTCCATGACCTTGGAGATTTGCTCCTCAATTTGGTCCTACGGAACTTGACGTGTAATTAAACAAATAAATGATCAGTCGTGTCCATCAGACGTAGTGACATCCACCTTGTGAGATATATTGTCG
This sequence comes from Schistocerca americana, assembly GCF_021461395.2. NCBI lineage: Eukaryota > Metazoa > Arthropoda > Insecta > Orthoptera > Acrididae > Schistocerca > Schistocerca americana. Next base: position 308,285,131 of record NC_060121.1, on the reverse strand, counting down.
ATGTGTGGTTAGTGGCTCTACTCAGTGCAACTCACTTAGCAAGTGCCAGCAATTCCAGAATGTAGCAGATTTATGCAGTCTACGAGAAGCATAATTAATGGTGAGACAAGTGCAGTAACTTTCTAATCATTCATTAATTCAGCCCAAAGTGACCGTAGCTGCGTTACATGGCTTTACAATATGCTGTCAGCGACAGACGGTAGCAAGATGCTACATTTACCATACTATCTCTTTCCCACAAACACTACATAGGTTGCTGACATCATCAAACTTACAAATTAAGCCCTTCTCAACCCCTGTTTGTACGAACATATATAACATTAAAGCACACACGACACCTAGAAACAGGTACTCACATAATAAACTGAAAAACACTCCACCATATAAACACGAGCTCAGTGAAGTTATTTTATCTACTTGCAAGGGTGTGTTGAAAACTACAGCCTCCGAACTGTTTGTCTAAAGGAGGATTGCAACTTTAATAGTGGCAACTATTTATTTACAGCTCGAAGAAAATAGATACGTGTTTCAACGTTTTACTGACCTTCAAAGTAGTCACCAGCATTGTGTATAACCAGTTGCCAGCGATACTCTTAGCAGTGCCAATTGTGTTGACTGTTGGAGCAGCGCGGTCTATTGCCCGACGAATTTGTAGCAGTTCTGAAGCGTATGCCGTGAAGTGTTTCCTTCTGTTTAGAAATCGAGTTGAACTCACGAGAGCTTAAGTCAGGGGAGTGTAGTAAGTGGTATAGCACTTAGCAACCCCATCAGTCAAACAAATCCATAACAGCTTACACTGGACGTGCTTGAGCATTGTCCTGCATGATGATGGTCAGGTCCTGCAGAAAATGTCATCACTTCTGTCTCTATGTTGTTCATTTTTGGAACACAACCTACGACCAGCTTAGAGACAGAAGTGATGACATTTTCTGCAGGATCTGACCATCATCATGCAGAACAATGCTCAAGCACGTCCAGTGTAAGCTGTTATGGATTTGTTTGACTGATGGGGTTGCTAAGTGCTATACCACTTACTACACTCCCCTGACTTAAGCTCTCGTGAGTTCAACTCGATTTCTAAACTGAAGGAAACACTTCACAGCATTCGCTTCAGAACCGCTACAAATTCGTCGTGCAATAGACCGCGCTGCTCCAACAGTCAATACAATTGGCACTGCCAAGAGTATCCTACGACTTCCATATCGCTGGCAACGTGTTATACACAATGCTGGTGGCTACTTTGAAGGTCAGTGAAACTTTGAAACACGAATCTATTTTAAACGACTTGTAAATAAGTACTTGCCACTATTAAAGTTGCAACCCTCGTAAAACAAACGTTATTAACATTCTATATTTTTATTCTTCATGTTTACATATTTGGAGACCTCTGCCGCTAGAGGGTACCGAATTGTAGCGTTTAACATGGCAGTATGTAACGTAACTACGTCGGTACCTGAGAAACACAGTGCTGTAACTGAGTTTGGATTTCGAAGGGTTCGTCCACACACTGAGCAGACTCTCCCTCAGCAAGACAACGCCAGACCACACACGAGTGCTGCGGCGTCTGCAACAGTGCGACGCCTTGGATCCACTGCCATCGATCATCTTCCAAACAGTTCCGACTTGGCGGTATCCTATTTTCATGTATTTACATAACTTAACAGTCATCTTAGAGGACCACACTTTGAAAGTGATGCAAGCAGAGGTGAGGCTGTGGCTCTATCAACGAAGTCAAACATTTCACAGTGACTACAGCAACAAACTGCTCTCTAGTTGGGAGAAACGTGTTCTTCCTCAGAGTGACTGAATAATAAGAACATAGTCGTGAAAAATAAAGGTGTAGAATGTTACTACTGTTTGTTTTGTTTAAAAAGCTTTGAGAGTTTTCACATAAGAAATTAGGAGGCCTTACTTTTCAGCACGCCCTCGTACGTAAGAGAACTGGGCAAGGAATGCAGGGGAGCTATAGTCTGTCTGTAAACAAAAAAGCGAACAGCGCTCGTGGTGGAGGAAGTCGCCTCTCTTGCCATACAGGATGACTAAGAATCAATTTCCGCTGTACCAGTGTAGAACAGTGTGCTGAGATTTACGTAGAATCTGCCCATAAGCTTCTCTTGCGTTCGTATTATTAGCAGCGTGCATCAGCATTCACTGTAGTGTTAACACACTTTCTACAAAATAAACATCCTCCCCCTCTGCCCTGCCTGCATCGCCTGTGGTTCATAAGGCGAGCTGCGGAATGGTCGGTATAACTTTGTAAAATACCGTTAGCTAGTTTGTGTGATGCGGTACGGTAGATAAAATGGCACTTGCCTGTTCGCTGGAAAGGGCGTGCATGAAGAGAATGCGGCGACCTACCTATCGTCACACTTCTAAACTCCAGTCTCACATATCCATAGTGTTACACCCCCACAACACAATATATCCCTTCACACGGTTCACTTCCCTGAAATGTGGTACACGCATTTAAAATTGGTTCTTAACCCATTTACATTTGTTCTTAATGCATTAACGATAAACATCAATTGTATGTCATTACAACATTATTTTGATAATATGCGAATTTTCCATTCCCTGCAACGCCAAAACTATTGGACCTAGAGATGAAATGACACGGACCTTTTTTGTAGGAAATTTGTCGCAGTTTAATTTTTCACTGAGAAATAATTTCGCTAGATATCTATGTTTTTTGAGACATTAAAAAAACCTAAAAATGTAATAACAAACAATAAACTTCTTGTACTTGATCTGCACACTGCCTTAACATTGTGCGCCTCATTTTTTTGTCTGGAAATTTGACGGACGAATTTAACCTCTCGTTATTATTAGAGATTCCGCTCAACGGCTGCCGAGGCACATTTTTTCGAGGATGCATGATATTCGTTCATCAGACCCAGACCTCAGAACTGGAAGCAATAACCAATCGCGGAAACTTCGTGGTTTTATCGGAAGTATCGACGTGCTACGGGAGTAGTCTCTATTCATGTGCAATATCTGTAAGGACCTAATACCCAAAATTGAACCTTAATGAGGAAAGCAGGACAGTGACAAGCCAAAGAGTATCAGTCACGGTAAATAACCTCAAAGACATCCCCACAAATCGTAATTGTATTGTTGGTACAGAGCAGTATACCCTTCCTCGGAGACACACGTGATTCAAGCCATTCGACACATGATGTCGAACCGGAGTTCGGACTTAGTGATCAGAGTCGTATAGATTTCATCGAACTTTCATAAAACGACGTTTCCGCTCTGTTTTGGATGAAAAAATCCTCAAGCTTCTTGAAGCAGTATAAGGCCACGAAGTGCCGCTTCAGAGCTTCGACAAAAGTTTCGTGACACGGGTAATGTTTTCACAGAGTCCACTTTGAGTAGAACGCCCACTCAGACTTCTGCGTCTGTTGTGTTTATTTCAGTAATAATGGACAATTTCTCTATACAGTTGTGTTACGTAATTTATTTTGATGTGCAGTCAGATTGACTGCACATCAAACTAGTCCAATACAAGGTCTACTAAAAGTAACGTATCCATTGCAGGAATAACATCTGTCCATAAATCAACGACGACTGCAGACCTGTAAGGCTTTCTCAGGAGCTGTATTTTTTTCCGCCAAACCGTGTATCGGATACTCTAGCAGTTAATCTGTACGTTAGATGCCCGAGAGTGTATGTTCCACTGACGACAATACATTGAGAAGCTCGTGTGTTGTGGAGTCGACAACACTGAGATTGGACCATGAATCAACAAAAGACTGTGCTCTTCATAGGTGAATTCAGCTTCAGTTTGCCGATTGCGGACAAATTCTCGTTGCTAATTAGTCTAACAGGATGTCCTAGGTGGTGTGGTTAGACTTTAGTAGAATTGTTGGAGCTCCAAAGTGTTTGCCAATAAAACGTAACCTTTCGTCCACCTTCCCCACAACATTTTCTGTGTGATGGTTGCAACTGAAGCACTTCATAACTGTAATTCGACGCAATTAATTGCATCGACTACCTTAAATTTGTATTATTTATCGCATTAACCGAAATTGAAAGGATTGTTTTTTTTTTATGTTGGTGTTATCATGTGGAGGACCTCGCAGTTTTTACTGTTTAGGATCAAACGCCGCTTTTCGCCCTGGATGCTGCTTACTGTCTGTTTGACCTTAACCTGAGTAAGTAACTGGTATGGTCTCGGTATTAATGCCCCGAAAATATTCTCCTTGTTAGACTAAATTTTGACAAATGAATGAACAGCATCGCCGTCCATTATTAATGTAATGGGTAGTAGTCAAAACTTTCAGCGCGCCACGGAAAATATGAATGGATGTTTAAATAATACAAAATTACGGCCAAGTCGTTCAGTCATTCTAACGCAATCTGAAATTTTGTGTTTATCCTACAGAGAAAACCCCTCCGATTCAGATGAAAATTGCATTTTCAACAGCTTACCATTCGTAAGAAGGATGAATCATTAAAGCCGCTCTCGACATATTCAAGACTGTACACGGGTCTCGAAGTTCTCTGCAGTTAAAACATATTAATATTGGCCGTAATATGCATGAAAAGAAAGAGAAATTTTCTCTGCCAATGGCAGTTTATCGCGATAGTTCCGCCGAAGGCAGAACGTATTCAATGAATTGTGCGAACGTCAACCACGAACCTAGACACAGATAAATGAGCACATAGTAATTGAGCATAACGAATAATTTATGAATGAATTTAGAATGGAATAATTAAGGAGAAATCTGAAATGCATTCCTGTGATTACTCGATAGATAAATATGAAAAATCTTAACAAAGTTACAAATGCCCTCCAAGGGACCACGGGAGAATGCAAGACCAAAATACCCCATTACTCTTAAATCCCCCTGATATTACAAATGAGTAAGAAAATAACGTGAACGGCGCCCTGTAGCTATGTATGACATAATGAACGACACATACTGAACTTTCTACAATGAACAAAGTAATATTTGCGGAACTGAAATATCATGTAGTAGAATATTACGCCAAAGCACGGTAGCAAGTAACGCTCTCACCATAAATTCCTGAATGCTGCAGTTCAGAAATGACCGATTCGGAAGTACACAAGACAGCAGCGTCTGAATTTAAGAAACAGAGCCATTTTAGCTGAAGTGACGTCTATGAGAGGAAGCAGCGTAAATCCAGGCCCAGGGTCAATGGGAGAGTACCTTTGTGCGCTCATCTGTATGACCAAGCGATCTCAAACTTTATCCGCCCAGTTATCTGATTGGTTAGGAGGGCTCGGTACTCAAACTCCACGATGCGATTCGATTTTACTACACAGCCAAAGATATGTGTAATTGTTTGTAGTATTCCACTCGCTTTCTCTTCTAGCAGAGATCTGTTGTTTGCAGTGACTACAACCAACTGGTCATCTGCGTAGGCGACAATCCCGTCTGGTCTGTCATCGCCATTTAGAATTTTAGGAGGGATTCGACTATTAAGTCCCAGAACATGGTGGCCGCAGGTCGACCCTTGAGGACCACGTTTAATAATTCTTTTAATTACTTCCCGCCCTCCATCTGCCTTTCGACTACTCGGTCATTACAGCAGTTGTACAGTGATTGCGGTACCTTCAGACGTCTTAATTTTTGAAACATTGCAGGCACAACAGGTTATTGAATTCCACGGTAATGTGAATAATTATTGTCATGGCGTATTTCTGTGTTGTGGTATTAACAATATGTAGAGCGTGGTTGATGGCATCATCTATTGATTTGCCAGTTCTGATGCCGAATTGGTGTAGGCTCATGCCCTGAGAGAGCTGTGAGTTTGCGAGCGTTTACACAATAGCTCCTCCTGATTCTTTGCTAGGGCGTTCATTAAGCATATTGGTCTGAAAGTCTTTAGATATGAAGGATCCCTGTGTGCCGATATCTTAATAATGACTTCTCTGGAGGTTTTTCATTTTGTAAGTACCCTGTCCAGCCATAAGGCATAGTTCAGTAACATTGTTAGGAACGGGGTGATCTGTGGTGCTAGTTTTTTCAGTGTTTCCGAGTGGATACCATCTGTTCCAGGTGCTTCCTTGTTTTTCAGCTCTGGGATTGCTAGCGAAACCCCTTCTTGTGCAAAAGGACAGGTGACGGTTGCAGAGTTGTATGGTTTGTGTAGGTTTTTCCTTTAGTGTTATATGATATTGCTTGTCTGTATCGATGACGTCGTCAAGGACCAGTTTATACAGCAGAAACTCTGCTGTATTCCTCCATCTCCTCGTCACTGAGCCGTCATCCTGCCTTAGCGTTCCCAGAACTAGTGGGGTGTTTGTCTTTTTTGTCAGTATTTTGTATGGTCCCCCCCCTGTATATGATGCTCTGCTGTTACAAATCGTTCCCATTCTTGACTACGCGTGCTGTGTAGGGTTTGTCTGTATAAGTCTTGTGCATGCCTATATGCCTCAAGTCTTACTCGTCTGTTTCTATCTAGTATCGCCTTTTGACATAATTATCATTTGCGAGTGGCATCTTGTTTGAGTCTCGTGAGATAGTTAGTCGGTGGTATTGGTGTGCGTTTTGTGTTCTTTGCCGTTGCTATTGATGTGTTTTGTGTTTATTGAACTACCTGTGTTAGCTTGTGTACTATGTTCTATACCTCCACTGATGTTTCGCAGATCTTATTGTTGGATAATTTCTGTTAATTTATTCCAGTCTGCTTCATGGAACAATAAGTGTTTCGTGTGTGATTTGGTAGTTGAGTTCCGTGTATGAGTTAGTGTGTATATTATGATGTTGTGGGCACTACTGGTTATACTCGTGCTGTTGTGTACGATCCAGTTTGTTACGTATGCCATTGCTGCATTATTTGCTAGCGTAAAGTCGATATTACTGGTCGTACCATCGAACCCTGCATGTGTTAGTATACGTCCCTCTATATTCATTACATATAATTCTGTTTCTAGTATTAGGTCGGTGAATATGCGTCCTCTGTCATGTGCTCTGTCTGACTTCCAGAGGATGGATCTTCAATTAATGTTAGCACGTATCATCAATTTTTTGCCTCTGACATACACTGCTAGGTCTCTGATGTCGTCTGCATAAGGTTGTATTTGATGGCTATACTGTGCGTACATGGCTGCAACCACCCACGTGACGTACCCATTGGTTATCTCTATGGTAACTAAATGTTGATTGCACAACTGTGTTACCTTAATTATGTTACAAGCTCTGTTTAAAATTGCTATTGCAGCCTTACAGTCATTGCTGCCTGTTATTGAAGCAACATGTTTCAGTAGGCATATTAGTTCCCCATTTCCATTATAAGGTTCTTATAAGCTCATGATGTCTGCCGGCAAATCTTGTGCTATTTCAGGGATTTCCGCGCTATCTGTCGTTTTTTGTATAATGTTGTAAGATATTCATTTTTTGTCTATCCGTTCTGAGTGTTATACGTGTACAAAGCATTTGCTGCCTGTCTGTGAGTAATCGAAATATGTTCGTCCGTGTGCTGTTACATGATCTGTATACATTTTGTCCAATTCGAATGATTCCGACATGTGTAGGCAGACCTGAAGCATGAGATCAAGCAGCGGCTCTGCTGATGTAGAAATATGCTCTGTCCTTAGGATAATTCTATCTGGAAAACGGAGAGACTCACCCTTTGGATGGCACAATCTAAGTAGCATCCGCTGCGCTGTCCGCAGTATCTCTTTTTTCTCTAGCCTCCTTAAAAGTAAGTTAAATTCTAAGTTCTCGTAATTAAATGTAGCTGGCCTCTTGTTGATGCTGGTTTCTGTTGCGGTTTCTGCTGCGATACTAGATGGGTTGTGGTTCGGTGTTGGCCGTTGATTAGGAGAAATTTGAAGATCTCTTTGGGGCATCACACGGTTAAACTCCATTTTGTCATAAGCTTCTTCAATGCTTTTTGCTTTCACATGTTTTTCATTGATGTTGGTGGTGCTTGCTGGTGTGGTGTCAGAGATGGTGCTGGTTTGTGCTGGACTGACTGTATGTGCTATGGTGCCGTTGTTGATGTTTGGAGTGATGGTTGTTCCTAGATTCACGTTGCCATCGTTGCAAATGTCACATGTGTCTCCGTCAAACTTGTCGTCATCTAATTTGTCTACTTTCATAAGTCTGGGTTTGGTAGTTCTCGGTTTTGTATTGGTTTGTGACCTGATTGTTTCGGCTTATATTGATTCAGGCACTATGTATCTGTCTATTCCTTGTTTCTTTTGTCTGGAATGGAGAATGAGTCCCGAGACAAATTTGACTGGTTTGATGTATTGTTCACATTTACGTGTGTCGTAGGTTTTTCCATGTGATGATGATTCCACTTCGTGTGCGTCTTGCTGTGTGTGATGTGATGTACTTCAGTTGGATGAAACTGACAATTAGTATATCGGTTTTGCTTGCACATTTTCCTGTGTGAAATAATCGTAAGCTCATCTTCCAATTCATCTATCCCCTCGTTAATGTTACACTACTGGCCATTAAAATTGCTACACCACGAATATGATGTGCTACAGACGCGAAATTTAACCGACAGGAAGAAGATGCTGTGATATGTAAATGATAAGCTTTTCAGAGCATTCACACAAGGTTGGCGCCGGTGGCGACACCTACAACGTGCTGACATCAGGAAACTTTCCAACCGATTTCTCATACACAAACAGCAGTTGACCGGCGTTGCCTGGTGAAATGTTGTTGTGATGCCTCGTGTAAGGAGCAGAAATGCGTACCATCACGTTTCCGACTTTGATAAAGGTCGGGTTGTAGCCTATCGCGATTGCGGTTTATCGTATCGCGACATTACTGCTCGTGTTGGTCGAGATCCAACGATTGTTAACAGAATATAGAATCCGTGGGTTCAGGAGGATAATACGGAACGCCGTGCTGGATCCCAACGGCCCGTATCACTAGCAGTCGAGATGACAATGACAGGCATGTTATCCGTATGGCTGTAACGGATCGTGCTGCCACGTTTAGATCCCTGAGTCAACAGATGGGAACGTTTGCAAGACAACAACCATCTGCACGAACAATTCGACGACGTTTGCAGCAGCATGGACTATCAAGCCGGAGACCATGGTTGCGGTTACCCTTGACGCTGCATCACAGACAGGAGCGCCTGCGATGGTGTACTCAACGACGAACCTGGGTGCACGAATGGGAAAACGTCATTTTTTCAGATGAATCCAGGTTCTGTTTACAGCTTCATGATGGTCGCATCCGTGTTTGGCGACATCGCGGTGAACGCACATTGGAAGCGTGTATTCGTCATCACCATACTGGCGTATCACCCAGCGTGATGATGTCGGGTGCCATTGGTTACACGTCTCGGTCACCTGTTGTTCGCATTGACGGCACTTTGAACAGTGGACGTTACATTTCAGATGTGTTACGACCCGTGGCTCTACCCTTCTTCGATCCCTGCGGAACCCTACATTTCAGCAGGATAATGCACGATCGCATGTTGCAAGTCCTGTACGGGCCTTTCTGGATACAGAAAATGTTCGACTGCTGCCCTGGCCAGCACATTTTCCACATCTATCACCAACTGAAAACGTCTGGTCAATGGTGGCCGAGCAACTGGCTCGTCACAATACGCCAGTCACTACTCTTGATGAACTGTGGTATCGTGTTGAAGCTGCATGGGCAGCTGTACCTATACACGCCATCCAAGCTCTGTTCGACTCAATGCCAAGGTATATCAAGGCCATTATTACGGCCAGAGGTGGTTGTTCTGGGTATTGATTTCTCAGGATCTATGCATCCAAATTGCGTGAAAATGTAATCACATGTCAGTTCTAGTATAATGTACTTGTCCAATGAATACCCGTTTATCATCTTAATTTCTTCTTGGTGTAGCAATATTAATGGCCAGTTGTGTATTTGGAAGTTTATCCAGTGGTGTAACTGTCTTTTGATTTGCGTTGCCACCTCATAATGGAGACACATCAGTAACCCTGCACCTGATTCTCCACTTTCCAGACCATGCTGCCTTGGTCCACCAGGCTGACTGGCAATATTTAGGGGCCACCAGCCACGGCTGCCCCAAACACACTATATGGCTACCTCACGCTGCAGCCACCACTTACTAAATTCTGATAGGATCTATGAATTAAAACCAAAATATATTCACAATGTGTACACTGATCGTTATGCTATTTTCATCAGTCATAGTTGTATAAAATACTGCATCAGTCAACATGTTTTCCAGCTTTTAGTTTTCCTAATTATTACCCTTAATTGTTTAATTCGTTTGATTGTCGACTTGAGAGTGCTGAGGGTGTGTAGTGTTATGGCAGCACACAGCCACATCTCAGGCTCACTACACACCTTGATTCATGAAAAAACAAGGCAAAATTGTGCCTCATCGACCCACGCCACATGCCTCCAGTCAGGCACTATTCAGATTTCTTGCTTTTCGGCCCATTGACACCGTGCAACATTTCGTACTGCTATGAACAACGAACTGGTTTTCCTCTTAGTTTTCTGCCTAACCACACCCTTGGGAAACACCGAATATTCGGATATTATCAGCCAAATATTTGCGACAATTTCACTCAGCGAAGATTAATTTTTACTCTGAGGTTCCCGCCGATCCAAAAGCTCGGGAATTCCGACGTAATAGGAAAAAACACCCAAGCGTTTGTGACAATCCCACATACAAATACCATTGCTGCTTGTTGCACTAGCACCATCTGCTTTTTAATCAGACTGAAGTTACAAAATCGAAGAATTTTATTCCTGTGGAACACACTCTTATATGTAAATAACATTAAATACTGCTGAACGTACATTTATTATATTAATAAGGAAGTCCCAGAATCTGTTACAAATCCATATATGAACATGAAAATATTACCATATAGCAAGACGTGACCTTAGTTCCATTGATTCCGTAACTCAAAAATGGCTCAAATGGTTCTGGGACTTAACTACTGTGGTCGTCAGTCCCCTAGAACTTAGAACTACTTAAACCTCACTAACCTAAGGACAGCACACAACACCCAGCCATCACGAGGCAGAGAAAATCCCTGACCCCGCCGGGAATCGAACCCGGGAACCCGGGCGTGGGAAGCGAGAACGCTACCGCACGACCACGAGATGCGGGCTGGTAACTCAGTGCCTCTATTCATTGCACTACAGTGAGCTCAGACAACTTGAGATGTATCATCTTACAGTGTTCTTAAGGCTTTTACCATCAATGTATCATTAACTAACATTTAATTATAATTAGCCGCACCAAGAGTGACGTGTATATGATATGTCCAACTGGCCGCTGCCCTGAAAAGGCATATTGTCATAACACGAAACTTGTTGTATGAAAACAATAAAACATGACGAAATCCAATGTTCAACCTGTCTGCTACGGTGTTTTGCCGTAGCATCGAGTTACACTCTGACGTTGTGAACGCTATCTGATCAGAAAACCCTATTCATTTGCATCGTCGAGATGCAGTACGTTCGCCTTGTCACTCATTTAAAGTCTTCTCCAGTTGGCTGACTAAGGCGTCAGGGCCGGCCGGAGTGGCCGAGCGGTTCTAGGAGCTACAGTCTGGAACCGCGCGACCGCTACGATCGCAGGTTCGAATCCTGCCTCGGACATGGATGTGTATGATGTCCTTAGGTTAGTTAGGTTTAAGTAGTTCTAAGTTCTAGGGGACTAATGACGTCAGAAGTTAAGTCCCATAGTGCTCAAAGCCATTTGAACCATTTTATGGCGTCAGCTTCAAAACGTCACCCGCAGCGCGCTTGACTCAGATTGTTCATTACAGCACCCTGTCAACCCTGGAATGTAAGTAAGAATGTGGATTCCCTGAGTGTCTAATTGGCAAAGTACGATTGAAATTTAAGACACATTAAATCAAATGTGTTCTGTTCAATAGGCTATCAGGACTTTCTCTTTCACAACAATTTCACATATTTTAAGGAGGGTATACTCAAGGGGACAGAACAAGAGAAAAGTCAAGAACACAATTTTGTCCACAAATAATTGCGAAAACTGTTGTAGACATCATCATCATCATCGTCATCAATATCACATTCGTCGTCATCAGCGTCACCACCATATCGACTGTTGGTCTGCTCTACATTATTCCACGAGTTTTGTTTGTCACCTACGTACGTAAATGCTGCTCCACGATTTCTAACGTTTCCTAACTTCAGTTATATAGCCTTCGTCTTTTCTTATGTTTTGGAATTTAGAAAGAATTTACTTGTTCCACCTACCATCTACATGTCGCACCTAATTCCGTTTCATACTGTAATAATTACATATTTTATGCCAGACTGTACTCTGGTCAGTGTTTGTTTATACGTATTTCTTACAAATTCCCATCACTCATCTCTTCATTGCTCGCTGAGCAAGCCTGTGTTTTTGAAAGGCTTTCATGTCCATGTCCATGTACCACAACCACAAGTAAGACGGTCGTAATTATGGGAATAGATACAGCGTAAAATACCTAATTTTATTCTTAGGCCGTTGCAGCTAAGTTTCTTTAAAAGAACGTAGTTTACTTGTACTGATTGTATCCCTGCAATTAAGAAGTGCAGAAGTTGAATGTTACATTGTAATGTAAATGTGCAATGTAATATACATTTCTTTTATTTCAGCAAAGAACTTCATCGATGGCTAGTAGAAGTAGGCGGCCAAGAAATCCTTGAGGCTCTTTTTTATTACAAACTATATTCTTTAATGGTTTCTGACAAGTTATTGACAAATTATTGTATTTTCGAAAAAGATCCTTTTTGTAGAAAAAATAGTACCGTCATTTCTTACATTGTCTTTTATTTGTACAGGGTAATCTAAAACTCCTACACAGGCGTCTGGGGTTGCACAAGGGACATAGGACGAAGTTTTGATGAGGGACCCATGACCGAAAATGCACCGTTTCGATATAGAACCAACACGAAGGTCGGGTCACTTTCAAGTCTCGCACTTCACGGTACGTGCACAAGCTGAGAAGAGCACGCCGGCGTCAGTTCCCTTGTAGTTATGACATCACACAACACTTTCGTCTGCCTACCAGCAACGGCTGAAAAAAAAGTGGTAAGTTCGAAACTAAGAGGGTTGACTGTGGTTCTCCACAGAGGTGCCGCACTTAACGTCTTTGATCAGGATGCCCTATTGTCTAAATTATGTGCATACCATGAAGTGGGAAATTTTTAAGTGATCCGATACTCTAATTTTATATCCAAATAGTATATTTCTAGACATGGGTTCACATCAAAATATCATCTACTGAGGCGCCTCTACAACGCTTAGAAGCCTGTAATAGGAATTTTGAATCACCCTGTAGATAAAATATCACTTTCCAAGCATCGTACGTTTTGCAGTTCGGCTAGTGAAGTTTCATTTCTTCTGTTATTACCACCTGGAGAGCTGGCCTCAGATTTTACTTCACTTTTACTGATTGTCTGACTTTATTGGATTTATAATTTTTTACTGTCTTTTATTGTATCACCTATTAATGAAATCTGGAAAATCTAGCTGATAGCTCCTATCTTACTTTTTATTTCACCTTTCATTTCTTTATTTGTAGTCCTCTATGAGGAGTTTCTTGAATAAATACACTAATTAACTGTCCCCTAGTTTGCATCAAACAAATTTTCACTTTTTCACTAGCGATTCAGGTTTCTTTGGCAGATTGATCCTAATAAGATATACATAGATATTTATCTACATTCTAAAATATTCATCAGCATGAGCTGATTCTTATTTCTGCACCCTCTTTACCGAGGTTTCAGTTTCACAAAGGCAAGTGCGAACGTATCGATTTCATTTATGTAATTACACAAAACATTAAGCAAGGTCTTAAATTCGCATTAGTAGTGCTTCTCAATAAATATCGAAGCCTTATTACATAGTCTAAAGCTTGAAAATAAATTCTCGTTAGAATAGCTTCCTGTGCTCTTTAACAATCACTATTTCCATCAGCGATGGGTGAAGTAGTAGAATGCATTCACAGTGCAGATGGAAGAAAACAAACATTCCATCACTGGCGTGAGACTCTCAACTTGTAAAATGAAAGACCATTCAGTATGATAGATTTTGCTGTCATGGAATGCTTGTGTGTACCACTTAGGACATATATAATGAAAATTTGTGTGGCTATGGAGCTGACAGCACCCAATAGAACCCACGCCTCCTTAACGTCACAGCCCAAGATCCAACATGGTGGTAGCAGAAATTTCAAAAATGCAGGAAGGTCAAGCCCAGTTGTGCGTGCGGCTAGCACAATCCAAATTGGTGCCACATACAAAAGCATTCAAACGCCTTGAATTATGTAAACTGATCTAGTGTCACAATGTTTTTTCACATGTAAAATTCTGTTCTATTTATCAAAAATACGTAACCTTCATCAGGCAGACAAACACAATGCTTATCTCATGTGTCAGAATGTTATTTCAACATCTAAAATGCCTGCATTATTTATCCAAAGTATGTAAAGGTACTGATAACAGTGGTGTAACAATATTTTCATGTCTAAACTGTGCATTTTATTTATCAAAATTACGTAATCTACCTAAGCGACACAGACACGCAACTTTAACGTCAATATTATTTCCACATCTAAAATGTCTGCCAAAAACACGTAAGGATATTGGCAATACTGGTGTAACTTGCAGTATTTCCATATCTAAAATGTCTCTGTCATTTATCAAAAATACATGAACTTTAACAACAGGCACACAATGTTACTTCCATGTCTAAAATGCCTGTTAAAAATATATAAAGATACTACAACACTGGTGTAACTTACACTGTTGCTATGACTAAAATTTTTGTGTATTATTTATCAAAATACAAGCGACACTACTCATGTAACTTAGAGGTTAACACTTAGTAACAAGCTAACTTTAATCTTTGTACCAAATTTTATCTTTATGGCACACATAGTCTAAGGCAGAATGGAGCTCTAAATGAAATATTCCCACTTGTAATTGGTTTGTATTGTTGTTCTGTAACTGTACATAGCACATGTTGCTAAAATAAAATGCTAAAGAGGGAAGGGCATAATAGTTGCCAGTTCCTCTTATGCTATGTTGCTGGTGGTACAAAAACCAACTTTCATCACCTGACAAAACACTATTTTAAATGTGGAGAAGGTAAAGCATCATTATTACAATAGAAAAATATAACTGACGTTATTGACTGGTTAATACAGCTTTTTTGTTGTTGACCTACCTGTGGTTGAGTTCCACTGGTGCACAAAAATAAGCATCCAAGAAAAATCTGTGAGATTTACTGATTTGAATCATGGTGCTGAGGCTCTCTAAAAACGTTTTTAGACCATATCTCCACTACTAGCATGTTTATCCACTGTTTCACTTTATGACACTTAGGTACAACAAAGCATACTAAAAATGATGGATTTTGGCGAGATCTCTAATAAATTACTTCAATTGAACTGCATGTTTTGGTTAACATTCGAATGTAAATTCAAAATGTATTATACACATTGTGTTAGTCTCATAAATACTGATGGACAAGATCCCACACAGATATCTGATTATAAACGAATAATATATCTTTAACACAAAAATAAAATTTGTGTGTTATTTACCACAATATGTAAATATTTCGTCTATAACTTTGCCAAACACATGTGACACTACTGTTGTAATTTAATTGTTCTGTAAAGCACTGTGAGCCGAGGACAGTGATATTAATCGGTAATTAAATACAGGCTAATGGTAAGTGTTTAATCTTGAACTTAAAGAAATAAAAGAACTCGTTGCTGAATTCTGGCATTTTTGTAAAGAGATGAAGCAATCGCCCTCCACTCGAAAATTGTGTTATAAGATATTACAGGATAGGTTGCCGCCAGAGTTTATGCGGACTTTGCAAACGTAAGTATTGACGGTGTTTTTCTTCAACGCTGCTTTTAACATCGTCTAAACAGTATCTACGTATGCAGAGAAATGGGCTGGTGATCAGATGCCGTACTGAGGTAGGTGGAACTTTTATAGTGCGCAGTACGACGAGAGACAGTGATCAAACAAATACGTCGCAATTCTAACCCGCCCCGCCGCAAAAGGAGTGATTTGCAGTGATGAATCGCGTTACATGTTTCTGGATGGAGGTACGTTTCGTGATTATTGCGGTTAAGAAAACAATTAATACTGATGGACATGAACAAATTTTACAACATTGTGTACTACGTACAATAGAGGAACAGTTAGAAGACAATGATCGTATCACCATTACATTTCATCCTGTCATAAATCAGAATCTCTCAGGCAATGTTTTGTGGACAACAACTTTCGTGAAATGGCCTGGTCCGTCCACAGTCCTGTCCAACGGGACGCCTTTTGGAAGACTACACTCCAGACTCCAGCGTCCAACATGATTATCTTTTCTAATTGAGGAGGAATGGGCTGCCATTCCTCCGCAGACGTTCACACACTTCACTGAAAGTGTCTCCAGCAGAGATCAAGCCATCATGAAGGTGAAAGGGGAACACAGCCCATATTAATCTCCGCTAATAGGTGTCCATATACTTTTGATCAGAGTGTGTGTATGATCCGTTCGGGCCATAAGATTTTTCCGAAACTACGGAAGACATTTGAGAAAGTGAAAGAATTATAGTGTCAAAGAAGTAAGATGTCAGTAGTTGGCCGAAGCAGTTACACCATTAGGATCAGGCACGTAAATGGGAAACACGAAATATTTTTTTTAAAGTTTACCTGTATTAAGTATTAGTCTCAGTTATGGACGCAAAACTCTCAATATATGACCAACAGTTCAATACTAATATCATAGAACTGTATACTGCTTGTAATTTCATTATAACCATCTTATGTCTGAAGTCCATCTTGTGGTGTCACCGCCAGACACCACACTTGCTAGGTGGTAGTTTAAATCGGCCGCGGTCCATTTAGTACATGTCGGACCCGCGTGTCGCCACTGTGAGATCGCAGACCGAGCGCCACCACAAGGCAGGTCTCGAGATACGGACTAGCACTCGCCCCAGTTGTACGACGACTTTTCTAGCGACTACACTGACGAAGCCTTTCTCTCATTTTGCCGAGAGACAGAACAGCCTTCAGCTAAGTCAATGGCTACGACCTAGCAAGGCGCCATTAGCCTTACATAGTTTGATAGTTATCGTATGAAATGTCTCATCAAGAACGATGTATACAACAAGGATGATTAAAAGCTAAGTATTATAGCAGCTACGTACTTTTCTTGCTACCATTTATTACGTATCCTGTTTCAGACCTCTATCTAGCCTACGTCAGATTACGCGTGCCTTTCGGCTACTTCAGTGTGGCGTAGCTGTCTTGTTACGCCACAACACATCTCTAGGCTATTCCATGGATTATAGTCTTCAGTTACACGCATACATTTTGCCTCTTCATGTTTCTTACGCTTCCATACAGTGAAAAACGGAATCTTCATAGGACTACTTTGTTAACTGTCTGTCTGTCCGTCTGTTAAGATCACTTTTCTTCAGAACTAGTTGAGGTATCAAGTTGACGTTTATGTAATATATTAAGGTCTACAGCCCCTTGACGGTGTAAAAATTTTAAACTTCTGAGTCAATGCAGTCGAAAGATTCGGCCATTAATGAACCATATTTTGATAGTCGCTTAGTCACTCATCAAAACCTGCTGATTAACTATCTCCGTACATAGTTAAGTTTGTACGGAACGCTTAGAGCGTGATTCCTACTCATACTCGTCCGTTTTTTTATGTTGTTCATCCTCGTCCCATTAGTTCGTCTTTTCGTCCGTCTTTCACCTTTTGGAATCAGGAAAAACACTTTCAAAATCCCTTTTCACTTCATGCTCTGCCCATCCTCATTTTATTTTCATTAGCTACAAGTTGCCCTCTACTCCATTCTGTTTCATCGATCAATTTGTTTGTTCTCCTTTCCCTAGTATTCATTCCCAACTTGCATCTGTCCATTGATCGCTGAGTAATCGTCAGTTCTTGGGTGATCTTCGTATTGGTAGTCCATCTCTGACTGTCGTATGTCAAATTTTGTAATGTGCACTGATTTTAAAATTTTCCGTTTCAGACAAAATGGAATCTACGTTTCTAAATCTGTGTTTAGTTTACTAAAAACAGTCTAGGCCATTTTCGCTTTTCTGATTATTTATTTTTTTGTACTTCAAGTCTTTGGCTCTAACTGCTTCAAATAAAAAATTGCACCCATTGGCTTTATGCAATCACTGCTAATTTGCACAATTTTCTTTTTCGTTGTGCTGATTGTGTGACTATAGTCTCATTACAGTTCAATTTTCCACTCTACTCAAACTTGCACTATTAATTTCTTGCTATTCTTGGTTCAAATGGCTCTTAGCACTATGGGACTTAACTTCTGAGGTCATCAGTCCCCTAGAACTTAGAACTACTTAAACCTAACTAACCTAAGGACATCACACACATCCATGCCCGAGGCAGGATTCGAACCTGCGACCGTAACGGTCGCGCGGTTCTAGACTGGAGCGCCTAGAATCGCTCGGCCACTCCGGCCGGCTGCTATCCTTTTCTGGGTTTATATACGCTGTAGAGAACAGTACAACATTATCCCCTAGTAGATTCTTTTTTTGTGTCTCGATGCTGATGTAATCAGTCATTTTTCTTAGTTTAGTTCCTTCTCGTAGCAATAGGACAAATGTAACGCACAGGCTTCCAGTAAAGAAAAATATGAGAATTTTGTAGCTTATGATATGGCTCCAAATATTGAAACGTGACATATTTAATCTTGAGGTATTAATGCGTACAACGTATCATTTTATTTTAGAATGAAATTTTTTCCGATTTTACTCTTATCTGTTTCTTCCTCAATAAACCGTCTTTTAATCAACTACCATTAGTTTCACTCTTGGCTCTAATTATAGTTTCTTTACTTCTCTTATTAAATATCTGTTCTCTTGATAACTTCCAAAGAAAGTTAACTACGACGCAAAATTTTGAGGTTAAGTCAAATTCCTATACATAATTTGCACATGTCGTTTATGTTCAAACAAAATACACCAATTGTTTTCCAAAGTTTAACTATTACGGCTCCATGATTAAGCCGACATGACACCACCCACCAACTCCAACACACGCGAATAGCATAGCGAGTGCTTCCACCATCCGTCTCAGGGTAAGAAAGTAGAAAAAAAGAGAACAGAACTGAGAAAAAACAGTGGTCGGGCCCGCTTTATTGAATTAGGAGTTTCTTTCATCCGTCTAATGGGTGCTTTGTGTGGGAGGAAGCTGCCCCACTCTCTCTTTGCCCCTGGGAGGGGATGGCACGAGTTAGCCAATCATTTGTCTGCGTTACCAGCGGCAGCGCCCGTGCACGCTGGCCCAGAGCGGAGACTTCACGGAATGCCGCTCTGCTGCTACGCTGTCTGTCACGAGACACAGCTTTCAGAGAAACGCCACCTTTCGCGGAAACCCGCCCTGTCCTTCCCAGCAGAGCCCTACGATGCAGAATATTCCTACCAGAGAGCGTCCTAGAATTTAGCCACAACGGATTCTGATACATTCACTTCAAGCTTCCGCACACCGTAATGAGCGCATACCTGGAACGCACGTCCCTTCCACGATAGTCATCTCCTATGCTGCCCACTTCAAACGTGTCGGTATTGAATTTTCTGTTAACGGACGCAAAATTGTAAAAGCTATTTTCTATATATACAGAGTGTTACAAAAAGGTACGGCCAAACTTTCAGGAAACATTCCTCACACACAAAGAAAGAAAATATGTTATGTGGGCATGTGTCCGGAAACGCTTACTTTCCATGTTAGAGCTCATTTTATTACTTCTCTTCAAATCACATTAATCATGGAATGGAAACACAGCACTACAGAACGTACCGGCGTGACTTCAAACACTTTGTTACAGGAAATGTTCAAAATGTCTTCCGTTAGCGAGGATACATGCATCCACCCTCCGTCGCATGGAATCCCTGACGCGCTGATGCACCCCTGGAGAATGGCGTATTGTATCACAGCCGTCCAAAATACGAGCACGAAGAGTCTCCACATTTGGTACCGGGGTTGCGTAGACAATAGCTTTCAAATGCCCCCATAAATGAAAGACAAGAGGGTTGAGGTCAGGAGAGCGTGGAGGCCATGGAATTGGTCCGCCTCTACCAATCCATCGGTCACCGAATCTGTTGTTGAGAAGCGTACGAACACTTCGACTGAAATGTGCAGGAGCTCCATCGTGCATGAACCACATGTTGTGTCGTACTTGTAAAGGCACATGTTCTAGCAGCACAGGTAGAGTATCTCGTATGAAATCGTGATAACGTGCTCCATTGAGCGTAGGTGGAAGAACATGGAGCCCAATCGAGACATCACCAACAATGCCTGCCCAAACGTTCACAGAAAATCTTTGTTGATGACGTGATTGCACAATTGCGTGCGGATTCTCGTCAGCCCACACATGTTGATTGTGAAAATTTATAATTTGATCACGTTGGAATGAAGCCTCATTCGTAAAGAGAACATTTGCACTGAAATGAGGATTGACACATTGTTGGATGAACTATTCACAGAAGTGTACCCGTGGAGGCCAAATAGCTGCTGATAGTGCCTGCACACGCTGTACGTGGTACGGAAACAACTGGTTCTCCCGTAGCATACAGTGACATGGTCAACGTTACCTTGTACAGCAGCAACTTCTCTGACGCTGACATTAGTGTTATCGTCAACTGCACGAAGAATTGCCTCGTCCATTGCAGGTGTCCTCGTCGTTCTAGGTCTTCCCCAGTCGCGAGTCATAGGCTGGAATGTTCCGTGCTCCCCAAGACGCCGATCAATTGCTTCGAACGTCTTCCTGTCGGGACACCTTCGTTCTGGAAATCTGCCTCGATACAAACGTACCGCACCACGGCTATTGCCCTGTGCTAATCCATACATCAAATGGGCATCTGCCAACTCTGCATTTGTAAACATTGCACTGACTGCAAAACCACGTTCCTGATGAACACTAACCTGTTGATGCTACGTACTGATGTGCTTGATGCTAGTACTGCAGAGCAATGAGTCGCATGTCAACACAAGCACCGAAGTCAACATTACCTTCCTTCAATTAGGTCAACTGGCGGTCAATCGAGGAAGTGCAGTACATACTGACGAAACTAAAATGAGCTCTAACACGGAAATTAAACGTTTCCGGACACATGTCCACATAACATCTTTTCTTTATTTGTGTGTGAGCAATGTTTCCTGAAAGTTTGGCCGTACCTTTTTGTAACACCCTGTGTATAGAGCACTCATATTACGCAGCTGTAATAAATAGATGCGCAAAAAATGTTCTCACTGCTTCATGAGGTCAGAAAATGACACAGTTACTTTACCGAATACCTATACATTTCCTCCTATATTCTCGGAGCAAATCCATAATCCACACAAAAGAATAGTTACACTGAAGTGCAGATGAAACTGGCATAGGCATCCGTATTCAAATACAGAGATATGTAAACCGGTAGAACACGGCGCTGCGGTCGGCAACGCCTATATAAGACAAGTGTCTGGTGCAGTTATTAGATCGGTTACTGCTGTTACAATGCCAGGTTGTCAAGATTTAAGTGAGTTTGAAAACAGTGTTGCCGGCCGCTGTGGCCGAGCGGTTCTAGGCGCTTCAGTCCGGATCTGCGCTGTTGCTACGGTCGTAGGTTCGAATCCTGCCTCGGACAGGGATGTGTGTGGTGTCCTTAGGTTAGTTAGGTTTAAGGAGTTTTACGTCTAGGGGACTGATGACCACAGATCTTAAGTCCCATAGTGCTTAGAACCAAAAAATTGTCAAATGTGTGTGAAATCTTATGGGACTGCTAAGGCCATCAGTCCCTAAGCTTACGCACTGCTTAACCTATATTATCCTAAGGACAAACACACACACCCATGCCCGAGGGAAGACTCGAACCTCCGCCGGGACCAGCCGCACAGTCCATGACTAGAGCGCTAATCCCGCGCGGCGCTTAGAGCCATTTGAACCATTTTGAACGTGGTGTTATAGTCGGCGCACGAGCCATCGCTGCAGCCCGAGAAAGATCCTGCAAGAACGGGACCAACGACGAGTGAAGAGAAACGTTCAACCTGACAGAAGTGCAACCCTTCCGTAAATTGCTGCAGTTTTCAATCTCGGGCCATCAACAAGTGTCAGTGTTCGAACCTTTCAACGAAACATCATCGATATGGGCTTTCGGAGCCGAAAGCCCACTCCGTGTATCGCTGATGACTGCGCAACACAAAGGTTTACGCCTCGCCGTGCGGGGTTGCCGCGCTATCAAGGGCGTCTTGTCACAGTCCGCGCGGCTTCTTCCGTCGGAGGTTCCGGTCCTCCCTCGGGCATGGGTGTGTGTGTCTCGTCCTTAGCGTCAGTTAGATTAAGTGGTGTCTAAGCTTAGGGACCGATGACCTCAGCAATTTGGTCCCATAAGACCTTACCACAAATTTCCAAAATTTATGCCTCGCTTGGTCCCGTCATCACCGAAATTGGACCGTTGATGACTGGAAACATATTGCCTGGTGGGACGAGTCTCGTTTCATATTGTATGTCCAAGCGGATGGACATATACGGGTATGGAGACAACTTCATAAATCCATGGACCCTGCATGTCAGCAGGGGACTGTTCAAGCTGGTGGAGGCTTTGTAATGGTGTGAGGCACGCGCAGTTCGGACCTCCGATACGACTAGATGTGAC
The DNA here is from genome assembly GCF_021461395.2 of Schistocerca americana. NCBI lineage: Eukaryota > Metazoa > Arthropoda > Insecta > Orthoptera > Acrididae > Schistocerca > Schistocerca americana. The sequence goes on along the minus strand of NC_060121.1, from coordinate 308,262,521 downwards.
TCTGACAGGTGACACGTGCGTAAGCATACTGTCTGATCACCTGCATCCATTCGTGCCTATTGTGCATTCCGACGGACTTGGGCAGTTTCAGCAGGACAATGCGACACCCGTCACGCCCAGAATTGCTACAGAGTGGCTCCAGGAACACTCTTCTAAGCTTAAACACTTCCGCCGTCCATCAAACTCCCCAGACGTGTACGTTATTGAGGATATCTGGGATGCACTGCAACGTGGTGTTCAGAAGAGATCTCAACTCCCTTGTACTTTTACGGATTTACGGACAGCCCTGCCGGATTCATGGTGTCATTTCCCTCCAGCACTACTTCAGACATGTCGAGTCCATTCCACGTCGTGTTGCTACACTTCTGCATGTTCGCGAGGGCCCTACACCGTATTAGACAGGTATACCAGTTTCTTTGGCTCTGCAGTACATATTCATCTTCTACTACTCCACTTTCTCAGCCGATTGTTTTCCTTAATCAGATATGTTTCGCTTGGTTGTTTTAAATATCGTCGGTGTTAATTATAATAATTTCCTTACTAGAAATATCTTGTTCGAAGTTGTTTAGTGCAGACACAGGTGTTGGATAAAAATATGGAAGCACAGCGAGAAATGTATGTTTGAACGTAATTGCAGATTCTAACAACGCCTTCAGATTGCGCTCTGTTGTATTTGACCACGAACGGCATCTGTGGAATGTTCTCAGTACTTTGCAAGTGTCATTCGTGATCAGGACAGTGTTCTGTGTAGTCGTGAGTGCTGTATGTCAGAGCTAAGTGAATTCATAAAGTGGCAAATTGATAATGATCGTATGTTTCGCGCTTCCGTAACCAAGGGCTGCTGAAATGTTTGGTCCTTCGAGGGTTACCGAGTCGAAGATTTTTACCGCATACAAGAAAAGCAGAAAAATGTCATTGGCTAAGTCACAACGTGGATGAAAGCGGGGGCTGAGTCGACGGACTGTACGCGCTGGTTGGATTTATTTGAATTCTGGCCGCCTGTTCGTTCGTGGTCTTGTTGTCAGGATGTCTTTCATGTCTGAGCGTTTTATGAATATGCGTCTCCGTCGTTTCCTCTGGGTTTAGTCACTCTGGTCTGTAGCGGCTCCACGCCTGTGATGTCATATACGTCGTCATTGGGCGTGAACCTTGGCAGTCTTGAGATGCTGCTTAAGAGTCGTCTTTAGGTCGAATAAAGTCGTTCCGCTAACGGTTTATGCAGACCCTTAAGGGGGCTGCAGCATATTCTGTCACAGGTCTGATGTAGGTCTTGTGGGTGTGGATTGCAGTTTGGTCTCACATCCGTGGAATCGCCCTTGTACTCGTCTGATAAGGCTGTATTTATATACGTGGCGCAGCGGACGGCCAAGGGAACACCTGCTGTCATCTGCCCTATGCACACGGTAGCAGTCTCTAAAGGGCTGCTTTCTCGGATACGTAATATTTTATAACAATTTCATGAATCAGTTTACAATCTTCGCAATTTTTGTATGAGTGTAGTTAAGTTACTTAAAATCACAGAAAAAGTTTTTGCTCGGCTGCATTTAAACTTTACCTTCTACAATTTTTAGAACAGAACTGACAGTAGAACATGACCTCTGACCTACAACTTTAAGAGACCTTGTATTGGTTGATATTAACATCAAGGTCCTAAAACTTATTATAGCTGTATTATACACATCAAAAAAAGTTTTGCAGCACCTCGGTTCCGGGAGTTCTGGAACCTGCACAGAAAATTGGAATAGAGATCAACATAAACATCATTTCTTCCTTTTTCATTGCTCATGAAAACCACATATTATGTGTTGTACCACCATACAGCGAGACCTTCAGAGGTGGTGGTCCAGATTGCTGTACACAGGTTCCTCTAATACCCAATAGCACGTCCTCTTGCATTGATGAATGCCTGTATTTGTCGTGGCACACTATCCACAAGTTCACCAAGGCTTTGTTGGTCCTGATTGTCCCACTCCTCAACGGCGATTCGGCGTAGATCCCTCAAAGTAGTTGGTGGGTCACGTCGTCCATAAACAGCCCTCTTCAATCTATCCCAGGCATGTTCGATAGGGTTCATGTCTCGAGAACAATCTGGCCACTCTATTCGAGCGATGCAGTTATCCTGAAGGAAGTCATTCACAAGATGTGCACGATGGGGACATGACTTGTCGTCCATGCAGGCGAATGCCTCGCCAATAAGCTGCCAATATGGTTGCACTATCGGTCGGAAGACGGTATAAACGTATCGTACAGCCGTTACGGTGCCTTCCATGACGACCAGCGGTGTACGTTGGCCCTACATAATGCAATCCCAAAACCTCCACCTCGCTGCACTCGCTGAACAGTGTGTCTAATGCGTTCAGCCTCACGGGGCTGCTTCCAAACACGTCTCCAACGATTGTCTGGTTGAAGGCATATGCGACACTCATCGATGAAGAGAACGTTATGCCAATCCTGACAGGTCCGTTCGGCATGTTGTTGGGCCCATCTGTACCGCGCTGCATGGTTTCGTGGTTGCAAAGGTGGACCTCGCCATGGGCATCGATAGCGAAGTTTCACGCCATGCAGCCTATTGCACACAGTTTGAGTCGTAACATGTCGTCCTGTGGCTGCACGAAAAGCATTATTCAACATGGTGTCGTTGCTGTTAGGGTTCCTCCGAGCCATAATCTGTAGGTAGCGGCCATGGACTGCAGTAGTAGCCGTTGGGCGGCCTGAGTGAGACATGTCGTCGACATTTCCTGTCTCTCTGTATCTCCTCCATGTCCGAACAATATAGGTTTGGTTCAGTCCGAGACGCCTGGACACTTCCCTTGTCGAGAGCCCTTCCTGGCACAAAGTAGCAATGCGGACGCAATCTAACCGCAGTATTGACCGTCTAGGCATGGTTGAACTACAGACAACACGAGCCATGTACCTTCCTCCTGGTGGAATGAGTGGAACTGATAGGCTGTCGAACCCCTTCCGCCTAATAGGCGCTACTCATGCTTGGTTTTTTACATCTTTGGGTGGGTTTATTGACATCTCCGAACAGTCAAAGAGACAGTGTCTGTGATACAACATCCACAGTCAACGTCTATCTTGAGGAGTTTTGGGAACTGGGGTGATGCAAAACTTTTTTTGATGTGTGTATTTAATAGGTTTCATCATGTGCTGTAACCAAAACTTTCTAGTATTAATATAACAGATACTTAATCTACTACAAATAAGGACATTTTTCTTCCAAATTTAGTTTTTATTAATTTACTCGAAAACTATTAGAGGTAGCTTAATGGAGTCATGTAGTTATTATTTTTATGTTTCTAATTCTAATATTTAGTGCCTCCAATTTTTATAAAAAACCTGAATTATGTACAAAATATTGCTTTAATAACGTTGAGACTTGTATCAGTTAATTTCGACATACATCTGCACATAATGACCAATTTCTGGCTTCCTAGCTTCATTATTTAGCGCCACTTACTCTTCTCTTAAAACGATGTATTTAGGTAAAATATTGACCTAATCAATGTGAGACTTGACAGTTCAAACATTATTACACTACAGCATATGCTGACAAAGTTTGAAAAAGCAACTTTAACTTTTAATTTCATTCTTAATTGTGGTGTAATACCTGTCTACGCACAGACGCGTTCTGGTGACGTGGCGCTACTATTATAGCAGTGAACTGGGGAACGTCCCGGCACACTCGCTCACCTCTGTAGCTCTCAAGTGATACAGAGCTTGTTTCGCCACAGCACACACACACAGCTACTGTTTACAAGAAATCCTCAGAGAGTGCACGCCGTACACAAAACGCAAGCTAGCCGAATCTTCAACAGCGGTGAATAAACGTAAATCGCAAACAGTGACCACACGAAAAATGTCGTGCAGGAACGTGGCGTTGCCCTTTAGAAGAGCACTGCCTAAATTAAAGTCGTTAGGCAGGCGTAGGTCGATGTTACGTGGTTAGCGGACAGTGACTGACATCCAAACGAGCTCCTGACAGCAACCGATCTGGTGTTAGCGGCGGCGCCCCGATATGGGCATCTGATGCCTGCTCGCCGTTTATTGGCGGGTGCTTACAGGCAGCGCCGTTTCCTCTGGGTTCTCGTGTCTATCAGCGATATCCCACTGGCGAAGAGAACGCTGCAAATGCCGTAACCTGAATCCCAGACCAGAAACTTCGGTCAGTGGAAGAGGGCCCAAAATAAGCGAACACGTGTATTGCATTATCCGTTGATACTCGACCGTTTCTGAGAAAACGACCGTCAAAGTTTTCGATGTAATGTAGATAGTTTGTGGCGTGCGAATTATCAGCAGAAGTCGTGGCACAGCACTTCTACGACCCGTGTTCTAAACCCTATTATTGTTTTAGTTTATTCTATTTTACACTCCAGGTATGAATTAACAAACGCCTTTTCGTGTTTTATTCAGTACATGATGCATTTCGGACCCTGTGGGTCTATCTTCAGGTGTAATTCGTCTTAACACATGCATTTTTTGTTCTCTTGGATGAGATGAAATGCATATTACTGTCACGAAAAGGTTTGATGTTAGGTTACGAATTTCGTAAGTCAGACGCGGAAAATACGTGCGAGATAGTGGTAAAAATGAGTAGTGTGAACTTACCAAATAATCCAAGAAAAGCGTTTTTCGCGTTTTAGTAACAGCATAAGTTTTTCCTCCATCGTTTCCAAGCGTGCGAAATATGGATAAAATTAAACTATTTGCCGGCCGCGGTGGCCGAACGGTTCTAGGCACTTCAGTCTAGAACCGCGCGACTGCTATGGTCGCAGGTTCGAATCCTGCTTTGGGCATGGCTGCGTGTGATGTCCTTAAGTTAGTTAGGTGTAAGTAGTTCTAAGTTCTCGGGGACTGATGACCTCAGATGTTAAGTCCCATAGTGCTCAGAGCCATTTTTTGAATTAAACTATTTTATTTTATTTTTTTCATTTATCTATCCATATCTGTAGAAGATTACTACACGAATGCCTTTTATCAAGTTAGGGAAACAAGTACGTTATACTGACTGTAAAATACAGGTGGGTTTCACAGTATCATACATTTATTGTATATTTGTTTGGTATATTCAGAGGTCACAATCTTTTTAAATTTTCATTTTCTCATATCAGTTCTTCTTATATTTTATTCTCCTGTTCATTCTTCAGGAAGATTTGGTGAATTCCCTCGCATGATAGCGATCGTAGAAATAGTCGAAAAATGCATGTTCCGAACACTACGAGCATCGCTTGAATGCAGGTTTACCGCAGCGGCGTTTCTTCGTATGAACCTCACTCGGGAATGAAACGTCGTTAACACTGCTGAAGATACCGCACACCGGCAATAACTTTGCGTTAAATCATGCATAATGTTTCACTTTTCCGAAAACTGCCACTTGCATCCGATTACGAATTAGGGTGCACTACAGGAATTTCGCCCAAAAACAATTTCAAATAATTTTCCCATTTATTTATTTTTCCTTTCTTATCCTATTTTAAAATTCATTCACCAGACATACTATTAACAGACGAATAAGGACAACAAGGTTATTTCATTATACATTTTAAAACGTTCTTGCAGTAGTTATCGTCCACGGACACGGGTAGATAAATGAGAAACAAAAATAAATGTAGTAATAGGGTTTCGAGCACAGGGTGCGAATGTGTTAAGCTGTGACGGTAGCTACTGGACCACCGCTTAGGTTGAACTATCCATTCGCTAAACGGTACATAAAGTAAACTGAAAACATTGAGCATTGTTTTCGCATTAACGGTAGAATACCTATGGATAAGCCAGGCCAAGTGTTTGCTTATTTTGACCTCTCTTCCACCAAGCAAAGTTTCTAGGAAATCAGCTTTTGGACCTTGCTCGTGAACCATACTTAGCAGTAGTGTAGCTGAGCTGCTCATCACTGGATCCATGGGACTATGCCAGGAGACCCAGAGAAATTCGGTTTCATTCACAGGCTAAGTGATAGGGTTTTCTCTCGCTTAGCGCTTTTACCTGCTGTAAGGTGCCATAGTCTCCTTACCTTCATTTCTTACATGTTCTGAGCTCACCATCGTATTCTTCATATCAAGACGTTTCATTCGAGCCCAAATTCGATAGGGTAGAGTCAATTTTATATATTTCCATTTAATCGATATGCAAATCTAATAAATAAATCGCAAGTGCACACCGAGATTAAAAAGTCGACGCTGGCATACACAAACATTCAAGACACGACGGCCACAGGAGTTTTTGTTCGGTGGAGGCAACCAGCCCGCTGTAGGAGGGTGGGTTATTTGATGTATCATGCAGCGTAACTTGCTGTGACAGTGCGAGATAGAGAGAGAGAGACAAAGATATTGTTTATTACTCTGTGGCGGTCAGCGCTCACATAATTATTCTTAGGAGATAGAGCTTTTGTTCTTCTTAAGAGTAAAAATTTTAGGAGTGGAGAGCCATTCTTGTGATGTAAAAATCGACGCCATTGCGAGTTTTTGATTCCCATTGTAAAATATAAGTGTATATGGAAGGAAATCAGTTAATAGAACAATAAAATATTGTTCATTTCAAGAAGGTACGTGTTATTATACACCCAGCGATATACTTCTATTGCGATTTACTAATAAACGCCAGCTTGAGAACAGTTCCGACGGGAGCGTTCAGTTCTAGTGAAATAGTTCGATGTTTTCTTCGGAAAAGAAGTCACTTCATGGATCATTCAAATCCACAATAGTACCTGGACATTTCTCAGAACTGAAAGCAATCTGATTGCTATGCAACAGAGCCCCGAAGAATATTTCTCCGTACTTTGGCTACCACTTTCAGTTCAACACGGTATCTGCAGCATCTGGAGCAGATTTCTACAACAGCAAAAGCGCGTAATCGCTATCAGTTTCACACATCGCCCTGTGTACGCTGTATGTATTTACCCTCAACAGTGAACATACAAAAAAAAAATTTCTTTTTTTTCAAAGGAGTCTTTATAGTTACCACACAGCTGGCCAACCGCCCACGGACTAAAACAGTTTTTGCGATAGAAAAGGGATAATGGCCTGCGTGTTCACGTTAAAAGCAAAACACGCTGTATTCTTTGGGAGAGCCCCAGCACACGATTTTTTTATTTTTTATTGACCTAGTGCGCAGTTCAGAGTTCTCACAAGTGTACAGTAAACGCCTAACGCAGAAGCTATATATTTCCGGATTGGTCGGCTTAGCCATTCTCCCGCTGATTGGTGGACTATTTCTGACGCAATGAGCCTGAGAAGAGTGGGAAAGACAGCTGACGATATACCCTTTCACTTTTTGCGTGGAGGGAAGTCATTCCAGTGATGCTCTTGTAGGGGAACATGTAGTGGGGGCGAGCGCGTGTACGCAGAGAGCGAGGAACAAAACTCTACTCAGTACTGCAATGAGAGAGCACCTCTGTCGCTAGCGAAGATTGAGTGGCATCGCTGTGGACTGTATCTGACCAGTGTACCACGCCAAAAGTTAGACTAGGGGCAGATAGGAGTCCTTGACTTCATCAAGGCATAGTGAGAGTTTGATTGGCGGAGGTCAATCCAGATAGGAAGAGATAGTTTTGTCATTTTTCAGCGGCGAACGACGCAGGTGGCAGTCATTGCAGCTTACTGTATTGTGCGCTACAGCATAGGCGAGCTCCATCTTCCCTCCATTAGAAATAACATACTTCATTCATGTCACTCCATTACATTTCTCACGCGACAGCCTCGACCATACTTAGAAAAATTCAAGTTGAGCAGACGCAGCTCTCAGCCATTCTGCTGAGTGCCGGCCATGGTGGTCGAGCGGTTCTAGGTACTTCAGTCCGGGACTGCGCGACTGCTATGGTCGCAGGTTCGAATCCTGCCTCGAGCATGGATGTGTGTCCTTAAGTTAGTTAGGTTTAAGTAGTTCTAAGTTCTAGGGGACTGATGACCTCAGATGTTAAGTCCCATAGTGCTCAGAGCCATTCTGCCGAGTAAATAACATTCTTAAAGAAAAGAGATAAAAGAGCTTTCCCTCACTTTGTATATAAATGTCATTAACAGGATTCCTATCCATAAGAGGTAACCTCCTACTCCAAAAAGAACCCAGAAATTTGTGTATCAATTTATAAATAAAAGTTTCATTCGATTTTCTTAAATTTTGCAATAAACAATATTTTCCGTTCGTTTAATGTTATTCTTACACTAACTAGCAATACTCCAGTACCCAAGTATCCTACTAGTTTCGTAAGAAAATAGAATATTTTTGTCTCTTTTCCTTACAGTGAAAGACTCCAGAAGATATTTGTTGATGAAAGTTTTTCAGGCATTTCTTTTTGGTATGTTAGGAGCGTCTGTTTGGCTTCTGCAGTAGTGGGGTGGAAACTGCTTCTTGCAGGAGCCAAAAGGTACTTGTCAGATCAATCCGTTGTGCAACTCATCAGCATAACACCCACACACTGACACTGCTGTTCTATGCATCTTCTAGTTGCATAAGACCGCGTAATCCTTCAGAAGATTCTTAGACTTTGTTGATCAATACTTTAGAGTGTCCCTGGAGCGTTCTTGTTCGGGGGTCGTCGAAAAGCATCATTAATTGGACCTGTTGATAGGTAGAATTTATTCAGTTTTTATTTAGCTGTTGATAATAGAATACCCCTTTAGCTCTTTGTTTTTTGAAGTACCAGTGTAGGAAGGGCTTGATGGAAGGAACTGTGGAGTGTGCTAGCAGAGATGGGCGCTCTTGATGACCTTGTTACCCTTACCTGTGATTTGTATTCTCATAGAAAGTCAGTAACCAGACTAGACAAGACAGTTCCCTTTCTAATCATGTAAATACATTAGACGAGTGTTTACCCTCCAAGGGGAATATGAGAAAAAACCTTCATGGATCGACTGATAGGATCCGAACTGCAGGAGGAAGAATTAGTAATTTAAGAATCGCTGATGAAATCTCGCTGTGTACAGAATCACAAGTAAAAATGAAAGAACTACTGAGCAGAGTCAGAGAGATGTGAGAAACTTAGTTGTCAGTAAATAAGAAAGACCAATATCGTGATAATTAATAGAGGTAAGTTATCACCAGCTACTGATGTGTTATCCGAATACGAAGAAGTTCATCACTTTGTCTACCTGGACTCACTGGATCAGAAAGGAATTACGGCCTAGAATTCTGTGTGAAGATGCTAAAGTGAAGCTGACAGTGATTTGGGAAGACCGTGCCCCAACCAGACTAACTAAACCAAGAATACTGAAATCTCCAGTGTTTACAGTTTTCCTTTATGAGTCGCAAATGTGGACAATAACTTCTGAGGACTGCAAAGAATTGATACGTTTGAGTAGGGTCATTAGAATGCCACCGTTAAATGTGAGAGGAGGAAGCACTTTAATTACCAGTAATGCTGACCGACAAAAAAAATATGCAGTTTCTCTAGCTCTGACTATGGTTAGACAGTGGCAATACTGAATTCTCAATCATACCATCGGAAGAACTTAGTAGTTTGGGCCTCCACCATTCACAAGTGCGAAGGTGATTGAAAACTAGAAAATTTCAGTCACAGTTAATGAAAGGTCACATAAGTATTTAGCTGCTGCATACGATGAGATAATCAAATTTCATATCCTCTGGGGTTATTGCTTCGGAATTTCTGGAATCTTGCGTTGCTGTTGTACTAATTGTTAAATAAAACACTTTTCTTGTCATATATTGTGACTGACTATCAAGTACATAGGTGGAATATACACATTCTGCCTGACAGTCACCAAAAGACCCTCACACAAACAACTTTCGAAAGACAATAATGCAGACTGACTTCATGGCTCATGCGCCATTTTCTTTTATATAAAGCAAAATAATCGAATACATTGTTGAATGTAAGCTTTACAAAATAACAATTAAAAGCTATGCGATCATTTGAGTTACTTGCATCAAAAAATGTGCTACATATTGCCCTACATGATCTGATATTCAGTTTGGAAAAGTTTACTGAATTTCATATACAATTTCAATGAATTTACAGTACAATAATTGAAATTACATTTTAGTTAATTAAAAACAAATCACTTTGAACAAAATATTACTAACGGTATTTCGGTTTGCTCTCAAGTAGAGTAACAATGCAAATTCTCATAATCAATAAACATCGTAGCTTTTCAGAAATAGGGGAGAGGTAAATTTTCAAGAATATGTGGTGCATCATGAACTGCACAGTTCATGTCACGAAATTTCAAAGTTGGGTTATTAAGAAAGGGTATTCCCATTAGTTACTAATATAAATCAGATAGTACATTAATCTGAAATTTAATCTGAGATAGTAAACTCACTTGTACTAATCTTTTAAATGGCGTTTTCCTACTGGAACCGGATATAGACTTAGTATAGAGTCCTGAACGTTAAAAATTCGAGCTAGAATGACCTCTTCAGAGAATGTTGTCATGAGAAAGGAATTTCAGATAGGGATGGGAAAGTAGTCTCATTTCAACATGTAGGAGGCTGGTGAGAATATCGAGGATGGACAAGTGAACCAGCGAATCAGTCCTTCACGAACTCTGGGTGGGAAGAGGTTGTTTAGTCTGCCATTTTCCGGTCACACTGTTGGACGCAGGAGCATAATATGCGAAAGATTATTATCCAAGGCAAAGTCGAAAGGAAAGACTGTGTATGCATGTGTGTGACGGAGGGGGAGGGGGGGGGGCAAGGTTCAAATTGTAGCTGGAGATCAAGGCTTGACTCAAGCAGTAGCTGTGAAGAAATTAAATGAAGAGGCATGCACAAGATACGGTAGTGTAGAGTGCAGCATTTTGTCTTCGAACTGAAGATCACAACAACAATTACAAAGTGACACAACCTCTCGGTTTTAACGTGGCAGTATTCTATTGGAAAACCATTAGAGTTATCGACCGTTTCATCAGAAAAAAGCCAAGCGTCTGGACTATGCCCAGTCGACTGTGACGGTACGAACACGATTAATTTACTTATCCGATAATAACCGTTCGTAATAAACGTTGTCAAGCTACTTTTAATTTAGGCCGAAGTTCGCCATTGTTCAATAGTATCGTTTTATCGCTTTGCAAAGTACGTCTTCATTTGTCTCTGTTCATCACTGATCACTTCCGATAGCCACCAACAAGCAAATACGTTATGGATATAATACGAGTGCTTCAACTGAACCGTTAAAAGAATCATGCTTACCAACAGGAACGCCAGTTAACAAAAATTCTCGTTATTATTCAGAATTTTTGAATTCACACTCATACGGCCATTATTCCGTGAACGTGAAGAACATTGGAGAGCAGAAAGCTTGTACTTGGAAGCGTGGAGTAAGAATATCACGGAAGTAAACATTCAGGTCTGGAAAACGGGATTTTTATCGACGGCATTCAGTTTCTGCCAGGTCTCATGACTGTGGCACGCTCATTTGAAGAGTAACTTCCACATCTCATGTATTTTGCCTTTAATTATTCGCCATAATTGACACTAATACATAAATGTATGAGACCAGGGCAAGCAATTGTAATATTAAAATTTCTATCATAGCTCAAAGTGCAAGTAAACAGCGTTAAACTTGCGTCACGAGACAATTTTGGTTTTGTGCTGAGAAGTGTAGTAAGTTAAGGTCAGTCTATGAATACTGGTACTAAACGATTAAAAAGAGTTCGAGATAAAAATGAAATTACTGGCACTATGATTTGAAAGTGACTTGGTCACCCACAAATGCCTGCGCTGCTATCTCTCGCGCCGCCACTTTCATCCGATAAGTGAAACCTGTTTGTTCAGCCACGAGGCGAGCGAGCGACGCGTCCCGAAGACACTCGAGCCACACCGAGAGCCGCCGAAGCGGGTCGCTGCGCTGTGCGGTTCGGCCAAGCCGGGCCAAGGTCAAGTTCAAGGTCTCAGTGTCACAAGCCGGCCACTGACTCAGGGCCAGCGTGACGTCACTGGTTAGCTGCCACCAGCTGCGACCGGTTCTCAGTTGCGTCGCACGCCATCGTGCAACACCACGGGGTTAAAATGTGTTAACTACGGGGAGATGAAAATCAGCGCCAGCATTCCAGATCGGTTGGTCCAGTGCTCAGCTTAGCTGGCTGCAAACGCGGAGATTCCAAGTTCGGTTTTCAGAGGAGCATTGCAGAAGGCAATAGGACCAATCCATTAAATTACAAACCTGTATTATTAATCATCGATATGAAGCAGGATTTTGAAACATATATTGTGTTCGGACATTGTGAATAACCTCGAAGAAAACGGTCTATTGACACACAGTCAACATGGATTTAGAAAACATCGTTCTTGTGAAATACAACTAGCATTTTACTCACATGAATTGTTGAGCGCTCTCGACAATACATTACAAATTGATTCTGTATTTCTAAATTTCCAGAGGGCTTTTGACGCCGTACCTCACAAGTGGCTTGCAATCAACTTACGTTCTTATGGAATATCGTATCAGTTACGCAACTGCATTCGTGATTTCCTGTGAGAGAGGTCACAGTTCATAGTACGTGACGGAAAGTCATCGAGTTAAACAGAAGTGATTTCTGCCATTCCCCAAGGTAGTGGGTGTTATAGGCCCTCTGCTGTTCCTCATCTATATAAATGATTTAGGAGACAATTTGAGTTGCCGTTTATCGTCTAATAAAGCTATCAGGAGATCAAAACCAATTGCAAAACGATTTGAGGTCATCCACATAATTATTAATAGGAATCAATTAAATTTCGTTTACACGATAGATCAGTCAAATCCAAAGGCCGTAATTTCAATTAAATACCTAGGAATTACAATTACGAACAACGTAAATTGGAAAGAACACACAAAAATGTTGTGGGGCCGGCTGCAGTGGCCGAGCGGTTCTAGGCGCTTCAGTCTGGAACCGCGCGACCGCTACGGTCGCAGGTACGAATCCTGCCTCGGGCATGGATGTGTGTGATGTCCTTAGGTTAGTTAGGTTTAAGTAGTTCTAAGTTCTTGGGGACTGATGACCTGAGATATTATGTCCCATACAGCTAATAGCCGTTTGAACCATTTGTTGTGGGGAAGGCGAACCAAAGACTTATTGGCAAATCAATAAGAAGATGCAACAGACCTATAAGGAGACTGCCTACACTGCGCTTGTCTGTCTTCTTTTTTAGTACTGCCGCGAAGTGTGGGATCCTTGCCAGATAGGATTAACGCAGCACATCGAGAAAATTCAAAGAAGGCAGCACGAGAAATAGGTAAGAGAGTGTCACGACATGATATAGCTTTTGTGGTGGAAATTATTAAAACAAAGCTGTTTTTTGTTGCGGCGGGATCTTCTCACGAAATTTCAATCACTAGCTTTCTCCTCTGAATGCGAAAATATTTTGTTGACGCCGACCTACATAGGAAAAAACGATCATCCACACGGAAAGATATAGCTGTTCGTTTTTTTCGCACGCTGTTCGAGAATGCATAATAGAGATTTAGCGTGAAGGTAGTTCGATGAACCCTCTGGCAGGTACGTATGTGTAATTTGCAGAGTAGCAATGTAGATGTAGACGTTAGATTTTTTTTTTTTATATAAGGTCAGTAATTTGTCAAGGGAGACCTGTGAAGGCAAATAAAAAGCTGCTTCAGTATATAAACAATGAATTTGACACGCAATCCGCCAAAGTAGCCTTTCACTAGGCTTGGAGCCGTATGAATGCACACCCACTTAAAAGAGCAAAATGAGTGCTTTGGGGCGTTGTTCATGACACTCCATTTCCGACTTAAAGGGTTGCTCACACGCTCAATATTTATTGCACAATAATATTTTGTCAGTATCTTGTGCGATAGTGGGAGCCAAAAACGGCACAATATTATTGTGCATTATTTATGCACGGGGCAGATCAGTAGAGCCCTGCCTTGTAGCGATAATGTCGGCGCTCGAAGATGTGAAACTCATACGTACTGCGACTGAGTTGCTTGCCTTGCAAAACACAAGCAGGAATTATGCAGAATCGACAAAATAAGTCTGAAAAGCTTCCAGTAAAGATTTCAATGGATCAGTGGCTGTTTAAGTGCAGCGTAGATTCGTAAACCATAACAACCATTTAAACAAGCGAAATGTGTAATTTATCGTGTACATGTGCTGTTCCCTATAGATTTTTCCTCCGTGAACAACTATTAGAAACGAAATAAAAAATGACTTACTGATTGCTGATTGAAAATTTTAATGATCTTATGTCCGTGGTGTGACAACTGTCGTAGGTGGAAAAAATAAACACATCCTCACTGGACTGCTGATATGGACAGCTGATCTGGACAGCAGATCCTGACTTAACTGCCAATTCTAAAAACTGCTCGAGGTAAAAAAAATTAAAAAAACGGTTCTCCTCACTGTTTCCACCGCTCTTGTCAACAACGAGATACCTGTCGTTTCCTAATCAGTCAGGCAGTACCACATGGTACTTTAATATATATCCTTAGTCACACTGTCTCAGATTTTGTCATTTACGTTTTTCAGTTGTTTGCGAAGTTCATTCGGAGCGGACTGAATTTCTCCCTGTCCCGGCAGGAACTGCCGTTTATTGAGCAATACAATCTTTAGACCATACAATATATTGCGCAATATACTGAGCGAGCGTCAATATTTTTAGAGCTCTGCAGTCACCTTCATTGCATTCCTAAACCGCTAACACCGTTCTCAGAGAGTCAATATTAATTTACAATACTCATAATTGTCCAATAAATGTCGAGCGTGTGAGGGCCGCTTAAGTCACAGAGTGAAGTGGACATATCCGAAAGAATAGACATCACGCGGAATCCACAGCTGTGATACAGATTACGGAAATTGAAGGGGGAGGGAGAAGAAAGGCAAGGTAAGGTACTAATGATATCAGGTGCAACGTGGCTTTGTGCGGAATCAGCAGTGAAGAGTGAGACTACTTGCCAGACTGGGACTCGAACCCGGGACCTCCTGCTTACTAGGCAGTTGCGTTAACCCCGGCGCCACCTGCACAAATGCGAGTACTGTCTCGGCACCCTCCACGGCTGACTCACATTCCCACTTAGCGCCACCCATCGGTAGTCTCCGACCATGTCCCCCATCCTAGTGCAGCTGCAAGTAACAACTGATGAACCGCTAACTTATGGAAAAATCGGAAAAATAATCTTTATGTAAGTCTGCAGGCTTTCGTGGTCGTTGTCACTGAAGTTAAAATCTTCTGGGTTATTAGGCCGCGTCATGTTTCTTCTAAAATGATCGACGTTTCGACCCCTCGGCTGGGATCTTCCTCAGGATCTTCTGGTGTCCACTACTGCTAGAAGACTGTGAGAGACAGCTCTTCGCGTGGATCTGCACGGAGATAACTTGTCCTCCGATGCGTGATGGAGTTCGCAGCAGTTATTGCTTTGCCTCCCATGCATGCCGATGTAATGCGTCTTCACATGTAGGTTGTCTTCTTGGGTGTCTCCTCAGTACAGTACAGTACAGTACTATGCAGCGAGCAAGTGTGGCCAGCGGGTGGTGACGCTGCGCGGCAGTTTTCGGCCCAGCGTGCGGATGTTGGCGTTGTGTGGCCGGCCAGCACGTTCGTAAAAGGTGCGGGCGGTCGTCTGGAAGAGGTCACGGAGCAGAGGGACTTCCGCGACGTCGTGAAGATGAGCGGCGAGGAAATCGTAAGGCAGGTGCAAGGCCAACCGAAGGATGCGATTCTGCAGCGTCTCCAGCTTCTTCAGGTTCGTGTCGGGGGCGTTCCCTCAGACGACGGCGGCGTATTGGAGTACAGGGCGGAGCAGCGCCTTGTACAGAGTGATGCCCAGCCGCGGTGGAAGTTGGGAGCCGGGGTTCAGCGCCGGGTAGAGTATGCGGAGCCCGTTCCGCACTTTGTTCTTCACTTCGCGGATGTGCGGAACCCACGTGAGTCGGCGGTCGATGGTGACGCCGAGGTAGTGCTCCGTTGGACGCCACGGGACAGGGCTTCCACCGATGGTGAGCGGTTGCAGACCTGCAAGAACGAGTCGCCAGGTGACGATCAGGAACTATATAGAGCCGTGTCATCCGCGTACAGGGCGAGCCGCACGCGGTCGATCTTCGGCGCATCAGAAGTGTACAGCGAGTACAGGAGTGGCCCCAAGACCGAGCCCTGCGGCACACCGGCGTTGATGCGGCGGACGGAGGACAAGCCGTGCGCGGCCCGCACATGGAAGGTCCTATCGGCAAGATAGGAACGGATGAGACGGACGTGCGACGTCGGTACCCCAAGTTCAAAAAGTTTGAATAAAAGGCCGCGGTGCCACACACTGTCGAAAGCACGCGACACATCCAGGAACACTGCGCCGAAGAACTCGCGCTGCTCGAGGGCGACGAACGCATCTTCCACTAGCCGAAGGAGTTGGTGAACTGCCTAGTGGCCCCTGCGAAAGCCGAACTGCTCTTCGGGCCGGAGGCCTTCCTCGTCAACGTTGCACTGCAGCCGCCTGATGTACACCCTTTCAGAGACCTTGGAGACGGCCGGCAGTAAACTAATAGGTCTGTAGTTCGCGGGCTGGTGCAGATTCTTCCCTATCTTCGGAATCGCCACGATCTCTGCATGCTTCCAGGACTGAGGAAAACTGCAGGACCGGAGGATTACATTAAAGATGTCGGCGAGATGAGTGACAGCCACCGGCGGCAACTTATGGAGAAGGGCGTTGGAAACTTCGTCTGGGCCCGCAGCTTTCCTGCGGTTCAGGGCACGCAGGATGGATGACACCTCTTCGGCCGTCGTCTCTTCAATGACGTCATCTTCGTCGCGTGCCTCCAAGTAGCGTGGGAGCCGGTCAGCAACCAGGTCGTCGTGGACAGCGTCGGTCGGGTCTTCTATAGGCGTAAACGCAGCCTCAAAGACGTCTGCGAGGGCATCAGCCTTCGCAGCTGGTTCGCAGACAGCCTGGCTATGGACCGTCAGCGGAGGGATACGTTGCGTGCGGCGTAGGAAACTCTTCGTCGTCCGCCAGGCCGTGCCGTCGTCAAGGCAGAGGGTGGCGACCTTGTTATTCCAGTCGCGATGGCGATGGTTGTCAATAGCGGCCCGGATGTCCCGACGCATCCTGTTGAGGAGGTGCTTGGTGTCGGCATTTCTTGTCCTCTGCCACTCCCGGTAGACCCGGTTCTTCTCAGTGATTGCCGCAAGGATGTCCAGTGGCAGCTGTCGGGAATAGTCTGGCGGAGTGCGTGGTCGGGGCGGCGTCGCTATGTTGGCGGCGCCAATCGTGGTTGCCGCGAAGTGCAGAAGTTCTGCGTCCGCTCCAGCTTCCGCAGGGGGCGGCGCGGCGGCGAGTGTGTCCGTCACGGCCGCTTGAAACCTGTCCCAGTCGATGCCAGCAAGTGAGAAGCCGCTCCTGGGCTGCTGTAGGGCGTCTAGGTCTAAATCAAAAACCACTGGGACATGATCAGAAGGCAGTGCCGTCCTCGTCGTGGCAGTGATCTGATGAGGGATGCCCTTGACGACCGCGATGTCGATGATATACGGGAGGCCACAGGCAGGGAAGATAGTCGGGTCGTACGGCCCCACCACAAGCGCATGCGCATGGTGACGTTCCGCTATCCGGAGCAGGCAGCGTCCAGCGGTATTGGTGATCTTGGAGTTCCAGGAAACGTGTTTACTATTGAAGTCCCCGGCGACGAACACCTGCCCCCTCAAGGAGAGCAGAGCATCGATGTCAGCAGGGTCCAGTGGACGAGATTGCGGTCGATAGGCAGCGACGAACGTGATGGCACGCGCCGAGGTATGAACGACGACACCAGTGGCCTCCAGCGTGGCCAGTGGTGGAAGTTGTATCGCGTGATGACGAATGCCATTGCGGACGAAAAACGGCTGTCCCACCACCCGCCGTCAGTCGATCGGTGCGATAGCTGGAGTAGTTTGCCGCCCTGACGTCGACCCCAGGCTTCAGGTGGGTTTCGTTGATAAGGGAGACGTCGACAGCGTGGTCTCAAAGATATTGGTGAGGTTCGCCGGCTCGAGTGCGGACGCCGTTGGCATTCCACGCGACGACTGTGAGCCCATGGTGCAGCTGGTGAGGGTTGACAGCGGGCGGGGCCGGAGAGGCCATCAGCACTGCAGCGGTGAGTTGCTGCGACAGGACTTCGATCAACTTCGTGGCGCTGGTCACCAGGGCAGTGAGCTGCGCGACGAGGCTGGCCAGGTCAGCAGCGGAGGCAGCATGCATGGCCCCGTCGCCGGAAGGGGGAGGCGTGGCTGCCAAGCTGTGAGAGTCCACCTGGGGCTGCTCGAATGACGGTGCTGAGCGCTGGGTACCCACAGGGCGTCGACCCCCGCGCCGGCGGTTGGCGGGGCGCGGTCCGGCCGACGCCTCGGGAGAAGCAGTTCGCGGTTCCGCCACTAGCGGCTGTGGTGGAGGCGCAGGAGCCTCAGGCGTCGGATGCGGCGGGAGCAGGAGCGGCCGACGCTGTCGGGACGGCGGAGGGCGCCCCTGATGCTGCCGCCGCGAAAGAGACGCCGGGCCGTCTCGTTGCTGGCTTCTTCGGACGTGGCGCTGGTGTTTTGCCATGTTGGCGAGCGATGGCACGCTTCCACACCTCACACCCACGATAACTGGCCACGTGTGCACCGCCACAGAGTGCACAAGTCGGCTTCTCGGTGGGCGGACGGGGGCACGCACGTCCTGCGTGGGCGCCGGCGCATTTAACACGTCTGTCTGGCATAGAGCAGTGGCGCGCCACGTGATTTATCCCCTGGCAGCGAAAGCACTGCACTTGGCCTCTCCGGGAGGGAAGATCTTCGGACCGAAACGGAACATCGGCGACCCGCGTCAATTGGTAGAGGTTGCGGTTCTCCACGGTGTAGGAGCAGACGACCAGGAAGAGCGCCATATCATCGCGTGATTTCGGCGACTTAATCTTCACGACTGCCCGGATGCAGAAGCCCAGGTCAGCGAGTTCAAGATGCAGGTGATCGGCTTCCATGTTGAACGGGAGGTCGCGTATTACAATCTTCAAGACCTTGTCAGGTGCGGAAGCGTGGGTATGGAATGGTATACGACGCTCAGACGCCTCCTGAGTGACCCGGCGATAATTGCCAGCAGTGCGGAGTGTGACCCTGTACAGGTCACGCCCGGCAGGCTTCACGGTGTACACAGCCGTCGTCCAGCTGCGCAACAACTTCTGCAGTTCCCCATAGGGCGGCCGAAAGTGGAGGACCACCGGCAGAAGATGGGAGTCTTTCTTCGGCGCAGGATCGCGCGGCAGCTGTTCCGGCGCGTCAGCGAGCGCGTCGAATGAGTTGGCGACGGCAGTTGGAAGCGTCGCCGATGACTGCATGCGTCTTGCAGTTCCCCGGGCCGGGACAAAATGGTCGGCGACAGGGGCGAAATCTTGCTTGGCCCTCTTCTCGATCGGCGAGCTGCGATCAGCGGACGTCGCGGCTGTTGCCCTCCTCTTCTTTTTCCCGCTTCGTCCGCGTGGCTGAGACGCGGTGGAGCTCTCATCTTCAGAATCGGGGAGCGGAGCAGACAGCGCTGTCTTCAAGGTTTCCGTAGCTGTGTCCATCAAATCCATAGCCATAGCACTGGTCGTCGTATGTGGGGGGCCAGATGGGGCCGCCGACGGCGCAAGGGCGGCCGGACGGCGATTTGCCACACCCTTCGCGTCGCTAGCAAGCGCAGGTACGTCCTTCTCGCGGCTGCACATCTCAGCGACTTGTCGTCGTGCGTGTCGTAAAAATACTGTGAGAGACGAGTGTCGCGTCCTCTTATAAAGGAGGCGTTCTCACTCGTTCGTGCTGGAGAAGTGATAGTATTGGTTAAAATTCATATGGCTACCATTGGTGGGCCGTAGTCATCTTTCTTTCACCCTCAGCCATTATCCTTTGACTACTCAATGAAAGTTCCATCTAAACTTCCATTTAATTCAATTATATTCAGTCAGGTACAACAGATTTCCGGTGTCATCTTGCTATCATCGAGCCGTCTTCTTGTGTGTCTTTCAGAGCTTCTTTTGTGTCTCCAAGGTCTCCATGGAGCCATCGTGGATCTCCGTCTACTGGTGGCTTGGCTTGATACGGGAACAACCTAGTGCTGCCATTTCAGTCTGATAACTCTCTCAATGCCACCTACACTGAGAAAAGCAAAAAGCCTGTTTTCTCCAGCATAGCAGAGCATGAGTGCCATGTTCTACTGAATCAATCCAACAGACAGTTATTGCAGAGTAAAATCGGGATTGAGAGCAGCCTGTTAGTTCTCAGGAAGTTTGAGTCCGTTCGAGACAGCCATACATAGTTTGCGCAAAATAAGAAGGGCAACTGAAGTCCTAAAGCTGTTTGATGTCATCAGTAGACAGGGCGGCTACAACAGGCTCCCAGAATCCTAGCTGTCCGCAATCCCGGCACGATGGGACGATTGTGATGCCAGCGCAGCGAACTCAACGGACGCGGCCACGACAGGCTAACAAAGAGCGCGTGAGCACTACCGTCGTTTCCCTGCAACTAACAACAGGAAAGCACGGTCCCCAGACGCTTGCTGCCGCTTTACGATGGGTTGTCAATTATCAGCTGTGGTACCGATAGTTCTGATGCCGCAGCGTAGGTGCACGCTCGTAGATTGGCACTACGAGAGCGGACAAACTACGCCGACCACAGAGCCCTCTAGCAGACGCTGTGGAGCTCAAAGAGCGCCACTCCACTTTCTGCCCAGTTGAGCAAGAGCAGACGACCTTTAGCTTCTACTTCATAGCGGGCTACCCATTACAGACTTCGCCTTCGTAACTTCTAGTAACTGTTAGCTTCGTTACATGAACGGCTTCGCACCTACGTGCTCATCTGTACCAAAAGTTAAGTAATGTGTTTGTATATGTTTATACACCAGTAAAGGTTCATTCACTTTACTTGCAGTACCGAAGTGCTTTACCTCACCTGCTCCTACTCACTTCCTTCATTCGGCCTAATTTGCAGATCTCAGGAGCAGACCCACGCGCCGCCTTCCAAGCGAGATACAAAAGACCAGCAGGCAACGTAAACTACAAATAGTCTGCCACATATCCCCTCCCTTCCTCCCAACTCCGACTAGTGATATTTTAAGGCCAGTAGAATCTAAGAAATTTGCCGTCGTTAGAAACGATAACACTGAAGCACTCTCTTTCCAGCTAAATTAGTCCACGCCTTGAGGAAGTCCGAAACGTAGAACATTTTAGCATTTTAAATGTTGTGTAACACACAATAATTTTAATGAGACTGACACAGGCCACAGTAGCCTATGTATTTACGTATGTATCTCGATGATATCCGTTACCTGTGTTTGTCTTGTGATGGCCCCATTCCTGGTCCTCATCTTTTCCCTGAGACTAATGCCCGACATCGGCCGCTTCGTTACACTTCGTGCACACTGTGATCTATGAGCACTTGCCCCTCTCAGAGCCTGTGGTAGTAGAGCATAAGTTGTTACTGGTTGTTTTTTATTCTTTCGTTTTTAGGTGCACTGCAACTTCATTGTCGGTCAGGATAAACCAAAGGTTGAGGGAATTTTATTCGGAGAATTCTTCAGCCGCTGCACGATCTGTTCTAATTGGCTGGATGTCTGAACTCAGAACTTTAGTTTTTTTTAGCCGTATTTATTTCCGAGCTAAAGGCTGCACAAGGACTATCAATTCTCGAATCATAACTGTTAGCTGTGTTTGATCTTCACGTATTAGAACTATTTTGTGAGTAAAATTGAAATGATTAAGTACTGACTATAGATTAGATCCATTTACCATGGCAATCCAACCCTTTGAATACATATTTCATAGCTAAAAGACTGAGCACATATCAGAGCAACAGCTCGAATTCCCTTGGCTACTAGGATATTGCCCATCTGTAAAATATGAGCTCATGCTCAAACGCATCAGCCAGCTGTTCCATAATTCCATTCATGTTAAACTCCCACGCACAGTAAACTAAGAGATCCATGTCACTGGGGAAATCACAAATTTTTGGACTTAAGTGCTTTTTTGTTCATTATTCTTCCTTTATTAATACCTCAGCTAACTTTAATAGAACCACAAGTAATTTCAAATTAGTTGAGTAGTTTGTATCTGGTTCTGTGTTTTGCATTCACAATCGCTTGGTAGAGAAGTTATGAGGCATAGTGCAGCAGCCGGCCGCGGTGGTCTCGCGGTTCTAGGCGCTTCAGTCCGGAACCGCGCGACTGCTACGGTCGCAGGTTCGAATCCTGCCTCGGGCATGGATGTGTGTGTGATGTCCTTAGGTTAGTTAGGTTTAACTAGTTCTAGGTTCTAGGGGACTGATGACCTAAGATGTTAAGTCCCATAGTGCTCAGAGCCATTTGAACCACTTTTGCCATAGTGCAGCAGAGATTGTCAGAAATTACAACTAGCGAATACCCCTACGCTATAACAGGGTAGAGTGAGCGACCACAACTGGTAAAGAAGGCTCAACTTCCTTACTGATTTCTCGAGGGTCTGCACACGCATCCAAGCTGCTCTTGTAAGTGTACATTCGTGACCTCAAGTGTTATTTATATGCTTGCTGGGATTTTATTTCATCCCACACGCGAGAGAATGTTTCTGCTGGCTGTTCAGATATAGACTGCATGATTTATTGTTTAGTTTTCTGATACTTTCTTTGCGTGATGAGCTACATGGGGGTATGAGTTAGATGTGACAGAGGCCAGGCAGGTCTCTTCACTGCGTCTCCTTTTATCTTTGAAACGCTACGGAGGAGTCTTGCTTGCTTTTTTTATATGGATTGCTACTATAAATGTTCAATTTTGTGATACTTTCTTTGTGTGGTGAGCCACGGGGTTTGTAGGTCATATGTGTCGCACATAATAATAATAATAATAATAATAATAATGAGCGTATGGCATTGGTGGCTGGGAGACCCCCCGCGGGGCGGTTCGGCTGCCGCTCTACAAGTTCTTTAACGCCACTACGGCGACTTGCGAGTGAATTTCACATGAGAATATTAGTAGCGTTTGCTACCAGGATAGTTTTATTGTCATTTTAATGTAGTTTATTACATAATTTCTTCTATTTCGAGATACTTCTAGCGTGATCAACCACATGTTCATGGACTGTCAGTTAGAAGCTATTCACATTGAACGTATATTTTCGCCGTGTTCTTTCTCCTCTCTGAATGCCACAGAAGCAATTGCGCCTCCCATTACAGTTCAAATTGCAGGGTTAACTGCTTAATTTAGAGGTGCTTGCTTTGAAAGTCTACGTGAGAGTTCAGGGATGATGCCCTAATCTTAAATAACTTTAAATTCGAACTCACCGATGGGGTGTCTCGGCTAATGTTGAATAAATGCAGCTATTGTGCGTGAAATATCAATTTGTTTTTACTTTTTGATACCCTATATTACTATAACAAGTCATTTCTCCAATGAACGTCGCGTAATTGAGAACCACAGCAGACTCTTGTACTCAACATTTCCTTGTGCGCTTGAAGTGTTTATTTGTCTTTACGTCAAGTATAATGTGTTTCTCATTGGTTAACAATTGTAAGGTATGACTACATGAGTGTTTTGTTATATGAATGTATGTTTCTAGTTTTTTGTATCCCTCGAAAACGTATGGATGTTAGTGCCGCCTGTAATAAATGCTATGAAAATTTTAAATGTTTTACTTGTTACTTGCTTGACTCAGCTGCCCTTAAACCAACTGTATTTTGGAGGTATGTGGATGATACTTCGATAGTGTGGCTTCAGAGAAGATAAATTGACAGAGTTTCTTCACCATCTCTATTCCATTCATAACAATATTCGGTTCACCATGGAAATAGAGAAAGATGGTTGTCTGCCTTTCTTGAATGTCTTGGTTATACGAAAGAATGATGGTTTCCGTGGTGCATTCAGTTTATCGTAAGCCCACCCAATCTGATTTGTGTTTGCAAGCGTCAAGTTGTCATCACCCAACGCAAACTGTGACCGTGGTTAAAACACGCATACACAGAGCTCATACTGTGTCTGATCTACATGATTTACCTAAAGAGCTCTTCCAACTAAAGACAGTGTTCAGAGAAAACGAATATTCCACCCAGCAGGTTAAAAGGACTATATATCAGTTACAATCAAGAAGTGGATAAAGAGGAGAACACGCCGACAAGATTTTTAGCTTTTCTTTCTTTGGTGGGCAACATTTCATTTTAAATAGCAAGAATCCTCTGTAAATTTCAAGTGAAAGTGATTTTTAGTCCACCATCTAAGACTGCAGGCCTTTTGGGATCGGTGACGGACGACTTGTAATTGCAGAAGGCTGGGATTTATAAAATACATTGTCACTGTGGTACAGCTTGCACAGGTCAGACCACACGCACTGTGAAAAAACGCTGCACTGAACATCTGCGTAGCACTCGCCTTTTACAATCAATCATGTCCGATATTACGGAACGATGTATTTCCACTGGACGTTCAGTGGAGTGTGACAGAACTGTGATTCTCACAACAGCTACATCTTTTTGGGACTCCATTATTAAAGAATCCATGGAAATACGTCTGTGAAAAATCTGATGAATAGTGATAGCGGCTACCATTTGGGCAGTGTGTGGAAGCCCATCATCCGCGATTTGTTCTGATTGAAGACGGTCGAGTGCGCCAACGGCCGGGGCGAGCGGTAACACAGAGGACAGCTGACTTCCGCAGTTCCACCAGCGAGCGAGCTGCCGCCTTGAAGCGTGGTCCGTCCGTCAACTTGAATTTTGACGCATGCACGGAATACTCGCAGCGTACTACAGTATGAGCATGGAATGGGGGAAGTCTTCGTTCCTCCCCTCCTTCCTTGGGCTCCCCCTCCTTCCCCTCCCTGCCTCGCTTGGGCTCTCTCTCCTTCCACTCTCTCTCCCCCTCTGCTGTTTCCTCCCTCCTCCCCCCTTTCCTTCTCACTTCTCTCTTCCAGTCCTTGCGCTCCATCTCCTGCCCCTTGACGTGCTTGCCCCTCTCCCCACTTCCTGCCCCTCCCCCCCCTCCTCTGTCAAGCCACCATCTCCCTTTCCGCCGGCCGAAGTGACCGTGCGGTTCTAGGCGCTAGTCTGGAACCGCGCGACCGCTACGGTTGCAGGTTCGAATCCTGCCTCGAGCATGGATGTGTGTGATGTCCTTAGGTTGGTTGGGTTTAATTAGTTCTAAGTTCTAGGGGACTGATGACCTGAGCAGTTACGTCCCATAGTGCTCAGAGCCATTTGAACCATTTTTTTTTTAGTTGTGCTATTCGTGATGCCAGTGTTTGTGTTGTCTTCATCCAGTGCCATTTTAACTGTATGTGGACTTAACGTAAAAATGCCATGACAGACTACCCCCTTTTTTCGTATATTCCAGCTCTAATTGTTTCCCCTTCCCATGTGTAAATTCCATCTTTTATCCCTGTACTGTATATATACGAACTGTTCTCCTGTGACATTTTATGTAATCCCTTGGCTGAAGATGGTTAGACACTGGTCTCACATTCGGGAGGACGACGGTTCAATCCCGCGTCCGGCCGTCCTGATTTAGGTTTTCCGTGATTTCCCTAAATGACTGCAGGCAAATGCCGGGATGGTTCCTCTGAAAGGGCACGGCCGACTTCCTTCCCCATCCTTCCCTAATCCGATGAGACCGATGACCTCGCCTGTCTGGTCTCCTTCCCCAAACAACCCCAACCCCTTGGCTGAAGACCGGTGAACTGTGCTGCTGCCAGCCCATCCCTGCCCCCATGGGAGCAGGGGAATTAAATGACAACAAAGGAAAAACAAAATGTCTTCGTTGGTCTTCGATGGCTCACCTGATGATGACTGGCAGGTGCCCAATGAATTAAAATTTGTTTGAATAGTCCTGAAATGTATATATGCACTGTTACGCTGTGGTAGTGTTAGTCTTAGTCGTTGTTAAAATTCAGTAAAGGTATGGTTGGGTGATGAAGTCTCGGGCCCCTGGCAGTGTGTTGTAAAAGTAGGCAGCCAGTAGGCCAGGCAGGGCAAACATGGCACAGAGCTGCAGTGGCGTATTGCACGTACGATTTGTTTGGAGTGGAGCAACAGCAGGACAGGGAAGTGCAGCGTTGCTATAAGTTATTGAGATATATGAGGTGAGGCAGTAGGCCACAGCCGGGAGTGGTGATGTGTAAGTGGCTGACGTGTGGGAATTTACCCCTGCCATAGTTTCTGTCTCTCTCTGACACTACATCAGAAGCGAAGGGAAAAGCAGTATAGTCAGGCACATTTAGCTTGAGGGGTGTGACAGATCAGTCGAAAGTTGGGTCGGACCTGTGCCGGTCTATGCTTATAGGAGCCAGTCTGGCAGCGATGTTGTAAATATCCTGTGTAAACCTGTACTTTATTTCTATGTACTTGTTTAGGCTGTATCCCGCCTCCGTGGACACAACACCGGGGTGGGACAGAATGGCAGCTGGGTACTTGGAGACTGCATGGTCTGCCTGAAGGAGGGCAGTAACAGCAGTCTGCAGCAGGTCCAGGATGGGCCACATTTGCTTCCCACCTGGCGTACTGGGCTCCCGGTGAGGCATATGCTGCGGGAGGCGCAACAACACTGAAACAAAATTAGGGATGGCGGGTGTTGCCATCTGGCAAGCACCACTAGTGGCAAGTTGCGGCATGGCGTCCAGGAGGGCGCGGGTTCGAGTCCGTTCCTGTCCTGGGAGCAGCAGAGGCCGAGGGCCACGGGTGACCAGTACAACCACCTTCATCCCATGGTCAGACAGAGCAGGCCAGATGGGGCAGAGGGCGGTGGAGACCAGGGATTGTAACGGTCTCCGGAATGACGGGCAGTAGAGTGGCGCCAGTCACTATGCCTCAGCGGGTGGCGACCAGGCGAGCGCGGCTGACTTCCATCGTCGGGCAGCCTTGATGACCGCAGCAGCAGTGTCGGCTGTCCAGCAGTGCTGAGATGGCCGGACTCACGGAACAGCACGCGGACGGCATGCCGACATTACGCTTCTGTAAACTAGCTGAATAAAGGAATACTTCCAGATACCGCTGTATCACTCTGCACTGCACCTTGATGCTATTGAACTTGCCCGGTCTCCTGACGAGAAACAGCATGGTGGGCCCTGGCTTCAGGTCGGCCAACTGGAGTCCCGGGTTCGACCATCGACAGTCCGCAACAGTTAGTTCCTTATAGCATTGCTTTAACCTGCAGTTTGCACAATGATGCCATTTGCCAAGTTATTATTTGAATGAAATGCTAAATACCATCGAGAATGAGACTAAACAATTTGTGTAGTTAACCATAGTGGAACTGCTTCATCTTCCCAATGAAATGAGGCGTTATTCGAAGATTTGAAGGAAGTTAACTCTTAAACAGGTAAGTATCGAATAATATGACGGAGCTTCTGCAATACAAAAAATGTCCAGGGCCTGATGGGATTAATGTAGAGTTGATTAGACACGGTGAATTATTGCTTCTGTTTAGAATTTTACGTCTGATCAATACTTCCTGGCTAAACACTAAAATTCCAGAAGAGTAGTTTACAGCAAAAGTGTTGCCACTGTTTAAAGTAGGGAATAGCAGAAAATATCAAATTACAGAGTTATCAGTATGTTAAACATTGCCTACAAAGTATAGCAGTACAAAATAACAGATTAAATATTATTACAGAAGTGTTACTTCTGGCAGAACAAAGCTGATTCATAAGAGGCAAGTCATACAGCGATAATATACTTACTGTGCGAAAAATAATACAAAAAAGAAGAGAATTTAATTTACTAATCTACCTAGCTTTCATAGATTTTGTAAAAGCATTTGACAGGATGAATAGAGAGAGCTTGTAGGAAATTATGGCTAAATGTGGATACCTATATCACTTAATATACTGTGGCAAGAGGCTCTATATATTATATTTTATGACCCCAATTACGCAAAGGAAAAGGTTTTTATAAACTAAGGAGTAACACTAAAATGTACTTTATGCCTTACACTTTCTAATAGCTTTAGAGACAACACCATCCCAAAATGGAAACAAAGAGCTCCAGAGTGATCCATATAAATAAGGACAAATATTTCAACATTTTACGATAGCATTGAATAAAACTTAAACAATGGTATTAAAAAGTTTATGTTTTAGTCTAAAGTCGCAATTTCTTGCGTACTAGATACTGGTTTTGGGTACATACTACCATCCTCAGGCCATCCTATGATTTTAAAAAAATCCGATAACGTAGTTACAACAATATTGGAGGAGTAGTTTACAAAATCTTTTTCTCTATAACAACACACGTGTGGATAAAGTGAACCTTAAAATGTGTAAGTGGCTCCTTACCCGGGCACGCAAACGTCTTGCTTATTTCCCAAGTAGGTGAGTCAAATACGAAAAGTAAAGATCAATGTTGAGCTGCAAATAGATGTAATTCGAGGCCAGTAATAATAAGAGCGCTTTCGTAGATATTCAGCAATGGACATTGATTCTAGCAGTCAGACCCTGAAGATAGTGAAACTTACGAACGCTCGGATTTTACAAATTTTGACCAAGGCATAACGGAGCTTGAACGCAGAGATAATTTTGTACACTTACCTAAAAAAAAAGAAGAAAAGCCTGAAGATACGATCTATAACAAGAATACGTTCACAACAGGACATTTCCACGCTAATTGACAATGACTCATTTTGTCAGTATTTCTCTATTCATGAAGATCGAGTTCTGTAGAATAAAGTACAACGAAATTCCGAACAACAAGAGCCTACCTTTACTCCCAACCTGATGATACACTCTAGGAAAATTTAATAGTATTTTGTTTCTACGACGCCCGAAAATGGCCCATATGGAAAATCTACCACAGTTCGAATGAAGCAAACGACAGGAAGCGTGGGAGCGGGAGTGGAGCTCTGGGCGTATGCGATTGAGGTGTTTTGGGTTCAATATAGTTCAAATTTGCTTTTTATTACTTCTTTTCTCTTTTTCAAATTCCATCAACAGCTCCCCAGATGCGGAGCCAATTTGTACGTGCCGAGTGAGGTTCCCCAGACGTCAGAAGTGAGATCCCGTACCAGCTGGACCAGGGCGGCGTCTGTGGCAGCGCCGGCGTCCACTTCATCGACTGCCGAAAGAGCAAGACGCACGGAAAGCGGAAGACACTTACGCTGCAACGGAGAACTGAATAAGTAACTAAGTCTCATCACCATTGTCCGACAACTTTTAAAACCAGACCAGAAAACAGTTGTGCTTTACCATAAAATAATCAGAAAAACGTTAATAAGTTCCTGACATCAATAAATGCGAAACGTGAACTAAGCACAAGGAGTAAGAAACGAGCATTCACCGTTTAGTAGTGATTTAGTTAGCATTTCTCCATTAGCCGGCTACACTATTTGATCAAAAGTATCCGGACAACTGGCTGGAAATGCCTTACAAGTTCATGGCACCATCCATCGGTAATGTTGGAATTCAATATGGTGTTGGCCCACCCTTAGCCCTGATGACAGCTTCCACTCTCGCAGGCATACGTTCAATCAGTGCTGCAAGGTTTCTTGGGGAATGGCAGCCCATTCTTCGCGGAATGCTGCACAGAGGGGAGGTATCGATGTCGGTCGGTGAGGCGTGGCACGAAGTTGGCGTTCCAACGCATCCCAAAGGTGTTCTATAGGATTGAGATAAGGACTCTCCGCAGGCCAGTCCATTACAGGGATGTTATTGTCATGTGACCACTCCGCCACAGGCCATGCATTATGAACAGGTACTCGATCGTGTTGAAAGATACAATTGCCATTCCCGAATTGCATTTCAACAGTGGGAAGCAAGAAGATGCATAAAACATTATTGTAGGCCTGTGCTGTGATAGTGCCACGCAATACAACAAGGCGTGCAAGGCCCCTCCATGAAAACCACGACCACACCATAACACCACAGCCTCCGAATTTTACTGTTGGCACTACACAAGCTGGCAGATAACGTTCACCGGTCATTCGCCATACCCACACCCTGCTATCGGATCGTCACATTGTCTACCGCGATTGGTCACTCCACGCAACGTTTTTCCACTGTTGAATCGTCCAAGGTTGATGCTCCTTATACCAAGCGAGGCGTCGTTTGGCATTTACCGGGGTAATGTGTGGCTTATGATCAGATACTCGAGCATGAAATTCAAGTTTTCTCACCTCCCGCCTAACTGTCTTAGCACTTGCCGTGGATCCTGAGGCAGTTTGGAATTGCTGTGTGATGGTCTGGATAGAGGTCTGCCTATTACACATTACGACCTCTTCAACTGTCGGCGGTCTCTGTCAGTGAACAGACGAGGTCGGCCTGACGCTTTTGTGCTGTAAGTGTCCCTTCACGTTTCCTCTTCACTATCATATTGGAACAGTGGACCTAAGGATGTTTAGGAGTGTGAAAATCTCGCGTACAGGCGTATGACACAATTGACACCCAATCACCTGACCACATTCGAAGTCCTTCAGTTCCGCGGAGCGCCCCATTCCTCTCTTTCATGATGTGTAATGACTACTGAGGTCGCTGATGTGGAGTACCTGGCAGTAGGTGGCAGCACAATGCACCTAATGTGAGAAACGTATTTTTCTGGGGGTTTCCGGATACTTCGGATCACATAGTGTAGTACCAAAACCTCGAGACAATAGTAGACATAGTAGCGGCAGCACTAACTACTGCCAAGCTATTTAAACTAGATCGCTCACAATTAGTTAACCTCAACGAGCTAGACATCGCTTATAACAATGCCAGTGGGTCCTTATGATGAACTATGTCTACGCTAATGGGCACTAGCCGTAACTTAACTGGTTCTTCACTTTAAGGCGTGGACCTAACGCCCTTATAACCAAACAGGTACTAGCCTGACGAACAGTAAAAGTCCCATCAGGCCAAATAATCACCACAGAACGAGAACACTTCTCAGTGTAGGACTTGTAGGTATAACATTAACACCACCACTAAGAGTAGTGAACCACGGCAACAACGTTCGTCGTATACTTCATGGCTCAATTTAAATATGGACACATCCGTAAAAAAAGTAACACGGACAAATATATAACATGTTCATACAATCGCCCACAAGGAGCTTGGTTCTTAAAATCACTCAAAACGCACAACGGTAATTCTGAAGCCACACGATGATCAGCAATCCAGTACAAAATCACAATGGGAACACGTAAGAAAAATACAGCGGAACAGAAGGCGATGACGATTAAGTACGTCGAAGCTCGCCCAACAACGAGCAACATCATCGTAACAAATTAGTGGAACACCTTCATACAACTTAATACTCTGTGAAATATGGCTGACGCAAACCGTCAAACAACACAACAGACTCGCCATCCTAAGCACAGTGGTGCCTCGAGTCTTTATTCAGTCGCTCCAGATTCGACACAGGAAAGCATGCGAGACTTTCCAGTCCAAACTTGCTTTCTCGTCAGTAATCACTATTTGTATCATACTGCTGAGATACGGAATCAGACTTCAAAAGGAAGCTAAGGGATCTCAACACAACAGCTATTACAAGACACTGGAGTGACCAACTATAAGGCTCTGAGCACTATGGGACTTAACATCTGAGGTCATCAGTCCCCTAGAACTTAGAATTACTTAAACCTAACTAACCTAACGACATCACACACATCAATGCCCGAGGCAAAGTGCCTAGAACTGCTCGGCCACAACAGCCGGCTATAAGCCGGATTGACAAAACCCATATCGCATGTGTGTGCAGTCACGAATCGCACGTCACAGTGGAACTATTCAGAATGGTGCTATAACTGATTCGCAGCGGACTCACTCACAGTAGATCTGTAAGTTCCCGCAGGCGTGATACACGGCAGACCAGAAACGCTTACATCAAAATGTGTGTGAATTCCTACGGGACCAAACTGCTGAGGCCATCGGTCCCTAGATTTACACACCCCTTAAACTAACTTATGCTAAGGACAAACACACACACCAATGCCCGAGGGAGGACTCGAACCTCCGGCGGGAGGGACCGCGCTATCCGTGACACGGCGCCTCAAACCGCGCGGCCACTCTGCGCGGCAAACACATACATCATTCAAACAATATAAAAACCACACTGTGACCGCGGCTTGTCATGTCTACAGCAGGGAAC
This sequence comes from Schistocerca americana, assembly GCF_021461395.2. Classification (NCBI taxonomy): domain Eukaryota; kingdom Metazoa; phylum Arthropoda; class Insecta; order Orthoptera; family Acrididae; genus Schistocerca; species Schistocerca americana. The sequence continues at coordinate 308,230,598 of NC_060121.1, read as the reverse complement.
GAATCCTAGCCTTGTGCTATCGAACATAATCGAAGGTAGTGTGTACACCCCGGTAGCTGAGTGGTAGCCGGCACGGTAGCTCAGCGTGTTCGGTCAGGGGGTTAGCTGCCCTCTGTAATAAAAAAACTGAGTCAATCGACCAACCACGAACATAAAAGGATGTCTTACGACGTCCGCCCCGAGCAGATGCAACGAACAGAAGCGAACAAAATGAGATTAAAAAAAAAAAAAAAAAGTGGTCAGCGTGACGGATTGCCGTCCTACGGGCCCGGGTTCGATTCCCGGCTGGGTCGGAGATTTTCTCCGCTCATTTCATCCTCGTCCGGCGCGCAGGTCGCCCAATGTGGCTTCGAATGTAATAAGACCTGCACCAAGGCGGCCGGACCTGCCCAACAAGGGGCCTCCCTGCCAATGGCGCCAAGTACTCATTTCCATCGAAGACAGTGAGTACTTCCATAATTCATAAGTCAGTAACCAATCTATATGGTAGCGAAAAACGCAATTCAAAAAACACTCGTTTCCACTACACGAATGACGTAGTCGCTGTTACAGAAATCGAATACAGAACTTCAACCTGTTTGCGCAAGCCTCATCTCATTGTACAGCTGACAATACCAAGCATCGGGAAGAAATCTTCATGGACTGGACATTAGACATTTCGCACAAATGACAAACGTAAACACCCCACTAGCAACGGCAAGTGACGCTGGAAACCCCACAAAGTTATCAAACCGATTCCACTCGTCGTGGGACCTTAATATGCCGGCAACACACACACGCTCACTGGTGGCAAACATGAGATCAACAAATGTCAGTGACTTTTGCTATTCGTGGCTCGCATACAAGGCAAACACAATGCATATTCCTAATCACTAATCAAGCGTCCCTTGCTAAACCAGTCGCAATACACCATGTGATTCATGCTTGGCTAGCAGAAAGTAAAAGTCCAATGCAGTGCTCCAAACATTTGACAAAATGCGTAATCACAACTGAAAGCCTGAGCAAAATAGTTAAAACACTTCATGTTCTTAGAAAACCAAACAGAATACAACTGCACAATACTGCCCTTAACGGAGCCATAGAATGCCTGTCACATCAGTACCTATATACATTACTGCACGCCTCGGCGACACAACGAGGAAAACTTCACCGCAGCTGCAAAAAGCGGCTCCCAGTGCTCGCTAGTTCCACACTGTAGCACGACCCGAGAGAGAAGAAAGACCCACTCTCTCCGCCACCGCATGCGCCATGTCGCGAAAACAGCCGTCAAGGAGCGTTAACACCGTCAGATAGCACCGCTCACGGAAGGTGATGGAGTTTTTACAATTCGCTCAAGGCAGGACCGCACGGCACAGAAATGTTCTGAACAGAATGAGAAGAAACGATATACAGATGCTACGAAGAAGCGCCTAACGCCTAACTAGGAAGACACACACATCCGTCACGCAGTCGCCGCACTCTCACTGTCTGTAACCACAGAGTGCACGCAACCTCCCAAAACTCGCCTAAGGACTATCTTTTTACCTTGATCCAAACTAAATTAGACGAAGTAAACATTCACCCTACCATCACGCTATTGGAATGAAGGATAAGGAAAGAGATGCGCTATGCTTCCTCTTTCTCTCGCACAAACTGTGGCGTACTTTTACTCGTAAAGCCTGTATTGTGCCATGTGATGTAGAGAAACTGGCTATGTGTGGGTGTGTTTAGGAACTGCTTCATTAAAACAACTGGCTTGTTTTCTTTGTAGCGTCCCGGCACAGGTAATATCACAACCTTCGAACGCAGGCAGGACACTGACGACAATATGAACTGAATTCTACAAAGTTACCTTTGAAGCAGTGAGAGCGAAAAAGTCACCGAGCATACTTAGCAAAGATGATTCTGGAACGGAGAGGAGAAGTTTTTGGCTTCGTTAGAAGTGACTAAGGGTGTAAAAACGTAACGACTCAATTTAAGAACAATTTATTTATCAACAGTTCAGCCTTATTGAGAGAGGTGTCTTACAGTGGCTGTATACCTCTGAAAATCAATGCGTACATTCTACAACTCTACATGTCAATCCCTTCCAGCAGCTCTCGGTTCCTGAGATGTACCTTTCGCTAACAGAAACGAATGCTCTGCTTGTAACTCTCACTGACAACATACAATCACATATTTTAACCAGAGTTGGAGACAAGACCGAGACAGCACTTGTTTCTTCCTATATTTTGACACACAAAAAGTATGCACAGCAGTATTACTTGTTGCAACTATACGCAATAATTCACAATAGGAATCAGTGCGAGAGAGTGCTTGTTCCCCTTTACATTCTGACACACAGAAAATATCGGCTATTATTCGTTGCTACTACTAAAAAATGGTTCAAATGGCCCTGAGCACTATGGGACTTAACTTCTAAGGTCATCAGTCCCCTAGAACTTAGAACTACTTAAAGCTAACTAACCTAAAGACATCACACACATCCATGCCCGAGGCAGGATTCGAACCTGTGACCGTAGCGGTCGCGCGGTTCCAGACTGTAGCGCCTGGAACAGATCGGCCACCTCGGGCGGCTGCTACCACTAGAGTCAAACTCTACAGGGCTTTTTCGTATTTAACACTAGAACACTAAAGGGTGCGAAATGTTACACTGCCTCTAAACCATCCTAAATTATACTACTCCATATTTATAGAAGGAAGTTATTTATAAGTTATGCGTTACTTAATTACAATTATTAGATCTCAATTACTTAATTACAATTATTAGATCTCCGACGATAGGTTACAGATCAAATTAAGTACAAAATGTCCTGATTTATACTCTACTGCAACCGCATATTTTACGAAACTTTAGCAAAAAAAATGAAATGATCGTGTGGCATTGATGGTCGGAAGGCCTGTTCCAGGGGAGTTCGGCCGCCGGGTTATTTCAGGTGACGCTACCATGAGGGACTTGCGTGTCGATGATGATTTATTATGAGGACAACACAACATCCAGCCCACGAGCGGAGAAAATCTCCAACGCGGACTGGAATCGAACCCGGGCCCACTACATGTTAGACAAACACGTTACCACTCAGCGAAGCAGGCAGGCTGAGGCTTTAGTAATCCAGGGTTAACAGGCAGGAAACTCAAGATAATACTGTTTCTGGATACTTATCGAAAACGAAGTTTTCTTCCCCCAGTGTGTACAGTCTTCTCCTAGTTTTTACTGCACCAGCACTGAAGTGTCACTTTTAGTGACTCTGAGGCTTTGTTGGACTACTGCTTCTTCTGCTTCCTGGTAAAGGCGGTCTTGGCCTCCTGCACTGGTCGTTTGTATAGTGCTTTTTGAAGGGCTTTTGCGCGAGTTTCTCCTTTACAGGTGTTTCCTCCGACTCTTCTGACGGTCAACCTAAAGACTCTTTCCGAAACTTTCAGATGGTTCTCGAACGTTCTGGCTGTATGCCAGCATCTGTTAGTCGTCTTGGTGCACGAGAAAAATTGGCCACGCCCAGCCATTACAGCACCGCTGCTTACTTAACATGTTGTCAACAATTCTGTCTTCATACGGAGCGCTGGACCATTTGCCAACGTCTGCCTGACACAATGCCTTGTGTGTTGTCGCAAATACTTATTCTAAATAAAGGTTCTCTACTTTCCTCGCAGCCATACCGCTTGTTATATCAGCAAAATTCGATAGATATGACAACTTGTAGTTTTTAGCTGTATAATCATTTTTACCCACATTAAAACTTTAGTAAGTGTCTTGAAACTTGTGCAGTTGCCTGCCAAATATCCTTTTGTCATCACTGTCATGATCGTCTTCCATGATGTTTAGCTTGACTTCCATGGTATGAAAAGAAATACTTCGCAAAATTTGATTTACAATTAATGTAACTTTTCCACTACTGTCACATTCAACAGATCGGTGGTTTATGCGCCTGTAAATCGACTAGACTACCCTCAGTAAATAATTGTGATTACACATTAATACCTCACCCTCGAAAAAACGTTGAATGCTAATTTTCCGTGTGTTCGACTACAAATGAAATGTTCATTTTTCTTTTCCCAAAATTATTGTTAACAACCAAATATTTGCCCTCTTCCATGGAAACAGAGTTATACAAACATATTTCGACAAATACCATATTACACTATGGCGTTATCATCACTATCATTACTATCACCAGCAGCGGCAGCTATATGACATTGACTGCTAGCTGAATGCCTCCCTCAGAGTTCTCAACGCTTTAAAATCGTCAGTTACAGGATTCCACGGTGCTCTTGTATGTTTTCTAATATCATAAACGGAGCTTCTGAAAGTGATCACTCCGTTTTTAAATCCCTAATAAGTTCGCTTTGTGTGAAATTTGGTCCATAAATGAACAACGACGCGATCTGACTACATTTAGTGAAATATGCGTTAGTGAAACAACTATCAAAGGGCATCGGAATAATAAAGAATTATTTAACGTAAGTTGGATCTAGATAAATTGCAACCAAAATCTTCGAGTGTTCTAATACAATCTATTAGTGTTAATATATCACCTCGAACTTTGATTTGAGTCAGCGACCGTTGTCGGTTTGTTCTCTATATGGGCATGTGGTTAATAGATGTCTACTCTGTGAGTACATTTTATGTCTGGGCACACTTGACAAGGGTGACATGTGGATATGTTAACGACACTTTCAGTGCACCCACAGCACAGTAGTGCAATATCTTCTCCATTTGCGCAGAACAAACACTTTAGTTATAACTCGAAGCTTAACACACACACACAAAAAGGAGACCAATCATATGCTACGTTATGAGGTACAACAGTGTCTCGATTTGCTCGTTAAATAATTAAAACTATTCAGACGTTGATAATACTTTGTGTTTGACGCACAGGTTCTTTTTTTTGAAGACATACAAAAAAATTTGTTTGATAATATTTATGTGAAAAAATGTTGCTTTAACATAAAATTTGCATTGTGGTTGACACACAGCAGTAGGCAGAATGTTCGTCTTGATAAACCGTGGCCTGCAAAAGTACTTGGTCAATATTTTTAGTAATCATCGGCTAGTATATATGCTTGTGTGTAGGGACAGCAAAAAATTCGAATCTAATCGAGATATCACGTAGAACAAACTCTCTAACATACGCTATCGCTAACACATACTTGTATTCACTGCACCTTAGTATTTAGTGTCACTGCGTTGCACAGTTTCGATATTTGTCAAATACTTATAGAAAATGTCAAATACTTTGCTGATAGACACAAAAGACATTAATTATGCTTATACTGGCTACCACTTTTCAGGTTCAGACACACACAGTTCGCCTAGAGGACTAACATTTTTTGTAGAATTAACGTACACACCGTAATGCCAAAGTGTCAAACGTTAATATTTATCACTATTTTGTGGAATAAGCTATTATATCACACAGGGTGCATTCTGAAAGTATCTCACCTCGCCATTTTTTTTAATCTACTTTTCACTATAGCACAGCTGGGTGGTAGCAGTTCAGCTATCATTAATTCACAGCACACAAATCTTTTTTTAACGTAAATGACATTTGTTAGAATGGACGTATTTCCACATCCACCAATTACTTTTTGACTGGTGCATCTGTATTTTGGTATGTCCTACCAGTTTTACCAATTTCCGATTTGGCGTCGTGGCAACCTGCCAATTTTATGGTAGATTTTATCCATTTCGAGGTTTGACATTCTCACAATTTACCTACTGTACAGCCAGTTAACCAATTTATGGATTTGGCATCCTAACGAATTGCCAATTTCGTAGACAAATTTACTTATTTCCGGTTCGGCGTCCTACCAAATTGTCAATTTGACAGTCAAATTTATCAGTTTACAGAACTGACATCCTGCCAGTTATACAGCCAGTTTACCAATTTTCAGATTGCTGCTATTACTATACAAACTGCACCAATTTCCAGATTGCTGCTATTACTATACAAACTGCAAGTGTATCCGCTGTTATTAGTTGACAGGGTTTAAGAACAGTATAACAAATTTTCATAGGATATATGTATATGTATATGCCTGCCATCACTGGCGATTATGTGGCGCAGACGAATAGCAAACTTCTGAATAACCCGCTGAAGTGTCGAAAGATCGCTGCTGTCGATGACGCCCTGAATGGGTGCTTATAGCTCAGCAATGGTTTTGGGGTTTTTGCTGTTCACCTTATCTTTAATACAGCCTCACAAAACGGAATCGCATGTTTTCAGATGCTGAGAATATGGCAGCCAATCGAGGTCTATGCCAGTGGCCTCTGGCTACCCCAAAGTCAGAAGGCGGTCCAAGGCGGTCCCCAGAGTACTCCTCCAGGTCATCAAACACCACCGTGCTTCGATGAGGTCGAGCTCCGTCTTGCATGAACCACATCTTGTCGAAATCAGGTCACTTTGGACAATGGGGATGAAATCATCTTCCAAAACCTTCACTTACTGTCTGTACTCTCCATGCCATCAAGGAATAGCGCACCGATTATTCCGTGACTGGGCATTTCACACCACAGAGTCACCCGTTGAGGGTGAAGAGACTACCCGATCGCAAAATGCGGATTCTCAGTCCCCCAAATGCGCCAATTTTTCTTATTGACGTACCAACTCAGAAGAAAGTGGGCTTCTTCGCTAAACCAAACCGTACAGCTCATTCTAATTCCCATCATGTCCCGCGGCCAACCGTATAGTTTGAACGTCCTAACGCAAACCGTTCAGAAGTTATGACGATTTTATTCCATATAGTTGAAGAATTGTCACCATATATATGCGTGTGTATAACCCGTGGTCTAGGGGTAGCGTCTTTGATTCATAATCAGAACGTCGTCGGTCCCGGGTTCGATCCCCGACACTGCCTAAATTTTGATAAATAATCAGCATTGGCGGCCGAAGACTTCCGGCATAAGAAGTCACCCTCGTTCTGCCAATGGCCTTGTCAAAGAGGGCGGAGGAGCGGATAGATGTTCAGGGCACTCTCTCGTCCTAGGCGGAAGAATCAGCAATGATCAACGACATGAGGATGCAGAAGGCAATGGAAACCACTGCATTAAAGACACGTAACGTGTATCCACAGGACATGTGGCCTGTAATTGAAGAAGTGTCATGATGATCTCTCCATTGGCAAAAGATTCCGGAATAGTCCCCCATTCGGATCTCCGGGAGGGGACTGCCAAGGGGGAGGTTATCATGAGAAAAAGATCGAATAATCTACGAAAGGATAACGTTCTACGAGTCGGGGCGTGGAATGTCAGAAGCTTGAACGTAGTAGGGAAACTAGAAAATCTGAAAAGGGAAATGCAGAGGCTCAATCTAGATATAGTAGGGGTCAGTGAAGTGAAGTGGAAGGAAGACAAGGATTTCTGGTCAGATGAGTATCGGGTAATATCAACAGCAGCAGAAAATGGTATAGCAGGTGTAGGATTCGTTATGAATAGGAAGGTAGGGCACAGGGTGTGTTACTGTAAACAGTTCAGTGACCGGGTTGTTTTAATCAGAATCGACAGCAGACCAACACCGACAACGATAGTTTAGGTATACATGCCGACGTCGCAAGCTGAAGATGAACAGATAGAGAAAGTGTATGAGGATATTGAAAGGGTAATGCAGTATGTAAAGGGGGACGAAAATCTAATAGTCATGGGCGACTGGAATGCAGTTGTAGGGGGAGGAGTAGAACAAAAGGTTACAGGAGAATATGGGCTTGGGACAAGGAATGAAAGAGGAGAAAGACTAATTGAGTCCTGTAACAAGTTTCAGCTAGTAATAGCGAATACCCTGTTTAAGAATCACAAGAGGAGGAGGTATACTTGGAAAAGGCCGGGAGATACGGGAAGATTTCAATCAGATTACATCATGGTCAGACAGAGATTCCGAAATCAGATACTGGATTGTAAGGCGTACCCAGGAGCAGATATAGACTCAGACCACAATATAGTAGTGATGAAGAGTAGGCTGAAGTTCAAGACATTAGTCAGGAAGAATCAATACACAAAGAAGTGGGATACGGAAGTAGTAAGGAATGACGAGATACGTTTGAAGTTCTCTAACGCTATAGATACAGCAATAAGGAATAGCGCAGTAGGCAGTACAGTTGAAGAGGAATGGACATCTCTAAAAAGGGCCATCACAGAAGTTGGGAAGGAAAACATAGGTACAAAGAAGGTAGCTGCGAAGAAACCATGGGTAACAGAAGAAATACTTCAGTTGATTGATGAAAGGAGGAAGTACAAACATGTTCCGGGAAAATCAGGAATACAGAAATACAAGTCGCTGAGGAATGAAATAAATAGGAAGTGCAGGGACGCTAAGACGAAATGGCTGCAGGAAAAATGTGAAGACATCGAAAAAGATATGATTGTCGGAAGGACAGACTCAGCATACAGGAAAGTCAAAATATCCTTTGGTGACATTAAAAGCAACGGTGGTAACATTAAGAGTGCAACGGGAATTCCACTGTTAAATGCAGAGGAGAGAGCAGATAGGTGGAAAGAATACATTAAAAGCCTCTACGAGGGTGAAGATTTGTCTGATGTGATAGAAGAAGAAACAGGAGTCGATTTAGAAGAGATAGGGGATCCAGTATTAGAATCGGAATTTAAAAGAGCTTTGGAGGACTTACGGTCAAATAAGGCAGAAGGGATAGATAACATTCCATCAGAATTTCTAAAATCATTGGGGGAAGTGGCAACAAAACGACTATTCACGTTGTTGTGTAGAATATATGAGTCTGGCGATATACCATCTGACTTTCGGAAAAGCATCATCCACACAATTCCGAAGACGGCAAGAGCTGACAAGTGCGAGAATTATCGCACAATCAGCTTAACAGCTCATGCATCGAAGCTGCTTACAAGAATAATATTCAGAAGAATGGAAAAGAAAATTGAGAATGCGCTAGGTGACGATCAGTTTGGATTTGGGAAAAGTAAAGGGACGAGAGAGGCAATTCTGACGTTATGGCTAATAATGGAAGCAAGGCTAAAGAAAAATCAAGACACTTTCATAGGATTTGTCGACCTGGAAAAAGCATTCGACAATATAAAATGGTGCAAGTTGTTCGAGATTCTGAAAATGTAGGGGTAAGCTATAGGGAGAGACGGGTCATATACAATATGTACAACAACCAAGAGGGAATAATAAGAGTGGACGATCAAGAACGAAGTGCTCGTATTAAGAAGGGTGTAAGACAAGGCTGTAGCCTTTCACCCCTACTCTTCAATCTGTACATCGAGGAAGCAATGATGGAAATAAAAGAAAGGTTCAGGAGTGGAATTAAAATACAAGGTGAAAGGATATCACTGATTCGGTTCGCTGATGACATTGCTATCCTGAGTGAAAGTGAAGAAGAATTAAACGATCTGCTGAACGGAATGAACAGTCTAATGAGTACACAGTATGGTTTGAGAGTAAATCGGAGGAAGACGAAGGTAATGAGAAGTAGCAGAAATGAGAACAGCGAGAAACTTAACATCAGGACTGATGGTCACGAATTCAATGAAGTTAAGGAGTTCTGCTACCTAGGCAGTAAAATAACCAATGACGGACGGAGCAAGGAGGACGTCAAAAGCAGACTCGCTATGGCAAAAAAGGCATTTCTGGCCAAGAGAAGTCTACTAATATCAAATACCGGCCTTAATTTGAGGAAGAAATTTCTGAGGATGTACGTCTGGAGTACAGCGTTGTATGGTAGTGAAACATGGACTGTGGGAAAACCGGAACAGAAGAGAATTTAAGCATTTGAGATGTGGTGCTATAGACGAATGTTGAAAATTAGGTGGACTGATGTATGGAATGAGGAGGTTCTACGCAGAATCGGTGAGGAAAGGAATATGTGGAAAACACTGATAAGGAGAAGGGACAGGATGATAGGACATCTGCTAAGACATGAGGGAATGACTTCCATGGTACTAGAGGGAGCTGTAGAGGGCAAAAACTGTAGAGGAAGACAGAGATTGGAATACGTCAAGCAAATAATTGAGGACGTAGGTTGCAAGTGCTACTCTGAGATGAAGAGATTAGCACAGGAAAGGAATTTGTGGCGGGCCGCATCAAACCAGTCAGTAGACTGATGACAATATATATATATATATATATATATATATATATATATATATATATGTGTGTGTGTGTGTGTGTGTGTGTGTGTGTGTGTGTGTGTGTGTCTTCAATTTATAGCTAGCAGCTACAGACATAGCCACTCATTGTCATGCTACACTCCTACCGACTGCTTGGCAGTCCAAATAAACTGTCATGTGTTGATATGGAACGCACCTGCTGAGGCTCAGGCAGCAGTAGCTCGCAGAACACCTCCATGCCCTCGTCAGCAGTTCCACCAGAATTGCATTGTGGACTCTTTGGGCTGCGTATGAGTGCTGCTACGGCTGTGTCACCACACAGTCGAATGACAACAGGTGTGATAAGTCGGAAAGACATCCTGGGGATGGTGGCAGCTGCTGCTGGGGCAGTAGTACATCTTAGACCACATCCGAGTCCTGGTACAGCACCAGATCATGATCTGTAACAATAAAAGCAAAACCTAAACATAAACACATTAAATAAAAGATTGCCATAACATTATTAATTTGTCACAATTGGTAAGTTCGCTAAGTCCTGCATGGAAGCAGTACCTACTTGCTTCTGACTCTTTGACGTGTTGTAATGCTGTGAAGCATGCACACAGATTGATGGCGTTTCCTAATAATAAACATTGTGTTATAATAAAAAAAGAATTGATAAATACTTACTGTCATACTTCTTCTCCCTGGCTGATCACGACTGCTGGTGGTTCTTCATACTGGACAAGGTAGACAGAAAATGACGGTGCACACGCAATTAAAATTGCTCAAAGGATGGGAGGGTGAGTTTGCAGGCCATTTCACCTCTACTGCCCAGCACAATTGGCTGAGAGTACAATGACGTCAACGTGTGCCCTCGCGATATGCAGGGATGCTTTGGTACTGGAGGCGGGGCGTTTGGGGGCTGATTGCGAGGTGGAAACACATTGGCATTGGTTGTGCAGGATGAGAGGTAGCCTTTACATCACAGTGATTGGTTAATGTCATGCCCTTGGTGCAACTGTCCAGATGTGATGTTAATGTCAGCGATTTTCTCGCGAGAACCAGCAGTTATTATCTACTCCTTTTGTTGCCAATCATGAATTTCTGGTTCATCTTGTAACTGTTGAAACAGCAACATATTCAGGTAAGCAACACGTGGTACGGTAGCTTCAGTGAAAAATAAGGGCCATAGACTTGATATCAGGACACAGTGCAGAAAACGATTAATTTTGGGAATCTCTTTGATATCGTACAGGTTCGTGAGGATGTTCTGACCCCAGATACGAACATTATGGTTAATTACCTTCCCACATCGACGGAAAGTTGCCTCATCACTGAACATCGTATGACTAAAAAAGTCATCTTCCTGCGGCAACACTTCAGCTGTAAAGTTATAAAGTATGCCGCAGTCATCTGGTTTTACAGCATGTACTAACTGGAACCGGTATGGACGCATGTGTAAACGACTTATTAAAATTTTTCACACTGTCGTCTTTGGCTACTGAAGTTCAGAACTTGCTTCCCGATCACATGTCTTAGGACTACAGAGGTGAGATGCTGTAAGACGGTCAGCATCTCTTCAGACACTTTTGATCGTCTCGTGTCTTTCCCGTTACGCACATATACAGTCGCTTCAAATTGAGTATATCATCGGCGGATGTTTCTGCCACGTGAAGGATCGCAATTAAACTTTAATGAAACGCACATTGAACTGAAATTACAAAAATTGTTCTGAGCACTATGGGACTTAACGTCTGAGGTCATCAGTCCCCTAGGACTTAGAGCTACTTAAACCTAACTAACCTAAGGACATCACACACATCCATGCCCGAGGCAGGGTTCGAACCTGCGACCGTAGCGGTCGCGCGGTTCCAGACTGTTGCGCCTAGAACCGCTCGGCCACTCCGGTCGGCCTGGAATTACAGATTCACGCTTAGCAAACTGTAGAACTGATACTCAGGAGTTGCCATTTTGCGTAAATAGCGTATGTGGAGCTCTGAATGAGAAAACAACAAAGCGGTGCTCGTGCATATGCTTATTTACAATTGTTTGAGTTACTATTTAACCGTGTCCTTGACCCTACATTCTAGAATGCTTACAGTTGAAATTTTTAACTAGGACATTTTTTTATGGACACCTTGTTTTCGTTTTTTCGTCAGGCAAAAGTAGTTACACAAAACTAAAAATGTATAGCTTTTACGTGGATATCATTACATTTAAGAGTAGATGAAAAAGAAAATTGAATTTCCAATATGAATCTAATACCTGTGTGACTTAAAATTAGTTCAACACAGGGGAGAAAGGAAACTAAGTTGGGTAATTTAAAACTATGGTGGGGTTCTGTGTCAAATGTTTACTGATTCCTTATACGGTGTGGTTATAGTTAAAGTGCAGCAGTTCGCGGGAGTCCATTGTGGGCTGTAATTACCGCACAGTAGCGAAACTTGGTAGATATGCTAATGCATTATTGTGTTTGAAAAAAATTAGTTCCAAACTTAGTTACCAGGTGCAAATTTCGCACTGTACGGCATCTCATCGATGTTTCCAGTATCCATATTGAACAATCTGTGTAAGCTATGGTTAAAAATAAAGTCAAGCTTATGTCTTTCTTATTTGTTTGACCTTTTGTGCCCACATGTCGTTCGTAGTCCGTTACATATGGAAACATTTCTATAAATCTTTCTTCCATTCATAGGGCCAGATTTGCACCTGGTGTTCAAAATTGGAACTAATTTTTTCCAGCGACAATCGGTTCTGCATTAACGCCTTAGAATATCTACCAAGTTTCGCTGCCAGATGATAATTACAACCCACAATGGACCTCTATGAATGGCTGCACTTTAATTATAATCACACGGTATTTTTAACAGGATTACGTTTCAACATTTCTCACTGCTTTTAAGTCTCCACCATTTTCATGGCAGGGGTGGTTTTCTGTTAAAGGTTATGTACTGACAAGCAACGACGGAAAATTCGGTTACATATAAATAAGTCAAATAAAAACAAAATATTTGCAACTGTGGAACTGCTATTTTCAGGCTGAGGGCGGCGTCAGACATTATATCTCCTTCTGCCTTTCTGTCACCTCTCGACGTCGAGTCATTTGACTTTCAAAATTCTGTACATGATACTGGCACATACACACTGTTCTGTCCGATTTCTTGGACACTGAGGTGGCTAGTAATAATACAGTTAATTAGTACTCTCCGAATTAGTAACACTTTATTAATCACAACAAAACTATTTTTGCTCGCCAGGCTTGGCTGTAGCTATGAAAATGCATACGTGGACTTGCGGTTCAGAACGCGCAAAATGAGCCACAAATACTGATACAAGTTCGGAAAGGCCGTACTGTGGCTTCACTATAGTCACTATAAAACCAAGTTCGTAGACATCTGTTGCCACTGATGATGAAAGTCTCTTCACTCCCCGATGGTTGACACGGGCTGTGTCACGGCGAGTAGGCAGCACGACGTTGTTACACCGACAGGAACTTGGGGAAGTGGACAGGATCCAACCTCAAACAGAACTGCCCTCCTGGCGTCTGGCGACGCTATTTCATGGCAGAGGCGCAGCGGTGACCCCTCGTAACTACGGGAGGCATGGCGTCTTCCTAGATCTCATTGGCACCTCGTGATACCGCTTTGCTGTGCAGTATCTCTTCAGTGGTCGATGCTTCTTGCCCCGTTCTTCATACTACACTACTGGCCATTAAAACTGCTACACCAAGAAGAAATACAGATGATAAACAGGTACCCATTCGACAAATATATTATACTACAACTGACATGTCATTACATTTTCACGCAATTTGTGTGCATAGATCCTGAGAAATCAGTACCCAGAACAACCACCTATGGCCGTAATAACGGCCTTGATACGCCTAGGCATTGAGTCAAACAGACCGTGGATGGCGTGTAAAGGTCCAGCTGCCCATGCACCTTCAACACGATACCACAGTTCATCAAGAGTAGTGACTGGCGTATTGTGACGAGCCAGTTGCTCGGCCACCATTGACCAGTCGTTTTCAGTTGATGAGAGATCTGGAGAATGCGCTGGCCATGACAGCAGTCGAACATTTTCTGTATCCAGGAAGGCCCGTACAGGACCTGTAACAAGCGGTTGTGCATTATCCTGCTGAAATGTAGGGTTTCGCAGGGATCGAATGAAGGGTAGAGCCACGGATCGTAACACATCTGAAATGTAACGTCCACTGTTCAAAGTGCCTTCAATGCGAACAAGAGGTGACAGTCGTGTAACTAATGGCACCTCATACCATCACGCCAGGTGATACGCCAGTATAGCGATGACGAATACACGCTACCAATGTACGTTCACCGCGATGTCGCCAAACACGGATGCAACCATCATGATGCTGTAAACAGAACCTGGATTCATCCGAAAAAATTACGTTTTGCCATTCGTCGTTGAGTACACCATCGCAGGCGCTCCTGTCTGTGATGCAGCGTCAAGGGTAACCGCAGCCATGGTCTCCGAGCTGATAGTCCATGCTGCTTCATACGTCGTCGAACTCTTCGTGCAGATGGTTCTCGTCTTGCAAACGTCCCCATCTGTTGACAAAGGGATCGAGACGTGGCTGCACGTTCTGTTACAGCCATGCGAATAAGATGTCTGTCATCTCGACTGCTAGTGATACGAGGCCGTTGGGATCCAGTACGGCGCACCGTATTACCCTCCTGAACCCACAGATTCCATATTCTGCTAACAGTCATTGGATCTCCACCAACGCGAGCAGCAATGTCGCGATACGATAAACGGCAATCGCGATAGGCTACAAACCGACCTTTATCAAAGTCGTCAACGTAATGGTACGCATTTCTCCTCCTTACACGAGGCATCACAACAACGTTTCACCAGGCAACGCCGGTCAACTGCTGTTTGTGTATGAGAAATCGGTTGCGAACTTTCCTCATGTCAGCACGTTGTAGTTGTCGCCACAGGCGCCAACCTTGTGTGAATGCTCTGAAAAGCTAATCATTTGCATATCACAGCATCTTCTTCCTGTCGGTTAAATTTCGCGTTTGTAGTACATCTTCGTGGTGTAGCAAGTTTAATGGCCAGTAGTGTAAAAGACACCGAATTTCTCCATCCCCAAACATCCGCCTTGGCGTCCGATATGGTGACGGGAAACGGCGTGGGGGGGGGGGGGGGGCAGGGAGGGGGGAAGGAGCGATTGGGGGGGGGGGGGTGTAGGGAAGGAAGGTGCACCGACACAATTGCGGAGGGGCGGTGGTGTAGGTGCCGAAACTTCAGTTGGCACCGAGCAGCCACATGCACTCTGGTATCCACCCTGCGCGTGGCTGGAAACACCAATCGGGAAACCGACCGCAGGTTGCCCATCGGCGGCCGTGGGCGCAGAGGCAGACGATGCGACAGGCGGGCTGCTGGAGACGACGTCTGGGTCCTACGTGGAGCGTCCGGCTGTGCAACCAGGCCCGCCCCTGTTGCTGGCTGCGTAACACCTGTCCGACTTTTCAGACCGTGGATGATGTAGGCGGGACACTTCAGACACCACACCCCATTGCCATCTGTGACCGCTGCCAAGCACATCAAAGAACTCTGGTTGTTGAGGTCGAAACTGTGACTCGGAAGGAGGGACACAAGGTCTCTGCGATGGACGTAGCAAATGGAGCAGAGTCCTATGGCGTCGACCATGCAGGAGCTCTGCTGGTAACTTTTGATCTATGGGCAGGGAGTGATACAACGCCAGAAAAACTTTCACTGTGAACTGAAGGTCCTTATGAAGCTTTCAGCTTCACCATTCCACTGCAGATGAAAGGACGCTGGAGGGACATGCTGAATATCATTGTCTGCAAGACGTGAACTGCGGCCCATTGTCTGACATTATCGCCTCAGATAAGCCTTCAATGCAGGAGATCGGCATAAAATTTGATACAATCCTGACTGATGTGTTAGACTTCATTGGAACGACGAAGAGGAACTTGCTCTATACATCGACAACCACTATCCAGTATATGTTGCAGTATGGTCCAGCAGAATCTATGTGCAGGCATTGCCCAAGCCCGTCAGGATGTGGCCACTCAGGGTATTGCTGAGGAGGTGCGGATTGATATCTGCACGCATTGCACACTGTGAAGTCATGGTCTCGATTTGTGCATCCATTCCCGGCCATGTACAGTGGCACGTTGCCGACTACTTGCTGCAGACAGTACCCCAGTGTCCTTGGTGCAACAACCTAACAACTTCCCAGCGGAGGGACTGAGCGACCATGACCCTGCCACTTTTAGTGTGCATCCGGAGGATGTCCATCTCTACAGAGATAACACGCCGATGAGCAAAGTAGTAAAAAACCACTGGGTGGCGGATCCCTCCAGAGTCTGTGGTCACCCACGACGAAGAAACTGGATCATGATCTGCAATGTGGTGTCACCGCCAGACACCACACTTGCTAGGTGGTAGCCTTTAAATCGACCGCGGTCCGTTAGTATAAGTCGGACCCGCGTGTTGCCACTAGCACCAGTATCTAACTGGAAATTAACACACTTGTTGAACAAATGCAATTGAACATACAACTTATTGGATTGCCGATTGATAAGTTCAGAGTTTGTGTCCCGGCAGTCTGACAAAACAACAACAGTATTGGCGGTCTGTTGCGCAACAGACACAGCATACGGCTCATTAGAATCACTGTATGACGTAGAATATGAAAGCTACCTAACATCCTATCTACCTAACACTATCTATACTTAAACATACCGACTGTATGTGGTCTTGTTTGCCACATGCGAAACACTTTGCTTTGAGGCATGGGCATTGTGCCCTATCAGGTGTAGTAAAGGAACGCAGGCAGGGCTTCGGCGATTTTGGGGGCTGCACCACGGCGCTGGGGTGAGACTGCTTCGCACAAGACCTAGACGTCGGGCAACATCTGAGCAAGAAAGGGGGGGGGGCGCAGGATTGGGCCTTGAACTGTCTTAATCTTGGCAACAGATCTTGCAGCTTCTTGAAAATCATGCTCAGAAATATCGACAATGTCCTGTGACTCAATACTCGAGAATGCTGAGGTCAGCGTTTGGATACTTTAGTACGGCACCATAAATACGTGTTCGGTGTAGTAAAGTCTCTCGTCATAATAATACTGTAACTTAAAACCCACATGGACTCTGAAAATAACGTTGTCTAGTAAGGCCACGAAGTTCTGTTACCCGCTATTTGTAGGACTGTCCTGGCTGCTGTCTTAACCTGAAAAACTTATAAATAGCAGCCGCTGTATGCACTTGTGATTTGAAATGATTTGGCAGTTTGTCAACCAACTTGTTGTAGGCAACCCCATGAGGGTGGCAATCGGGAAACGATTTTTCTGTCAACCGGAATACATGTGAGCCTCTGGTGGAGAGAAAATGGTAAATACGCTGGTTACCTCTTATGCCGTAGACGTTGAAATGTGCCGTTAACTGCGCAACGTAATCAGCCCAGTGTCTATTTGCCCCAGAAATTCGCTGAATTTAGGCGCATAAACCGTCTGTTATTTCCAATTGAAAAGGTTGGGGTGGCGGTCGTGGTGCTGCCACAGTTCCTTGCAGGGCTCGTAGTAATTGCCCAATCCTTTGTCCCTGGAATTGTATACGTAGCTTGCGTTAAAAGACACATCCAGAAGACACATTGTGAACACTCAATATAACCAACACACACAAAAAGAAAAAGAGCACCCCTGCTTGAGAGAGTTAGTTACACAATATGTAAAAGTGAGCTAATCCGAGGTGCTTCCTCGGCGTCAGTTAGCTTATTGTGTCGGATTTCTTGGGCACTGCGGTAGCTGGTAATAATACACTCTCTGAATAAGCAATACTTTATTAATTGCGACAAAACTTATTTTTGCTCGCCAGGCTCGGGACTATTCGTGACATTGCACACATGAACTTGCGATTCAAAACACACTAAATGAGTCACGATTACTGAATGCCGAGGTGATAGAAGTTCAGAATGGCCGTACTGTGGCTTAACTACAGTCACTAGACAACGCAAGTTCATAGATCTTTACTTACGCAGTTGTGAAAGCGTTGGTGCATAGGCACAGATCACAAGACACGCAAGTCTCTTCACTCTTCGACGGTTGACACGGACTGTATCATGGCGAGCAGGCAGCACAACGACGTTACTCCAGCAGGATCTTCCTGGATGTGGGCAGGATCCTACCTCGAGCAGAACTGCCCTCCTGGCCTCTGGCGATGCTATTTCGTGGCAGAGGAGCGGCGATGGCGCCTCGGTCGGAAGTACGGAACACACAGCTCCTTCCTAGCATCTCATTGG
This sequence comes from Schistocerca americana, assembly GCF_021461395.2. Taxonomy (NCBI): domain Eukaryota; kingdom Metazoa; phylum Arthropoda; class Insecta; order Orthoptera; family Acrididae; genus Schistocerca; species Schistocerca americana. The sequence goes on along the minus strand of NC_060121.1, from coordinate 308,212,273 downwards.
CACCTCGTGATACCACTTTGCTGTACAGTGTCTCTACGGTGGTCGATAGTTCTTGCACTATTCTCGATACTCGAGGACACTGTCACCGCGAAGGTGGCTTGCAAGACCATCTGTTACCAGTTCGACATCTACAGTGCCCCAAAACGTCCAGTGTGCAATATTGATGGGGACGAGCCTATCTGACGTTTAGAAATGAGCTGGCCGGTATGGTTGAGCGGTTCTAGGCGCTTCAGTCCGTAACCGCGCTGCTGCTACGGTCGCAGGTTCGAATCCTGCCTTGGGCATGGATGTGTGTGATGTCCTTAGGTTAGTTAGGTTTAAGTGGTTCTAAGTTCTAGGGGACTGATGACCTCATATGTTAAGTTCCATAGTGCTCAGAGCTATTTGAACCCAATATAGAAATGAATATTTATTTGTTTGTTCCTATACCATTCATCTGATTACGATTGAACTTTTTTGGGTTGTTATCCATACGGCTAACGTTTCTATGGGTTAAGAACCACCTACCAACCATAGCGGGGCGGGGGGGGGTGAGGGGGAGTGGGGGGGGGGGGGGGGGAAGGATAGAAACGTAACTCAGGAACGTCTGGAGAAATTTTCAGTCAGACTTCCCACTTTTTGAATACATGACTCGTTATTTGTATAATTGTATGTATAAAAATATTAGGGTGGGTAATACACTCCGATCACCTGTATGGGAGGGGGTGGGGTGAAAAGACGTGATGTGTAGAAATATTCAACAACAACTAATATCAATATCAGATGCATAGTTTCCATTATCGCTACACTTACTGGTGGCAGTCCCGATGACTCTTCATCCCTAGAGGTGTCGGTTGATGGAAGGGGAGAGTTCAAAAAAGTGACACATCAACATATCTCTGAAACTCCCGAAGGAATTTCTGCCAAAATTGTGGCACATATCACTAGCTACCTGAAAAAGTTAGTGACACTAAGACATGCCTAGCACCCCTATGGCTAAGACTTTGGAATGAAAAGACGTAACATAAAAGCATAACTGAGGAGCGGTTAGAGGAATTTCAACCAAATTATTTGCCTAAAAATACTGACACCCCTTACTACCTGTAGGGGTGTAGCTGGCGAGAAGGAGTTACGTTCGAAAACAACCTGTTAGTGTTTCTTTCCTCTAATTGATTGACTTGGAATACTTCACAGAAATGATGCTCGATCTGTTTCTCATTAGCGTTGTTCACTGCACCAACCACACAGTGTTTCAGGGGCAGAAATCATGCCACACGGCTCAGTACCACAAATACATTTAATGTCCTCTCTAGAGACACACAGAGCGAAACAGTGGAGAATCAGGTCCTTCGTCTCGAAGCGACAAACAGCTACTGGTAGAACTACAAGTTTCCTCAGGATTCAGATGAAACCGCAGGCCGAAATAGGTTATATATATATATATATATATATATATATATATATATATATATGTGTGTGTGTGTGTGTGTGTGTGTGTGTAAACTATGCGCAGGAAGTTAGTGTCGAATAAATCCCTTGTTTCTCAACGGTTATCGGTACATTGCAGCGTAATGGTGAAGGTCAGTAGAAGATGAGAATTAAGGACAAGAACTAATTACATGATGTATGTCTGGACCACCTACTATGAGCACGCGGCACGCTAAGAGAGTAACGGGTTATGGAAACGTCGGAGGCGCGGCAACCACAGCACTGTGTGAGCACGGAACAGCCGCCGCCAGGACAAAAGTCATGAATAAATGCATGCAAACACCGGCAACGCATATTTAAGGCTGCAGTGTTTCCGACCTTGTTCGTCTGTCGCCAATTTGTCCGTTCCGAATGCACTCGGGACTGTGTTATTGCCGGAGAGCACTTTGCATTTCGACCAATACGTCACTCGTTACTTTTTTTTTACGTGGTGACCGAGTTTCGTGATGCGCTCTTCCTGGAATATGGCACGTGTCACCGCAGTTCTAACCGTTAACTTGCTCTCTATAACTCTTCTGTTTTGTTTATCTCAATCAATGCCGCAGACATATTTCACCGCATAACTGCATAAGTACCTAAGGGAATCATATTTTACAGGCAGAAAAATCTGTGTAACATAAGAGTACGCACACTTTCAAGATGAGACCGCTTATGTTATATTTTCAAGTTATCAGAAAAAATGCCAAGCGATGACGTTTAAGAAACTTGTTGGAATATTTTTTATTATTATTGGATTTATTTATTATTATATTTATTATTATATTAATATTGGAACTTTAAGACAATATAGTCACTCTGTCGATAACGTGAGAATTGTGTGGCATACGATTTGACTACTTGATTTCTGGATGTTGACCAATATCTAAGAAAATAAATAACGAATGGGAACTGAAATATGCTAAACTTCCCTTTGAAGGCATAGGAACTATAGGTTATGTTATAGAACGTATTACAGTTTCCATTCACGCCAAGCGTTTAATATACGTCTTTGTGCTGTTTTCCACAAGCAGGTCTTAGAGTTCTCAGCTGCGTTTTCATTAACCAACTTATCACTCATTTAATTTTATTTAAATTTTTTTTCATCTATTAATCTAGAAGCCAGTTTAGCTGAAGACCGACTTGGCTTCTGAGAAGGCAGGAATGGAAGAGAAACTATCCTATGAGTTGGCAGTATAACTCAAGAAAGCTTTAACACCGGCCGGTGTGGCCGTGCGGTTCTAGGCGCTTCAATCTGGAACCGCGTGACCGCTACGGTCGCAGGTTCGAATCCTGCCTCAGGCATGGAAGCGTGTGAAGCCCTTAGGTTAGTTAGGTTTAAGTAGTTCTAAGTTCTAGGGGACTGATGACCACAGATGTTAAGTCCCTTAGTGCTCAGAGCCAATTGAGCCAAAGCTTTAACGTCAACAGGAAAACTTACATAGCTTTCGTACATATGAGGAAATCATTCGACACTGTCAACAGGAGCAAATCGATGGAAAGTTTGCAAATGATTAAGCTAGACTGTAGAAAGAGAAAAATAATTAAAGAACTATCCAAAGAATATACACCGATAATAAAGACAACACACCGTCCGAAACAGGCCTTGAAGGCCCAACGGCACCGACCAGCCGCCGTGTCATCCTCAGCCCTTAGTCACCGGATGCGGATATGGAGGGGCATGTCATCAACACACCGCTCTCCCGGCCGTAGCCAATTTTCGTGACCGGTTCCGCTACCCCTCAGTCAAGTACGTCCTAAACTGGCCTCACAAGGGCTGAGGCACCCCGCTTGCCAACAGCATTCGGCAGACCTGGACGGTGGCCCATCCAAGTGTTATCTAAACTCGACAGCTCTTAACTTCGGTGATCCGACTGGAACTGGTGTTACCACTGCGACAAGGCCGTTGGCAGAGTACAGATAAAAAATATACAAAAAGAAGCAAGGAATTCGTAAAGGCGTTAGACAAGGATGCAATCTGTTATCATCCCTGTTCAACATCTACAAGGAACATCTAATAAATCAGTGCAAAGATCGTTACACAATTATCAGAATAAATGTACAAAAGATGCAGGTGCTCAGGTTTGTAGATGACATAGCTATGGGAGCTCCACATGAAAGAAATCTGCGATGAATTTGACAAGTTATGGATTCAGTACTAAGGGTTGAGTACAAAATGGAAAATATATCAAACAAGACAGAAATACTCGTGTCTTCAAGGAACAAGAAGAAGTAAACATTAAAATTACAGGAAAAAAAATTATAAAAATACTTAAGAACTATGATAATTGTAGATGAAAAAAGAAAAGAAATCGTAAAGAAAAGAATTAGAGAAGCAAAAACCGTGGTTCCTGAATAAAAGGAAAATGATTTGCACAAAAACGTAAACACTGAGGTGAGAAGAAACTTAGTCAGGAGCTGTATTTGGAGAACAGCTCTATATGGCTGTGAAACATGGACAATAAGTAATATGAAATGGAATCCCTTGAAGCATTTGAAGATGGAAAACAACCGATATGCTGTCGAGAATTCGGCCACGATAATGTTTGAGACGTGGGAGGTAAGATTTAACTTGGTGGAGGTTGGCTGGTGAGAACAGCGATGGATGAATGGGAGTTCAGGAGCGGTCTCACGTTCAGTGACAGGTATGCGCTGGAAATTCCCGAGGAAGCGAGCGAATGAGGGGAGTACCTATCTAGCAACGTGCTGGGACAATATATGAAATGTGGTTAATGATGGTGTTAGCCACACCCTGGAATATGGTGACTTCCAAACACTTCTTAATTCAGTAGTAATTCGACAGTTTATCATTGCTCAAATACAAATACACCAGCGTGCTCATAGCACTGAGCTTCGTCTATAGGAATATTAATATTGCAAATATCTCAAAACTATAGATGTTAGAGCAAATGAATATTGTTGTTGTTGTGGTCTTCAGTCCTGAGACTGGTTTGATGCAGCTCTCCATGCTACTCTATCCTGTGCAAGCTTCTTCATCTCCCAGTACGTACTGCAGCCTACATCCTTCTGAATCAGCTTAGTGTATTCATCTCTTGGTCTCCCTCTTCGATTTTTACCCTCCACGCTGCAATCAAATACTAAATTGGCGATCCCTCGATGTCTCAGAACATGTCCTACCAACCGATCCCTTCTTCTAGTCAAGTTGTGCCACAAGCTCAACTTCTCCCCAATTCTATTCATTACTCCCTCATTAGTTATGTGATCTACCCATCTAATCTTCAGCATTTTTCTATAGCACCACATTTCGAAAGCTTCTATTCTCTTCTTGTCTAAGCTATTTATCGTCCATGTTTCACTTCCATACATGGTTACACGCCATACAAATACTTTCAGAAACGGCTTCCTGACACTTAAATCTATACTCGATGTTAACAAATTTTTCTTCTTCAGAAACGCTCTCCTTGCCATTGCCAGTCTACATTTTATATCCTCTCTACTTCGACCACCGTCAGTTATTTTGCTCATATATTATCATACTAATAAATAAAAGTTAACAACTTCTGAACGTCGCACGATATCTTAATAAACAAGGTATGGGCTGATAGCCCAGTACTACAGCTATAATTTCTGAACCCCTAACATTTATACCTATTTATTTATTGAGCTACCATTTTTTATCTTCATTGTGCAAATATGTCTGATCATTGCATTCTCCACAGTCACACAGCAAATAAATGCACCGTGGCAAGTCTCATATTCCACTGTACTTTAACATCTGATGTTTGTCAGGACTAATAATAAATATCCAATTTTCTTAACGCAAAGTCAGTTTGGCCAACTCATTAAAAATTTTGTAGTTTAAGAACGGCAAACCATCCATATGTTGTGAGCCTATCAGTAGACTGAGTATGACACAATCTTGAATACAGCAGGCCAAGATTATTTATTGCAAATATTCTAAATGTTTTATCATGGTCATTTGTTATGCGTTAGTTAGTTGATATATTATTTATGTTAAAACTTTTATAAATAGTGTATAGCGTAAGGTACCAACAGAATCGTAAGATAATGAGTTGTCACTTAAAACATATATCTAATTTGTATGTTTGTTGAAAATCAAATGGTCATTTGTTTATTAGATTTTGAGTAATACTGTGCGTTACAGTGGGAGAGCGTACGTTTTCATTCGAGCGAGCGGTTTGGCGCTCAAGCGTTCTGACTGGTTGTAAGGATCTAGGAAGGTTTCGTTCAGCATCACTCTGTAAAGATCAGACGGATAATTAGGATGTAGGTAAAGAGCGCAAAATGGCCGCAAATACTTTAATTTTTAAGTGCTCATTTGTGTGGCCATATTGTTCGTAGTTGCTATACAATTCCTGAGTGTATTTTCGTTCCAAAGAAAATGCATAGTTTTTTTCTTTTTTTTCACCAAAAGCGTTTAGCTTTATTGAGCTAAGGCATCATCAATGGTTGTGATTTCTGCTTGGTTTCTGCTTTCTGTTTGGATGCAGGCGAGAAACCGAGCAGAAATGTCCACCACTGATGTTCCTTAACCTCAATAAAGTGAAAAGTGTCTGGAGGGAAAAAACCACGCATTTTCTTGTAGTTCTAGCGACGGAACGAAAATACCCTCAGGAACCTTAACTTTTGCTCATACTGACAAATATCGTGAGTCTCAGACACTCTGTTTTAAGGACAAGTGATGCGTAGTTAGCCTATGGGGATTCTCTTACCACTCAGTTTACTCATTTACCCAAGCGTTACTGCACTCAAGAAACATTATTAATTCTGTTGCATATTCAAATGAAACGCTGTAGGGTCATCATTCTAAACAGTTTCGGTGTTTTGTCTGATTGAATAAATCAGTTCATACAGTTTAAATCTTTCACTGTCCCCTAAAGCAATTACTTACAGGGGTTTAACACTTTTTCATCTATACCGTTACTCTTAATATGTTATTACATACCAATGCTTCGGCAACTCGACTGCAGGATCAATGATGAAGTACAATATTGCAGTAAAATCTACTGCTGGGCGTGAAAGCAGACGTGTACCCTTCGACTCTACGACAATAAATGAGCCACATTAACTAACAGTGCCGTACATCGCCCAGATGCCGTACAAAAAGTACATCACAAGGTATGGTGCTGGTGATGCCCGTTAAAGATACAGAGGACAGGTAAAACAACCAACCAGGAAGTCCTACAAAAAACTGGAGAAGAGACATCATTTAGGAGGACAATTGAGCGAAGAAGACACGAGTGGATTGGTCAGATAGCACATGTCCAATTCCTTTTAAATGTCCTAGAAGAAACAGAGCAGGGGGAGACAGAAGGAAATCGCGACTGCACTTTTTTTTAACAACCTATACATAATGTTCCAGTCCATAATTATGTAGAAACGAAGAAATGAGCTCTAATACAGTGGTGTGAAAAACATAAGGACGAAAACAAATATCACATGATGTGTCACTAAACCATCTTCAATCAATTTAAAGTATCTTCTGCACAAACCAACTAGGACAAAACTAAACTCAACCCGAACAGACCATGAAGGCCCAACGGCACCGACCGGCCGCCATGTCATCCTTAGCCCACAAGCGTCACTGGATGCGGAAATGGAGGGGCATATGGTCAGCACACGGTTCTGTATGACAGTTTACGAGACTGGAGTCCATACTTCTCAGTCAAGTAGCTCCTCTGGAAGAAATAAAATTTATTATCTTCTACAATGCGTCGCCAAACCCACTTCGCTGTTATCAAACACTGTGAGCCGTAGCGACTTTTCTTTATTTTTTGGCGCTGGCCATGTGTCAGCTCTTCCATTTGGCTTGCCCTTACTGTGGCGTGATTGGCTGCACGAAGCTTTAATGGAGCGGGCTAGGATGGTCACGGGGTCGGTCGGGTTTCAGCGAGTTTGGAGAGAGACTTTTGGGGACGACCGGGGTGAGGGCAGTAGCCCCGTTTGCCGGCACTGATGAGGCTACTGTGGTCGGGGCTGATGGTCAGCGCTGTTCTTGGCGCGGAGGAACCGGGGGTGGCAGTGGAAGCCGTTGCTGCCTGTGGGCGGTTTAAGCCTAGATGCGGCCGTGCGTTGGCGTCACTATGCGGAGGCTTCAGTCTTCTCGATGTTGATGCCGACTGCACCCTTTGTAGTGGGACGAAATTGAAGTGTCACCCATCCACCAGTGTCAGCCCAGTTTGCAGGTGAATATAAGTTTAATTTAGTTTTGTTTATGTATTTTTGTAATATTTGTAATGGTTGTGAAGTTTTTGTATTTTTTTATGTTTCATGTACGGAGAGGGTGGCGCAACGAACGGAGAAAGCATCTTCGTTGCCGGGACCGGAGAGAAAATTGCTGGCCACTATACGTCGCGGGTCGACAGCCAAAGAGCGACAGAAGATTCTGAAACCGATTTGTTGCGTCGTGCTTCTAAGAATTGAAAATGAATAATTTGTAATGTTTTGTACAACAATGACGTCGTAGAGAGTTTAATCTTATTGATACTGTTAGTTTTGTCTTGACAAGGTTCAGGTTCACGTCTGTATGTAGGAAGATAATAAACCAGTGGATGCTACTAAAGTTGAAATACGTGTTCTGAGGATTTATTTATGAAGAACTATGTGAATGAACTAATAATATATTTGACAAGATTATTGGATTTTGACAGCGTTCATCGCGACTTTCAATCTCAAAAAGTTTATTCAATGTGGTTCTATTATCGATTAAATCTGATAACGTGTATCAATATAAATTCTGAGGAGAAACAAACGACGTCTAAAATTGAAAAAGTTTACGCAAACCAATTGGCCCGAGTGACGTAATTCTGTGCATATGACTCAAATGATGTTTTACAGTTTCGCAGTTTCGTTCAAGAACCATTCTGAGACAATTTAAAAGGGATATAAATAATTTTGAAGTGGGTTGTAACTGACGTAGGTGACGAAGTCTGCACATGGTCATATGTCAAAAGAAAATCATTTAAACAAATCTATACGTCGTTACACTACACCTTTCCTGCGGGTGTGCTGTTTTCTGTTGCAGTATTGTGCTCCGAACTATTATGTTGTTGTCGACACGTTTCCTGATAGAAACAATTCCGTGCTATGATTGCACTGTCTTGCTATTCTCGTTCAGCAGAGTCCGAGTTCTGTCCTTCTATAGCGCTATGTATACTTAAACCAATTGATTGTGCATGTTGATGAGACCAGTGTTAACGGCTCTGTCTTCGAAGTGGTTTGCCAGTCGTTGTGGTAGGCATTTACTACGAGGCGTGTTTTTTTTTAAGTAAGTACCGTTTTGAAATTAAAAAAAGAAGTGCTTAGATATCTCAATAATTTCATTTTTACATTAAAGCCTGTACCTTAATCTACGCATTGACGCCATTGCAGTCTGATTCCTCCTTGTTTACGTTGTGTACTGAGTGTTTAAGATGGTTCAAATGGTTCAAATGGCTCTGAGCGGTATGGGACTTAACATCTATAGTCATCAGTCCCCTAGAACATAGAACTACTTAAACCTAACTAACCTAAGGACATCACACACATCCATGCCCGAGGCAGGATTCGAACCTGCGACCGTAGCGGTCACGCGGTTCCAGACTGAAGCGCCTAGACCTACACGGCCACACCGGCCGGCAGTGTTCAAGATGCCTCCGATAATCGTCCCACCGACTGTGAAGTACGGGCTGTTATAAGATTTCTTAGTGCTAAAGGCCTAAAAGCGATCGATATTTATCGTGAGATCTGTGCAGTTTACGGAGAAAACATTATAAGTGATGGAATGGTAAGATAGAGGGCGAGAGCATTTAAAGATGGCCGCACAAATGTGCATGATGAACAACGGAGTGGGCGTCTTTCGGTCGTTAATGAAAGTTTGGTGCAGGAAATGGACAAAAAGGTGAGAGAAAACAGACACTTTACGATTTCCTCCTTGCGGGATGACTTTCCTAATGTTTCTCGTAGTGTTTTGTATGGCATTGTAACCGAGCACTTGAATTACCGAAAATTGTGCGCACGTTGGGTACCGAAAATGTTGACGGATGTGCACAAAACCAAACATTTATACAGTGCCTTTACTTTCCTTGAGCGGTACCACAACGACGGTGATGATTTCTTAAGCCAAATTGTTACGGGCGATGAAACATGGGTGGCCTACGTCACACCAGAATCAAAGCAGTCCATGGAAGTTCAGCAAGGGCATCGTTTTGCTGCAAGACAATGCTCGTCCGCATGTGGCGAATCAGACCGAATATCTCATCACATCTTTTCGATGGGAAACTCTAGATCATTCTCCGTACAGCCACGATCTTGCGCCTAGTGACTACCATCTGTTCCTGCAGTTGAAGAAACACCTGGGCGGTCAGCGTCTTCAAGCCGATGACGGAGTCAAAACAGTGGTGATGCAGTGGTTAACAAGTCACGCGGCAGGCTTCTATGAGGAGGGTATTAAAAAACCGGTTCAACGTTATGACAAGTGCCTCGATATTGACGGAAATTATGTAGAAAAGTAGATTAAGGTACAGGCTTTCGCGTAAAAATAAAATTATTGAGATATCTTAGCACGTCTTTTTTTAATTTCAAAACAGTATTTTCGTAAAAAAACACGCCTCGTATTTAATGAGTTCTTGTGTGAAGCCAGTAAAAGTTCTAACTACCAGGAATTCTGGCGTTAATTCTTAAACTGCCTTTAATTCGGAAGTACCGCTGTAATCACTCCTTCACCTTACAGCAAATTGTTGTTACTTAGGCTAGTCTCTTTCTTAATTGCCTAGTTCTGCCGTGAGTAGTTGTTATGTTATTACCGAGCGAGGTGCCGCAGCGGTTAGTACACTGGACTCACATTCGTGAGAACGGTTGGTCAAACTCGCATCCACGTTTTCTGTGGTTTTCTGTGATCCTAAATCGAATCAGGCGAATACGGGGATGATTCCTTTGAAAGGGTGAGGCCGATTACCTTCCCCAGCCTTCCAAACTCGTGGTTCATCTCTAATGACCTCGTTGTTGATGGGAGTTAAACACTACTCTCTTCTCTCTGTTATGTTATTAAGTGCTCATCAGGTGAAGTAGTTGTTTCACTAATTTTCACTTTCATGTACGGCAGTTTAAAGATGAGAGTTACGTTGGTCATATGAAGCGCAACATGTGCCAGTGTTGAGTTTTAGTTTAAAAAAAAAATCCTTATTTTCGCTGATTGGTTAAATGGAAATTTTACTATCTCATGTTGATGGCTCGTAAACGTAGGTGGCTTGGCAAGTATTGTCACTCTTGGCCATGCTCTCTGCAGAGTGCGTCAGTAGAATGGCACCGTAACTGATGTACGGGGTGTTCAAAAAGTCTCTCCGCAGTGCCGTATGATTGTTCGCCTGCCTGCGTTTTGAACGAAACAATAAATGCACAACGATACTTCACTGATATTCTGTACTCATTCATAGGAGAACTTGTGTTAAGTGAAATACTGAACGGTTATTTTCAATAAGATGGTGCAACCGCGCATACAGCTCGCATTTCAGTATCACAGCTTGCTGATGTTTTTGGTGATCGCAGAATATCACATGGACTTTGGCCTCTACCATCGCCTGACCTAACACCATCTGATTTTTTCTTCTGGGGTGCAGCGAAAGCAACTGTCTATAAAAACTGTCCAAAATCCATAGATGAAGTGAAAACTGCAATATTCACTTCCACTGCTTCTGTCACAGAAGAAATGTTACAGCTTATGTTTGGAAACATGATTAGACGAATTGAATTGTGTACTCAACAACAGGTTCAAATGGCTCTGAGCACTATGGAACTTAACATCTGAGGTCATCCGTCCCCAAAACTTAGAACTACTTAAACATAAGTAACATAGGGACATCACACACACCCATGCCCGAGGCAGGATTCGAACCTGCGACCGTAGCGGTCGCGCAGTTCCAGAATGAAGCCCTAGAACCGCTCGGCCACAACGGCCGGCATTCAACAACAGGGGGGGACACTTTCAACATTTAATATGAAAATTTGTAGGCCTAAGTCAAAATGAATATTCAATAAATTAATAACTTGTATTTCACTGAGTTTCATTTCGGTATATTCACTGCGGCATACGGCACTGCGGAGAGACTTTTTGAACACCCCGTGTTTTCCATGTGGTTAAGAAGGCACTTTCTCTTTAAATTATACTTTCTAAGTCACACTATTCTAAGTGAAAAGTGTTAAAGAGTTCTTATGTCACTGGGCCCATCAGCTCGGAGGTTTGATGAATTAAACTGTTGCTACGGAGTTTTCTCAGCAGTAATTTTGATTAAATAAACTTTTTTAGTTATGTTTTGTTTAAAATTCCTTTTCCCGTGGTTTGGACACAACATTGATGCTTACTCTGCTTATGATTCATGAAATTATTATTACTGGACTAAAATTCTAAATTTAATTTTAAGATATTATCGTATTGAAAGGTCTTGTAAGGATTGCTAAGTTGTCTTCTTGAACTGAGGCATATACATATACAGGGTGAGTCATTAACTATTGCCACCTAGAATAATTCCAAAAGTATGATAGTAGCTCAAAAGTTTGTGGGACAAATGTTGCACGGGACAACGGGGGCCATAATATGACGTTGTTTTGTTGTTGCTAGGTGGGGTCACGTCAGGTATATGAAGGTCAACTTTGTTTTCCTAAATGGGATGCTATAGTTTGGTACTTATTTTCTGACCGCGGCTATCGAGACGAATCCAATGATATGTAACAGTAATGTCTTTGAAGGTCAACGAAAGTTTCTTATCGAGTGGTATTCCTTATCGCTTCCGCACTTATCGAAGCTCATGCTCTGACAATTCTCTCTCGTATATCGTGCAAATAGTAAATATTCACCGAAAATGTGGCATCTAATGTGCCATTGGCACGTAAACACCATTCGACAGTTTCGCGATACAACACTAATAGGAACGGTAAGACTGGTATCGTCGATGCAACGAATGCGAATGATGTATTCCTTCGAAAAATAAGTCGATAAGCTTCTCATTTACGGAGAATAGTAACGAAATTCAGTGAGAGACAGAGACTTATACGCTGAAAGATATCCTCAGTGTACTCACCCTACACGTTGTACATTTAAATATATGTATGATAAATTGAGAACAACTGGATCTTTAACGCATCGAAAACAATTCCGGCAAAGGAAAGTTACTAACGAGGAAACGGAAATTGGTAGTCTTGCCACTGCGGTTCGAGATCCTTGTCTTGGCTAATGGTTCAAATGGCTCTGAGCACTATGGGACTTAACTGCTGTGGTCATCAGTCCCCTAGAACTTAGAACTACTTAAACCTAACAGACCTAAGGACATTACACACTACAATGCCCGAGGCAGAATTCGAACCTGCAACCGCAGCGGTCGCGCGGTTCCAGACTGTAGCGCCTAGAACCGCTTGGCCACTCCGGACGGCGATCCTTGTGTTAGTTCGCGTCAGATCGCAAGGGAATCTGGCATGAGCCAGAGTTGTGTTGTTCGTGTTCTGCATCGCCATAAATATCATCCTTACCATATCAGTGTCCACCAAGGATTAGCTGGTATGGATTCTATGCGTCGCATTGAATTCTGCCGACGGGCTCAACTTCAGATTCAGAGGGATGACACATTTATTAATTTTATTTTAATTATTCACGAGGCTACATTCACGAACTATTGAAATGTTAATTCCCATAACATGAATTATTGGCCAACTGAAAGTCCATGTTGGCTGCGGCAAGTTGCACAACAATAACCGTGGTCGGTGAATGTATGGTGTGGGATTCTGGAGGACAGAACTATAGGCCCCTTTTTCATCGAAGGAAGTCTTATAGTAGGAAGTACACCACATTCCAGAAAGAAACATTAGGTCTGTTATTGGAAGAAATACCTTTAAGAACAAGGAACGTGATGTGGTATCAACACGATGGGTGTCTGGCACATTTTTTGATGATGGCTAGAAATGAGTTGCAGAGACAATTCCCAAATCGTTGGATTGGACGCGGAGGAGATGTGTCGTGGCCGGCTCGTTCGCCGGACTTGACGCCTCTGGATTTTTTCTTGTGCGGATTCGTAAAAGACATTGTTTATAAAGACTTTCCAACTACACCTGAAGATGGCGAGAGAGAATTGTCAGAGCATGTGCTTCGATAAGTCCCGATGAAAAAGAGTACCTCTCAATCCATGGTAAGATCATTGCAGCACTGCATTGATACCAATTGTCATCACTTCACACCTTCTGTAAATGGACGTTCATGCCACCTTTGTGACCTTCGTTGATTTTCAAAGACCTTACTGTTACACATCATTGGATATCCGTTACCAGAAAATAAGTACCAAATTTTAGCATCCCGTTTAAAAAAAAGGTAGACCTTCACATCTCCGAAGCGACCCTACCTACCAACAACAAACCAACGTCATATTATGGTCCCCGTTTCCCCATGCAACTTTTGTCCCACAAACTTTTCAGCTCCTATCGTACTTTCAGATTTATTCTTGGAGGCAATAGTTAGTGACTCACCCTATAAAAGATGGAAGTAGTGTGACAAGTGATAGCAGGGCTTACCAAAACATAACAGCACTGCATACTTACTTTTTTATACATTGTAAGTTTTTAAATTTTTTTTGGTCGAAGTGCCGGCTATTGCAGTCTGGATGTCTATGCTTTTACCAGTATGCAGTGCTGTTATGTTTTGGTAAATCAAGAATATTGTTATATTGTCACCTCAGTTAGGTTCGGTCCTTCAATTCCATCAGCCCTGTGACCTGCTAACACCTATCACACTACTTCCAGCTTTTTACGTCTCGACGTTCTAATATGAGACCGTCGTCTAACTGGCAAATGCTCACTCGTTAAACCTCTCCATTCCTAACAGAAACAGGAAAACAACTTTATTAGTCTCTCACTCCTGATTATTTACGCTCAACACTTTCTAAAACTCTCAGCTCCCCACGGTGCATGTTACTCTCGCCCTACCGTCGCCAGGGCTGCTGGATGACTTCCGAATTCGGGAGCACCGAAACTGCTCCGCGAAATTATTTTAAAATGCAGTACCCTTTCTCAGTTTATCTTCATACCAGAATGTAGGCACTTATTCCTTCATTTCTGCTAACGCTCATAGTTCTGCTATAACGTGGTGCTTCCTTCCAACATTATTACCAGTTTTTTTCGCAAAGGTTACGAGAAAACACCGACTGTCTTCTGGGAATCACTTGCCTTTGAAAACAACAGAGTTGGCTAAGACAAGTATCCACTTACCCTTATTAAGGGATGAACAGCCCGTTAGCTCCAGACCACAGAATAGCACCATTCCCCCATAAGATCGAAAATTGGCGCTGTATTTCAAGAGAGATACCATCAGTTGCCGACGGCTGTGGCCAGTTGATACACTGCAGGTTTTAATTTTGTGGCAATGATGAGAATTATCGCACGATCAGTTTAACAGCTCATGCTGAAAGTTATCTTAATAAATAAAAATAAGTGACTGAAGTACACTGTTTTTGGTTGTAAGCCTGAGCTGTGATAATAAATCATATTTCATAATTTGAAAGCAAACCTGCGCTGTAATAATAATTGACTGTCGAAATGAAATTGGAAGGCTTTCGTATTGTAACAGTTAACAATCTGGCTGCAAGAATTTTGAACAGTATAAACGGCCTGAATAATTAACTTGGACATGAAACTTGAGTAATTGGCTTTGCAAAATTTGATCACAAAAAAACTATCTCTGAATAACGTAAGTTAGCCCTGATTGGATAAATAAAACAATCATAATCTTTTCTCCTTACCTCTATTCTGCGCAAATCTGGATAACGAGTTGCAGTACTGCTCTGGCTTGCGCGCCGCTGTGCTAAAGCTGCAAATTACTGTATGTGCAGAGACACTCGAGAGGTGTAATGAGTTCTCTGTTAATTGCTAATCGAACATACTTGGTTGGATGATCCATTAAAAATAATTGTAAGAGAAAGGTTGGTAAGAAAATGAAATATGCGCATAAATGACAACACTCTCTTTTCATCGAATATTGAGAGAAAGTGCTCAAGGCAAATTTTAAATTTAATGAACTTCTTGACATCGAAACAATACACTTTACTGTCTATCAAATCTTACACCTTTCAGTACAATAACCAAGTTAGTTCGATGCCACAGCAGTAGTGAAAAATAATAACATCATTATTGCATTTACCTGACATTCCATTAGATTTCTTCGTTCACAAATCAGTTTCGTAATCATGTTGATTGAACAAAAGATTAATTTTGATTTGAATCATAAAGTAGCCATAGCTTCCTCACTAACACTGCTTAAAATTATCAGCTTAGCTCCAACACATCTGAACTTCGACTCCACTCTCTACCAGAGCTAAACATTGTCTGCCATGGTGCGCCCTCGCGCAGCTCCAAGATGTTAGCTAAACTTCTGCCATACTGCTACCACATTGCTGCTCGCTCACAATCGATTCATACACCAAAAAATCACATACCAAAATTATACATGAGACCTATCAATGCATCCAAATTGCTGACAAGAATAATATGCAGAAGAATGGCAAAGAAAACAGAGGATGTGTTAGACGACGATCAGTTTGGCTTTAGGAAAGGTGAAGCCACCAGAGTTGATAATGGAAGCAAGACTAAAGAAAAAACAAGACACGTTCATAGGATTTGCCCACTTGGAAAAAGCGTTCGCCAGTGTAAAATAGTACAAGACTTTCGAAATTCCGATTAAAATAGGAGTAAGCTATACGGAGAAAAGTGTAATATATAATATGTACAAGATTAAAGAGGGAACAATAAGAGTAGACGACCAAGAACCAAGTGCTCGGCCTAAAAAGGGTATAAGACAGGAATGTAGTCTTTCGTCCCTATTGTTCAATCTGTACATCGAAGAAGCAATGATGGAAATAAAAGAAAGGTTCAAGAGTGGAATTACAATTCAAGGTGAAAAAACATCAGTGATACGATTCGCTGATGACATTGCTGTCCTGAGTGAAAGTGAAGAATAAATACGTGATCTGCTGAATGGAATGAAGAGTCCAATGACTGCAGAACATGGATTGAGAGTAAAACGAAGAAAGACGAAAGTAATGAGAAGTAGCAGAAATGAGAACAGCGAGAAACGTAACATCAGAATTGATGCTAAGGACAGAGATGAAGTTACGGAATTGTACTACGCAGCTAGCAAAATAACCCATGACGGACGGAGTAAGGAGGACATCAAAAGCAGACTAGCGATGGCAAAAAGGTCATTCCTGGCCAAGATAAGTCTACTAGTATCAACCATCGACCTTAATTTGAGGAAGAAATTTCTGAGAATACGTTTGGAGCACGGTATTGTATGGTAGTGAAACATGGACTATTGGAAAACTGACATAGAAGAGAATCGAGGCATTTGAGATGTGGTGCTACTGACAATGTTAAAAATTAGGTTGACTAATAAGGTAAGGAATGAGGAGATTCTGCACAGAATTGGAGAGGAGAGGAATATGTGGAAAACAGTTACAAGGAGAACGGATAGGATGATAGGACATCGGTTAAGACATCAGTGAATGACTTCCATGGTACTAGAGGGAGCTGTGGAGGGCAAAAATTGTAGAGTAAGACAGAGACTGGAATAGATCTAGCAAATACGCTGAAGCACCAAAGCAACTGACATGGAAATGCAAAATGCAAATGCAAAATACGGCGCTGCGGTCGACAACGTGTTTGCCGCAGTTGTTAGATCGGTTACTGCTGCTACAACGGCAGGTTATCAAGATTTAAGTGAGTTTGAACGTGGTGTTATAGTCGGCGCACGAGCGATGTGACCCAGCACCTCCGAGGAAGCGATGAAATGGGGATTTTCCCGTACGACCATTTCCCGACTGTACCGTGAATATCAGGAATCCGGTAAAACATCAAATCTCTGACATCGCTGCGGCCGGAAAAACATCCTGCAAGAACGTAACCAACGACGACTGAAGCGAATCGTTCAACGCGACAGAAGTGCAATCCTTCCGTAAATTGCTGCAGATTTCAGTGCTGGGCCATCAACAAGTGTGAACCATTCAACGAAACATTAGCGATATGGGCTTTCGGAGCCGAAGGCCCATTTGTGTACCCTTGACGACTACACGGCACAGAGCTTTACGCCTCGTCTGGGCCCGTCAACACCGACATTGGACTGTTGAGGACTGAAAACATTTTGCCTGGTCGGACGAGTCTCGTTTCAAATTGCGTTGAGCGGATGGACGCGTACGGGTATGGAGACAACCTCATGAATCCATGGACCCTGCATGTCAGCAGGGGACTGTTCACGCTGGTGGAGGCTGTATAATGGTGTGAGGCGTGTGCAGTTGGAATGATATGGGACCCCTGATATGTCTAGATACGACTCTGACAGGTGACACCTACGTAAGCGTCCTGACTGGTCGCCTGCATCCATTCATGCCGACTGTGCAATCCGACGGACTTGGCCAATTCCAGCAGGACAATGCGACACCCCACATTTGCAGAATTGCTACAGAGTGGCTCCAGGAACATTCTTCTGAGTTTAAACACTTCAGCTGGCCACCAAACTCCCCAAACATTAACATTATTGAGCATACCTGGGATGCCTTGCAACGTGCTGTTCAGAAGAGATCTCGTCCCCCTCGTTGTCTTACGGATTTATGGGCAGCCTTGCTGGATTCATGGTGAGAGACTCACAGTCACACTTTCGGGAATATATTGTCCACAAGATAGCAAGAGAAAATAAATGCGATAACTACGGTACAAGCAGACTAGCTGCTCATGCTTCCAAGTTACTGACACGAATAATATATTCAAAATCGAGAAGAAAATTGAAAATCAGATAGATGACGATTAGTTTGGCTTTGGGAAAGGCAAAGGTAGTACTGATACCGCGCTCGGTAATGGAAGCAAGAAAAGAAGTTACCATGACCCGAGGCGACGTTTGGCAGTTAAAACTTGAGGGAGAACTTGGAAAACTTGGCAGTTATTGTGGCAGTGACTACGTTTCGTATTACATTTGGTAGAAACTATGACTCAGGGCAAAACTTGGCACAAACTATGACGCAGAGCAAACTGTGATAGAAACTATGACTTGCACAATTTTGTAGAAAGTATGACTTGGAGCAGAATTTGGTGGAAATTGTGACTTGGTGCACGATTTGGTAGAAGGGGAGCAACTATGTGTTCAAGCTGTATTGCGTTTTTTTTTGCTTATAGAAAGTTACGGTTATGCTAATACTCTGTATCTTCCTTTAACAGTTATTCTTTTATATTTCATATAGACTTAGTTTGGCTTTAATAATAATTTACTGTATTTATTTTTCCGATTAGTAAACTTAATATAATTGAATTCATAAATTGCAAATTTTATTGCTGATTTACTATTGCTTCTTTTCCTCTACCTTTAACTTGTTTTGCTTCACTTTTAGCAGAAACGTATTTCTATTTTATAGACTGAATCTGAATTACTGTCAGTTTTTAATAATAAGTATGATACAGGAGGTTTTAATTTAATTCTTGAGCAGAATATACAAAAATTATTTATATGACGTGATTTTTTATTCTAGTAAAGTTTGTTACATTTGCTGTTATATCTTTTTATTTGGGTTTGTGTTACTTTACCATGTTTCAAATATGATGAATTAACAAACTTATTTTTTTATCTTTATCTTCTACACTGACGGACAATAATCGCAACTCCAAGAGGGAGTTGTGCGACATAAACAAAAGTTGGTAGGCGGTAGTCTACATCTGAAAAATGATGTATGTTAAGATTTTTTCCTTCTGTGTAATTACTTTTATGTCATTGTTTTAATTATATTTTTTAGTTTAATTTAAATACTGGAACATTTTTAAGAATTTTATGTTTAATAAAGGAATTAAGTTCTATTTTTATGTTTCCCCCGTGTACTAATTAGATGGTACTTAAATTATCATCCTTTAATTAAATTATCTGATGAATTTCATATATGAACTTTCATTATGAAGTACATGCTGTACACAATTGTCAATTTTTGTCCTGTCAAAATATACAGTTCTTTTACTGGCAGCTTTCCAGTTCGTTCTAATAAAACTATAACTGCTATAATTCAAAATACTTTTTCAGTAATAAGGCACAACTGAATACTTCAAAAAGATACTGTCTCACAGAATAGTGAAAATCACTGAATTTCTGACGACTGAAGTAATGATTATTCCTCCAAGCTAATTTAGAATTTCATGTAAAACTGCATCAGCAGAAAAAGAATGTAATTCTGGCTGAATGTGGGCTTGATAAAAGGATACTATGGATACAGATCAGTCAGTCATAACAAAGATAATATTAACAAATGCGACTGAACACTTTATCTTGAAATAAAAGGGTAATGGAGATTTTTGAAATCAAGGCAAAGAAAATGAACTGCAACAGTAGCCGCAATGAGTAATGGAAAACAAAATGGAATATAAAATATCAGTTTTCTGTAGCGTCATCTACAGGAGGCATTCGGAAACTAGTTGGACTAAGTTTGTCCTAAGTAACAAATTGCTGATAATTGGTTTGTGGGAGCTGTTGCACCCCTAAAAGATATTAGATTGCCGTAGCGTTTTTGTTTTGCATGTTGGTACTCCGGTTGCTGTGGGTGTGTTTACAGTTTGTCATTTTTTATTTGTAGTACCCCATTGCTATTTGAGTTTACATATTGCCGATTTCTCATTTGGAGATAGTGAGTGGAGCTGAGGGCGCTAGAAAATGGAGTGCCAACATTTACGACATATTCTTCTGTTTGAGTTCAGTAGAATGGTGGCTGAAGCAGAGAGAGCCAGAAACATTGCGTCTGCGTCATGTATAGGGATAATGCCACTGGACAGAGTACGGCAAGAAAATGGTCTTTTCGTTTTAAGGAGGATCAATCTGACATTAATTATTCTCCACGTTCAGGAAGGCTTTCGAGGTTTGGTGAAGGTCATTTAAACGCATTAATCCACAATGAACCGCGACAGTGTATTCAAGAACTGGTAAATGCGTTGAAATGTGATCATTCCACCATCTTGCGACATTTGGATGCAATGGGTAAGGTTCAAAAATCAGACGAATGTGTACCGCATGCCTTGCGCCAAAAACGGAAAAATCAACACGTGGCCATATGTGCATCTCTGCTTCCTCATCGTGAATTGTCTTGTGAAGAACGCGGACCATTCCTATCGTGCATCGTTACTCGTGACGAGAAATGGGGTCCTTATGCTAACATAAGGAAAAGAACAGAAACGTCGAGCCCAACCAAACCAGCAACTCCAGGTGCAAAGGCTTGCGTGCATCCACTAAAGATAATGTTATGCTTCTGGTGAACAGAGCGACGGTGTGTTGTCCTACAAATGCTTCCCCGAGCTGTACCCATCACCGCTGACATTTGTCGTTAACAACTGAGACGTCTTGCGGACGACCAGGAAAACTGCGTGAGGTGATGCCTCTCCACGATAATGCCAGTCCACATTCTGCTCGACTGACAGAAAACACTATATGGGAGTTGTGTTAGGAAGACATTCAGCACCCACCTTATTCAGCTAATTTGCTCCCTCAGATTTCACCTTTCCTGCTCTCTTTCGAACAACCTTAGGGCTCGATGAGTTCCTCAACTCAAATTCACGTGAGTTCTACATCGCAGAGTCGAAGAGTTACCCCAGTGTTGGCAGACTCTTTCAAACTGCGAGAGAGACATTATTATTGATGATTTAAGTCTCTGTTATGTGTATCTGTTGTGTTTATTAAACTTATGGGATAACGCTTTGAACTTATGCTCTAAAGTCATATTTAAATTCAAAGTAAAATAGATTTTACAAATATAGTTGCCACAACGAAAAATAGAAAAATTGTTGCAGTTAGTGGTGAGACACCTAAGGCTTGCCTGCATTTTTTTGCGGAAGTATGAAGTGCTATTGATGAGCGGTTTTCACAAAATGGTTTGGTAGATAGGTACTCGTATTGTTATCCAATCAACAGATAGTAAAAATACTTATAAAGTGCATTTTTTGAGCGAAGGTGCACTTTTATCAAAGGCACAATACCTATTGACATTAACAAACTAACAAAGGGTAAATTAGAAAGTCAGTGTTTTTTGTTACAGGATTCTAGAGCGAGTCGTTTACGAGATACCGTGTTTTGAAAACGTCCCACACCGATGGTTGTGCCATACCTGTCGTGGCACACACTGGAGAATAACACAATTGTATACACTAGTTATCTGGATTCTGACCAGTAACGAGACAACTGACAGTCATAAGTTGTGTTCAAAATGACCAGCGGCAATACACGCTTCCAGTCTGGTATGGAACGACTGCTGCACATTTGCTAGCATTTCAGCGGAGATGTCGGAGCAGGCATCGGTAATGTGTCGTCGCATATCATAGTGAGTAGTTGGTAAGTCCTTGTAGCCAGCATTTTTCAACTTCCGCCACATAAAGAAGTCAACAGGTGACAAATCCTGGGGAATGGGCCGGCCAAGCTACAGGTCCTCTGCGTCCAGTCCAACAATTTGGGAACAATTCGTCAACTCACGCTATTAATACTTCGAACACTATGGGTTGGATAGCCATCATATTGGTGCCATAGCTTCCTCCTAGTCTGCAGAGGAATGTCTTGTAGCACATGTGTAAGATGGTCTGTTAGGAAGCTGAGTTACTTGTGCGCGTTCAGCTTTCTGTCTACGAAAAACAGGCCTATGAGCTGGTGGTTCACCGTACCACACCACACGTTTACACTGCATGGACGCTGACGTCCCGTCTGACGTAGCCAACGTGGATTGTCGAAAGACCAATAGTGCACGTTTCGGCGGTCTATCTGGACATGACTGGCGGCTTCATCACCAAACAAGATATATGATACACCTCGTGTATCCTGTTTTAATGTCTATGTACAGAAGTTAACCGAGTCTCATAATTGTTTCTATTCAACTCTTGATGGAGAGAGACGTGATAGCGATGGAACATACGCCGATGGAGAATGAGTAGGCCACTTGTCAGACTCATGCCACTTCCCCGTGCAATTGGGCGGGAGCTAACGTGTGGATCATCTGCAACACCAGCAAGAATATTAATTTCCCCTCTTCTGTTGTCACTTGTTTCCTTCTGTTACGTTGTGTAGGTGCTACACTACTACGTTCACGTAATTGGTTGATGATGGTTGGTAAATAACTGGTGAGATTGCTGACGTCTATCTTGCCTCATATACTGTACAAGAACAAACTGCATTCTTCCTACTCTCTCCATACACCATAAGCATGTCGACGTTTTCTGCATTGGTAAATCCCACCGTCCACTCACAACCTACTGCTTGGACTGCCACACACTAACTGGCTAGCACAGGGCCGCACAAACACGGAAAACCGCACGCGTGCAAAGCGAGGTGCAGCGAGTGCCTGCACAGTGCATCGGTTCAACTCGGCATACTTGGCCTCAACTCGGCTTGCTAGGTGAGGCCGACGCTGTGCGCTGCCGAATGCTCTGCCAGACGGCTTAGTCAACATTGGAATACGTAAGCGCAAGACAATTACCGGAATAACGGAACCATCTGCTCCAAAAAAGGGAAAATTGCCGAAAGTCAATTTAAACCGGAATGGTAACTCTCCTACTTTTTTGTGCGGTGTGGCGATAAATCCAAATGTCTAATCTGCGGTACACTAATTACGTGTGTCAGAAAATCGCCTATTGAAAGGCACTACAGCAAATTGCATTCAGAAAAGTTGAAACACGTATGTAACATAGCAGCGATGGCGAGGCATTGTAGCATCTGTGACCAGAGAGTATGCGCTTGACCGCGCGAGTGTTGCGAGCGATTCTCAGTTTCTCAGTCAGTCGTTGCGAGTCTGTAGCTCGATTTAGTTACGGGCAGTCGGTCAGTAGTAGTCGTGCAGTGCAGTACGCTAATAGTCGTCATGCAGAGCGGTCGGTCAGTAGTAGCAGCCCAGTGCGGTTGTGTGATGTAGGCGGTCGGCAACACTGGTCAAGATGCTGAATGAGGTATACTGTTAATTAATATAATCATTAGATAATGTAAAAATTTGTTTATTGTAATTAATTTCCAACAAATGCCCCAATAATAATTTTGATTTCAAAAGCATTTTTTAAAAATTTTATTTTTTATTGAACTAAAGATTTAATTGCACTTCCCATTTCATTCCACTTCTTTTAAAGAAAATTTTCAGTAAAATCACAGAAAAAAGGAATATTATTTTTTGCAATGCAGTTCCTCCAAGCCGTGCGCAAAGATAAGAGCAGAAATTTGACATCCAGTTATTCTGAGGTAAGACTTTAATTCCGATTGTTTTGCACAGGGCCAAAGACCGATATTCCGGTTTAATTGAATCATTATTATCACTGATATTTTCTTGTCACTGAATGGACTTTAAATTTTTTATGAAAAACTTATACTTGAGTCAGATTGCGAATCTCACTTTTATTGTCATTAAATTTAATTGCTAGGGAGGTTACGTTTGGCTCCCATTTCTATTAAGTATTGTCATTACTTTCCTTCTAAAATTTTGTGTGGAGGTTACACTTGGCGACACCCAGTCCAGGATCGTATTTCGTTGAGAGTCTTTTGAGCGACAGTCAGATATCTGCTCTTATTTGCTTAGATATAATTAGGATTTGGCGCAACGCTTTTATTAACTTGTGACTTTCTTTCTACAGGTCAACGGCAATTCGTTGCTCTATTGTATTTGTGTGTTGCTTTTGCATTTGTGCTTATTTGTTTTTGAATAATTGTGACTATTGTAAAAATGCCGCGAAAGACTGTGAATAGTGTATCGCGAGGTATTATGAACGAATTTACCGACTTAAACAACGTGACGAATAGTAATTGTGACACGCAGTGTAATGATGACAATCCTGCGTTCACTGACAATCAATGCATTCCAACCACTAGTGATGACTTTTACCCTGATAATGAACAAACAAACTCAATTGTCTCGTCTGTTAATTTGACGACAATTGATGACGCAGAACGCTCTATTATAATGAGCGCTGCCCAGCTTAACACACCCGATTCGGAAAACTCAAATAATGTACAGACAAATTTGTCTAATGAAAATGAACAGATCACACAAAGTAGGACAGATTCATTTAATTCCGAAATAATGTCTGACAGTGTACATCCGACTGATAATCCTTTTTGTAAGTTGCAAAATGACCAAATGGTCACACAAAGCGGGACAATTGCAAATACACCGTCAAATAGTACAGAGAATGGAGTAGATAATGTTACATTGGGTCAAATTATGGCAATATTGCTACAAAATAATGAACAGGTCAAACAACTTAGGGAAGATAATAAACAACAGAATGAAAATTTCAAACAACTTAGGGAAGATAACAAACACTTAAATGAGAAACTTGACAATAATGACGAAAATCTCAAACAAATTAATGAGCAGGTCAAACAACAGAGTGAAGATTTCAGACAACTTAGGGAAGATAACAAACAAGATAACGAAAAACTCAAACAATACTTAAATGAAAAATTAGACGACAATTCGAGACAGCTTAGTGAACAAATTAGAGCCGTTGCCGCGCAGTGCCATGACACTAAGGAACAGTTGCGCGTGGAAATTGAGGCTTGTTCACAAAAAAATAGCGAAGAAATTAAGTCTGTTGCGCAAGAATTAAGAGAAATGCAAACAGCCGCAACAGAAACACTCAGAGACGAAATTAGCGGAGTCGCTAAACAATGCTCTGAAAAAGCTGCACAATTACGGGACGAGTTTAAAGCAATGACGGTAGAACTTTCGCGCACTATGGACGCAAAGATAGACGCGAAATTCGAACAGCAGAACACTCAGATTAACGAGCGCTTTAATCAGCACATACAGAACAGTGATACGCGTTTCCGCAAATTTATTCAGGATCAAAACAAAGTAAAACGTCAAGTCATGGAAACAATCACGGCTCAGAGACAGGAAGACAAACGTAAAATGTTTGCGAAGGCAAAAACGTATGTAGATAATAATATTACTACAGTGTCCGACAAAATTAATACCATAGAACAATTGAACGCGGAATTACGGGACGAAATTTCTGACCTTAAATCAAAAACAGATACACACACAGTAAATATTCAAACAGTGACAGATAGATTCGAACAATTAGATCTAACACAGGATTGTGATGTTATCAAAGCTGATGTTAAAAAACTGAGCGAAACTACGCGCAAGTTGCAAAAACAGATTAATGCGTCTGATTCTAAAACCGATGATCAGGTTAAAATACTGACTGAAAAATGTGATGAATTGGCCAGTCGTATTGATGTTATCGAAAATACCAATGACAATAAATCAGACGATACTGCACCGGTTTCATTTATCCAAACACCTGAATTTCAAAATTTACAGCAGACAATTAATGAGATCGATTCATCTAACAACACGTTACGTAGGAAGTTATCAAATTTACAACAAGAAGTAACAGAGATGAAAAACATTTCAGTTAATAACATGCCACAACAGACGCCACTTTTTGAACATGAGTCAGACTCACGCAGTGCGTATAATTTGGGTAATCTACAGAGAGTACGGGACTTAGATTCCGATCAACCACGGTTCAATAGATTCTCTTACGATCCTGAACCTGTTCCATCACACAGAGATGATAATTTCGACTACAAACATTTTCTGTCAGTGAGAAAGTTTAAGGTTTTCAAAAACGATAGAACGCAGATTCACCCATTGGATTGGATTCAACAATTTAGCTTTGCTCTTCCACCGACTTGGCCTGTAACACACAAACTTGAATTTATTTGCAGCTTTTTGGAAGGCGAACCGGCAACTCGTATGAGACCGATCGCGAGACAGTGTTACTCGGTAGAGGAATTTCAGAATGCTTTTCTGTCAGCGTACTGGTCGAAGACGACACAGCGCGGAATTAAAGATCAGTTGATTAGTTTGCCAAATTATGAGAACTCCAATTTTCCCAGTGTCACGCAATTATTTGAGCATATGGTCCAACAAAATCAATACCTAAGTGAACCGTACAGTGAATCTGCACTTATACAATTATGCATTTCCAAATTACCACGGTCATTACGAGTGTCACTTCTAACAGGTCAGCAAAAAGAAAATATTTCAGCGTTCAGAGATCTTTTACAGCTCTTGGAAGTACAGCAATCTGATTATTCTTTTGTAAACAAAAACTTTTCTTATAATAACCAAGGTCAACAAAAGTACAGCAGTTATGATCAGACACGTAATTTCAATAGGAAAAGTAACAGACGCTTTAGGAACGACAACTACCAGAACTTTAATCACAGACAAAATTCAGATTATCAATATCGTCAAAATTTTCAGCAACAGGAAGCACATTTTGGTAACAATAGACGTTTTCCACCACAACAGCATGAAAGTCAACCGGTTAGCATACCTAACCAACAATGGGATACACAAGGTCAACCAGGCTTTAATGTTTCGCCGCGTGGACGTATAGTCCCTGGTCCAACAAATAGTAACGCACGGGAGCAGAGAAACAACTATGTACAAAGAAGACAGTATTTCAATTCCCATCGCAATACACCGTATAGGAATGACTATTACGACAGACGTAAAAACGATGAGCACAATTACCAGCGTACATATGATAACAGTCGGTCGCACCAACAGCAAAATCATACGCAAGAACATATTCTCATGAATGAACCCGACAGTAGGTACCATCCAGAGCGTAACACGTCTGGAAGAAGTAATAGGACAGTTCAAATAGTCGAAATGCCACAGAATCCGCCTAATAATAATAACACGTCAGATAGAATCTGACTAGATAATGTACAGGACGCATCTTCCAATAATACAAGCACTACCTTAGACACGCAAAATGTTGTTCACGAAAATGTAATTACTTTTGACGACATCAGAGACACTCTTTTACAGGAAAGACCAGTTATTCAGAAAACCATTTCACATCCTATTATCGAAATTAAAATTGGTTCATCGAAATTCTCAGCAGTAATTGATTCCGGATCACCAATATCAGTAATAAATGAGGAGACTTTCAACGAGTGCAACAAAGAGAATACCTATCCGACATTACCTTTAGGCAAAACAAAAGTGAAAGGAGCAGTACCGAGTAAAGGAGTAGACGTTAAATTACAGACGCATTTATCATTTTGTATTGGAGGTCATACTTTTCACTCTTAATTTTTGGATTGTTCCTTTATTGACAACAGACGTTATTTTAGGTACGAATTTTCTGGTACAACACGACGCAGTTATCGATTTTCAGAATTCTTATTTAATGTTAAAGGATGAAAATGTACAATTGGCTTTAGAATTTCAGCACTCTTTATCTGCGGAAGAACAAACAATTAACCGCACAGAGGTCATTTCCGCAACACGTAACATAGACTGTAATCCCACATTGTTCACGGATACGTACGTACACAACTATAATACTCCAGACGAAGCTGACTACGACGTAATACAAATGATTTCCGATAAAGTTAAAGAGAGCAGTGCAATTACAGACGACGAACGAACGCAGTTACACAAAATTCTTTTACAGCAAGCTCCAGTTTTCGACAACATTCCTGGTACTATCTCCGGCTTTATGTATGAATTTCAAGTCAAACCGCACGACACATTTAAAGCAAAGCATTATCCCATTCCATATATTCACAGAGAACAAGTTAAAAAAGAATTGCAGGATATGCTTGATCAAGGAATTATTGAACCAGCAGTTAGTCCGTACATAAACCCGCTGCATATTGTTAAGAAAAAAGATGGCTCACTTCGCCTTGTACTTGATTCGCGTCACATTAATGACATTATTACTAATGAAACAGATCGGCCACAAACATTAGAGGAACTTTTACAGAAATTTCACGGTACAGCTATTTATTCTACACTAGATTTGAAATCGGGATTTTGGCAAATTCAACTTCATCCAAATTGCAGAAAATATACAGCTTTTCTCTGTTTCGGCGACTGTTATCAATTTTGCAAATTACCGTTCGGCTTAACTATTTCTTCTGCAGCTTTTATTCGCGGTTTGAACACAATACTTCCGACAGAACTTAGAGACAGAATTACGACGTACGTAGACGATATTCTTATTGCAGAAGCTAACTGGTCTGAACACAATATGATTCTTGAACAACTGTTGCAAACTTTTCATGCACAAGGACTCACAGTTAACCTCAGTAAATCGCACTTTGGCAAAACTTCTATAAAATTTCTTGGACACGTGATTTCAGCAGAAGGCATTGCACCAGATCCGGAAAAACTTCAAGCTCTACGTGACATTACTGTTCCTACGACAAAGAAGCAATTACGCAGTTTTTTGGGCTTAATTAACTTTTTTCGCAAATTTATTCATCACTCTGCTTTAGACACACCCAGATTATGCCAATTAACAGGTAAAAACACTATTTGGTCTTGGGATAAGCAAGCACATTCTGAATTTGTGAACCTGAAACATGCTTTGTTGAATGCTCCACTTTTATCGCACCCAGATCTTACCAGAAATTTTTCCATTGCTACCGACAGTTCCAACACCGCTTTAGGCGTACACATTTTCCAGGAAATAGAAGAAGATGGTTCAACAGTAATTAAAAACATCGCATTTGCAAGCCGCATTTTGTCACCCGCTGAACGAAATTATTCTGTTACAGAACTGGAAACATTATGTGTTGTATGGGCTTTCACGAGATTTAGGCATTTTCTTTACGGCAGACATACCACCGTTTACACAGACCATAGAGCGATACAATTTTTACTTTCGGCTAAATTTACTCACGACAGATTAAGTAGATGGAAACTTTATTTACAGGAATTTAATTTTACAATAGTTCACATTCCCGGCACACAAAATGTTATAGCAGACGCACTATCGCGTTCTCTCGGCAACAATCAGCAAGACGTAGCAACCAACTTCTGCAAAACAAATTTCAGTGTCATGTACATTCAGCAAGTTGCATTTGAAAACTTTATTTCATCGTCATTACAGGACATAGCACAAGAGCAAAATAAAGACAATGTGTGGAAAGAAATTAAACACCTTTGGCAAGATAAGAATAATGTTACGATTAGAAACCACTACACTGTACGCAATGACATTCTGTTTCGCCGCTCTCATCCTGACAGCAACAATTGGTTATTATGTATTCCCGACGAACTGGTTAACAAATTAATTTGGTACACTCATTTAAGTTACGCACATTACGGAGCACGAAAATGTTTTCTTATACTGAGACAGAACTGTTACTTTACCAACATGGAGAAACGTATACGACGAGTTTTAGCGTCTTGTAAAATTTGCCAGAAAGCTAAATCTGACACCACTTCACATATTCCTCCTTTATATCCCATTATACCTGTTAAATTAAGACATATGGCCGCAGTAGATATTTTTGGTCCGATTCCGAGAACTAACAGAGGTTTTTGCTACATCTTTGTCGCTGTTGAGCTCACTTCAAAATTTGTTACTTTCACTCCATTACGCAAAGCTACTGCCAAAACTGTTTCGAAGGCATTTGTAAAACATTTTCTATCTCATGTAGGGCATGTGATGAAAGTAATTTCTGACAATGGATCTCAATTTCGTAGTAGCGTATGGACACGCATGTTACGAGCCAGAAACATTTCTCCGATTTATATATCCAAGTACCACGCTTCTTCGAACCCCTGTGAAAGATTAATGAAAGAAATTGGTAAGCTGTGCCGAATATACTGCCACAAAAGACATATTGATTGGGATACATACATACTCTCATTCCAAGATGTAATTAATTCCATACCAAATGAATCCACTATGCTATCTCCGTCTGTTATACTAAAAAACGTTGAACCACCAAACAAAATTAAAGAATTAGTAAAATTTCCCAAAAGTCGTCGCCTACGACACCACGAAATAATTAACATTGCGCTGAACAACATCAAACGTGCCGCAGAGCGCCGGAGAAGACAGCAAAAGCAGGTTTGTACACGCCGCGACTTTCACGTTGGACAGAAGATACTAGTACGTACACACTATTTATCCAGCAAATTAAAAGGTAAGTGCAGTAAATCTGAACGTCTATACGCAGGTCCATATCGGATTCGCAGCATTCCTCACCCCAATGTTGTACACGTCGAAACTTTGAGAACCAGAAAATCGAAAGGCAATCACCATATCTCAAACATTAAACCGTTTATTGAGTGAAACCACTGTATGATTCAACATACTATGATGCCATTTACTAATGCAATTATTTCACCTGACTAATTACTGATGATTATCGTATTTTTTCTTGGAAAGTGCCCGACAAGGTAAGGTTAGCAGGTCGCTTTTCTTGTCGTTACACATCAGACCGTGCATACTTTTCCAGACGAACTTACGTATTTTATGACTAATTATGCAATGTTAGCTAATGACATGTTAATTTCATTACATTTTTTTTTTCATTAAAGTCTTTAAGTCTCGCCTCGATTAACTACACTACATACAAGCTGAACACAACGAACGTCACATTTTGTCTTTTTATGTACGATTGTATTCCAGTTTTGTTTGTATGCACTGTGAAATAGTTAAGATATAACACACACCAGTTGACTTTGACATTTTTTTGCCTTATGACATCTCAACATCGTGACTGTTTTACATTTTTGCTGCTGCATCGTATTATTCTGTGTACATTTTTGCATCTGAACACTGTCAATGTCTTTGACATATTACGTTTTCTGTCATGTTATGCTGTATGCTTAATTATGTTACCATAAACCAGTCATTATTTAGTGGGGATATGATTTAAATGCAAGACATTAATCTCTGTCATCAATTTCAGAAAGAAATGATGCATGTAAGAAATAAATTCAACAGAAATGGGAATTTCACCTACGGAATAAACGAAAGAAGGTGCAATAACTTTATGAGGAAGAGTAAATGGATCAGGATTGGCAGGCATTAACAAGAATATACAATACTCATCATAGAATAGCAGTCTTAACTAATTTTTTCTTTCAGAATACAAGGTGATTGATGCAGGCTGTCAGACAGAACTACACATTTTAGTTTTAGTGATGAAATATGCTAGAGATAAGGAATAGTTGTATAATGAGTAATGAAGTGATTTTTTGCAGATGAAAATGAATACTGATGAATAATGATGAAGGATTATGAATAATGAAGTTTTTCTTTACAGGTGATGATAATAATGAAGTTATGATGATATGGATAATGAAGTTTTTTCTTTACAGATGAGGATAATGTTGAAGTTATGTATTTATGCTATGTAGTTATTTAAGTATTTGTTGCAGTTTGCTTTGACAGCAGGTGTTACATTGCATAGTAGGATGACAGAAAGTTTTGGAAAGGACAGCTATGGAACACATTTTTATACACATTTCACTACCTGTTAATTCGAAGTTCACTACTTTTCAGCATAGTGTGCGTTTCTTCTTTCAGGTCAATAATCCATTTTTGTATTTTTTCCAGGAGAAGCTTTTCATGATACTTACTAAACCTGTTAGTTATTATACCTGTTCTAGTACTTGCATTTTTATTTTTTTTACCCATTTGTGTTTATGATTTATAAATGTGATCACATATACTGCCTTGTTACATAACCTTGCTACAGCTGACTCATGACGAATGACGTTACCTATCCTCATTTGCAGCAACAGGTCAAAAGCAAATAGTGTTATGTCTCAGCAATTAATTATCGATCCCAACGCAATGCATTGCTAACAAAAAAAAAAAATGTATTACCAGTCCCACATAATGTCACTAGTTTATGATAATTCTGAGTAATACTGATTAGCTCTGAATAGTATGTCACTTCAGTAATGACTTCTTAATGAGACAAAAGAAAAAAAAAAGGTATATATATAAAATAATGCTTTGTCACTAGCTAATAACTGCCACTGTTTATTGTAATGAGACTGCTTATAATGCCCATGATTATTAATGCTATGACTGTAATTAACTGATTTTTAATAATGACTTTGTAATGATCTGAATACTACTGAATGAGGAACACTGTTTATTGTAATGAGACTACTTATAATGCCCATGATTATTAATGCTATGACTGTAATAACTGATTTTTTTTATAATGACTTCATAATGATCTGAATAATACTGAATGATGAACTATGTTTTATTCCATTCAATACTTGCTGGCCACTGAGTGCCAATAATTAATGTCACTCGATGAATTGTTATTAATTATGCCATTAATTAGCTCTTGTTTTCAATGTTGATACTTTGTAACTGGAAAGGAATGTGACTGTTTAATAATGCTTTGTAATTAGGAGAAAGCTAATGATTCTTACTATATTAGAATGACAAATGATTAATTAACTGTAATTAGGAAAAAGCTAATGATTATTAATATTGAAATGACAAATGATTAATTAACGATGCCATACTTTGTTATTGGAAATGAATGTGACTGTTTAATAATGCTTTGTAATTAGAAGAAGGCTAATGATTCTTACTAGATTGGAATGACACATAATTAATTAACTATGCTATTGTTTCATAATGCTTTGTAATTAGGAAAAGGCTAATGATTCTTACCACATTGAAATGACAAATGATTAATTAACTGACATAATTAATTAACTATGCTATACTTTGTAACCGGAAAAGAATATGATTCTTACTATATTGAAATGACAAATGATGCTATGCTTTGTTATTAGAAGGCTAATGAATCTTAATTACTGTTTAATAATGCTTTGTAATTAGGATAAAACTAATGATTCTTACTATTGGAATGACAAATGTTTAATTTATCGACAAATGATTAATTAACTGTAATTAGGAGAAGGTTAATGATTCATAATTATACTTTGCAACTGGAAAGGAATGTGACTGTTTAATAATGCTTTGTAATCAGGAGAAGGCTAATGATTCTTACTATATTGGAATGACAAATGATTAATTAACCATGCTACATTTTGTAACTAGGAAAAGAAGACTACTGATTCTATGTAAAACAATTAATGAACATTTTTCTGTAATACTACATACTTGGTACAGAAATGTTCAATAACTGGGCTATGAATGCCACAAACTACTAATTAAGTCTGTAATTGTCAATATTATGTGACTTGATGTCCTTCACCTCATGAGCTAATTACCCTGAATTACTGCAATGTCCATTTTGTCCTGTTTATTCCAGTGATCATGGAGCACTATCTTTGGTTTTGCACTAATTCTACGTTGGTGTGCCTTGTAAGAGCGTGGTGTTGACACGACATGCTGTCCACCACCGTGAGCGATGAAGACGTTATTATGGTCCCACTGTTTGGTGTACCAAATGTACTGCCAAAATGAAAACATGGAATATTACTACGACAATTCAGTGTCTTGGCTACGCTGATAAATTCTGAGGGGAAAAGAACTTCAAGTTGTGTCACTTGGTGTTGTACTTCTGTGGAAAGATATGGACTTTCAGAACAGCTGTGTGCAATCTAAAGTGCTACAACCATGATGCAATCCTTCCCTTTCCTATCCTAATTCTTGTCACATAGTGAAAATCATTTTTTGGTAACATCATTTATGTTCGTGGGTTATACATTTTTCGATTCGCTGAACTCCAGTGCGAGTACACTTATGTCACTGGTCGACATGATGTTTTTGCCATTATGTTTATTTGTTGTGAAAATGCTAAAGACATTTTTCAGTGAGTGTGCACTTTGGACATGATTTTTTGCCATTATGTATTTATTGCGAAAATGCTAAAGACATTTATTTTTTCGATTTGTTCTGAAGTACAGTATGTGCACTCTTGTCTTTTATATTGTGTATACATTTTTTATTTTAAGGATATGTTCTGAACTACAGTGCATGTGCACTTATGTTAGGTGTTAATATGTTTTCTACTGAACTTCAGTGCCTGTGCACTTTTCTCATTTTTCAATATGATTTGTACTATTCTGGATATTCAATACTTCAATGCGTATGCACTTATGTCATTTGTTACTAATTGTATATACATTTCATCATTTGCTGATATGTTCTCAACTGCAGTGCATGTGCACTCATGTCACTTTTCAACATAATATTTTTTGCCAGTCTGTTCATTTGTTCTGAATATGCTAAAGAATTTTTTCAGTGCCTGTGCACTTTGTTATCTGTCAAATAATTTGTATATACATTTTTCTGATTTGCTACTATGTTTTGTACTCACATTTTGTCTTTGTCTGATATATTTTGTACTTAGTGCGTGTGCACAACATTTAAATAATCGGTAAGTTGTAGAATTTTGTTAATTAAAGAAAAATTTTGCCGCGCTTGGCAAGTCCAAATGACTCACCATCGCTGCCAAATTTTTGCCCCCCCAGTGGAGGGTTATGAAACACGTATGTAACATAGCAGCGATGGCGAGGCATTGTAGCATCTGTGACCAGAGAGTATGCGCTTGACCGCGCGAGTGTTGCGAGCGATTCTCAGTTTCTCAGTCAGTCGTTGCGAGTCTGTAGCTCGATTTAGTTACGGGCAGTCGGTCAGTAGTAGTCGTGCAGTGCAGTATGCTAATAGTCGTCATG
The DNA here is from genome assembly GCF_021461395.2 of Schistocerca americana. Taxonomy (NCBI): domain Eukaryota; kingdom Metazoa; phylum Arthropoda; class Insecta; order Orthoptera; family Acrididae; genus Schistocerca; species Schistocerca americana. Next base: position 308,177,402 of record NC_060121.1, on the reverse strand, counting down.
CAGAGCGGTCGGTCAGTAGTAGCAGCCCAGTGCGGTTGTGTGATGTAGGCGGTCGGCAACACTGGTCAAGATGCTGAATGAGGTATACTGTTAATTAATATAATCATTAGATAATGTAAAAATTTGTTTATTGTAATTAATTTCCAACAAATGCCCCAATAATAATTTTGATTTCAAAAGCATTTTTTAAAAATTTTATTTTTTATTGAACTAAAGATTTAATTGCACTTCCCATTTCATTCCACTTCTTTTAAAGAAAATTTTCAGTAAAATCACAGAAAAAAGGAATATTATTTTTTGCAATGCAGTTCCTCCAAGCCGTGCGCAAAGATAAGAGCAGAAATTTGACATCCAGTTATTCTGAGGTAAGACTTTAATTCCGATTGTTTTGCACAGGGCCAAAGACCGATATTCCGGTTTAATTGAATCATTATTATCACTGATATTTTCTTGTCACTGAATGGACTTTAAATTTTTTATGAAAAACTTATACTTGAGTCAGATTGCGATTCTCACTTTTATTGTCATTAAATTTAATTGCTAGGGAGGTTACGTTTGGCTCCCATTTCTATTAAGTATTGTCATTACTTTCCTTCTAAAATTTTGTGTGGAGGTTACAAAGTATAGTGATATAACAGGGGATGACAGAGAGGAAGAATTACGGAAGTTGCAAACTCTTGCAGAAGAGAATTCTGTATCTACAAACGAGATTTGGTGCAAGAACTGTAGCATGTATATTTTGGTTAAAGGTCATGCGAAACGAAATAACATTTGTTTAGATTCCTTAGTTTTCGTTTTCGCATAAATTATTTCTAACATATCTTTTTTTCTCTACTTTAGTGAAGAAGATGAGGGGTGCTGCGAAAGGACTCTCAGAGCTAGTTACAAAGTTGCTCTACGTTTAGCAAGAGCTGGGAGGCCATTAATAAAAAACATTATGTTGGACGTAGTAGAGACAATGAATCCTACATTAGCTCCCGCGTACAGCAGAATACCACTTTCCAGAATGACAATACATCGGAGAATCAACGACATTGCCGCGTGGGATTAGCCGAGCGGTCTAGGGCGCTGCAGTCATGGACTGTGCGGCTGGTCCCGGCGGAGGTTCGAATCCTCCCTCGGGCATGGGTGTGTGTGTGTGTTTGTCCTTAGGATAATTTAGGTTAAGTAATGTGCATGCTTAGGGACTGATGACCTTAGCAGTTAAGTCTCATAAGATTTCACACACATTTGAACATCAACGACATTGCTGAGAATTTGCATGAACAACTGGCAGCCAAAATTGAAAACTTCCTAGCGTACTCCATCGCACTTGATGAGTCAACGGATGTTAACGACACAGCTCAGTTTTGCGTGGCGTGGCTGACGACGACGACCTACATGTAACGGAAGAGCTCCTGGATATGATTTCGTTGAAGGACACTGTTACAGGGGCGGATATTTTAGCAGCTGTTGAAATGGCAGCTGAAGGAATAGGACTCCCTTGGGAAAAACTGTTTTCTGTACCCACAGACGGGGCACCAGCAACGTGCGGTAAAGCAAAAGGGTTTATTGGCCTACTGCGGAATAAACATAACATGCCGAATTTACCTTCCGTTCAGTGTTTTGCACACCAAGAGGCTCTTTGTGCGAAAGTTATCGGTCTTCAAGATGTGATGAAGGTAGTGGTGCGCATCGAGAACTACATTCGTTCTCATGGACTCACTCGTCGTCAATTCAAAGAATTTTTGATTTCCTTTGAAGAGGAGTATCCAGATATTCCCTACCACGCTGAGGTGCGCTGGCGGAGCAAAGGGAAAGTGATTTCCCGAATTTTTCGACTACGCCACACTGTGGCTCAGTTTTTGGAGAGCAAAGGACGTCCGGAGCCACTTTTTCATGACCCTGAATGGGTAGCTGATTTAGGATTTTTAGCAGACATTATGGCTCTCCTAAATGATTTAAGTCTGAAACTCCAAAAAGAAAACAATCTCATCAACGATATGATCAGCAAAATAAACGCTTTCCAGTATAAACTGAAGCTCCTCAAAAACAACCTTTCATAGAAAAATACGCAACACTTTCCTGAACTAGGTAAGCAAGATATAAATTGTACCTTTATTAAAACAGCCTGATTTTTATAACCGCTCTAATCAATACGGTACTATGTTTTTGTTTGACAGCATCTGCGCAGGAAGGAGCGCGCTTTGAAAAATACGTCGAGGTGCTACAATCCATTGAAAATGCGTTTAACGACCGATTCCAGGTAATGTGCCGGTATATGACATACAGCTAAATAAAGGAGATTGCGTTACATATGCAAGCGTAACATTACATTAAAACCAACAGTACACATTACATGTTTATTAAAATCTATCGCATTTTAGTACTTCGAAACAACAGCTTACATTACTTTCATTTATTAACATTGGCTTTGTTATTGTTTCAGGAAATTACCTACCTGCAGTCAGTTCTCGACGTTTTTGTGAAACCTTTTTCGATGGATATTGAAAGTGCGCTTTCAGATTTACATTTCGAACTAATTGATTTGCAAAGCGATGTTCACCGAAAGGATGTGTTTTACAATACAAAAGGTTTGCTCCAATTCTACCGGAATTTGCCGAAGGAAGAATTTCTCAGGTTACACAGAGAAAGCAGCGAAGATTATTTCTATGTTTGGCTCTACTTGTGTATGTGAAAGGTTTTTTCCTGTTTTGTCTTGTACAAAAACTAGATTGCGTGCGAGTATTTCTAATTGTAATTTACAAAATTCTCTCAGAATTGCTGACAGTGAAAGGTGGCTACACTGAGCCACTGCGCCAGAGATTGCGCCAAAGAGTATTATTAAGCCGCCTCCACAGTGCTTGGGGAGAGCTCGTGGTAGTCAGTGCGTGGGCAGAGCTCGTAGAAGACAGTTCGTGTTGAGCTGTGCGAGTGGGCAAGGCTTGTCGAGATGTTGTAGTAAGGAGCGCTTGTTCCATGTTTTATCCAGTTATTTGATGGGAGAGATAGCAGATGTTATTCTAATGAAGATATTGTAACGATCAGAGTGCTTTTCGTCAATATATATGAAGGTAAAATATTGCGTGTTTTTTTTTCATTATTTCCATGTTTTAAATAATGCGTCATGACAGGTTCAGTCAACAAAGCATCTGGCTTGTGTTCTTGTATTAGAGTGTAATTCTGGTTTTCCTGAGTAATTGTGGTATTTTTATTTCCTTTAGTTACTTCTGTATAAATGGTATTTAAAATTTCTTGTCTTGTTGAAGAAGAACCGTGCCAGATGTGTACGTTGAGTCACACTCCCACACACAGAACAGTTACATTTGTGCTTGGGTTTTGTAGGTTTTATAGTTGCTGGGGACTTAATTAATTAACTGTGTTTATGAAAATTTTCATTTCATTCTTTGTTGTTCTTTGCAGTCAGATGGCGTAATAATACTAGTCAGGGCCAGCCGTTTACGAGACTTGCGTAATCGGACAGACAGCTACTAAAAACTAAAAATATTTTGAATCATATTTAATTAAGCCCCCATGCACGTGGCTGTCTGTCCGATTACGCAAGTCTCGTAAACGGCTGGCCCTGACTAGTATTATTACGCTATCTGACTGCAAAGAACAGCAAAGAATGAAATGAAAATTTTCATAAACACAGTTAATTAATTAAGTCCCCAGCAACTATAAAACCTACAAAACCCAAGCACAAATGTAACTGTTCTGTGTGTGGGAGTGTGACCCAACGTACACATCTGGCACGGTTCTTCTTCAACAAGACAAGAAATTTTAAATACCATTTATACAGAAGTAACTAAAGGAAATAAAAATACCATAATTACTCAGGAAAACCAGAATTACACTCTAATACAAGAACACAAGCCAGATGCTTTGTTGACTGAACCTGTCATGACGCATTATTTAAAACATGGAAATAATGAAAAAAAACACGCAATATTTTACCTTCATATATATTGACGAAAAGCACTCTGATCGTTACAATATCTTCATTAGAATAACATCTGCTATCTCTCCCATCAAATAACTGGATAAAACATGGAACAAGCACTCCTTACTACAACATCTCGACAAGCCTTGCCCACTCGCACAGCTCAACACGAACTGTCTTCTACGAGCTCTGCCCACGCACTGACTACCACGAGCTCTCCCCAAGCACTGTGGAGGCGGCTTAGTAATACCCTTTGGCGCAATCTCTGGCGCAGTGGCTCAGTGTAGCCACCTTTCATATAACAGCCAATCTCTTGTTCCAGATCTTAGTAGCATAATTGCAAATAAAATAAAGAGCACATAGGAAGATACATTTATGTTGAAACCAAATTTAAAATTGTTACCATTGCAGTTATTATATAAATCTCTTTTGTACCGGTAGACCAAACTAAGCTCTCCACCTAATGAACATTAGTATTTGGCAATGACGAAGACAACAGGGTAAAAGCTTTGAAACAGGTCGAGACAGGCGGCGCGGCGACACAAGCTAAGGTAGTGAGAGGCAGTGCTGTTGCGCAAAGCCGGGAAGTGGGGGTGGGGGGGGGGGGTCTGCACCGTCGTCAACATAGAGCAGCCGTCTTCTGCACTCTGCACTGTGCGATGCACCGGTGCATGCACCTTGTGCGGCCCTGGGCTAGCACATCGCAATGCATTCAACGTACCCACAAGCACACTGTAAACGGACATAACAACGTCGTACCTAGCAACTACGCAAGCTGAATGCCAGAAACAAGTGGTAATGTGGAAATTTTTCACAGTACCATCTCCTGTAAACGACTCGGAATTGAATCCTGCAAACAAACTGCACTGACATTCTAATTTATCCTACTTTTAGCTTGTTAATGCCAACATGCATTGTTCGATTTAAAAAGTGTATGTTTGTACAAAAATACACTTTCTGCTTTATAGACAATCTATTTATTGGCTAACAGTACGATCACCTGACTAACAATCCATTCTGTGAAAACAGCACATCAATAACACTTTCCATTTCCGCAATACTTGCGGTGCAAGTTTCAGGTGATTCACTTTGAATACATACATAATCCATAATGAGTTCTCATACCAGTGAGACTTTCCGATGTTTCGGCCGAACTTAAATTCCAATTCTGGAACTTCCTTTTATTTCCTACGTTGTTTCTTCGATTCACAGGACGAACAATACAGGTGAATCATTTCATTCTTCCATTACGCCATTTTTAATCTGAAAGTTAGTCTGGATTCTAAGAGTGTGATGATGTTTACAGGATGAACAACGAAGCGAATGAGGTACAGCAGTATTAATCACAATGGCTGCAATTGCCAGAGAGTAAACAGAGTTAGCAAACTGCACTTCAGTATAGAAACTAGTTGGCTCCCACCTGCATAGACAACCCAGTGCTGAGAAATTCAGCTTGATATGTGGAGCAGGGAAGCTAGACGGTCTCTTGCATAGGGACAGTTAATACCAGCTCCAATACGACGCTTGTTACCTATAAATATCCTTAAAGTTTATGGATACACGATATCATCGGAAACAAGGTATCAATAGCGACAATACCGCAAGGCATTGTTCACTTTGTGTGTGTTTTAACATTTTCCTTAACACAAAAGGATTTATATGGAATACAAGACAAAATATGTAAATTATGTTAAATTTGTATGTGTGGACTTGCGCATAGTGTCACATATAAATGTAAACACTAAAGAATAAATATTTCAAATACAAACCAAGACATAGGCCTTGACATAAATTTCATGCTACGTACAAATAGCGTAGTTAAAATGCATTAGTATTAGCGACTTTTTAAGGTAAAAGCTCTCATTTAGGGAATGATGCTAGGTTTGCATTAATCAAGTTGATTATAACATGAGATACAGTCGTAAGCAGGAAATGACAAATATTGCAAACATTCGTCAGATTCACTTGAACAAAACGAATTTACTTGTAGAACAGTATCTCAGCAGTACCACAACTGTACAAGTTTAAATGCTAACAAGCTCCGCAGATGACGAAAAGATTGAAAGATTGAATGATGAGATGAAAGAAATTATTCAGATAGTGAAGGGAGAGGGAAATTTAATTGTGGTAGGGCACTGCTGTTCATAGCAGGAAAAGGAAGAGAAGTAAGAATAGCAGGAAAACAGATAGGAGAATATGGACTGGAGAAGAGGAATGAAAGTGAAAGTCCACTTACTTGAGATGACTTCTTAGCACTTAGTTCAGCGACATGGTGGCAGGTAGCTGCATACCTGCTCTGATATCGTTTCCACTAAATTCTCCGTAGAAAGTTTGCAATGTTGACAAAGCCAGTAATTTATAATAACTTAGGGACCAAAGTCTTTTATCAATGATACATTCACAGTAAACATGGTTGATTACATAACTGAAGTTCTGTACCAACGCTATAGTGTTAAGATCAGTTGATAAATGCGTCCTTCCAGCAAGTCTTTGAAACTACAGGGATCGTTTTACAATATGGTGGCCGTCCCTTTGTTTATGTGACACGGTAAACTCCACTTACCCTTACTTCGGAGGCTATCACTCACCTAATTCTTGCAACATAGAAATTACGAGCTGAACTAGCTTGCAGTTCCGGGTGGAGTCTCCATGACGACTGCTGGTTGTAACTCGTGCGATGATAGCGTCAGATGATACGGGCTCCACGCTCTCTCCGTGCAGGATCACGCCAACAACTTCCCGCTTGCTGCCACCGTCATCCCGTAACTCGCCCACACACAATGGCTGTCTTCCGGGTCGGCCAACCTTCTGCGTGCTACTGTCACAAAGGACCCACTCTCGTGACTTTTCCATCACTCTCCTTCCCACACCAAGAAACTTTCTCATTGGTCATCCTTCAGACCGCTTTCTTACGTTACTATTTTAAATTTCTATGTAGTTAAGAGCAGTACGAAATTTAGTAATTATTCTCTTTGGCTAAATAAAATAGTACAGCGTTATATAATGGCAAAACTTTTATCAATTACGGAAGTGAAAGACAGCGACTGTGATGAATACAGATTTTCAGTAAAAAGTACAGCCAATCGCCTTTTGTAACGCTTCAAATTTTATTAGACCGTAACCGGTTTCAAGTCACTTAGCAACTCATCAGATGGTATACACTTTGCACGATTGCTTGTAAGATAGTGGAGATTATGTAGAGTTACAAGCATCCATAAGTTTAAAACTGGTGCATATATCTCTGAAGAAAACATAATTTTTGTTTTTCCATTTATGTTAAATCCACAGCATTACACAAACGTTGTCACAGGCAACAATTCCAAAATAAATCACGATTTCGAGAGTGCTGCGTCCACCAGGATTAAATGCATGGTTGCTAATAAATCTACATGACTACCAAAGTGTTACAGACAATCATTAAAAGTGTGTACCTTCCGATGAGGCAAAATCAGTTATTGTATAATAAAAACTGAACCATCATGCAAGTCTACTGGTTGTGCTTATGTAGCGGTGAATCGAATAATATGAAAGTGTACGTATTACTAAAAAAGTCTCTGTTTCAATTTGCCTCTCAGATCTTCCACTAATGACAGGCGTCTTGTCTGATATCAGTGATACTCGACCTATTATTTCTTTGTGTGCTGCGTAAAAGACTTGAAGGCGTCAATCTTTGTACAGTTCAACAGCACTGCACAATATTTGCTAACTTTTGGAAAAGAATGCCAAAGTAGAACCATTACAGCACCTCCACAATAAGAACATATGATCATTATGGGAAAAAGCGTAATTCAAGAAAACTGGTTGAAATTAAGCCTTTGCAGGAGTGTTCATATTAAACAAACTACGCATCTAGCAGCCACAAATACTGCATGTCTATAGACTGATACCGGGATAAGGCAGCTCAGTGCAGCGGCAAGTTAACTCCTCATCAGATACAAGTCTGCCTGCCGCATTGTCTCGAAAAAGAGTTTCTCGCTTGTTTGCATCCCGATGCATGTTCGTGCCATTCTTTTCTATATGGCTTTAGTTAGTTATGCCTTGTACGTTTTATGTTGCTAAATGCTTGATCGTACGCCGATCAGCAAATACTACAAACAAAATATTTCTACTTGACTTTGCCATTTGCTATCATTATTGTAACATAACCCTACAAATCCCTTTAATATAACATGTTTAACTATACTTCCAATCAAACTGTGGCAGTTTCTATTTATCCCACGGCTTAAATACTGCTTCCTGCTATTGACATAAATAATGAGCGGTTTCTGTGCTTTTAGCCTATTGAATTACTGTCGAAATGTAACGTCTCTTTGGGCGCCCAGTCATACAAGTGATCTTTTAAAATGCTAACACATATTTCATAATTTTGTTAAAGCATTTAATTTCGCTGAGCTTATCTAATTTGTCACAGATGCTCTCTCATAAGGCCTGCTCAACATTATGTCTTTCTTCAATGGTGTATTGTTCTTTATAAAACATTTTAAATTGATATGTTGAGCTGTAACCTCCCCCTTCTTAATCGGCCTACTGGACTGCGATATAACTGAAAAATTCACTAATAACACGAATAAAACACTGATTAGCTAAAAGAAAAAAAGGGATAATTAAACGGTCGGCAACCCTCTAGGGCAATGAATCTCCAGAATCTTGAGAAAGGTAATGGCAAAGAAATTTAAGTAAATAATCACTGGCGTGGTAACAGAAGATTATCACGCTTTACCACAGCACAACAGTCCACGAGAAAATAAATAAATCAGAAAGCACTAAGTTTGTAGTTACTTATTCTGAAAAACTAAATTTTGAAAGTGAAATCAAGTGGAGTTACTGGTTAAATGAATGACTGGCTTAACATAAACTCTGTTATGTAAAAAAAAATTACTTTCGGTAACTTCAGTGTAAGGTAATGCAAAATTCAGAAAAAGGCTAGCAATTCCCTTTTGTGTTATTGAAAGATTGAACTGAATTTACTTTAAGTAAATGAGCAGTTGGTTTCACTTTTAAAATAACAACAAAAAAATACATACCATGCCAGCAGAAGTCACTCGCTAAGTTAAATACAGAATAAATGAAATTGCGCACTCTTAATTTGTGCTGTATCTTTAGTTATTAGTCTTGCCAGTGAAATTTTACTTTCCTTTAAGCAGCCTCTCTCATGCAATGCAAGAATAAGCAGTTACTGGGGCAGAAAATTTAGACTGAAACTGGTCAGTTTTCATATTCTTACGACACTTGGTGATTGCATGGAAAGGAAAAGAGACCCTGCTTGGTAATAATGCCTGAGGGCAGGTGCCCTACAAGTTTTAACTATTGCAAGTTATTATTCACGCTATTCAAACTTTGTAAATGAAATCAACTGGGTAAAGCCTCTACATTATTATATCTGTCACTTTACAGCATTACTATGTTGTAGCTGTGCGGACGACGAGGACTGTAGCCGACGACATTGCTGAGCTACCATTGTTGCTGCTGCTGCTGTTCTAGAACCCCGAGTCGTCTCCGGGGTCACGGATAATTATGGGACAGGCAGTAGTTGGAATTGCAGCTTCCTACACCTGTCCACTCCTGCCTTGCTCTCAATATTCGCGGGTTAACGAATCAGGCGCATCTACACAGATGTCAGCATAGCTGCACACCGCGTCGGCGGTAGTGCCCAACAAACAGTTCTCTTCCGCACTCTTTCATAACTCAGGCCGCTGTGCCTCCCCCTCCCCCCCCCCCCTTCCCCGCCCACAACGCGACAGACTCTCCATACGCAAAACATAAACAACGGCACAGCTACTACCATTTTGTCGTTGCTATCGATACATTTCAATAAAGTTCCCTTGGCTATTACCCAGCAATTTACAATATTTTTATCACAATTACAATTAATTATTTACAGTAAAAAATAAATACGCTAGTACATAGATTACGTATTAAATATAGTTAATGTAATACAGCTCAAGCTTCAGAATCGAAAGTACAGAAAAGGTTATCAACAGATATTAAACAGTGAAAATTTTGGATGGTGCAGAAGGTATTTTATCTGTATTTTTTGTGTTACAGTGTAGAGGCCTTACTGGTTTAACAGCATCTAATTCAGTGTACATAGTATTTCTTCCCGACTCCTATGGCTCCCTTCTCCGCACTGGAGTATGTTCGCCCACACCTCTTAATATCGAGATTTACAGAAATTTTACTTCTTTCTTAGACGTATACCTAAGAATTTTGCAGTGAATATCTCCTCCATACTTTATTTACAGGTTTAAAAAGTTAGCGTTCTTTTAATGAGATTTGTAACTGCTGTACTCTGAAACGAAAAGAAAATAATTCATTGCACTGTATTTTGTTAATGCTGTAGAACTACAAAAACCGTGAAAGTTACTGCTCTCCACATTTAATTTAACCCACTTCCCTCTCCCCTACCCCGAGCATGTGCATTACCTAATAAACCTAAAGCGAATTTTCTCTCTATAGTTTCAGATTGATAATGTTCTATGTTGCTGGCACTTTTCAGCAGAAGCTAGAATTGATTTGCACATCTATCTGCTCCCCTCTGTCCTCCCTTTATCTCCTCCACATTAGCCGTTATTTAAATCACATGATTTAATTATGTACTTTTTTATACACTGTTAACTATAATTTTTTAATCCCTTTTTTTTTTAAAAAAAAGGAAACGCTCATTTTTTATATGTATTCTGAACCGTTTTTTTGGTTAATTTTCCGTTGACTTTTAATTCAAGTTTGCAAAGTCACTACAATCATGCCACCTAGCGCAAGCAATGACGGCTAGTTTTAAAGACAGTATTGCGTGCTCAGTTGAGCATCAATCCTGAAACTGAATTCATGTAACAGACTGCAATGTATTTATTTTGTATAGTATGTATACTTATATGTAAATGTATTTGAGTTTGGTTAGTTTCAATGCAATGTATATATCGGACTAGTACCTTCATACAAAATATGGTCGTTTTTGCAACTGTTTGACGATGGGCTATACCCGAAAAGCGTAAACGAATCAACATTTTTAACAAGTAAATTCTTGTTATTTGTGACCGAATGAAGCGGTGAAAGAAAGCAGTGCTCAGTATTCACATAATGGTCGCAGGTCTCCTGCGCGACTTTCTTTATGTAGTAACTTATGCCGTTTTCATTGAAACTGGAGCTACAGTGTTCTTAAATCGGTATGCGGGTTAATATACTTGGTACTTGCACTGTAAAAGTTTCTTGCCGTAAACCGTAATGGGTGACTTCCCGACGTTTTCGGAAACGTCATCTCCAGAACGTACAGACAGAAATTCCTCTTCCCGTGTTTGTTTGGCCAATGATTTTGCCAATGATCAACGCGGAAGTTTTTCTGTTTGTAGTAAAGACCTTCTGAAAACCTATATGAGGCCGGAGCGGGCAGCCGCGCTGATGTCTGACGAGTGTTTCACGGCTCCACGCAGCACTGTTCTGCCAAAACCCGAGAAAGGTCGGCGTTTCCGAAGTTACGACTCTCTTTCGCTTCTTTAACGGCTGAAACTTTTCTTGCATTTTACGACCAACGTGCTTTGTTTGGACGAAGCACCACCAAGAAACCTTTTCATGATGTTCATTTGATGTGTGAATTAGTTTAGTTTAATTAGTTTAGTTTTCTTTTCTTCCTTCCTAATGAGTTTCTGAGAGGTAGCACAGCTCCTAAAACACTGGTCTGAGTGAGCATTATCTGTTCGTTGTTTGATTTCCTGTACTTATCAGAACGTTCCCCTTGCTACGTACCTTGTAATAATCGAACTCTTTATACACTAAAGCGCGAAAGAAATTGGTATAAGCAACCGTATTCAAATACAGAGATATGTAAACAGGCAGAGTTTGGCGCAGTTGTTTGATCGGTTACTGCTGTTACAATGACAGGTTATCAAGATTTAAGTGAGTTTGAACGTGGTGTTATAGTCGGCGCATAAGCGATAGGACACAGCATCTCTGAGGTAGCGATGAAGTGAGGACTTCCCGTACGAGAGTGCCATGAATATTAGGAATCCGGTAAAACATCAAATCTCCACCATCGCGGCCGGAAAAAGATCCTGCAAGAACGCGACCAACGGCGACTGAAGACAATCGTTCAATGTGACTGAAGTCGAGCCCTTCCGCAAATTGCTTTAGATTTCAATGCTGGGCCATCAACAAGTGTCAGCGTGCAAACCATTCAGCGAAACATCATGGGCTTTCGGAGCCGAAGGCCCACTCGTGTACCCTTGATGACTGCTCGACACAAAGCTTTACGCCTTGCCTGGGGCCGTCAACACCGAACGTCGGACTGTTGATGCCCGTAAACATGCTGCCTGGTCGGACCAGCCTCGTTGCAAATTGTATCGAGCGGATGAGTGTGTACGGATATGGAGACATCATGAATCCATGGATCCTGCGTGTCAGCTGGGGACTGTTCAAGCAGGTAGAGGTTCTGTAATGGTGTGGAGCGTGTGCACTTGGAATGATATGGGATCCCTGACACGTCTAGATAAGACTCTGATAGGTGACACGTACGTAAGCATCGTGACTGATCACCTGCACCCATTCACGTCCATTGTCCATTTCGACAGACTTTGGCGTATCCAGCAGGACGCCCCATACGTCCAGAATTGCTACAGAGTGGCTCTAGAAACATTCTTCTCGGTTTAAACACTTCCACTGGCCACCAACTCCCCAGACATGAACATTATTGAGCACGTCTGGGATGCCTTACAACGTTCTGTTCAGAAGAGAGCTCCACCCCCTTGTACTCTTACTGATTCATGGACAGCGCTGCAGGATTCATGGTGTCATTACCCTCCAGCTCTGCCACAGACATTACGAGGTGCGTTCAAGTTCTAAGGCCTCCGATTTTTTTTCTAATTAACTACTCACCCAAAATCGATGAAACTGGCGTTACTTCTCGACGTAATCGCCCTGCAGACGTACACGTTTTTCACAACGCTGACGCCATGATTCCATGGCAGCGGCGAAGGCTTCTTTAGGAGTCTGTTTTGACCACTGGAAAATCGCTGAGGAAATAGCAGCACGGCTGGTGAATGTGCGGCCACAGAGAGTGTCTTTCATTGTTGGAAAAAGCCAAAAGTCACTAGGAGCCAGGTCAGGTGAGTAGGGAGCATGAGGAATCACTTCAAAGTTGTTATCACGAAGAAACTGTTGCGTTACGTTAGCTCGATGTGCGGGTGCGTTGTCTTGGTGAAACAGCACACGTGCAGCCCTTCCTGGACGTTTTTGTTGCAGTGCAAGAAGGAATTTGTTCTTCAAAACATTTTCGTAGGATGCACCTGTTACCGTAGTGCCGTTTGGAACGCAATGGGCAAGGATTACGCCCTCGCTGTCCCAAAACATGGACACCATCATTTTTTCAGCACTGGCGGTTACCTGAAATTTTTTTGGTGGCGGTGAATCTGTGTGCTTCCATTGAGCTGACTGGCGCTTTGTCTCTAGATTGAAAAATGGCATTCCCGTCTCATCCATTGTCACAACCGACGAAAAGAAAGTCCCATTCATGCTGTCGTTGCGCGTCAACATTGCTTAGCAACATGGCACACGGGCAGCTGTGTGGTCGTCCGTCAGCATTCGTGGCACCCACCTGGATGACACTTTTCGCATTTTCAGGTCGTCATGCAGGATTGTGTGCACAGAACCCACAGAAACGCCAACTCTGGAGGCGATCTGTTCAACAGTCATTCGGCGATCCCCCAAAACAATTCTCTCCACTTTCTCAATCATGTCGTCAGACCGGTTTGTGCGAGCCCAAGGTTGTTTCAGTTTGTTGTCACACGATGTTCTGCCTTCATTAAACTGTCGCACCCACGAACGCACTTTCGACACATCCATAACTCCATCACCACATGTCTCCTTCAACTGTCGATGAATTTCAACTGGTTTCACACCACGCAAATTCAGAAAACGATTGATTGCACGCTGTTCAAGTAAGGAAAACGTCGCCATTTTAAGTATTTAAAACAGTTCTCATTCTCGCCGCTGGCCGTAAAATTCCATCTGCCGTACGGTGCTGCCATCTCTGGGACGTATTGACAATGAACGCGGCCTCATTTTAAAACAATGCGCATGTTTCTATCTCGTTCCAGTCCGGAGAAAAAAAATCGGAGGCCTTAGAACTTGAATGCACCTCGTAGTCGCGTCCATGCCACGTCGTGTTGCGGCACTTCCGCATGCTCTTCAGTGTATTAGTTTTAGCTGCATTTTCAAATATTACTCTGGTGCATACGTTACAATATTTTCTCTGGCAGAAGCTTATGCAAGTTGTAAACGATAACTGTTTACGACATACCGCAGTGATGTAAGTGAAGGCAAGATTGACAAATCGATAGGGATACACGCGGTCTACCAAGCATGGACACTATCTCAAGTTGACCAACAAAAGCGGCCTAAGATAAAGCGCATACGTTCTGTGCAAGATTTTGGCTAAAATTGTTGTTGAACGTTAAAAACACCCAGGTCCTGCACTTACAAAATTTAAAATTGACATCTGCGTAAAATTTACCAAAATGTTGTGAATTTTAACAGCACGAAATTAACAAGTAAATCGTTTGTTTGTCTGGCCTTCTTTCTACGAAACTACAGTGATTGTAAGTTTATGTTAGAGTTTTAAACGTAACAAGCTTCTGTATAACGTTTACAAGACTTTTTCCTTAACGAAATACCCGCCTAAGCCAATGGCTTAAGAGTGCAAGATAGACCACGAGCGTCCTATATCTAATTTTTCGTCTAATACTCCTCTAAATATCTGTGGAACGTTGTAAACAGTTGTCGTTTACACCATGTAGAGCTACAAAATCGTAGCAGGAGACTGTTCTCAAGTGCTCATAGCAGGATGGTGATGCGAGGAGCGGTTCGCTGCGTGAGAAGGTATCACACATTCTGATACATATATCGGTGGAAGGCCTGGAGAATGAGTGACAGTGAGACGTAAATTTACTTATAAATACTAACAACAATAACTCATGTTTGACATAGGTAATGACAGGGAAAGCCTATCACTCATTGACCGTAATTGTGGCATTATTACAATACAGTAAACTTTGTGTTTTACTACATAAATGTTGGAGACTAGGCTAACCGACAGTATACGAAGAAGCACGGAACAGATCGATGTATAGCTGATTTCGTATCACGCTAAGTCAGTCTGAGGTTAGACATGATCCAGCCGATATATCCATATACATTACTTTCTGAATACTTTCCGTTTTTGAGTATTTGTTAATAATAGAAGCGTATTCCTGGAAATTTTATAGTATTGATTTACTCCTACAACAATCTCATCGTGATGGCATCACTATTAATCATTTACTAGTGGCAGCAACCCGCAACCTTCTCAGAAACCACAAGCTGTCAGTTTACAACACGATAGCGCTGCCGACTCTGAGGAATATCATCAGACGAACTGCAACACAGTGTACGTAGGAGAAGGTCTAAATACTCTCTGCAGAGGTTATTTCATGTCCGAGCTACTTCATATTTTCAGCCAAGTAGGGAATTGGTCCAGTAACTTTGCGAATACAAGCAACATCCTACATATATTTATATAACTGGTAAAAGAGCAACGTCTGTACGTGGCTGTGTCAAAATCGGAAGTCCAGAACATATCCTATGGGAACATACCTTATCTAACGATCTAGCAAGGAGTAATAAAGGTGCGACATACAGTCACATAGGAGGCTAGCGTCCATTCAGGTAAATATGCGTAGATGTGTAGTTAATCTGGCTAGGTCGCATAAGATACCACGTAGCAGATCAAGAATGACTTTATTGTTCACTAAGTATGCATGACTCATTTCGAAATTATTTTCACCTTCAACAAAGAGTTAGCACAAGGAAAAGACCATTACCAGTTGCGCACGTAACATGAGATCATTTACAGGTGTAAGTAGGCTGTTTACGTGTTTGTATGTTGACAGCGCTATGTTGCGCTCTGTATTAAATCTCTGACTGCGCTGTGCGCACTCTGTAAGAGACTCTCTGTGGCTGGTCAGACTTGCAGTTGGAGGTGAACAGCCAGCAGTGATGGAAGTTGGGTGTGAGTAGTCGGCAGTTATGGAGGTTAGAGGTTAATAATTAGCAGTGTTGGAGGTTAGCGCTAGCGGACGATTTGGACGTGCCCGACTTGGAGCTTGAATATTGTTCATGTTTATATAATTTTTGAAATTGGATGGCACGGACGATTATATACTTTTTTGAACTGGATGTCACATTATTGAGGTAAAAAATACGTTGTTTGCTTGCAACAAAATCTTTCCTTTGCTAGCGTTGTGCCTATTCGTAGTTACAGCCTACAATAGTTAGAATCTCTTATTTAGCTGGCTGTATTGGCGCTTGCTGATTTGCAGTAGTTCGGGTAATGAAGATTTTGTGAGGTAAATGACTTATGTAATGTATAGGTTATTGTCAGGATTTCTTCTTATTCAGGGTCATTATTTTCAGTTAATTTTAAAAGTCAGATCGCGTTGCCATTGAATATTGCGGGTAATTAATTAATAGGAAAAGTTTGAGTTCTGTTTGTCAGGGAAAATTCATTAGGTCAGTGTTGAAATGATAAGAATAAGTAAAGAGAAAGTCCCAGTACGTTCAGTTTTACTCAGCAGTTTCAGAATTAAATAACCTAGAAGTTTCACCCCCTAAATGATTTCTATGTAAGCAAAAAAAAGTTTCACAGGCAGTCTGTCATACATGTCCTAAGGAACAGTGCATCGTACTTCTTAACAGCGCAGGCACTGCTATTTCACACCTGTTCGCTTATACCAGGTCCTCGATTCTCAATAAATATGGCCTTCCTGGATGGAAATATACACTGATGAGCCCACTTGAAGGCTGAATGCCTCCTGAGATGTTGGGGACATGTGATGCAGTAAGGAGAGAATGTTAGCGGAAGACAGACGTATGGACAGTCATTATAGCGAAGCTACGGGCCACAAATGTGGAAATCACCGATATAAGCGGTTTTGACAAAGGGCACATTGTTGTGGCGCTGCGACTGCAAACTAGAATCTCTGAAACGGCGAAGCTGCTCGCCTGTTGGGTACTACTGTCGTGAGCACTTAAGGCAGTCTTTAATGAAATGGCTCCCATTCGCTTTTGCATCTTCACTCCCGTTGGTCAACGCTGATCCTTCCGCCTTGTAGAGTCAGTTTCCCACCCCAAGGCCGCGCGGAGTAGCTGCGCGGGGTGAGGCGCATTGTATGGTTCGCGCAGCTCCCCGTGTCGGACGTTCGAGTCCTTCATGTGTGTGTGTGTGTGTGTGTGTGTGTGTGTGTGTGTGTGTTGTCCTTAGCGTAACTTAGTTTAAGTAGTGTGTAAGCCTAGGGACCGAAGACCTCAGCAGTTTGGTCCCATAGGAACTTACCACCACCACCCACCTTAGCCCACTCCTTCGTCCTCCTTGACAAGGCCACTGGCAGGACGAGGGTAATTTCTTATCCCGGAAGTTTTCGGCCGCTATTGCTGGCGGTTTTTCCGGAGTGAAACTTTCATTCTGCTGCGGAGTGTGCGTTGATATTATACTTCCTGGCAGATTGAAAACTTTGACCCAGACCGAGTCAGTATAGCATGTGTTATATTAATAACAAAAATAATAAATGAAAAGCACCAGTTTGCTTTTGTTCTACAATATTACTTTTATTGTTAACCGGTTTTTGGGTTACAAGGCCATCTTCAGACATTTACTGAGTATTATCATCAAAGAAGTTAAATGTTAGCAGACAACATTAGAAAGAGAGAGTGTGGGAAGTAATGAACAACAAAGATGATTATATGAAGTTTAGGAGAGGGGGTGTTGAGCTGTGTCTGGTTGTTGTACATTACTTCCCACACTCTCTCTTTCTACATATTCCCATTTTCCTGTATTCATTAAGTTGTTTTGTTTGTTGAAGTTGTCTTTGTATTCCACATATACTTTAGTTTCAATAGTTAGGGCTTTCTTTTAACTGGTACTTGTATCACTGTCCATGTATAATACCCCTTGTAGTTGTCTCATCAAATACTGTTCATATTTTACTTTGCTCATTTATTTAATGAAAACTGGTACACAGTCACTGCTTCGATTATAATATTAATGTTAAAATGCAGTACCACCACACTCTCAAACTGTAGGTTCCCTCAAACACCTCCATTTTCCTGCATTTATTAATTTCTGTTTATCTTATTGATATTGCTTAAGTTCCTTATGTATTCTGTATTTACATTGATAACTGTCTCTTCTTTTAATTGGTTGTGTATCACTCTCCATGTTTCATACCTACTGATGCAGCTTTGTCTAGTGCTAATTTATTTTATTTTATTAGTTTTGTTTATTAATAGAAACTGTTATGTAGGGACGCTATTCCTTTTTTGTGCTAAAGGTTTTCCTGTCAACTACTTTGTTATTCATTTACTGTTCAGTTTTTACTTTTTCGTTGCAAAGATGCTACTTACTGTATGTTACTACTTCAGTCTAGATGTGTTACTTTTCTTCCAGTGTTGTCTGCTAACATTTAACTTCTTTGGTGATAATACTCAGTAAATGTCTGAAGATGGCCTTGTAAGCCGAAAACCGGTTAACAATAAAAGTAATATTGTAGAACAAAAGCAAACTGGTGCTTTTCATTTATTATAATATTTTTCTACCAAGAACCGACGGAAGATTCTGTTAATATAATAATAAAAATAATATTATATATGTGAATGGAAAAAAATTTTTAAAGGACAATACAATTGCATTTTTAGAAACGTTCTGCTTGTACGAATTTAGGCTGTTCGGACTTCCTCTCTTACATTTCAATTGTAGATGCGGGCAGCCGACATCAGGGACACCAGTGTGTGTCAACAAATGAAGAAAATCCTCCTTATTTGGTTCCATTTCACTTCAATAAAAATACTTAACACTGTTGTTAAGTCTTCTCTTATTCATACACACGTATAATACGTAACACTCGTGATACTTCATACTTTAAGCAATATATCTTCACCATCGTTCGACATATGATAGAGTGAAAAACAGAATCATGTACAAATAAAAACGAATGATTTTTTTTTTTTCATTCGTCTGCACCTTACCACGCATTCATAATTAATGTCTTTGCCAACGCTTATGGTCGATCGCTGTTTCAAAAAAAAATTGTTCAAATGGCTCTGAGCACTATGGGACTTAACATCTGAGGTCATCAGTCCCCTGGAACTTAGAACTACTTAAACCTAACTAACCTATCACACACATCCATGCCCGAGGCAGGATTCGAACCTGCGACCGTAGCGGTCGCGCGGTTCCAGACTGAAGCGCCAAGAACAGCTCGGCCACACCGGCCGGCGATCGCTGTTTCATTTTATTTTTTTAAAATAAATTTTAGCTTTACCATATCTGGGGAGTGTTTCACCATCTACCTACGCAGTTGCCCCCACACTGTCCGTTGACATGGAATGGAGACGTACAGTGTTTTTTGCTTGTACATATTTCCATATACATTTGCCGATAGGCGTAGATGCCCTTTATTTGTCGGCTTCTGTTTTATTTAATGGAATGGATATGTTAAAGTTCTACAAGAAATTGAAAGAGTAAATACATAATATGATAGTTCATTACGTATTTGAATTTAGCACGCTGACAATATTTTTCAGTTTGTTTCGGCCTTGCTGCCGGGTTTTGCGTTTGCTCACTAGCAAGGTTTGGCGGCTAAGCACTAGTCGTTAACGGTCAACATTCTAGTTGCTAAGGTCGCACGTGTGTGCACTCGTTTTCTTACTGTTGATTTCACATTGAGTGTCACACTGTCACTTGAGTATTACGTATCAAAGAATTACCGTGGCGTTTGTCTTCATTCTGGGTGCAGTGGGTATGTGCTTATTGTTCAAAATCCGATGCTGTGGCAGAAGATCTCCAGTTTTACGGCTCGGGCGTAATTATTACCCGTCGTACTCGCATTTTCGGCAGAGAGAACCTGGCCAACATCATCAGTAGACGAAGTAAATACTGTCACGAACAACTATAGTTCACTTATTAATGTATCAAGCGTTGTGAGCCACGATACTCAGAAATTATTTCGTTTCGCACGTATGTTAATGTCGCCATACTTGACCTTCTACTTGTTGAAAGACACATACAGCCGATCAAAGCATTGTGTAAATTGCTTGTCTTTACACATAGAGTTTGGTTTCCAATGAAAATTCATACAAGTATTGAGTTACAACATTATACGTACGTAACATGATAACTTATACCTATGGCCGACATTGCATCCATCGCTTATATTACGAACATAAATTTCTTAAGTTTTAAAACGTCATAAATTTTTTATTAACTGGGTTCTGTAACTACAGTTTGTTTGTTAGTTTTGACTTATCTCCGTTCACATCCCATATACAAATTGATTACATAACATATTGTTATGGTACAATACGAGCATATTAGATATCTATACTTCATTTTGTAGATAGGCTTTTATCACTTACGGGAGCTGATTTCTTCCTTAGGTACAGGAGGGAGAAAAACATTCGAAACAGGACTAAAGCATTACGCAGTGCTGGCCTAGCTAAGCTTGGGGCAGCCTCCTTTGTTTGGGAGGGAAGAAAGGAAATACTCATCTACTGGTTCTAGGATTTATGAGGAAATGTTACTCGAACAATCATGGACTAGTTGCCAAGGGACTTTTATTTCATGGCAATAATTTGTACTGACTAATCACTCACTTAGTACCTTAATGTTTCTTCATGCACTAGTGCTGTTTACTTCAATTCACGTGTAGCTTAGTATGAAATATGAAGAAGTTACAACCATCGTGGACTTATCTTTCTCGAATACCTGGAGATGTCATTATTGAAGCTTTCCTGTGACACGATAAAAATTAATTGGTTTTTGCAAAATCACATGCTTAAACGTTTATGAGTACTGTCACGGAGATATACTGCGACGATGCATATTTTCATTTTTCATTTGCCTTATGAACTTTGTATAAATATACTTACAACTAAATTGTTCACTCGAGGTGTGGCCCGTTTCTTTATTTGGCACCTGCTACTCTCGACGTAATTCTCTTCTTGTGCGCCGTGACGATGCACTGGTCGCTGAAAGACACGAACTTAAAACTAACTTAATATTTTGCCGTCCGCATGTCTTGTACAAATTTATTCGAGTGGCACCGGCAGTGCTAATTCGGGTTACTTGGCTTGTCGTCGGCCGCTTGTCACCTTTCCGTTGATGACAAGCTTCGAACACATTGACGTTTGCGCGCTTTAATTTTTCCGGAAATCCTCTATTTTGCATACAGTGTGATATGTTTAGAGAAAATATTATACAGTGCTACTACGTATCTTACTCCTTTACTTCTTGGATATGAACCAGATATGTCCAGGGATACTATATTCCGAGGTTTTTTTGTGAGTATTGGTTGTAGCTCAGTATATTTTGACGCTATGGACTGTTTTGATTTTTCAAATATTGCACACTTTCTTAATACCTGTAGAACTCACCTTCTCAAATTTGAAAAATAACAAAGTGTTGCAATTTTTTTCAGTACATTTGCCTACTCCCCATACTTCATGTGTGTGTTTTATAAATCCGTCAATATAACTTTCGGGAATACACACACCATTGATCAGATTTTTCATGTTTCCTACGAAAACAAATGCCCTTGTACTCCTAATGCCATTTACTTACCTTTTCATCTTCATCTTGCTTATGGTTTTGCATGACTTTACTCCATCTGCGGTCGTGTTGTTGTATAATTTTCATTTGCTTACAAATCTTATGGTAATCAGAATGTTGTGTTGTACCTTGCATTAATAACGTTTTGATTTCTGCATCTTGCTCTGTTAATTCACTAAATTCCTCTAAACCTTGTGGTAACCTAGACAAGGCATCTGCAATAACATTCTGACTTCCTTTAATTTAAATGATCTCGAAATTGAATTCTTGTAAATATAGACACCACCTAGCTAATCTACGGTGCAATAGTTCACAAGTTAGAAGAAATGACAGTGAGTGACGGTCACAGTAAACTTAGGCATTCTAGCCCCACAAAAATTATTCAAACTTTTTAAATGCCCATATTACAGCTAAACTTTCCAATTCTGAGACAGAGTAAGGTCTTCCTGCTTCTGATAATGTGAGATTAGTAAAATTGATGACCTTCGGTACTTCTTTAACTTCTTCTTCTTCTCGCATCTGGAACAAACATGCCCCCAGCAAATGAGATGAGGCATCAGTGCATAGGCATGTCGGGGTGGACCAGAATGTTTGCATTGACTAATGCCTGCTTAATGTTACTAAAGTCCTCCTGACTCTTATCATCCCTTAACCAAGACTATTTTTTCGTAACAAGTTGAGTAATGCATCACTGTTCATTAGTTGCTGTGATACGAATCTACGAAAAAAGGATTCTAGTCCTAAAGAAACTTTTAGTTGTTTTTTATTCCTTGGGACTGGACAGTTGCGTATGGCATCAAGTTTTTTCGAATCGTATAATATACCTTGTTCTGACACAACATGTCCTAAAAATTTGACTTGCTCCCTACCAAAACTAGACTTTTTTAAATTGGCTGCTACTCTGGAATCTGCAAATCGTTGAAATACCTGTTCAATCAGCCTGATATGCTGCAATGCAGTGCAGAACTGAAATGAAATGGGCGTACGACGTTGTTGGCCGGGAGACCCCATCAGGGGAAGTTCGGCCGCCAAGTACAAGTCTTATTGCAGTCGACGCCACATTGGGCGACTTGCGTGCCGGTGATGAGGATTAAATGATGATGGTGACAACACAACACCCAGTCCACGAGCGGAGAAAATCTGCAACCCGGCCGGGAATCGGACCCGGGCCCGCTTGCACGTGAGGCAAGCACGTTACCATCCAGCTAAGCAGGCGGACAGTGCGGAACTGGTCGCCACTGTAAGCAATACACATGATGGTATGTAACGTTCTCTAGCCATCCTCGAACCCCAAACGCTTCCATCGTACTGCCACAGGGTACACGGTGATTCATCACTCCAAACCGCTCGTTCCCCATCATTTATTGTCCAGTGGCGTCTCTCTTCACTCCACCTTAAGCTTAGCGGTCACTACAGAAGCCTGTGGCTCATGAGGAGCTGCGCGACCATTGGACCCCATTGTTTTTAACAAGAAGACAATTCCAGCAATTCAGTGCAGTATTTATTTGTTTGTATGTCGATATTTCCCGCACAAACTTGCCTGTTTCGACTTAAAATGCCATTTTCAAGTGCACATGCGGGTTTTTGATTTATAAATTTTATTTACATCTTACGTATGATCAAAAATGTATTTTCGTAGAATACATTTTTACCTACGTCCGGGTGGAGCTGTCGAATATATGTCCTCCAGAGGCCAACTATGAGCTTTTTGTTGTGAAATATTGTTTTTGTTATTACCATCAAGCAGCTATTACGATATGAAATTTTTCGTGGTAATAGTTGTTTCACGGCTATTTGACAGTCGAGATCCTTAGACGCTATACGTTTACAGAATTTTTATCTTTGGGAGTCATGTTTGTATGTGTGTTATTTGCGATTTCACATGTTTATCCTTTCTTCTGGTCGAAAATTTTAATAACATTTTCCAATTAGGGCTTGTGTTGCAGGTCAATTTGTTCACGGAGTAGTTCGTTCGGGAAATTGTACGTATGAGTGTATTCAGTGTTTTCAGTGTGCTCTGGACTGCGGTCTTCATTTTTAAGATGTAGGTACATTGTTGCATGATTGCTTTCACAAGCTCTCGTATGTTCTTCGAGTCTAGCGTCGACGTTTCTTCGTGTTTGTCGGATATATAATTTCGTACGTTGATGTTTCTTCCCGTTTTTCCGGTGCAGAATTACGCACAGTTTTCACAAGAAATTTTGTAGACTTCTGCGTTCGAAAATTGTTCCTTGGCGCTTCCACTTCACAATAACATCATGTGACTTGGACGTATATAGAAATCTTGAAATTTCCCTGATGGATTTGTTACTCAGGTGCCACGCAATGACTAGTACACGTCCGACGCTACTGAGCTGTTCTGACCGACTAATCCCACTGTTACTACTTCTCTGCACACAACAGAATTCTACGAGCCTCCATTCATCTCTAGTGACACTCAGCGGGCAATTCCGCATTAAGTAAAGGTGCACGGACGCTTTTGTTCAGATAGAGTAGGCAGATCTCAGCTGCTCTTCCTCCCCAACATGTTCTGTTGTGTCTGCTGGTAAATGTAACAACATCTACAAGGACCTTCACCGACAGACCAGGAACGAAAGCCGCAACCACTCATAAAGAGAGCGTTGCCTCTTACACCACCAGTTCGAAGCTGCAGCCGCTCATTAGTGGCTATTTAAAACGGCCATGTGTCCTGAATAGGCGCGCAACGCCATGCACTACGCTAGTTTTCCGCTTCCGTTTACCTTCCCCTAGAAGGACCCTTTACCAACTTGTGAAATTTCCGCTCCAATATTGCAATCGTTTCCCCTCTACTTCCCAATCCTCATATGCTGCCGTGCTTTTACCAACACATCCCACCAACTCTCCTCTCACACATCCTCCACATACTCTCCCAAGGAAACTTCAGCCATCAGCCCCTCCCAGATCATGAACTCCACACAGAAATTTACCCATCCTACGAACTATAGGTTCTCCCCACCCACTCCACCTCATCAAGGCTTCCTCTCACACATCCCCCCACATTGTCTTACCCCCTTTTTCCCCATCTGCCTTTCTTCCTCCATCCCCGTTTTGCCAGCAACTATTAGTGTCACCAGCACCCCCCTCTACTCCACCTCCACTCCCACCGCAATCCTACCCATCACTGCTATGCACCAGGTCCTCCATCCTTATACCACCACAATCCTACCTTCATCAAAATCCAATATTTTTCCCTCCACCAACCGACTCTCTATACTACGCCAGGTCCTTCCAATGGCAGGAAAATGCTTCTTTAAAAAATCAGTATTCCAGCAACATGTTTAAACTGTTTTAAATGTGCACATACTGCGTTTCATTTCTTCTTTTACCATCACTGTTTTTAACTACCAGTGCAAAAAGTCATCATCATCTTTCTAAATGCTTCCATTTTATTTTTCACCCTTAAAAAGCTGTAAATTCAGTGTAAACATCTCCCATAGTGGGAAATGGAAAACCACATAGAATCTACATCCAGACTGCTCGGTACACGGATCCTTGTCGTTATTCGCCACGTGGATTAAATTCGGGGCCGGCGCTCCTTCCCATCCCGTAAGCGGCGCTTCAACACGCACGGGTGTCTGGACTATCTGAGCATGTCACAGCAGCACTAGCGTGCTGTTGGTATGGAAATCCACCTAATAAGAAAACATGCCGTTATCAACAAGCGAGGCCGATTACTATTAGGCCAGTCACTGAAGGGGAGGATACCAGAGCAACCGTACAAAGGTTTCGCACTTCACGTGTGGCAACTATCACACAACTAGATACACAAGAGAACTTCAGCACTACACTGAGATGCCATAAGTCATGGGACAGCGATATGCACACGTATAGATGGCGCCAGTATCGCGCACACGAGGTATAAAAGGGTAGTGTATTTGGGAAGCTGTCATTTTTACTCAAGTGATTCATGTGAAAAGTTGTCCGACGTGATTATGCCACACGATAGCAATCAACAGTGTCTGAAGGTAGTATCCTGGTTGAAGCTAGAGGCATGGGACTTTCCATTTCGGAAATCATTAGAGAATTTAATATTCCCAAATAAACAGTGTCAAGAACGTGGCGAGAATATTAAATTTCATATATTATCTCTCACCACGGGCAACGCAGGGGTCGACGCCCTACTTAACAACCAAGACCAGAGGCGTTTGGGTAGAGTTGTCAGTGCTAACAGACAAGCAACACTGCGTGTAATAACCACAGAAATCAATGTGGGACGTATGACGAACGTATCCGTTAGAACAGTACGACGATAATTTCGTGTTCATGGGCTATAGTAGCAGACGACCGACATCGCCTACAGCGCCTCTCCTGGTCTCGTAACCATACCGGTTGAATCCTAGACGACTGGAAAACCCTAGCATGGTCGGATGAGCCCCGATTTCAGTTGGTAAGAGCGTTAGAGTGTGACACATACCTCAAAGTGACGTACCAAAGTTGACAACAAGGTGCTGTGTAAGTTGGTTGTCACTCCATAACGGTGTGGGCTGTGTTTACATGGGATGGACTTGGTCCTCTGGTCCAGTTGAAGCGATCATTGACTGGAAACGGTTATGTTCGGCTACTTGGAGATCATTTGAAAACCATTCATGCACTTCATCTCACAAACAACGATGGAATTTTTATGGACGACAATGCGCCATGACACTGGGCCAACATTTTTTTGGACAAGTAAAACGAATGATTTGGCTACCCAGATCGCCCGACATGAATTACATCGTACATTTTTGGTGCATAACCGAGAGATCAGTTCATCACAAAATCCTGCACTGACGACACTTTTGCAATTATGGGAGATTGTAGAGGAAGCATGGCTCAACATTTTTGCAGGAGACTTCCAACGACTTGAATCCATGCCACGTCGGGATGCTGCGCTATTGTCGCATTTAATATTATATTGTCAATTGGCTGAAGAGCGGGTCGCCTAGACCGCTGAGAGCCCACCATCTGCCCACATGAGACGCGGGCGGATGAAACAACAATAAAGAAAGAAAAGAAAAGGAACGGAGGCGCCTTCGGCAGCCAGCGCGTCGTGCCGTGTGGGCCGGCTGGACTTGGCCCAGCTGGCGGCCGTCCGCGCAGAGTCCTTGACCGATGCCGGCCGCGGATCGTTCACCCGCACTGGTGCGGTGCGGTCCGCCAGAAATACGCGCGTGCCGCTAAATGGGGCGCGCCTAGCAGGCCCTCCCGCAGCACCACCCTCCACGCCCCGGCG
Source organism: Schistocerca americana (assembly GCF_021461395.2). Taxonomy (NCBI): domain Eukaryota; kingdom Metazoa; phylum Arthropoda; class Insecta; order Orthoptera; family Acrididae; genus Schistocerca; species Schistocerca americana. Next base: position 308,150,621 of record NC_060121.1, on the reverse strand, counting down.
CACATCACTCTAAACGGAGAGCTTTCCTCACATTCTTCCGGACACACCAGGTTACCAGTGATAGTACTCAGATTCGCCCGTGACTTTGCTGTCCTCAGTGAAAGCGAGAGAGAACTGCAGGTCCCAGTGAATGGAATGAGCAGTCTAATGAGCACACGATATGAACTGAGAGTAAACCGAAGAAAGCTGAAAGTAATGAGGAGGAGCAGAAATGAGATCAGCAATAAATTTATCATCGAAATTGGGGACTGAAACGCCCGCTAAACCCGCTGGACAGTACAGGTGATTAGGATTGTGGAAAGGGGCAAATAACGTTGGGGTCAGTTTCACCTTAAAATTGTAATTTATTGCAATTTAATAAAACATTTACAACCAAAGCGGCACATAGCCGAACTTTTACAACCACGAGTTTCAAAATGCAACTCTTTCACAGCTGAAAGCCTCCAAACAAGAAATTTTAAAAATCAACAAGATAAAAATGCAGTTAAAATAGCAAATAATATATATGTTATTGTTGTGGTCATCAGTCCTGAGACTGGTTTGATGCAGCTTTCCAAGCTACTCTATCCTGTGCAAACTTCTTCATCTCTCAGTACCTACTGCAACCTACATCCTTTTGAATCTGTTTAGTGTGTTCATCTCCTGGTCTCCCTCTACGATTTTTACCCTCCACGCTGTCCTCCAATACTAAATTGGTGATCCCTTGATGCCTCAGAACATGTCCTACCAACCGATCCCTTCTTCTAGTCAAGTTGTGCCGCAAACTTCTCTTCTCCCCAATCCTATTCAATACTTCCTCATTAGTTATGTGATCTACCCATCTAATCTTCAGCATTCTTCTGTAGCACCACATTTCGAAAACTTCTATTCTCTTCTTGTCCAAACTATTTATCGTGCACGTTTCACTTCCATACATGGCTACACTCCATACAAATACTTTTAGGAAAGACTACCTGACACTTAAATCTATACTCGATGTTAACAAATTTCTCTTCTTCAGAAACACTTTCCTTGCCATTGCCAGTCTATATTTTATATCCTCTCTACTTCGACCATCATCAGTTATTTTGCTCCCCAAATAGCAAAACTCCTTTACTATTCATTTCCTAATCTAATTCCCTCAGCATCACCCGACTTAATTCGAGTACATTACATTATCCTTGTTTTGCTTTTGTTGATGTTAATCTTATATCCTCACTTCAAGACACTGTCCATTCCGTTCAACTGCTCTTCAAGGTCCTTTGCTGTCCCTGACAGAATTACAATGTCATCGGCTAACCTCAATGTTTTTATTTCTTCTCGATGGATTTTAATACCTTCTCCAAATTTTTCTTTTGTTTCCTTTACCGCTTGCTCAATATACAGATTGAATAACATTGGGGAGAGGCTACAACCCTGTCTCACTCCCTTCCCAACCACTGCTTCCCTTTCATGTCCCTCGACTCTTATAACTGCCATCTGGTTTCTGTACAAATTGTAAATAGTCTATATATATATATATATATATATACATATATATATATATATATATATATATATATATATATATATATATATATATACACTCCTGGAAATTGAAATAAGAACACCGTGGATTCATTGTCCCAGGAAGGGGAAACTTTATTGACACATTCCTGGGGTCAGATACATCACATGATCACACTGACAGAACCACAGGCACATAGACACAGGCAACAGAGCATGCACAATGTCGGCACTAGTACAGTGTATATCCACCTTTCGCAGCAATGCAGGCTGCTATTCTCCCATGGAGACGATCGTAGAGATGCTGGATGTAGTCCTGTGGAACGGCTTGCCATGCCATTTCCACCTGGCGCCTCAGTTGGACCAGCGTTCGTGCTGGACGTGCAGACCGCGTGAGATGACGCTTCATCCAGTCCCAAACATGCTCAATGGGGGACAGATCCGGAGATCTTGCTGGCCAGGGTAGTTGACTTACACCTTCTAGAGCACGTTGGGTGGCACGGGATACATGCGGACGTGCATAGTCCTGTTGGAACAGCAAGTTCCCTTGCCGGTCTAGGAATGGTAGAACGATGGGTTCGATGACGGTTTGGATGTACCGTGCACTATTCAGTGTCCCCTCGACGATCACCAGTGGTGTACGGCCAGTGTAGGAGATCGCTCCCCACACCATGATGCCGGGTGTAGGCCCTGTGTGCCTTGGTCGTATGCAGTCCTGATTGTGGCGCTCACCTGCACGGCGCCAAACACGCATACGACCATCATTGGCACCAAGGCAGAAGCGACTCTCATCGCTGAAGACGACACGTCTCCATTCGTCCCTCCATTCACGCCTGTCGCGACACCACTGGAGGCGGGCTGCACGATGTTGGGGCGTGAGCGGAAGACGGCCTAACGGTGTGCGGGACCATAGCCCAGCTTCATGGAGACGGTTGCGAATGGTCCTCGCCGATACCCCAGGAGCAACAGTGTCCCTAATTTGCTGGGAAGTGGCGGTGCGGTCCCCCACGGCACTGCGTTGGATCCTACGGTCTTGGCGTGCATCCGTGCGTCGCTGCGGTCCGGTCCCAGGTCGACGGGCACGTGCACCTTCCGCCGACCACTGGCGACAACATCGATGTACTGTTGAGACCTCACGCCCCACGTGTTGAGCAATTCGGCGGTACGTCCACCCGGCCTCCCGCATGCCCACTATACGCCCTCGCTCAAAGTCCGTCAACTGCACATACGGTTCACGTCCACGCTGTCGCGGCATGCTACCAGTGTTAAAGACTGCGATGGAGCTCCGTATGCCACGGCAAACTGGCTGACACTGACGGCGGCGGTGCACAAATGCTGCGCAGCTAGCGCCATTCGACGGCCAACACCGCGGTTCCTGGTGTGTCCGCTGTGCCGTGCGTGTGATCATTGCTTGTACAGCCCTCTCGCAGTGTCCGGAGCAAGTATGGTGGGTCTGACACACCGGTGTCAATGTGTTCTTTTTTCCATTTCCAGGAGAGTGTATATATATATTGTAAGATGGCAAGACCTATGCCCCTTACATGAAGTCATTAAAGATCACTTAACTCACGTTGAGCGAACAGTTGGGCTGAACAAAATGACTGACAAGGCACAATGCATCTTGTAGAGGGTATAGTATGGAAGTATTGGTATAGTTAATGTTGGTGGTTGGTTTTAAAATAATTCACACGACATGAAAACATTGTGGAAATGAGTCGATTTACTGGACGCTAGTATACCCCAGGGAAGTATTTAGAGTTGACTGTGGCCGGCTGGGGAACGGCGAAGGGAAGCGACAATAGGCAGCTTATGGCGGCTCAAGTTCTGAGAAAGCGGTAACGCGGCGTGGCCTACAGCCACCTTAAGATGAGTGACAGCATGGGTGGTTGACCTCGACCCCATGCTGGTGTACCGGGAAGCAGATGGAGAACTTGTACGCCTGTTGATAAATGTCCATCGTTTTCAGGGAAACATGCGAGAAAGCTGCACAAAGCTACGGTGGAGCGGTCAACAGAGGTCAAAATATGCGTGTTCGTGACTATAGAAACTTCATGCTGAATTCACGGTCCACAAAGTCTGAAGTAAATCAGGTGAAGAGCGACAGAATGAAATACGCCGGCCTCCAATGGGAACATAGGGCTGAGGAATTTGAAGTACTCTACTGGGAGTCAGAATTCCGGAAAAATTGGTGTTTGTGCAGACGCTAACCTTGATGGGTGGCCTGGGAGGAGCCAAATAACAGAAGTTGAGAGGAAGGGAAATTTTGTGGGAATTTGTTCACTTCCCAGAGCAGGCATTGGTCGGCACTGGGAAGCGACGCATAATTAACGCGACTTTCGCTGCAATTGGCGTAAGTAATTTTGCTGGAGGGGAAACCGAGGTGAAGAGCAGACTGTGAGAAGTCTTCGTAGGTCTTCTGTTCCCAGCTTGCCTAGAGTGCAGATGTGGCGTTCTTTACTCTGCTTGCCTGAGATAGAGTGAGCACCTCTGCAGCTTAGGACTTAGCAAATGGAACGATTGAGCTTGGAGGTAGAAAGTTTTGGTTCAACTATTTTCTGAGCAAGATAGCTTGGAGTGAATAGACGAGCGCAGCCTTGTAGCACCACGATGTCGGTCGATGTCCACACGACGACGCCACTCCACCACACTGTATTTGGTAATATTGCACCCACTCCGGCCACTGATTAATTTGTTGGATCATGTCGGCAAAGTTTCCACGAGGGTTTCATGGGTTGTGTATTGTGGAATTCTTCTCGCACTTCGCATTACGCCTGGGTCAGTCGATAGGAACTACTTTTGAGTTATCACGCTTTACTCCACGCAAACGCAATTTATTACCAGAGCCTGATAGGAGAGTCTTGTAATGTGATGATTGAAGGTCGGGAGTTAAAATAAATTTGTGCTAATCAACTGCATCTGTTTTCAATCAAGTAGTTGAAATCCCAAGTCACTTTCTTAATTAATTTTACGTTCAACATTTGCATCTGGTGTTTAATAGCTGAATATAACATAAATGTGCACCCCTTTTTAATTAAAAGTGATCAATTCGGAATAAATTAATGTCAACACTGCCACTGCAGTTCAATCAGGAGTCACAGGGCCATACTACTTTTTTGCGTTATCCGATATTGCGGCAGTTTTGCACTCTCTGTTGATCTGTTAGTTGGGGTAAACACACGCCAAAACTAGCTAAGTGACGGGTGGAGTGTTACATATGGCTGACCCATGCCAGGATACGTTACTTCGGGATTTGCTAGGAAGTAGTCTTAAAAAAGGGAATTTTTCCACGCGATCCATTGCTTAGCCATCTTTAATTGAAAAACGGGTAGCATTAGTTATAATAAGTTACATTGTCTTTTTCATGTGCTGTCCTTTCAAATTGACATTTATAGGTGCCTCTGCATTGTATTTGTGAGCTGTTGGAGTACTTATGATGTGCAGTGCCGTAATCAGCCGATGCTGAGCACACAGAACACAATCATTGGTACTAGCCTTTTTGGGGGAATTCTTTATGAACTGTTTGTGGGGTCATTGCTCACACGCAGTGTATCAATTTGCGTCCTGATATATGTTTTGTGTTATCTAATTATTGAGTGTAAGGGGTATCTGGGTTTTGAGTTTTCATGTAACTCAAAAGTGCAAATGATAACGAGGGGAAAAGCCAAGACAACGGCAGAATATAATCAGACTGTTACTCGGGAGAACATGGGTGATAGTAGGGAAAGCTCTACCGATGAGCATGACGAACACGAGTTGCAACTTCCTGAAACAGCGTCTCATGACTGGTTTAGTCCGCTGAATAGCAAGGACGTTGATTCAGGCAGTGATACTGAGGGCTCGAGGGACGCAGGGAGTACAGGATTAATCCATAAGTATGGAAGATCCAGCCTAAGAAGCCAGAGTGTGTTGGAACAAAACGGTGTCCAACGATTATCAAAAGATTCATTCGCAAGTGATCCGACGGGGGCGCGGAGACAGTACTTGTCTAGATATCGAAGGGTTCCTCAGAACAGAGGAGAAGAGTCGCATTTTCAACCACAAAAGGACGAAGATGAAAATGCGGCTGCTCTCAAAAACATTACGGACCTGTTGCAACAGATGCAAACGGTGAACTTAGAGCAGAGCGCCAACCTTGCCGAAATTAAAAAGGCGAATTCGGAGCTGAAAGAGAACCTTAATGCCGAAATTAAAAAGGCGAATTCGGAGCTGAAAGCAGAGCGCCAACCTTAATGCCGAAATTAAAAAGGCGAATTCGGAGCTGAGCTATAGGCTCACAGAAGTTCATAGGGAAGTAAAAGAGGAGGTAAAGAATCTCGGCGTCAAAATAGAGAAAGAGATTGCCATCAAACGAACGGCAATTGAAGCCAAATTAATTGCGAAAGGTGCAAGGAAAATAGCGAGAGAAACTCGGGACTCCACGTGAAGCACGGAAAAAGTAGGAAGGGTCGTGTTATCAAGGCTACAAAGCCGGATAAAACGTGCCGAAGAAAAGCAACAAGAGCAACCGGACATAGGGCCTAACGAGATGTTGAAAGAGGAGGTGGCGATGTTAAAAAGAAATTTAGAGGACGAGGTGAAACGTCTCACTACAGAGACATTAAAAAAGAAGAAGGGTGTAATTACTGCGTCGACTGAACCGTCACTTGCCGGAACACAGATAACCGCTTCACGGTGTGACAAAGTTGACACTATAAGCAACGGGAGCCACGCCTTCATTCACAGCTCTGAGGCAACGACCGGTAAACACGGACAGCGCGCAGCTGTCCAGTGAGCACAACTGCTGTCGGCTGATTAGGTGTACCGAACAACTGTCGAACATACAGAAGGGGAGAGATGACGATAGCGTGTCGGAACGAATTAGTCCACGTCCCGAAGTTCATACGAATCGTAAGAACGGGCGAAATGATAACTGGAATGATGACCGGTTTGACTACAAGCATTTTGTATCAGTCCGAAAGTTCCATCACTACAAGGAAGAAGGTAATAGCTTGCATCCAAAAACTTTTATGGGACAATTCGAGTTATCTTTGCCCCCACACTGGCCATTGATGCACCAGCTGGATTTTGTGTGCTTCCATATGGAGGGCGCGACCGCTGAGTACATGATAAATGTAGCGAAGACGAGCGTCTCGTTCGAAGAATTCAAAAACGTCTTCTTGGGCAAGTATTGGTCTAAAGAAACCCAAGAAAGGATCAAACAAGAAATTATGATGTCCAGAGATATGGAAGAGGCAGGGTACCGCAGTTCGGTCAAATTTTTTGAAAATATGACAAAAGAGAACCAGTACCTAGACAACCCATGTAGCGGTGCGGGTATCATCAGATTATGCTACATGAAACTTCCCATCTCGTACCAACAATTACTTGCCGGTCGTTGTGGTAGCGATACTGAGGTATTTAAAGGCATTTTGCGCGAACTGGAATTCGCATTTCAAGAGGAACAGGCGCGGGAGAAACGCCGACAGCGTGAACAAATTATCAACCGTCGCAATAATGGGCCTCAGTGGGATAGTAGGCCAGTGCCGAACTACAACGGCCACTATCAAGATAAGAGTAATGGAAACTCGAAAAGAAGGTACACGGAAGAAGAGCGACACTCTCCGGTGCAACATAATAAATTTCAAAGGACTTGGGGCGGTAACCAGCAATCTGGAAGGAACAGGAATAATGGTTACCAAAATAACAACCAGGAAGAGGTCGAAGCCTGCCCTCCTAGAATGACTAGACCAGATCGCGGACGTAGTAAATATAGGCTTAGAATAAGGATTTTTTTCTAAAGTGTCCTGTTTGTTTGTATATGCACTGATCTTAGTGGTAAATTGTCTCGTTTATATGTGCCTATGTTTTGTGTTTTTATTATTAATAGCCGGCCGAAGTGGCCGTGACGTTAAAGGCGCTGCAGTCTGGAACCGCAAGACCGCTACGGTCGCAGGTTCGAATCCTGCCTCGGGCATGGATATTTGTGATGTCCTTAGGTTAGTTAGGTTTAACTAGTTCTAAGTTCTAGGGGACTAATGACCTCAGCAGTTGAGTCCCATAGTGCTCAGAGCCATTTGAACCATTTATTATTAATAATGATATCTCGCCTCTAGATGTCGAGAAAATGAAGTGCACTAGAGTATTTTGTAAAAACACATGATTAAAGAATGGAAAACAAATATTTCTGGGCGTACCCCTAGAAAATGATAGATTAGGAACTCTGTAAATTACAGAAAAGTTCCCCGTAATTGTATCTCCGTCACTGAAGAACATATTTAAGGTGGCCAGTCCCGTAAGTCGTTACGAGGACGCACCGACGCATCTCGTATGCCCCTGAATACGTAAGAGGTGGACAGCTATGCGAAGTTGCGTGAATTAGCGCACCCAGTGCATGTTAAAGAGAACCGGATGTAATCATCTACAGAGCAAACAGCAGCATTAATACGCCAGAAATACTTGTTGATACCAAGATAGTGTAACAACTGCGAGTGTGAGCAGTGAGTTATATTTGTGTTGTGACATTGCTAATCCGAAACATGTTCACAGGCCTTATAAAACCATTCGTGACAAAAGGAGAAAACGGGAAGAAGTGTCGCAATAGCACACGATAAAGGACGCTATCCAAACTTCCAACAAAAATCTTGGTAAGACTGACACATGTCTAAGTTTGTTGTGTTTTATACATGTTCGCAGGCACAATAAGAGGGACGTCTGCCACATAGGAACTCAGAAGAAAAAAAACAAGATTAGAGATAAAAAGTAGTAAACAGTAAATATGTAGTCGGGTTGGCCAACACCGTGTTAGTCGTAGGAATTGGTAGTTAGAAATCGTGATGGGATCCTGTCCATATAATCTTGATTCCCTATCCCTTGATTTTGTATGTGTGTGAACGATTGTGAAGTAAGTTGTCTTGTACAATTTTTTATGTTAATGTATAAAAAAAAGTTCTGTTACATTTCTATTTTAATTGATCCTGAAGTTGATTTACAAACACGTAAAATTATTTCTTTTGTAATGAAACAAGTTCATTATCTTAAAGCAAAAAAAAAAAAAAAGGTAAGGTACTGATGGTTAAACATGAGCACTTTCCATGTACTAAAATTAGTTGTCTTAGTGTGTTAAGGTGGCGTAACTGAGCAAGACGGAGTCGAAGCTACGACACTTGGCACACCACACACGAGCTGACAAGGAATGAGGACGACAGCAATGAGGGGAGCACACAGCTGACGATGGTGACGGCATGCAGACCACGCCCTGAATCGACGGGGACGGTGTTCAACTCAGCAGCCAAGGAGAGGTGACATCCAGCATATCTGTGTGCGACAAAGAGGTCTCCGTAGGTCTTCTGTTCCCAGCTTGCCTAGAGTGCGGGCGTGACGTTCTTTATTCAGCTTGCCTGATATAGAGTGAGCACCTCTGCAGTTTAGGACTTCGCAAATGGAACGATTGAGCTTGGAGATAGAAAGTTTTGGTTCAGCTATGTTCTGAGCAAGATAGCTAGGAGTGAATAGACAAGCGCAGCCTTGTAGCACCACGAGGTCGGCCGACGTCCACACAATGACGCCGCTCCGCCATGCTGTGTTCGGTGATATTGCGCCCGCTCCGGCAACTGATTAATTTGTTGGATCACGTCGGCAAAGTTTCTACGAGGGTTTCATGGGCCGTGTATTGTAGAATTCTTCTCACACTTCGCATTACGCCTGGGTCAGTGGATAGAATTTCTTTTGAGTTATCGCGCTTTACTCCACGCAAACGCAATTTATTACCACTGCCTGATAGGAGAGTCTTGTAATGTGATGATTGAAGGTTGGGAGTAAATTTGTGCTAATCGACTGCATCTGTTTTCAATCAAGTAGTTGAAATCCCAAGTCACTTTCTTAATTAATTCTATGTTCAACATTTGCATCTGGTGTTCAATAGCTGAATATAACATCAATGTGCACCCCTTTTTAATTAAAAGTGATCAATTCGGAATAAATTAATGTCAACACTGCCACCACAGTTCAATCAGGAGTCACAGGGCCATATTACTTTTTTGCGTTATCCGATATCGCGGCAGTTTTGCACTCTCTGTTGATCTGTTAGTCAATTAGTTGGGGTGAACACACGCCAAAACCAGCTAAGTGACGGATAGGGTGTTACTATATATATATATATATATATATATATATATATATATATATATATATATATATATATATATATATATATAAGCTAGGCAGAAAGCCTCAAGGCAAAAGTGGATAGAAAAACATGAACAAGATGCAGTACAAACTGCTGAAGGCCTACAATAAAATTTTCAAGATTTTAAAATAAATTACCATCACCTTTCAAAGGCAGAAGCCTGGAATGTTTAAGCTTGAAAGATAATTTTAAGAATAAGGTTCCAAGGTTGAAGGGCCATAATTAGTTTTCCAAAATTAAAAAAAAATGACCATAAGCCTTAAGTTTTAAGTAGCTGAAACCAGACTAAAAGAAAAGACAACACAATGGCAATAACTTTTCTGCAAATATCCAGTTGCCGGAATTCAGACTTACTTACATAAAACACAGTAAACCGAAGAATTTTTAAAATGATTGGCTATGATAAATTATAAACAGACAATTAAACACCAGTGAGAAAGACAGCAAAGACAAAGAAGCCTCCAGGGGGTCGGTCTGCCCTCGTTCACTTTGGTGAGGCAGGTGGTGAGCCCAATTACACTTGATCCGTCGGAACCTAACCAAGGGACAGCTATGGACCGACCGACAAATGGCTTGCTTGCCACCAGTCGGTACATGAGAATTCAAACACAAAATGTTACACGCGTGATTATCCACAATCAAATATGTCTATGTATTAAGCTGTCGAAACTTCACACCGTGTTGGACAGCGACAACAGGTGAGGAAAGGACACTGCCTCAAATTACGTTAGTGGCCATGGTAGGTAACCGGAAGACTAACGGCCACAAGGCAGAAAATTCCTCTGGTGCACTTGAACTGTAGTCAGCCAATATAGTTAATTCCACCGCATGGCGGCTAAATTTCAGCAATAGAAACACTCAGTGTTGTTCACAGGAAAACCTCTCCAACAGCGAACCACCGAAACGAACCACCTCAACATGAATGGACGTGGCTTGGGTAGTTGAAACCACTACTCAACTTTGACGCGCTGGGTCGGTGAACCACGAAGCTCGTAGCAATCGGACAGCTCCACCACACACGCTCCGACACTGCACAGGGACCGCCAGCGGATCCAGCCGACTGCACCGCGCGGAGATAACTTCCCTGGTCGGCAGCAACCGACCGTCTGCCCTCAGAATGCCGGCAACATCTAAAATCGTCGTCAGTGGAAATAACACCAACTACACACACAACCTGACAAACATTTGCACGAAGACCTGAACGATACCCAACAGTAACTAAGCACGCACGAAGACAAATCGGGAGTCGATGCACACACACACAGCCGACTCATGAACGATCAGCGAGCCAAAACGCGTCGTCCGGTAGGACGACCGACCGACGATCCACTAAGACCGTGGCCTGGCTTAAGTGATGCCTGGCTGCAGTGATTGGGCGAGCCATGTCGACGCAGGCCTCACTGCTGCTCCAACACTGACTGCACTAGTGCCGCATTGCAACTCCCCGACTGGCAGGTCCGGACTGAGCTCCAGGCACGTTCCAACTGACTGTCAGTGCGAACTCGCGACCCGAACTCCTTACGACAGACAACGACCGGGAAGTAATAGCAGTCGAGCAAAGATACTACGAGAGGAGATATATCGATACGCGCTGCTAGCGCCGGTCACGGTCAGGCAAAGCAGCAACTCAGTGGCACTAGTAATTTAAATTAACGTAGTGAGGTGGAAGTACGTTAAAAACAGGATGTACGAGTAAAACACATGATGGCGGGAACACGAGCCACGCACGGCTCAGGGACTACGAAGTAGACGGTGGTTCAATCCCGCGTCCGGCCATCCTGATTTAGGATTTCCGTGATTTCCCTAAATGGCTCCAGGCAAATGCCGGGATGGTTCCTCAGAAAGAGCACGGCCGACTTCCTTCCCCATCCTTCCCTAATCCGATCAGACCGATGACCTCGTTGTCTGGTCTCCTTCCCCAAACAACCCAACCCAACCTAACTACGAAGTAGACGAAATGAAGCTACCTTGGAAGCAAAAGGAAACATCAGGGACGAAGAAAGGAGGACTTAAAAAGCAAACTAGCACGGACAGAGAAGGGAAACCTGACCAGGAGAAATCTATTAGTATCAAACATGCACCTCTGCTTGAGAAAGAAATTTCTGACAATATCGATTAGGAGCACAGCATTGTACGAGAGGCGTTCAGTGAATATTGCAACACCTTTTCTCTCGGCCAATTTCCATTCAATAAATGCAGAATTTGTTGTTGGACATTGAGAAATATTTCCGTTTTAGCCCCTATAGTTTCATGAAGTTCCGACAGGTATCAGCTCTATACAAAGCCATCAAAATGGCGTCGATAACGAAAGTGTGTTCTAAGCAGAGAGCTGTTATTGAGTTTCTTTTGGAGGAAAATCAGAGCATCGCAGATACTCATAGCCGGATGCAGAATGTCTACGGAGACCTGGCGGTGAACAAAAGCACAGCGAGGAGGCTGTTGTCAACGCAACAAGATCGCGCAACCCTGTCCAATCTCCTGCGTGCCGGCCGACTGCACACAGCTGTCACTCCTGCAATGTTGGAACACGGGCACACTTTCATTCGATATTGCTGTTCCTGTGTTATTCTGACCACGATGCAAAGTTCCTTTGGACATGCATGCATGTCCAAAGATCAAAAGGAACTTGGCATGGTAACCAGAATAACACAGCCGAAACGGGCAAGCGACTTTCAAGTACAACGTCGGATCTGTACGGGAATGTACATAATGGATGTACGAGTTCAGGTCGTAGACACATGGTCGCCGCCATATAAGTTTGGGTCTGGCCGTGAGTCGTACACGGATAGCCAAATGCTGTGGCGAGCGCTCGCGATAAGCGCGAAATCCTGGTTCGAGTCCCCGTCCGGCACATACTTTTACTGGCATCATTCCATTCTACAGCTGATGGTAGTCATTATTCGCAATTGCGAATTCATTTGATGTGGCTCTCATTCGAGATGGTCAGCGGATCACAATCAAACACCTCGCTGCACAACTGGACGTCTCTATTGGTAGTGCTAACACATTCGTTCACCAGTTGGGATACTCAAAAGGTTTGTCACTTCTGGGATCCTCGGCACCTGACAGAAGACCATTAAGAACAACGATCTGTGGGCAGCTGGTTGCGCTTTACGACGCTGATCATGAAACGTCTTGCAGATGTTCTTCTGGAACTCGGGAGGATTTATTCTGTTTAATGTCGTCCCTCACGACGTAACGACCAATTCTGAAGTGTATTGTGCTACCCTCAGGAAACTGAAGAAATGACTTCAGCGTGTTCGTCGCCACAAAAATGCAAACCAACTTCGACTTCTCCGTGACAACACGGGGCCTCACAAAAGTCTGCGCACCTGAGAGCTCGAAAATGTTTCAAATGGCTGTAAGCACTATGGGACTTAACATCTGAGGTTATCAGTCCCCTAGACGTAGAACTACTTAAACATAACCAACCTAGGGACATCACACACATCCATGCCCGAGGCAGGATTCGAACCTGCGACCGTTGCAGCAGCGCGGTTCCGTACTGAAGCGCCTAGAACCGCTCGTCCACAGCGGACGGCCACCCAAGACCAGCTCAAAAAACTTCACTGTTCTGTTCTTCCTCAGCCACTTTACAGCACGAATCTCGCACGTTCCCGTATTCGGAACCAGTGAAGTATACACTCCGCGAGAAGCAGTATGTGGATCATGGAGAAGTTATTGATACAGAAAGACGTTGGCTCCGACGTCGACGAGCAGTGTGATACCATGGGGGTATACAGGCCGTCCCATTAAGGTGGCAAAACGCCTTCGCATTGACAGGAGGTTATGTCGAAAAATAAGGTTTTTTAGCCAAAATAGTGGGAAATAATGTGGCGTGTTGGAATCCTGAATAAAACCAACCTCCTCTCACAAAAAACGTAGTGCATTACTTATTGTAGGCCCCTAGTATGTTAGTGAATGATGGACTTTGGGAAAAGCGGAAAAGAAGAGAATCGGATCCTTTGGGGTGTAGTGCTATAGAAGGATGCCGACTACTAGATGGGCTAATAAAGTAGGGAGTGAGGAGGTTATCCGCAGAAAAGGAGAGGAGACGACCATGTGGAAAATGTTGACAAGAAGAAGGGACAGCATGATAAGACATGTGCTAAGACTGTAAGTAGGCTGTTTAGGTTTTTATGTTGGTAACGCCACGTAGTGCTCTGTATGAAAATCACTGACTGTGCTGTGTGCAGTCTGTGGCTGGCTTGCATTGTTGAATAGTCGCTATTGTAGTGTTGGGCAGTTGGATGTGAACAGTGCGTAGCATTGCGCAGTTGGAGGTGAGCCGCCAGCAGTGGTGGATGTAGGGAGACAGATGCCAGAGTTTTGAGAGCGGACGATCTGGACGTGTGTCCGCCAGAAAAAAGAATTTTGTAAGACTGGATGTCATGAAATGATATATATATTACGACTTTTGAACACTATTAAGATAAATACACCGTTTGTTCTCCATCAAAATCTTTCATTTGCTAACTATGCCTATCAGTAGTTAGTGCCTTCAGTAGTTAGAACCTTTTATTTAGCTGGCAGTATTGGCGCTCGCTGTATTGCAGTAGTTCGAGTAACGAAGATTTTTGTGAGGTAAGTGATTCATGAAAGGTATAGGTTATTCTTAGTCAGGGGCATTCTTTTGTAGGGATTATTGAAGGTCAGATTGCGTTGCGCTAAAATATTGTGTGTCAGTTTAGTGTTGATTAGAATAAGTAAAGAGAGAAATGTCTGAGTGCCCTCAGTTTTGCTCAGCTGTTTGAAAATCAAATAACGTAAGAGGTTTATCAGTACAGTCACTCTTAATTTTTCTAAGGGGATGTTTCAAGACGTCAAGGAATGATTTCCAGGTACTTGATGAAGATCAAGTGGGTAAAAACTGTAGAGGAAGACAGAGACTGGAATATATCCAAGAAATGTGTTCAACTGCTACTTCCAGGTTGGCATAGGAAAGGTATTCGTGGCAAGCACATGAAACTAGTAAGAACCTTATGACAAAGAAAGGAAGAATAAGCTATAAGTAGGCTTATAAATGGATGGGCAGTAACCTCCCATGTTCCCCAGGGAATAATTTCTGAAGTCATATTCAAATGACAGCGACCTTCTTAAGCAGTGTAACAAAACCTATCAGTCTAGATCGCAACGATACTTGTTTATTCTGAAACCGGTTTCAGTCAGACACGATCAGCTTCAGACCACTAACTCCTTGGTGACGTATGGTGCTGGTACACGGATCTAGTGCACGTACCTAAGACTATCAACCAACAATTGCAATTGCTGGTACATTTTGGTACACACACCATCTCAAATATCAAAAAGGAGTTAATTATTTCAAGATGGCACGTCTGACTGAAACCAGATACCAGAATAAACATATATACGTTTCGAGTAATACTAACTACTCTCGTCATTCTCCAGATAAATATGTTGGGACGTTTACCATTTATGTTGTTTATTAATGACTTGACAGATAACATGAGTGGTAACCACAGACATTTTGCAGGTGAAGCAAATATTGCATGGGGGCTTAATTAAATAGAATGCAAATAATTTTAATTTTCAGTTGCTGTCTGTCCGGTTACGCAGTCTCGAAACCGGTTGGCCCTGACTAGTATTACTCCGCAATCTGACTGCATAGAATAACAACAAAGAATGGAAGGAAATTTGCGTTAACACAATTAATTAATCAAGTCCCCAGCAACTATAAAAGCTACGAAACAAAAACTACGGAACAACAAAGCACAAGTGTAACTGTTCTGTGTGTGGAAGTGTGATTCAACGTACACATCTGGCACGGTTCTTCCTCAATAAAACAAGGTAATTTAAGCACCATTTACACTGAAGTAATTAAAAGAAACAGAAATACTATAATTGCACATAGAAACCAGAATTACACTCTAATACATGAACACAAGCCAGATGCTTTGTTGATTGAACCTGTGACCAAGAGGCATTGTCATTTAGCACGTTTTAAATAAAAAATAGAAGATTTTCTTTACCTTCATATATATTGACGAAACATACACTCTGATCATTACAACATCCGCAATCGAACAGCATCAGCTGTCTAGCCCATCAGAACAACTGCATACAACATGCTCACAACTAGTCACGGCTACATCAGAACTCCTACTGCCCACTTCTCAATAAGTACTCTCCACGACGACTTCACGACAAGCACTCTCCACTACCACATCTCAACAAGCACTGCCAGTGGAGGCGGCTGAATAATACTCTTTGGCGCAATCTCTGGCGCTGTGACTCAGTGTAGCCACCTTTCAATATGTATAATGAAGGATTATCTGTAAAAAGTTGCACATACCTTGGTAAGATTTCTAAGCCATTCTTTGTTAACTAGCTTTAAATGTGTGGAAATGTAATAATTTGTACTCAGAAACGATCTGCTACTCAACTCGTTTCATAGACATGTCAACATGACGCTACCCCGTTATGTCCAAAAAGCGACACGCATCTACACACCTGTGTCAAGGCTGCACGGTCTTTGGTGGCCGGACGCGTGACGTGTCTCTTTGGCCGCGGCAGCCAATGAGACTCTTCCTTGGAAGAGGTCAGTTTACTGCAGTTGAACTTGGGCGTTTTTGTGACACTGATACTCTTGCTCCTGTCTTTGTTTCGTCGGCCATGTGGTCGTCCGTAATCGGTCGCTGTGCTGCATTCATTTCACGTTGTAAGTAAATCTACACTACTGGCCATTAAAATTGCTACACCACGAAGATGACGTGCTAGAGACGCGAAATTTAACCGACAGGAAGAAGATGCTGTGAAATGCAAATGATTAGCTTTTCCGAGAATTCACACAAGGTTGGCGCCGGTGGCAACACCTCCAACGTGCTGACATGAGGAAAGTTTCCAACCGATTTCTCATACACAAATAGCAGTCGACCGGCGATGCCTGGTGAAACGTTGTTGTGATGCCTCGCGTAAGGAGTAGAAATGCGTACCATCACGTTTTCGACTTTGATAAAGGTCGGATTGTAGCCTATCGCGATTGCAGTTTATCGTATCGCAACATTGCTGCTCGCGTTGGTTGACATCCAATGACTGTTAGCAGAATATGGAATCGGTGGGTTCAGGAGGTTAACGGAACGCCGTGCTGGATCCTAACGGCCTCGTATCACTGGCAGTCGAGATGACAGGCATCTTATCCGCATGGCTGTAACGCGTCGTGCAGCCACGCCTCGATCCCTGACTCAACAGATGGGGACGTTTGCAAGACAACAACCATCTGCACGAACAGTTCGAGCCGGCCGATGTGGCCGAGCGGTTCTAGGCGCTTCAGTCTAGAACCGCACGTCCACTACGGTCGCAGGTTCGAATCCTGCCTCGGGCATGGATGTGTGTGATGTCCTTAGGTTAGTTAGGTTTAAGTAGTTCTAAGTTCTAGGGCATTGACCGAGCGAGGTGGCGCAGTGGTTAGCACACTGGACTCGCATTCGGGAGGACGACGGTTCAATCCCGCGTCCGGCCATCCTGATTTAGGTTTTCCGTGATTTCCCTAAATCGCTCCAGGCAAATGCTGGGATGGTTCCTTTGAAAGGGCACGGCCGACTTCCTTCCCCGTCCTTCCCTAAACCGATGAGACCGATGACCTCGCAGTTTGGTCTCTTCCCCAAAACAACCCAACCCTAGGGCATTGATGATCTCAGATGTTAAGTCCCATAGTGTTCAGAGCCATTTGAACCATTTGAACAGTTCGACGACGTTTGCAGCAGCATGGACTATCAGCTCGGAGACCATGGCTGCCATTATCCTTGACGCTGCATCATAGACAGGAGCCCCTGCGATGGTGTACTCAACGACGAACCTGGCTGCACGAATGGCAAAACGTCATTTTTTCGGATGAATCCAGGTTCTGTTTACAGCATCATGATGGTCGCATCCGTGTTTGGCGACATCGCGGTGAACGCACATTGGAAGCGTGTATTCGTCATCGCCATACTGGCGTATCAACCGGCGTGATGGTATGGGGTGCCATTGGTTGCACGTCTCGGTCATCTTTTGTTCGCATTGACGGCACTTTGAACAGTGGACGTTACATTTCAGATGTGTTACGACCCGTGGCTCTACCCTTCATTCGATCCCTGCGAAACCCTACATTTCAGCAGGATAATGTACGACCGCATGTGGCAGGTTCTGTGCGGGCCTTTCTGGATACAGAAAATGTTCGACTGCTGCCCTGGCCAGCACATTCTCCAGATCTCTCACCAATTGGAAACGTCTGGTCAGTGGTGGCCGAGCAACAGGCTCGTCACAATACGCCAGTCATTACTCATGATGAACTGTGGTATCGTGTTGTAGCTGCATGGGCAGCTAGCTGTACCTGTACACGCCATCCAAGCTGTGTTTGACTAAATGTCCAGGCGTATCAAGGCCGTTATTACGGCCAGAGGTGGTTGTTCTGGGTACTGATTTCTCAGGATCTATGCACCCAAATTGCGTGAAAATGTAATCACATGTCAGTTCTAGTATAATATATTTGTCCAATGAATACCCGTTTATCACCTGCATTTCTTCTTGGTGTAGCAATTTTAATGGCCAGTAGTGTATTTGCGATATTGCTACATGCTTTTGGCTTTAAACAACGCATTCGTGTACGATGAACTTATTTTTCCAACGTCGTGGTTACGTACAATAAATCTTGCCTTTTTCTTTGGCATTCTGATTTAATACATTTGTAGTTATCTCTGGACTGCTTTGACTCGTATGACGATGTGAACTGGGATATCCATGCATTCTATCCACATCCTTGATCATACTAGAGACTGAACACCACTCGTATTATGTAACAACTCAGTCAGACTTTTTGTATTCTGTAAGGTGACCTAAGTTTTTATATTTAGTTTGTATTTCATTGTTGATCACTGGCCTTCAGTGCACATCTGCTAGCCCTATAAAATGACCAGCTTTCTAATAAAGCAAGTTATTACCAAATCAGCATCCATATAATTGTATTTTTGAAACTGGCTTCACTTTCCCTCCTCTAAGTGCTTGTGTAATGTTAGGATCTGCAGCAGGCCATACGATATTCCCCTGCCCAGTTATGTGATTTAAAGCGTTTTCAGGTAGGTAACCGTAGAGGAGACTGGCGGTAAATGCAGCACCGTAACCATCACTCGCCGTAAATCCGCTGTCAACAAATGCTTAGATAAAAGTAGTTTTCGTATTCAGACATTACTTTGCGTGTGCTTAAATAATGCTCAGCGTTGTTACTCACTACACGAACTTGTAGACTCCATAGTTCATTTATCTTTTTCTTTCTTAACTTGACTATTTTGTGTGAATGTAAGTAATGCTCAAGGTTGTACTAATTATACAAGCTCTATGCACTCCAGAGTTATCTTTTTCTGTAGGACTAAATAATCACTCTCACGATCAATCATTTCTTTGGGATACTCAAGAGTCAGTTTAATGTTGCATTTGCGAAGATTAAATATTCCCATCACACAAACAACAGACAGATGCCTATTTATATAGAATTGCCGGAAACGATTATAAGCAAAGAACAAATAGTACTAATTTAGGTTCGGTTTTTGATTCTGAAGACGACAGTTGGTTTTCAGCTTAAAAAGAAAAAACGAAAATAACGTAGTATTCTATTACTAAGATATCAGTGCATCAGAACTGGAATAATTCAAATCATACAAATAGCTGGTTGTAACAGTCCGTTAGGATATGAAACGGAATGATCATTTAATATTATTTGCAGGTACAACAGGTTGCAGACTTCGATTCATTGGTAGGACACTGGAAAAAAGTCTTCAAAAGAAAATGCTTACAAAACACTCGTACGACCTTTTCAGAATATTACTCAAATGTGTGCTACCCGTACTAAATAAGTCTGAAAGGGGATATTGAACGCATGCAAGAAAGGACTGCACGAATGATCACAGGTCTGTTTCACCCAGGATAGAGTGCTACTGATATGCTGAAAAATCTCAACTGGCAGATACTTGGAGATATAAACCAACTATACCGTAGAGGCCTACTTACTAGTTTTGAAAACCAGTATTACCTTAGGAATCTAAAAATATACCGCAACTCCGTAGATATCGAGAATTGAAGACAAGATCAGACTAACCACAGTGTGAAAATTCGTGTGTGAATAACCATTCTTAATACGCTCTATACACGAATGGTAAAGACAGAAACCTTCATACGTGGCACAATGGATAGTACCCTCTGAAATCCAGTTCACAGTAGTTTGTATAGATGTAGATGTATATTTCCTATTAGATGTATACGCACAATT
Organism: Schistocerca americana; assembly: GCF_021461395.2. Taxonomy (NCBI): domain Eukaryota; kingdom Metazoa; phylum Arthropoda; class Insecta; order Orthoptera; family Acrididae; genus Schistocerca; species Schistocerca americana. The sequence continues at coordinate 308,130,711 of NC_060121.1, read as the reverse complement.
CACAAGCCACCTCACTGTACAAAATTGTCTTCCCTTTGAAAGTATCACGGGAGTAGACAATATTTCGTTAATGAAGTAGTCGATACCAGATTTCATGTTCGTGTTACGATACGAAATTGTACATGATTAAAGCGATTCAGTTGGCCATATAAAAGTAAGCATATTATTTACAATGGATTGTAATTAACCGAACATGTAACAGAAGATGTAACATATCCCAATAAATATTGTTCATCTCACTGACAACTCTGCAACAGAGTAGGATTGGTTGAGATATACTCTTGGAAACAGCTGTTTGTTTAGAAATACACTCTTGTATTACACAATCTATTGAATCTGTAAAGAGTAACAGGCAGGTGAACGAAATTCGAAGAATTTTAATTAAAGAAAACTCCTTCCTAACAGGCCATGAAGGACCAACGGTACCGTCCGGCCGCCGTGTCATCCTCGGCCCATAGGCGTCACTGGATGCGGATATGGGGGCATGTGGTCAGCACACCGCTCTACCGGCCGTATGTCAATTTCCGAGACCGAAGCCGCTACTTCTCATTCAAGTAACTCCTCAGTTTACCTCACAAGGGCTGAGTGCACCCTGCTTGCCAACAGCGCTCGGCAGACCGGATGGTCACCCATCCAAGTGCTAGCCCTGCCCGACAGGGCTTAAAGAATTTTATTTAGGATAGTTTTAATTCATATTTATTACTCAAATTACAAGTAACTGTTATGACTTTAAAAAAATAAGTAGTTTAAAGGAGAAAACTTAATAAAAAGAAGAATATGATCGAAAGTTGCAATGCACACGAAAGTCATTCTACATAATATTATTACACAGACAAAAATTATTAAAAATAACTGTCCCATACGTTACAGAAAACACTTTGCTGTCATTTAACGAAAAACCAGGAAGTTTTGTTCAAAAATATCTTATTTCAAAAATTGAGAAGTGAAGAAAACTTGCAAAGTCTAGAAAGTTTGACGTTAAATTTGTAATTCAACTAAATAATAAAAATTTCTGTTTCGGAACATTAAAATTATAGATTCCAAAAGTATATTATTTTATTGCAGATGAAGTCTTAATTTGAAAGTTGTTATTATTAGAAAAGCAGAGTACAAATCTTTCTGGCGTGCACAGAAAAATTATAAATAAGCTTGTAGTGTACCAACTACATATTCAGTAGGGCTTTTGTTCTCATATAGTTCAGATGTCAAGTGACGATACATACTAACATTTCTGGGACACTATGTTGTTGAAATTAATTCTGTAAAAATAATATTTTTGTCGACATGTATTTTTAAGATGATCATTATCATCTTTGTTGGCAACCGGAATAAAATAATAATTGGAAGCTTTTACCGACATGACAATTCAGACGATACAGTTGCTGAAAGGTTCAAAGAAAACTTGAGTTTGATTTCAAACACGTACCCGACTCATACGATAGTAGTTGGTGGTGACTTTAATTTACCCTCGATATGTTGGCGAAAATACGTGTTTAATTCCGGAGGTAGGCATAAAATATCATCCGAAACTGTGCTAGACGCATTCTCTGAAAATTATTTCCAGGTCATGAGCCCACGCGAATAGAAACGGTTGTGAATACACACTTGACCTCTTAGCAAGAAATAATCCTGAGTTAATAACGAGCATCAAAACCGATTCAGGGATTAGTGAACACAGAGTTGTGGTAGCGAGACTGAATATTGTAATCCTCGAAAAATAAGCGAAAAATATACCCATATATAAAAAGCAGATAAAAATTCACTTGACGCATTCGTGAGAGACAATCTCCACTCACTCCAAATTAATAATATAAGTGTAGGCCAGACGTGGCTTAAATTCAAAGAAATAGTATCGGCAGCAATTGAGAGATTTATAGCAAATAAATTAACAAACGACGGAGCTGATCCTCCTTGGTACACAAAACGGGTTAGAACTCTGCTGCAGAAACAACGAAACAAATATGCCAAATTTAAACAGACGCAAAATCCCCAAGATCGGCGATCTTTTAGAGAACCTCGAAATTTAGCGCGGACTTCAATGCGAGATGCTTGTAACAGTTTCCACAACGAAACTTTGTCTCTAAACCTGGCAGAAAATCCAAAGAGATTCTGGTCGTATGTGAAGTATGCTAGCGGCAAGAAACAATCAGTGCCTTCTCTACGCGTTAGCAATGGAGATACTATCGAAAACAGCGCTGCCAAAGCAGAGTTACTAAACACAGTCTTCCGAAATGCCTTCACAAAAGAAGACGAAGCAAATATTCCAGAATTCGAATCGAGAACAGCTGCCAACATGAGTAACGTAGAAGTAAATATCCTCGGAGTAGTGAAGCAACTTAAATCACTTAATAAAAGCAAGTCTTCTGGTCCAGACTGTATACCAGCCAGGTTCCCTTTGGAGTATGCTGATGCAATAGCTCCATACTTAACAATCATATATAACCGTTCGCTCGACGAAAGATCCGTACCCAAAGACTGCAAAGTTTCACAGGTTACACTAATAGTCAAGAAAGGTAGTAAGAGTATTCCACTAAATTACAGCCCATATAGATAACGTCGATATGCAGCAGGATTTTAGAACATATATTGTGTTCGAACATTATGAATTATCTCGAAGAAAACGGTCTATTGACACACAGTCAATATGGGTTTAGAAAACATCGTTCCTGTGGAACACAATTAGCTCATTATTCACATGAAATGTTGAGTGCTATTGACAAGGGATTTCAGATCGATTCCGTATTTCTGGATTTCCGGAAGGCTTTTGACACGATACCACACAAGCGCCTCGTAGTGAAATTGCGTGCTTATGGAATATCGTCTCAGTTATGTGACTGGATTTGTGATTTCCTGTCAGAGAGGTCACAGTTCGTAGTAACTGACGGAAAGTCATCGAGTAAAACAGAAGTGATTTCTGGCGTTCCCCAAGGTAGTGTTATGGGCCCTTTGCTGTTCCTTATCTATATAAACGATTTGGGAGCCAATCTGAGCGACCATCTGCGTTTGTTTGCAGATGACGTTGTCGTTTATCGACTAATAAAGTCATCAGAAGATCAAAAGAAACTGCAAAACGATTTACAAGAAATATCTGAATGGTGCGAAAAGTGGCAGTTGACCTGAAATAATGAAAAGTGTGAGGTCATCCACATGAGTGCTAAAAGGAACGCGTTAAACTTCGGTTACACGATAAATCAGTCTAATCTAAAAGCCGCAAATTCAACTAAATAATTAGGTATTACAATTACAAACAACTTAAATTGGAAGGAACACATAGAAAATATTGTGGGGAAGGCTAACCAAAGACTGCGTTGCATGGGAAGGACACTTACAAAATGTAACAGACCTACTAAGGAGACGGCCTACACTGCGCTTGTCCGTCCTCCTTTAGGATACTGCTGCGTGGTGTGGGATCCTTACCAGATAGGACTAACGGAATACATCGAAATAGTTCAAAGAAAGGCAACACGTTTTGTATTATCGCGAAATATGGGAGAGAGTATCACAGAAATGATTCAGGATATGGGTTGGATATCATTAAAAGAAAGGCGTTTTTCGTTGCGGCGTAATCTTCTCACGAAATTGCAATCACCAACTTTATCCTCCGAATGCGAAAATATTTTGTTGACACCGACCTACATAGGGAGGAACGATCATCATGATACAATAAGGGAAATGACAGCTCGTACGGAAAGGTATAGGTGTTCATTCTTTCCGCGCGCTATGCGGGATTGGAATAATAGAGAAATGTGAAGATGGTTCGATGAACCCTCTGCCAGGTACTTAAATGTGATTTGCAGAGTATCCATGTAGATGCAGATGTAGATGTATATCAGAATAATCTTGCAACAATACCAAGAAAGGCAAAGTGTTTCAATCAATCCGCCTCCAATAGCCAACGAAGTCAGTGTTTATTTGTAACTTATCTACTAGACCAGGAGAATAAAGGTGACTACCTTTAATGATATTTGTATTTGTTAATTACCACCAGAAAAAAGTATAGTTCGAAGATGGTTGTTAAATACGCTAAAATTCACTTCTCATTGTCCATATTGTGTGTTTTATTTAACTCTATTTGGCTACATGAAAATATAAGGAGATTTTTGCATAGTGAAACATAGTGTATGTAGCTAATCTTGGAAGTAATATTACAAAAAAATGGCTCTGACCACTATGGGGCTTAACTTCTGAGGTCATCAGTCCCCTATAACTTAGAACTGCCGAAATTTTTACAAAGGTACACACGGTGTTTAGAAAGGATAGATTGCATGCAACCGGTGGTGGAGTGTTCATCGCTGTTAGTAGTAGTTTATCCTGTAGTGAAGTAGAAGTGGATAGTTCCTGTGAATTATTATGGGTGGAGGTTACACTAAACAACCGAACTAGGTTAATAATTGGCTCCTTTTACCGACCTCCCGACTCAGCAGCATTAGTGGCAGAACAACTGAGAGAAAATTTGGAATACACTTCACATAAATTTTCTCAGCATGTTATAGTCTTAGGTGGAGATTTCAATTTACCAGATATAGACTGGGACACTCAGATGTTTAGGACGGGTGGTAGGGACAGAGCATCGAGTGACATTATACTGAGTGCACTATCCGAAAATTTCCTCGAACAATTAAACAGAGAACCGACTCGTGGAGATAACATCTTGGACCTACTGATAACAAACAGACCCGAACTTTTCGAATCTGTATGTACAGAACAGGGAATCAGTGATCATAAGGCCGTTGCAGCATCCCTGAATATGGAAGTTAATAGAAATATAAAAAAAGGGAGGAAGGTTTATCTGTTTAGCAAGAGTAATAGAAGGCAGATTTCAGACTACCTAACAGATCAAAACGAAAATTTCTGTTCCGACACTGACAATGTTGAGTGTTTATGGAAAAAGTTCAAGGCAATCGTAAAATGATGCGTTTTAGACAGGTACGTGCCGAGTAAAACTGTGAGGGACGGGAAAAACCCACCGTAGTACAACAACAAAGTTAGGAAACTACTGCGAAAGCAAAGAGAGCTCCACTCCAAGTTTAAACGCAGCCAAAACCTCTCAGACAAACTGAAGCTAAACGATGTCAAAGTTAGCGTAAGGAGGGCTATGCGTGAAGCGTTCATTGAATTCGAAAGTAAAATTCTATGTACCGACTTGACAGAAAATCCTAGGAAGTTCTGGTCTTACGTTAAATCAGTAAGTGGCTCGAAACAGCATATCCAGACACTACGGGATGATGATGGCATTGAAACAGAGGATGACACGCGTAAAGCTGAAATACTAAACACCTTTTTCCAGAGCTGTTTCACAGAGGAAGACCGCACTGCAGTTCCTTCTCTAAATCCTCGCACAAACGAAAAAATGGCTGACATCGAAATAAGTGTCCAAGGAATAGAAAAGCAACTGGAATCACTCAATAGAGGAAAGTCCACTGGACCTGACGGGATACCAATTCGATTCTACACAGAGTACGCGAAAGAACTTGCCCCCCTTCTAACAGCCGTGTACCGCAAGTCTCTAGAGGAACGGAGGGTTCCAAATGATTGGAAAAGAGCACAGATAGTCCCAGTCTTCAAGAAGGGTCGTCGAGCAGATGCGCAAAACTATAGACCTATATCTCTTACGTCGATCTCTTGTAGAATTTTAGAACATGTTTTTTGCTCGCGTATCATGTCATTTCTGGAAACCCAGAATCAACTATGTAGGAATCAACATGGATTCCGGAAACAGCGATCGTGTGAGACCCAACTCGCCTTATTTGTTCACGAGACCCAGAAAATATTAGATACAGGCTCCCAGGTAGATGCTATTTTTCTTGACTTCCGGAAGGCGTTCGATACAGTTCCGCACTGTCGCCTGATAAACAAAGTAAGAGCCTACGGAATATCAGACCAGCTGTGTGGCTGGATTGAAGAGTTTTTAGCAAACAGAACACAGCATGTTGTTATCAATGGAGAGACGTCTACAGACGTTAAAGTAACCTCTGGCGTGCCACAGGGGAGTGTTATGGGACCATTGCTTTTCACAATATATATAAATGACTTAGTAGATAGTGTCGGAAGTTCCATGCAGCTTTTCGCGGATGATGCTGTAGTATACAGAGAAGCATTAGAAAATTGTAGCGAAATACAGGAAGATCTGCAGCGGATAGGCACTTGGTGCAGGGAGTGGCAACTGACCCTTAACATAGACAAATGTAATGTATTGCGAATACATAGAAAGAAGGATCCTTTATTGTATGATTATATGATAGCGGAACAAACACTGGTAGCAGTTACTTCTGTAAAATATCTGGGAGTATGCGTACGGAACGATTTGAAGTGGAATGATCATATAAAACTAATTGTTGGTAAGGCGGGTACCAGGTTGAGATTCATTGGGAGAGTGTTTAGAAAATGTAGTCCATCAACAAAGGAGGTGGCTTACAAAACACTCGTTCGACCTATACTTGAGTATTGCTCATCAGTGTGGGATCCGTACCAGGTCGGGTTGACGGAGGAGATAGAGAAGATCCAAAGAAGAGCGGCGCGTTTCGTCACTGGGTTATTTGGTAACCGTGATAGCGTTACGGAGATGTTTAATAAACTCAAGTGGCAGACTCTGCAAGAGAGGCGCTCTGCATCGCGGTGTAGCTTGCTCGCCAGGTTTCGAGAGGGTGCGTTTCTGGATGAGGTATCGAATATATTGCTTCCCCCTACTTATACTTCCCGAGGAGATCACGAATGTAAAATTAGAGATATTAGAGCGCGCACGGAGGCTTTCAGACAGTCTTTCTTCCCGCGAACCATACGCGACTGGAACAGGAAAGGGAGGTAATGACAGTGGCACGTAAAGTGCCCTCCGCCACACACCGTTGGGTGGCTTGGGGAGTATCAATGTAGATGTAGATGTAGATGTAGAAACCTATCTAACCTAAGGACATCACACACATCCCTGCCCGAGACAGGAGTCGAACCTGCGACCGTAGCGGTCGCACGGTTCCAGACTGAAGCGCCTAGAACCGCTCGGCCACTCCGGCCGGCGTAATATTACACCTTTATCCCCTTTACCGTTCTGAATAGTGGGACTGTTAGTAATCCTACAGAAGATACAGAATGTCTCTACTCTTACTTTCACCGTCCTACCTCGAGATCAAATGAGTGGAAACGCACACGCTCGGGAATTCAAAAGTAGCCCTGACAGTGACGCACAATGCCTCTCTCGCAGCGTTATTTCATGCTTGCTAAATAAAAGCATGAGAGAAGGTGAACTTTCGACACTTGTGAAATATCTATTTTAGCGAGGTTTCTTTTGTGCTTTATTTTACTGTTACATATTCTAAGTCCTCCTTCCCCCCCCCCCCCCCCCCCCCACCCTCCTTGCTCTACTCCCCTTTTATTGATATATGTGTCAGTTTGAACTAACTTTAATCATTGTTTTATTTTGTCGTTGCAAAGGACTGTATGCTATGCAATTCATAATTTCTTGTCACACTCACTTACAGTCCTCTACGGACAGACGTTAGGTCGGCGTATTAGGAATGACCTTCAGTTTATTTTGCGCTGTATGTGTGTTGTCATGGACCCTTGGCTTCAATGATATTTCGGTTTTTACTTTCGTAGGGTTCATGCAATTTTTAGTTTATGTTTTGACACTATTTCATGATTACTCAGTAATTATTATTGCGTTAAGTTTATTTTAAGTTTTTTTCTGATTTTACGGATGGCACAACATCCATGTCATTTTATGGAAGAATGATTTTAGTGACTACACTTCTCCTTGCTACTCAATACTTCCTTCTCTATATACTCGTATTCGGTTCAGCATGGCTTCAAATTTACGTTTTTTAACATAGTCTGTCTCTATGTATTTAATAAATTATATTATCAGTTTATTGTCTCTCATTTTAGTTTAAAGGTTGATACATCACATACTTTTCTGATGTTGTATACTTGATTTCCTTTTTTACTATTATATATCCTCGAGTAAAAAAATAAATAAAAATAAGAAAACTGTTTCATGTTACAAATACCTAAGTGGCAAGTGCTTGTTTAATTTACGTCATTCCCACGTATATACTGTAATAGTTTATGAAACTATGTTATAATGTGTAACACTACAGTGAGATGGTCAATTTGTCTCTTCTGATTAATTATATTTTGTATAAAGTGTAATCTCTGTAATATGTGCTTTATGATATACTATGATATGTTTTGTCTTTCCCACAAATAATCTTTGGTTATCTTTAGAACTGAATAATTTTGTTTAAATAATTTTACGTTGAACTGTCAATATGAGCAAATGATATGTTTTCTTTAAAATGTTTGTTGGCTACTCTGTAATAGCTGATCCTCACTTAGGGTTCTTAGTTCTTTACATATGAACGGTGTTGTGGTCCGCCTCTGGAACGGAAACCAAGCAGCGCGCGCAAAATGTGGTTGGTGCGAGTAAAAAGGTGGACAAGATAGTCAGTCGGAGAGTAGCTACCCAATCGCTGGCAGCTAATGATCAAATAGTGCATGGTGCAGGTGCCGAGAGAGGCTTTTTGTGCCAGTTTCCACTACCCCAAAGCCTCGTGTGATGGATGGATTAATTATTATGCTCTGTTACTGGAAATTATCTTAAAAATCTGAGGAACATCGCTGCCAAGAATATGACAGAGCATACCACTTCCAACAGTAAATCCATCTAGCATAATGTACTCGCCACCACATTGCGCAATCACTATGATGAAGTGGAGGGATTATAGAAGTGTAAAGTGAAGGATCAGCACTTTTAATGTTTTTAAAATACAAGGTAACTCAGAACAAAATTTATAAACTTAACCTTGATTTGTTTCCAATTATAAAACCTCTCAGGGTCCTCTCGACTTGAATTATGATTACCGAGTGTCCTTGTTGTGAAAAAATGAAAGTCTCAAAGCCTAACAACTATTTAACTACTGTTGTTTGATATTAAGTGAAAAAGAGGAATCAAAAGTACTGTGGATTTGGCAAAAATTGAGGGAGGTAGTAAGTGTAGCTTTGTGAAAGCCTCCCAGTGATTGAAATAGTTCAATTTAAAGTCTTGTGGACTTTCAAAATTATTTATTTAATTATTTACATTAAAGTAAAAGACTGTGGTAATAAAGAATAGGCAATAAACCACTTAGAGGTTAGTTGCAAAAGTAAATGTTATTAATGGTTGGCTTGAAATGTTCTTCTTGGTAAATAATTTTTGTTCAGCCTATTGAAATAGCACAAAAGGTGAGTCAGTGTTTGCGAAAGTGTGTTAGTTTGCTTTATAACTGTGGTAAAGATTAAAGGCCCCCACTGTTGAAAGTTGCTCAAAATACATAAAGTTATTATATAAAAGAAAATTCTAACTAGTTTTGAACATATGTTGAACTTTATGCTCATGGTGTGTGTTAGAGGTATTATATCAGTTTATAAGCACCCATCGATTGTTTTGTTTCTGCTGAAGGTAAAGTTAACAGAAGTATCATTATCTATGAAAGCACTTGCTTTATTGCTATCACGGAACAATGAGAATATGTATACTAGTGAACATTATTTAAATGTATGCTGTGTAAAAGGTATTTGCCAACTTGAGACAAAGTTCATGCACAATTTCCAATTCAGTATTGACTTGCATTGGTAGTATTAATGAAGTTACTTAGATTGACATTTAATATAGAAGAGTGCATCAGTGTCGGTTGCGTTTGCGAAGATACGCTTGTTCTACTATGACTGTTAGGACCCACGTTACCTTTTTCATATGCTTGTGTCTGGATTCGTTGCACTTTCGTACGAGAAGAAGTACAGGCTGAGTTTTCCACTAAAACTGTCTACCTTTTCTTTAAAAGAGATGTTTCACATTTCTATGCCTAATTAGGCTGGCGACCGTATTCTAATTTATTTGAGTAAGTTTGAGTAGTTAAAACAGTTTCTAAATTAGATCTGTCACTTTCTGTGTGTTTTTCGTAAAGTTAATTTTATGTCCGATAGACTACACCCTTTAGGCATTTCACGGTCAACCCCACAAAAATCCTTACAGAGGGTAACGTCATACTGCTTCTAAATACCGTAATTGGTTAACAAAATAGTTTCACTTCGCAAAGAGCAGCACGAGTGTTAAAAATGTTTCTACACTTATGCCTTGCAAGTTGTTTTAATTTATGTTAACAAAACTAACTTTTTTATAGTTTTACGATTACATGGTTTTCCATGGCTTCCAACTTCTTTTAGTACATAAGCGAGACCGTCTTTGCATGTTACCAAAGCGGTTACGTTCTTTAATAGCCAGCTATTGTCTGTATGTTTGCTAGTGCCATCTCTTCACGGCAGTTGTTTTCCTTACCACTCCATTTCTCGATGCATCGTCAGTTTGACACCTTCCTCCACATATGGGAGCAATACTTTCAGTACCTTAAGTGCCCACTTTTTGGACTTTTTTTGTATTTCATTGCAAGCACTAATGGAGTCTGCTGTTCAAAGTGCATATATTTTCCTCATGCATCCTTTCTGCATTGTATTTCTTTATTTTTACCAGAGCTACGTCTGACTATGATGTTCAAAACGCGTCAATAAATCAATTTGTGATCGACCTTTCACAATTCATAAGAAGTTAGGCAGAGATATGCTGTTTACCCTTGTCTGCGACTTTACATTTCTAAGATCGAGGTTACTCGTGGAATTACTGATTCAACATTTTACTTAAGACTTTACGACATTATTTCTACACACGATGAAAGGCGGTAACTTATTCATTTGTTTTGGGTGGATCTGCGTAACATTTCACAAATAAATAACTGCTTCAGTGAATGACATTTAATCTTAAATAATCAAGACAGTTCCGAAGAAAGCAAGGGCACGTAAGTGCTAGAGTTATTGCACAATCGGCTTAAAAGGTCATGCATGTAAGTTACTGTCAAGAACAAAATAAGAATGCAAAAGAAAAATTTAGGATCTCTTGGGTAAGCCGGCCGAAGTTGCCGAGCGGCTCTAGGCGCTACAGTCTGGAACCACGCGACCGCTACGGTCGCAGGTTCGAATCCTGCCTGGGGCATGAATGTGTGTGATGTCCTTAGGTTAGTTAGGTTTAAGTAGTTCTAAGTTCTAGAGGACTGATGACCTCAGAAGTTAAGTCCCATAGTGCTCAGAGCCATCTCTTGGGTAACGATCAGTTTGTATTTGGGACAAGTTAAGTTATCAGAGAGGCAGTTCTGTCGTTCAACTTGATAATGGAATCGGGGCTTAAGAAAAATCACGACGACTTCACGAGATTTGTCGACGTAGAAAAAGTCTTCGACAATGTAAAATCATGGAAGATGTTCGAAATTCCGAGAAAAATAGGGTTAAGCCGCAGGATGTTTAAGGCGGTGAGCACATAACTTTTGTTCTCTAAGTAAAACTACAAATATGCTGGGGAAAATACGTTTAAATGTTCAACTTAATGGGTCTGAATAAGACGTTTAGATTGCGTCAGAAGATATTTATGAAATTTTATTATAATTCAGTTGATCTTAAAGATATAAGCAGGTACGAAAGTGCACGACTTTCCAGTTGACAGGAATAGCGTAGAATAAAGCTTCACAACGGAAAATATAGTCAGTTTCTCCCAATTTTCGAGAAAAATAGAACTCAATAACTTTGGTGGTCTGCAATCGAAGATGACAGAATGCACTACGATTTTCCTTAGTGTAATTAGAGTTGATTTGAGAAAATGACAATTTATCTTCTGATTTTCTCAGAAGATACTGTCATTATTGAAAATGATTTTTAATGTAGAGGGAGGTGTTGCTATGAGATAGTTCGCTAATGTGACGCAGCTAGATTCTGAAAACACTAAGTGCTTAGCTATGTTAGGTGGTATCAGAACTTACTTCTCGCAACGCCTGATGTGCAGAGCACTGACAATAAGACCATTACGGAGCTGGTCGTTTGGGATAGTACCTTATTTCAAAAGAGTTAATTTTCAGGTTTTTTTGAGTGTATGTGCTTGTAGGAATATAATAACTGAGGTTGAGTATCTGCTGCAACAATATTCATGTGTTTATATTCATAACAAAGTACTCTTTCATTCGCTGTAATGCGACAAAATTCTTGTGTAAGATGACTTATTTCTAATATGCAATACCATGCGTATCCTCAAACACGTCGGTGTCGCAAAATAAGGACGCGCTATATCATTTTAGGATAACTTCAGCTTGCAACCCTAATAGCTGGATTAGACTCATATTGTTAGTAAGTGGTTTCACAATTTTGTGCACTTTGTGAAGCCATCTGGTAATGATCTGCCTGTGGTAATACTTGTGGGCATCACATTTGTGTGATAGACGAAGCAAGAGAAAACCTTATCCACATCATCTGTTTATCACCCTATCCCTCTAGAGTGGAATTCACGGGACTGTTTAAAAAGCATTATTACCAAGAAATAGAGAGCTGGTACGCAAATAACCCTGGTCAATCAGTAACCTTATTTTTCATTACGAAGTTGTTCGAGGCGTCCTATTTGGGAGCAGTAACAATGGAAAATCCTATAAACGGCCTCTGGAAAAGGGGGACCCTGAGCATGTATAAGACATAGAGACAACGCCGTTGCAATTCACCTGACATTTTGCGTACAAGATCATAACAACGGAGTAAATATGAGTCCAAATGGTATCCAGCCAGCTCCCAGGGTCAGTAAGCCACCAGCTCTAGTTAAATCAGCAGATTCTGAATCTGTTAAATAACTAACAGAGTCTTAATAATTGGGAACGTTTGAAAGAATTCATGGACAAGAAAGCTGTAGTGGAATAGAGGGAGACAGAATTGAATGTTTTGTTTTTGAAAAAGAAAAAGGGAAAGACACAGAAAAAATAAACTTCCAGTCAATCACAGGACACCAAAATATCAGATGTGCAAGGCCCGTGTACGACACAGAAACAAAGAACGATAGTAGCTCTCCAAGTCTAAACATTCTGCGTGGTGTCTGTTTGTTCTATATCGTGTCTCCCTACCACTTTCGCGCAACGACACTCTGAGCGTGTTTTTTTAGGGAATTGACTAGTTTGAACCTGGGACCTGTTGCTGGTAAGGAGACGTCAGACTACACATGACATGTAGAATTCAGAAGAGTTCAGTGAGACTAGCGATGATATAACCAAATACTTAATGATTTCAGCGTCAGTTCCACTGCACTCGCTGTAAAGGAATCTTAATACTAACTAAATTTAGTGGAAGGGGTTCAAGGCTTTCCTATTTTTAGTTAGCTGGTAAAATAACGTCGAAAAAGCAGTTAAGTTTACCATCGGAAATTTTATTCTACTCACAAAACATCGTTTATAAATTGCACTATTGATAAAAGGAAATGTTTTAATACAGGATGGTAAAAACCAACTGCGTTCAACAGAAATGTGAACGAATATTCCCTGAATGGGTTTCCAAGTTCTACAATGGATCGAAGGATGACCTATGCCATATCACATCTATAATCTAGGTTTAAATTAAGTTTCACAAAAGAGAAAACTATCAAAATAGTCTACTGTGACTCTCAATTATCTTTAATTACTTATCTAACTTGTCGTAAATTACAGTGGCTGATGTGGCTTCTCAATAACTATATAACAGAAAAATCATCGCGTTTCAGATTTTTACTTCAAGTGGCAAATGTGAACACCATGAGCTTTAATTGACGATCGACACTAGTATTACGCAAAAAGGGGGTGTAACAGATGAGACTTCTGCAGTTCTGAGTGAAGCTTTATGCGCTGTTATGCGGCACCGCGTGCGTTCATTACCTTGTCGGTGTTCGTCAGGGGGCAGCGGGCAGCACAGCTCCGTTCACCTCGCTGTCTCGGAAGCAACTCCTGGCAACTCTCTCCTAACATCTCCTTACTATAATTTACCGAAGTTGGTTTAAAAAAACTATCTGGCTGTGTTTTCATCTGACCAATCAGGGTCTCAATGTTAACCTTAAGCTCTGCCTACAAAAATTTTGTCTATCCAATGAGAAACGTTATACTTTTCGTGGTGGGGCAATGTTTTTAAAGTTTTCAACGTAACAGAGAAGCGAAAAAGTCTCACGCTAAAACTTGCAGCTGGTGTGGTCCTTTTAGCGTTATCGTAAGATCTATACTGTTCTTCTGGAGGGCTCTATCTTTTAACATGGGCTGGGGGTGGTCCTAACGTAACAGAGACGCGAAAAAGTCTCACGCTAAAACTTGCGGGTGGTGTAGCCCTTTTTGTGTTATCGTAAGATCTATACTGTTCTTCTGGAGGGCTCCAGCTTTTAACATTGGCTGGGGGGTGGTCTTGACGCAACAGAGACGCGAAAAAGTCTCACGCTAAAACTTGCAGGTGGTGCGGTCCTAGCGGTTAGCTGGCGACGTGGGTGTCCGTCCGTCCCTTATCATAGGGCCTTCCAGCATAACACGGTTCTGCTCTCGACTTCTGTTCTCGCTTCTCCCCTCGGAACTGCGTCTGTCTCACGGTGGGAAGGTAGGACATGCATTTAGGCATTCTTGTGTTAGTCTGTGGTACTCCATTTGCTCACTCGTTACTCGTATTACTTTGGTTAATTTAATGTCACGATTTATTCGGATCTATGTGACATACTACTGTATTTGCTTATCATGTCAGGGTTTTCATGGAAGGTGCTGGATTTGCCTGACACCTTACACAAGTAGTGTGGCAGTGAACTTTGAATGCGAGTACTATGGAGCGAAATCCGTATTCTTACTTTTCGAAATACTAGTATTAGAAGACAGTATTTTTCATTTAGACTTTGTGGGTGAGTCTGGTAGTCAAGTGTATTTATTTGTAAAGCCGAATGCTGCAATTTCGCTTGCATGGCTGTTGTCAAGTGGAAATTATGTTTCTGATTACAACCATCATGTGCGTATTGCACTCTTTGAATTGTAACGTAAATATGTTGCTCGTATTCTGTTTAATTTTTGCTCTCATCCGTAATATTTGGTGGGTAAATGATTCCATATTTGTTTTTGTTTCATGTGAAACAGAAATTGGTTTCGTCACATGGTATTCTGTGGACTCATGGCAATCCTGCTCGACTGAAATGCGTTGAAGGATATTGCTCGTCTTCTAAGTTCTTTTTCCTTTTTTTACCATCCATTTTCTCGCTTCCCACGCCCGGGTTCCCGGGTTCGATTCCCGGCGGGGTCAGGGATTTTCTCTGCCTCGTGATGGCTGGGTGTTGTGTGATGTCCTTAGGTTAGTTAGGTTTAAGTAGTTCTAAGTTCTAGGGGACTGATGACCATAGATGTTAAGTCCCATAGTGCTCAGAGCCAGCCACCATCCATTTTCCGTATTTTTCCATTTAATGGAGACCACCGAAATTTTCGTTCCCCTGTGCTAAAATGTAATGTTTGTAGTGCCTGTTAGTAACATATGAAAACATTCTCGTATCTACTGTCGCATTTTAGCATTTGCAAAAAAAGACTGCTCTAGTCACCAAGACTACAAACATAGGGCCTGCTCATCTACATTTACATCCGTACTCTGCAAGACACAATGCAGTCAGTGGCAAGAAGCAAACCCTTTCCGTCTGAAGATGTAATAAAATTGTATACCAATACTGCCAGAATCTGCTAACATGGAGTTCTCCATTAAATGCGAGGAAGTACGGGACACATATGCGAACACAGAACACAGAATACGAGCAACACACTTAGCATGCATTTAGATCGAGCAGTTCACACTCAGAATCGTAAGCAGTTACAGATACACATAAGTTCGCAGAACACCATACAAAGAAAGTAGTTTCTCTTCTACACCAAACAAAATCAAATTTGTAATCATTTGTTCCACTCATTATTACGCATGCGAGAAGAACACAATGCAAAGAGTGCAGTACACACGAGAAGTCGTAATCAGAAACACACTGTGAATAAACCAACTTCTGTTAATTATGAAACGAATACAAACATGGGAGACTAAAAATTTGTCAATGGGAAAGTGACATTCTGGACCGATAGAGTCAAAGTAACAGTTAAATCTTTCCACTTTAGAATGTAATATTAGTTGCAATTAAATGGCGTTCCTCGGTGTAATTTTTAACGTCGCAAAATTGTATCGCTGACTATTCACATCTTGAAACTTACCGGAGCACAAGTTATACACTTAGAAAATCTAGTTCCTTTGCAGCAATGCTCTTTAAATAAGCGATTCTGATATTTTTACTACAATATTTATACGACAATTCAGTGTTAATTACTTTCATTTAAATAGTATAAATTTTTCGTCTACCCTCAGACATGAACGTAACTACACGTAAGCGATATACCCCGTGATTTTATGACAGTCAATAATCTCTTTTTTTTCTACCAAAGAAAATCTTTTGTAATATTAACTATTCGAAATGTGATTCTCTTGTCATATAACTCAATATATTTTGGAACATTTCCTTCAAAAAGTATTTAATATTACTTTAAAAATCTCATGAGCTTTATGTGTCAATAATCAACTTTAAGTATCTTGCCCATTATCCAAATGTTAAAAATTCTAACTATGTAGTAAATCTCTCTGGATTACTTTACGTGATTCTTTTCCTTAAAAATGCTTATTTTTATTTAAATATTTTTCTTTCTTTTGGCAATCAGTAGGTGGGACCCTATTTATTGATAAGTCGGGACGCTTTCTTTTTCACTTTGAGCAAATAATACTTTATTTCCCTGTTATAGTGTGGTACAGTTAATCGTCGTTATGTTACGAGGGCAGGAAACCCCCTACCAAGCGGACTGAATGTTAAGATAAATCAGAGATAAACTCCTTAGGGACACCACCACAGAAACTCTGACACATAAACAAAGTAAACAACAGAAATAGTTTTTTAGTTAGCTTTATGGACGTACCCACTCAGCCATGTCAATAGTAGAATGTCAAGTATTACGATAAGTACTACAAACGTAAGAACAACATAACACACAGTCCCAGAGCGGAGCAACAGATTTGCATCAGGCGTTGGACCAACGTACAACACGAACTAAAGACGCTAAATTAGCCACTCGTAAATTTCTTTTCCACTAGATTAGACCACTTTATCTGCTTGTTTAAAGGTTCCGTGCTGAAATAGTTCTCTCCAGTGGGAACCAAAAATTAAATCTGGAGATCTGCATCGTAAAAGCAAATCAATTGCTTACTGTTATTCCCATATAAAGTTCCGCCTCGGCGTACGTAACGTCTTCCAAAAAAATCATCTAACCACACAACAGAGTTACTTTCTCCCATTTTCCCACAGATTCACAATTATATACGAACGCTGCAACTCGACTAGCCTTGAAGTAGTACGACACGCACACTAATAAACTGCACAACAGTTGTATCTCCGACCCGAACTTTCTGACAGAAAACAGTGCAAACTGACCTATTCTCAGATAAACAAGGTCAACAACAGTTGCAGTACCTCCAATATCGGCACATTATAAAAAGTCTCAGTTCTATACTTTCGCTTTAACCTTCAATACTTCTACCTCCAGAAATTCAAACCCTCAACACACAACCACGTAAACAGGCTCACGGAAAAAAAGCTTTAATATAATCCATTATGGAGTCGAGGTAGCAGTTGTCGTTATACTGGTTATCACTGTTAGCATTCAACCGCGATTCTTATACATATATTTTAACAACGCGTTTCAAGAGACAATGCTCTCATCATCAGGTTGTAAAGTCTATGTCATGAAATTAAACGGACTAAAAAGACAAAATACCATCACCAAAAAAAGCTTTTATTCCATCCTATATCGCTAGGCTGTTATCTGCAATAAGCCGGCTGCTGTGGCCGAGAGGTTCGAGGAGCTTCAGTCCGAACCCGCTCTGCTGCTACGGTCGCAGGTTCGAATCCTGCCTCAGGCTTGGATGTGTGTGGTATTCTTAGGTTAGTTAGGTTTAAATAGTTCTATGTCTAGGGGACTGATGAACTCTGATGTTAAGTCCCATAGTGCTTAGAGCCATTTATCTGCAATAAATCGGTGGCACGCAAGCACAAATACGGCTGCCAATTCCCGACTATCCATTAGTACCGTGTGCTTTTCGATCGAGTCAAGACTGTACTGACTTCAGCTCGAGTCCAAACAATATCGATACCCACTCGAATCGAAGCGACACTGCCTATCTGCCGCATGTTAAATTAATTGAAACCTTTTTTCCATGCAAGAAAACAACATTCCACTCCTCCGTTAACAATCTAATTATTATTCTACGCTGCTGCTCGCTGGTGCTGGTAAGGAAACCTGCGTGATCGTATACACCATGTGGTCCTGGGTGCTGCCTTGCCACCAGCAGCTTCCTCGCTGCTGTACTACACTATTACAATTGTCTCCACTACTAAAACACCACAAAGAAACAAATATAAGAAACACACAAAATACCTATTTACATATAACACATTTATCAGACTTCGCTACAATTGATCGCCAATGTGGTTGAGGTGACAAATTTTAGATAAAATTTGTTCTAGAAAATTTAGACCCTTACTGTACCTCTACTGCATCTGCTGACGTTCACTCCCAACACGATACTATGATGTGGCCAACAAGCGAATTTTGCGATACGTAACGTGGTCCCCATGGTCCCCATAGTCCGCGAGTCCTCATTCACTGACCTAAATACACTGATCAGCCATAACATTACGACCACATATCGAAATGAGATTGTACGCCATATGATAGAAGGCACAGGGACAGTTTTTTGGTGAATGATCAATCCATTTAACATTTGCATCAACAGAGACACTCAAGGAAGATTTTTTAAAAATGGAACGATACACTTTTTTAACGGCATTCAGAATCTCTTGAAAAGAGTAATACAGCGATATAACAGTTGTTAAATTTGGCGTGTTGACATTTTTGCAAAACGGTCCTAGAAACGAAGTGAAATTGAAAGGTGTGGCGGCCGGTACAGTTACAGGGGTTTAAGCACCAACAACTGGGACTTTTGTGCCAGGCTCCGTCTTTGTATAAGGCCGTGCGACTGACTGCCTTGTTCTATATTAACTGTTCGCTTAAAACATGAGTACCTACACACTTTTGAAATAGTTTTCCCGATCCTCTTCTGATACGCTTAAAGTTAGCAATAGTTCTAGTTACAACGTCGGCTCACCTTGTACCGGATTACAACAAAAATATGGAAACACAACGCAAACTGCATATTTAAACATACACTACGTCGTCAAAAGTATTCGGACACCTGGCTGAAAATGAATTACAAGTTCGTGGCGCCCTCCATCGGTAATACTGGAATTCAATATGGTGTTAGCCCACCCTTAGCCTCGATGACAGCTTCCACTCTCGCACGCATACGTAAAATCAGGTGCTGGAAGGTTTCTTGAGGAATGGCAGCCCATTCTTCATGGAGTGCTGCACTGAGGAGAGGTATCGATGTTGGACGGTGAGGCCTGGCACGAAGTCGGTGTTGCAAAACATCCCAAAGGTGTTCTATAGGATTCAGGTCAGGACTCTGTGCAAGCCAGTCCATTACAAGGATGTTATTGTCGTGTAACCACTCCGTCACAGGCCGTGCGTTTTGAACACGTACTCGATCGTGTAGAAAGATGCAGTCTCCATCCCCGAATTGCTCTTCAACAGTGGGAAGCAAGAAGGTGCTTAAAACATCAATGTAGGCCTGTGCTGTGATAGTGCCACGCAAAACAACGAGGGGTGCAAGGCCCCTCCATGAAAACCATGACCACACCATAACACCACCGCCTCCTAATTTTACTGTTGGCAAATGACGTTCAACGGTTTATTCGCCATATCAACAGCCTGCCATCGGATCGCCACATCGTGTACTGTGATTCGTCACTCCACACAACGTTTTTCCACTGTTCAATCGTCCAATGCTTTCGCTCCTGACACCAAGCGCGGCGTCGTTTGCCATTTACCGGCGTGATGTGTGGCTTATGAGCAGCCACTCGACCATGAAATCCAAAGTTTCTCACCTCCCGCTTAACTGTCGTAGTATCTGTAGTGGACCCTGATGCAGTTTTGGATTCCTGTGTGATGGTCTGGATAGATACCTACCTATTACACATGACAACCCTCTTGGACTGTCGTCAGTCTGCGTCAATCAACAGACGTGGTCGGCCTGTACGGTTTTGTGAAGCAAGTGTCCCTTCACGTTTCCACTTTAATATCACATCGGAAACAGTAGATCTAGGGATGTTTAGGAGTGTGGAAATTTTGCGTATAGACGTATGACACAAGTGACATCCAATCACCTGACCACGTTCGAAGTCTGTGAGTTCTGCAAAGCGCCCCGTTCTGCTCTCTCACGATGTCTAATATTACTGAGGTCGCTGATATGGAGTATCTGGCAGTAGGTGGCAGCACAATGCACCTAATATGAAAAACGTTATGCTTTTGGGGGTGTCCGGATACTTTTGATCAGATAGTGTAAATGCAGATACTAGTCAAGCCTGCAGATTGCGCTGTTGTATTTTACTACAAACGGGATCTGTACAGCGTCCTCAATACGTTGTATGTGTTAGTCATTATCATAATTGTGTTCAGTGTAATTGTGAGTGCACTATATCGGAGCTAAGTGACTTTGAACGTGGACAAATTCTTGATGCTCTCGTGGTGGGTTCTTCCATAATCATGGGAGCCAAATTGTTTGATACTTCAAAAGACACTGCATCGAAAATTTATACTGCATACAGGGAAAGCTGAAAAACATCATCCACAAAACAACAATGGGGACAAAAGCATGTGTTGAATGATTCAGACGGACGGTTGTTGAAGTGGACTGTGACGAATAATAAGAGGACGACAGCTGGAAAAGTCACTGCAGAACTTAGTGCTACGCACCCGAGCTTGTCAGCAACAAAACAACACGAAGGAGCTCCATATGCTGGGAAAATCAGGATGACCTGAAATCCCAAAACGACACATCGCTTTCTTAATTGCACGTAACAGGAATATGTGGCGCTGAAGTCATAAATCCTGGACTATGGAGCAATAGAAGACATTCATTCGGTCGGATGAGTCTTGTTTCGCATTGTTTCCAAATTCTGGCCGACTTTACGTGCCAAGAGTGAAACACGACGGGGTTCGATGAGGATTTGGACTGCCATATCGCGGTATTTAATTAGACCCATGGCATTAGCCTCATGGCAGGTGAGATCACTGCCAAGGGTCATGTGACCTTTTTGTGTGATCACATCCACCCCATTGTACAGTGTTTGTTCCCGTATGGTGGTGCTATTTTCTAAGACGACAGTGCCCCCGTTCACACACTCGCATCGTCCAGAAATGGTTTTGGGAGCGCGAGGATGAATTGTCCCCTGGCCGCCGCTGACACCAAATCTCAATAGTATTGATCCTTTTAGGTCTACATTGACAGAAGGGTCTGAGCGCCCTGCTAAACCCGCAGGAGAGGACAGCTAGTTTAAGTTGTGAAACGGGGCCAAAATAAGCGGCTGTCAGTTACACTCGAACATAAAACCTTTTACCTGATCAAACATAACAAGAGCCAAGAAGATTTTTAAAAAAACACAGCTTTAGCTTTGGAACTTAATTAGCGGCTGAATGCGCCGTACAATCTCATGCCTTAAGGGCAAGACCACTTTAATTCAAAAAACGGCTGAAAGCCAATAACATAAAGCTCAACCAAAATCAGAAATTTAAAAGGCAAAGCCTTATCTTAAAATTAAGATCAGCCTAATTAAGGATTAGGCTGAAGGCCCAAAGAGTCTGACACTTTAAGAGCAAAACAACTTAAAGTCAAAATCGGCTGAAGGCTCAACACTTAAGACATTAATTTTAAAAATGCCAAAGGCTTTATGTAAAACAGTTCTTAAATTAGGCTGAAGGCCCAAACCATCTGACGCCTTAAGGGTAAAACAACCTTAATCTAACAGTCGGCTAGAAGCCATACAAGTACAAACAAGAAAAGGCAGTACACCCAAGGGTGCTCAGAAGTTCTGAGGGTCAGCCTGTAATTCAAACTTACTAACGCTCGCTTAGTTGAGACAGGCAGTCGGCCCAACCATTGTCGATCCGCCGTCAACCCAACTGACAGACAGTTAACGGACCCACCGACAAGATAACTTCCGCTTCACCCGACCAGCACACAACAGGGAGTTCAATGGACAACGTAGAAGGTATTGGCGCCCACAACCAACTATACATTGAGCTGTCAAACTACACGCCGTGCTGAACAGCGGCAACACGATGAGGATAATACACTGCCTGAATTTACGTCAACAGCCAGGGCAGGTAACTGGAACGTTAACGGCCACAAGGCAGAAGATTCCGCTGGTGCACTTCAGTTCAAATAACCAAGTGCAGTTAAAGTCCATCGGAGGGTGGCTTAAATTTTCCAACTTGAAACACACATTGTTGATTGCAGGAATATCCCAACAGCCGACAACGAACTCCGAATGTGAACAGTGGTGACTTGCTGCTAGATTAAGTCAAAGCTCAACTTTCATGTCCAGGATTGGTGAGCCACGAATCTCGTAGCAGTCGGAACAGCACCACACACTCCGACACCACATAGAGGCCGCCAGAGGGCCTGGCCAAACTACGCGCTGCAGAGATTTCATCGCTGCTCCACGCCAACCAAGCAACTGCCCCGACACAGCCCAGCCGGAAACTACAAGCGCCAGGCAAAAGATAGTCCAAGGTGGGAATATCGATACACACCGCTGCTGCCACCCGTGGGAAGAGAGGATAACAGCATAATCGCGATAACTGCGGGAGATTAAACACAGAACAGCATCCAATGTTTAATCCAATGCATAGCATAAGCCAGCCACGGCTCAGGGTCCATGATCGCTGTCCACCTCCGTCATCGTTATCTGAACTTACCACTATTTTGCAGGAGCAATGGCGTAAGATTCACTTGGTAACCTTGTATTTATCCATTTTGAGACGACTGGAAGCTGTTTTGAATGCAAGTGTTGTCCTACACCTCATTAGACTTGGTGACATGTTGTGTTTTTGGTGTTTCCATATTTTTGTGAACCCCTGTATCTTTGACGCATAAGATACTGCCAAGAGGAGTTACTTTTAATCTTAGCAGCGTACCCCTATCTACGTGCTGCAGCTAACGACGTAGCCTGACACCAGAGGCCTACTTGGCTGTGTTTCAACCGCAATAGCCTGTTCTGACTAACTTGCCTTTCAGCTTTAGCTCATTTTTCGGATACTTCTGCGAAATGCTTCAGCGGCAACATTAACGAGCGTTATAGCACTGCACTCCTATTTTCAAGAGTTTTCAAGTGCCATCAGAAAAAGTACAACGTTCCATTAAAAACACAGCTTACTTCAGTATTTATGTCGATAGAAGAATTGAATGGATTAAACCTGCAGTAAAATTACTTGACTAACGTATAGTGAAAACCTCATTTCGAGATCTTTAACGGTTCGCGAAATAAAAATATTGCAAATTTTACGCGGTTAACCTGATGTATTTCGCGCAATCGCACTAGGACTACTGTTAAATACTGAATTGAATCGCTTAAATCAGCTTTTATTTTCTTCAGATCTAAATAAAACTTAAGAATCTAAGATTTTGCTAAGGGGTGGAGCAGGGACGATACAGGTACTTTATAAAAAGTTTCTTACGCCAAGATCGCATAATTCTTTTATTTACGAATAATTGGCTTCGACAGAATTTGCTGTCATCTTCAGTTCTTCAAAAATTATTGATATAAAATGTGTTCATTTTGAGCTAGATTGCACGCCAGGTTGTCGTGTGGATAAAATGTAGCTTCTTACACAGAGGTTTAACATAAGTGAAACATTTTATTAATGACAAACTTATATAGAATGTACTACATTTTATCCACATAACAACTTGGCGTGAGGGCCAGCTCAACACGAAGATATTTTACAACAAAAATTTGTGAAGAACTCACGGTGACAGGAAAGCCTACCGAAACCGAATTCTTGTAAATAAGGAAATTTTTATGCGATCTTGGCACTAGAAAGTTTTTACGAAGTAAAACAGGTCGCTCCTTCTGATTACTCAGTAGGTGCTTTACCTCATATTAGAGATGGGGAAAACCGACCGGTTGAAACCGATACCGGTATTTTAATTCTGAATAACCGGTATTTTTCTGTATTTTTTTTGGTCTCGGTTATAACAGGTGCTTTTTATCTTCTTTTAACTACTAACCGAGTAGAAAAACTGAAACATCAATTAGTCATAGCAGCAGTGCTAAAATTTTTCAGTTTCAAGTAAACCTTTTTAAAAAGAGGAATAATTTTTATACGTAAAATTTACATTGGTTAGAAATATTCCGTTGTTATAGAAAATGGAAAAAACGATCAGTGCTATTTTAATAACAATGGCTACAAAAACGAGCAATAGACACATGGCACAACAATTGGTACAGCGTGACTGGGTCAATAATGTCCCTGTTGCCGTGTGTCACGGCTTAAGGTAGGGGCGAATGGGCAGAGTCGAAACCGTGCTCCTATCTGGTCTATACGCAAGTTCCTTAGCGTCGTCACCGGATATCAGTTGTATTGCAGAATGGCACCAATGCTACTGTGGAAATATTTTTACGAAGAGATGTAGTAATGAAGTACAGTGCTCCACTTGCTTTAAAACATTAAAGACTTGGTTCAAATGGCTCTGAGCACTATGGGACTTAACATCTGAGGTCATCAGTCCCCTAGAACTTTGAACTACATAAACCTAACTAATCTAAGGACATCACACACATCCATGCCCGAGGCAGGATTCGAACCTGCGACCGTAGCGGTCACGCGGTTCCAGACTGTAGCGCCCAGAACCGCACGGCCACTCCGGCCGGCATTAAAGACTTGTCTCACATCTCTACAAAATAATAAAAAAGGATGGAAAATATAGAAAAAGTAATAAATGAAAAACTTGACAACAATTCTTTCATAGTATACAACACAAAATAGAATATAGCTCATCTGCTGCCTTTGTCTATATAATATGCCTTTATATGTTTCTAGCCCTTGAAAACGGCTGCACGAAAAATAAAGTCCTTCAACCTCTGTTTTCACTCTTTAGCACCGAGTATTCGTAATGCGCAAATAGTATCACGATGTCCCGTTACATGATTTTCGAGCGGAGTTTCTAAAAAAATTAGAATCGACAAGAGAATACTGGTTGTTTTTTGTAGTGTTCAACAACTTATCACGTTTCGGAAAAAGCAACGAATGGTGGATGGTCGAAGTTTTCTTTTATTGGCTATTTAATTTAATATTTTGATTATATGTATCTTGAAACTGCGAGAGTCAAAAATTTTTTAGTCTTCGTTCGTAACCACCATCCCTACCTTATATCTGTGTTCAGTTTTCTCCATTTCCACAGAGGTGTGGAACGTGCACCACCAGTGGCGTTTCAGGGTCAGGGCCATTCGAGGGCCCACAGCGCGCCACAGCTGCATCGCCCGCAGCAGACTACAAACAGGTGCCGGCTATTCATAGCGGCGGCGCTCGCGCCTCGCAGGTTAGCCAAGGTCGCGGCGCTGCACGAGACGACACACTGCCGCCGCCTCATCTCCACTCTTCCAATAAATACACCACACGAAATCCTATTCTACGTATCCTCTTCTTCCCGAAAGTTTTCTGCCCGTGGAGGTCGTATACAGTGCTTCTTTCACTCTTCTCTTTTCTTCCAAGCCGGCCGGAGGGGCCGCGCGGTTCTAGGCGCTACAGTCCTGAACCGCGCGGCCGCTACTGACGCAGGTTCGAATCCTGTCTCGGGCATGGATGTGTGTGATGTCCTTAGGTTAGTTAGGTTTAAGTAGTTCTGAGTTCTAGGGGACTCATGACCTCAGACGTTAAGTCCCATAGTGCTCAGAGCCATTTGAACCATTTTTTTTCTTCCAAAGTCTATCATTCAGCATCTCCTCCTACTGCAGTCCTGTTCGGTTCACATCACCCTTCGCCTGGTCTCTCCGTCTTGTTCGCAGTCTTCCACTTGGTATTCGTCCAGATTTCGTTCATTCTACGGTTCTTCTCGAAAGTCTTTCTGGTCCTAATCTTTTAATGTGGCCAAAACATTTAAACCCATTACTCTCCGTTGCTTCTTCTAGGGCTTGATCTGCAGAGTGTTTCGTATTGTTTTATTCCTTATCCTCCCCGTTCTCATCTTGCCTGAGATCCGCAGTAGAAAACGCATCTTTGTTGCATCTATTCTGCTTAGAGAGAGGGCCATCATCCTGATACATTGGTCCAAAGTGGCAGATAATATGACTTGTACAGCCTGATTTTTACTTTGGCACGTGTTATCCAATTTCTGATTGTGTCTGGTGTACAAAAATAAAATTCTGAACAATTTCCTATTTCCTCCGAAATTTCATCCTTCATGTCTCCATTTCTGGTTAATTTACTTACTAAATACTTGAAAGCATCTACTCGTTTAGCAATATTTCCATTGCAAGTTACATCTTTTAATTTTTTCGATTTTTCCTGCCGATTTTCATTACTTTACTTTCTGTTAAGCTTATTTCCATGGGTCTTTCTTCAATTACTTTCTGCCACGTGCTCAGTTGTTTTTCAAACTTCTGCTCATTTTCTTCCCAAACCATCGCTTCAAATGCGTATCCTATGGTTTTCATGTCATGTGCTGTCGATCCTTGGCTAACTTTTCTTATAATATCCATAACATTGTTAAAACGCACCGGTGAGAGCACGCTTCCTTGCCGAACCCCCCTCATTGTTACAAACAATTCTGATTTTTTGCCGCCTATTGTAACACAGTTCCGGTATTTTGTGTACAAGCTTCTGTTAATCAGTTGCATTCCCTTTGACAATTTCAGTCTATTCACACTTTGCATTTTCTCTTACCTTCTAACAAGGTCATAAGCCTTTTTTACATCTAGGAATGTGACTACGATATCTTTCCCAAATTTCCATTTCTTCTCTACGACGAAATCCATGTTTCTCGCACATGTCCGACCCCTCATCTACGTAATGGGAGACAAGCAAAGGCATGAAGTAATGGGCTGTCTGTAGGGATGAATCACACTGGGGACTGTGTGTGCCCCGACACCGATAGGTAGCCGTGAAGGCCGCACAGAAGCCCCAGAAAGTGAAGGTCGACGGGGCTATGGTGAAACTGTGATAGGCCCGTTCACTTTCACAATCGAACAAGCCTCGGATCAAAACCAATACCGAAAGAGAAAAGTCTTTGAGATCTGTCAGATATCACCACCAACCAAGTCCACATGAAAGTTAGTTTTATCCGAAAAAATAAATAAAAAAATAAGAATTCTTCATATGTGGTATCACAATGTCCATTTTCGTACCACAAAAGGATGAAGACGTACACGTAGTCGTCAACTAGGTATAAATTTCTCGGTATTGTCTTATGTTACATTCACGAAACGTTCTTCGTGTTAAATACACATATCAAGAAAAGTTTTGCATCACCTCGGTACCGAGATTTCCGGAATCTGTGCAGAAAATTGGAATAGAGATCAACATAAACATCATTTCCGCCCTTTTTATTGCTTATGAAAACCACACATTGCATGTTCTACCACCATACAGCAAGACCTTCAGAGGTGGTAGTCCAGATTGCTGTAAACACCTGTACCTCTGATACCGTTTATCATGTCCTCTTGCATTGATGCATGCCTGTATTCGTCGTGACATACTATCCACAAGTTCATCAAGGCACTAGTGGTCCAGATTATACCACTACCCAACGGCGATTCTTTGCCGTAGATCCCTCAGAGTTCTTGGCGGGTCACGTCGTCATTAACAGCCATTTTCTATCCCAGGCATGTTAGATATGGTTCATGTCTGGAGAACATGCTGGCCACTCTAATCCAGCGATGTCGTTGTCCTGAAGGAAGTCATTCACAAGATGTGCACAATGGGGGCGCGAATTATCGTCCATGAAGAATGCCTCGCCAATATGCTACCGATATGGTTGCACTTTCGGTCGAAGGATGGCATTCATGTATCGTACAGGCGTAACGGCGCCTTCCATGACCACCAGCGGTGTACGTCGGCCCCACATAATGCCACCCCAAAACAGCAGGGAACCTCCACCTTGCTGCACTCGCTGGACAGTGTGTCTAAGGCGTTCAGTCTGACCGGGTTGCCTCCAAACACGTCTCCGACGATTGTCTGGTTGAAGGCATGTGCGACACTCATCGGTGGAGAGAATGTAATGCCAGTCCTGAGCTTTCCATTTTGCATGCTGTTGGGCCCATTTATACCGGGCAGCATGGCGTCGTGGTTGCAAAGACTGACCTCGCCATGGACGTTGGGAGTGAAGTTGCGCATAATGGAGCCTATTGCGCACAGTTTGAGTCGTAACACGACGTCCTGTGGCTGCACGAAAAGCATTATTCAACATGGTGGCGTTGCTTTCAGGGTTCCTCCGAGCCACAATTTGTAGGTAGCGGTCATCCACTGCAGTAATAGCTCTTGGGCGGCCTAAGCGAGGCATGTCATATTCTTCGGCCGAACAACATCGCTTCGGTTCACTCCAAGACGCCTGGACACTTCCCTTGTTGAGAGCCCTTCCTGGCACAAAGTAACAATGCGGACGCGATCGAACAGCGATATTGACCGTCTAAGCATGGTTATGCTACAGACAACACGAGCCGTATACCTCCTTCCTTGTGGAATGACTGGAACTTATCGGTGCTGCTCATGCATGATTGTTTACATCTCTGGGTGGGTTTAGTGACATCTCTGAACAGTCAAAGAGACTGTGTCTGTGATACAACATCCACAGTCAACGTCTGTCTTCAGGAGTTCTAGGAACCGGGGTGATGCGTTTTTCATGTGTGTCTATATGGGCGGAAGGAACCCCTTACCACCGAAAGTAGTTGCTGTTATTGAGGTGGCTTGCTTGCACGCGGGAACTACACAGCCTCGTCACAGGGCCAAGTGGGATTAGGCAACACTACGTCGAAAGTGATAGCAACACAGATGAGCAACATCCTAAGCTGTAATATAAAGATGTGCGTGGCAATAGTCCACGGTGACTTTCGCTGGTCTGTCTTTAACTCTGGTCTCGTCCTGAACTCAATAAACGACATCCACGATCACTTCTACAAAGTTCAGTTTAACTTGAAAGGTATCTCGTTGAAAACCATTCTGCTTCTGTTTCTGATTCTATTCATACTTGATTTCTGATTTTTTGTTTCACATTTTTTTTTTTGCCACATGCCAAGGAGTTTTGGAAACTACTATGATTCTTATTAATTTTGGGAAAAGTTACTATATCTCAGTCTTACTGTGTGCAGTGTCATGTGATATCTCTATGAAAGTTTATGTGTTGTGACCAAATAAATTATTTGGGCAGTGCAACGTCAAACATACCTAGTAGGAGATAATTATTTTTCATTTTTTAAAATCTTATGATGGAATAATTACTCTGCATGAGAACTGTGTAAGGGAAAATAAGTGAAATGTCATTCATAATTGAGCTGATATTGTGTGCAAACAACAGACTGTACGAGCGGGATGTCAAGGATAACTTCTAAGTATCTTTCAGTTTTCTCAAAAGCAAAAGTTTGGGAAGCGAGTGCTACCTCTTCTTGTAACTTCACTTCATTTGTCAAATTCATAGGTACATGCTGGGTGCTCTGTGGAATTTCTAATTATTGTTTAATAGTAATAGTCACCATTATGTTAAAAGTTTCTACACACATTTACAGAATCCCTTAGAAAGAGCACATTAATTTTGTTGTAAGAGTTTCACATTACAGGTCAGTGTATCAGGATTGCGGATACATTGTTTGAGAGCAAAACGGTCGATAGCTTATCGCGTCGTGTCGTTTAAGTATTTCGTTCGTATAAAGTCTAACCTTGCAATCTTTACGACGAAGTCAGATTCTATACTTATCACTACTTTGTGTGTGTAAGTCACTCTAATGTATTTCACGGTCAGTTTTCAAACAACGGCAATGTACAATAGCCACCAAGGCCTGATAGAACAAGAGGAAAAGAAACGCGCGATGGCATACGTAAAATATTAAAGGTGATTAAATGTAATAAAGCAAGTAGAGATTAATGATGTGTGTTACAGTAGTAACCAGATCGTGCCATCACACTTGCGATATATTTTTAGCGAGGCAAATCTGTCTTAATGCATTGCTTATTTTTACCAGATTTAAATATTTCTTGCATTTTTTTTATTCTGTCAGTGACGAAGGATACGTTACAAACGGAAATCAGTATTCATCAGCATGACGATCCGGCGAATTTGTTTTATTAAACAATCGTTATTCATTCTTTAAGCAAGGTTCATTGACTGCACCGACTGCGGATCTTTGGTGCAGAGCCGGGAGGAGGGTCTGAATCAGAGGCTCAGACGGTTTTGCGACCGTGTTGGCTGCAGATTCCTTGACTTGCGCCGTAGGGTGGTGGGGTTTCGGGTTCCGCTGAATGGGTCAGGAGTTCACTACACTCAGCTGGCGGCTACACGGGTAGCGGAGGCTGTGTAGCGTGGACTGGGCGGTTATTTTAGGTTAGAAGGCCTCGGGAAAGTACGGGCTGTGCTGCAATTTCAAAGGGTGCATGGCAAATACAGGACGTGCTTGGATCTAGGAACAGTGGAATTGTAGTTGTAAATTGTTGTAGTTGTGCTGGGAAAGTCCCTGAGTTTCAAGCGCTAATAGAAACCACAGAAGCTGAAATCGTTATAGATAGTGAAGTCGAAGTAGATACTCCGTGCGAATTGATATGGGTGGAGGTTATACTTAACAGCCGAACTAAGTTAATAATTGACCCCTTCTACCGACCCCCAGGCTCCGATGATACAGTTGCTGAACAATTCAGAGAAAATTTGAGTCTCGTAACAAATAAATACCCCACTCATACGGTTATAGTTGGTGGGGACTTCAACCTTCCCTCGATATGTTGTCAAAAATACTTGTTCAAAACCGGTGGTAGGCAGAAAACATCTTCCGAGATTGTCCTAAATGCTTTCTCCGAAAATTATTTCGAGCAGTTAGTCCACGAACCCATGCGAATTGTAAATGGTTGCGAAAACACACTTGACCTCTTAGCCACAAACAATCCAGAGCTAATAGAGAGCATCTTGACTGAAACAGGGATTAGTGATCACAAGGTCGTTATAGCCAGGCTCAATACCGTTTCTTCCAAATCCACCAGAAAGAAACGCAAAATAATTTTATTTAAAAAAGCGGATAAAGTGTCACTAGAAGCCTTCCTAAGAGACAATCTCCATTCCTTCCGAACTGACTATGCAAATGTAGACGAGATGTGGCTCAAATTCAAACATATAGTAGCAACAGCAATTGAGAGAGTCATACCTCATAAATTGGTAAGAGATGGAACTGATCCCCCATGGTATACGAAACAGGTCCGAAAGCTGTTGCAGAGGCAACGGAAAAAGTATGAGAAGTTCAGAAGAACGCGAAATCCCGAAGATTGGCTAAAAATTACAGACGCGCGAAATTTGGCACGGGCTTCAATGCGAGATGCCTTTAATAGGTTCCACAACGAAACATTGTCTCGAAATTTGGTAGAAAATGCAAAGAAATTCTGGTCGTATGTAAAGTACACTAGCGGCAAGACGCAGTCAATACCTTCGCTGCGCAGTGCCGATGGTACTGTTACCGACGATTGTGCCGCTAAAGAGGAGTTATTGAACGCAGTTTTCCGAAATTCCTTCACCAGGGAAGACGAATGGAATATTCCAGAATTTGAAACACGAACAGCTGCTAGCATGAGTTTCTTAAAAGTAGATACCTTAGGGGTTGCGAAGCAACTCAAATCGCTTGATACTGGCAAGTCGCCAGGTCCAGATTGTATACCGATTAGGTTCTTTTCAGATTACGCTGATACAATAGCTCCCTACTTAGCAATCATATACAATCGCTCGCTCACCGATAGATCTGTACCTACAGATTGGAAAATTGCGCAGGTCGCACCAGTGTTTAAGAATGGTAGTAGGAGTAATCCATCGAACTACAGACCTATATCATTGACGTCGGTTTGCAGTAGGGTTTTGGAGCATATACTGTATTCAAACATTATGAATCACCTCGAAGGGAACGATCTACTGATACGTAATCAGCATGGTTTCAGAAAACATCGTTCTTGTGCAACGCAGCTAGCTCTTTATTCGCACGAAGTAATGGCCGCTATCGACAGGGGATCTCAAGTTGATTCCGCATTTCTAGATTTCCGGAAAGCTTTTAACACCGTTCCTCACAAGCGACTTCTAGTCAAGCTGCGGGCCTATGGGGTATCGTCTCAGTTGCGCGACTGGATTCGTGATTTCCGGTCAGGAAGGTCGCAGTTCGTAGTAATAGACGGCAAATCATCGAGTAAAACTGAAGTGATATCAGGTGTTCCCCAGGGAAGCGTCCTGGACCTCTGCTGTTCCTGATCTATATAAATGACCTGGGTGACAACCTGAGCAGTTCTCTTAGGTTGTTCGCAGATGATGCTGTAATTTACCTTCTAGTAAGGTCATCCGAAGACCAGTATCAGTTGCAAAGCAATTTAGAAAAGATTGCTGTATGGTGTGGCAGGTGGCAGTTGACGCTAAATAACAAAAAGTGTGAGTTGATCCACACGAGTTCCAAAAGAAATCCGTTGGAATCCGATTACTCGATAAATAGCACAATTCTCAAGGCTGTCAATTTAACTAAGTACCTGGGTGTAAAAATTAGAAACAACTTCAGTTGGAAAGACCACATAGATAATATTGTGGGGAAGGTGAGCCAAAGGTTGCGTTTCATCGGCAGGACACTTAGAAGATCCAACAAGTCCACTAAAGAGACAGCTTACACTACACTCGTTCGTCCTCTGTTAGAATATTGCTGCGCGGTGTGGGATCCTTACCAGGTGGGATTGACAGAGGACATCGAAATGGTGCAAAAAAGGACAGCTCGTTTTGTATTATCACGTAACAGGGGAGAGAGTGTGGCAGATAGGATACGCGAGTTGGGATGGAAGTCATTAAAGCAAAGACGTTTTTCGTCGCGGCGAGATCTATTTACGAAATTTCAGTCGCCAACTTACTCTTCCGAATGCGAAAATATTTTGTTGAGCCCAACTACATAGGTAGGAATGATCATCAAAATAAAATAAGAGAAATCAGATGAACCCTCTGCCAAGCACTTAAATGTGAATTGCAGAGTAATCATGTAGATGTAGATGTAGATGTGGATGTAGATTCCACTCCCGGACAGCGCGCGGGAAAAACGAACACCTAAACCTTTCTGTTCGAGCTCTGATTAAGTAGTGTGTAAGCCTAGGGACCGATGACCTCAGCAGTTTAGTCCCATAGGAACTTACCACCACTCTCTCGCCTCACACACCGCATGCAAAAAAAAGTCTTATCAATATGGTTCCTTAAGAGAGGAGGGAATAAGCCTTAAATATTCTTTATATTTTTCTATAACCAGCAAGAATACAATAAAAATATCACAGCTCTGTAGTTTATTAACACAACAATGATACAAATAATTCTGTCACCAAGCTCCAAGTGGTAGGAGAACACTTTAAAAAAATAATATAAATAGATGGTGGTTGTATGGCTCTGAGCACTATGGGACTTAACATCTGTGGTCAAGAGTCCCCTAGAACTTAGAACTTCTTAAACCTAACTAACCTAAGGACATCACACACATCCATGCCCGAGGCAGGATTCGAACCTGCGACCGTAGCGGTCACGCGGTTCCAGACTGAAGCGCCTAGAACCGCACGGCCACACCGGCCGGCCAGATGGTGGTTGCACCAACGTCCAGGAAGTGCAAGTGGAATGTGGAATTCTGGCAGAAATCAAAAGTCTGTTGACATACTAAGCCTAATGAACGTTGACCGGCCAGAGTGGCCGAGCGGTTCTAGGCGCTATAGTCTGGAACCGCGCGACCGCTACGGTCGCATGTTCGAATTCTGCCTCGGGCATGGATGTGTGTGATGTCCTTAGGTTAGTTAGGTTTAAGTAGTTCTAAGTTCTAAGGGACTGATGACCTCAGAAGTTAAGTCCCATAGCGCTCAGAGCCATTTTTTTAACCTAATGAACGTTGAAATCTAAGTTCCAGTATGGCAGCCACATTCTAAGTCCAAAGCGCAGCCAAGTCAGCACCGTGCAGCAGGTACACCAATCCAAGAGAAGAAAGGTCCACTGTAGCGTAGCATTTCCGAGTTGTGGAGTAGAACATAGCATAAGGAGAACTGGCTGGTAGACGTCGGCGTCAAATAAAGCTCCACAGTTAATGAGGCCGGCGGCTGTGTTCACTGCATATTCTGGGCGGCCAGTCGCTGTGTTTTCTGGGTGGCCAATTGCTGCGGATTGAAGGGCGCGTGATGGCGGCCTGCGACACTAGCAACGGGACGCGCATGGGGAAGTGCAGCCAACAATGAGTTTCTCGGCCGCGCGTAATGGAGCGGAGATTTAATAGTGTTAGTTACCACATATTTAATACTAGCAAGGGTTCTTTGTTCGGAGATGATGGGGTATGGACACTCTTCGTAACGCAATAAGATCTGAACACCGCAACACTCGTACGAGACAAAAATTACAGGAGGAAGTTGCACATGATTTGCGTACCAGCATGCACATAGATCTCAAAGAAAATCAGAAGCCACATCCACCATATTTGCTAAAGGTCTAATAATTCCAATAAATTCTAATCTATCGAAATCTTCGCTGGATTGTGAGTATTCATTCTAATCAGTAAATTGAGAAAGGATAGAATTTTGTGGTCCTATTGTGGGTGGACGCCAACTTCAAAGTCAACTCATCAACAATAGACTTCTAAAATTCGGCACACGAAAATCTGTATTTATATCCAGGTGTTCGTTCCACTCAGCAAGAAAAGCATTTATTGCTTATTAGGATGATAATTTGATGCAGAGATCGTACTCACCGTTCGCAAAAAAGAAACCACGAATCTAAGGAAATCTTCCCTTCACACTACACGAAACAGCATTAATTCAGAGCGCTGATAACTGCGCAGTTGAGCATCCCATAACCCAAACATCATCATCAGCAGCAGCATTAATTCACTTTGTTGATAACTGGAAGTACAAACGACGATAACGCAAGTCGAAAAGCTAAATGTCTGATTGAAGCCGACCAGAATTGAAACGTACACTGACGAAGACCAATTGCAACACCAAAAAATAAACAATGTAATGAAATTTCTGGAATACATTCGTTTAGGTAACATATGCAAGTGGTTAACACTGCAAGATCACAGCTTATTGTAAGCATGAGATAAACCACTGCAAATCTGAAATACTGGTCGATTAATAACTGGCGTAATCACCACAATGTTGAATGAAAGCATGCAAATGTGCATGCATTATGTTGTACAGGTGTCGGATGACAGTCTGTGGAATGGTGTTCCCTTTCTGTTGCACTTGGTCGGTCAATATACAGGGGGCACTTGGTCGGTCAATATACAGAGTCCGCCGGAAAAATGTATACACACTTTAAGGAACGAAAAGTATTACTTACTATATGTGTTTATTTTAAATTTAATAATTGATCACATATCTTGTACAACCTTCAGCACATGGTTACTTTAAATGTGCAAAATGTTCACCGTTGGCAGCTATACACATAACAGAATGACCAGCGATCGCCGCAACTATGACAGTCAGTGTTCCAGTGGAGATCGCTGCACGTGTCGCTGTAATCTCCTGACGAATTTCTCCAGCGTGCGTGACTTACGTCGATAGACGTAATCTTTCACAGTTCCCCACGAGTATAAAAGTCCATATGTGTTAGATCTGGCGACCGTGGAGGGAAATCAATGGGCCCTCTTCGTCCAATCCATTGCCCCGGAAAATTGTCATTCAGGAAAGATCGTGTGGCTAGGTGGTAGTGTCATGGCGTCCTGTCCTGTTGGTTCATCAGCTCCATAAATCGCACGAATACCTGTCAAAACAGGCATTTCCAGGTTACTTCCATAGTGACAGTAGCATCAAAGAAAAAGGGTGCTACTAAGCCCCTAGATAATAGTCCACATCACACATGAACCCCTGGTAGATTGACCGCTTTATCCACATAAACATGCGGATTTTCCGGTGCCCAGTACACACTGTTATGCCGACTCACGGTTCCATTAAGTTTAAATCGTGGGTCGTCAATCCACACTACCCTCGTCCCAAATTTTTCTTCATCACTTACCATTTGCTGATACTACTCTCAAAATTGCATTCAGCGATCAGGATCGTCATCGTTAATCGCGTGCAGTAATCGTGGAATGTAAACTTTAAACTTTCCTTTGTCAAAATCACAAATCGTTCCATGCAACTCAAACTTGTCAATGATGCGTTTAATTGTTAGACGGGTTGGCGGTTATGTTTCAAACACCAGCCTCCAATGACGTTGCACTTCAAAGGCATTATCAAATTTGAAAAACCACTTCACATTACATTTTCGTTGCTCGAATGTCAATTGTGCTCCAGCCATTTTGTTTTCTCAATACTGACATGAAAGTACTAAAATCTAACATCTGTTGAGCCAAAGACCATACTACAACACACTCGTAATTCAAATCGAACGACAGTATCGATATCTCGATAGAGCTTAACAAAGAGTGTATACATTTTTCTGGCAGACTCTGTAGATATGGTTAATGCTGTTGGTAGATGACGCCGGAGTTATCGACCGATAATCTCCCATGTGTGCTGAATTGGAGACGGATTTGGTGATTGAGCAGGCCAACACAACATGTCGCCACTCTGCAGAGCATGTTGGGTTACAACAGCGGTATGTGGACGCACGTTATCCCGTTGGAAAACACATCCTGGAATGCTGTTCATGAATGGCAGCGCAACAGTTCGGATCACCAGACTGACGGACAAATTTGCTGTCAGGGAGCATGCGACAACCACGAGAGTTCTCCTGCTGTCATATGAAATCGCACTCCAGGCCAGAACTCCAGGTGTACATCCAATGTATCTCACCCGCTGTCAGGCTGGTTGAAGGCGCTCACTTGGCCTCCTTCTAGCCAACACACACCACCAGTGGCATCGAGGAAGAACCAGCTTTCATCATGAAACACAACATACCAGGAAAGAGGTCTCGCTCGACACCACTGAAAGTGAAAACAGATGTGGTTTTGGGTCAGTGGAATACACGCTATAGGCCATCTAGATCGGAGCTGTCCTTGAAGTAACCGGTATGTAATAGTTCGTTGTGTCACAGTTGTGCCAACTGCAGCTTAAATCGCAACTGCACATGCAGTAGGATGCTTCAGGGCCCACCCCACACACGATGGTCATCCCTCTCGGAAGTGACACGTGGCTGATCGGAGCACGGCCTTCTTGTGACCATACTTTCTCGTCATCACCATAGCCAGCAATTACGTACCGTGGCTACATTCATGCCAAGTCTTTCTACAGTATTCCAGAAGGAACATCCATCTTATCGCAGCCCTATTAAACGACCTGTTATAAACTCAGCGAGGTGTTGATAATGGCGTCTTCGTCTCCTTAAAAGCATTCTTGACTAACATCAACTTGTAACACGCCCGGGAGTACTGATGGGTGGGGGGAATTCTAGAACTGTCTTCTCCGTTTCTTGACCGTGCGCCCTGTCCACACCACTTACCTGATAATCCCGCTGTAGTCGTATTGTTCTGCTCCACACTGCTGTTGGCTTGCCTGAAATTATCTATCGAAATATGCAAGCGGGTTTAGTGGAGCCACTCAACGTTAAGACACAACACTGTTCGACGTCTGCTATGAACATCTATATTTTGAGACGGTTAAAGAAAATCGCAGGTTGCACTGTTTACACTCTAATTCAGAAGTGTTTATCCTAATTAATGGATGATTACCAGCCCACAATATCACTCAGACGAGCGTACGCGTAACCGACACGACGCGGGTGATTGTTGATGATGCGGAAGCTGAATGATCGCACAAAGTTCTTACGCTCGTCACGCATACACAGATTTCTTTTGGTACCAGTCCTCCTTGACACTAGTAATGATATAACACTGATTATAGAGTTAATTATTCAGTTCTCAGTTCTCCCATGTACGAGCGTGCGCGCAACGGTCGTGGCGCGGCTGATTGTTGATAATGCGGAAACGCGATGATCGAACGCACGTCCTCACGCTCGCTACAAGACACTAGCACTTGACTGCACTCTTTTATGGTAACTCATTTCTACTGATTCACATCAGTTCATTCTGGGAGACCGAGCACGGCGCAGATGATTGGTACAGTACGGTATGACACGCAACGAGAGGATGCACAAATACGTTATCAGCAGCACTGTTCATTTTTAAATTACATCTTGACGCACTTTCCTCTGAATCATTTACTTATTTTCTCACTTTACTATAATAGCATTTGTAGCAACATTTCAACTTCCACACTAACAATGCTTCTCACATGCAGAGCTACACACTACATAACATAACAGTTCCGTGTCCCGCGCTCGACTCTACAGACGCGACTGCCCACAAAGATACTCCGCAACCAAGACAGCGATATCACAGTGCGCTTACAAACTTCCTACGTCCCATCTCAAAAGTAATTAACACTCGCGATCGTTACAGCGTGTATTTAAATCAAACCTGATTTGCATCCCGACAGTTGCGTTACAAGCGCCATTCATATGGAGAAACACGCCTACCAACCTTCGTTTGTATCGCCCAAGTCCTTGATGCTGCTATTCTTTTTTTTTTCGTCAGTGTGTATTAAGCATGCTCCGGAAAGCACGACCCACTCACCACACCACGAACAGTGTTTTCTCCTCGAGGCCCTCTAGATTCCCTCGGTAACCGCCGTTGTCTTGCCGCATCTTTACAGAGTGGAGAGCGGGCGGGGGACCAATTGCAAAAACGGCCAGCGACTCGCTAGGCGTTTTCCCATTTGGGAGGACGCTAAAAAAAGCGGGAGGTCCTTGTTCGAAAGCTACACCAGTTCACCGGGCAAAATTTTGAACAGAGCTTGGTGGAAAATTTCCACTTCGTGCGTAGGCTTGGTTGACCAATTGCAAATGATAAAACAAAAAAGGCGGTACGTCCGATGCCCTCGGGCACAACAGGCCACAAGGCATGTTCAAACAAGCTTCAAAGGGAAGTTCCCAGGGCTCTGCAAAGAAGTAAAAAGAAAACTGCACTGATAGCCTGTAGCGCATGTGCACATCCAGCTACCTGCACATCCATGCATTGCAGAGCTTATTCATGGTTGGGATTACAAAAGGGATAAAACAGATTGCTCTTCTCTACATCTTATACCAATGGATGAACGTATATTCAACATCTCCTTCGAAACTACCTATTCGATTTCAGCCAAACTCGGAACACATATCACATGCTGTTACGAAAGAAGCACTATGGGGGAAAGCACCACGTACTTGTAAAAGGGGAGGGGGTGGGGATGGAAAAGGAGCGGAACTCACTGTGCTCCAATATACACAATTCATCCAGTATTTGGGAAAGAGAGCATTTAGCGACTTGCAACAAACTTTACACATAAATTCACATCATTACGACATTTTTATCGCTGATACCCATCATAAAATTATGAAAGTGAGAAAAGTTTGTCGCTTACTACATTTTCGCTGTTCGTGTAGTAAAACTGTTGCATTAAATCAACCATGAGTTTTAATTTATTGCTTCTTTGTTACTAACTATGTACGCTGCGTATTTTACAGAGAGTCTCGACGTATACATTGTATGTACCTGTAAAATTATAACATTATACGGCATATAGTTGAGAAAATATGACGCCATAAATATTGAGATGCAAGAAAAATTGCCGAGTCATGCATGACATTTTTGTAGTGGCGGTACGCCACTCGGAAGTAGCCGAAAGGCACGC
Source organism: Schistocerca americana (assembly GCF_021461395.2). Lineage (NCBI taxonomy): Eukaryota > Metazoa > Arthropoda > Insecta > Orthoptera > Acrididae > Schistocerca > Schistocerca americana. The sequence continues at coordinate 308,091,037 of NC_060121.1, read as the reverse complement.
GTTAAGCTCACGCAGATTGGCGTGAGGTCTGGAACAGTTAAAAGGAAATGAGAATTTAGAAAATGGACGCATTTGCTGTAATACTTAACTTTAATCCACATTTGTAGAACATCGCTCTTGATGATACATGGTTCACAATATTAATTATGAAAGCTATGGCGCCTTGCTAGGTCGTAGCCAATCACTTAGCTGAAGGCTATGCTAACTATCGTCTCGGCAAATTAGAGCGTATTTGTCAGTGTAGCATCGCTAGCAAAGTCGGCTGTACAACTGGGGCGAGTGCCAGTACGTCTCTCTAGACCTGCCGTGTGGTGGTGCTCGGTCTGCTATCACTGACAGTGGCGACACGCGGGTCCGGCGTATACTAATGGACCGCGGCCGATTTAAAGGCTACCACCTAGCAAGTGTGGTGTCTGGCGGTGACACCACAATTTTAACTATTATTTCTTTGCTACTAATTCTGTTCGCAACATACACTATGTGATCAAAAGTATCTGGACACCCCCAAAAACATTAATTTTTCATGTAAGGTGCGTTGTGCTGCCACCTACTGCCAGGTACTCCTTATCAGCAATTCAGTATTCATTAGACATCGTGAAAGAGCAGAATAGGCGTTCCGTGGAACTCACGGAATTAGAACGTGGTCAGGTGATTGTGTGTCACTTGTGTCGTACGTCTGTACGCGGAAGTTTTCCACACTCCTAAAAATCCCTAGGTCCACTGTTTCCGATGTGATAGTGAAGTGCAAACGTGAAAGGACACTACAGCACAAAAGCGTACAGGCCGATCTCGTCTGTTGAGTGACAGAGACCGCCGACAGTTGAAGAGGGTCGTAATCTGAAATAGGCAGACATCCAGACATTTCAAGGTCGAGCGGCTGCTCATAAGCCACACATCACGCCGGTAAATGCCAAACGACTCCTCGCTTGGTGTAAGGAGCATAAACGTTGGACGAGTGAAGTGGAAAATCGTTTTGTGGAGTGACTAATCACGGCACACAATGTGGCGATCCGATGGCAGGGTGTGGGTATGGCGAATGCCCGGTGAATGACATCTGTCAGGTCAGCGTGTGTAGTGCCAACAGTGAAATTTGAACGTGGTGGTGTTATAGTGTGGGTGTGTTTTTCATGGGGGGGGGGGGGGGGGCTTGCATCCCTTGTTGTTTTGCGCGGCGCTATCACAGCACAGGCCTACATTGATGTTTTAAGCACCTTCTTGTTGCCCACTGTTGAAGAGCAATTCGGGGATGACGATTGCATCTCTCAACACAATCGAGCACTTGCTCATAATGAACGGCCTGTGGTGGAATGATTACACGACAATAACAACCCTGTAATGGATTGGCCTGCACAGGAGTCCTGACCTGAATCCTGTAGAACACCTTTGGGATGTTCTGGTATGCCGACTTCCTGTCAGGCCTCACCGACCTACATCGATACCACTCCTCACTTCAGCGCTCCGTGAAATATGAGCTGCCATTCCCCATTTCCTAAGAAACCATCCAGCACCTGATTGAACGTATGCCTGAGAGAGTGGAAGCTGTCATCAAGGTTAAGGGTGGGCCAACACCATATTGAATTCCATCATTACCGATGGAGGGCGCCACGAACTTGTATGTCATTTTCAGCGAAGTGTCCAGATACTTTTGATCACGTAGTGTATGTTGCAGACAATATTCACATATACCGCCAAATGTGACTGCAAAATTGTATGATTGTAGGAAACACAGCTAACGAGATATGACGTCATAAACAAGGAAATGCGTGAAAAAAATGTATTAAAAAATGGAGATGCAGGAATTTCTTTTATGGAGTTCAAATTACACAGAATGTACTCATCAGCTGTTTGAGAATGAGGATACTTAGCGACTTCCAAAAAACCTGAAAAGTAATTTAAAATCTTTCCTATACTCTTTCTCGCTTATATGCTTAACGGCAGATATTTAACACATTATTTTTAAGGTAATCAGCTTTTGAAGCTGTTTTGTACAGGAGAGATCGATTTGTTAGAGAATTGTTGCCGGTTTCTTAGTGTTTGGAAAGAATCAGTGTGGGGTTAAGAAGCACCTATATCCCGTAGGGGTGGGAATGATAAAGGGCTGATATTGAAACATAGTTCAGGAACATCTGGAGCAATTTCAACAGCGGCGTTACCACAACCGAGGCTTTTCCCCTAAACTTCCACGAAGCACTTTTAGCACCACAGCGAACCACGCTTCTTTGAACGATTATAATAATAATGACAATCATAATGCTACATTTGTAGCGAGTTATTACAGGACATTAATGAGAAATAAATATTAATGTATAGATTTATTTATGCACTTACTAAAAAGGTATAACACTGAAGCCATTACAGTTATAGTTTGTCATCATTAGCAGCTCGACTGCATTTGTGATGCTGTCCATCATAGAAACATGAAAAACATTACACAGACGTAAATAATTCGCCTTTTATGAATGTCACTTTCTAATATCCACATTTGGTAATAATGATAGCTTAAAAGAGTTATCATTAAAATTAAAAAACCTGCCGGCCATGGATAATTTTAACGCAAAACATTCGATATTCATGAATGCATTGATAAATAAATGCTCACGATCCTTTATAGCAGCTTGAGAGTCTCTAATGATCTCGATGTCGACGGGACGTTAAACCCTGATTCTCCTTCCTTCCTTCCTTCCTTCCTTCTCAGCTCGATGATACTCCGCCATGAATGTACCACTGTGATTACCTTTGTTATTATTGTTCCTTTCTGAAGAAACAGGATTCGTTGAAGCGATACAAGTGTTCGGTGGAAGAACAAAAGAAGAAATAATGAGACTCAGACGTAATACGCGCAGACTTGTAATCTGCCGCGTTAGCAGTTTGCGCAGCCGCCGGTGGGCGGTGCTTGGAGTTCTCACATGATATTCACCACGCTTGTCAAATTCTGGAGCTCGATTTCTTAGAAATAAATTTGGAGCGCAACCTTCTATAGCAGGGTTTGTTCAAAGAAAACTGCAACACCACGAAGATGGCATGCAAATAATGTCAGATCAACATGAAATGTGATACCTGCTTCGATATGTTATTGATTAACATTTCACCGCAACTATATTAGAATTAAAGCCATCTACGTTCTGTTCATAGGAAAAGATTACACAATGGGTACGTCATTCGGAAATTGCATTTTAGCGTTGGTTGTTTGTGAGAACATCATATTAGGCTTCACGTATGACGGAGATAAAATATGTGCGGATATTCTGCGTATAATTCATAATATAACAAAAGATGGCAATTTAATAGTGATGGAGGATGGAATGCGGCAGTAGGGAGAGGAAACAGTTACGGGAGAATATGGGTTTGGCAATACGAATGAGAACGGAGAAATAATAATTGCGTTCTGCAAATGTTTTCAGTCACTAACAACGAATACATTGTTCAAAAACCGCAAAAGGGGAAGGTATACCTGGAACAGGCCTGAAGATACACGAAGATTCCAGATGGATTGCATCATGGTGGCACAGAGATTCCGAAATAGGGGATTAGGTTGTAAGGCGCATTCAGGAGTAGGTGCAGACTCGCATCACAATTTAGTAACGATTAAAAGTAGACTGAAATTTAAGAGACTCCTCCCGAAGAATTTATGTGCAAACAAGTAGGATACATAGTACTGAGGAATGGTGAGATGCGTTTTAAGTTCTCTGAGGTAATACACTCCTGGAAATTGAAATAAGAACACCGTGAATTCATTGTCCCAGGAAGGGGAAACTTTATTGACACATTCCTGGGGTCAGATACATCACATGATCACACTGACAGAACCACAGGCACATAGACACAGGCAACAGAGCATGCACAATGTCGGCACTAGTACAGTGTATATCCACCTTTCGCAGCAATGCAGGCTGCTATTCTCCCATGGAGACGATCGTAGAGATGCTGGATGTAGTCCTGTGGAACGGCTTGCCATGCCATTTCCACCTTGCGCCTCAGTTGGACCAGCGTTCGTGCTGGACGTGCAGACCGCGTGAGACGTCGCTTCATCCAGTCCCAAACATGCTCACTGGGGGACAGATCCGGAGATCTTGCTGGCCAGGGTAGTTGACTTACACCTTCTAGAGCACGTTGGGTGGCACGGGATACATGCGGACGTGCATTGTCCTGTTGGAACAGCAAGTTCCCTTGCCGGTCTAGGAATGGTAGAACGATGGGTTCGATGACGGTTTGGATGTACCGTGCACTATTCAGTGTCCCCTCGACGATCACCAGTGGTGTACGGCCAGTGTAGGAGATCGCTCCCCACACCATGATGCCGGGTGTTGGCCCTGTGTGCCTCGGTCGTATGCAGTCCTGATTGTGGCGCTCACCTGCACGGCGCCAAACACGCATACGACCATCATTGGCACCAAGGCAGAAGCGACTTTCATCGCTGAAGACGACACGTCTCCATTCGTCCCTCCATTCACGCCTGTCGCGACACCACTGGAGGCGGGCTGCACGATGTTGGGGCGTGAGCAGAAGACGGCCTAACGGTGTGCGGGACCGTAGCCCAGCTTCATGGAGACGGTTGCGAATGGTCCTCGCCGATACCCCAGGAGCAACAGTGTCCCTAACTTGCTGGGAAGTGGCGGTGCGGTCCCCTACGGCACTGCGTAGGATCCTACGGTCTTGGCGTGCATCCGTGCGTCGCTGCGGTCCGGTCCCAGGTCGACGGGCACGTGCACCTTCCGCCGACCACTGGCGACAACATCGATGTACTGTGGAGACCTCACGCCCCACGTGTTGAGCAATTCGGCGGTACGTCCACCCGGCCTCCCGCATGCCCACTATACGCCCTCGCTCAAAGTCCGTCAACTGCACATACGGTTCACGTCCACACTGTCGCGACATGCTACCAGTGTTAAAGACTGCGATGGAGCTCCGTATGCCACGGCAAACTGGCTGACACTGACGGCGGCGGTGCACAAATGCTGCGCAGCTAGCACCATTCGACGGCCAACACCGCGGTTCCTGGTGTGTCCGCTGTGCCGTGCGTGTGATCATTGCTTGTACAGCCCTCTCGCAGTGTCCGGAGCAAGTATGGTGGGTCTGACACACCGGTGTCAATGTGTTCTTTTTTCCATTTCCAGGAGTGTAGATACAACAACATTAATATAGCAGGAAGTTCAGTTTAAAATGAATGGGCATCTCTGAAAAGGAAAATTACAAAAATCAACACATAAACATTGGTGCAAGGAAGATAACTGCGAAGAAACCTTGGATAACAGAAATACTTCCAACATCGACGAAAAAAGGAAGTACAAAAAATTCTAGGAAGGACAGGAAGAAAGAAGTACAGCTCACTTAGGAATGAAATAATTAATAAATGCAGAAAACTCAAGGCGAAATGGCTACAGGAACAATGAAAAGAAATTGAAAAATAGATGATCACCGGAAGGACTGATTGAGCGTACAGATACCTTCGGTGAAGTTAAAAGAAATGGTGTCAACAACAAGGATGCAATGGCAAAACCACTGTTCAGCGCAGAAGAGAGAAGGGGTAGTTGAAAAGAGAACGTTGAAGACCTCTACGAGAGCGAAGCTTGTCTGATGAAGTGCTTGACGAAGAAAAGGGAGTCACTATGAAGGACATAGGGGAGCCAGTAAAATAGATTTTATGGAAACCAGGCGACTATTCGAGTTGTTTTGCAAGCGCACCATCAGACTTTCAGAAAAATATCTTCCACACAGTCCTGAAGATAGTAAGAGCATGTAAGTGAAGGAACTATCGCACTATCAGCTTACCTGCTCGTGCATTCAAGTTTGTGATGTAAATACGAGGGCAGTTCAATAAGTAATGCAACACATTTTTTTTCTGAAACAGGGGTTGTTTTATTCAGCATTGAAATACACCAATCTTTTAGCTACACAACACTATTTTTCAACGTAATCTCCATTCAATGCTACGGCCTTACGCCACCTTGAAATGAGGGCCTGCATGCCTGCGCAGTACCATTCCACTGGTCGGTGTCGGAGCCAACGTCGTACTGCATCAATAACTTCTTCATCATCCGCGTAGTGCCTCCCACGGATTGCGTCCTTCATTGGGCCAAACATATGGAAATCCGACGGTGCGAGATCGGGGCTGTAGGGTGCATGAGGAAGAACAGTCCACTGAAGTTTTGTGAGCTCCTCTCGGGTGCGAAGACTTGTGTGAGGTCTTACGTTGTCATGAAGAAGGAGAAGTTCGTTCTGATTTTTGTGCCTACGAACACGCTGAAGTCGTTTCTTCAATTTCTGAAGAGTAGCACAATACACTTCAGAGTTGATCGTTTGACCATGGGGAAGGACATCGAACAGAATAACCCCTTCAGCGTCCCAGAAGACTGTAACCATGACTTTACCGGCTGAGGGTATGGCTTTAAACTTTTTCTTGGTAGGGGAGTGGGTGTGGCGCCACTCCATTGATTGCCGTTTTGTTTCAGGTTCGAAGTGATGAACCCATGTTTCATCACCTGTAACAATCTTTGACAAGAAATTATCACCCTCAGCCACATGACGAGCAAGCAATTCCGCACAGATGGTTCTCCTTTGCTCTTTATGGTGTTCGGTTAGACAACGAGGGACCCAGCGGCAACAAACCTTTGTATATCCCAACTGGTGAACAATTGTGACAGCACTACCAACAGAGATGTCAAGTTGAGCACTGAGTTGTTTGATGGTGATCCGTCGATCATCTCGAACGAGTGTGTTCGCACGCTCCGCCATTGCAGGAGTCACAGCTGTGCACGGCCGGCCCGCACGCGGGAGATCAGACAGTCTTGCTTGACCTTGCGGCGATGATGACACACGCTTTGCCCAACGACTCACCGTGCTTTTGTCCTCTGCCAGATCACGGTAGACATTCTGCAAGCGCCTATGAATATCTGAGATGCCCTGGTTTTCCGCCAAAAGAAACTCGATCACTGCTCGTTGTTTGCAACGCACATCCGTTACAGACGCCATTTTAACAGCTCCGTACAGCGGTGCCACCTGTCGGAAGTCAATGAAACTATACGAGACGAAGCCGGAATGTTTGAAAATATTCCACAAGAAATTTCCGGTTTTTTCAACCAAAATTGGCCGAGAAAAAAAATGTGTTGCATTACTTATTGAGCTGCCCTCGTAATACACAGAGGAGTGGAATGATACATCTGATGGCTTTCGGAAAGGACAACAAGTGGTCGTTCTGAAGCAGAGTTTGATAATGGAAACAAGACTTAAGCGAAATAAGATTTGTCAAATGGTCCAAATGGCTCTGAGCACTATGGGACTTAACATCTGAGGTCATCAGTCCCCTAGAACTTAAAACTACTTAAACCTAACTAACCTAAGGACATCACACACATCCATGCCCGAGGCAGGATTCGAACCTGCGACCGTAGCGGTCGCGCGGTTCCAGACTGCAACGCCTAGAACCGCTCGGCCACCCCGGCCGGCGACCAAGGTAAGTATAAGTTGCAGAAACGAGATTAGCTTTAAACATAATATCAGAACTGGGGATCACGAAATAGATTAGAATAAACAAAACACACGACGAACGAAGAAAGGAGAACATAAAAAGCAGATTATCACAGGCAACGAGGCCATACGCGGCCGAGAGAAGCCTGCTAGTATCAAACATCGGCCTTAATACGAGGAAGAAATTCCGGAATATGTACGTTTGGAGCACAGCATTGTATGGTAGTGAACCATAGTCTGTTGGAAAACTGCAAAATAAAATAACCGAAGCGCTGAGACGTGCTACATAAGGATGTTTAAAATTAGGTGGACTGATGAGGTAGGAACTAGTCCACGCTCGAAGTTATTAAGCACTTCTGACTGACACATTCTGCCGTTGCCGCTTCTCTACTGACAACACAATACCCTCTACTTCCTTTTACACTAGTAAGTCCGCCTCTTGTTGCAACTAGTGGTCAGTTCCGTTTCACATAGCTTTTCCGTATACTTTTGATCAGATAGTGTATATCTATTTTACTCCAAAGTTCAAAATATCTCCCAAGCACTTCGACTCAGCCAGGGCGTTTGACTGTGATGCAGCACATCACCATAACTGCTTTCTATATCTTCCAAAAAAGGTTCGAACTGGTGATGTTTGAGAGTGTGACTGCGGATGAAATTTGTTGTACACGACACCACATTCATAAGTTTTCTCATATTGACACTCTTTGGTCAAATTCTCTTGGTGGAGAATGTTAGTGCCGAGAAACTGATATTTCAGCCAGCCATAGCCTTTGGGTCGTTTGTAGCCACAGAAGCGAGAGTCTTCCATTTCCATTTGTCAACATTTTCTTGCATACGCATGAGAATACCTACCATTTTTTGTATCCCGCCTGGATAGGCGGCGCGTGTATCTGCTCCTGTGAACTGCTTAGATGCTAATAAAATACATATGAAGCAGACAGGTAAAATAATAGACAGACAATTAAAAAACACGGCGACAGTCTGGTTTCTGTTCGCAAAAGACATAAAATTCACACCCAGCGACAGCATGGTTTCTGTTCGCAACACTTTGGAAAGACGAACAACACTGAACATTCACTTGAGCAGTGCACTAAAAAGTTGGCAAATATGACATACCACAGCCGAGAGCAGGTGGTGGGAAACTGGACAGATTATGGGAAAATGCAAGTGGGGCGGGGGGGGGGGGGGGGGGGGAAGGAGAGGAAAAACGAAGGAGGGAGGGGGGAAAGGAGTCGATGGAGGATGAGGACCCATAGGAGGGGTGGGGGGTGCTGGGCAGACGCGACAGGGAGTGGGGAAGGCAGAGGAGGGGAATACAAAAGGACTCGGGGCGAAGGTGAACGGTACTGCCTTTAGAATATACAAGTTTACTAAGAAATATGAGTACATAAATGGTTACTTAACTTTGGCTGAGATGAGCACGTAGGTGCGGAGCCGTATAGGTATCAAAGCTAACAGCTACTAGAAGTTACAAAGGCAAAAATCTGTAGTGGCTTGTCTACTATGAAATAGAACAATGTTGCTTGGTCGTCTACTCGTGGTCAAATGGACTGAACCTGGAGCGGCGCTAGTCGAGCTTCACAGCGTCGGCTAGAGGGCGCTGTGGTCGGCGTTCTTCGTCCGTTCTCGTAGTGCCAACCTACGAGAGCGAACCTACGTTGTGGCATCGTAGCTATCGATACCACACCATTGTTATAGTGTATTTCATCGGAACATTCTCGAGTAGATATGCTGTGACAATGAGGTTACTTTCTAGTTCACGAATGTAAATTGTCAAATGAGCAGTATCAGAAACGTCTGCACACTCATCCAGAGCCAGAGAAAATGCGAAAAATATTTTTGCAAGAAGCATTACTTTACATGAAACATTTCGTGCATTCTGTTTTAAATGATTCAATGTGAGATACTAATCACCAGAAAGTTTCTCAGGCGCTGTGTGCTCAGCTGTTGTCATTAAACACATATTCACAGCCTTTATTTCAGTGGAACTGTGCCATACTTTGGCAATCCGAAAAGCAATATGGTAACTTGCTCGAATTGCAGATGCATTTGTAGGGTGTGCCTTTTGGGAACAAACAATTTGTTTTCATACTGAAAATGTTGCGAATAATAATACAGACGTTTATTCCTGCGCTCCCATTGGTGAATGCCTACTTCAGTCATATTGCTTAACACTATCCATCTGTCCTAGTCTCCATCCCATCAGCGCCACCAGATAAGATGGGCTAATTCACCCCTGTGCGCTATCCCCAGAAAGGAGGTGGAGTGGAGAGGGATACTGTAACAGGCTCCTATACTGACATGAAGCTACCACAGCCCTCACCACCGGTGGCTCCACAATCTTCATACCACAATCTTCATACTGTCACTGGAACAGAGGAGCCACATCCCTGGAGTGCACATCACATCACCTTGTGGGCCCCTTGACCACCACCCACAGCTCGAAACATGGATTCATTCTCGTGTGCACGCTTACATGGAAATTCACTTTCCTGACTGTTGTCAGCTGATTACCTTGGCTTTGACTCTGTACTGGCTGGCTACCTTCGATTTGGGCAACTCCAAACTTGCATGTGTTTGTATTAACCGTGGGCATCTGCTGTGTCACTGTATTTCGTCCAATAAATTGTACTGATAATTGCAGACAGTAGCGATCAAAGATTTACAAACACACTAGTGCATTACGACAAGCAACCTACTTGTATTATGCAGAAACTGCAGAAACTTAAATATGATTCCATGGAGGAAAGACAATAGCTTTCCAAGCCAAACCTAACGCCTACACGCGGACTGTACCAAGAATCGGAAGTGTAACATCTGCATGCCACCTTATGATCTCTGTTGGAGAGTATTTCCATCAACAAACTCGTGTCCATGCTCCAGTCACATCGAAAGGATGATTGTCGATGAAAACCCGGTATTGACTCTAATTTCTCGCTATGGACATTTTGCGAGGCATATGTGGGAGGAAGCAATATACTGCCCAGAACATACTCCCACGAATTTTTTCAACAGTAAACCTCTCCATAATTCACAATGCCTCTCTTGCAGCAACTTCCATTGTAGTCTGTTTACCATTTCGCGCAGACTAGGTAACTGTGTGTCTGTCACTCTTCGTTGGGTCTTCTCTGTCTCTTTTATTAATCCACCATGATATGGTTTCCAGACTGACAAGAAATAAAACTGGTCGAATAAGGGTTTTGTAAGCCACTTCTTCTGTCGTGGATGAATTATATTTCCCTAAGATTCCTCCAAATGAGAGCCCTGTGGAATATGCTTTTGCTTTACACAGTCGCTCTACTAATGATCGCTCTGGATGGTTACTCCTAGGTTTTATATGGCTGTTATTGTTCCCAACAGTGTTATACTGTACATGATTTCTTCCCCTGTCTACGTGCAATACGTTATATTTATTTACATCTAGTTGCCCTAGCAATCGCCGATACTTTGGAATTTAATACTCTCTTCTGGCGCTTCTATCTTCTTATAGACAACGCTATCGTCTGCGAACACACTAAATCTGCATCCAAACACATACTCAATAATCCACTGTAGAGTGCGTGGTGGAGGGTACATCATATCAGTATTACCGATTTTCTCTCCTATTTCATTCTCAAAAAGTAATACATGGAAAAATTGTATGCCTCTGCATATGACCCTACTCTCATTCTTATCTTATTTTCATGATCGCTATGTCAGAAATATGATGGTATCGCAGTGTTCATTGAACGCAGTTTCTTAAAACTTGCCCAGCAGAGTACTACAAGAAATACAACATTTTTTTCTGAGCTTTTCTGTTACATTTCCTGAATGGTGTATACACACCTGACATTATATTAGCAGTCTCTTGGAGCTGCCAACTTTGTCTACTGCATAGTTTATACTGTTATATCTGTTTCATGAGTCAGCCGTACCAAATCAGTTATGTAACAGAATTTTATTTGCGATCAGAGATTGTAACATTTGCATACTTGATAAGCAGCCTACCTATGCTTTGTACACATGCCATTACTCTACACACCTTTCTAAGGAAGTAATTTACCGGTGTATATGTATTAAAGTGACACATGTATCATAGCCTGACAGCTGTATTGCATCCTTACATAGTAAAGCGATACACACTTAAACAGTTTCTAATGCTTTTGAGAGTCATAATCCCATAGAGGAAACATTGAGTGACCATCAAAATGCCCCTAGTCAGGGCACTCATAATAAATGCATGCTATGTAGATTACTGGGCCACAGATCCATGTTATGGACTATCTAACAAGTTTAAAATTCAATTACAGGCTTGGAAGTAAAGCATTCCTATGTCCATGTAATATTCTGCCAAATAACCCTACGATGCTCAAAAAAAGATTATACTGCCAGCGGAGTAATTTGTTGCAATTGTTTTGCTGTAACATAGTAATGAATGGAGTTATAGGTAGCAGCTTAGTAACATGGTCTTTAGTCAGAAAGGCGCATATCAATCAACTTTATGACATCGATGAGATGGTTATCAAACCGTGACTGCTGTTGAAGTTTATGCAGAATGTGCAGTTCCCCACATTAAGACACAATGTAACCATCCTTTTTAAGCAGACCTAAATGTGAATGGAAGTATATATAAACAGATCTTTCTTGCAGCCCTTACATAGTAAATGTCCTCAAATCAATTATTTTATACAAGTTCAGCACTGTGTGGCGACTTACAATTGCTATTTATAGTAAATATCGATTTCTTCTATTCCCCAAGCATATCGTTTAGTTCCATATGCGATTTCCCAAGTAATTTGTAAGCCTTGTTTTCACATCAGCAGTGGTCTGTGGTAAAACAACGTTCTCTAGCCAGGGCGCTTTGTAACATCGATAAGTCGGCTACCGAATCGTAAATGGTGTTTAAGTTCGTGTACTGGATTTACACGTTAAATAATTATAACTACATACAGACAGAACACGCATCTTCTAGGGAGCAAGTTGGCAACTACTTTCGCTATATTCTTGTGTAGAGAATTAAAGTTTCTACCACTTTAGCAAATGAATGGCTGTTTGCCACTTTACGCAACAACAGAAGCATTTAGGCGGACGACATACAGTTAATGCTGCTTGGTAGTATGAAAAATACGTAGCACCACCATGCAGATACAAACATAAACTTTATATTACAGTCTTTAGTCAGGAATACACCTACCACGGCTACAGTGTGGAACCACGCGACCGCTACGGTCGCAAGTTCGAATCCTGCCTCGGGCATGGATGTGTGTGATATCCTTAGGTTAGTTAGCTTTAAATAGTTCTAAGTTCTAGGGGAGTTATGACCTTAGAAGTTAAGTCCCATAGTGCTCAGAGACATTTGAACCTTTTGAACCTACCACGGCGTTATTTATTTGGATGTTTTATTTCAATAACGCGAACGTCTACAGACCGCTAAGACGTCCACGGTAGCTCTCATATTAACTGCACTGGGGTTGGGTGTATATAATTTTACATTTGGCTAACTTTACCGTAGTATATATGATCGTATTTTATTACCAGAACACCGAGCGACGTAAAGCAGTGGTTAGCCCACTGGACTCGTATTCGGGAGAACGACGGTTCAAGCCCGAGTCCAGCCATCCACGGTAGCGTTCTCGCTTCCCGCGCCCGGGTTCCCGGGTTCGATTCCCGGCGGGGTCAGGGATTTTCTCAGCCTCGTGATGACTGGGTGTTGTGTGATGTCCTTAGGTTAGTTATGTTTAAGTAGTTCTAAGTTCTAGGGGACTGATGATCATAGATGTTAAGCCCCATAGTGCTCAGAGCCAGTACCAGCCATCCAGATTTAGATTTCCCGTGATTTCCCTAAATCACTCCAGGTGAATGCTGGGATGGATCATTTGAAAGAGCACGACCGCTTTCCTTTTATATCCGTGCACCGTCTCTAATGGCCTCGATGTTGACGGTACGTTCAACCCAATCTTCCACCCTTTATTACCAGAACACTCAGAAGCCGTAGCAAATCTACTAAAAGGACTGCGTATACTATGCTTCCCACTATATGCATATTAAGACTCCCTATCCCAGTAGTACCAATATGTGAGGCAAGCGTATTTTTCTGATGCTATAGAACAATTGCATTACAGAAATAGTAAGTACTATGCAGGTGTTTCGTATTCGAAATATTTAATGGGAATTGGCTCAAGTCTGTCCGACAAACAGTTTTTTTTCTAAAAATCTGTGGAGCAACATCGTAGGAACCAACCCTAATTTGATAATACATATACGACGTTATTGCCGAGAACATTGTCCTGGATCAAGAAAAATTTCTCTCTGTGGCTTTAACGCCTCTAGATAATCATTGTTGGAATCAGAATTAACAAACTCCGCATACTTTACTGGAAGTTAACTGAAACTATAGGTAGCTAGAACATAGATCTTTTCTTATTCTTGATCGTCTGAAAAGTTTACTTGCATGCCAGTCAATTTGCATGCATTCTTTTTGGCACAGAAGACAAATTGCGTAACGCTGTTAAATACACCACAGCACACGTTTTGTAAGCTATCTGATAATTTACACCACATGGAAGTGATTGGCGTAGAGTACAGCAGAGCATTTTTTTTTTTTGAAATACCGTTTTAGCATTTAGAAAGCCCTACACAGGTGGCTCCATAAACTTTCCCGGTGTAATAATTGACTGTATACATATCGGCTCTCCAGTCAGAACATCTCGTCATCTGGACACAATATTCCGGCCGTCCACATGGCCGTCATCTTGAGGTGAGTAGGCCGTCGCAATGTCTCGCCGGAACTGAAATCAAACATGCCGCGGAAGCTCCTTCATACACCGGCAGTGGGTCTACCGCGCGTGCGCGAAAATAACTGCCGTCTAGCAACCGGCACAACAGCGCACGAGTGGTGAAAGCTCGCGAAAACGATAAATCGATGTCAAACACTACTGACAGTTCCTGAAAACCGAGACAAGAACCGTTGTTTCTTAATGTCAAATAGAACAGGGTTCCAACTCGTCCTCTTGAAGATTCTTTGCAATTAACTGGCGAAAAATTGGACGAAGAAACAACTCAGCTTTGTCGCCATGTGTTGACGTCGACGTATTTTTTATTTACTGACAAATACTTTGAACAAACTGCCGGAGCGGCTATAGGAAGTCCTTTATCCCCCATAGCCGCCAATTTGTTTATGGAAGATTTTGAGGACATGGCGCTCAAGTCGGCGTTCTTAAAACCAACTTGCTTTAGGAAATACATCGACGATACGTTTATGGTATGGCCACATGGGAGGGATGCTCTAGATCGTTTGCTAGATCATTTTAATTGCCTGCAACCCAATATTAAGTTCACAATGGAAGCTGAAAAGGATGGAAAACTTCCGCTTTTCGATGCCTTGGTCTATAGGAGGGATGATAGGACATTAAGACATAGCGTTCATCGTACGTCCACGCATACGGACCGATATCTTCATGCATCAAATTGTCAACCATCGTACCAACGCAATGGGGTTCTATGTAGATTGGTAAAAAGGGCTTACACCATCTCCGATGCAGAGAGTTTGACACAAGAACTGGACCGTCTAAAAGCTGTTTTCAAACAGAATGGTTATACTGACGATCAGATACTTCGTGCTCTACAGATTGGACCTTCGCGGGAACCAACGGGAGCTACAAGCAAATCGGTGGCATTCCTAACTTTTGTGGTGAGCATATCTTCTAAAACAGGTAGAATTTTAAAGAAATTTAATATTAAAAGAGTATTCCGTCCGCCAGCTAAGACCAGAGCCCTGTTGGGCTCAGTGAAGGATGATTTAGGTCTGAGAAAGCCCAGAGTATACAAGATTCCCTGCCACGCATTTATTTCAGCCAGAAAAATCTGCAGTGGTGGAACATTTTCTTACGGAAGGACACAAAATGTTGTACGATGAGACACAAGTGGTTGCTCCTGCCTCGCGGTATTGGGACTGTGCAGTGAAAGAAGCCATTGAAATCCGGCTATCTGACAATATTATAAACAGAGATAAGGGGTATCCTTCAAGTAGGAATCCTGTTCTGTTTGACATTAAGAAATAACGGTCCTTGTCTCGGTCTTCAAAAACTGTCAGTAGTGTTTGATATCGATTTATCGTTTACGCGAGCTTTCACCACCAATGCACTGTCGTGCCCGTCGCTAGAGGGCAGTTATATTCGCGGACGCATGGTGGACCCACGGTCAGTGTATAAAGGAGCACCACGGCGAGATGGATTTCTCGACTTCTATGTCACCGTCTATGGCTGTCCTATCGCCTTCACCCCCACCCCTAAGTACCTTGGCGTCACCCTTGACGTCGCCTCTCCTGGATCCCCCATCTCCATACACTCCAAGCCAAGGCACGCTCCCGACTCCGTCTCCTCAAGCTCCTTTCCAGCCGTACGTGGGGTCTGGACCCCTCCACAATCCTCCACACCTATAAATCCCTCATCCGCCTTATCCTCTGCTAGGCCCCTCCTACCTTTTACAAATCCCTTCAAATCCTCGAACACCATACTCTTCGCCTCACCTATCGCATCCGTCTCCCCTTCCCCCCCCCCCCTCACCCCTCCTGTACAACCTTATCCCATTCCCCCACCTCCTCCATTTCCTCAAACGGATACAGATCCTCTACACCTCCCGTAAACTAGATCCCCCTCACCTGCTTGTCTCTCACATCTTCTCCCACACCCATCCACTGCTGCGCCTGTCTTTCCACGTCCCACCTGCTCTCCATCTCTCCACCCTCCTTACCCTCTCCCAAGGTGGCTTCCGCCAGCTCCCCCTCCCTGATGATGCCCTCCTCCCCTCCATCTACCCCTCCTATCAACTTTGATCCTCCCCTCCCACTTCCTGTGTTTTTTGCTTAGGGCACCCTCTCTCCCTTCTCTCTCTCTTCCCACCCCCTTCCCTTCCTCCCCCCCTCCTCCCACGGGCTACCCCTACCCCCCATACCTTCATTCCTCCCCCCATCTCCTCTGCCATTGGCATCTCTGCTCTCCCCTCTCCCTCCCCCACCCCTTCTTTCCCTCTTGGCTGGTCCCTGGACTCCCACACATTCAGTGGACATTCACGCACTGGAGATCATCGCCATCAGTTTTTCGTGTGTGTGCCATCGTGTTTGTGATTCAGTGTTTTTCGCCGCCCATGCTCCTTCGTTCACGTGTGTCGTCTAAATCATCAGTGTTTGTGCACAGTGGCGACAGTTTTCTTGTTTTTCGTCGAGTGTGAACGGCTTCATGTTTTTTAATTACTGTAGCTACTGTTTTTTACCCACCATTATGTTATTTTTATGTCTTCATTGGTTTTTCCACTTATTGTACTGCTTGTGGATGAAGAGCAAAGTAAAATTAACCGCTGCCAGCCCACCTTGTATGAGGTGCAAAATGACAATAAAGAAAAAAAAAAAGAGATGGATTTCAGTTCCGGCGAGATAGTGCGACGGCCTACTCACTTGAAGATGGCGGCCAGGTGGACCACCGAAATGTTGTGACCACATGACGAGATGGTGCCACTGGAGACCCGATATGAATACAAGCCCTCCAAATGGTCAGACTTGATCAATCCGTTCCATAGTTATAAATCATAGCTTGTAGTCTGATAGTGTAATGTGCTTTTGCAAAGAAGATGTAAAATTTTCTGCTAGTCACACTTCAGGGCACTTTTACAACTTTGATAAAATGCTTACTGATCATTCTGTACAATACCAGCCGTATCGTTTGACAAACGAATTTCTTATATATCTTAACTCTACAACTGGGGTTCACTCTCGTTAAACAGTCTTATCGTTGTTTACTATAACATTACCGTTTCCCTGGTAGACTTTTTCTTGCACCCAGAAGTCGTGGTTCTATTTTAGCTAGTCTTAATTTTGTTAAAAATTCTAGCAAAATCTTGAATTATATCCACGTCCATAAGATGACATTCACTCATATAAAACTTTTTCAACAGTCGAGGCAGCTGGTCCACTAACACCCGTCTTAATGTTGGCCAGTACCACCATAAATGGTGAGGCGTGGCGGCTTCACTACATCATTTCTTCCCCCTTCATTCTCTGGCTCCCCACTAGGTGGCATGAATTACCCTCAGCTTTCTGCTTGTTATCGCTGGCACGGAGTCATGAAAACACGCAGGAGCGCGTAGAGTGTGGAAGTGCCAGGGTACGTGGCGAGTTGGCAACAAGGACAGTGCTCGAACAGTCGGCTGTGTGGGCCGTTGGCTTTGTTTGTGGGCAGACTGGTTAGGTGCTTGTGTACCGTTAGCGACTGCATCGAAGTTTTAACCATATCCTTCTGTGTCCTTCAGCTGGATTGTCTTCCCTTATGTACATGTTGTGAGCTTTTGGATGCTGGCCTTTTGCATTGAGCTAAAATTACCGAATAACGACTTCTTGGTGTAAGAATGGTTTTTATCTCTCTCGCTGTGATATGCCCACGTCTGTTGTTGTTGTTGCGGTCTTCAGTCCTGAGACTGGTTTGATGCAGCGCTCCATGCTACTCTATCCTGCGCAAGCTTCTTCATCTCCCAGTACTTACTGCAACCTACATCCTCCTGAATCTGCTTGGTGTACTCATCTTTTGGTCTCTCTCTACGATTTTTACCCTCCACGCTGCCCTCCAATACTAAATTGGTGATCCCTTGATGCCTCAGAACATGTCCTACCAACCGATCCCTTCTTCTAGTCAAGATGTGCCACAAACTTCTCTTCTCCCCGATCCTATTCAACACCTCCTCATTAGTTATGTGATCTACCCATCTAATCTTCAGCATTCTTCTGTAGCACCACATTTCGAAAGCTTCTATTCTCTTCTTGTCTAAACTATTTATCGTCCACGTTTCACTTCCATACATGGCTAAACTCCATACAAATACTTTCAGAAACGACTTCCTGACACTTAAATCTATACTCGATGTTAACAAATTTCTCTTTTTCAGAAACGCTTTCCTTGCCATTGCCAGTCTACATTTTATATCCTCTCTACTTCGACCATCATCAGTTAGTTTGCTCCCGAAATAGCAAAACTCCTTTACTACTTTAAGTGTCTCATTTCCTAATCTAATACCCTCAGCATCACCCGACGTAATTCGACTACATTCCATTATCCTCGTTTTGCTTTATTTGATGTTCATCTTATATCCTCCTTTCAAGACACTGTCCATTCCGTTCAACTGCTCTTCCAAGTCCTTTGCTGTCTCTGACAGAATTGCAATGTCGTCGGCGAACCTCAAAGTTTTTATTTCTTCTCCATGGATTTTAATACCTACTCCGAATTTTTCTTTTGCTTCCTTCACTGCTTGCTCAATATACAGATTGAATAACATCGGGGAGAGGCTACAACCCTGTCTCACTCCCTTCCCAACCACTGCTTCCCTTTCATGCCCCTCAACTCTTATAACTGCCATCTGGTTTCTATACAAATTGTAAATAGCCTTTCGCTCCCTGTATTTTACCCCTGTCACCTTCAGAATTTGAAAGAGAATATTCCAGTCGACGTCGCTTTATGAATCTCAAATAATTCTTCACCCCTTGTAATTATTGCTAAACATAACTGGTCTGCTTGATTTTGATCCATTTTATGGTTAGTGCTTGTCCTGCACGTGTAATGGTGGCTGCTTACCATTATAGATGCTACTTGAAGCTTTGCCTTACTGTTTGTTGTTTAAGCCATCATTTTACCGTTTCATGTTATTAAGCAGTGTTTACTCTGTGGGATTTTGAGTAACGTTGCTGTTTCATTAGAACATGTGAAGGTTTTATGCTATTAAGTTATTAAGACGTAGGTGAAATACGTTTTCTTAACTTGTATCTCTTAGCTCATGTTCCACCTGAATGGTGTTTGTTAGTAGCTCTTAGTTCTACGAGTTGCGGGTCTGCTGTTTGGGTCGGTGCTTGGCTGCGGTGAGGTGTTGCTGTTATACACGAGCACGGTATTTTTCAGGGGTGTTTATGGCTGCCCAGCATTACCTTATTGGAGATGTTCGCGCCAGCAGTGTATTTCGTAACTTAAGTTTGTTTAGCCTATGCTCTTATTTACAAGCTCTTACGCTATTATCTTCCGCGAAATATTTTACGTCTCTCATGAAATGTGTAATATTATCTGATTTATGATTAACCTTCAGATTTTCTATATCATTGTTTGAGCCTGTACCTATTGTGCAGTATTCGAAAACTTTGAGCTTACTTTCTCTGGTGGTCAATGTTTAGACGTTTTTCTAACTATTTTGCCATTACTTCTGTATTGTACTAATTCCATGCAAGTAAAAGAAAATCCTGCTGTACCGTAACTGTTGGCGCTTAGCATTCATGGTTGTCTGTTCTGAAGACTGAGTGTTTGGACTTTGTGACTTAGTAATCACTGCTGCAGCTGTCCATTTCAAAGGCTAGTCTGATTAATTTTGAAATTATTTTAAATTTTTGTTTTAAAGCCTTTTAAAGTGCTGAAAGTGTCAACTTTTTTAAGTTTTGCGAGAGTAATTATTTTAATTATTCCAAAGCCAAATTGATTTAATTACGAAATGTCTTACCTTAGTATCACAAAATTTTGTATTTATTACTGATTTCTTCCTTGTGGCTTGGAGCCTTTGATCAGTGGCTTAAACTCATTATTTATGAAAAAAAATTTGAAAAACTAAAATGAATGTAAGTCCTTTTGGTCATTCTATGACATGGTTAGTATTGTATTCCGTTTGGTAGTGCTATGTGTTCTGTAAATAAACGCGAACTGTCAAAGAAAAACTGCTGCTATTATCATGGTACAACCTTCACATTTTTTTTTTTTTTTTTTTTTTTTTACTTTCCCATATTATGTAAGGGGATTACAAATGGAATGGCCACAGCATTTTTATATTTCCTCAAACTCATTTCCACTCATTCTTTGTTAATTTTTTCCAAAAATTCTCCTGTTAACACAGTGCTGCACTTATGTAGGAGAAGTGGTAGCTTTTCCTTGACATCATGTCTTTCAAATGCACGGTCTTTTCTCTTCTAAAGTACAATATGTGGTTTCGTCCCTCTCTTATATTTAGTGCTCACATCAATGGCCCACAGTTTCTGCCAAAAAAAGTCTGTTTAATTCTCTTGTGTAATGATTTTCTAGGTGTATCTATAAAATCGGTGTAATATTACTAAAGTGAGAACTGTAAAGGATACTGACACTTAAGTGAAGGTAAAGAATTACAATCGTCACGTAACGATGTGAGATAATTCCTATTTTATACATCCCACTGTTTCCTCAAGTGGAGTGTACAAGCTCCCTCGGAAGTACTATTCTCACACCGCAAAACAGTTGTTGACAGGTGATTCAGAATTCTGTAATACAAAATCTTTTGCGTCATCACTCTTGCAAACTCATAGTTTGATGCAGCTCGCCACGAATTTCTCTCCTGTGCCAGCTTCTTCATCTCAGAGAAGTACTTACAACCTATATCTTCAGTTATTTGCTGGATGTATTCCATCTCTGTCTTCCTCTAAATTTTTTACTCTTCACAGCTCCCTCTAGTACTATGAAAGTTATTCCCTGATGTCTTAACGCATGTCCTACCATCCTGTCCCTCCATCTTGTCAGTATTCTCCATATATTCCATTCCTCACAGATTGTGCTGAGAACCTCCTCATTTCTTATCAGTTCACCTAATTTTTAATATTCTTTTGTAGCACCACATCTCAAATGCTTCGATTCTCTTCTGTTTCGGTTTTCCCACAGTGCACATTTCACAACCATCACAACCATACACTGTTGTGCTCTAAACCTACATTCGCAGAAATTTCTGCCACAAATTAAGGCCTATGCATGTTACTAGTAGATTTCTCTTGGCCACAAAGGCCCTTTTTGCCTGTGCTAGTGCAAATGTGTGTGAAATCGTATGGGCCTTAACTGCTAAGGTCATCAATCCCTAAGCTTACACACTACTTAACCAAAATTATCCGAAGGACAAACACACACACCCATGCCCGAGGGAGGACTCGAACCTCCGCCGGAACCAGCCGCACAGTCCATGACTGCAGCGCCTGAGACCGCTCGGCTAATCCCGCGCAGCGCCTGTGCTAGTCTGCTTTTTATATCCTCCTTGTTCCAACCTTCGTGGGTTGTTTAGCTGCCCAGATAGCAGAATACCTTAACTTCTTCTACTTCTTGATCACCAATTCTGATGTTAAGTTTCCCGCTGTCCTTATTTCTGATGCTACTTATTACTTTCGTCTTTCTTATATTTACTCTCAATCTGTATTCTGTACACAGACTGTTCATTCCCCTCAACAGATCTTGTATTTCTTCTTCACTTTCACTGAGGATAGTAATTTCATAAACGAATCTTACCATTGATACCCTGTCACCTTCAATTTTCTTCTATTTCTGTAATTGCTTCTTCGATGTATAGATTCAACAGTAGGGGCAAAAGACCACATCCCAGTTTTTAATCCGAGCACTTCGTTCTTGGTCTTCCACTCTTATTCTTGGCTTTTATACATATTGTATGTCACCTGTCTTTCCCTATAGTTTACCCCTATTTTTCTCAGAATTTCGACTACCTTGCACCTTCTGACACTGTCGAACGCTTTTCCCGGTTCGACAAATGCTATGAAAGTGTTTATTTTTCTTCAGTCTTGCTTCTATTATCAAGTGCAACGTCAGAACTGCGTCTTTGGTGCCTGTATGTTTCCTAAAGCCAAACTGATTTTCATCCAAAAAATCCTCAATTTTCTCTTCCGTTTTTTTTTTTTTTTTTGTATTTTTCTCGTCGAAAGGTAGGATGTATGAGCTGACTGTGTGATAATTTTACCACTTGTCGGCTCTTGCAATCTTCGGAACTGTGTGGATGACGGTACATCGACAGTATCGTACGTTCTACGCACCAACGTCAATAGTCATTTTGTTGCTATTTCCCCCAGAGATTTTAGAAATTTCGATGGAATGTTTCCTATGCCTTCTGCCTTATTTGATCTTAAATCTTCCAAAGCTCTTTTAAGTTCTGATTCTAATATTGGATCCACTATCTCTTCCATATCGACTTCTGTTTCTTTTTCTGTCACGTTATCAGACAAGTCCTTCTCACTGTAGAGGCCTTCAATGTACTTCTGCCACCTATTCGCTCCCTCCTCCTTATTTAACAGTGAAATTCCAATTGCACTATTAATGTTATCGCCGTTGCTTTTAATTTCAACGAAGGTTGTCTTGACTTTCCTCTGCGCTGAGAGTCCTTTCGACAATAATTTTTTTCTGATTACTTCATATTTTTCATGTAGCCATTTCGTCATGGCTTTCCTGCACTTCCTGTTTCTTTCCTTCCTAACTGACGTGTATTTCTATATTCCCAAATTTCCCTGAACATTCTTGTATTTGCTTTTTTTTGTGTCTATCAGTTGGAGTATATCTTCTATTATCAGTAGTTTCTTCGCAGTTAGTTTCGTAGTACCTATGTTTCTGTTTCCAACTTCCACGATACAGACAATGCAAGGAATAAAATGGCGTTTTTTAATCCTATGCAAGACCGTCTATGTCAACAATGGTAATATGATATGTCAGTCGTACTTTTTGACACTAAAATCATGATTCTTTAATGTTGGTCAGTTTTTTGAAGTGTGTGTACACATCATGATGTAATTGCAATCATCATACTAAGGGCTGACCTACCTAGGTATTATTTGTCTTGATAAAGAATGTTGATGTATGGTACATCACTTTAACAAATAAAAAAGGTATACCCTTTGGCCGTATATAATTGTCTAGCAATTTTTCGGTAGCTCTACCATAGAATTTGCAACTGTGTATCTCTAATGCAATGTAAACTATACAGAATACCCAAAATGTCTACTTATCTTCCATGTCTCTAAAATCCAAAGTCACATGTTAACTAATATGCAAGTACACCAACGTGTTACCTCCTTGCAATTTTGTTTAAAGTAAATGCAGGTATCTTGCATCCCCCTTTCATATTCTTATTTGTTCCATATACTCTGTTTACAGTAAACTGCAAGCCTTGTTAGCACATCAGCAATAACCTGTTTTGGTTCGAGTATTAGTTAATAGTTGACCTTCGTGGCAACGTTTTCCACATTAACTGAATTTAAAGCAGTAATTTCTTTGATGGGGACCAACCTTAGACTGGTCGATAAACTGCTTCTTTTTCTCGAAAAACCTATGACACAGCGTTATTAGCGGAAACAGTAGTAGTATGTAATGCATATTTTTTCTTAAGAACTGTGAAATAACAATACACACAAAGCCCAGTCCATCACAAGTTGACACAATATAACAAACCTTTTTTAAGTAGATCAAAATGGAAACTGAATGAGCTAAATCCTTTGATTTTTATACAAGCACAATGTTGTGTAACCACTTTCCATTACTATTTACAGTAAACGGAGGTATGTTGCATTCTGTTGTAGTTTTCAGATGTTTTCATACTCTACGTGTAAAGATAGGAGGACTTTATACTACAATGTTTTCATATTGGTTTCCTACCAGGTCTGGGTTGGTTTCTTAACCACTCAAACGTGATACAGATTTCCCAACCAGCCAGAGCATCTACAAAGCTCTTGCAGGAGCACTTCCTCTTCTTCTGCCAAATGCCTACCAAGAAAAACTTACGTAAACACACAATGCTGACTGCCAAAACCAGACCTTACAGTTAAACACATGGACTGTGGTAGTGATGGAATGAGTTACAATTTTGCTTTATGTAGTCATTACACTATAGACCACCCCATATGGTTACTCATAGGTGCCGGTCGAAGTGGCCGATTGGTTCTAGGCGTTTCAGTCTAGAACCGCGCGACCGCTACGGTCGCAGGTTCGAATCCTGCTTCGGGCATGCATGTTTGTGATGTCCTTAGGTTATTAGGTTTAAGTAGTTCTAAGTTCTACGGGACTGATGACCTCAGAAGTTGTCCCATAGTGCTCAGAGCCATTTGAACCATTTTTTACTCATATGTATTATATCGCTGTTATCGTTTCCACCAGTATTATACAGTATTATTCTTCTAAGTAACTGAAATACGTTGTATTTATTTACATCCAGTTTCTTTACCAGTCGTCGATCTTCTGGTATTCGCTATTATCTTCTGAGCTACCTTCTTATAGACAATGGTATCATCAGCAAACAGCCTACACATACGTCTAAACACATACGCCGCAAGCCAGTACAGCGCATGATGGAGGGTACATCGAACAGTATTACAATTTTCTCTCCTATTCCACTTACATGTACTGATAGAGAAAAATATGACTGTCTTTATGCCAAATTACACACCCCTTGTAACTCTCATTGACCTTATGATCGCTGTGTCAGATATACGATGGTATTGCAGTGTCATCGAATGCAGATTCTTAAAATTTACTCAATACCATTTCACGAGAATTACACTGTCTTTTTTTCCAAGCTCTCTATTACATTCTTCAAATGAAACTTCTTTGGAACTCCTTCAATTTCTCTCATTACACTGCAGAAGCCTGAAATTGTTCTCAAAGGTGTCAACAACGGTGCTCTACACTGAGATGGGATAGAGATATGCACATATACATATGGCGGTAGTATTGTGTACACAAAGTATAAAAGGGCCGTTCATTGGCGATGCCGTCATTTGTATTTAAGAGATCCATTTGAAAAGCTTTCCGACGTGATTTTGGCCGCATGACGACAGTTAACAGGCTTTGAAAGCGGGAACTGTAGTTAGAGATTACTTATCGGGAAGCTGACGACCGATGCGAATGCCTTTGCTGATAGAACATCGCCTCAGGCCTCTCCTGGGATAGTGACGGTACCGGTTGGACCCTAGACGTTTGGAAAACCGTATCGTGGTCAGATGAGTCCCGATTTCCGTTCGTAAGAGTTGACGGTAGGATTCGAGTGTGGCGCAGCCGCAAGAATCCATTGACCCAAGTTGTCAAACAAGGCACTGTGCAAGCTGGTGGTGACTCCATAATGGTGAGGGCTGTGTTTATATGGAATGGACTAGATCCTATGGTCCAACTGAACCGACCATTGGTTGGAAATGGTTACGTTCGGCTACTTGGACAACATTCGCTGTCATTCATGAACTTCATGTTCGCAAACAACGATGGACTTTTTTGGGGGTGGCAAAGCAATTCTGGACAATTTGAGCGAATGATCTGGCCACCCAGATCAACCAGCATGAATCCCATCGAACATTTGTGGAATGTAATCGAGAGGTCAGTTCGTGCACTATCAAAACTTCCGCAATTATGGACGGCTGTAGGGCAGCATGGCTCAATATTTCTGCATGGGACTTCCAACGACTTGTTGAGTCCATGATACAGTCTGTAATGGTGCTCGCAGAGACGCTTTGAAGAACAAGATGACGACACATGCGTAAAAAGATCAGAGCTCGGTTCATGTGAGGTGTAACGTGGGTTAATGAAGTCACATTGGCACTTAATTTCCCCATAATTCTGGCCAATGCCGCCTTTCACGATGGGAAGGGCATCACATCTCCCCTTCTCTTGACACCTCAGTGATGGAGGTCATAACGTCCAGCGTAGAAACCACATGAGTGACTGCGGAAAACATTTCATACACACTGCTGCTCAGAATAGATAACAAACGGCCCCAGGATGTGGCGTAAAGGGCATCAATGAAAGCACGCCTTCTCTTGATGCATTCATTTGTACACATTTCACAGTCGAAAACGAAAGAGGAAAGGCTGTTTATGCTTTTTCAGCCCTCCTGTTCCCATCCCCTTGTGTTATGTGAACTGAGTTAGGAGGAACCTATGACGTGCACATGCAACAGCAGGACCTTATGCTGTTGTGCAAGTGTACTAACCTCAGCTAGGTCTCAGTCATTTGCAATAACTGTCATTGAATATATGTATCTAGTGTCACATTCGCTCTCCTTCCCCTGGAAAATACTTTAGATTTTTTCTATTTTTCTTTATTGTAATTTCATTCAGAGGAGGGATGGCAGCGGCACAATCTGCCACTCTTCAGCCAAGGGACATCACAGGCATGAACAAAGAGGAAAAGATATATATATATATATATATATATATATATATATATATATATATATATATATATATATATATATATAAGGCGATAGAAAGGGGAACACACATAATACGGGAGGAGACAATGGGGGTTAAAATATATACACTCCTGGAAATTGAAATAAGAACACCGTGAATTCATTGTCCCAGGAAGGGGAAACCTTATTGACACATTCCTGGGGTCAGATACATCACATGATCACACTGACAGAACCACAGGCACATAGACACAGGCAACAGAGCATGCACAATGTCGGCACTAGTACAGTGTATATCCACCTTTCGCAGCAATGCAGGCTGCTATTCTCCCATGGAGACGATCGTAGAGATGCTGGATGTAGTCCTGTGGAACGGCTTGCCATGCCATTTCCACCTGGCGCCTCAGGTGGACCAGCGTTCGTGCTGGACGTGCAGACCGCGTGAGACGACGCTTCATCCAGTCCCAAACATGCTCAATGGGGGACAGATCCGGAGATCTTGCTGGCCAGGGTAGTTGACTTACACCTTCTAGAGCACGTTGGGTGGCACGGGATACATGCGGACGTGCATTGTCCTGTTGGAACAGCAAGTTCACTTGCCGGTCTAGGAATGGTAGAACGATGGGTTCGATGACGGTTTGGATGTACCATGCACTATTCAGTGTCCCCTCGAAGATCACCAGTGGTGTATGGCCAGTGTAGGAGATCGCTCCCCACACCATGATGCCGGGTGTTGGCCCTGTGTGCCTCGGTCGTATGCAGTCCTGATTGTGGCGCTCACCTGCACGGCTCCAAACACGCATACGACCATCATTGGCACCAAGGCAGAAGCGACTCTCATCGCTGAAGACGACACGTCTCCATTCGTCCCTCCATTCACGCCTGTCGCGACACCACTGGAGGCGGGCTGCACGATATTGGGGCGTGAGCGGAAGACGGCCTAACGGTGTGCGGGACCGTAGCCCAGCTTCATGGAGACGGTTGCGAATGGTCCTCGCCGATACCCCAGGAGCAACAGTGTCCCTAATTTGCTGGGAAGTGGCGGTGCGGTCCCCTACGGCACTGCGTAGGATCCTACGGTCTTGGCGTGCATTCGTGCGTCGCTGCGGTCCGGTCCCAGGTCAACGGGCACGTGCACCTTCCGCCGACCACTGGCGACAACATCGATGTACTGTGGAGACCTCACGCCCCATGTGTTGAGCAATTCGGCGGTACGTCCACCCGGCCTCCTGCATGCCCACTATACGCCCTCGCTCAAAGTCCGTCAACTGCACATACGGTTCACGTCCACGCTGTCGCGGCATGCTACCAGTGTTAAAGACTGCGATGGAGCTCCGTATGCCACGGCAAACTGGCTGACACTGACGGCGGCGGTGCACAAATGCTGCGCAGCTAGCGCCATTCGACGGCCAACACCGCGGTTCTTGGTGTGTCCGCTGTGCCGTGCGTGTGATCATTGCTTGTACAGCCCTCTCGCAGTGTCCGGAGCAAGTATGGTGGGTCTGACACACCGGTGTCAATGTGTTCTTTTGTCCATTTCCAGGAGTGTACTTACATAGAGGGTTTCATATGGAGACACATTACAAAAAAGGGCACATACAGATAAAACACTGTTTGTGATGTGTAGCATGTAAAATACACCCAAGTCACAAGTAAAAGACAAACGTTTGCCACAGTCTTAGAAATCCACACTAGAATGACAGCACTATTAAAGCCAGTGCACGAGACAGACCACACATGACAAAAAGTAGAAAAATAGCCTGAAGTCCCTGCAGCGGGAGAGGAAGGCTGAGAGGAGGAAAGACTGGCGAGAAGAGGGTCAGTGGGGGAGGGAGGGGCTGGAGAGGGTAGGATGAAAAGAGAGGGGACTAGGTGGAGCATCAAGGGTCAGGTAACTGGCGGGGTGGGAGAGGAAAAACAAGCCAGGAGGGAGTCCAGAGACACAGAAGGGATGTGCTGGGTAGGGAGGTGGTGTAAGAGGAAGGAAAGAACCGCTCAGGGGAAGGGATAAGGCAGGGAGAAGAACCTTGAGTGGGGGAAGGTGGGGTTAGACTCAGTAGGAGGGGTGGATATGAGGGCAAAGCTCGTCATCTGGGAGGGGTAGGCAGTGAAAGGAATGTTGGTAAAGGAGTTGGAGAGTGTAGAGATGGAGAGAGGGCAGGACACAACCATAAAGGCGCAGCAATGTGCAAAGGGTAGAGAGGATAGGAGATACCAGGGAATGAGGGGGATCGAGTATGCAGACAATGTATAGGGCTCAGATGTGTTCGAGGAAAAGGAGAATGGGATGAGTTCATATAGGAACTGGGTGGGGGACGGGGGGCGAATATGGAAAGTGAGGCAGAGTGCATGGCGTTCATGGATTTGGAGGTGCTTATAGAATCTGCATCGCACCTGTGATCTAGGGGTAGTGTCTTTGACTAGTAATTAAAATGTCCTCGGTCCTGGAGTCGAAACACCCCTTGTTTAAATTTTGATTCATAATCAGTATTGGTGACCGAAGACTTCTGGCATAAGAAGTCACCCTCATTGTGCCAACAACCTTGTCAAAGAGGGCGAAGGAATCGACAGAGGTTCAGGGCACTCTCTTATCCTAGGGGTTGGAAACTTCCCCTAACAGACAGAAGAATCAGCAATGCTCAACGGAATGAGGATAAAGAAGGTAATGGAAACCACTGCATTAAGGATACAGGGTACTTATAAATGGTGGAAAAATCGGAATTTTTTATGACTTTATTAAATTCTATAGTCTTTCCTGATTACATTCACATACGCATTATAGGGTTTCAAGGAAAAGTGACCTGTATATAACCAAATTTTAAAGTTACAGTCATGTAAGGTGCCATGTCTCTTTATTTCTGTTACAGAAACCAGTACTATTTCGAAAAGCACTGTGAACTTCATGTTTCCAGCTATTATACATATGATACAGTGTATATGTTGGTAACAGTGCAGGTTTCTAGTGTCTGTAAATGATTATCTTTGCTAGTATTTACTTTTGTTTCGCTGAAGCAGTTTGTTCACATGTTACTGAATGTTTGTTGCCCAAGTGCTACATATATTTGTGGAAGTACATATCCTTTAGTGTGTAATAAATACGAACTAAGTCAAGCATCAAAAAATACAATAAAGGGAAATTCCGTGGTAACCAGTTCACAGACACAGCAAGCCACACTGTTGAAAGTAACCTATGTATCAGTTCTTCAGGGTAGAAACTCTCACATGGCACACCTCCTGGTCATTCAGATTTTTGTGTTAACAATGACGCTGTTTGTAGTGGATTTGTTGTTGTTGATGTGGGCATCTTATCTTCTTTGATAAAGGAAGTGGCGAAATGTAAATAGTGTGATGGTTTAGGCTCTCTGGAAATAACTAAACAACAAAGTAGCAGGAAGGGTTTAGCATCAAAATTAGTTGTTTTGTATAGATCCTGTAATAAATGTACCTCGAAAGTTACTTCGAGCATTGTACATAATTCATATGATGTGAATTTGAAGTTATTGTATGCAATGTGTGCAATAGGAAAAGGAAAAAAGGCTGCTAAAACGTTTTGTGGTTTGATGGACCTTCCTCCTCCTTCTAGCAAGTACATAAAATACTTTTAGGTGCCTTGACGGTTGTGTCTAAAGCTCTGTGAAACGTGCAGTAGAAGAAACTGTAAATATTAGTGGAACCATGGACATTACTGTTGCACTTAATGGGACATGGCAACGTCGAGGACATGGTTCTTTGACTGGTGTTGTATGTGGTACTCCTCTGGAGAATGGAAAAGTCGTTGATGTTGAGTGCTTATCTAAGTATTGGCACACCTGCCATGATAACACTGAACGACATATTGAACATCAGTATTCTAAGAATTATGATGGTTACAGTGGAGGTATGGAGTGTGATGGAGCTCTAAAAATATTTCAGAGTTCTGTGCCCATTTATAACGTTAGATATTCGAAGTACCTGGGACTCTAAAGCTATCAATAAAATCAATGAGTTCGGTGTTTATGGTGATACATTGGTAACAAAACTGAATTGTTGTGGACATGTGCAAAAGAGGGTGGGCGCTAGATTGAGGAAGCTACAAAGAGAAATGAAAGAAAAGTTGCTATGTGATGGAAAATCTCTGTCTGGCCGAGGCAGATTGACGGAAACTGAAATAGACCTTCTTCAGAGTTATTATGGACTGGCCATTAGACGAACTTCACCTCTGAATTGTTACAGCAATGAGAAAAGCTGTATGGGCCACCTACTTTCATAAGTTGTCCACAGATGACCACCCTGTTCATGGGCTTTACCCTAAATGAGCAGATTCTTGGTGTGGTTACCAAAAAGCAAAAGAAAGTGGTCAAATGTACCATCACAAGCATTATCTTCCTGAGTCTGTTACGAATGAAGTAAAACCAATTTTTATAGACCTGAGTTACCCTGGTTTGCTTAGTAAATGTCTTCATGGAGGCACTCAGAATACAAATGGCAGTTTCAACCATTTGATATGGGAAAGATTACCCAAGAATGTTTTTGTAGGACTAAATAATTGAAAGTTGCTGTACTAGATGCAGTGATATGTTTCAGTTATGGAGTGATAGCAAGATTGTAAGTTCTGAGAAATTTAGGCATAAAATGTGCCTCTAGTAAGGAAGATCAATTGCTTGTGTGTGAGAGACAATGGGTGCATGAAGCTGAAAGATTCGCTCTTCAAGTTACCAAAGTAGTAAGAAGTGCTAAAAGCAATGCCAAGAGGTAGCCTGAAGATGAAGAAAAGCTGCAGGATAAAGACTATGTTCTGAGGCACAATTTAATTGGACTTCATTCACAATTTGCCACAAGTTGTATTTTTCAGAATCAGGTACAAATATATCCTAAAGTTTGTAAAGCATTGCTCTAATTTTTTCTGTAACTTGCAATAGTCCATACTTAGGTAGTAGACCTAAGCCTTATTCCAGAATCAACTAAATTATTAGCAAAAAAATTATAAAAATTAAAATGTAAGATATGACTTTTTTATCGTGTTAATATACATAATAGATGGAATCAAATAGGTCTAGTACCTCAGCCATCATGTCATTCATATCTGGTCTCCTTCAGATGTATAACATTGGATTAAATGGTATCTAAATTTGAGGAAGCATTTTCGAAAAAAAATTGCTTCAATTTCTTTGTAATCTTTTTAATAACCCTAAGCAGGTTTAAAAATATTCAAAATACTTCTAATTTGTTTAGAAAGTGTGCTGCATTACCTGATATCAACAAAAATCTGTAAAACATATACATTATAAACAGTGTCTGAAAGAAGTAGGTGTTGATTTACACGTAATACTGAGCTGGAAGAGTACCCTGTTAAGGTGAGTTAGAACATTAAAAAAAATTTTCATGTTTTAGGATTTTTATCTCATTATAAAATTTGCAATTTTCCAGAAAAAATGATGTATATGTCACTTATAAACTCACATGGAAAGTACTTTATTTTATTTTTTAAATATAATCTACACTGGTTTAAAATTTTAAAATTTCTATGTGCATTACTTCAAGATCTAATAAAATCGGTGATTTTTGATATAGAATGCTGTGGATTGCTGTGGTATAAAGGTTAAATTACGTGTTTGTATTGGTAGCACTGTCAAAAAATTGTATTGTATCATTTCATAGTATAAACACACATTGCATGTCGAAGTGCTTACGTTTTCCCGAGGAAAAGTGACGAAGAGATTGGTAAATCTCTCAAAAAGTGTAGTATGACACCAAAACGACGTGTTTTAAGAAACGTAGGTTTTATCGTAATAGATTTTTCAATAAAGGTAAACATTGTGTTAAAACATCTGGCGTGTGAAGTTACAGACAATGAAATACAGGAAAAATTATCAGTATCTTTAGAAACACCCATTAGTGCTTTGAAGATTAAAATAAAACCTTTTGATACACAGTTTTCTCAAAACGAAAGTGATGTAAATGGTAGGTTAGGTTATATTCAGATAGATTTACACATCCTAAGTAGGGTGTTAGGTGAATGTGCCTGTAGTAAAATATGTGGAGGGCCAGCTAGTTTACATGAAGACAGTGAAGTATCAAATGGACTAGCCAGGAAACTTATCATTCTGCCAGTTGTAAATATACTCATTCATTTTGGAATCTGCTAAGTATAAAAATAATTATTTAGAAGTAAATGTTAGGTGGTTTTATGGATTGAGAGCTACTTCCAGAGGACATGCTGTAGGACAAACAGCGTGTGCCTCAATGAATATGCCACACCCATCTTGTAAAATCGACGAGTTGCAGGATTTATTGGAGCTGCTGTGGAATCAGTTGCATGTGAGTCAATGAAGGGTGCTGCAAACGAAGCTGTTGAAATTTAATGATGGTATGACCGACATACCAGTAGCTTTTGATGGCACTTGGCAGAAGCGCAGGTACAGTTCTAAGAATTCTGTTGCTACAGTGACCAGTGTGGATACTGGAAAGGTAACAGATTTCCAGATTTTAACCAAACATTGTTATTGTTATAAGTGTAAATCAGGGAATGAAGAAGGACATATCTGTGACAGAAATTATGAAATACAAGGGGTGGTATGGAGGCCACTGCAGCTATTGAAATTTTTAATAGATCTGTGAACGAAAGGGGAGTGTGTTGCGCTAAGTTCTTAGGTGATGGAGACTCAAAAGCATACAACAGTGCCGTAGCCGCTCAGCCTTCTGGTGGGAAGACTATCACAAAACTGAAATATGTTGGTCATGTCCAGAAGAGGATGACCACCAGGTTGAGGATTTTTTAACAAAGTTTGAGAGACAAGAAACTTTATGGTGCTAAAACCATAAGAGGCAGGCTGACAGACAAAATGATTGATGAACTACAGCAGTATTATGGGATGGCCATTAGAAATAATGTTGAGGATTTGTTGAAAATGAAGCAGGCAGTATGGGCTACCTTCTTCCACAGACTGCCAACTGGTGAAAAGCCGGTACACCACCTTTGCACTCCTGGACCTGATTTATGGTGCAATTACCACGATGCCCAGTACTCAAACAGTTTGTACAGCCATAAACATTCCAACCCAGCAGCAGTCATGAATATCATAAAACAGAGACCTAGCAAATCCTGAGTTACTGAAGAAGCGTCTGCATGGTCAGACTCAAAATCCCAATGAGTCGTTCAATAATCTTATATGGACTCACTGACAAAAAAAAAAAAATGTTTTTGTTGGAATGAAGACACTAAAGTGGGGGGCTCAGTGATACTGTTATTGCTTTTGACGATGGCAACATTGGTAAGGTGCTGCAGCATATGAGAATTAATTCCGCATCAGGGAACTGGAACCAATTGGCACGTTCCGAATTAATAAAGCAGAGTATGCAGCACAGTTGGCCACTAAGGACTCCAGAAAGAAGAAAAGAAGAAAAAACTTGGAAAAAGATCGAGAGGATGATATACAGTATGGTACAGGGTTCTTCAGAGTGACTAAAAATAAAAAAATAAGCATATATTAAGTGAATTACAGTCTTTTGAAACTTTAGAAGCCGTTCCTGACAATTAAATTTTCTGTTGCATTTTTCTCTAAATCTCAGAAACCACTTCGGGTAGAGTTATCAAATTCTGAGTCTACTGAACTAAAAGAAGAACATAATGTTATGTATAATTAAAATTATTTAGGGTAAGGTACAAAATTTTAACCATATAATTAAATATTTTATTTCCGAAAGGAGTGGCTGAACTGAAATTATTGTGATTCAGTAGACTCAGAACATACAGTTTCATGTCAATGGCTACAGTGGTTCCTGAAATACAGGGAAGCCAAGTCACCAAATTTAACATTGCCAGGATAGGGAATTCCAACTCCCCTTAAAGACACATAAAATGTATCCATAGGACATATAGCATCTAATTGAAAAAGTGTCATGATGATCTCTCCATTGGCAAAAGATTCCAGTATAGTCCCCCATTCGGATCTCCGGGAGGGGACTTCCAAGGTGGAAGTGTCCATGAGAAAAGACTGTATATGCTAGGGAAACTAGAAAACCTGAAAAGGGAAATCCAGAGGATCAGTCTAGATATAGTAGGGGTCAGTGAAGTTAACAAGAAAGAAGACAAAAGATTTCTGGTCAGATGAGTATAGGGTAATAACAACAGCAGCAGAAAATGGTAAAACAGGTGTAGGATCCGTTGTGAAAAGGCAGGGCAGAGAGTGTATTACAGTGAACAGTTCAGTGATAGGGCTGTTCTTGTCAGACTCGACAGCAAATCAACACCGACAATAGTTCAGGCATACACCCCGTCGTCGCAAGCTAAAGATGAAGAGACAGAGACAGTATATGAGGATAGTGAAAGAGTAATACAGTATGTAAAGGGAGATGAAAATCTAATAGTCATGAAGGACTTCGATGCAGTTGTAGGGGAAGGAACAGAAGAAGAGGTTACAGAATAATATGGACTTGGCACAAGGAATGAGAGAGGAGGAAGACTAATTGAGTTCTGTATTAAATTTCAGCTAGAAATAGCGAATACTCTGTTAAAGAATCGCAAGAGGAGGAGGTACACTTGGGAAAGACTGGGTGAAATGGGAAGATGTCAATTAGATTACATCATGGTCAGACAGAGATTCCAAAATCAGATACTGGACTGTAAGACGTACCCAGGAGCATTTATAGACTCAGATCACAATATAGTCCTGATGAAGAGTAGGCTGAAGTTCAAGAGATTAGTCAGGAAGAATCTGTACGCAAACAAGTGAGATACAGAAGTACTAAGGGATGATGAGACACGCTTGAAGTTCTCTAAGGCTATAGATTCAGCAGTAAGGAATAGCTCAGCTGGCAGTGCAGTTGAAGAGGAATGGACATCTCTAAAAAGGGAAAGAAAAACATAGGTACAAAGAAGTTAACTGCGAAGAAACCATGGGTAACAGAAGAAATACATCAGTTGATCGATGAAAGAAGGAAGTACAAAAATGTTCAGGTCAATCCATCAACACAGAAATACAAGTCGCTAAAGAATGGAAGTGCAGGAAAGCTAAGGCGAAGTGGCTGCATGACAAATGTGAAGAAATCGGAAAAGAAATGATTGTCGGAAGGACTGTCTCGCATTCTGGAAAGTGAAAACAACCTTCGGTGACACAGAAGCAAAGGTTGTGGCATTAAGCGTGCAATGGAAATTCCACTGTTAAATGCAGAGGAGAGAGTGGATAGGTGGAAAGAGTACATTGAAGGCCTGACGTGATAGAATAAAAAAAAGGAGTCGATTTAGAAGAGATAGGGGATCCAGTATTAGAATCAAAATTTAAGAGGGCTTTGGAAGATTTAAGATCAAATCAGGCAGGAATAGATAAGATTTTATCGGAATTTCTAAAATCGTTGGGAGAAGTGGCAACAAAACGACTATTCAGGTTGGTGTGTGGAATGTATAAGTCAGGGGTCATATCATCTGACTTCCAGAGAAATATCATCCACACAATTCTGAAGACCGCAAGAGCTGACAAGTGCGAGAATTATTGCACAATCAGCTTAACAGCTCAGGCATCCAAGTTGCTGACAAGAATAATATACAGAAGAATGGAAAAGAAAATTGTGGATGTGCTAGATGACCATCAGTTTGGCTCTAGAATAGGCAGTGGAACAAGAGAGGCAGTTCTGACATTGCGGTTGACAATGTAAGCAAGACTAAAGAAAAATCAAGACACGTTCATAGAATTTGTCGATCTGGGAAAAGCGTTCAGCAACGTAAAATGGACCAAGATGTTCCAAATTCTGAGAAGAATAGGGGTAAGCTATAGGGAGAGACGGGTAATATACAGTATGTACAAGAGCAGAAAGGGAATAGTAGGAGTGAACGACCAAGAACGAAGTGCTCGTTTTAAAAAGGGTGTAAGATAGGAATGTAGTCTTTCCCCCCTACTGTTCAATCTGTACATCGAAGAAGCAATGATGCAAATAAAAGAAAGCTTCGGGAGTGGATATCAATGATACGATTCGCTGTTGACATTGCTATCCCGAGTGAAAGTGAAGAAGATTTACATGATATGCTGAATGGATTGAACAATCTAATGAGTACAGAATTAGGACTGAGAGCAAATCGAAGAAAGACGCAAGTAACGAGAAGTAACAGAAATGAGAACAGCGAGAAACTTAACATCAGGGTTGATGGTCATGAAGCAGATGAAGTTAACCTTCATGCGCTCGCGCGGGCGGTGAAGTGACCGCCTTTTTGCAATTTCGCGCCATACTTACTCTACAAAGGTAACGAGGCGGCGGGAGGGACACGTATTCTCTAATTGCACCTTTTTCCGACAGATGCTGCTCAAAGTTTGTCCAAGTCGCACCTCTCTGCCTCTCAGGACAAGTTCAAATAGGTTCGAACACGTTCGGCGGTCAGTTTACCGCCTTGCGAGCCCTTACGTCACTTACAAACACGGTCAGTTTAACGCCTTGAAAGCGCTTACGGCACTTAAAAAACGGTCACTTACCACCTTACGAGCGCTTACGAGACTTTGCTCTACTCGTCTACTTCGGAATGTTAAGTATTTCTTTTTGTAATTCCCTTATAATCCCTCAATTTTATAGATTCTTCCAATTCTCTAGTGAATGTGCTTTACTTTCTATAAATTTTTCCATTCACAAATTCTGTTCTTCTTTCTGCTTTAGCACTTCGTCATTCTAAGAAATTTCTGTTGGCAAAAGTAACAATTATTTTTATTTTTTAAAGGGAACGACGAAACTTTACGTCTGATGACGTACATAGAATCTTGGCTGAATTGGAGAGAGAGGAAGCAGAGGGGAAAGGTCATGAGGAATCCCTAGAAGATGACGTTTCCGATGACCCAGATTATGAACAAGAAGGGATTGAAGGTGATATACATCAAAGTAAGTCGGAAATTGATTTGGAAAACGGGGGAGAAAATGACATAGATCAACAGGAGCTACCAACAAATAACATCAGATTTTATATAGGTAAGGACATGGAAACTATTTGGGCTAGTAGTGCCAATATTACCAACACAAAATCAAAGTCAAAATATATAATCAAAACTCTACCAGGTCCTAGAGGACAAGCCAGACAATGTGAAACTCGACTGGAAAGTTTTCAGTTTATAATAACTCCCGAAATGGTAGAAGGGATCGTAAGGTCCACGAATATTTATATTGAAAGGAAAAAATTGGCACGTCAAGCACTGGCAGAAGGAAGCAGAGACTCTGAAGTACGTGGAAGTGATTATAAGCCGACAACAACGGCTGAAATGCTAGCATTGTTTGGTGCTCTGTTTTTGATTGCGGTGAAAAGAGGAAACCGTGAAAATTTCTCTGAATATTTCAATAGCAATGTAACAGGTCTGACAATTTTGCGAGCCAATTTCAGCCTACATAGATTTAGATTTTTACTACGAGCTATAAGATTTGATGACCTAAACACCAGATTGGAACGTCAAGCAACGGACAAACTTGCTCCTATACGAGAAATTTTGTCTTCTTTCATTGCTAACTGCCAAAAATCATTCAGTTTCGGGGAATTTGTTACTGTTGATGAGATGTTGGTTGCGTTTAGGGGACGATGTTCATTCATCCAGTACATGTCTCAAAAAGTAGCCAAATACGGGTTAAAAATTTATGCATTGTGTGATGCACGCACTTTTTATACATATAATTTAGAAGTGTACTGCGGAAAACAAGTGCCAGGCCCTAACGTACTCTCCAACAAACCATACGACTTGGTCGCTACATTGATTGAATGCATAGAAGGAACAAATAGAAATCTAACAACTGATAATTATTTTTCAAGTTACCTGTTGGCTTAATACCTCCTTAGCAAATTCCTTACTTTTTAGGTACAATGAGAAAATATAAAAAATAAATTCCCCCAGAATTTGTGACAGTAAATGGAAATGCAGTGGCAGGAGACTACATGTTCGGTTGTAAAGATGACAAAACTTTGATTTCTATGATTACAAAAAAAATGGAAAGCTGTAGTAGTGCTCTCCACAATGCATGATACCGACATCATTGATGAAGATACCAAAAAACCTGTACAAATCACAGACTATAATTCAACCAAAGGTGGAGTTGATACTGTAGACCTCATGTGCTCCAGAATTTCAACATCAAGACGAACACAAAGGTGGCCTGCATGTATAATATTTTTCCGCTTACTTGACTTGTCTGGAATAAATTCGTTACGCATTTTTCAACACAGGTAATACGAAAGAAAAAACGAGAAGACAATTCTTACATGCGTTATCTTTGGAACTGATGAGCGAAAATCTGAAAGAAAGAGCTAAATTGAAGCATTTACCAAAAGATTTGTTAGTATTTTTGGAAAATTACAGAGAGAATTACGTAGTTCATCCAGCTGTATCACCACCTACAAGGAGAGGAATATGTTATTTGTGTGGCTCAAAAAAGAATACAAAAACAAAGCGAGAATGCGGTGAATGTGGAAGAAACGTCTGTCTACGATATTCAACCACGACAGTTACGTGGAATAATTGTTGCCAGGCTCAAAACGAAAATTAAATGGATACAGACTGATCGGCATTTTTCATCTGACAGAAATGTTTGGGACGTTTTCAATTAAAATTTCTTTTTTCAAAGCACAATTAGCTTTTCTTGTGACGAGTTAAGACAGTGAATAATTCTAGTCTTAAGTATTACATTATATAGTCCCAAAACATTACAATTAAAAAAATGTTTTTATATTTCATTTGGGTCTTTGGCTTCCTTTTTGTATTCTATTGTATATTTTATTGTTAAATAAATAATTTTGATTACAAATGTATTTGCAATATTGTATGAGATATCTTATGTCAATATTTTATGGGAATATGACCTTCAAAAACGGAAAACCCCAATAGATTGATGAAAACTCTCGGGTGGTCGGCCGACCGCCCGTGCGAGTGCTCGCGTGACTATTTCTAGCGCGAGCGCATGAAGGTTAAGGAATTCTGCTACCTAGGTAGCAAAATAAGAAACGACGTATGGAGCAAGGAGGGCATCAAAAGCAGCCTAGCACTGCAAAAAGGAAATCTCTATCCAAAAGAAATCTACTAGTATCAAAAATAGACCTTAATTTGAGGAAGAAATTTCTGAGACTGTACATCTGGAGGACAGCATTGTTTGGTAGAGAAACATGGAGTGTGGGGAATCTGGAACGGTAGAGAATCGAAGCATTTGAGATGTGGTGCTACAAGTGATGTTGAAAATTAAGTGGACTGATAAGGTAAGGGATGAGGAGGTTCTGTGCGGAATCGGAGAGGAAAGAAATATGTGGAAAACACTGACAAGAAGAAGGGACAGGATGATAGGACAATTGTTAAGACATCAGGGAATAACTTCCATGGTATTAGAGGGAGCTGTAGAGGGCAAAAACAGTTGAGGGAGACAGAGATTGGAGTACATCTAGCAAATAATTGAGGACATAGCTTGTAAGCGCTACTCTGATATGAAGAGGTGGCACAAGAGAGGAATTTATGGTGGGCCCCATCAAACCAGTGAGAAAACTGATGACCCAAAAAAAAAAAAATTTGGGGGGCAGAGCGGACATCCAGGTGAAGCCGGCATAGCAATGGATGGGACGAATCAAGGATTTGTAGGTTTGATCGATGGTGGAAGGAAGCAGTCCCCACAGCCAGCCAGACAGGAGTTTCAGGAGGTGGAATCTATTGTATGCTTTGTGCTGGATTGTAATGGGGGTCCAGGTGAGGTGACGGTGGAGGGGTGGCCAAGATACTTCAGGATAGGAGTGAGGTGGATAGGATTACCTTGGTAAGGTAAAAATTGTGGATCTAGAAGGAGGGGATCCTATGATGATTATTTGGGTCTTGGAAGGGTTGATGTGAAGAGCCACTGGTTGCACCAAGTGGTGAAGTGGTCGAGGTGGGTTTGGCGCTACATTGGGACTGTTGAAGGGTAGGATACAGGGCCAGGAAGGTGCTGTCATCAGTATAATGGAGGAGGTGAACAGGCGAGGGAAGTTTGGGCATATCTGCAGTATATAGGAGACGGAGGAGAGGGGAAAAGATGGAGCTGTGGGGCACATGCATGGTGGAATAAGTGTACAAGAGTTGGTATTGTAGATAGTGACGAAGGAGGGCATATCTGCAGTACATAGGAGACGGAGGAGAGGGGAAAAGATGGAGCTGTGGGGCACACCCATGGTGGAATAAGTGTACAAGAGTTGGTATTGTAGATAGTGATGAAGGAGGGATGGCGGGAGAGGAAGGAAGCAACGAGACAGGCGAAATTGATAGGAAGGGCGTAGGTCTGGAGTTCAAAGAGGAGCCCGGGATGGCAGACTTGGTCAGAGGCGTTCTGGAGGTCAAGGGAAACCAAGATAGCAGGACGTCAGTTGGACGGAAGGGCGACTGGGAAGGTTAGGAGCTTGTCGTTGGTGGAGGAGGAGGGCCAGAAGCTACACTGGGCAAAGGGAAGGAGGTGGTGTTGGTTGAGGTGGTGATCGATACGTTGGGAGAGGATGGACTCAAAGACATTACTGAACACGGCGATGAGGTAGATGGGACGATAGAAAGAAATATCAGAGGGTGGTTTGTTGGGTTTAGGGAACAGCAGAATGTGGGAAGTTTTCCACAGGTTGGAGTAAAAGGCAGTGGAGAGGATGACGTGATACAAGGTAGCAAGGACAGCCAGGAAAGAGGGGAGGATTCCTTGAGTTGGCAGTAGGTAACCCAGTCGTGACCTGGGGCGGTGTTGCATTTGGGGTGGAGTATCAGTTTGATATCTTCTGCTGAAATGGGAGTGTTTAAATCTGAGGGGAATGACAGATCCAAGTACTGTGAACTGGTGACAAGTGGTGGGATGGAGGTATCAGTGCATTCATGGACTGTGGGGAAGAGGGAGTAATCAAAGTGTGGATCGTCAGAAATGGAGAAGATCTTGGAGAGGTGGGAAGCAAAATGATTAGCCTTACTGTGGTTGTCAGAAAAGGGGCGGTCGTCGTGGAGAAGGGGATAATGCAGGGTGGGATGAGTACCAGTAAGGCAGTGGAAGGTATACCTGTACATAGAGGAGTTGACAGGGAGGGAGATGGGAGTCGTGTACACATCTGGCGCCTGTCCAGCGTTTCTTTGCTGATATGGGGTTATATATGTGTGGTTGTAATTGCCAGTGGTTGAGGAGTGCATCCCAGTCATGGGTGCAGAGGAAGGAGCGGTAGAGCCTGCAGGAGTCATGGAGAAGAAGGACGACTTTTCTTTTCTTTATTGAGTTTCGATTCCCCCTGAAGGGGGCGGGCTGGCAGCAGCTTAGTACACCGCTCTTCAGCCTAAAGAATTTGTTTTGAAAAGATGAAGATAGTAAATAATGAAAGCTGGCCATAAAATCGATGACTTAAATGGTAAAATGGTGGAAAAGTGTGGAACTTAAAACATAAAAGAGAGAGTTGATGATGCTAATAAAATACACAGGAAGCAGAAAAATAATAGACAGATAATTAAAAAAACACGGCGACAGTCTGGTTTCTGTTCGCAAGTGATATAAAATTCACACCCAGCGACAGCATGATTTCTGTTTGCAACACTTTGGAAAGATGCACAACACTCACTTGAACACTGCACTACAAAGTTGGCACAGATATGACATACCACAGCTGAGGGAAGATGGGGGAACCTGGACAGATGATGGGAAAGAAAAGCGGGGAAGGAGTGGAAAAAACGAAGTGGGGGGAGGGGAAGGAGCTGATGGAGGACGAGGACCCATAAGAGGGGGGGGGGGCTGGGCAGATGTGATAGAGAGTGGGGAAAGGCAGAGGAGGGGAATACAAAAGGACTCAGGGTGGGGGGGGGGGAGAAGGGAGGCAGAGAGACGTTAGGCAGGGATAAAACAGGATGGAAGGGGGGGAGGGAAGAGGGAGCCTGGGAAAGGACCGAGGAAAGGAGGGAGAGATGAGAATCAGAGTTAATAGGAGGGATAAATGGAGGGAGAGAGGGCACCATCCGGGAGGGGGAGTTGATGGAAACCACCTTGGGAAAGGAGATGAAGGGTGTAGAGATGGAGGGTAGGGGGGACACAACAGTGAAGGCAGGGCAGAGGGCATCCTTCAAAGTTCACAGTCATGTTTTATGGACACCAGTTTGGTGGATATGTGTGTGTGGAAAATCACATTGCAATACATGACATAAACACTGTAATTTTCTGCATTGTTAATGTATTTTGCAGACGTTTTAGAATATTTTGACATTAGAGAAACACTGTAGGGGTAGAAAACAGTTTAAGGCTGTAGCATCTTACACCAACCTGGTGGCAAGTGGTGGGATGGAGGTATCAGTGCATTCAAGGACTGTGGGGACATCTGTTGGTGACAGTAATCAATTGGGATGGAGGTATCAGTGCATTCAAGGACTGTGGGGACATCTGTTGGTGATAGTAATCAACTGGGGTAAAATCAGCAGTCGATTTTATTTCGCATTTTTAAAGATTAGTGTAATAATATTTAACGTAAAACTCATCTCCAGCGACTATATA
This sequence comes from Schistocerca americana, assembly GCF_021461395.2. Lineage (NCBI taxonomy): Eukaryota > Metazoa > Arthropoda > Insecta > Orthoptera > Acrididae > Schistocerca > Schistocerca americana. Next base: position 308,048,170 of record NC_060121.1, on the reverse strand, counting down.
TTGATGATTTGTTAATTACATTAGATACGCAACTGTTGCTTTTTAACTATTTATGGAGAGTGTTTTACATACTCGTCCCAATATTCCGTGGGGAATGAGATACAGATTTCAATGGTACACTATGCGATCAAAAGTATCCGGACACCTGGCTGAAAATGACTTACAAGTTCGTGCCGCCCTCCATCGGTAATGTTGGAATACAGTATGCTGTTGGCCCACTCTTAACCTTGATGGCAGCTTCCACTTTCGCAGGCATACGTTCAACCAGATGCTGGAAGATTTCTTGGGGAATGGCAGCCCATTCTTACAGAGTGGTTCACTTAGGAGAGGTATCGATGTCGGTCGCTGAGGCTTGGCACGAAGTCGGTGTTGCAAAACATCCCAAAGGTGTTCTATAGGATTCAGGTCAGGAGTCTGTGCAGGCCAGTCCATTACAGGGATGTTATTGTCGTGTAACCACTCCGCCACAGGCCGTGCATTATGAACAAGTGCTTGATCATGTTGAAAGATACAATCGCCATCCCCGAATTGCTCTTCAATAGTGGGAAGCAAGAAGGTTCGTAAAACATCAATGTATGCCTGTGCGGTGATAGTGCTGCGCCAAACAACAAGGGGTGCAAGCCCCCTCCATGGAAAACACGACCACACCATATCACCACCGCCTCCGAATATTACTGTTGGCACTACACACGCTGGCAGATGAAGTTCACCGGGCGTTCGCCATACCCACACCCCGCCATCGGATCGCCACATTGTGTACCGTGATTCGTTACTCCACATAACGTTTTTTCACTGTTCAGTCGTCCAATGTTTACGCTCCTTACACCAAGCGAGGCGTCGTTTGGCATTTACTGGCGTGACGTGTGGCTTACGACCAGCCGTTCGACCATGAAATTCAAGTTTGCCCACCTCTCGCCTGTCATAGTACTTGTGGTGGATCCTAATGCAGTTTGGAATTCCTGTGTGATGGTCTGGATAGTGTCTGCCTATTACAGATTACGACCTTCTTCAACTTTCGGCGGTCTCTTTCAGTCAATAGACGAGGTCAGCCCGTACTCTTTTGTGCCATACGTTTCCACTTCACTATCGGAAACAGTGCACATAGGGATGTTTAGGAGTGTGGAAATCTCGGGTACAAACGTATTACACAAGTGACACCCAATCACCTAACAATGTTCGAAGTCCGTGAGTTCCGCAGAGCGTCCCATTCTGCTCTCTCACGATGTCTAATGACTACTGAGGTCGCTGATATGGAGTACCTGGCAGTAGGTGATAGCACAATGCACCTAATATGAGAAAGGTAAGTTTTTGGGGGTATCCGTATAATTTTGATCACACAATGTGTTTATTGGTGCTACTGGTGAGCAAGTCCATAAACTATTTTTTGAAGTCTCTAATGAAAACATAATTTACAACAATATCGTCTTTTTATGGCTTGTGACTTATTTTAAGATAAATAATTCACGTCGTTCGGATACTTTTTGGCTCTTTCATTTTAATGACTGGTAGGATACAGTTTTCTAAATGTATGAGAGGGAAGGGAGATGGTACATTATGCAGTATGTCTTTGCACAGCTTTACGTAAATATCAAGGAAATAATGTGACTTGGTGTTCTTTTCATGCATCATTTTAATGCTACATTCTGAAGGGTTAAAAATAGGAGGGGGAGGCGCAGTTGAGCCAGCTGGATTTTTTTTAAATTTATTTGTTTCAGCTACATTCTGTTTAGGTGTACCATTCTTGGTTAGAAAGAGTAGGAGAGGGTGGGAGATAAAGCATAGCAAAACTAGTTCCTCCATCTAGAATTTTTGATTGGCTCTTGCATTTTACTGCTTCGCTGTGACTGGCTGAAAAGATGAGATTTTTTTTTTTTTTTGACCGGATGGAAATATGAGGGAGGAGTAGAGGGATTTTAATTTTCCATTAACACAATTATGTTGTTGCCAATTTTTTGATGGCTTCTCATCTTTTACATTATCCTATGACTGACTGGTTATACGGGAGAAGGAATGGGGGTAGGGGACGGCGTTATGGAGGGGAAGGGAAAGGGGTGAAGAGGGTGTGATAAGGATGATGATGTCATCGATTAGAGAGAAGACTTCTGTAGGTCAATGGCCGACGTCACGTAATACCACATATGTAAAAAAAGAAGAAAAGTGTTACAGAATGCAGATAGCCCTAGCATCTCAGTGCAGCAACAAAAAACTAAAGGCCTTTTTTTTCTTATTTGCCCATTTCTATCCATGCACGGAAGGCGAAGAAAGATACGTCGACCACGATATGTGAACGATCAGGCGGAAGTCGACCGTACCGTAACGTTTGCATGGATGTCAACAGCTGGCAAAGCTTCGACGAAACAACCCTCTATTAGACTGCGAAGTATAGTCGATTCGAAATCAAAATGAAAACATAGACACTGCAGTGAAGTTTCTGAGGAACAATCGTCTTTCAGACCATAAATGCATCAAACCCATAGCCAATGAGGTTAAGACAACGCCTATAATAGTACACCTATAACATTGCAGACTAAAGTCATAAAAGCACTTCAGAAGAATGAAACGTCTCACACAGGTACGTCCAATTGTAAGTTACTTGCCGAGAGAAACGAAATCAGCGTATCGGTTGTATTAGAGATAGAATGAGACAGCAGCTGCCAGCTATGGCTGTGATACTACGCAGCTGCTCTGGACCGACAATTTGGACTCTTTTGCGGGCAGTATGGTCCGACGTAAGTGCAGATCATACACCACAATGAAAACAGTCTTACTGGCATCTTGCACATTTACAGCGATGCCACTGTCCTTGCTGGAAACAAAAGTGAAATCAGTGAGTTACAGCTAAGAGTTCCAGTAGTGAGTTGTCACAATGTGTTGATACCTAAAAGTTGCTGCTGAGTAGTTGCTCTTCCAAGTAGCATCCCGTACGAGCAACCCAGCTGCGCCTTTTCCTGCAGTTGCTGGTACTTTAGGTACATGGGCTATGCACGGCTCTCTTTAAAGAGAATAGTTCGATATAGTCGTATGGCCGAGCAGCTGCAAATAACCTGCAGCTGTGATCCTGCAGGCAAATAGCCTGCGAATTCTTTGGAATTGCAAGTTATGAAAATACACAGAAATATGATTCAGTTAAAACACAGACAGAAAATATCCTTACCAAATGCAGTAAAGTTACTTTGAGAGCGTTACAAGAATGGTTGCAAAATCCCCAAACTAAATTGTCATCAAAGTTTTGCGGAAACTCAGGTCATTTCCTGATCGTAATACACGAAAGATTCTGAGGATCAAAACAGCTCCTACTTCAACACGATGACTCACAAATTAACACATGCAATACGAAGAATGGTAACTCATACTCTGTCTATTCTCAGTTCCGTAGATCAAACGGCAAAATCTGGAGTGCTACTCTGGAGCACATTCAGACCTTTCGTAACAGAAAGTCTCCTCAAAAGTTAGAGTATTATAGCGGCCGTTCACTGCCCAAAATCAATCACCTATACGACTGAACCATGCACTATCCCGTGCGCCTTCTTCCAGCACTCGACGCCAAATGTCCACAATCGCTCCCTTGAGCTCGTGACTCGAAAAGTCCCCGTCTTCAGTTGAATCCAGCAGCGTTCCAACAACTCTCATTGGCCGAAGTCCATCCCCACCAGAAATACATCGCTCTCAAGCTCTACAGACATGACTTCATTCAACATGATCATCTTCTGGATTAAACTAAGTGTTACAACAATATTTAAACACAGAAATGTTTTAAACATTCAGTTACAGTCAGATAATTTACAGTAATTACAAATCAAGGTTTGTCCATAAATAAATAAGTCAGTATCCTTGAACAAGTGCGCTTACGTTAAATGACTGCAGATTATGTTAAATATTATTTACACAATTTTATATCTTATTAACAGAAGGATCTTACTGTTCTCTTTTCAATTGCAGTGTCCACTAACACATGAGATTGACCAGTTTCAAATTAGCACACTTTCTAAATAGCACTTGCGATCAACATTTAAATAAATTGACTGGCAAAATTCTAAGCTGTTCACTAAATAAATACACAAATATGACAAAATATGAAGTACTGATGCTATATTCATTTGCTGTGTAAATGTGGAGAATAAGATGTTCTGACAGATATTTGCAAAATGAAAGTGATACAAAAGACGTCGTAAGTCAATAAATAAAATAGATGTATAGCTTTCAGGGATGATATCTATAGTGCAATGCTATCATCTGAAATACAGTTTGTTGAACTCGCGTGAAACTACACTCCTGGAAATGGAAAAAAGAACACATTGACACCGGTGTGTCAGACCCACCATACTTGCTCCGGACACTGCGAGAGGGCTGTACAAGCAATGATCACACGCACGGCACAGCGGACACACCAGGAACCGCGGTGTTGGCCGTCGAATGGCGCTAGCTGCGCAGCATTTGTGCACCGCCGCCGTCAGTGTCAGCCAGTTTGCCGTGGCATACGGAGCTCCATCGCAGTCTTTAACACTGGTAGCATGCCGCGACAGCGTGGACGTGAACCGTATGTGCAGTTGACGGACTTTGAGCGAGGGCGTATAGTGGGCATGCGGGAGGCCGGGTGGACGTACCGCCGAATTGCTCAACACGTGGGGCGTGAGGTCTCCACAGTACATCGATGTTGTCGCCAGTGGTCGGCGGAAGGTGCACGTGCCCGTCGACCTGGGACCGGACCGCAGCGACGCACGGATGCACGCCAAGACCGTACGATCCTACGCAGTGCCGTAGGGGACCGCACCGCCACTTCCCAGCAAATTAGGGACACTGTTGCTCCTGGGGTATCGGCGAGGACCATTCGCAACCGTCTCCATGAAGCTGGGCTACGGTCCCGCACACCGTTAGGCCGTCTTCCGCTCACGCCCCAACATCGTGCAGCCCGCCTCCAGTGGTGTCGCGACAGGCATGAATGGAGGGACGAATGGAGACGTGTCGTCTTCAGCGATGAGAGTCGCTTCTGCCTTCGTGCCAATGATGGTCGTATGCGTGTTTGGCGCCGTGCAGGTGAGCGCCACAATCAGGACTGCATACGACCGAGGCACACAGGGCCAACACCCGGCATCATGGTGTGGGGAGCGATCTCCTACACTGGCCGTACACCACTGGTGATCGTCGAGGGGACACTGAATAGTGCACGGTACATCCAAACCGTCATCGAACCCATCGTTCTACCATTCCTAGACCGGCAAGGGAACTTGCTGTTCCAACAGGACAATGCACGTCCGCATGTATCCCGTGCCACCCAACGTGCTCTAGAAGGTGTAAGTCAACTACCCTGGCCAGCAAGATCTCCGGATCTGTCCCCCATTGAGCATGTTTGGGACTGGATGAAGCGTCGTCTCACGCGGTCTGCACGTCCAGCACGAACGCTGGTCCAACTGAGGCGCCAGGTGGAAATGGCATGGCAAGCCGTTCCACAGGACTACATCCAGCATCTCTACGATCGTCTCCATGGGAGAATAGCAGCCTGCATTGCTGCGAAAGGTGGATATACACTGTACTAGTGCCGACATTGTGCATGCTCTGTTGCCTGTGTCTATGTGCCTGTGGTTCTGTCAGTGTGATCATGTGATGTATCTGACCCCAGGAATGTGTCAATAAAGTTTCCCCTTCTTGGGACAATGAATTCACGGTGTTCTTATTTCAATTTCCAGGAGTGTATTAAAACTTGTTGATTAAGAGGGTCAAAAAAATGGTTCAAATGGCTCTGAGCACTATGGGACTTAACTTCTGAGATCATCAGTACCCTAGAACTTAGAACTACTTAAACCTAACTAACCTAAGGACATCACACACATCCATGCCCGAGGCAGGATTCGAGCCTGCGACCGTAGCGTTAAGAGGATCATTGTGAAAATGTTTCTTCACTTTGAAATATTAGATTCTGTAGTTTTAAAGGTAGTGAAATGCTGTTGTGCTACTGGACGTGCCTCACTTTTCTAAGATCGCAGATGTATTCAGATTGCACTAGTATTTGTCTGTGAGTAATTGTCGAATTCCAAAGGTCTGTAAGTAGCCATCTTTCAGTTTGTCTCAAAGTCCACCATTTCTTGCAGCATTTTCTGCACAAAAACAGTGCAAGCATCAAGCGTCCAAATTCCCAGCTCTGGGATTTACCCGTTTCCGGCGACGCACTCACTGACTCTGCACCCGACCTCGCCTGGGGCAGCCACGTGACGTCATCGTCCCACCGGAAGCCGGAACTGCCGCGGCGCGCTCTGAGACCTGGACCCGCTAGTGTTCAGCCGTACGACAAATTCGCCTCTTACCAGTGTGGGTGGCCAATCAAGTCGCCTAAAATATGTGTAACGTTACAACAATAAAGTGCTTTTTTTTTAACCAACTGTTTGTGGGCATAGATTCGAAGGCCGCAAGAAATGAAAGATAAAGTAATGTGAAAATAAAAAAGTACTTTGAAATACAAACAAAATTTCCTGAATCAAACTGCATGGCTGGGCAGTATTCAATACGGTGTTGCTCTACCACACGCCTTGTAAAAACTTCCTTCGCATGCTTTCCACAAAGTGGTCGAGACACTAGTTCTGAAGCCTGTTCCAGTCTTTGACAGTGTCGCTCACGTGGTTATGCAATGTGTGTGGACCATTCTTGTGATGACTGTTGCATGTTGCAACTGATCTCTGTCATGTTAGATCGGTTTCGTGTCACCAGGTGCCATGGCCTGCTGGAGGAAGGAACTAACGAGATGGGTTCAGTTTGCTCGTGTACTTTAGTTTTGAAAGACAAACTCATCGCCGATATGTTAACTGCAGAACTGGATTCTGCCCCGATACTGTACAGCTCTCAAAGAAACTTGATAGTGTTGAGACGCGGCCGTCATCCTGACATGATACCAGCCCAATTTATGACTGACTTACTTCTCTACGGAACACATGGAAATGCATGTCTGAAATGTGCGTTAGTATGTGGCCAAAGCTGCATTTCTTTGATCACCCAGTGTCAAAAACAGCCTATGCTCGTCGATGAACAGAACCCGACACCATTAATCTAGGTTCCGTTCTATGTCTTCCTTCTTGATATACCAAACTGGTGGTGGTATTGGGGGGTTTTACTGTTGTGGATAAGGCAAGCCCAGACCCCAAATTGATCATATGGAGATAGTTGCACAATGTTTGAGTAGAAACATTTCTTCCAAAAATGCAGTGTCTTCTCACATTGTTCTAAAGGTGTACTATCTCATCAAAAGTGTCCAGAGCCGGGCGGGATTAGCCGAGCGGTCTGAAGCGCCGCAGCCATGGACTGTGCGGCTGATCCCGGCGGAGGTTCGAGTCCTCCGTCGGGCATATGTTTGTCCTTAGGATAATTTAGGTTAAGTAGTGCGTAAGGTTAGGGACTGATGGCCTTAGTAGTTAAGTCCCATAAGATTTCGCACACAAAAGTGTCCAGACAGGTAGTGATGGACATTAATATGGCGTGCGCCCATTTTTCACCCATTTCAAGACCCAAAACCGGAGAAGGTAATGATGTTGTTTGCTGGTACCTGTTGTGAAGTCGACGTCCTACCTCATCCCAAATCTGTTTCACTGTGTTCAGGTTGGAACTCTGGGTAGGTCAGTTCATTGCCCACAAAACACTGCTTCACAAATGCTGATTTATGACACTGCGCACTTTCCTATGATATGTACAATCATCATCACAGCACTGCCCCTCTGCTGCATTAAGTACACAATGCTGTAAAATGGGCTCACATCCTCCCTCATTTAGAGGTTTCTTAACCTTTACAAACTCATGCTATTTTACCACGGTACACACGTGAGGTGAATCTCCGAGACTCATAGATTTTTTTTCACAGTGATATTTTTTCTCAAAAACAGAAATAAAAATATGAATAAATACTATTCCAGCAAGATTTTCTTAATATCAATGTAAATATTTAATGTGGTTAAATAACAAATATTTATTTATTTTTCTGGGCAACGGCCTTGCCACAGCGGATACACCGGTTCCCGTTAGATTATCGAAGTTATGCGCTGTCTGGCGTGGCAGGTACTTGGATGGGTGACTATCCGGGCCGCCATGTACTGTTGCCATTTTTCGGGGTGCACTCAGCCTCGTGATGCAAATTGAGGAGCTACTCGACTGAATAGTAGCGGCTCCGGTCAAAGAAAACCATAGTAACGACTGGGACAGTGGTGTGCTAACCACGCGCCCCACCTATCCACATCCTTAGCTGAAGATGATACGGCGGTCGGAAGGGCCCGATGGGCCACTTGTGGCCTGAAAACGGAGTGTATTTATTTTTCTAAAATTCACCGAATGATAAATCCTGGAAAAAAAGGTCATGTATATCTCTCCTAAATTTTTATTTTATATTAATAGATTTTATTCCTGAAAAAGTTTTGTTTTTGTGTCTCTTTTTCACAGAGAGCAATTTTTGCACTTCACCATGGAGGTTGAATGCTTATGTCATACACTTCTTCTGCTGTTACTACAAACAATTTTCTGCATTCTTCCTGTTTTAGTACATGGAACAAAACTACTTCTTTGCCGAAGTTTCTTCGTTTACTACTGCACTGGAGTCTTGAGATTCACGCACAAGATTAAAGACAGTTTTGTCCTCTAAACCAAATATTCATTGAGTTCAGTAAGAACAATCTGACACTTAGATTTCATTTTTTGACATCGTATATCAGGGTTTTATTTGTAAATACCACATATGCTGCAACTCCACGAACATAAACTTTCTTTTGCAGGACTAATCTAATGAGTCAATCTCACCTTTCATCTCATTTTAGTACTTTATTACATGTGGCTTAGAAGCATCTTCAGTAATTACATTTGATGTACGATACGTTCTTAGAAAGCAGCACTACACCTTTATCCTTTTTTGAATGTATGCCAGTAGAGTTGTAAGATGGCAGAATAAAAGAAGGCCAATTTCGCACCTTACATAACAGTTTTATACATCGTAATGGGAAGGCGAATATGACACCTAACTTACTTCGGCGGTAACGAGCAGATTTGCCTATAAGTATGTAATGCAAAAGGGATGACATTCAATCGATGGTATTAACACACTGCTCCTATATAATGCATTTCAATAAGGAGAAGGTGAAACAAGCAGCGAGAAGAAACGTTTTGTGTGAGAGCCAGCGCGGGCAGAAACGGAGGCCGCACCACAGGAGGCACCACGCAGCGGGAGTCCGCGACCGGACAGGTGACGCATATTGGACAGCAAGTAGGACAGAAAGAAGCTTTAGAAAACTGCGATTCGGAATTCCAAATGGATACGAACAAATCCAGTGACACAGTTGATCACTTGAACAGCGAATGGTACACATGTGATGTACGTATGTAACTTTTAGGCGTCTGGAGCGGACACAAAACGTCTGATTGGCGGAAACGAACTAGGAGAGAGTAAAGTGCCGAGATTCCAATACAGTTCAGTGGTAGGGCCGTTGCAATTGGCAGAGAGAGTTTCCACAAAATAAGAGGAATGCTTCTATTAGTCAAAAAAGCCATAATGTGGAAAACGAAAGAACCCAGGTGGGGAGACAGTTTGGCTATGAGAAGCAAAAGAGCGAAATTTTTGGGGACTCTTCTCTGCACTGGCGTCAAGTGCAGAACGGGGCGCATAACACTCTGTACGACGCAGAGGAGGAATTTATGTGAACACTGAGTTCACTGCGGTTGAAATTCAGATAGATATGAGCTGAAGCGTCGTTGAGCTCCAACTGTGGAGAAACGAACCAGCCAGTTAGTTAATTGTTCTTGCGAGGACTGAGAGGGCATTTCAATACGCACGCTGGTCCAGCCATGCGCGTGCATATCGCCATATTCCAAGACTAGGGATGAGTACATGTTTTCTTGCATCACGAGAAACATAGGGAAAGTTTCTGCTGAAAAAATCAGCAAAGGCTTAATGTCAGCCATGCAGACGACAGCTCATCACAGCTAAGGTAGATACTGCGAGCAGAGGCGTAAACTTGTTGGTTCACCAGCTTGTGTCCACTGTAAACTCGAGCAACCTTGGGTAATCTTTTGCTCAACTTGTCACAAAACTAACCATCCTCCGTAGACTTGTCATCCTAAATAGCACCGAACTTTGAACCAGAATCGGATGATTTCTTGTAGAACTGGCCAACATCATGACGTAGTCGTAAGACTAACTTTGTAAAGAAACTTCTAGTTAAAATTTACCATTGTTGTGTTTACGATTATTTCACTTTCCGAGGACGAGATGCGTTCGTTTGACAACTTGTGTAACACTGTCACATTGTAAACTGTGTAAATGCATGTATTTCTTTGATAAGATTGCAACATTAAACCAAAAATTAGTTACAGCTTCCATAGTTGTTGTTCTGACCTCAAAACCTTACAGAGCATGATAGCTAATGAAACCAAATTTTGTTCCATGCTCCTCCCAGTTTTTCTTTGGGAAAAATTGTCTACATACAAAGTTTTTTTATCAAATTGTCCCTACAAGTGTCAACCATGCTGTATCAGAAACCTTACCACACCCATGAGTGTGAAGAAATTATCCATTGTGATATTTCGGAAGCTAACGAAATATTCTGTTGCAAGGTCAGTGACAACATTGAACCCGGCATTATTATATCTTTCGTTTCCTTCTTTTCCCACATATGGTAGCCCTTTCAGTGGATAGAAATTCTTAGAGTCACACCTCCAGAACATTTTTGTTTGATTCTTCGTAGGCTTTAACCTCATAAACTGCCTAAAGGCAAGTTTTCGTTTGATAGTTAATATTTCTACATCTACATCTACATACATACTCCGCAGTCCACCAAACGGTGCGTGGGGGAGGGTACCTCGTACCACAACTAGCATCTTCTCTCCCTGTTCCACTACCAAAAAGAACGAGGGAAAAATGACTGCCTATATGCCTCTGTACGAGCCCTAATCTCTCTTATCTTATCTTTGTGGTCTTTCCGCGATATATAAGTTGGCAGCAGTAAAATTGTACTGCACTCAGCCTCAAATGCCGTTTCTCTAAATTTCCTCAGTAGCGATTCATGAAAAGAACGCACCATTTCCTCCAGAGACTCCCACCCGAGTTCCTGAATCATTTCCGTAACACTCGCGTGATGATCAAACCTACCAGTAACAAATCTAGCAGCCCGCCTCTGAATTACTTCTATGTCCTCCCTCAATCCGACCTGATATGGATCCCAAACGCTCGAGCAGTACTCAAGAATTGGTCGCATTAGTGTTTTATAAGCGGTCTCCTTTACAGATGAACCACATCTTCCCAAAATTCTACCAATGAACCGAAGACGACTATCCGCCTTCCCCACAATTGCCATTACATGCTTGTCCCACTTCATATTTAATCGACGTGACTGTGTCAAGCGCTGCACTACTAATGGAGTATTCAAACATTACGGGATTCTTTTTCCTATTCATCTGCATTAATTTACATTTATCTATATTAGCTGCCATTCTTTACAGCAATCACAAATCCTGTCCAAGTCATCTTGTATCCTCCTACAGTTAGTCAACGACGACACCTTACCGTACACCACATCATTATCAGTAAACAGTCGAGATAGTGATTTATGTCCTCTCAAATGTCTCTGAAGGCGGAAAATTTATCTTTTCTCTAGGAACGCTTCTTGTAGCTTCATCAACGAACAGCATTAACAATAATAGGTCTTCAAATTTCTGACGATCAATTGCGGTTCTGATTATTGATGGACTGTACTTCTTGTTCCACTGTACTCGTACACTGAACAAATTGCGTTTCAGATTAGGAGCTGCTACCAAAAGACCAACGAGAGCTCTTATTTCTACACTATCACATTTTCCCCAACTCTTCTCAGCATTTATTTTCCCTACCCATCCTTCCAGCTTCGTTGTTGGTAAACTGTACAATTTTCTTTATAATGTGCAAAGGATTGTAAAGTAAAAATGCGTCTGTCGTTGTTTCGATAGTTGTCAAAGGAGGAAGGTTAACTGTATCTGCTCGAGATTGTATTGTATTACGAGTATGTTTCCTTACTTCTGTTTCCTCAGGTGGAATTTTATTAAAAGTTCAAATCCATTTTTGCAAGAAATAGACGATCAGTGTTTTCAATATTATTGGTATCATCGTATGTTGTAGGTCCGAAATATCTGCTAAGTCATGCACATCTCTTAACTGACAACGTTATCGTCTTCCCCATATTCATCTTCATCATTTGGTACCTGCATCATTAAAATTGCTGTGATCTTGAGATTCTTGCAGTACTTAAGAATTTCTTTATCTGTCAGTTGTCTCTTAGACATGTTGTAAGACTAACAGACAATGCGTTTTGTAGTAACAGATATAATTCAACAATGAAGCATTACATTGCAGAAATGTATATTCAATAATGAACTGAAAATGAAGCAAATAAACAAAAAAACGTGAAATAAGTCTAAGAGACTAGACTCTGATGTTAATGCATGAATATTCTTAAAAATCAATTTAGGCAATATAAAAGACAATATGAAAATTTTGATGCTTGTCATGGGGGTATAGGAGCAAAACATAATGATAGGAGACTAGCTAAATGACGAAATGGAGCTACAAATATATATGGTTATTAATAGACTCACCTTAGGTGTTCTAGGGTTAAGCACAGTAAGGGATGCACACGATAACCACGAGAAACATCCCCCCCCCCCCAATCCCCCATACTGTAACGCCACCTCCTCCGCACCTTACTGTTGGCTGGACACCTGATGGTAATACTTGGGAATTCACGTGTGATTATTTCCGCTGATTTCATGCTCGAATGCTCTGCAGTTCTTGTCCGTCAGTACACGAGGCCTGGCTGGTCTCGATTTAGCTGCAGTTGTACCTCCGCGTTTCCACTTCACAATAACATCATCAGCAGCCGATTTTGGCAACTTCCGAAAGGTTTGTATGTCTCTAATGGATTTGTTACTTAGGTGACTTCCAATGACAACTTCACGTTCGGAGTCACCGAGCTCTCCTGAGTACCCCTCCTGCTGTCACTGCTTCTCTGCTTGAGCAGTGTCCGCCCCTGGTAGCTGACTGATCAGCGCGACGGAATGTCATACCTGACGGCCCGGGTTCGATTCCCGGCTGGGTCGGAGATTTTCTCCGCTTGGGGACAGGGTGTTGTGCTATCCTTATCATCATCATCATTTCGTCTACATCTACAAGCAAGTCGCCGAAGTGGCGTCAACTCGAAAGACTTGCAGCAGGCGGACGGTCTACCAGATGGGAGGCCCTAGCCACACGACATTTACATTTTGCTTGAGCCGTGGGGGAGTCGCTGGCGCCAGTGATTCTCTTACTTAGTAGCGGCAGTAATCCCGCTCGTTCTGGCATGCGCATATTCTTTTTGGTTTTCCTCTTCTGTCCGCTATTTAAGCGTGGCGCTTCCGGCTATGGCTCTCTTCGTTTCCCGCTACGTGGTCCTAGTTGTCGTGCTTGCCCGTTGCTTGGGCATATTTTGTGTTAGGGAGTCTTGCAGTGACCCTTACGGAGGAGCGTTGTTTGATAGCGGCGCTGTGTTATGATTTGAGGAGTGTGGCGGCAGTGGGTTGGTGGTGATGGCCTCCAGTGCACTAGCAAGTGTTTATATTGTACTACCTGATGCTGGCTGCCTATGTATGCAATGTGGATTCTCGTCGTTTGCTGCTACTAACGGTGGGCATCAGCTATTTCTTTGAAGTTGTGTTTGTGCTCGTAATTTGTGTTCACAGCCGGAAAACAGTGATTTGTATCTGATTATCCCCGCCGTGACGGAATAAGGAATTCACTCTTGGTTCCGGTATACGTTGAGCAGTGCTGTTATTGTAAAACATTGCTCAGTCACGGGAGCACTATGCGTATTTAGCGTGAAGGCCGCATGAGTCATTCTAGGATAGTGCGCAGGCCATGTTTAGTGTTTAAGACAGTGTGCTTGCAATATTACTTGAGTATATAATGATTTATTCTCTGGTCTTCGTTTGGAGGGGTCGTGACTTTGGTGTGGTGTCTTCTATTACGTGTTTTTATGCTCTTGGTTCGGCAGGCGGTTTTCTCCAGACTTTGTAGATGTTATTGGGGTCTGCCTGTAAGAGTAAAGAAGTATGAGCTGTAAATAGTTTTCCATGCTATTTGTTTGAGGTCTTGCATGTCTTACGGGCATTAAATTTGAAAGGGTACTGGGGGAGGGGGCGCATAACTCTGAAATAAGAGGGTTTGCGTTGTGTCCTTTGGTTTGGTTGTCTGTCCTTCGTTTGTTTGGTTCTTTTATGTTTCAGTGTACTACGAGTGGTGGGCACAATCAGTTCCGGATTGACCAATACAGGGGACGACGCCTTGATTGAAATATTTCGGACGGCGTTAGCTCGGCCAGCTACGTCTTGGTGACGCTCGGCGCTACTTGGCTCTATCCTATCAGAGTCGCTGCTCGCCCCAGTAGTTGACGTGAGTATTCTCTCTCGTAATTATTTGGAGAATCCTCTCGTTAATGTGTTCGTGCTGCGCCAAGGTGCGTCCCATGTTCCTAGTAGTTTGGTCACTCCTGTTTAGGGTGGGTCATACGTTGGGCTGCGCCCGCTGTTGCAGGGAACTTAAACTACTAAGATATCTGTCTTTTCTGCTTAAATATTGTTATACTTGAAAGGGATTTCACGAATGAGCTCAGTGGAATAAGTCACTATATAATTGGTGGAATTCCCTTGTTCTCTGATCTGTCTGTTGGACTAAGATACCCTGTGGGTATTTTTTTTTTTTTTTGCTTCAAATTTGTTATTAATTATTCTGTACTGCTGCTTGTTTTACCAATGGGAATTTAGTCCCGGTAAATTCCTGTTAATTTTATGGGCATTTATGCTTGTCATCTATATTTATCTGGGACTATTTGTTATTTAGTTAAAAGGAAGGATCTTTACTTAACTTGTTTCATTCCGTATAATCTTACAAAGACTGTATAAGATTTTTCATTATGTTTGTTGTTGATGGCTATTGGAAGGCCGGTTTGTAAATGATTTTGTACAACTGTTTTTGGGGATATGTGTAATGAAACCTTGCGAGCTACAAGCCTGTGTTTGCGCTTTCTTGTGACTCACGTCCCCCTGGTGACAACGAAATACTCCTCGCTCCTTTTATATTGCCGGATCCTATCTCGTGACGTCTACTGGTCAGTTCCGCTTTACTAAATAGATCTTAAAAGTTGTGTGTCTCACGATACCGGAAGAATGTTCTGCTGGCGTCGTAGTGATATACGCTAATATGACTCACAATTTCGAGTGCTGACAACATTTCTTGACCTATCTGACAATCCACTTGAGGTCTAAGCTTGATACGACCCTTCGAGTCATAGTTAGATGCATGCCTGAAAGAACACACTGCTCACGATCCACAGCTGTAAGAAGTATTTCGAATTTTATTCGCTGGTTGCGAATTCCATGGCATCAGCTATACTAGTTATAGATCTACAACACTATAGTGAGATATGAAAATCTGTGGCAGACTGGGACTCGAACCTGGATTTTCCACTTATCGCGAGCAGCTGCATTAATTTAGTGGAGTACAATATTACGATCTAAGGATGTAGACAGTGTGAGATTTAGAAGTTTGGCTTGGTCTGGGAAGCGTGCACCGATAGCGGAGTGGTCAGTCAACAAGTGGGCAATCTACCTCCGGTAGCACAGTAGCCCACGCTGCCGCAGAGTTCGCGTCGAGTGTTCTTTGTGTGTTTCGGCCATCTCCGCTCGATGCATTTCGTTTCCAAAAAGATTGGTCTACTTTTATCGTAAATCGACACTGAAGTCCAGTTTTTCGAGGGAATATACACGTCCGAAAGCATATGAAATGGAACAATTTCTCATAAATGTAGTTACAATTAAGTTTCCTTTACTTCACAGATCTGCAGGAAAATTATGGGAAAAACACAAATACACTAGCAGATGGCCTACTGCTTAGAACAATAAAATAAACCATAATGAAAAGTATTACTGTTATACAGTACATGCGCATTAGTGCGCCTTAAATATGAAGAGGCATACCTGTTTTATAAAAATATGTCCTAATATAGTGGAGCCACAGCGGCAACGTCAAATGCTAAACACAAAATCAGTGCCAGCATCGTCAAATACATATAAATAATGGTATACACAAAAGTCATCTTGTCAGCAACTCTACTGTTCAAAACAGACTGCCGTACAGTAGCCACAGAATGCTTGTGTCGCGAGTTCGCCAGATGTCGCTACTGTTGGCATACACATATTCTTCAGTGATTAATTGTACTATGTAAAATGGTTGACTATAACGATCTTGTTGGCATACACCTACTCACAGCGAGCAATGTAATACACCTGAAGTTAATTAACGGTGCAGGGTGTGACAGAATTCTAAATGACTCCAGCCATGGTCTCCTTGGACTGTAGACGACACGTGTTTTTTAACTCCTGTTTGAAGGACCTTCGGAAATGATTTCTGCACTCCATCCACATGGGAAGGTGATAAACCATACTGCTCAAATATGGGCTCACTTCACTACATACCCTATCCTCAATGAAGTCAGGCAGGTCTGTACTGAATTCACCACACACATGCCACCCTATTTATATACTGGCGGGTGATACGCCATTATAATATATGACAGCCAGCTGAAGACGTCATCGAGCTTTAGCTTAGGACATGTTCACTCAGAGTGCGTGCAGTGGTGGATCACGCAATTGCCTCCTTGGGATGCACTGATTACTTCATCAACGACGCTTCTGCTGATGTACATAGAATTTCTCTGGAATAACTCCAGCCCACTGTCGCGCCAGCTGCTGTACCTTTGCTCATTACAACTGTACATCTGGGAGAAGAAGAGGGAACGCCGTCTATACCTGTACTCTCTCCTGTTCTGCCTGTGCTTGTGGGTGGTGAGGAAGTTCCAGCGGGAGCAATGGACGTCGTCTCTATGGTCGTTCCTACTGCCGTCTTCGTGCCTTCCCGTTCGGATCCCCTAACGTCCTCAGACACTGAAGCACAGCACGGAGGCATACAAACGCAAAAGACCGTCGCTCGAAGAGGCATAAGATAAGTCGCTTTACTCCGTCAGACGCGTGCCTGCCACAATACATGGACGATACTGATCCTCTCTGCCGAGACCTTCCCCAATGGATGATCCCATGGCAGAACAAGGTGCCCGATTCCCATCGGGAACGGAACAGTCACTGAATTCACGTAATACAGTGCCTGCCATTGATGGACAGGAATCAGGACATTGCCCATCTGCCTCCGACTCCACGTCATCGCTTGCTGGAGCAACAAAGTTTCCGCTGGACGGTCTGGGCCCATGGACTACTGCCTGGTCTGCCGATGATGAAGATGATCCATATGAGGTTGAAAACACTGTCGTTTCTGCAGCAGTAACCTATGACTGTTAATCGACTGGGATTTGGATGGAGTCGCAGTGCCATTTGGCAAGGCACTTACAGACACTGCTGGTGTTCTTGCTTCAATGAGTGTTCCTCTGAATACGTTACCATGGCAGGCATATAGAATTTGCTTCATAAATGACACGTGATAGGGACGCTAGTCAAACTTTACTTGCTCCACGAAGTGTTGCAAGCGTCCGACATCAATATTGTCAGCCTGCAAGAAGTTCTCGGCGACAAGCTTTCGTCCTTTTATGGATACGATGTCTTTTTCAAGCCGTGCACTAACGGCGGTAGTGGGAGGGTCTCGTGCTTGAAGATGTGGTTTATTGGCCTTTTTTAAAAATCTTTAAAATTATTATTTTTTTAAAATTCTTTATTAACACAATACAATACAATATGGAGATACAAACAACCCAGCACCTTAATAATTAGTTGGTCTACTTGTGATACAACATAGTTTAGCAGCATTATGACATTAGATTTCTACAACTGGCATATCTATGAGCAAGGTTAAATCTATTCTATTAATCTGTTCTGTTTCTAAGCTAATCTAATCTACTCTGCAGCGATTACAGTTGTGCCATTTTATGTATAAATCTACTATTGTGGCCTGCTCACCGAGCGAAACACAGTGAGCGTGCCCCTTGCACTGGGCTAGCCAAGTTGGTTTTGTCGGTGCAGTCCCTACTTTGTTAGTGTGGTTAGTGTTCTATTCTACCTACTACTACTGCTAATTTCTAGTACTTAAGGTAAGAGTGCAATTGTCTTTGCCTGGGAGCTGATGCACCCGCTGGCCTAGTCCAGTAGTGCGGCGGATTCCAGTCGTGAAGCGACTGGCCAGTTCCGCATCCGGCAGAATGGGCGGGTACATCTCAGCCGTTATCCAGCTCTGGCAGTGACCTGCCATGGTGTCTGGATCATCAATGTTCATGCTCCCTCTGTCTCGGAAAAACGACGGAAACGGTCGCAGTTATATTCGGAAGAGGCCGAGCTTTATTTGTGGGCAGCTACGAGCATTTTAATCTTGGTGGAGGCTTCAGATGTGTGATATCCCAGAAGGCTCAATTACCCATTGCAGTCCAGACACGGAATTACAACTACTGGTGCAGGAGTTGAATCTCGCTGAGACGCAGGAGCGCGTGCTTGGTGATCGAAGTGGATACAGATATCTTACGAGCCATTCAGTGAGTCTCCTTGATGGAGTCTATGTTTCCCACGGTCTCGCAACTGCGACGATTGATACTGGGTTGCCGCCTACGGTCTTCTCTGACCGCATCGCATACGTATGCACGATCTCTCTTCAACGGCAGAGAGTGTGGCGCGGTCGTGGGACGTGGGCGTTGAAAGTCGCACATTTCCAAGATCCGGAGTGCAGGAAAATAACAGAGGCGACATGGACTTCCTGCAAAACACATGTTCTGATGTACCATTCAATGCGTCGCACAGCGATACAATATGATCGCGAAAGATGTAATGACATCGATATACATTGTACTTTTATTTCCCGCTGCTCCGGAAGCTCTCTGGCCAAGCACTGTCTCTTGATAGAGAGGCTGAAACGGTAAAGGCACAAATTATTTCGCTTACCCGTCGCCACTTGGAAGGAGCAATGATAAGTGCGAGATATCAAGATCGGTTCCATAGAGTACCCCCATCAATCTAACACATTGTCACATAGAAGCAGCAATGGAGAAGAGGACTGGTACATGCCTTTGACACGCCGGATGGTAGCCGCCTGATGACTCAGAAAGTTGTTGCGAGCGCCTTGTTCTATATGGAAGTGGACCAAGATGCTACAACTATGGATGAAGTCCTCCAATCTTTGCCTGTTGTTCTTGATAATGCTGCTGTGTAGATTCTTATGGCTGCAGCTGATAGCCCTGACGATGCTCTCCATAACGGATCACTAAACGAATCCCCAGGTCCAGATGGTTTCCCACTGGAGTTTTATCTCGCCTTTCACGACATTATGGCTCCTCGTTGGATTGCAATGTCCCCTAGCGTTATAGTTCCTCCTGCCTTTGTGAAAGGACTGACTATTTTGGTTCCCAAGCCATCCACGCCTTTGACCATGCTTAATTATGATTTCAAAATTTTCACCCAACTCCGCAGAGCGTCTGAAGTGCATTCTGCCTCGAGACATATCTTTGGATCAAACGAGGCTTGGTAGGGACAGTAACACACAGACAGCGCTCACTGACTATTGTGATATTATCGCCTCAGCAACAACCTGTTGCTTTCGAGGCGCGTTGGTGTCAGTGGACTTCGACGCCACCTTAAAGGGTGAGCCATGGCTATCTTGCAGAAGTGATGCGATGGATGGCCTTTCCCTGTGACATCATACATTAACATTCGAGTTCTTGTCATGGATGCTGATCAGTGGACGTGCAGCGAGCCCCATCATTATTTCATGATCGGTAATGCAGGGATGAGCCCCTATTATACGGAATGCGGAGCTACTTAACTGGGCTCCCAGTGAGGTATGAGATGCGCATGGTGATGGAATGGACCGCTCAGTATGAAACTAATGTAAGCAGTCGTATGAATTTGACGAAGTCTCGTGCTTTTAACATTGACAGGGGAATTCCAGAAGGTAATATGGCTCTGTTGCAGTCAACAGACATGAACAGATGTTTAGGAATTACCTTCACACGCTACGTACGGAGAATGGCCGCTGCTAACAATAAACGCCTTGTTCAAGTGATCCGCACGAGGGTCCGTAGTAATCTGCTCCGAGCTTTGGGTACGGTACAACGGCTTGATTTTGTCAACTCTCATCCAGTGTTTAGTGAGCTGCATCTATCCCTCATCTTGCGCATGCTGAAGGCGATGGTGAGCAGGTTGCTGGCAGCGTTTGGCTGTTTCGTGAGTGCGAGTCTTATCTTTAAAGTTCGATATGACACGTTTACTCTTCACCCACAGAAAGGAGTCCTTGGTCTTGTAAACGTACTTATTAGGGCAGATGCCCTCTATTTCTACACCATGGTTAAGTTGTAGGCCCCACCATACGATTGGTTTGTTAGGAGCCCTAACTAATGAACTTGCTCCTCTTTCCAGACTACCACCCATTACAATAGCGCATACTCCTTCCCTCTCGCAGCTCAAGAACTTTTTCAACGAGTAAAATTACATCAATGCAGAATTGCCTCGTACCAGAACTCCTACGGCATGTGAAGTTTATCGCATGATGATTGGTCACACCAGGAACATGGTGTGTAGATAACATGGCCTGTGGTGTGACATTCCGTGTTCCATAGCCTCCTCGCCACGGAGGCTCGTGCGATCTGGTATTTGGTTGTAAATGAGAAACACGTGATGTGACTCCAGCTACAGGCCATAATGTGGCAGATTCTCTGGTTTTCTTTCACTGTCAAACGCTTAACACAGAAGAACATCGAGTAACGTGAACGCTTTCTGCAGAGATGTTACTGTTGGTACGGAAAATACTTGCTTTACTTGCTCCACACATTGTTGCGCCACATTCACTTCTGTTCCAGTAAAAACAAACGCGATGAATTAGATCAAAGGACTGTAAGTTAAATATTGTTTCAAGATGCCAGCAAGAGCGTCATTGGTTTTTTGCCGTTTCTGCAAAGATAGTCACGCCGCTTTAATGCGCTCTTCGAAATATCGTTAATGTTATCCCAATTTTTTGGTTAGTATTTTGATACTGGGGTGGGCCGCGTACGAGTAGATGAATACTTCTTTGGTTTTCGTTCTAGAACTTGACCCATGTGATAGGTGGTGGTGGTGGTGGTTAGTGTTTAACGTCCCGTCGACAACGAGGTCATTAGAGACGGAGCGCAAGCTCGGGTTAGGGAAGGATTGGGAAGGAAATCGGCCGTGCCCTTTCAAAGGAACCATCTCGGCATTCGCCTGAAACGATTTAGGGAAATCACGGAAAACCTAAATCAGGATGGCCGGAGACGGGATTGAACCGTCGTCCTCCCGAATGCGAGTCCAGTGTGCTAACCACTGCGCCACCTCGCTCGGTCCATGTGATAGGACTATGGAGCATTTTTGAAGGCGACGTGTCTGGATCGCACCTGCTGGAACTTGGAGAGCAACGCGAATCTACTTGTCTCGCGTTGGTCTCTGGTCGCTGTTTTGTTTTGTTTCGCCGGGAAGACGTTGTAAGGTTGATGCATTAAGTTGTTCTGAAAGTGGTGCTGATATTCAAGATAATAAAAGCGGGTTAAAACCTGTGAGCTATCTGGGGAAGTTATCCTTGCACTACTGAGCAACTGTTTCGCCAGATACCCAGTCTAGTTTACCAAATTGCCAACCAGACTAACATTAATTATAATCTTTTAATAGTCATCTTACGACAACCGGTGATTATATATATATATATATATATATATATATATATATATATATATATATATATATATATATATATATGTGTGTGTGTGTAATTTAAATGAAAAGAAATAAATCAGTTTATATTTGGACATTCATTTTAATATTGATCATTGTTCCGTTAAAATTTCCGCGTATTAAACTTGGTTCATAACTAAACTGGTGCCTTATTTAGGATTGTGAAAATGTGAGTTCGTAATCCTACCGAACACATCAAATATGGAGCCAAGATTGGGAGACTGCATACAGCACTGCATTCATAAAATAACACACGAAGAACATATGCAAGAGGAAATTAACCACAACCAACCGATTCAATATTCACCCAACGATGTTACGGTCGTAGCGCAATCATGTCCGTCATGAAATTACCACACACTGGTGTACTAAATTCATACCAACTCTCTGTGAAATCTTCCCGAAAAGAATAGCCAAGAGCTACTTTGATGATTACACCACATGCTTCACGTGGTCAACTTGACATAAAGAGTGTAACTCCACAATAATTTTGATAATTAAAATAAAGTACATCGAAACGCAATTTACAAAAGAAAAACCTCGAACTGGTTACTGTCGTCTTACTATTAACCTGATGGGTCAAACAACTGTATAAGCACGTGGTACTGGTCTCACAAAGTACACCCCACGTAGGTTGAACGTAAAGAAAAGTTGCTATATTGATTGATGATCTTAGTTAGAGTTACAGATCATCAACACGTAGTTCAACTTTACTCACAAAGTAGTGACAAAGCAACTACTGGAAGATGTTCTGAACTTCAGACTCGAATTACACTGCGTTTCAATTTAAGATAACATAAGATATTTTAGATCTAAACCTGAAATAAAGGTGATCAAATTTCAGTTAGGCTGAACTTAAGAAATCCATTGTCCTACGGACTTAGCAGAGACGCGCTTAACCGGAGATCTTACCACTTCAGACGCTCGCTGCAGAGAGACTGGCGTGGGCCCCTACCGACGGTACCTCACAGATACAAACGGAAGTGACCAAAGAGGCAGCTTCCTATACCAACATGACAAGGGACGGACAGGACCATACCAAGAATATAAACCTCTTTGCTTTTAGAAAGTGTAGCTACCTGTTCCGACGTTGGTCCTACTGTTCCCTAGCAGACAGGCTTGTCTGCTACCATCAAGCACGCAACTAGAAATATATTTGCTCATTCATCCTTTCACACAGAAGGAAAGGGGGATGACAGTATCTTACCATATACACTATATAAAAGAAAGCGCATGTGGGTTCCATATGAGACTGTGTGACATGAATTACATATGTGTTTTAAAGTGTAGTAGTGTGACAGATCGTTCTTGTTTATGTGTAAAAGTAACACGTTCCACTGCTCAATCTCCTCCGAGATAGAAACACCACAGTAAATTGAGAAGTGGACTTAAAGCCTTAAATGACAACAGATTTAAGAAATTAACATGAAAGGAACCCAACAGAGACCTTTCAACGTTCCTATGTTGATTATTGTTGTTTGTTATTTTGATAGAGTTCCCATATCTTAATGAACCTGTTGTACACTGAGGTGACAAATATCATGAGATAGCGATATGCATATGTACAGATCGGGGTAGCATCGCGTACACAAGGTATAAAAGGGCAGTGCACTGGCGGAGCTGTCATTCGTACTCAGCTGATTCCAGTGAAAAGGTTTCCGACGTGATTATGACTGCACGAAAGGAACTAACACAGTTTGATCGTGGAATGGGACAATTTATTTTGGATATCGTTAGGAAATTCAATATTACGAGATCCACAGTGACAAGAGTGTACCGAGAATATCAGGTTTCAGACGTTATCTCTCACCACGGACAACGCAGTACCGACGGCCTTCACTTAACGACGAGAGCAGCGGCGATTGCGCAGAGTTGTCAGTGCTAACAGACAAGCAACACTGTGTAAAATAGACACATAAATCAATGTAGGATGTGCGACAAACGTATCCGTTAGGACAGTGCGGCGAAATTTGGCGTCAATGGACTATGGCTCAAAACGACCTACACGACTGCCTTTGCTAACAGCACAGCACCGCCTCACCTGGGATTGTGATCATATCGGTTAGACCCTAGGTGACCGGAAAACCGTGACCAGGTCAAATGAGTCCCGATATCAGTTGGTAAGAGCTGATGGTATGGTTCGAGTGAGGCGCATACCCAAATTGTCAACAAGGCACTGTGCAAGCTGCTGGTGGCTCCATGATGGTGTGGTCTGTGTTAACATGGAATGGACTGGTCCTCTGGTCTAGGTGAACCCATCATTGACTGGGAATGTTTATGTGCGTCTGCTTGGAGATCTTTTGGGGCCATTCGTGGACTTTATGTTGCCAAGCAACGGTACACCTTGTGACAGGGACACAGTTGTTCGCGACTGGTTTGATGAACAAACAAATGGTTCAAATGGCTCTGAGCACTATGCGACTTAACTTCTGAAGTCATCAGTCGCCTAGAGCTTAGAACTAATTAAACCTAACTAACCTAAGGACATCACACACATCCATGCCCGAGGCAGGATTCGAACCTGCGACCGTAGCGCTCGCTCGGTTCCAGACTGTAGCGCCTAGAACCGCACGGCCACTCCGGCCGGCTTTGATGAACATTCTGGACAGTTCGAGTGAATCATTTGGCCACCTGACAGCCCAACATCGAACATTTATGGGATATAATCGATACGTTGGTTCGTGCAGAAAATACTGCATGGGCAAAACTTTTGCAATTATGGGCGGCTGTAGAGGCAGCAAGGCTCAGGGGTCTTCCAGCGACCTGTTGCGTCCATCCCACGTGGAGCTGCCGTACTACGCCGAGGAAAAGACGGTCTCACACGATATTGGCTTGTCACCTTGGTGTATGTTGATATCCTGATTTTTTAAAAAAAGTATTCTGTTAGTGGAACTGTAATTAAATTCAGCAGTGTCGACCGTTTGTAAGTAGTAAAATCTTTTTAGGCAGTTGATCTACACGTAACATATCTGATGCTAAGGAATTAGCAATCAGAGATAAATTCCGAATAAATCCCTCGAGTCATGTTGACAGTGTGATTGGTGTACAGAATCTGCATTTCCCCGTTCACATCTGGAGACAAGAGTGCGCTCCACTGAATTTCACTGGCTATGGGGTCACTATTAGAACATTACAGCTAGCGACTTCGTGTGAGGACGTTGGACAACAGGTTGCTCAAGTCATTTGGATGGTCTTAAGCTTTTATTCGAGATAAAAAAAATAAAAGAAATAAAAAATGTCCAATGAAAACACCTTCAGCCTTCTATACTTTCTCTTCGTACATCCATATTTAATTTGGACGATGATGGGACATCAGCTGGTATAATTTTTATTAAAAATGAAACTCCTCCAGCTGTACTTAAGTACTACCCGCTGTCCATGTGGAGCACGTATTGGTCTGACCGTGGACTTCTGGTACTCAGCCACACACAACTGATATGATCAAAGTATGCGGGGCTGAAGATGGCGTTGACGCAACGTCAAAACTAGTAGCCAAATAAGTATGAAATCTTAAGTGCAGCTGGAGGAGTTTCATTTTTAATAAAAAGTTCATACTTTCAGTTTTATTTTATTTGTGCAACTAGTTTCATCGTTACATTGCTCCATCTTCAGGACCCCTGACCGATGTATAGAAAGACTTCCACCTCTTGCACAGTCGAAATAGTAGCCAGTATGCGTTCACCGGTACCCGTAGATTTCTATTTAAGACGGGAATCCATTCGATGTTCACTTGCGGACTCAAGTGAAACGGGTGCAGAAATGAAATAAAATTGGAAATTTAGACGACAGAAGGATTCAGGTGCAGAGGAAAAGGAAGTGCCAAGGCAACCTTCCGAGACTCAGGTCGGGTGGTACGAGCAGTGGCGGTTTCTTGCCATCTGCGAGAGATCACGCAAGGGTGTGGTGCTTGTTAGTTTTGTATATTGTGCAATGCTCGGTACAGTTGTCACAGCTTAGGTCGTCATAAAGAGGCCAGTCCTTTCGAGGAGGTGTACTACTGAGCTGGGCACCTGCGAAGTCTCCTGGACCAGCTGCAGCGTCTGTACCTGTAACATGCGAAGATGGTTATCCACTACTGGCCATGAAAATTGCTACACCAGGGAGATGACGTGCTACAGACGCGAAATTTAACCGACAGGAAGAAGATGCTGCGATATGCAAATGATTAGCTTTTCAGAGCATTCACACAAGGTTGGCGCAGGTGGCGACATCTACAACGTGCTGACATGAGGAAATTTTCCAACCGATTTCTCATACACAAACAACAGTTACCGGCGTTGCCTGGTGAAACGTTGTTGTGATGCCTCGTGTAAGGAGGAGAAATGCGTACCGTCACGCTTCCGACTCTGATAAAGGTCGGATTGTAGCCTATCGCGATTGCGGTTTATCGTATAGCGACATTGCTGCTCGCGTTGGTCGGGATCCAATATCCAATGACTGTTAGCAGAATATAGAATCCGTGGGTTCAGGAGGGTAATACGGAACGCCGTGCTGGATCCCAACGGCCTCGTATCACTAGCAGTCGAGATGACAGGCATCTTATCCGAATGGCTCTAACGGATCGTGCAGCCACGTCTCGATCCCTGAGTCAACAGATGGGGACGTTTTGCAAGACAAGAACCATCTGCACGAACAGTTCGACGACGTTTGCAGCAGCATGGACTATCAGCTCGGAGACCATGGCTGCGGTTACCCTTGACGCTGCATCACAGACAGGAGCGCCTGCGCTGGTGTACTCAACGACGAACCTGGGTACACGAATGGCAAAACGTCATTTTTTCGGATGAATCCAGGTTCTGTTTAGAGCATCATGATGGTCGTATCCGTGTTTGGCGACATCGCGGTGAACGCACGTTGGAAGCGTGTATTCGTCATCGCCATACTGGCGTATCACCCGGCGTGATGGTGTGGGGCGCCATTGGTTACACGTCTCGGTCACCTCTTGTTCTCATTGGCGGCACTTTGAACAGTGGACGTTACATTTCAGATGTGTTACGACCCGTGGCTCTACCCTTCATTCGATCCTTGCGGAACCCTACATTTCAACAAGCTAATGCACGACCGCATGTTACAGGTCCTGTACGGGCCTTTCTGGTTACAGAAAATGTTCGACTGCTGCCCTGGACAGCACATTCTCGAGATCTCTCACCAATTGAAAACGTCTAGTCAATGGCGGCCGAGCAACTGGCTCGTCACAATACGCCAGTCACTACTCTTGATGAACTGTGGTATCGTGTTGAAGCTGCATGGGCAGCTGTACCTGTACACCCCATCCAAGCTCTGTTTGACTTAATGCCCAGGCGCATCAAGGCCGTTATTACGGCCAGGTGTGGTTGTACTGATTTCTCAGGATCAGTGCACCCAAATTGCGTGAAAATGTAACCTCATGACAGTTCTAGTATAATGTATTTGTCCAATGAACATTCGTTTATCAAAATGTTCAAATGGCTCTAAGCACTATGGGAGTTAACTTCTGAAGTCATCAGTCCCCTAGAACTTAGAAATACTTAAACCTAACTAACCTAAGGACATCACACACATCCATGCCCGACGGAGGATTCGAACCTGCGACGGCAGCGGTCGCGCGGTTCCAGACAGTTGCGCCTAGAACCGCTCGGCCACTCCGGCCGGCACCCATTTATCATCTGCATTTCTTCTTGGTGTAGCAATTTTAATGGCCAGTAGTGTATAAGTGGTCGACTGGTCGCCGATCGATCACTGTGTAAGGGTTTTGGTTGGGTTTGTTTGCGTTTAGTGTGCAATATGGCTTCCCTGCGTTGCCAGTTGGTCGGCGTGTTCTGATTCGACATTTTATTGCGAACATCAGAGGTCTGGCAACCATCTTGCATAAGGGTGGGCTTACAGAGAGTTGTGTTCGATAAGTTCGTGGGACCTGTCGTGGAGCACGGTGACGGGCGCGGCAGCGGGGCTGGCTAGCCGGGCACGCCACGCCCGCGGCCAGTGTCGGCGGGCGCGTCTTATTTATAGGCAGGGAGGCGGGCGGCAGCCGGCAGGAGCAACGCCTCGGCTCGGCCGCGGGCCCGCGGGGCCGATGCCCCAACGCCCGGCGTGCCCTTCCGGCCGTGGCCGCCGCGCCGCGCCGCGCCGCCCAGACACCACCCAGCGGCGCTCCTCGCTCCTCTCCCAGCCCGGCCACACCGAGCAGCGACTCGGCCACCCTACAGTGGCAGCTCCTCTTCAGTCTAACAGTGGCCACCATTTTCACTGTTACGGATGTGCTGAGCCTGCTCTCTTTAACATCACGACGAGACCCCACCGATGGCCTGCCTTTTGGAGAGAAATTAAGACTGTGGATCTCTAACTGGTCACAATACATCTCCTACTGGCTGACGTCATTATTCCGGATACGTAATGTAGCACTGAAGGATAGCACGGATCAGCAAGGTAGTAGTAAACAAAGGATCCAAAGGAAGACTTGCCGCTGGATTCATAAAGACTGGTTATCTTTCAGGTTATCATTTAGAACAATGAAACGTTTCTTTCGTCGGTGCCTCGGATTTTCCATGGCGTACGCAGTCACACTCGCGGCCTGAAGTCACCCGTTCTTGGCGGTGTTCGGCGCGATAGACGAACCACGCGACGTATTGCTGCACAGGTTAAATAGGAAACGTTTGTTAGTGGACGCCAAGTAATTCACTGAACAGCTACGCGTGTAAAATCAGTATCAACAGGGGTCGACAGCGTCGCTTTCACCCGTTAGGACAGAGTAAAACTTGTCACTTTTTTATGTCAATCATCAAACACGATAAGTTTGTAGTTAGGAAAGGTAAAGGCACCAGAGACGCTATTCTGACGGAGCTGTTGATAATGGAAGCAAAACTAAAGAAAAGTCAAGACACATTCATAGGATTTGTCAACCTGGAGAAAGCGTTCGACAATATAAAATTGTGCAAGATGTTCGAAATCTTGAGAAAAATGGGGTAAGTCATAGGGAGAAACGGGTAATATACAACATGTACAAAAGCAGAATATGGACCGAGAATAAATCGAAGCCGGCCGGAGTGGCCGAGCGGTTCTAGGCGCTACAGTCTGGAACCCCGCGACCGCTACGGTCGCAGGTTCAAATCCTGCCTCGGTCATGGATGTGTGTGATGTCCTTAGATTAGTTAGGTTTAAGTAGTTCTAAGTCTAGGGGACTGATGACCTCAGAAGTTAAGTCCCATAGCGATCAGAGCCCAATAAATCGAAGAAAGGCGGAAGTTATGAGAACTATCAGAAACGTTAACATCGAGAAAACATCAGGATTGGTGGTCACGAAGTAGATGAAGTTAAGGAATTCTACTAACTAGGCAATAAAATAACCAATGACGGATGGAGCTAGGAGAACATCAAAAGCAGAGTAGCACTGCTAAAAAGGGCATTCCTGGTCAAGAGAAGTCTACTAGTATCAAACATAGGCCTTAATTAGAGGAAGAAACTGCTGAGAATGTAGGTTTCGAGCACAGCATTGTATGGTAGTGAAACATGGGCTGTGGGAAAATCTGAACAGAAGAGAATCTAGGCATTTGCTACAGACGAATGATGAAAATTAGGTGGATTGATAAGGTAAGGAATGAAGAGGTTCTGCGCAGAATCGGAGAGGAAAGGAATATATGGAAAACACTCACAAGGGGAAGGGACAGATGATAGGACATCTGTTAAGACATCAGGAAATGACCTACATGGTAATAGAGGGAGCTGTAGAGGGCAAAAACTGTAGAGGAAGACAGAGACTGGAATACATCCAGCAAGTAATTGAGGACGTAGTTTGCAAGTGCTACTCTGAGATGAAGAGGTTAGCACAGGAGAAGCCCCATTAAACTATTCAGAAGACCGATGACACAAAAAAATTAAAGCGCTGTGGCAATTAAAACCACTTTCAGAAAAGATTCCTAACGATATTCGGCATCTGGACTCGATTTATTTTCTTAAATTAAACCTCGCCATTTCCTTCAGTGCAGTACAACCGTCCAGCAATATAGGTACTGGCTCTGTAATCTGATGTAAAGATTATTTCTACCAAACATGTACATGCTCGCTTAAAGGCAACAATCTTCGAATAAAACTAAAATCATAAGGCGAAATAGCCACTGGCTCACGGAAACGCACAGAAGATTCTTGTAGACTTCCCACACTGGAAAACGAACCTTGGTTGTTAACTCATGAACACCAACTCCCGACTTCAGAAACACACTTGAGAACACTCCTCCATTTTACCAGCTCCAAACAAGGCCCAATATTATTTAATATTTAGGCCCCCCACCCAATCTGAATCAGGAGTCGAATGCAGGCATTTTGATTGCCTGTTTCCCGTTCCTACTGAAAGCACTCTGTAAGGTACTGCGTCCTGCCAAAATCAGTGGAAGTTGCTCTGCGAATGGTAATACCAGCCATTGCGACGAAATTACTCTGCCTTGATCCTGCCTCACATTACCAGACCTCTAACCCTTTAAGAGATGTAGTGAAAGACAAACCCATCGACTCCAGGCTAAAGAAAGCCTCCTTCCTCCACAAAACTACCCTGCCACACACAATAGCCCCAGGAAGAATACGTTGCAACATTTTCTGCACAGGACAAAATAAATACATACCAACCAGGAAACATGACGCTAATGCTGTTAACTCAATCTCTATCCTTTATAATGATCTTAGTTCGTGGAGAAAGAGAGTCGAGAAATTCCTTCGGGTATACCACATCTAGCTGAAGCAAATCATTGATTATCTGAGCCTGTAGACCTGCCACATTGCAGGGATGTTTCAGCCGCTGTTCGAGAAGTCTGAGACACTTTTTATGGGTTTTTGAATGAAATTATTGCCTCCATTTGACTGTAAGTTTTGTATTATTTCGGCTGTAGAGAAACTTCCAAGTACAATGGTGAAATAAGTCAATAAATGTCAAACATGTCTGAATATCATATCGTCGTTGAAATACTGTAACACATATGTCGACATATATATAGCAGTCGTCTTATCATGAGATTAAGATTATCTGATGTAGCCGCTCCATCGAGGTTCGATGAAACAGGAAACCATGCGAAAAGCCCTGTGAATACAGCTGTTTTCATCTTGGAAGATGGGAGTGTCCACATCACACTGATAATGAAGATGTAGAAGAAAGGGGAAACAGTCTGTCACCGAAATATTTAAACTTTTTCATGTTAACAGTAGCCTGAGCTATTGCGCGTAACTCGTGGTACATAAACCACCCACAGAACATCATAGGATCACATCTGGCTTGAGAGATGCTCAACAGACTCCAGTGGCAGGCACTGCAAGAGAGGCATTGTGCGTTACGGAGAGGTTTACTACTGAAATTTTGAGAGAACACATTCCGGACGAGTCGAAATTTGGAAATTTGTAGCAAGTTCTATGGGACCAAACTGCTAAGGTCATCGGTCCCTAGGCTTACACACTACTTAATCTAACTTAAATTAAGTTACGCTAAGGACAACACACACACCCATGCCCAAGGGAGGACTCGAACCTCCGACGGGGGGAGCCGCGCGAACCTTGGCAAGACGCCGCAGACCGCACGGCTACCCCGCGCGGCCGGGAAGAGTCGGACAGCATCTTATTCCCTCCCACATATATCTCACGAAATGACCATGGCGAACTAATTCGAGAAATTTGAGCTAATACAGAGGCTTACCGTCAATCAGTCTATTCACGCGCCAGGGATGGCGTGGAACAGCAAAGGCGGGATCAGGTAATAATGCGAGGAGTACCCTCCGCCATGCACCGTCATGTGGCTTGCTGAGTACTGGTGTAGATGTAGAACTATAGCCTCCACACACTGCATGTTAAGCGTCTCAGTCTATCATCGGTGCGCCCGGCGCCTTGCATCAAGGACAAAATCGCGAATCATCGGACCACATAATATACTCCGCCAGTCAACTGCTATTCAGTTACTACGTTGTTTGGCCCATTGAAGCACGTGGAGATTTGTTTAGCGTTGTAACCAAAGGTCTCTTGCGACGGGCCTGACTGAAATGCCCATTGCATGCCGTGCCCTTTGTAATGATCGCTCGGAATTTGATTGAGATGAACCTGTGATAATTGACAACAATGACAGTTGCGTTCCAAACTGATTATCAGTGACAAGACGTCGCTCTCGTGTCCAGTCATTGTCGGTTAGTTTCTTTTTAAGGCCAGTCCTCATCCGGCGTTTTACGTAGCTGAGAGCTTCACACTGTTCCATGGAGAAGCATCTTGCATTTCACGTTAATACGCAAACGGATCGGACAACTTCACTCATGGTGTAGCCAGGGGCACGTCCAAGCGCGATAGCTCCTTTCTGCCACTGTCACGTCTCCGCGTCGACCCATCTTTACTGCTCTGATTCCATACAACCGACTGGCACACGCATACGTCACTTCACTACGTCAGCGTTGGAAGCTCACATGACGTGTGGTACCCGTTCTGCTACGCCTACAGAGACTTCCAAAGTAACCAGTTTATTGTTTTAAGGGTGCGACTAACAATTTGCACATTGATACCAATAGAGGAGCTTCTTGAATGATAAATAGAGGTTCCACGGTCTGGAAAGCCTACTGTCGGCAGAGCGGTGCTGCATGCAAATTTTGTACAAGGCAGCAAACGGTTAAGATTTTCTAAGTCCCAGAGCGAAGCTAACTCGCTTACATTGCGACGGTGTCGACACGAGGCGAGGAATAACATTTCACCACCGAGAGTGGCTCAGAGAAAAACACAAAATCTGCGCTTCTGGCGACCAAAACAGCGAACTTCTGCAGAAATGTATTGGGCAGAGCAGCTAGGCAGGACCACATCACCTTCATTACATGATGAAAGAAACGCAACTGTTAATTCAACAACACGTACCAAGAGCTTTTATGAACCAGTACTATAACAAACTCGTTAAGCAAGTACGGTCCAATGAGAATACCTGAAGCCTTCGTGTGACTTTGTAATAGCAAGACCTATGTGATCACGACTAGTGGTGTCAGGTGAACATTAGTCACTACTTCGCTCCAAAAATACCGCATCATTTTAGCTCGTAACGCGGTCAGACGTAACGTTTGCGCTCGGTTCCCTGATTACAGTAAAGTGACGAATAGCACAAGTCAGATGTAGATTTTATGCACGCTACTGAACGACAACCGCTACTGGGAGAGATGGCTACCTCGCCATAATCACCAGTCCCAAAATTCAACACCACAGCCTGCCGCTGTCACAGATGGTTGGACCCAGAGATCTTCCCTGTGGTCCCGGGTCAGGACTCTAGCGTTCCTGATACCTCGGCAGACTGACCAGGGTCTGCCTGAAAAGCAGACGAAGAGCGTCATATCACACGGCTACATGGCAACCGTCATCGTAGTGCGACAGATGAAGAAGAGCGGCAGTGAGCGGGAGGGTCCTACACTCGCCAATTTCGGCGAGTGTAGGTCCAACACACTCACTGCCGCGGCATCGCGGTACTGGCATGGCCGGAGCCACCGTAGGCGGCGAACCGCCACAACAGCAGCCGGACAGGAACGGTAAGTCCGGCGTCAGCTACCTTGAACGAGCTGAACGACGCTTACAACGCGACTCCTAGACGGGTATCGACAGCTGATGTCAGCGGCGAGTCAGCATAGTATTTGCATGTTATGGAAATAAATATCTAAATTTGAATCTTCTTTCATTGCGCCTACTGGCAACAGCTGATCGCTATCACTCTTACGATGAAAACCGCCATGAAGTGAACTGGGAGACTACCTCCTGACACAGAACCATCTCCGCCTTCCCAACAGCCCGCCTCTTGCAGCGGTGTTTTGAGATAATGTCTCTCCATGCCGCATTGGAATGTCACCACATGGCAGAGAACAAGACGGCGGCCACTCAGAATATCATGGTCCTTTGGATCTGATCGTGATGGAGAATGGTCGGTAATCTCGCAACTTCAAAACAATGGTAGAAGGAACACACATTAAAATCACAGTAAAATTAGTTTGCCAAGTGGTGGTCAGATTATGGAAAGGAACATTGACTTTTTCACTTGGATTTACTTCGGATCTCTGAGATTTAACGGGAGAGCAAGCAAGTAATGCCGTGATGGAGCTGATTGGGCCTACCTGTTCTTTGTTACCTGCGGCATGTTTGGCTACACCACGTCTGGCTCCATTCGTATCGTGTAGCCGGCCGGAGTGGCCGAGCGGTTCTAGGCGTTACAGTCTGGAACCGCGCGACCGCTACGATCGCAGGTTCGAATCCTCCCTCGAGCATGGATGTGTGTGATGTTTAAGTAGTTCTAAGTTCAAGGGGACTGATGACCTCAGAAGTTAAGTCCCATAATGCTCAGAGCCATTTGAACCATTTTTTTCGTATCGTGTATCGTATCGTTCGGTCGTCTTAACAGTCGGAGATATCGTCTGTAAGTTTATATTTTGTCTCTATTAATCTCATGGTTCGCAATAGAATCGAAGCAAATTATACTGGTCACGAGACCACAATACCCCTAACTAGTATCAAGTTACATTTTCTTTCTTCTAAAGAACACACACTGTGGTCAAGCGCTTGTAAGGGTAGCACCCCGGAGCAAGTTGGCTAAAAATATGGTGCTGTTTCTGTACCATCCATATCTACAACACAAGAAAAATATTTATTATTAAAGCTGTTAGTTACTCAGAAATGAGTTCTGTCCGCAGTATACACCCATGGTCTAGGGTAACAGCTCACATCCCTCTCTCGTTGCCACCTCGAAGGCGCTATGGTCAGGGCGCTCACACACGATGCAGGAGCGTCCATCTATGTCTCATGTCATAGCGAAACGACGCCACTGTCGGAGGAGTTTGATTAATGTTTCTACTACCGTCTATGGGTGACGTCTTAGTTCAAATGGCTCTAAGCGCTATGGGACTTAACATCTGAGGTCATCAGTCCCCTAGACTTAGAACTACTTAAACCTAACTAAACTAAGGACATCACACACATCCATGCCCGAGGCAAGATTCGAACCTGCGATCGTAGCAGCAGCACGGTTCCGGACTGAACCGCCTAGAACCGCTCGAGCACATTGGCCGGCGACGTTTTGGTATCCAACGGGATGTACGGTCTGTCCCCCCCCCCCCCCCCTCCCCCATACACGCTACGTTATGCAGTACATTGAAAAACGTCATCACACTGACAACATTACGGCGGTCTCCAGACTTTCCTTTGGCTCGGTTCCATGATGCTGTCCAGGTGGGTTCTACGAACAGGTCGACCAGTCCTGACGACCTCCCTCTGGTGTTTTATTAGACATTTCGTCGCTTTCTGGCGCCAATGTGGAGGGAAATTTGTCAAGACCTTATGCCACCTTTCGTGCCGACTCCAGCCGGCTTCCTCGATGGTTTCCTCATTCCCATCCACAAGTCTGGGTGTACCTCACGGATATGTGATTACTGCCCCTTGACGTTGCTGAACAGCGACACAAAGATCTTTGCCCGGGTGTTGGCTGCGCTGCTTGAACGGACGGCTCAATATGTGGTTTCCCCCGAGCAAACTTCTTTGGAAAGTGTCAATAGCATCCGTACTGCCCTCTGTCGCTACCGGGACATAATCGCTCTTGTTCACTCTCGTCGTGTGCACTTTTGGCAGCTCTCGACTTCACCCAGGCGTTCGATCGGGTCGATCACGACTACCTGGAAGGGGTGCTCCGCAATTATGGAATACCATGATACTATCGTCGACGTCGTAATGGGTATCCTTCGTGGAGCTACGTCTCCTACACTCTGCATTGGCCATCTCACTCCCCCTGCCTCGATACGTCTATCAGTGCGTCAAGGCTGCCCGATCTCTGCACCGTTGTAAGCTTTCGCCATGGTACCGTCGCTCTGCGGCTCCCGTCAACGCCTCACTGGGATGTCTCTCGGTAACCATGTATTCAGCTGCACTATTTACACTCAGTAGTCGTAGCGCTGAGGTCAGGGAGTCACTGACGTGGGTTACCACCTGTCATGAAGAGTTGATGCCTCCCTCTTCCACACACACAGAACCGGTATACTCTCTGGTTATCGGGATGTGAAACGAGTTGGAATCCTATTTCCATTAATTTTGCGACCACTACTGCTGAGGTGTGTACCGGCCGGAGTGGCCGAGCGGTTCTAGATGCTACAGTCTGGAACCGCGTGACCGCTACGGTCACAGGTTCGAATCCTGCCTCGAGCATGGATGTGTGTGATGTCCTTAGGTTAGTTAGGTTTAAGTAGTTCTAAGTTCTAGGGGACTGATGACCACAGACGTTAAATCCCATAGTGCTCAGAGCCATTTTTTGAAGAAAAATCACACTCTTAAGAAGCTCTTAATGTTAATTGACGTCTTTGGATACAGATATCAAGTACTAGAGCCAAATTACTATACAATATGGCTTTAAAACTGCGGGCCGCACAAATATCTGAATGGTGCCGCATGCGGCTCGTTGGCGCCGTTTGACGACCGCCGCACTAAGCTAATTTGGTACCGATCTATAGAATCGACTCTTCAAATTTCGCTTGAAAAGTCATTTTGTGCGCAGTGGGAAACAAACGGACGCTTCCCGTCGACACTAGGCGTCGCGTGAAAGATGTGATGAGCAGTATTTGTTTGGGGTGGCCCCATTTCAGTTACACATTGTAAAACCGAAATTAAGAGTTGAAAGCGACCATCACGTCTTTTAAAAACTTTTAGTAGACTGTATACGCCAGGCTTCCAAAATTAATGGAGATATAAAAGTAGGTGAGATCTAAGAAGAGATAAGAGCAATATACTTACACAGAACTGATTGGCTGTATGTGGTAGAACGTTATGCCAATATAGCTCAGGTGAGACTCGTTTACCTTTGGGACGGGAACTGACATTTATGACAGGCGAGATGCGTGAAATTCAAATTCACGATGCGAGTTCAGTTCGTAAGGTCGGCATATAGAGGTCAAAATTGTGTACCATAACCACTTACTACACAGCTGCCTCTTACTGCAGGCTTTAAGACTGCACGTAATATTCAATTAGGAGGATAAGTGGTAAGTAATATATTGCTGGTAGAGACGTAAAAACTAACAACATTCATACTGATATTCACGCCAGTCTACAATTCATCGCCGACTGCGCCATGAAGCAGTAAACAAATACCAGTTCACACGCTGTTCAGTTGCAAATACTTGTCAAACGAGTTATGTCTCCTACCAACACGTCTTTCTGCGATTCAGGTATTTCCGCCTTGCTTAACTTATGCAAAGACTGAAGCAAACTGCTTATTGGCCTGTCAGATACATACAGCAGGCTTCTGTCATTAACTTCTTGGAAATCACAAATCTCAATCTTTTACTTTTTGTTCAAATGCTTAGACAGAGCCAAACAAGACTCCCTATAAATTACCCAATAGATTCTTGTCCGAATTTTCACAGCGAAATGAAGAGCAAGGAATGTATGAAACAGATCAACGTGAGGTTAAGTTTTTTTTTTATAAAGTTCCATCGCGTCGCAAGACTAGAGGTTCGAAAACGCCCTTCTGAAGGCTTCAACAACCCTGACTGTTGGACGCATGTTACGTAAACTGGTCTGGGCTGCAGGCAATCGTAAAGTTCCCTTGCACCACTACGCAACGTTGCTACGCCACGTAGATACGACGAGTACTTACTATTACCGTTACCTCTGGATTAAGCTCACGGAGGCTAAATCCCATTCACAACATTTAGGTTCAAAAGCTGGGTACTCGCATAGCATTACCACGGTATCAGAAGCAAGAAAATTAGCGTAATTACATCAATTTATTGTCAGTACCAAAAAAGTAAATCTATCCTGACATCGTTTGTTCATAGCTGCGATACAGTTGTGAATAAATACAGTGACCAAGGAAGTACAAAATTTATTTCCTTGATTCCAGTTAATGATCACAAAATATTATCGATCTACAGATCTGATTCAACCAGAAGAATCCTTATAGTATCGTAATATGACGCCATTTCGGCCTGTACGTATTAAGATAATATGACGCTTCTCCTGGTTTAACCAGAACTGAGGATGATGATTTTGGACCGAAATCGATACTGCCTTCGTCGACTGAAATTAAAGAAGCCAATCATATCCTTAGTTTCAACGAGTAACCTCCCCATCCCCTATATTTCAAAGGATCGTTTTAATTACAGCTAGTTTTCCACACATCTCAACGTATATATCATACCTCCTGAACTTTTTGTCGTACAATGATATAAAGTTGCAGGTACATTCAGTGTTATATGTGAATATTGTCTGCGAAATGTGTTGTGAGTGGTATTAGTGGTAAAGAAGTGATGCTGAAACTTTATTGCATGTACGGCGACAATGTAGTAAGCTATAAGTTTCTCTTCTTTCATGATTTTGTGGAAGATATCAATGAGTAAAAGGTTCGAAAAGGTTTGAAATTATGTGTAAAGTTTGTTGGAATCGCCTAACTGCTCTCATTCGAAAATGCTGGTTGAATATAGTCTGGGCAATTTACGCACAGTTAGTTACATTGCCTCAAGAAGAATACTTAATACTTGACTTACTACGTTAAACCATTAAAATAAGATTATAACTCCTAATGAGCAGATTATGACAGCATTTTAAACTTCTAAATGCCATCTATAATTTTACTAAATACTGAAATAAAATTTTTGTTACCCCCTGAAACTGGTATGTAGGCAACCTGCAACTCGAATCATGAGACCGGGTGACCACTTTTGCCGACTAATAGCATAGATTTCCAAGGTCTCCAATTTCTATGGTACAAAATAGACCAATCTTCTACAAAAATTGCAAATAACATTGTATTATTTTCTTAATCACTCCGTACACAAGCCTTATTAAATAATTCTCATTACCGACGTGCATTCAAAATGTATTCAAAAAGTATCGCAAGTTTATGGGAAAATGACTGTACCAAAAGTTGTGGGTACCTGCTTCCATTATGCAGTTCGCGTAAGTGAGTACGACGTTACTTTTTCTTAAACGCAGGTTGTAATTGCAGCAAAATGTTGTACCCATCCATCTCGTTTTTAGGACAATTTGAGGGTGAGTTTTGTAAATAGCGTCCTTCAGATATGCTCACAGGAATAAAGTGATTTTGGGTTAAATCATAACTTCGAATGGAACGCAACCCCTTCTAAATAATTTCTCCACAAAAACACTGGCTCAGTAAAGTCGTGGTGTTGTTAGTTGTATGAGCAACACCATTGTCCTGATAAAACCACGTGCATTATAGCTAGTTTTGCCCCACCCGCATCTAGCACTAACTGAACACTACCGTGAAAGAATGAGATGAAGATTTGCCTGCGTAACATCGCACACCGATACAGTTTTTGTACCTTCAGAGGGGACTCGTGTAACCTATAAGGATTTCCCGTACTTTATGATCTGTGCATCCTTATCCATCTATAATTAACTACAGTTCGTCAAATCAAAACTAATCGGTCGGTTGTTACCAGTTTGCCGTTACTAATGAACTACTGATTGGAGCTTTAAGTTTTCTATTATCTTAAAGTCAGAGCTTACGAATAGCACGAATTCCGTACAGATGCATTTTTAAACACTTGCGAAATACTCTGTGATTAACAAATGAAAGCCGTCATACAATGAACCATTCCGTGAGGTTGTATGACGCAAAGACTGATTTTTTCATTCTTTACTAGCACTATCTTTGGATGCACAGGATATCTGCAAGCAAAGCTTCGGCTGCGGGGCTTGTTTGCGAATCAGGTGAGTCGGTGCAGAGTTTTGATAGTGCACCGTGGGTAGTCAGTCATTCGACTCTTATTTCTTCTTCCTTTCTCGCTACACTTTCAACTGAATATGCTATTTGCATCCTGTTCCATTCCAACAACTTAGTAAAGGTTCAGACATTTGTCTTGTGAGTGATTTGAGATGACTCAACTGGAGGTTCCAGCAATTTTGGTGAGAATGTCGCAGGCTTGCTCTGCATTGGCGTGATTAACTTTTATATCGTTTATGGAGTGAAGATGTGTATCCATGTGCGTAAGGTCCGGTTTGTTTGCTCCGATCGAGGCTTTGGCTGAACAAGTGAGGATCAATATCGGTCTTTCATTAAGTCATCAGTGGATATGGGTCGAATTTTACGTTACTTTCCCATTCATTTTGTAGTATATCGGGGATCTGAAAGTATATTGGGTTCTCTTCTGCTTTTGTGAATGCGTGGCATTTTCAAAACCACTTGGTACGTTTCTGGACATTCGTATCTATGGTTCAGAAATTAACATGTTTATTTTGAATAGTAATTGAAACTGGGTTGAAAAATCTCACGCATTATTTTCTTGTGAAATCTTTCTTTCAGATTACAAACTATAAGGGTCACTGGCACATTTCCTCGTTTAAATTTGTTTTCACTAGTAGCAGGTGCGAGGACAGCTTAATATGAACGATCAGCCTTCAGCAGAATACATGCCACTATAAACTTCCTTCAGGAAATGAAATACTAACTAGTCTTCTGGACAATTTTCAGCCCGATTAAAGTAAGTTGCAAGTTGCAGATAACTTCGACACACGTTGCATCCACAAAGACTTCGAGACATAACGTTTCAGATGACATTAGACTTTAGGCCATACAAACAGCAGTTACATCTACATCGCATGCGTCTTTTTTGCAATCACAGTTATAGGATGAAGGTTGTATTAGGACGCTTCTCTTACTTGTAGTACTTGTTAAACGCCCCTTATATTCAGCTGCACATAAAAGTCCGCTGACTATCACACTAACAGTAGTCAGAAAGGGTAGTTTATTCATTTACGAACCAAATCGTAGAAAAATGTAGGTAATTTCAAGGCGTTAATACCGGACTCGTAACTGATAGGCACTCTCAGATAGTTAAAAATCGGTAGTAGACGCGGCTTTCACAAGTGCGAGACCAAATTGGATAGGCGGACGTCACACAGACTTCGTAGGACTCAAACAATATGCAGCCTGCATGTCGATCAACTTTTCTTGTATTGGTGTTTTCTGTCGGCCACTTTTCGACACATCTGCTACATTGCCAGTCTGGATCTTGTCTGACAATCGCTTGTTTGATGCATCCGTGCCGATTTATCTGTGGAGGCATTCCGATCATCGGCATAACTGCCACATGTAAAGTACTTGGTGCCAAAGGATACTTTTTCCTATAATGTATAAACCTATTCCTTCCTAAAATGAACAAGGGACCAGATCTGCAAAGGACGTTCATCCCTAGGTTGCGTCACTGTGTTCCGTTATTCAGCCTCTCAGTTCTTCGTCTCCCACAGTTCCTCCCGTCCGTGTTGTTCTAAGTCAAATAATCGCTTCTCCAACAATCTTCTAATGACTGGTTCAAATGTTCAAATGTGTGTGAAAACTTATGGGACTTAACTGCTAAGAT
This sequence comes from Schistocerca americana, assembly GCF_021461395.2. Taxonomy (NCBI): domain Eukaryota; kingdom Metazoa; phylum Arthropoda; class Insecta; order Orthoptera; family Acrididae; genus Schistocerca; species Schistocerca americana. Next base: position 308,007,107 of record NC_060121.1, on the reverse strand, counting down.
CATCAGTCCCTAAACTTACACACTGCTTAACCTAAATTATCCTAAGGACAAACACACACACCCATGCCCGAGGGAGGACTCGAACCTCCGCCGGGACCAGCCGCACAGTCCATGACTGCAGCGCACTTGACAGCGCGGCTAATCCCGCGCGGCTTTCTGATTGGTAATCTGCATCTTGAACAACGACCGCCACGTGAAGCTGGTGTTGACTTGCCCATCTAAAATGTTATCGAACCCACCAACTCATCTCGAAAAGGTACTACAACAAAATAGCGATAGTATTGATTCCAAAATAAAGCACACTTACATCAAATAAAAGTGACGACATATCCCGTCCCACCTATGATTTTTTTCCTGCTGGTCTAAGCTTAACAGCAATACGCAACTCGCCCTTTTTTCACATGATATCTTGCGAACCATGGATGAAGGGTATCAGACGGATGCCATATTCCTTGACTTCCGGAAAGCGTTTGACTCCGTGCCCCATTGCAGACTCCTAACTAAGGTACGAGCATATGGGATTGGTTCCCAAGTATGTGAGTGGCTCGGAGACTTCATAAGTAATTGAACCCAGTCATTTTCCTCGATGGTGAGTGTTCATCGGAGGTGAGGGTATCATCTGGAGTGCCCCAGGGAAGTGTGGTAGGTCCGCTGTTGTTTTCTATCTACCTCAATGATCTTTTGGATGGGGTGGATAGCAATGTGCGGCTGTTTGCTGATGATGCTGTGGTGTACGGGAAGGTGTCTTCGTTGAGTGACTGTAGGTGGATACAAGATGACTTGGACAGGATTTGAGATTGGTGTAAAGAATGGCAGCTAACTCTAAATATAGATAAATGAAAATTAATGCAGATGAATAGTAAAAAGTATGTCGTAATGTTTGAATACTCCATTAGTAGTGTAGCGCTTGACACAGTCACGTCGATTAAATATTTGGGCGTAACATTGCAGAGCGATATGAAGTGGGACAAACATATAATGGCAGTTGTGGGGAAGGCGGATAGTCGTCTTCGATTCATTGGTAGAATTTTGGGACGATGTGGTTCATCTGTAAAGGAGATGGCTTATAAAACACTAACACGATCTATTCTACAGTACTGCGCGAGCGTTTGGGATCCCTATCAGATAGGATTGAGGGAGGACATAGAAGCAATTCAGAGGCGGGCTGCTAGATTTGTTACTGGTAGGTTTGATCATCACGCAAGTGTTACGGAAATGCTTCAGGAACTCGGGTGGGAATCTCTAGAGGAAAGAAGGCGTTCTTTTCGTGAATCGCTACTGAGGAAATTTAGAGAACCAGCTTTTGACGCTGACTACAGTACAATTTTACTGCCGCCAACTTACATTTCGCGGAAAGACCACAAAGATAAGATAAGAGAAATCAGGGCTCGTACAGAGGCGTATAGGCAGTCATTTTTCCCTCGTTCTGTTTGGGAGTGGAACAGGGAGAGAAGATGCTAGTTGTGGTACGAGGTACCCTCCGCCACGCACCGTATGGTGGATTGCAGAGTATGTATGTAGATGTAGATGAATGATTATTACTGCGCTCCTTACCTGGGCCGCTTCTAACGCTGTTCGATAAGTCTCCTCTATGAGTCCCAACGATGCATTAATTCTTCAACTCCTGTTTGGGTGAATCTCTTTTTTCATTCATTCAAACCATCCAGGAGTTGTCTGTTCGATTACTTCATCCAGGAACGATCTCTTCCCATACAGATGTTTCTTCACTTTTATTACTTCATTTATGAAACATAGGTGTTGCAGTAGAGTACCTGTGGCTGAGCGCATACTCGTGATCTAAGAGCATTTCCGATAACTTTTTTCAGTCTTTCTAAGAAAAAAAAATAGCTAATTAAATCTACATTGTAAGAAATCTGATACTGAAGTTCTGTGTCATTACAAAATCCGCAGAAAAGATAATTTTGTCAATCTAAGACATTAACAAGTGTTAAGAGATAATTTTAATTTTTATTCAAAGCTCTGATTCATCTGTTGCTTCCATTGCAATCTAGTTGTGGTGTGTCATTTGAGAACTCTGCGGTATCACTTTTTGCCCTCCAGAGAGATTATGTAGTTAGTTAGTTACTTGTTTCATAGATCTAAATCGCAATAAATCTTATGATGTGGAACGTATCAACAGATCAAACAACTAAAAAAATACATAAATAATATTTATGTACATTTAATTTTCTTTAATGACTAATTATCTCTACTCAAGACTTCCTCTATGGCATAGAAGGGGTTCTTAATCAACATTTGTCATGAAATCACTTTTTTCATATGCCAGGCATTTTATTTCAAAGAGCAGATTGTCAAAGATTTTCACAGCTGCATGTTTCACCTCTTTCTCTTCATTAAAGGGTAATGTAAATAATTTTCCTACTAGTGTTGTACTTTTGAATATCTCTGTCACTCCCAAACTTAGATAGATTGTTGATAACAGATTGCAGAAGTAGTTAATATTTCTAAGTGCTTAAAGAGATCCCTACAAGATGTACATGTGTGAACTCCGTAAAAAATTCTAATCACTTTCTTTTCTGCAGTTAATATTGTTTGCCTAAGCAAGGAGTTATTCCAGAATATTCTGCGTTATCAGTGCATGAAAAGTTACCAACTACATTAATTTACTGACCTCCATATCCCCAAAGTTGTTAGCATGCCTACTATGTGGTTTTTCCACTTTAAGATTTCATCTATATGTATGCCTAAGAACTTGCAATTTTCTGCTCCATTCATTATTACTTGTTAGTATGCTACATTAATAGGAGGGGGTATTTTTGACAGTACAAAACTAGGTGAACTGCGTTTTATAAAGCTTAAAGTTAGCACATTTATGCAAAACCATTCAGTAACTTACACAAAAACATCAGTTACTATGTCCTCTTTTGATGCTCGATGTGTACAATAACCTTGTACCCTCTGCTTCAGTAAGCGTATCAGATTAAGGTCTTCAGCCACATCGGACAGGAATTTTATGTATACAAAACTTTTTAAACCTCAGTTAAATCGTGATACTATCATAAATAGTAACAATAATGGTAGCAAAAAAAGTGAGAAGATGGTTTAGGACCAACGAACTAGTAATTACAATACCAATACTGCTACTATTACTAATACTATTACTACTACTTCTACGACAAATAATAATAATAATAATAATAATAATAATAATAATAGAAAATATAAGTTAATATTGTACAAAATGTTAATATACCTTTATAACTATCAAAGAAGAGATATAAACATTTAAGTCCAAATTGGACCTCATTGTTGCAAGAGATGACGAAAAACGTCTATAGAGGAAGCCAAATAAAGTACTTACACGTGTTTATCCGAAATCGTAGACAATCGGGGAGCAGAGAAAGGATCATCCGAACTGTATACAGCAATTGGCACCAACAGCGAACGCGGGCAGCAGCTGGATAACAGAAAGACCCACCAGAGTGAGGAAAGTACACAGTCGACTCGTTGGGGAAGGAGGGGGAAAGAGAGGGGAGGGGAAGAGAGGGGTAGGGGTGGCGATCACTCCCTGCGTCCATTATTCATGCAGCAGCATTGCTCATGGATATCCTCTGGGTCACCTTCTGCCCCTGCAATTACAGTGTGGTGCTCTGTGGTCGCACCGATGTGGACATATCGTGTCGGGGAATGAAAAGTAGGGTTTAAAGTCAGGTCGACGACAAGAGCATTAGAGATGGAGCACAAAGTCTGGTTTGGAAGCACGGGGACGAGGAAATCGACCGTTCCCTTTCAATGAAACCATCGCGGCATCGGCCATAGGTGATTTAGGGGAATCGCAAAAAACGTAGCTCTGGATGGCCAGAAGAGGACTTGAACCGCCATCGTGACGAATGCGATTTCGTGTGGTAACTCCCCTCAGCCCGACTCGTGTAGCTGGTACCTACGTAATAGGTCTTGCGAATCCGAGAAGTCACCAGAACAGTCATAAAACCTAACAAGAAAGAAGATAACTAATCTGCAGAAAATGATACACTCTTAAGAATTCTACATGTGCGAACTCCACGGATAACTCAAGTAACACTCGACTATATATGCAAAGTAGGTGAATAAGAGAATCAATAGAATGAAAAGAGTAACACTGCCAACGAACTCAGTTATTTGTTGAATATATTCCAGTCTCTGTCTTACCAGGAAATTTAACAGAGGCCAATTATTCTGCCGTTCCTGTGGGAGGAGCGTCCCTTTGATAACAGTTGGATTGGCAACGTCGATGCAGCAGAAGAAAGGCCAATTGTTTTGGTGGCGGAAAAAAGCTCATTTTTAAAGGGACAGTGTTAGAAAGGAGGCGTGCCGTCAAAGACCCATGCGCCACTGAGCTCGCTGTCGCTGTAGCAAAATACATCTGTCTGAAAGTAAACTCTTCGCTCGCAGCAAAACCCTAACGCAATTTTTGGTCTGATTTCTCCCACACTCACTAGATTTCTGTGCCTTTCTCTCGGTACAGCTTGTGTACTGAAATTCGTTAAGAATATATGCAGTTATTATCAAGATCCTGGCGTTCACAAATTGTGTATTGCCAAAACCCTCCCCATTTCAGATCTCTGGAATCTATCACGGTCACAATAGTGCTGTTCAATCCTGCAAGTAGGATCGAACGGATTTCCTTTGATCAAGACTATTTTGACTTCGATTTCGATTAATGTGTGCAGTTATTCTTTCAGAAGAATCTTAAAACAACATAAATGTGACGGACGCACTTTTATTTTATTGTTTCAACCATCTATACAGGCGCAATCGCTGCCGGGATTAATCACGTAATCTGAGGTGGGGAGCGACAGAGAGTTAGTAGCATAGATTCTCTTCTTATACGTTTTTCCTACAGTCATTACATACAATGCATTGTTCCACAAGTACTTTCTCAGAAAATTCGTTCTCAGATTAGGGCGTATGTTTGTTATTAGTAGACTTACTTTGGCCATAAACTCTCTGTTTGGCTGTACTTGTCTTCTTTCGCACTCTCCTTATTGTGCCTGTCGTGCATTATTTTGCTTCAGAGCAAGCAGAATTATTACACATAGTGTCCTACGTGGTCCCCAAGTGTCATGTTAAGTTTTTCGATAAAGTCATTTCTACTACTCTTAAATACTTTCGCTTTTCTTTGGTTTACTGTTCATTCCATTTAGTACGTCCTGCATTTATTCCTCACTTTCAAAGGGAATACCGGTCATCAACGAATATTACTATTGATGTCCTTTCATCCACAAGTTTTATCCCAATTCTGCTCTAAGAAATTAAAATTATGAATGTGGATATGTTAATATAGAGTGGGATCGTTCAATCAGTTTAGCTTAAGAAATGATAACAAAGCCGTTGGCTCAGTTCTCAGTGAATAAAAAGTGTATGTGAATCAACATTTGCCTCAAGTTATTTATAAATGTTAACTGGTATAGCGTATTGCTAAACTTTGGAAAAATATGCATGATTTACAGTGACAGACGAGTAGTTTACAAAAGTTTTAATAACTTGACCGGCGTTGCGTGGTGAAACGTTGTTATGATGCCTCGTGTAAGGAGGAGAAATGCATACCATCACGTTCCCAACTTTGATAAAGATCGGATTGTAGCATATCGCGATTGCGGTTTATCGTATCGCGACATTGCTGATCGCGTCGGTCGAGATCCAATGACTGTGAGCAGAATATAGAATCGGTGGGTTCAGGATGGTAATACGGAAGGCCGTGTTGGGTCCCAACGGCCTCGTATCACTAGCAGTCGAGATGACAGGCATCTTATCCGCATGGCTGTAACGGGACGTGCAGCCACGTCTCGATTTCTGAGTCAACAACAGATGGGGACGTTTGCAAGACAACAACCATCTGCACGAACAGTTCGACGACGTTTACAGCAGCATGGACTATCACAGACAGGAGCGCCTGCGATGGTGTACTCAACGACGAACCTGGGTGCACGAATGGCAAAACGTCATTGTTTCGGATGTATCCAGGGTCTGTTTACAGCATCATGATGGTCGCATCCGTGTTTGGCGACGTCGCGTTGAACGCACATTGAAAGCGTGTATTCGTCATAGCCGTACTGGCGTATCAACCGCCGTGATGGTATGGGGTGCCATTGGTTACATGTCTGGGACACCTCTTGTTCGCATTGACGGCACTTTGAACAGTGGACGTTACATTTCAGATGTGTTACGACCCGTGGCTCTACCCTTCATTCGATCCCTGCGATACCTTACATTTCAGCAGGATAATGCACGACCGCATGTTGCAGGTCCTGTACGGGCCTTCCTGGATGCAGAAAATGTTCGACTGCTGCCCTGGCCAGCACGTTCTTCAGATCTCTCACCAATGGAAAACGACTGGCTCGTCACAATACGCCAGTCATTACTCTTGATGAACTGTGGTATCGTGTTGAAGCTGCATGGGCAGCTGTACCTGTACACGCCACCCAAGCTCTGTTTGAATCAATGCCCAGGCGTATCAAGGCCGTTATTACGGCCAGAGGTGGTTGTTCTGGGTACTGATTTCCAGGATCTATGCACCCAAATTGTGTGAAAACTTAATCACATGTCAGTTTCAGTATAATATGTTTGTCCAATGAATATCCGTTTATCATCTGCATTTCTTCTTGGTGTAGCAATTTTAATGGCCAGTAGTGTAATATTGGGACACTCGAACAGGTAGCTCGACTTGCTGCGAAAATTTTATAGCTGCCGAGTGCAATAAAATTCTCAGACACCACGGAAAGACATGGGATTACTGCTCGACTGGAGCTGGTGGGCTAATCGTGGCACGTGTAGGATGGAACTGACTATAGAAATTTCGAGGCAAGTGATAGGCAGGAGTTGTTCTGGAAAGCGTAAAGAGTTCACAGTGGAGAGGAATGACAGTCTGCCTCGCAATCAGTCACCCTCCTCACGCTCCCTCCTGTCGCTCCCCCCACCCTCCCACTTGTCCCTACCCCAAGCCACACACAACTTCCTCGAAAAGCACTTAACCAATTTCTGATGGAAAATCTCCAAGATGACGTAAGCTGGCCACTTTTCCTATGCAAAAATAGTGAACAGACTTCTCATACTTACTGCCGCGCCTGGTAAGAACTGGGTTTTACATCCAGATCTGGTTAGGGAGTTCTTCGCTAATATTGTTATTCATGGATTTATCTCTACATCACATGTGTCGGCAACGTTGTCGTTAATAGCAAAATTAGCAACATTGCTGACACATGTGATGTAGAGATAGCTTTACTGACTGACTGCTAATGTAAAGTTTGTTTGTCCTTCTGCGGAAGACGGGTTTACATCCGTCGAAACCATGATAAAGGCTATTTGAAAACCACTATTTACTGCAACTGGTTGGCTGTCTATTATACCTGCTTTTTTGTAACCGTTGCTGTAGTGCAACCATGTTCACAATATTTATACGAAACAACTATCTAAACTTTTTCTCACATATTTATGGATAACTCTACGACGTCAACAAATGTATATCCACGCCAGACAAGTCGGTTGGCCGTGGATACATACTTAGTGCTACCCGTCCGACGCGCAAGCCAGGAAACTCCTTCGGAGGCATGGAAGATATATCTTCTACATGTAATCGACTTTCGGAGTGACATCTCGTGACAATGATGGCAGAATATCGTGATTTAATTAATATGCTTAACACCAGTGTAAATATTCAGTGTGAGTCATGAGCGTCTGCTTATGTGTGTGTGTGTGTGTGTGTGTGTGTGTGTGTGTGTGTGTGTGTTTTTGACTGAATATGTTTTTGAATTTGTAACATTGCACGTACTGGAGGCCGACTGAGTTAATTATGTCCGAGTGCCTCAAATAAAAGAAAATGAAACAGAAAGAAAGATGCCTATTCCGAACGTATAGCCCATGACAGCACTTCCCTTGTAGTACTAAGCTTACTACTAAGCTGATTCATTGTTCAATCTCATCCTTTGTCGCAGACCTTTTGTGACAGGCTTATTCGGGTTCTTCACAAAGAACAGTGTTCGCATCTAGGTTTGCTTTAAGTGAAGTAGAAAGCGGAAGTCTGAGTCCTCCGCTTCGCTGCTGACAAAAACCTTCTTTATGATAGCGAATCAATGAGGCATCCTTTCCTGATGTAGTTTTTAGGAAAATGTTTTACTTTTTGCAAAAAAATAAAATAAAACAAAATAAAATAAATAAAAATCACAGAATGTGGATTATTATGTATTTTTTCCTATACAGTCGTCCTCAAACGGTTGCTTATGATACTTCGTAGTTAAGTAAGTCACTTTTCATTGTCCTAAGAGTCTGTAGTCAATTATGAGTGCGAATTGCAATTGCAAATGCGAGGGAAGCAGAAATTGTTAGTCTGGAATTGACATATTTTTTCGAAATGCTTTCCCCAGTCATCTGTAGAAGTGTTTTCAAATTTTCTGTAGCTATCTGCTAGGTGTTTCTGAACGTAGATTCCATCCTCTATTTTTAAGGTATCAAGAAGATCGTATTCATGTCCGTTTCGTTCTTTAAGAAACTTACGAATCCACCAACGTTTAGGAGCAATGCTGCTCCTTTTCACTTGTTGACCTTTGGGTAATCGTGAGCTGCGCACGAAATGTACCTTTGTTTCAATATCGGAACACCGCATGATATGTTGCGTCCACTCAGACTGCGTCAAGTTCCTTCTGCTGTCAGTACATCAAACGAAGCACAGCTTTCGCATAGGTTCAGCTTGACCACGCGTTATCGCATTACGTGGAGCTATGGATCCAATGAGTTCTGCCAGTCACCACTGCCAACGTTTTGACAGAGGCAGTTGACAAATTCATCATATTTCAGCCAGTTTGCTCAAAATAGCGTGTGGTTGTAGTTAAACTTTCCCATTTAACAAGTTATAACACGGAAACTAATTACCGTACGAGTACCAAACTTGGTAGCATTGAAACGTCCCCTTAGAAAAATTAACAATGACTGTGCTTAAACTGACGCACAATATTTTGTTAGCGCAACGCAATCTGGCTTTCAATAATCCCTACAAAAGAATGGCCCTGACTAACATTAAACTATACCTTTCACAAATCACTTACCTCACAAAAATCTTCGCTACTCAGGCTACTGCAATACAGCGAGCGCCACTACTGCCAGCTAAATAAAAGATTCAAACTACGGAAGGCACTAACTATTGATAGGCATAGTTAGCAAATGAAAGATTTTGATAGAGAACAAACAATGTATTTACCTTAATAGTGTTGAAAAATCATAATATACATAGGAGTTCATGACATCCAGTCTTAAAAATTTCCAAACTCCGCCATTTCTCTCCCCACATCCACCACTGCTGGCGGCTCACCTCCAACTGTGCAACGCTACGTGCTGTTCACATCCAGCTGCCGCTGCCCAACACTACAATGGCAGACAACAATGCAAACTAGCCACAGACTGCACACAGCACAGCCAGTGATTTTCATACAGAGCGCTACGTAACGTTGCCAACAAGAAAACATAAACAGCCTACTTACATAGCCACCATGCTCCCCACAAAAAAATGTTACAAATTGTTTTGGGCAGTGACCAATAATGATTTGATAATATTTTTCATAATTACAATAACAAAGATATCAAATGCACACACTTATTGATACATTGTTGGTCAAAAGCTAAAATTTTCTCACAGTCCATAAAGACGGTCCTGATCATTCATCACAGTAAAACTGCCGTTTCTTTTCTCAAAGTCTGAGCAGTAAAAGAAAATGCACACGGAAGTAGTGGATTTCCATGCAGTCTTGAAGAAGTAGTGTTGCCCTTCCAACGGAAAGACAGTGCTGACTCTTGACATGCAGACAGGTAATGGGCCACAACAGAGCAAACCCACAGCAGAGTCATTAGAAGTTTTGAAGAGTATTGGTAGGTAGGTCATCACAGAGTAGACCCACTGTAGCCCTGGTAGAAATAATGGTATTGGTGGGCCACCAGAGGTGCAGACCCACTGTAGCCCATGTAGAGACGGCCAGCAGCCATCTGTTGCGACTGTGCAGGTGCACAATCACCATCGAAGAGTCTTGCGGAGAATAGAGCAAGTCCATAAACCACCACTTGTCCACTCACAAAAAATTTGTTTGAAATGTCCTTAGAACCAGCAATGCTGCTATCCAGTCCCTTGCTGAATTATTAACACACGTGCAAACACTATCAGTCCCTACTTCTCACATATTGTCCATATACTATGACCAACAGAAACGTGTGCAGTGAAATGTAACTTAATTTGAAGAACTGGTGTCTATACAATTATAAATTTACAACATGAAAATACAATTACAAAGGTACAAAATACATCATTAAAGAACATAATAGTACAGATAAAATTTGTAGTAATATGGACTTTACAAAAGAATCGAAATAACATATACATCAGTGTTACAGGAATTATGACATAAGTACATACATAAAAGATCGGAATAGCTGTCGAAACATCAACTTCACACATGAGCATTAAAACAAAACAGAATAAATAATGTCTAAGCATATTTACAAGGTAAATAACATATTATTAATGCAAATTATATTTGAGGATAATAGCATTCCTCATCATAGTGAATGTAGCTTAGTATTAGAAGAGAAAAAAATTCTATGAAACAGTACACAGAGACAGGAAGAAAACAAATACACAAGGGCACACAAACACATAGGGGGATAACACAAAAGGAAAGGACAGGGTTTGTTTTCAGTGTAACATTGGGTACTGCAGTCCAAACCAGAACTTCATTCCATAGATCGTCCCTCTTATTTCAACATTTGCTCCACCCAAAAAAAAATCCCATCCAAGCATGCTTTCTGTATTTATATGTTCACATATTTCTTACCTCATTATTTATTTCCAAGAAAATCCTACCTAAACCTGTTGTCCCTAAACCCTACTTTTTTTGGTTCATATCCTCTTTCAAAATACCTTTTTGGCCAAACCATTTTCTTATAGCTTCTCAATGCCTTTCTTCCAATTTGTCATAGTTAGTTTCTTATATAGTCTACCCCCTCTTAAGCTAACTTAAATCTACTGAGCTCAGATGCTAAACTAAGGGACGAGGCAATGCAGCAGCACAAAACAATTAATACAAACAGCAATGACAAAAAAATGGATATTGGCGAAGCAATTGCAATATTACAACTAATATAAGGCAATGAGCAGCAAACAAGAAAAATAAATCAGTAGTAAAACTAGATTAACAGAGTAATACAAAGTGAAATTTAATAGCACTATGCCTGGCAAGCAGCAGCAGAAAATGAAATAACTTATACCTAAACATGACAAAGTTCAAGCAGAAAAAATATTACACTAAAAATGGCCATGTCTAAGACCTATGTCACATCTTAACACTAGAGTGATGCATCACAATTTATTCTACAAAAGAAATTACCAAGTACTTGAAAAGAAAATTCTGTATGCAATTCCTGTGAAGGGAAATGTCTTTTTGTGTTCCTTCGTTTTCTTTAAGTACATCATGAAGTTATTCTTTACTGTGTCTGTAGGCATAAAATATTTATATTAGTACATCTATAAAATTTTATTTTAACCAATGCTGCAGTGCAGCTAGAAACTAGATGTTAAACAAACTGAGTAAATAAATGCATAAAGCAAGCCATATGGCATTTTTCTCAACTAGCAAGACAATAGCCGTGAACTGTTTCTCATCGTTTCATTAGGCATTTTAGTAAATATCATAAATTAAGAGCTCCACAGCCTCCCTTTTTTTTTCACCTAATGGCTTTCTTTTGTCAGACGACTATCTCTCAGCTGGGCACTCAAAACGCATTACGTCAAGGTCACTTACCTTTCTTACTGAAATATTTACGACAGCAGTTTCCGCTACTGTGACAGTCTCATATAAAAAAATTTTCACCGGTTGAGAATTTGCGTTAAAAATGTGTAGAAAATAAAATCTTATAAATATAACAGTGTCCAAAAAATTTTCGTCGGCATTGTAATACATTCACTCATTTACATACATTTCATAACTCGTAAAGTACGATTCTTGGTTTCCAACAACCTTTTTCACAAACCAGAGTCCCTAACCACTACTCATTATTCCTTACCTTATTCGTCGACACTTCTTCAATATTTCATCATAACAGATACGTAGCATAATCAAATAACTCATATAGCATCAGCTTACTGATCATAAACATACCACAACAGCATAATACACATAGTCATCGCAATAATAACATCATAACACCTCAGTCAACTCTCAAAGTCGTCGTAGCTTCCTCCAATAATTTCAAAACCTAAAAAAAATTCTCTGGTCATGTCAAAAGTTTCATCTACCTCAAACGTACTTTAAAAATCATGATCCCATACCAAATACATCATTCAAAGCTCTCATAGTATCACAATGGTTCCGAAAAAATATGAGGAGTTCACAAAGTACAGACAAAATACAATTTCATAAGTGTGAAGTTATCCAGCTGTGTAATTGCGTAAACATCAGTCACTGACGTAGTAAAAAAAAATGTTTATCTCTCAGTTAAATGATCAGATAGCTGTGTAATTTGTGTGTTAGAGAAATATGGTACCGATGTGTAAAGTTGTATAAGCAAATACCATATTAGCTAGGGCTCCTTGTGCTTGCCAAACACATGGTACACAAAGTAAGCGTGTACCCCCCTGAGGATTAATGTAATTATACCCTCATGTGTTACAGATTACAGCAATGGAATGAAATGTATCATGGAAAACTTTCTTTGTAATTCAAAAATTTTTAAAAATAAATGTTTTAAGTATAAGATTAATCACTCAAATATGTGTACTGTAGCGCTAAACTGTGCGTCTTGTCGCAACATAATCTCTGTGGAAGTGTCGTAGTTATCGTCCTCCGAAAGCTAAGTTCTGCAGAAGTCCATGTACTTACCTCATGATAAACAAAAGTGAAATGCTTTGCGTATAGATATCGTAGTTATTATGCTTATTGGCGTGATGAAGAAAGTACTGTACAGTAACTCATTGTTGTGCCACGAAAAAGGCTGTCTCATTGCTGCTATACCACAAAAGTTACTACTAAAACATGTTTTACTTTCCAGAATAATGCAGAAAAACTGTGCAGATATAAAACAGAAACACCGCAAAAGGAACATTGTAAATTGTCACTCATTAGTAGCGTCGTGATAAAATCGTGTAGCTGTCACATAAACTAACCACTGTGTCATCTGGTATCTCACAGAAAGTACTTTAAATCCAGAATGTATTTTCAAGTAAACCAAAATGTTGCATTAAAATCTCATTAGCAGTACCAGTATATGTTCAAAGTATGTAAGCCTTATAGTCGTTACGTAATCGTGCAACTAACAAGCAAGAATGTATACACACAATAACACTGTGATGTCTCTTCACTATAACAATGCATTCGTAATTTCTGTTTCATTAAGTTCTCTTGGTTCTTGACTGGATATTTAACTTCAAACATTGTTGCATGTTAACAGATTCTAAGTCTGACAAGCATACTAGTAATGTAAAGTGAAAAGTTATACGGCACAGACAAAGTTAAAAAGCAGATTATCTTTCAATAAACGGTTTTACATGTGAAATGTGGTGTAAACCTTTACTCTTCCTAGTACGCAGAGTTTCAACTTCAACGCAATTATCATGTGGTATACGTCGGATTCTGTAAGGTCCATTGTAAACTAGGAAGAATTTGTGACTCAAGTGTTTCTTCTTATGTGACAATGAATGAGCTTTAATGAGAACTTTCTGACCAATATATAATTTCTTTGCATTTGCTTTACCATGTAGTTTTCTCCTTTTGTCTGCTGCAGATTTTATATTTTTAAGAGCCAAATCAATTATGTCTTTGTGTCGAAGTTTACGTGTATTCAGGAAAGGTACAAGCTCTCTGATTCTGTTCGGTGGTTCTTCATTCTTCAGTACAAGAGTAGGTGGTAAATCAGTGGAATCACGAGGCATTTCATTCAGCACATTTTGAAATAAGTGTAAATATCTGTTCCAATGCTGATGCTTTCTGTGACACTAAAGTCTGCAAAGCTTATTGATTTCTTTCATAATCCGTTCAGACGGGTTACAATGTGGTGAGTACAATGAAATAAAAACAGGTTTGATTTTATGATTCTGAAGCATACGTGACCAAACAGCAGATCTGAATTGCGGTCCGTTATCTGAAATGACTTTACTAACGCGTCCAACTTTACGTAAGAAATTTTTAACAAAGGCGTTGGATACAGACCGTCCAGTGGCTTTACATAACGGTGTGAAAGAAACAAATTTTGAAGTAAGTTCAACAGCGACTAGAACGTACGAAAATCCATTAGATGTTCTGACAAGCGGTCCCAAGAGATCAACAGCAGCAAATTCTTTTAATTTAGAAGGAATGATAGGAAACAACGGAGCACGACGTGAGATAGTAGATGGTTTCGCCTTTTGACAAAGTTTACAAATAGACAAGACTCTTCGAATTCTCTTTTCCATATTGTTAAAATAACAAGTCGTCCGAAGAATATGATAACATTTTCGTGGACCAAAATGTGCATAGTTGAAATGAATGTACCAAATGAGCTTATTAACAAAATCGTCAGGAATGCAAAGTACCCATAGCTTGTTATCAACAGTGCAGCGTTTGAACAGTATGTTGTTTCTAACCAGATAATAATGTCGAATCTGTGTGTGTGTGTCTTTTCATGCCATTTGCTTTTGATGTCTTTCCAAATCGGATCTTTGTCTTGTTCATGAGCAATGTCCTTTAAAGATGTGGTGATGAAGTTTTCAAAGGCGTCTTTCTGAATGTAAAGAATACTGAAATTTTTCTCGAGGTTGCCCTCTGTGTTACTTTTCTCAAGCCCAGCCGGTGCGAGTGACAGTGCGTCCGCAACAATGTTCTCCTTGCCGGGAATGAAGACTATTGTGAAGTGGAATTCTTGCAGAAACAATGCCCAACGTTTTAACCTGTCATGATTTAGTTTTGAAGACATAAGAAATTGTAATGCACGATGATCACTGTATACTTTTACGTGCTTACCAGAAAGAAAGAAACGGAATTTGTTAAATGCCCAAACGATAGCTAAAGCTTCTAATTCAGGAACGGAATAATTTTTTTCAGATTTTGTTAGCACTCGGCTAGCAAAAGCAATGGTTTTCTGAACAGTAGTGTCATTTTCTGTGGCTTCTTGAAATTAATGGGCACCAAGACCGACTTTAGAAGAATCCGTGCTAAGGCAGAAATCTTGTGACAGATCTGGATGAGCTAGTATTGGCGCGTTAAGTAGCGATTCTTTCAAAGAATTGAATTCCAACTGTGCTTGTTCGTCCCAGTTCCAAATAGCATTTTTTCCAGTGAGAGAACAAAGTTTTGGTGTAACAAGAATTTGCATGTTCAGAAAACGACGGTAAAAATTTACGAGACCTAGAAAACTGCGGACTTGTCTTTTTGTAGATGGAACTGGAATGGCTCTGATTGCTTCTAACTTTTCAGGATCCGCCTGAATGCCTTCAGAAGAAATAATATGTCCCAAAAACCTCACCGTTGACCTACCGAATTCAGACTTTTCCAAGTTAACTGTAATTCCAGATTCTGCAAAAATACGTAACAAACTGTTGAGTATGCGATTATGTTGTTCCCATGAAGCTTCTGCTATTAGAATATCGTCCACATATAAGGTGATGTGACGTTTTAAAAACTCAGGTAATATGGAATTTAGCCCGTGAATGAATGCTGCCGAAGAAATGTTCAAACCAAAAGGAAGTTTCCGAAACTGATAACAAACGCCGAAACAAAGGAAAGCTGTGTATTTTCTACGTTCTGGATGAAGATCGATCTGATAAAAGCTGGATCTGAGATCAATGGAAGACAACACTTTTACACCATTAAAATTTTGAAGAAGTTCTTCCAACGTTTGCGGCCTATCTGTTTCAGGAATAATGATAGTAATGATTTGTCTCGAATCTAAGACAAGCCTGATCGATCCATTTCTCTTCTCAACAACATGTAATGGATTGTTGTATGAGCTTACTGCAGGCTCAACAATGCCCTCGTCAAGCATAGATTGTATTTCTGTTCTAACACAGTCCCTATAATGTGCTGGAATTACGTATGGTCTAACACAAAATTTAGTATGCTCAGGAACACGAAATTGGTATTGAAATCCCTTGATTGTTCCTGTTTTGTGAGTAAAAACTGTGGAATGTGCTTGTAAAATCTCAAAAAGGTCCTGCCTATCAGTGTCATTACAATTCTCAATTGTTTGAATTTTATTCTGAATTAACTCATTAGTATCAAATGTGTCGTCGATATCATACCTGTCAGCACTTGCAGAGTGATTGTTAGTGTCTAGTTCCGTAGAAAATTCCGAACTGTTGTCTAACAGAAGGTAAAGCCGATTAATTTCCTCGTCATGGTTTGAGAGCCAATCTTCAAATTTCAAAGCTATTGACTTACCTTCTTTCTCTAAACTTATTTCAGCAACGTGAAAGTTTAAGATTGTTTGTATTCATTCCAAAAGTCTACTCCCAATATAATTTCCGTCGACAATAATGGAACAATAAGAAAGCTCATAAAGATGCTGTGGCTTTGACAAAGGAATTCTAAGTTGGTTTGTTGGCGTACATCTACACTTTTTCCAAAGATTGCACCTTGTAATTTAATCTTACGTAACGGAAGTGTGGGGCAATCGTTCGATTTGTTGCATTTTCTAAAAGCTGTTTCATTAATTACTGAAATGGGACTGCCAGAGTCAAGTACTGCCTTAAATTTTACGTCATTTACAGTAATGTGAATCACAGGATGGGCTATGGTCTTTCCAGTTGTGATGTATGGATGTGAGACCTGGACCATTAGAAAGGCTGAACGGCGAAGAATTGACTCCTTCGAATTGTGGTGTTGGAGAAAACTTCTTAGAGTTCCATGGACTGCAAAGAGAACCAACAGATCAATATTGGAGCAAATTAAACCAGATTTCTCCCTGGAAGGTCTAATCTTAAAACAAAAGCTGACCTACTTTGGACACACAATGCGAAGGCATGCCTCGCTGGAAAAAACATTAATGCTGGGGAAGATTGAAGGAACTAGAAGAAGAGGACGTCAGAGGATGAGATTGATCGATGGCATCACAGAAGCAATGTGTTCCAACCTGGAAGGTCTACGGGAGAAAGTGCAAGACAGGAAAAAGTGGCGTGATATGGTTCATGGGGTCACGAAGAGTCGGAACCGACTAAACGAATAGAGAGAGAGAGAATCACAGGATATGCAATGTTGTTATGTTTCACATCGTGTTCCTGGAGTAAGATGTCCCTAATGTCTTCCATTTTTACGTAATTACTAGCTACGGCAGCTGCGTCGTTAGTTTCATACGTACGTTTTGTGGCTGCCAGCGGTATGAGTCATTGCCTATTGTCTCTTTGTTGGCGCGCGTCGTTATTGGGCTTTGGAGACCTAACTTCTACAAATTCACCTTGACGAGCGGTCCCTGCTCTGTTTGAATCTCGCCAGTTCTGATGCAATTCAGGTCTGTCGTTACGATCATATCGTCTGTCGTCATATCGGTAAATTCCATGGTTTCTTTCTTGTCGGTCACGTGGTGGAGAATTTCTCCCTGAATCGTAACTGCGCGCTGGACCATTGCGTCTAAAGTTATTCTGTCTCCCCTGATAATATTTATTTTGGTTCCCATATTGTCTGTTTCTCTGATTGTCTCTGTGATAATCGTTACGATTTGTGTTGTGAGAATAGCCTTGTCGCGTCCAGTTATTATTTCTTTCATCGCGGAAATGTGATGGATGTGACCTGTAATTGTTGTGCTCCTGTTTTCGCGTTCTGCGATTGTCAGTGTCAATTTCCAGTTCTTGTAAGAGCCCCTGAAAAGCTTCAATGTCGTCTTTGCAACGTCCTGCCAAAATAATATGTCGTAAATGTTCAGGTAATTTGATTAAGCAAATGCGGATGAGTTCTGAGGGGCTGTATGGGTTTGACAGGTACTGATT
The DNA here is from genome assembly GCF_021461395.2 of Schistocerca americana. Classification (NCBI taxonomy): domain Eukaryota; kingdom Metazoa; phylum Arthropoda; class Insecta; order Orthoptera; family Acrididae; genus Schistocerca; species Schistocerca americana. The sequence continues at coordinate 307,989,181 of NC_060121.1, read as the reverse complement.
CTTGTGCAACATGTCTTCAAAATATTTAACAAGACTGGAGAATTCAGATTGTTCAAAGTGTTTCATCATTATGATGCTATATTTTACTCGGTCTTGTGTGGCTTGAGACCAATATGCTGAGAGGAAGGCATGATAAAATTCTCCTTCACTGTGACAATCGTGAATGACCAATTGCATTCTTACAGCTGGTTCATTCTCTAAGTAGCCACACATAAATTCTAATCTGTGTTCTAACGACCAGTTGGGAGGAAAACAACGAGAGAATTGATGGAGCCATGCTTGTGGGTGAATGACGTTGCCAGAATTCTTAAATTTTTTGAATTTACGTGTAGTAATGAACAGCTTATAGTCAAAATCATCATGTCGGCGAGTCGCATGTCGGTCATTGTTACATCGTTTCGGCGGTTCCATCTCAAAATTTGGTGTACCTTACCAATTTCTTTCATAATTTCCGAAGTGTCCTGTGTTATTATTTTGTGGGTGTTCCGTATTTCTAAGTCCCTCTTCCCGTGTTGGAGCGCGAGTGTCCTCTGAAATATGAAATTTTTGTATTACTTGTGCCAACTGATCTTGTACTTCCCGGATTTCTGTTTTGTATTGCGTATTAATTTGATTCTGATTTTGTTTGAATTTCTTAATTTGTTCATACTCTTCTGTGTCAGTGATGGCTACAGGTCTTGTGTCATTCAGATCATCATCTACCTTTGTAGATAAGTTAGTGAACTGATCCGAAAGTTCGGCTACTTTCTCCGATAGTGTATTTATTTCCTCAGTGTGTTTTTCTGAACCAAGTTTCAGAGTATCTACTGTGTCCTTTAAGTTTTCCTGAGTTTTTGCAAGTTGCGTAACCGAATCGGTAGATGCAACTGAGTCAATTTTAGCTTGCAAGGTGTCGTGATTTTCATGAACAATGGTTTGCAGTTCTTTTATGGCTGCTTCGCGATTCTGTAATGCATTTTCATGCCGCGAAAAAATAGGTTGAAAATGCTCACAAATTTGTGTTTTTACGTCATTACAGACTTTTTGACATTTCGATTCGATGTTATGTAACTCAGTAGTTAAATCTTCACGTGTTTGTTCAAGCGTGGTGTCTAACTTTTGAAGATTTTGTTCCATTGTGTCTAACTTTTTAAGATTTTGTTCCACTGTGTCTAACTTTTGAAGATTTTGTCCCATTTGTTTCTGATTTTGTTCGAGCGTTGTGTCTAACTTTTGAAGATTTTGTTCCATTGTGTGTAACTTTTGAAGATTTTGTTACATTGTGTCTAACGTTTGTAGCCTTTGTCCCATTTGTTGCATTAAGTGTAATAACAATGCAATGGTGTCTGAAACATGTTCCTCAGTGCTTTTCGGCAGTGAAGTTGCACCGGCAACATTCACATTTTGACAAGCAGAAAATGTGTCTTGACTTATTTGAAAAAACGGTGAGGACCCAAAACCTGAATCTGCAGTATTTGCAAAATTGTGTCCTGTCATTCCCGATTCCTGAGGCGGGCTGTTTCCGACAGATCGATCGATATTGCTTCCCTGTTCACTAACTGTTTCACTGCCTACACCACTGTTTGACGACCGCTCCATTTCTCTATGCACAATTACCAAATTACTACTTTGATCATTAGTTAATTCATTACATGGTGGCGCTAACACACTGCTTTCGTCTTCACTGTCATTTCTCAGTTTACTTTGGAGCCTAGTATTACGTTTTTCACACGCCATTATTGTCACAATATTTCACACGACAACACAGAAAAGCACAATTTGAAGAGCAAAATAAGAAAACACTGAAAATAATATCTAGTTAATTGCAAGCGCAGCTGCGAAATACTTGCTGCAAATCTACATGCATGCCACAACTGATTTACTGTACAACAATGAAAAACTACTACTACAAAGGAGATTCTCTATACAATTACGCGCTAGCAATAGACAATAGCTACACTAATTACACAAACTACAAGAAAAAATCAGAAGATTCCAGTGAGGTATCCTCGGCTAAGGGTCGACATATGAAACGTCCCCTTAGAAAAATTAACAATGACTGTGCTTAAACTGACACACAATATTTTGTTAGCGCAACGCAATCTGACTTTCAATAATCCCTACAAAAGAATGGCCCTGACTAACATTAAACTATACCTTTCACAAATCACTTACCTCACAAAAATCTTCGCTACTCAGGCTACTGCAATACAGCGAGCGCCACTACTGCCAGCTAAATAAAAGATTCAAACTGAGGAAGGCACTAACTACTGATAGGCATAGTTAGCATATGAAAGATTTTGATAGAGAACAAACAATGTATTTACCTTAATAGTGTTGAAAAATCATAATATACATAGGAGTTCATGACATCCAGTCTTAAAAATTTCCAAACTCCGCCATTTCTCTCCCCACATCCACCACTGCTGGCGGCTCACCTCCAACTGCGCAACGCTACGCGCTGTTCACATCCAGCTGCCGCTGCCCAACACTACAATGGCAGACAACAATGCAAACTAGCCACAGACTGCACACAGCACAGCCAGTGATTTTCATACAGAGCGCTACGTAACGTTGCCAACAAGAAAACATAAACAGCCTACTTACAGCATTAACGTCAAGGACATGGGGAAGAGAAATAATGCAGAATCAATTCAACTGAAACACTTTTAATGTGCTGCTACGGTACATCGTACAATTAAAAACGGCTCGATATGGTGTCCATCAGTGTCCAGAAGAGCCTGAAAGCGCAGTGTTATCTCCCATAGCAACAGCGATTTCATCAACCAACTGTTGGTGCAACCGGTCGTCAGCCTTTTCCCGAAACGACGCCCAATTCTCCATTCGATTATAAATTCTTCATCATGCTCCGCACAGCAGGTGGGGAAAGAGGACCCTTACATAATCCTTTCAGCCAGCAATATTCTCCAAGTGCAGCTCCAGCACTACACCTATGATACCCTGGTCCTTTTGTCCAAGCTCATGTTGACACGTCAACAAATGCACTGCGATTGTTCAGGTGTGCGAGATTATGACTGACCATGGCACCTGGTGGCAATAGTTGGAACTGGACGGTGGCGCTGTTACGCATGGAAATCATGCACTCCATACTCTTTACATTAATGCTACAAAATTTTGTACTCGTTTGGTAATTAGTTTCCGTGTTATAACGTGTTAAATAGAAAAAAATTTAATTAGAACCACCCGGTATTTATAAATTGACATTGTCGACTGCATTAAAGACGATCTCAGAATCTAAACACAGTTGATCTTCTTATTACAAAAGTTTATTCAGCCAGATCGCAATGCTGATGACACCCACTTCCTGGCTCTCTATCCTACACTTCAGCGGTCCCAACACACCCTCCAAACCCACTTTGACCAGTTCACTACTTAGTGTAACCAGTGGTTCCTTGGTATCAACCCCTCCAAAACCCAAGCAATCGTCATAGGACGCACCACCCGCTCCTTCCGTCTCCACGATTTCTACCTCACCATTCATGGTCGTCCCATCCAGCCCACCCCCACCCTGAGGTACCTTGGCCTCACCCTCGATCGTCTCCTCACATCTGAGCCCTCATCTCCTGACCATCCAGCAGAAAGCACATTCCCAGCTCTGCCTCCTGAAACTCCTGTCTGGCCAGACATAGGGATTGTATCCTTCCACCATCCTCCACACGTACAAATCCCTCATCCATCCTATCCTCTGTTATGCGAGCATTGCCTGGATCTCCGCCCCATCCACTTTTATAAGGCCCTCCAAATCCTTGAACGCCATGCACTCCAGCTTGTCTTCCATATCCACCTTGCTTTCCCCCACATGACTCCTGTATAGCCTCAACCCCCTACCCCACCTGCTCCTTTTCCTCCAACATCTCCGCATCCTTTACACTGTCCGCAGGCTTGACCCCCCCCCCCCCTCCGCCACACACCCCCTGGTTTCCTCCTTCCTCTCCACCCCACACCCATTGCTGCACCTCTATTGCTGTATCCCTCCCTCTCTGCACCTCCACACCCTCCATCTCTTTCATCACAGTGATTTCCAGCACCTCCCCCTCCCAGATGTTGAATTTCACCATGACATCTACCCTTCCTTCCCACTGTAACCTGGCCTTGTTCTCCTCCCCCTCCCCAGGGCCCCCTTTTTCCTCTCCCCTCCTTCTCCCAGAGTGGATTTTCTTCCTCCCCGCCTGAATCCCTGCACCCCCTTCACGGCTGTTTCCCTCCCAGATGCCGAGTGGTTCTAGGCGCTTTAGTCCGGAACCGCGCGACTGCTACAGTCGCAGATTCGAATCCTGCCTCGGGCATGGATGTGTGTGCTGTCCTTAGGTTAGTTAGGTTTAAGTAGTTCTAAGTTCTTGGAACTGATGACCTCAGATGTTAAGTCCCATAGTGCTCAGAGCCATTTGAACCATTTGAACCCTCCCACATCCTTCCCTTCCCAACCATCTTCGGCGTCCCCTCGCCCATCTCCCCTCCTCTCCTCCCCTCCCTCCCTTCTTCCCCTCTCCCTCGCCTCCGTGCCCCTGGCAGATCCTCTCAGTTTGCTCATCGTCATCAGTGTGCTACGTCAGTGTTGCGTTTGGTGTTGTTCTCCTGTGCATCAGGAGCTGTGCTTTTAATCGTGTGCTGGACTTGTAAATAGTGTTATTGTCAGTGATTGTTATGTGCTACACCGTCTGTTGATACTTTTATGCTCTCGTCATACTTCGCCTTGTGTTCTTTAATTGTGCCAGCGTGTGTTTTTTGTGTGCTTCTTTTTTACGGTCTTTGTCTCCATTTTACAGTCGCCCCCCCTTTTTGTCTGTTCTCTTCCGTACTGTTTCCTCTTTTCATATATATATATATATATATATATATATATATATATATATATATATATATATATATATATATACGCCATATTTTTTCCTTTCTGTAATTTTAAATGTCTTCTATTGTATAATTACTGTCTTTCGGCTGAAGAGCAGCGCATATGCTGCTGCCAGCCTGCCCCAGAAGGGGCATTGAAATACAATAAAGAAAAAAAAACAGATCGCACAAAATACACAGTGATTACTACCCTCATGTTCATAAATTAAGGATAATGCTGATACATGTTGAAACAACGCTCTGGTGGGCGGTTTGCGGGTTTAAATCACCTCGGGGTATGACTATGCGGTGCATTTGACCTGCGCTCGTCGCGCGGTGGCGCTGGCAGCAGTCCACATACGCAGATGTGTGTTGCTGCATGAATACGGTGCAGTGAGTAAGTGTGCAGACGTTTTCAGACGTTCTAGTGGTGATTTTGGGTTGAAAATGACTCAAAGAACACATATTGATGACGTTATGATGGACAGAATACTAAGGCGACTGGAGGCTGGTCAAACACAGCAGGTCGTAGCACGGGCCCTCTGTGTGCCACAAAGTGTGATCTCACGATTATGGCAACGATTACAGCAGACTGGAAACGTGTCCAGGCGCTATAGTACGGGACTTCCAAAGTGTAAAACACCACGAGAAGACGCATATCTCACTATTAGTGCCCGCAGACGGCCACGGAGTACTGCAGGTAGCCTTGCTCAGGACCTTACCGCAGCCACTGGAACAGTTGTCTCCAGACACACAGTCTACATACGACTGAACAAACATGGTTTATTCGCCCGGAACCTGCAAGGTGCATTCCACTAACCTCTGGTCACAGGAGAGCCTGTAAAGCCTGGTGTCAAGAACACAGTACATGGTCATTGGAACAGTGGTCCCAGGTTATGTTCACGGACGAGTCCAGGTATAGTCTGAACAGTGATTCTCGCCCGATTTTCATCTGGCGTGAACCAGGAACAAGATACCAACCCCTTAATGTCCTCGAAAGGGACCTGTATGGAGGTCGTGGTTTGGTGGTGTGGGGTGGCATTATGATTGGTGCATGTACACCCCTGCATGTCTTTGACAGAGGAACTGTAACAGTTCAGGTGTATCGGGACGTCATTTTGCACCCCTTTTCAGGGGTGCAGTGGGTTCCACCTTCCTCCTGATGGATGATAACGCACGGCCCCACCGAGTTGCCATCATGGAGGAGTACCTTGAAACAGATCAGACGAATGGAGTGGCCTGTCTCTTCTCCATACCTAAACCCCATCGAGCACCACTGGGATGCTCTCGGTCGACGTACCGTTGCGCGTCTTCAAACCCCTACGACACTTCAGGAGGTCCGACAGGCACTGTTGCAAGAATGGGAGGCTATACCACCTGATTTAGAGCATGCCAACTCGTTGTGCGGCCTGTGTAAGTGTGCATGGTGATCAAATCCCATATTGATGTCGGGGTACAGGCGCAGAAAACAGTGGCGTTTTGTAGCACATGTGGTTTGGGACGGTTTTCTCAACTTATCATGAATACCGTGGTCTTACAGATCTGTGTCGTGTGCGTTCCCTTGTGCCAAAGCTTTTAGCGCCAGTTTTATGTAGTGCCACGTTGTGTGCCACCACATTCTGCAATTATCCTTAATTTATGAGCATGAGTGCAGTTCGAGCGAAATGAAATCGCCATCTTCAGATCATTAGTAAACATTTTTTTACGGGGCCAATCCATTTTGTCAACAGTTCACTTTAATCATACACAACGTACAGAGACGACATCCATTGTGTGACGAGGGAAGATACTATCATATCGTCTCTGTAAGTTGTGTCCAATTAATGCGAACAGTCGACGAAATGCATTGGCCCTACAAAATATTTTTTTTTATAAAATTATCTGAAGCTGGCGATTTAATTTCGCTGAAACTAGTAATCATTGGGTATTTTTATGCGGTCTCAGTGAATAAACTTCTGTAACATCCGTATTTATTAATTATATACGCAAACCTTCGTCATAAGTCATTCTAAAATTAAAACCCTATCACATCACTTACGGACAGCGGCAGTTTCCTAAACCCTGACCGCTCATTTCTCAAGATCTGACAATTTCTGACAATATCGGCGAAATGAAGGACTAACAGCGCTGAAAGTATTACTAAACGAATAACCAATACCGAATGGTAAGTCAAATCTCTTCTGTTTTACCACCTGCACTCGTAGGATTACAGAACACAGCTACAACACAAAATAGCTGAAAACTAACGAAAAGAGAAAGTCCAACTACTCAGAAGGAAACACCAATAGAAATTAAAAGTGAACCTCTGCAGAAATTCTTGACTACGTATCACCACTCACATTTATGTGTAAGATATTTCTATCGGTAAGAGAACTGAACAGGCAAATGCCTAATGCCTGACGAAAGAAAAAGAAGGAAAGTCTTACAAACAGCCAACTCTCGAAATCGTCACATTACAAATATTGGTCGTCTAATTTTCCACGCGTTAACTAACTACAGTGAATTCCCTTCGGAACTGTACCTTACGCTGCGAAGACTGCGTGTGTCGTCTTTACTGCCTCTCACTGCAGATGAGCTGAGCTCTTCCGTCTTCCTGGTTACGCGCTGCCCTTCCCGCCTACTGCTGCACTCAGCGCTCAGCACTCACCACCCACACACAGAACGCCCACGCTACCACATGCTCCAGCATCTTTACACACTTTTGCTCTTTCTGCTTCTTATTGACTGCATAATAAGCGTCTATAAACCCCAACTCCCACTGGTCTCTCAGCTCCCTTCTTAACCACCACTGAGCCAAGTGGTAAATTACACAATACTGCAGCTGCCTGGAAACTACAATTATTACTTTTTAAAACAGTAGCAACATTTTACAGCTTTGACGCACGCCCCTTTAGTATCTGCTATGGTTACATAACTACTCCCAATACCGCTCATCTTAGTAAATATTACCGCGCATGAGTTAACTTTGCTGTGTATCTCGTCCAGTGCGCTCTTGTGCCTGTGTGAGGACGTACACCAACTCTCTGAATAATACACTCAATTTTGCTTTTCTCTAGGAACCATTTTTCAGGGAAATGTTATTTTCCCCATGAATTGAAACACACCACTAAATGAAACGTCACAAGAGTGTAAATCAGGATGAAGTTAGATATAATAACAACGTATTGATATCTCGTAAATACTGCTGTTTCAAAGAAACAATATCGATCGATGTTTCTACCTAAATATTACTTGTCGATTATTACTGGGTACTGAGAGTAAGTAATCGCTGTTTTTCATAGACTCTATGAAATAAACTTAACAAATCAGGATTCTTTAAGTATTTTCAGTATCACATGTATGTAGGACTCATACGACGGTATAATTTAGAGATGTAAGGTCGTATATCTGACAGCTCGGTTTTTGCAAGATAGTACACTACTGGCCATTAAAATTGCTACACCACGAAGATGGCGTGATACAGACGCGAAATTTAACCGACAGGAAGAAGATGCTGTGATATGCAAATGATTAGCTTTTCAGAGCATTCACACAAGGTACGCGCCAGTGGTGACACATACAACGTGCTAACATGAAGAAAGTTTCTAACCGATTTCTCATACACAAACAGCAGTTGACCCGCGTTGCCTGGTGAAACGTTGTTGTGATGCCTCGTGTAAGGAGGAGAATAGCGTACCATCACGTTTCCGACTTTGATAAAGGTCGGACTGTAGCCTATCGCGATCGCGGTTTCTCGTATCGTGACATTGCTGTTCGCGTTGGTCGAGACCCAGTGACTGCTAGCAGAATATGTAATCGGTGGGTTCAGGTGGGTAATACGGAACGCCGTGCTAGATCCCAACGGCTCGTATCACTAGCAGTCGATATGACAGGCATCTTATCCCCATGGCTGTAACGGATAGTGCAGCCACGTCTCGATCCCTGAGTCAACAGATGGAGACGTTTGCAAGACAACAACCATCTGCACGAACAGTTCGACGACGTATTCAGCAGCATGGACTATCAGCTCGGAGACCATGGCTGTTGTTACCCTTGACTCTGCATCACAGACAGGAGCGCCTGCGATGTTGTCCTCAACGACGAACCTTGGTGCACGAATGGCAAAACGTTACTTTTTCGTATGAATCCAGGTGCTGTTTACGGCATCATGATGGTGGCATCCGCGTTTGGCGACATCACGGTGAACGCACATTGGAAGCGTGTATTCGTCATCGCCATACTGGCGTATCACCCTGCGTGATGGTATGGGGTGCCATCGGTTACACGTCTCTGTCACCTCTTGTTCACAATTACGGCACTTTGACGTTACATTTCAGATGTGTTACAACCCGTGGCTCTACCCTTCATTCGATCCCTGCGAAACCCTACATTTCAGAAGGATAATGCACGACCGCATGTTGCAGGTACTGTACTGGTCTTTCTGGATACAGAAAATGTTCGACTGCTGTCCTGGCCAGCACATTCTCCAGATCTGTCACCAATTGAAAACGTCTGGTCAATGGTGGCCGAGCAACTGGCTCGTCACAACACGCCAGTCACTACTTCTGATGAACTGTGGTATCGTGTTGAAGCTGCATGGGCAGCTGTACCTGTACACGCCATCCTAGCTCTGTTTGTCTCAATGCCCAGGCATATCAAGGCCTTTATTACGGCCAGAGGTAGTTGTTCTGGGTACTGATTTTTCAGGATCTATGCACCCAAATTGCGTGAAAATGTAATCACATGTCAGTTGTAGTATAATAAGTTTGCCCAATAAATACCCGTTTATCATCTGCATTTCTTCTTGGTGTAGCAATTTCAATGGCCAGTAGTATATCTGAATATTATTGTGACTTTTGTACCAACTGTTTCAAAAGAATGGAAAAGGATGGAAAAAATATATAGGTTGCCTGGAAAACACCTTTCTATCTAATTGACTGCCTCAACTTATTGTGTTGTAGCTGAGAAATCCAGCGTTGTCCAAATATTTATTTATAATTGCGCCTGAGACAGTGCACACATGGAACTTATTTTTCACTTACAAAACTTATTTATACACAGCGCTTGCAACAGTTTGTTTGGCAAGCTGCATAGGGCTTGGCTGTGCAGAAAGCAGCAGACACTTAAGTCCACGCCAGCAGCACGCATCACTTGGTCTTGTGCTTTATGGTCATGGTATAACATAAGCTATCTGAGAACTGCACACGTTTAAAGCGAAATGATAAACTGTTAGGAATAAGCAGGATTCAGGATATAAAAAATGGCTCATCTGCGCCATTTCCTGTCAATATTTCCGTTTCTATGATGTTATGTGGGAGAGAAGTAACTTTAAGCCTGTGTGAGGGAAGGATTCTGAGGAGTGGGATAATGCATGATGTTCTCGATCAGAGTAACGTCGCGCCTCACTTTCGGGACGAGTTTCCAAAGAGAGAGCTATCGTCTGATGTTCTTGAACCGCAGAAAGCCTCTTCTCACGATCTGCAGTGGATTCATGAGACCGCATAATCCTCACTTTTTTAACTGGCTTGGTGTATTCAAAAAGACTCAACCATTTTCTAAGAATTTTTATTCGTAAAACAAAACGAAAGCAGAATACAATTAGTAGCCAACCAAATCAACAGTCCAAACTTAATAACTTCGTTTTTTTTTCTTTTCTTTATTGAATTTCAGTTGCCCATCTGTGCAGAGCTGGCAGCAGTATAGGCGCAGCTTTTCAGCCGAGAGACAATTACAAGTGTATAACAGGAAGATATTTGAAACAACGTTTAGGAGAAAACATGGCGCAACATAGACGTAAAAGGGGGGAGCATAATGGAAGAGAGCATACAAAAGGAGGTGACTGTAAAAATGTAGATAAAAATCTAAACACAAAAACCACACACTGTAAGGATTAAAAGACACAAGATGAAATACGGCCAGAGCACAAAAAGTCACAGAATGATTAAAACAGCCACGCAATGGGCAGCATAGCAAAGAACAATCACAGACAGAAAAACTATGTAGAAGTCAAGCACACGATTGAAACCACATCACTTGACACCGCTTTAGAATGGCACCAAACACAACACTGATGACAAAGAACAAACTGAGAGGACCTGCCAGGGGTAGGGATACGAGGGAGAAGGGAAGGAAGGGGGAAGGGGAAGTGCTAGAGGGTGCAGGTGTGGGAGAGAAGGGGGGACAAAGTGGGGGCGCACGAAAGGGGGCCAAGAAGGAAGAATGGGGGAGGAAAGCAGCCAAGGAGGGAGTGCAGAAACTCAGGGGGGAAGTAGGGGAAGGAGGGGAGGGGAAAGGGGGCCCTGGGAAGGGGGGAAAAGGTCAGGCTACAGTTGGCAGGAAGGGTAGAAATCACAGCGAATTTCATCATCCAGGATGGGGAGGTGCTGGAAACTGCCCTGATGTAGGATATGGAGGGTGTGGAGGTGGAGAGAGGGGGAGATAAGCGACAGGCGGGGGACCAAGCCTGCAGACAGTGGAAAGGATGTTGATATGTTGGAGGAAAAGGAGGAGGTGGGGGAAGGGGATGAGGTCATACAGGAGCCACGTCGAGGAGAGATGGAAGATATGGAAGGCAAGGTGGAGCTTGTTGTGTGGCTTTATAAAAGAAGGGGCGGGGGGCAGAGAGCTAGGCAATGCTCGCATAACAAAGGATAGGATGGATGAGGGATTTGTAAGTGTGGAAGATGGTGGAAGGATGCCAACCCCATGTCCTGCTGGACAGGAGACTCAGGAGGCAGGTATGGGCTTTCCACTGAATGGTCAGGAGATGAGGGGTCCAATTAAGGTGACGGTCAAGGTTGAGGTCAAGGTATCTCATGTTGATAGTGAGCTGGATGAGACAATCGTAAATGGTTAGGTAGAAATCGTGGAGACAGAAGGAGTGGGTAGTGCAACCTATGATGATTGCTTGGGTCTTGGAGGAGTTGATACAAAGGAACCACTGGTTGCACCAAGTGGTGAACTGGTCAAAGTGGGGTTGGAGGATGTGTTAGGTCCATTGAAGGGTAGGATGGAGAGCCAGAAAGGCGGTGTCATCAAAATACTGGAGAAGGTATTCAGGTGAGGTTGGCTTGAGCATATCGCCAGTGTACTGAAGGTAGAGCAGACGGAAGAGGACAGAGCCTTTGGGGATGCTGGCAGTGTGATAAAAGATGAGGAAGTTGATAATGTGGAGGGTGCCATAGGAAGGATGGTGTGAGAGGAAGGAAGCGATCAGGCAGACAAAATTTATAGGCAGGACATAGGTTTGGAGTTTGAAGAGGATACCAGAATGCCATAAGCAGTCATAAGCATTTGGTGGTCAGGAGAATCAAAAATGGCAGAGCATTCGAAGTTAAGTGGAAAGAGAGCAGGTGGAAGAGGTTAAGGAGTCGGTCTTTGGTGGAGAAGGAGGGTCAGAAGCCACACTGAGTGAGAGGGAGGAGATGGTGTTGATTAAGGTGGTGATGGGTACAGTGGAAGAGGATGGATTTTAAGACCTTAATGAAGATGGAGGAGAGACAGATGGGGCGATAGGAAGAGGTGGCAGAAGGGGGTTTGTTGCGTTTGAGGAACAAGAGGACGTGGGAATTCTTCCACAGGTCAGGGTAAAAGCTGGTGGAGAGGATGACATTGTATAAAGTGGCAAGGATAGTCAGGAAGGAGAGGGGGCACTCTTTGAGGTGGCAGTAGGTGACACAGTTGTGACCAGGGGCCATGTTACATTTTGATCAGAGGATAAATTTAATGTCTTGTGCTGTGATTGTAGTGTTGATGCTGGAGGGGGTAACTGCCCCAAGTACTGGAACTGGTAACGAGTGGAGCAACCTAGGTATAAGCATATTCCATGAGATTGGGGAAAGGGAATAATTAAAGTGGGGATCATCAGGGATGGAGAAGACTGCAGATGGGTGAAAAACGTAGTGGTTGACCTTACTCAGGTTGTCGGAAAGGAGGCAGTTGTTATGGAGAAGGGGTAATGGAGTGCAGAATGAGAATCCATAAAGCAATGGAAGGCCAACCAGTACTTGGAGGAGCTTACAGGGAGGGTGGCGTTGAGTCACGTACAGGTATGGCGCCAGTCCCGGCGTTTCTTTGCTGTAATCAGGTTCTGAACGTGTCGCTGGAGTTACCGGTGGCAGTGAAGTGTATCCCTGTCATGAGTGTGCAGGAAGGAGCAACAGAGGTGGCCGGATTCCTGGAGGAAGGGGACAACCCTTGAAGGGAGAGGGGCATGGTGAGGATGGATGGTTTTTGCAGGGACATCCGCTTCATCAATAATGGTCTTCTGAAGGAAGGAAGAGGCATCGGTGATGTCAGGATGGTGATAGGTACGAGTGTGGCTTTCGACCTGGGTGGTGATGGATTCCTGGTAGGCATCCCAGTCGGCACAATGTGGCAGTCACGTAGATGGAGAAAGTGCAGTCAGTGTATAGGAAAAGTGGAGTGGACATAGATGGTGGAGAAAGACGCTGAGGATGAGGTGTTCAGTTGGGTCATTGAGGAGGGTTCAAAAATGGTTCAAATGGCTCTGAGCACTATGCGACTTAACTTCTGAGGTCATCAGTCGCCTAGAACTTAGAACTAATTAAACCTAACTAACCTAAGGACATCACTCACATCCATGGCCGAGGCAGGATTCGAACCTGTGACCATAGCAGTTGCTCGGCTCCAAATGCCTAGAACTGCATGGCCACTCCGGCTGGTCATTGAGGAGGGCTACTGGCCAGATGGGGATGTGCTTAAGGTAGCTTATGGCAACTCCATCCTGCACTCGGGGACCAGGATCATTGTTGGAGGATATAGGGAGAGGTGTAGCCAATATGGTGGGGGTGGAGAAAATTCTCATTCAAGAGGAAGGTGTCGATCTGGTGTTGGGAGAGAGTGTTTGTGAGGAAGTATTTGTTGGTGCAAAAGAAGAGGATGTTCTGGAAGAGAATGCAACACTCATGCTGCACCATGGTGGGAAGAGATGGGATGAAGGGAGAGAAGAGGCTTAAACTAGGGTGTCTAGGCAGGTGAAGGTGAAGTCAGCTTGGTTGTGGGAGTAAACAGCGAAGATTTTGAGTTGGAAGATGGAGCCGGGAGTGAGGGAGATCTGTTGGAGGGTAGATGTTCTGGAAGACTATAGTTAAGAAACAAATGATATCTTCAGGCATGGGGGCAGACAGAGGGAATTGTTGATGTGGATGAAGGAGAGGGATGATGGGATGGATAGGGACAGTACGCTCAGTGTTTTGCATTACATTTGTAGGAGTAGGTGGGATGCAGTCTGTTGCAGGTGTTGCAGGTAGGAAGAGTGGAAGGTTGGGAAAGTTTCTGAGAAAATGGGTGGCCTTGTGATGGGGACAGCTGGGAGGGTTTTTACATTTAGGGGTCAGTAAGCAGCACTGGCAGTGGTAGGATTTTGGAAAGGATTTGGAGGATTCATCTGGGTGGTGGCAGTGAAGAATCAGGGTGCTCTGGGTGAGTAGGTGGCCGATGGAGGGGGCAGACTCCAAAAAGACCCACATGAGGAAAGTGGGACCAGAGGCATTGTGGATACGGGGGGCAGAGCCGATTTGAAGGTCAGGGTGAGAGTTTAGTTCAGCCAGCATCTCATCCTCTGTGATCACTGGGCTAAGCTTGGTGATCACAGCAGTGTTGTTTGGGGAGTGACAGGAGTCTGGGGGTCTGGGGCTGGCGAGCAGAGGATGTCAGGGACAGGTGGGAGCCAAACATAATATGTGGAAGTTTACCAATGAGGTCTGCTTGAGGAAAAGGGGGATTTGATGAGAGCTGAGGGGATTTGATGAGGGCGCACCTGAGAGATACTTTTGTATCTCCATGGTGAGGGTACAGGGATCGAGGAACTTGGGGTCCCAGGTCGACAAGACAAAGGTGTGGAGGGTGGGTACTTAGGTATGGGTGACGGGAGGAGGGGCAGTATCTTGGAGACAATGGTGAGAGGGGGAGGGGGTGGCGATTTTTTGTTGGAAGTGGTGGGAGCTGTCGGAATTTTCGGTGAGGGTAGCCTGGGAGGAGGGGAGAGGGAGGAGAGGGAGGTGGCAGGTGGCAGATCCTTCAGGTGTGGTGGAGGTCCTGAAAGGTGCGGTTGGCTCTGTGGTGGCAATTGTGGCCCAGTGTGATGTGATGTGGATGGGGGAAGCAGAAGATGAGTGGGGGGCGTGAGGGGGGGGGGGGGAAGCCGACCACCTGAGGGGCTGCAGTGCTGCAGTGGAGGCGGCAGCTGAGGTGTATGTGAGGGCACGGGTAGGAGTGGGAGCTGTTGCAGGTGTGGAAGCTGGGGGAAGGGTGTAGAGGTGGGGGTAGACAGCAGGGGAGGAGATGGGGGAATGGGTAAGTGGGAGGAGAGGAGGTGGAAGAGGGTAGGCCAGAGGCGGCACTCCAGGCAGTGATATTGGCAGTGGGGGAGGGGGAGGTGTAGGTGTAGATGACAGTGGAGGTGGGAGGACTCATGGCGAAGGAGGGCGTGGGGAGGGCAGTAGGGCGGTGGGCGGCGGCAACGGCGGACGGACGGACTGTGACTGGCGGACGGACAGGCGGCGGGGGCGGCGAAGGTGTCGTCGGCGGACGGCAGCAATAGACAGTAGTGGCAGATGGCAGGAGGCAGGGGGGCAGGGAGTGCTGTTCCAAGAAGTCCAGGGAGAAGTCCAGGCGGCGTAATCTTCCCATTTGGAAGTTCGAACCCTCGAGATGAACTTCGTTTTCTCTCGCATAGAATATAAATAAAGAACCAAATCAATGTCGTTAACTTTTTAATACACAAAGCGAACTCAGTAAATCCTTGTTTCCTAACCAAGTAAATTCAATGTTAGTTAATATTCGTAAAGATAAGATTGTGGCGCTTAATTCAATCACTGTCATAAACTTCCGAAAATACATCTGTCACTGAGTTTAAGGCGCCATGTTACGGATTGCGCGGCCCCTCCCGTCGGAGCTTCGAGTCCTCCCTCGGGCATGGGTTTGTGTGTGTTGTTCTTAGCATAAGTTAGTTTAAGTAGTGTGTAAATCTAGGGACCGATGACTTCATAAGTTTGGTCCCTTAGGAATTCACACACATACAGCACCATCTATTGGTTCTGTGGTGTACTACATCGTGATCGTTAAACATCTGAGCTACTAAGCTGAGCAGACAATTTCTCTTCTTTATCCGATTTTGATGAAATTAGGCCTGCACTTTGCCCCAAGCTACGCTCGAGCTGCAAGTGAAAACCCGATGAAAACTCGTCAAGCATTTTTGGGGATTAGCGTGTTCAAACAGAGAAATCGACAGACACAACGGTTTTAGATAAAACTCTAAATAACTATCTCTTTTTTTCTCGTGATTCGGTTTGTTCAAATAAAACTTATAAGATGCCGAAAGCTACGGACAATTTAGCTGTGAAAATCCCATGAAAACTCGTCGGACAGTTTTGGAGATCAGCGTGTTCAAACATAAAAACACCACGGTTTTACAGTTTTATTATCGGTGTAGAAGAAGATAGGTATAGACGGAATCGCTTACGTAAATAATCAAGTACGCTTAAAAATGAATTCTTCTGCAGAAACTAAAAAACAAAATTCTCAGTTACACTCGAAAAAGTGGGTGTTACATCGTTTTTGGCACATCTTCATTTTTTTTTTTTTTTTTTTTTTTAAGAACGAGCGTATTCTAAAATTGATGATACTTTTTAGTATATAAACAGCAGTTACTTTTGAAATCATTCCTTTTAGCCGATCTATGTTATTAAACGGTTATCCCGGTACATGGTTCGTGGTTCACAACTGCAGTTAACGGGAAAAATGGAAATGAGCGTACGGAATTGTGGGCCGGGAGCCCCCCCATTAGTGGAAGTTGGGCCGCCGAGGGCAAGTACTTATTGCATTCGACGCCACATTGGGCGACTTGCGCCTCGGAGATGGGGATGAAATGATGATGAGGACAACACAACATCCAGTGCCTGAGCGGAGAAAATCTCCTGCTTCAGCCGGGAATCGAACTCGGGCACCTTGGCGTGGTATTCCGCCGTGCGGATCACTCAGGTAACGGTGGCGGACTGCAGTTATGGTAATGGCTTCTAGGAGCAACAAAATTTGATTTCTAATATTTCGTGTAGTTATTGATCGAATATCAAATTGCAGAACGCTATCACAATCTACTTATGGAGAGATATAGTTTGTAAGACAAATATTACAGTTATAAACTGTGTTTGTCTAATGAGAGTACGTAAGTTACCATGCGCAAATATCCAGACTATATGCTTCCAGTATTTGAGAATGAAAGCACTTAGTGACTTGCAAAAAACTTTACATATAATTTCAAACCTCTACGAAACTACATCTCACTGACAGTTTCCACAAAATGATGAAAAGTAAGAAATTTATCATCACCATCACCATCATCATTTTATTGGGCCTTTGCCCCACTTCAAGGCGGGGTCGGCCCTGTTACTATGGGTGTGGCAATATTAATATCAAAGGGTGGCCAGATACCCTTCCTGCCACCATCCGTACCCCCCGGGAGGGAAGTAGTGTACCCCAGCTGTCTGCGTCTAGAGTAAGCCATGAAATAGTGCGAACGTTTAGCAAATGTCCAAAGGATAGAAGTTTATCGCTTCCTATATTTTCACTGTTCTTGCAGTACAACAGCCACATCAGTCGTGACGATTTCATTTACTACTTGTTTTCTACTAAATCTATTTTCAACACGTTTTACGGATAGTATGCATGTATGCTACTGAATGTACCTGCAAAATTATATAATTGTTCGACTCATAGTTCAGGAGATATTAGGTCATAAACATTGAGATACGTGAAAAATTAACTTTTCTTAAAATGGGATGTAAATTCCCGACATTATACTCATCTAGCGCTTAACAGTTACAGCACTTAGGAAATCCCCATAAACTTTCAACGTAATTTCAAACCTTTTCTAAACTTGCGTATTTAGACTTTAGTTGCGAATATCGATGATGAAGTCTTTTCGGCTTATCAACCGAGTCAAGGTGTCGTTCTGCGTAAAGTTTCAACAAGTTTCCCACTTGTCATCTTCAGACGAAGTGTTTGGTTCATGTCCTGTACGGGTCTTTCTGGACCGCAGGTTCCCCTGCCCTTCCTCTGCGTCGACCGCGTCAATCGCGAGTCTCCGGAAGGGGTGTAGCGGCCAGTGGCGGGGGGGAGGGGGGAGTCGCTATTGGTAGTGGAGGGGGTTTCTGCATGCTGGCGGGTCCGGCCATAGTCTCCTGGTGGAGCCTGTCCATTCCATCCGCTGCCTGATTTCCAGGAGTGTATTTTGATGTAGAAACGCTGATCACTACGTGTAATCCGACCTGACTCCGTTTTAGCTCCCATTTTAAAAATGAATTACTCACGGCACAGCCATGTGAACCACCAAACACATATACAAACGTCTCGCGTAAATTCTCGCTCAAAACTTACATGAATTTCATCTTGAGCACGCGACGTAATGGTCGCGCATGCGCTGTGTGGAGAACTTTTGAAATAACCCTCGTATGTGGAGAGCTCCGTTATTGTTCGATTATACTATTGGCGGTAACCATAAAGCCATCAAGACCTACAAAAATGCTGAATAACCACACAAGACTAATTGAAGGGAAAGGAGATGCCTGGCCGTCATTCACTCAATAGTAAGGTAAACGTTTACCGATTATCGAGTATGACATGAGGTATGAGACCCATACGAGGCAGATTTAACACAGGAGGCAGACACGATGCAGAGAAGAGCGGTGTGTTTCGTCACCGATTTGTTATGTCACCGATTTGTTTTGTGAGCGCCAGGGCGTTTTACGGATATAGTCATCAACAGTAGCAGGCACTACAAGAGTGACGTTGTTCATCACAGAGAACTTCACCGTTAAAATTCCGAGCGTGTGCGTTCCAAGAGGACCCAGGTAACATAAGAGACAAACACCAACACACATCTCGCGATGTGACGAGTGCAAGGAAATCAGAGAAATCAGAGGGCTTCTTCAGAATACCGACAGTCCTACGCGAGATTATCTGTGTAGTGCACCTGGAAGGATTTGCACAAGACAGGACTCTATAAAACCAGTTGAAAGAATCAAAATTACGACACCAATGTGGAACCTCCGAAATTGGCTAAAAGCTCAGGAACGGGCGATCCCAATACGGTCTCCACTTCCGAAACCATCGACGCCGTGGGTTACATTACTCTGCGGAGTCCCAATGGGGCGAAGAGCACATAAAACATCAACAGGACAGAGTAACGGTCCAGACGCTCGCTAATGTAGAGCGAAATTAAGGACACCTCTAGAGCGCACGGCCATAAAGCCAGACTGCAGCTGTGGGACCGGTACGCAGCTGCGCAATTAAACTTAAATGAGAGGCGGACGACAAAGCGGAATCGTAACACGACAAATCAAACCACAGGCATCTGTCTGACGCCCAGCGCCGAGATGCACAGTATGAAAGGAGCAGTGGCTCGTAACCTATATACGGTTGTGTTAGACTGGTCAGAATAAATTGCCTCTGTGGCAGTCTGACTAACAGCGAGCTGCTGTTACATATTTTTGGCGGTATGACGTAGAACTGCGTCACAGTCGACTGTTCTACTACATTTGCAGGCGTCCTGTCCTGTTTCGAAGAACACGTTACATCAAGAGCGTGGAGGGAAACCGATCGATATACAGGGTGACCATTACACAGGTCTGCAACAAAATATTTTTTGAAAGTTGTTTGAAATTTGATAACTGACATTTATGTACTTTTCAGCGCTGATTTCAAAAATGCAATCCATTTTTTCTACCACTATAGGTTCTCTCACAAAAAGGAGTATTTTTCGATATAATAACAAAATTCAAGCAATTTATCACATTTTTTCCAATGTTGTTAAATTTTATTTCATTTATAGATCATGTTCCGAACTATATTTCCAGTACACTTCGTTTTCTCTTTAAGTTCATAAGTCCTTATAATAACGCTTTCGCTTTCTGTCGAAGCTTCTTTTATTGCTTTTCCGACTGAGGCCTCGTTGAGGATCATCTCTTTTTTATCATCCAGCAGTAGTCCGCTATCATGTTGAAGTTCCATCTTCCTTGATATCTTCTTTCCATTTGTTTGATGTCTTGGTGAAATCTTTCACCCATTGCCGGCCGAAGTGGCCGTGCGGTTCTAAGCGCTGCAGTCTGGAACCGCGAGACTGCTACGGTCGCAGGTTCGAATCCTGCCTCGGGCATGGATGTTTGTGATGTCCTTAGGTTAGTTAGGTTTAACTAGTTCTAAGTTCTAGGGGACTAATGACCTGAGAAGTTGAGTCCCATAGTGCTCAGAGCCATTTGAACCACTTTTCACCCATTTTCTTCACTTACATCACCAAGGTTTGCGGGGAAGTAGTAAGATGTGAGTGGAGAAAATGAACTTTAATGCTCGTGTTACAGCCCAGCTTCTTAAAGTTGTCGAGTATGTCTGCGACGATTGTCTTGTAGTCTAGATCTCTTTTGTTTCCTAGGAAACCTGCAACAACTAATTTAAAAGATGTCCATGATGTCTTTTCTTTTGTTTCCATATTGTCCACGAAGTTCGGATCTGTCATTAGTTTTCTAATGTCTGGTCCGACAAAAATTCCTTCCTTTAGCTTTGCCTCGGATAAACCAGCAAACTGTCCACAAATCTATCTGAAACACTCCCCTTCTTTTGCCAATGCCTTAACAAATTGTTTCATCAGCCCCAACTTAATGTGAAGTGGTTAATACCTTTTTGGGATCCACAAGGCGTTTCCTCTAAACATTTTTAACCCCTACCTGTAAGGTTTTTCTCAAGGGCCAAGCTTTTTTTATGTAGTGTTGTTTTCTGTCTCTATTGACCCATTCACAGAGAAAGCAAGGGAACTTTGTATAGCCACTTTGTTGACCAAGCAGCATTGAAATCACTTTTGAATCACCACATAGTGTCCAGTTGTGGTCTGAAAAGCAGAGTTTACTTAAAACCAGTTCAAGGTTCCCGTAACAATCTTTTAAGTGAACCGAGTGAAACAACTGGTATAGAACCATACTTATTGCCATTGTGTAGAAATACTGCTTTCAGGCTTCTTTTTGAAGAACCAATAACAAGTCTCCACTAATCAGGAGCATATTCTACACTCCTGGAAATTAAAACAAGAACACCGTGAATTCATTGTCCCAGGAAGGGGAAACTTTATTGACACATTCCTGGGGTCAGATACATCACATGATCACACTGACAGAACCACAGGCATATAGACACAGGCAACAGAGCATGCACAATGTTGGCACTAGTACAGTGTATATCCACCTTTCACAGCAATGCAGGCTGCTATTCTCCCATGGAGACGATCGTAGAGATGCTGGATGTAGTCCTGTGGAACGGCTTGCCATGCCATTTCCACCTGGCGCCTCAGTTGGACCAGCGTTCGTGCTGGACGTGCAGACCGCGTGAGACGACGCTTCATCCAGTCCCAAACATGCTCAATGGGGGACAGATCCGGAGATCTTGCTGGCCAGGGTAGTTGACTTACACCTTCTAGAGCACGTTGCGTGGCACGGGATACATGCGGACGTGCATTGTCCTGTTGGAACAGCAAGTTCCCTTGCCGGTCTAGGAATGGTAGAACGATGGATTCGATGACGGTTTGGATGTACCGTGCACTAATCAGTGTCCCCTCGACGATCACCAGTGGTGTACGGCCAGTGTAGGAGATCGCTCCCCACACCATGATGCCGGGTGTTGGCCCTGTGTGCCTCGGTCGTATGCAGTCCTGATTGTGGCGCTCACCTGCACGGCGCCAAACACGCATACGACCACCATTGGCACCAAGGTAGAAGCGACCCTCATCGCTGAAGACGACACGTCTCCATTCGTCCCTCCATTCACGCCTGTCGCGACACCACTGGAGGCGGGCTGCACGATGTTGGGGCGTGAGCGGAAGACGGCCTAACGGTGTGCGGGACCGTAGCCCAGCTTCATGGAGACGGTTGCGAATGGTCCTCGCCGATACCCCAGGAGCAACAGTGTCCCTAATTTGCTGGGAAGTGGCGGTGCGGTCCCCTACGGCACTGCGTAGGATCCTACGGTCTTGGCGTGCATCCGTGCGTCGCTGCGGTCCGGTCCCAGGTCGACGGGCACGTGCACCTTCCGCTGACCACTGGCGACAACATCGATGTACTGTGGAGACCTCACGCCCCACGTGTTGAGCAATTCGGTGGTCCGTCCACCCGGCCTCCCGCATGCCCACTATACGCCCTCGCTCAAAGTCCGTCAACTGCACATACGGTTCACGTCCACGCTGTCGCGGCATGCTACCAGTGTTAAAGACTGCGATGGAGCTCCGTATGCCACGGCAAACTGGCTGACACTGACGGCGGCGGTGCACAAATGCTGCGCAGCTAGCGCCGTTCGACGGCCAACACCGCGGTTCCTGGTGTGTCCGCTGTGCCGTGCGTGTGATCATTGCTTGTACAGCCCTCTCGCAGTGTCCGGAGCAAGTATGGTGGGTCTGACACACCGGTGTCAATGTGTTCTTTTTTCCATTTCCAGGAGTGTATTTTGAAACTTTCCATAAGTCCAGAAACATCACTGCAAAACACCAGGTCACCTTCTTGAGAGAAGAAATATACAAACTCCTTTTCCCTCGGTCAATACCAAGAAAAGGATGTGCCCGGAGCCAACAATGTTTATCTTTCAATCTAGATCCTTAAAACACTGTCTATTCTTTAGAAAGGCCTAGGTCTCTAACTAAATCGTTCAGTTAAGATTTTGAGAATGGAATGGGATCGGTTGTGCCAGGATCGTAGAAATCTCTGTCTTCTTCACTATCACCTTGCTGAGCCAATGGCTCTTAATCATCTACATCATCCAAAGAATCTAGAGGAGAGGGTCTCGATACTTCAGGTCCATGAGGAACAGGGCGAAGAGCTGATTGAATGTTAGCATAAGAAATATCCTTTTTGGTTTTCAGATTGAAACCTCGCACGTTGCAAGAATAAAAATAGCAGTCATCACTATGATTTTCGGGCTCCCTCCAAACCATTGTGTTCCAAAACGTAAGGACCACTTTTTACGTTGAAACCATTGCCTCAGTTCTTCGACACACACTGAACAAATTTTTTGTGGAGCCCAAGGCTTATCCTGATTGCCTAAATTTACACCAAAATAGGCAAAATATACTTTTTCAAAAAAATCGAAAATGTTTGTTTGTTGCTTTTTAACAGTATAGTTACCACAAATGTAGTAGAAGCAATCTGGCCAGTTTATACATCCTCTGGTGGCCACTGTCCATTGTCCACAAAACAACTTCACAACACAAGAAAACAGTCACTACTTTAAAGCACTAGTAACAGCAACAGGTGACTAGCACTGAGTGAGGAGGTACTGTGAACTGAAGGACAATAGCAGAAGCTCACTGCTTGGTGATGGCGGGGGAAGGGGCAGCGCGACAGACAGGCACTGACATGAAAATACTGCCGGTTTCTCCTAATTACTCTTTATTTTGCTTTTATCTACTATAAGAACGGATCAATAACATTTTATGGCCGGGCGGAGGCGCCGAGCGGTTCTAGGCGCTACTGTCTGGAACCGAGCGACCGCTACGGTCGCAGGTTCGAATCCTGCCTCGGGCATGGATGTGTGTGATGTCCTTAGGTTAGTTAGGTTTAAGTAGTTCTAGGTTCTACGGGATTGATGACCTCAGAAGTTAAGTCCCATAGTGCTCAGAGCCATTTGAACCATTTTTGAACATTTTATGGAGATCCTAAAACCAAAATTCAAACTCACTAGAGTGCTGAAATATCGAAAAAAGCTAAAACTAGACAAGCAGTTTGTGAAATAACTGTACGTGATGGAATTTTTTCACTATTTTTCCCGAAATCAGCGTTGAAAACAATATAAAAATCACTTAATATATTTGAAACACTTTTTATGTTGCAGACGTATGTTATCGAACTGTATGAAAAAGAAATGTAAATTAGTTACAAACTACTTCGCACACACACACGTTATTCAACAGGTAAACGTCACTACAGATATTCAGATTTAGGTTACGACATGTTCTATATGCCTGCCATCATTGGCGATGATGTGGCGGAGACGAATAGCGAAATCCTGCATGACCGTCTGAAGTGCCGGAACAACGATGCTGTCGACGACCTCTTGAATGGCTGTTTTCAGCTCAGATATTGTTTTGGGGTTATTGCTGTACACATTGTCTTTAATATAGCCCCACAAAAAGGAGACGCATGTGTTCAGACCCGGAGAATATGGCGGCCAATCGAGACCCATGCCAGTGGCCTCTGGGTACCCGAGAACCACAACGCGATCCCCAAAGTGCTCCTACAGGAAGTCACTCTCCTGCTTCGATGGGATCGAGCCCGTCTTGCATGAACCACATCTTGTCGAAATCAGCCTCGCTTCGGATAATGGGGACAAAATCATCTTCCAAAAACTTCACGTACCATTCGGTAGTCACATGCCGTCGACGAATATCGCAATGATTATTCTGTGACTGGACACTGCACGCCACACAGTCACCCTTTGAGGGTGAAGAGACTTCTAGATCGCGAAACGCGGATTCTCAGGCTCCCAGATGCGCCACTTTATTGACGAATCCATCCACATGAAAGTGGGCTTCGTCGCTAAACCAAACCATACAGCGCATACTAATTCCCACCCGCGGCCAACCGTGCAGTTTGAGCTTCCTAACGCAAACCGTTCAAATGTTATGACCATTTTATTTTATATAGTTCAATAATTGTCTCCCCGTATATACTGATACAGAAAGCTCTGCATTAGAATCTATTGATACTGTTCTTTGTAATTCAGCATTCATATAACTCTGGTACATTTCAAAAAGATAGATCCAATTTCGTAAAAATATATCGTCTATATGGATGAAGATAGGCATTTGAGGTGAATTTTAACTTCCTCATCGAAACTAAAATTTACGTTGGCATCAGTTGTAAGTTGCTGGTTATGAGATTCTTACGTACGGTAGGCATGGGAACGGAGAATGAATATTCTATTTGAGATGTGAGTGGGTATGGCCGAAATAGTGACGACAGTTAGCCCTACGTCTTGAATCAGCGATAGCGAGGGACTAGAAGGTTGAAATGTATGTAGTAAATAGTAGAGTACAGAGCGGAAATGAAATGAGGTATAATTTGTAGAACTGATGCTGCCAGCAGAAAAAAAATACTTTCAACCGTCATAAACGATGTTTTCCGAAAGCTTGCAACTCTGTCAATAATAATTTAAATTATAAGATACTGCATCAGTTACGTTTTTCAAATTTTTTTCAAATATTTATTCCCTGTGTGCCGCATTGAGCTCTATAATTACTTTGGCTATACTCTCTATTGATGCTGAGATGACCCCTCTGACTAAAGTGAGGCTTTATCTGGGGCAGCGTATCAGAAAAGCAGCAGTGACTCGGAGCAAGGAACGGCAAGTAAGCAAGCGCGCGTCACGATGTAGGCACATTCTACTCGTATATTTGGCTCTAGACGGAGAGCGCCGTTGTCCGTCTTTGTACATGTATTGCTCACGGGCGTACTGACAAGGGAAACGCCCCATCGTAACCACTTCAGATTTAAAACAAGATGGCCCCCAGGACAGCCCGTCAAAAACGCAGATCAAGCATGAAAAGAGGAAGAAGGAGTACTGAACTGTGAAAAAATGAGCAAAATAGGAACAGTGAACGATCCCAGCTTAGGATGTGCAACATCGAGGGCACTGCTAGAAATGTGGCGTCGTGTTTGTGTGCACACACTGTTGGACTACGACGACGGGACAGATCCGTGTTCAAATCTCCCTCGTGCTCCAATTCTTTTTCCACAAAATTTTGAACAGTTCGTCCGGTCATTGACGTATCTGTTCGCTGTACTCAAATTTGTGTCTGTGTCGTAGTGAGTCCGTTTGCAACAGCGAGGTGTAATGAAGGAACCTCCAGACGTACGTACCACCTATTTGTTCTACGCAAATACCGGGCCGCGTGTGTTAGCCGCGCGGTCTTAGGCGCCTAGCCACGGCTCGAGCGTCTCCTCCCGTCGGAGGTTCGAGTCCTCCCTCGGGAATGGGTGTGTGTGTTGTCCTTAGAGTAAGTTAGTTTAAGTTAGGTTAAGTAGCGTGTAAGTCTAGGAACCGATGACCTCTGCAGTTTGGTCCCACATAAGCTTACCACAAATTAATGTTTTGAACATGGCTGTGATCAGCAACTGTAATTAATTACAATATTACAAATTTACAGCCAACCGTTTGCAAATAGAATTTAAGATTCTTTAACTAGTTTTCAACGCCAACTATGGGCGCCTTCTTCAGAAGAAACTGTTACCTTACCTAACAATATCACAGGAAGGTACATTAATAGCAGGTAGGCATTAGAACAAACACTTAATTTTTACAAATTAAATTGCATAAAATACATGTGGTTAAAAGGAAATTTGAACGACATCGCTCTAGTCAAAACATCAAAACCACAATTAAAACATTTTCCACCTGAATACATAACAGGTATAGTCAAAATTTGAAAACAGTATATTATGTCACTAAGGGCACTACAGTAGTATAGGACACGAGTGAGTAACAACGACTGCGCGAGTGGGCAGTAGCAAATGACGACGTGAACACTGTTTTAAAATTTTGACTATACATGTTAAAGAATTTTAAATTCTATTTGCAACCTGGTGGCTGGAAATCTGTGACATTGTTATCACAAATTTCCAAGTACCACATGTTTTGACTCTTATGTTCCGTTTTGGAAGTTCTGACTGTTGAATTCCTTTCTTCTAACGTAGTTCACTCCAATCTATTTCTTGTTTTCAATTGTGTGAGAAATCTATGCGGCATCTCGCCTGCCGTCGCTATTCATCACATTTGCTAGCGGTGGTAATATGTTCTTACCACGTGCCCCACATTCTATAACCAATATATAGCATGACACTCGCAAAGACTACTGAATGAGAACAGACGCGTGAATGACCGGACGCACAAATCATAGCTTTGTGAAAAAATGAGCCACGAGGGAGATTTGAAAGCGGATCTCCCACGTCGGAGTCCATCACCGCGACCACATAATTGCGACATTGTATTTCTGGCAATTCAGTCGATGTTGTATATCTTAAACTTGTATCGTTCACCGTTTCCATTTTGCTTCTCAGTTTTTCACGTGCTATCCACTGGGCCATTTTTCCACTAAATCTGAGGGGGGGGGGGGGGGGGGGCGGTGAGCGGTTTTCCTTGTGAGCACTCAAGTTTGTGAACGAACAAGACGTGTAGAAACTGTCTAATTTAACGGTGTTGGAGACTTACTGTTTTCAGGTATATATGAGTTTTTTCTATACTGTATGAAGGACTTGGAAACCGATCAAACGAGTATCTGCATGTAACAACGGGACCTTGAAACTGAACGAACACTGCAAAAGGGGAGGAATTGTTTCTGACAATTTTGGTAGTTCATAATAATTTTTACTGTTGATCTGGCTGCCAGATGAAGTAGGCAGAATTCGCTCAATATACGAGTATGCTCGTTACTGGCTGTTGTCCTGAACACAATTGGCGTAATATACTGACATGTTAAAAAGCTATTTGGTGGTACCATTACATATGCTTATGGTGGAATTTTCTTTCAGAATTGCAACCTAAGTAGAATTATCAGGTGGACGAATACTTTACCTAAAGATTTCGAGTTGTGAATATTCTGGTGTTTGCAGCGTAATTTGAATTCAAGTAGTTGAAATGGCTCTGAGCACTATGGGACTTAACATCTGAGGTCATCAGTCCCCTAGGACTTAGAACTACTTAAACCTAGCTAACGTAAGGACATCATACACATCCATGCCCGAGGCAGGGTTCGAACTTGCGACCGTAGCAGTCGCGTGGTTCCAGACTGAAACGCCTAGAACAGCTCGGTCACAGCGGCCGGCAATTTGAATTCAAACAACTTACTGGCTGCTCTTGTGAATAACTTCAATTTATTTTCAATTCGGCCAGCTTTGTTGCTGTTGGATCAATAATTGTTTTAAGAGCAATTTAATAATCTTGATCTAATGTTGGTTTGAATTATTATCATGTCTCAGCATAATACGAGTAATTTGTTCCAGACGATTGTTGGTAAAAACCAATTGTTCTATGGAACACAAAATTTTAATTAGCTAGGTTGTTAATTTTTTTAATAAATCTGCTTTACGTAATGTATCTGTCAGTCTATCAGTAGTTTCCATTCTTTCCTAATCTATAGGTCCCAATGCTTCTGCGTACCCCGTTCAACTGCTGAAGGAGATTACATTGGTATTCTGTGTGACGACTGCGTGTGTGGTGTCCTGCTTCTCTTGCTCTGCTGCCGTCCTTTTACGATCATACTGGGTCGTGAAATCTGAAAATATATGGAGAATGCACAGTACCGAAAGTACATATGCAAGAATACTATTCTAAAATTAGCATTTAAGCATTCAAAAATTTATATTTTCCTGATGCTGTAAGATCATAAAAACACGAATGCAGAACAAGATAAGCAAAACAATGTACACACAGAGATCACATAAATTACTGTTAAACTCTCACGCACTTAATGATAACGATAAATCCCTAAAACCCGATGTACTAAGTGTCATGAAGTATTTCATTATTAGAGAAAAATAAACGTAATGCAGTGAGTAACTAAAATAATGAGACTGATTGTACTTTTTATGATCAGGAATTAAGAACAGAGATAAAGAAATTAAGTACGAATAAAGTGTTAGAGTAAAAGAGCAATAATCACGTCGCTAGTGTTACAGATAGAGAGATAATCACAGGGCAGATTAAATATAGTTAGAAGCGTACTAACATAAGTCAAGTAATGAAAAACAATAGGAGTAGACCAAAGTACAAGAATAATTAATGAGATAATATAAATACGAAACACATTTTCATAGAATTAACGATATTGGGAATACACTGTCTCGGTAGTAAAATACGGCAAGTAGTTTGGCTTGTGTAGTTTTGTTTAACGTTATTAATTTCTGGCATGTTTGTGACTGTCTTCATTCCAGCTGCAGACATCAGCTACTTCTGCCTTCAAAGCTTAAAGAGCCAGTATTAAGTGAGAAATTTAGGAATATACTGAAGCCCTCTACGCGTCGCTCCAGCAGGTGCCACAAAGACAAGACTAATTACGCCGCTTACAGGGGCATTTAAGCATTCTTTCTTCTCACACTCTGTACGACAATGGGGTGGGAAGAAACTATAATACGTGCTAGAATGGGAAGTACCATCAGCTACACACTTTTCAGCGTTTTGTAAAATATGGACGTAGATGTAGATGTAGATGTAGATGTTGATTAACACTTCGTGGATACACAACGGTACGTCATGTCAATACGGTATGGAGGGATGAGGGTCAGCACACCATGCTCCTGGCCGTTGTCGGTTAGCAGACCTTGGGCCGCTGCTACTCTGCCACGTAGCTCCCCAGCTAGGATTGCAAGACTGGGAGCACCCCGTCCTAGTCCTCCCACCAAGGAAAAATCCTTGGCAGTAACAGGAATCCAACACAGATCTTCCACATGGTAGTTAGTCAAGCTGGCGACTAACCTGCGGGGCCGAAAATCTAACATTGCTAGTGCATAAATAGCCAAGAGTTCAAAAGCCAGATAAGTAAATCTATAGCAAATTTCTGTTTCCAATATGTTACACATGCACCAAACCACCAAAAACATACGACAAGACATAATCAACTGTGCAAAAGAATTAGGGACATGACTTTGGACGTCTGACATGTTCCTTTAAGTAATAATTGAGAACTAGGTTTATTACCAAATTACATCCCTCACAGATTAAATAAAAAGAACTGAAATGGCTGACAGGTGTCGAAGACAAAGTGGAGACAATCATTCATCCCTTCATCCTGGGTGTTTTTCATTGGATTTCGAGCACTTCAATAACGTATATGTCCTCCGTCAGCGTTTATTGGAAACTAGCCGTATGTTTCCTATCGTGGGACACTTAACTGATATGCAAGTTAGGGGGCAGAATGACGATGCTAAGCAAATCACGCACAATTGAGTTTATATTGAACTTACAAAACGTGTGTAATGCCATCTTGTAATGGCCCTGACATGAATCCTACGTGGGGTAGCTACCCTCTCATATAATTTATCCATTAAATCAATTGATCAAAGTTCCCCTCCAAAAATTATGATGGAAAGCGTTATTGTGAGTGTGACTGTTTTACAGATAAATGCCGTCCTGGAAATTTACAATTACTTTTTTTAATGGAACAGAATTCATCATGGATCTGCACAAAGAACAATCATTTATTTTAAAGTAAACCGAACATGTAAATAATCCTCACCTGATAGAAGTGTTAGTGAGAACCTATTACCAAACGACACTGCATTAAATCTAGTGCACTTCAAGAAGGGAATGCAAAGGGAACAGGTTAATTGTATAATATCGAAAACAAGTGGGTAGACTGATGCACTGCCAAGATATCAAAGTGGTCCTACAGACGCCATCGCTGAGGAACCTCAATTCCAAATTTGCGAGGCTGAAAAATCAACTGAAACCTAGGGCGCAAGGCAGCGTGCTGATAACGGCTGTTACTCGTGGTCGGCTCCGCTGGATTGAGATGACCTCCCCCGTGGAGACCGAGCGCGAAAAAAAGTATATGTTTATCCGGGTGGCCGTACAAGTGAAACCGCAGCAACGGCAGCAAACTACGCGACGGACTCCTGCCGCGGCCAGGAACCAAACCTCCAACATTCTCTTCCATCCTGCGCCCAGAGAGCGAGCAAGAACTCGGCTAATTGTCGCCGATAAACAACGCTTTCGCAAGTTATGGCCTTACAGCAAATTCGTCTCGACTCCCACTGGCGTACTCCGTCAACATAGGTGCCAATATCGTTCCTTCCCGCCAGGGACTGGAAACTAATACTGGACAGCCGAACACAGCCTCCGCCAGGACTTTGCGGGGGAAGCATTCTGGCGATTGCCCCCAACCACTGTAAAAACAGCGAGCACTGTCGCTCTGGCTCCCTGAGACCCAACATCAAAAGAGAAAGCAACCAACCAGGGGTCAGGACTCTGTCTGGAATTCCCAGTGACCAGATGTCTCTCCATTTCATGTTATTGTGTGCAGTTAGCCTCCTCACAGGCCAAGTGTTCCCGTTCATCTCCTTCGTCAAATTGACAGAATTACAATACGCGTAACTCTACTCCTGATTATGTGCATGCCGGTACAAAGCATCCAATTACCTACATTGCATGGTGGTGAAACACGGTAGTGGAATAACATTAATTTGCATGTATGCAAATTCATATTTTAGAAATGCATGATGCGCTGGTCTGATAGCCCTTAATAAGTGTATGGAGAAGCCACAGGACATGCTACCTTCCATTATCACTACCTGAAACCCACGTGGTATGCTCTGTATATGGCTATGGAGATCACCATGTGGTATCCATTCCCATTCTTCAATGAGAGCCTGTGAGAAATCTTGGAGAGGTTGTGGTAGAACAGGACGATCACGAACATGCCTGTCAAATGTGTCCTACATACTCGTAAGCGCAATGGGATTTAAGTCATGACTCACTCTCGGCCATTCCACTACTTCAATGTCGTGGCTTCGCAAGACATACCTGCCTACGCCCACCACATGAATCTGGTATTAGAAGGAATTCACGGCCACCACCAATGCAGCATCCACCATATTGTCCAACATTACCGGTTCCATGTACTGCCTAGCAGGGAAACGACCAAGGACAACGACGCTAAACTGTCTGTCCAGCATCACAGAACCTTGGGAAGTTACCGATTTCCTGGACAACATTTGAGAGGCATCACTCATCACAGGCCTCCACACACGATCACGGCGATCACCTTGCGTCAGAGAATATCTGGACTCATCTGTGAATAACACATTTCGCCAGTTGACGTGGGAAGAGCAGAACTGAAGGTCAGCTGCAAGATGTTGTGTCAGGCACGGTACTCGAACAGGACGTCTGGTTCACATGGATCTTTCGTAACAAACTCATTACACTCTGATCAGACATATCGGCTCCAGTGGCTCTTCTCTGACTGTCTTGCAGTGCTCAGGCGGTATCCGGGCGAAGCCACAAAACAGAGATGGCTGGATATCAGTCTTCACGTGGAGTTGTAATGCGTCAGCGGCCTTCTCCAACTCGCTTTGTGTACTGACCTTGTAGCACGTCCACAACCTATAGGTGACACATGAAGAGGCATTGGCATCTACACCAACACGATCGAAAGTCAGTTCTTTTTCGATCAGACAGACCACCTTTGCAACTTGTGCCGCATGTCACATTGCATGGACTTGATTGAATACAACGTCCACATATGACAACTGCCATCGACACACCTCAGTAGAACACACTAGGACACAGATATTGACGTCCTTATGAGGGATCACTTGATATGTAATGCATAACACAGTCAACACATGGCGAATGATTACAATTGTTGCATACATTGAAAGCGAAGATCTCAAGCCATGCAAAAACACCACAGGTACCACCGATTTAACGTACCGGATGTGGATTCACCTGTTCCGTTGATTCTTTTGAACAGTGCATTTCTAACAGTGCAATGCTCAGTATTGATTTTTTATGGATACAGTCTTTTAATTAACAGAAAATGTGTAGTTCTGTAAGTCAGGCACTAGTGAATTTACGAGATAGCCGAGCAGTCGAGTTTTTGAAGATCGTTTTGTAGGCCCCGTCCACAGAATCGCGAGCTCTTGCTTCTTGTAGTATGTGAAGTGCAAGATTGTGGGACACCAGCCTCACGCATAAGCGACCGAGCGGCGAAATCAGCGTCGCGGGAGAGGGCAGAGGTCTCCCTTTTTCCTCTCTCTCTAATTCTCTCTCTCTCTCTCTCTCTCTCTCTCTCCTCTCCTCTCCCTCTCCCTCGTGTAATATGCTCAGAGCGCTAATGAACGCGAATAGCTGCGTCGCCGCAGAGCGCCGGCGCGTTAGCCCGCAACGGCGCCTGCAAAGGGAGGGCAATGTACTGCGGCCTCAGGGGAGGTGCTTATGCAAACGCGCAACTGCCAATGTGGCGACGAGTTTTAAGAGGTCAAGAGTATACCTACCCGATACTCTAAGCGCATACGTCTTAAATATATAGAAAGTAAAGAAAATAAAAAAGCCACATCAGAGCGCAAAAAAATGTAGTTCACGCATAAAAATTCGATTATCATCCAGAGTACACACACGCGAAGCATCTTACATGCTATTTTCATACAGATGATATATAATTGTTATTTTCCTTTTTTCCCTTCCTTTTATGTATACCTTACAGTTGTCAATTACTTGCTGAACCAAAGACGTTGTTATATTTCCTCAACTGTTTATGCTGATTCCAAATCTGTTTTCCGTTTTTCCCTATCAATTACAGTTTCGCTGTAGTTTGACTTTAAAGATATATTGCTGTGCCAGGAAGTTACGCGTATTGTAGGAGGGAAATCTTTCAGTAGGATTGTACTCTGCACTCAGATCTGTCACCGATGGAAGCCTGTCCTGCTTTATAGAGACTGCAGGCCTCAGACCTCCACGGCCTGTGATAAGGTGCCGTCCGACACGTTGTCGCCTATTGGTGGTTTCAGCGTCCTTTAACTACTTTCCACATCTATTCACAATAATAGTACGAGAACAGGCAACAAGCATCGCCGTTTGTGAGATGCTCGTTCCCAGGCTTTGGATCATAATAATCTGTCAAAGTCAGTTATATCAGTGGATTTCCCCCTCTGCGGCCCCAATCGTCGCTATGATTCCCCATTCGTCTTTGCCCCGCTTATATTCTTTCCCTGCCATGACATGTGTACGCAAGTTGGCTAAACCCAGCCCGAACAGACCTTGAAGCCCCAATGGTACCGACTGACCGCCGTGTCATGCGCTGCACATAAGCGTAAGTTTTCGTGACCAGAGCCACTATTCTCACTCAAGTAGCTCCTCAATTGGCTAAGGGATGAGTGTACCCCCTTCGCCAACAGCGCTCGGCAGGCCCGGACGGTCAACCATGCAAGTGCTAGCCAAGCCCAACAACGCTTAACTTCAGTGATCTGACGGGAAATGTGTTACCACTGCGGCAAGACCGCTGGCTATTTTGGCTTACTAGTTTAAAAAATGTTGAAAATTAGGTGGACTGATAAGTTAAAGAATGAAGAGGATCAGTGCAGAACAGAAGAAGAAATAAACATATGGGACACATTGCCAAGAAGAATGGACAGGATGATATAACATCTGTTAACACGTCAGAGGATACAAGATAGAGCTGTAGAGGGTAAAAACTGTAGAGGAAGAGAGAGAGATTGGAATACACACAGCAAATAACAATTGCTACTTTTAGTTGAAAAATTGGCACGGGATAGGACTTCGTGGCGGGCCGCGTCAAATCAGCCAGAAGGCTACTGACTAAAAAAAAAGGGTAAAAGTTTGAGGCGAAGTCTGTTAGTAATTAGGCGTAATTGTGGCGTTATTGTAATGCGGTTTTCTAGTTTCGCCAAACAAATGATGTGGACTTGGTCACCGAAGAATATGGAAGAAAGTAGGGAACACTATGTTGCTACATAGTACGTCGGCGTGCTGATAGTGATATCTCCGAACTTTTTATGTGAAAACACTTAAAGCTTTATAAACAAAACAGAAGTTATTGGCACCCTATATCTTTATTCTTCATTTCTACATATTTATTTCTCTTCGCAGTCGCCCTGGCGATGAACACATTTCTCCCAACCAGAGGCCATTGTTTGGATGTCGTCTCTGTAGGATGTTCGTATAGTTGACGGAGCCACAACCTCTCTTCAGCTTGCAACGCTTCTTCACTACCGAAGCGAAGGCTTTATTTAAGTTCTGGAAACGGATCAGGATCGGGAAGGGCCAAGTCAGGACGGTATGATCGCAACACTTGTGTGTGGTCTGCCATTGTATTCTGAAGAGAAGGATGAACCATGAGTGAACGAACTCTACGAATGCGAAACTCTACTACATAACGCTGTTCTCATACATCGACATACATCTACATCTACATCCATACTCCGCAAGCCACCTGACGGTGTGTGGCGGAGTGTACCTTGAATACCTTCATCGGTTCTCTCTTCTATTCCAGTCTCGTACTGTTCGTGGAAAGAAGGATTGTCGGTATGCCTCTGTGTGGGCTCTAATCTCTCTGATTTTATCCTCATGGTCTCTTAGCGATATATACGTAGGAGGGAGAAATATACTGATTGACTCCTCGGTGAAGGTATCTTCTCGAAAATTCAACAAAAGCCCGTACCGAGCTGCTGAGCGTCTCTCCTGCAGAGTCTTCCACTGGAGTTTATCTATCATCTCCGTAACGCTTTCGCGATTGCTAAATGATTCTGTAACGAAGCGCGCTGCTGTCCGTTGGATCTTCTCTATCTCCTCTATCAACCCTATCTGGTACGGATCCCACACTGCTCAGCAGTATTCAAACAGTGGACGAACAAGCGTATTGTAACCTACTTCCTTTGTTTTCGGATTGCATTTCCTTAGGATTCTTCCAATGAATCTCAGTCTGGCATCTGCTTTACCGACGATCAACTTTATATGATCATTCCATTTTAAATCACTCCTAATGCGTACTCCCAGATAATTTATGGAATTAACTGCTTCCAGTTGCTGACCTGCGATATTGTAGGTACATGATAAGGGATCTTTCTTTCTATGTATTCGCAGCACATTACACTTGTCTACATTGAGATTCGATTGCCATTCCCTGCACCATGCGTCAATTCGCTGCAGATCCTCCTGCATTTCCGTAGAATTTTCAATTGTTACAACCTCTCGATATGCCACAGCATCATCCGCAAAAAGCCTCTGTGAACTTCCTATGTCATCCACAAGGTCATTTATGTACACTCCTGGAAATTGAAATAAGAACACCGTGAATTCATTGTCCCAGGAAGGGGAAACATTATTGACACATTCCTGGGGTCAGATACATCACATGATCACACTGACAGAACCACAGGCACATAGACACAGGCAACAGAGCATGCACAATGTCGGCACTAGTACAGTGTATATCCACCTTTCGCAGCAATGCAGGCTGCTATTCTCCCATGGAGACGATCGTAGAGATGCTGGATGTAGTCCTGTGGAACGGCTTGCCATGCCATTTCCACCTGGCGCCTCAGTTGGACCAGCGTTCGTGCTGGACGTGCAGACCGCGTGAGACGACGCTTCATCCAGTCCCAAACATGCTCAATGGGGGACAGATCCGGAGATCTTGCTGGCCAGGGTAGTTGACTTACTCCTTCTAGAGCACGCTGGGTGGCACGGGATACATGCGGACGTGCATTGTCCTGTTGGAACAGCAAGTTCCCTTGCCGGTCTAGGAATGGTAGAACGATGGGTTCGATGACGGTTTGGATGTACCGTGCACTATTCAGTGTCCCCTCGACGATCACCAGTGGTGTACGGCCAGTGTAGGAGATCGCTCCCCACACCATGATGCCGGGTGTTGGCCCTGTGTACCTCGGTCGTATGCAGTCCTGATTGTGGCGCTCACCTGCACGGCGCCAAACACGCATACGACCATCATTGGCACCAAGGCAGAAGCGACTCTCATCGCTGAAGACGACACGTCTCCATTCGTCCCTCCATTCACGCCTGTCGCGACACCACTGGAGGCGGGCTGCACGATGTTGGGGCGTGAGCGGAAGACGGCCTAACGGTGTGCGGGACCGTAGCCCAGCTTCATGGAGACGGTTGCGAATGGTCCTCGCCGATACCCCAGGAGCAACAGTGTCCCTAATTTGCTGGGAAGTGGCGGTGCGGTCCCCTACGGCACTGCGTAGGATCCTACGGTCTTGGCGTGCATCCGTGCGTCGCTGCGGTCCGGTCCCAGGTCGACGGGCACGTGCACCTTCCGCCGACCACTGGCGACAACATCGATGTACTGTGGAGACCTCACGCCCCACGTGTTGAGCAATTCGGCGGTACGTCCACCCGGCCTCCCGCATGCCCACTATACGCCCTCGCTCAAAGTCCGTCAACTGCACATACGGTTCACGTCCACGCTGTCGCGGCATGCTACCAGTGTTAAAGACTGCGATGGAGCTCCGTATGCCACGGCAAACTGGCTGACACTGACGGCGGCGGTGCACAAATGCTGCGCAGCTAGCGCCATTCGACGGCCAACACCGCGGTTCCTGGTGTGTCCGCTGTGCCGTGCGTGTGATCATTGCTTGTACAGCCCTCCCGCAGTGTCCGGAGCAAGTATGGTGGGTCTGACACACCGGTGTCAATGTGTTCTTTTTTCCATTTCCAGGAGTGTATAAATGCTAGGGGCAAGGCCTGAGAGCAGTACTGACTACTACACTCTTAGAAACGAAAGTTACGCAACAAATGGTTTAGTTCACATTGCATGTGGCAGCGTAGTCGACTGTTTTCCACTCCGTCTGTGGTGTGACCGGTTTCGGGGTATCTCTCGTCTTCGGTCGGGCTACCAGTAGTTCTCCCAAAAGAATGGGATGCGGTAGTGATGATAGTCAGGTCACCAGCTCGATCAAGAGTCCTCTATATTACTGACGAACACTCGTTAGCGGAAATAACCACTGCTGAACTTTTAAATGTACGCTCATTTGCCCTTGTACCGTGGATTACACCTAACTATAAGCAACAGGCATATGGAAAGAGACAGGTGGAAAAAAAAGGATGTAAACTTTTTATCATTTCAATAGTAATCATCAAAACTGGTATTACATGTATCCCACTTTGAGACAATATTATCAATGCCTTCATGTAAAAATGTTTGGGGTTGCCTGCGGAACCATGGTTGTACCCAAGCATAAACCTCTTCGTCCGAAGCAAATCGACGGCCACGAACGTCTCTCTTCAGTTCTCCAAAAATATGAAAATCGCATGGGGAAAGATGGGTACTCGATGGAGTATGTACAAGGGCTTTTCAGTGAAATTTCTGCAACGTAGTCGAAACAACTGTGGCAACATGGCGGCGGACATTATTGTGCACCGCTTCTGGGCGTTAGGATTTGATGGAGCGCCTCAATTTTTGCAAGGTGTCCACGTACCGCTATGCGTTAATTGTGTGGCATCTTGTTGCAGAAAGTCAATGAGCAGCGGGCCCTTGTAGTCAAAGAAAAAGATCATCATGACTTTCGCGGAGCTGGCGCCAACGACTTTGGTTTTTTTCGATGGGAGTGAATCTATGTTCTTCCATAGCTGGCTATGACGCTTTCTCTGCGACTCGAAGTGGTACTCCATTTTCATGTCCCGCAACAATACGGCACAGGAAACGATATTTGTTATCGTGGTACCATTGCGGGCGCTGCAGTGTTGTCGATGTTCTGTTCTGCTCCTTTGTCAAGCTGTGGGGCATCCACTGCGCACAGACTTTCTGGAACTTCAGGTGCTTTATCATAATGAAGTGAGCGGTAGCATGACCGATTGTCAACATGAGCCGAATGACTTGCACCGCCCACTGTCGATCGTTTCGGACGGCAGCATCTAGCGCAGCAATGACAGAACGGGTAATGACGATGAGCCCGACCTGTCCGACTGCTGTGTTTCAATGACGACTGATCCTCTCGAAAACGTATATTGCACGCAAACACATAAGCACTTGACATAATGTGTTCACTACATACAGCAGACATTTTAACATGAATATCGCTTCTTGACACTCCTTGGGCGGTCCAAAACCGAACGACATCTCGCTATTCCTTTCCTGGCCTCCATAGTGAAGTCCGATGTACACACGAGGCGCTGGTCTCACGTCGAGCATATCTAACAGACAAATGACACAGCAGTGAACGTTCGTGGTTTTCATTGCTGATTCCCAATACGCGTCACTTCTATACACACATCTACACTGATAAGCCAAGACATGAGAACCACAACCCACTGTGACACTGGATGCAACCTAGTAGAGTTGTGGAAACGTGACGCGGTAACAAAAGTATGCAAGCGGAGTAGACACGGACGGGGGACCATCCTACTGAAGATGTGGGTTGCAAATGGGGAAATCCATTGAGATAAGCGCCTGTGACTAA
Organism: Schistocerca americana; assembly: GCF_021461395.2. Classification (NCBI taxonomy): domain Eukaryota; kingdom Metazoa; phylum Arthropoda; class Insecta; order Orthoptera; family Acrididae; genus Schistocerca; species Schistocerca americana. The sequence continues at coordinate 307,950,392 of NC_060121.1, read as the reverse complement.
GGGCAGATTATTATCATTCAGAGCTTGTGAACGAGTATCTCGAAAACGGCGAAGCTGGTCGAATGTTCACGTGCTGCTGTCGTGAGCATGTATGGAAAGAGGAACGGACCTTGGGACTAGGAGGCTTGTCCGCTCTGTTAAGTAGGATTGATAGTGATCTGTGGTATCTCTCCCGAAAGAGCATAATTCACGCACAAGTGTTTCGGAGGCCACCCTTCATCTTACATCATAGAACTTGGAGCTCCGCAGCAGATCACTCTATGTGTTCACATGTTGACCCAACGACATTGTGAATTACGATTGCATTGGGCCACAGGACAATCGGGATTCGACCGTCGATCAATGGAAACGTGTCGGCTTTCGGGTGAACCACATTTTTGCTACACAACGTCTCTGGTCTCTCCACAAACGCCGTCATCGAGGTGAATGCCGGCTCGAAACGTGCAGCTCCACTGACGGAGGCTGCTGGGAGCAGTATTATGCTGTGGGAGACATTGTTCTGCTCTTACATGGGACCTGTGGTAGTAATAGAAGACACGCTGACAGCTGCAAACCCGCTGCATCCATTCGTGCTTGATGTCTTTCCCGACGCCGATGTCATCTTTCAGCAGTATAATAATCCGTGCCTCGGAGCCAGCACCGTGCTACAGTGGTTTGAGGAGCACTATAGTGAAATCACGTAGATGTTTTGGCGATCTAATTCTCCTGATGTAAATCGTATGGAGCCTATCCCTGATACGCAGAATCAGTGACGTATTTCGCTCCAAAGACGGACAGACTAGCTATTAAACAGGTGTTCATAATGTGTTGGCTATCAGTGTATTCGCGTTACCAACCTCCTCGCCATGCTCGTTATATAGAGTGCTTAGTTTTCGTTTGACAGCCGCTTATACGTACAGACCAGTTAGCGAAAATGGCCAGTGTTTTGCACTAACGAGAAGCGATACAGAGCATCTATTTTAGGCAGTGACTCACTTGGGAGTGAGGTTCCGACAAAACAATGTTAACGGCCACTTGGCCGTACTCCTCAAACGTGTTGGATGCAGACTGCTCTAAAACTTACCTGTGTAGTTGGGTGTTGTATGCTGTAACTATATATAACTTAATTTCTCCCTAACAATTTGAGAATTGTCTGACTTCTGAATTCCGTTTACAGGTTCAGATCTAGAATCGATTCAGGTGTACTACTTTTGAATACGAGCTTATTTATGCAAATTACTTTTTTAGGAATTTGATTCTGATTGGTCTGAAATGAGTCTAGCTGCCTGAAAATTACGTTGAATGAAAGAATGATTCAGAAGAACATTCAGAATGACTAACTGTTACTTAATTTAAATGTGTTCTATTACATAAATGCTTCTGTTAAATCTAAATGGAATTTCATGAATTGAAAACTGTGACTAATATTTTCTCAAAAATATTCTTTTAGGCTCCACAACAAATCGTTACCTTGCAAAGGATAACTTGACACTCTTCTTCATGCACTACAAATGACGATCTGAAATAAATTACTGTGCGGCAGTTGGCCTTCTTATTCTTCCTTTTCTTAAAAGTTGTTGATTTAGCAAATTACCTTTTACTATTAAAAAACAGTCTTGATCACGATTTATTTAACAAGGTGACCGGTTTCGACCACTACTGTGGTCATCTTCAGACCATTGAGTAGGAACCTCTTTCTGTTGGAGAATCACTACTGTCACCTTGTTAAATAAATCGTGATCAAGACTGTTTTTTAATAGTAATTATTTATAAGACATTGATCACTGCTGTTCCCATAATGCATTCAAAAGTAATAAATTAGCTTTTGATTCTCTTTTCAGAATTAGCAATTATCTTTCATGCAAAAGTGCAGGGTGTGACAATGCAAATTCTACTAAACATTTTTAATCAACAGTGGGGATATGCCTTGTGAATTATTTACAAATTACAAAAGAAAGTACTTTGAAATTATTTTAATGAGATAAATGTGAACTCCAACTAATACTAACAATCAGCAATCTCTCTGTCTGTCCTAATATACTCTATAATACCTGCTTATACAAAACACACTAAGGAGCCAAAGAAACTTGTACACTTGCCTTATAACGTATACGCAGAACTGCCGCAACACGACGTGGCATGTACTCGACCAATGTCTGAAGTAGCGCTGGAGGAAACTGTCACCATGAGTTCTGTACGTCTGTCCATAAATCCATAAGATTACGAAGGGGTGGAGATCTCTTCTGAAGAGCACGTTGCAAGGCATCCCAGATATACTGAATAATGTTCATGTCTGGTGGGCAGTGGAAATGTTTAAACTCAGAAGAATGTTTCTGGAACCACTCTGCAGCAATTCTGGACGTGTAGGGTGTCACATTGTAGTGCTGGATACACCAAAGTCCGTCGGAATGCACAATGGACGTGAATCGATGCAGGTTATCAAACAGGATGCTTACGTACGTTTCACCTGTCAGAGTCATATCTAGACGTATCAGGGATCCCACATCACTCCGACTGCAAACGCCGCACACCATTACAGAACCTCCACTCGCTTGAACAGTCCCTTGCTGACATTCAAGGTCCATGGATACATGATACCTCTATACCCGGGAGCGTTAATCCGCTCGATGCAATTTCAAACGAGACTTGTCCGACCAGGAAATATGATTCTAGTCACCAACAGTCCAATGACGGGTCCAGGCGAGGCGTAAACCTTTGTGCCGTGTAGTCATCAAGGTTACACCAGTGGGCCTTCGGTTCCGAAAGCCCTTGTCAGTGATGTTCTCTGAATGGTTCGCAGGCTGACACTTTTTTATGGCCCAGCATTGAAGTCTGCAGCAATTTGCGGAAGGGTTGCACTTCTGTCACGTTGAACGATTCTCTTCAGTCGTCGTTGGTCCCGTTCTTGCAGAATCTCTTTGCGGCCCAGCGATGTTGGACATTTGATATTTTACCGTATTCCTGATATTCACTTCACACTCGTGAAATGGTCGTACAGTAAAATCACCACTTCATCGCTACCTAGGAGATGCTGTGTCCCATCGCTCATGCGCCGATTGTAACACCACGTTCAAACTCACTTAAATCCTGATAACCTGCCACTGTAGCAGCAGTAACCGATCTAACAAATGGACCAGACACTTGTTCTCTTATATAGGCGATGCCGACCGCAGCGCCGTATTCTACCTGTTTATCTATATCTGTACTTGAACACGCATACTTGCACCAGCATATTTAGCACTTCAGTGTATTTTTATTACAAAAATTTGTTTTCTTGAATTCCTAATGCAGTATTATTTAACTAATCTAAATGCGTGAGGGACTAAATAGAATACTGAACGCATGGTTGATAGTTCTACCGACGATACATATTATTGGATACAACGAAATCTTTGCACAGCAATAATTACTGAACTCGCGTTTGCAGCTGACAAACTCAGAATAAGTTACCTTTTTCTGAAGCGCTATCTCTTTATAAATAAATGTTAAAAATCATCCTTTATCCTTGGGTTACATATCATGGAAAATCTCAAGCAGAAATCTCTCTGTGGTATCTACACTATCTAAACCGCTCATTCCGCCATGATTCAATACCACCTCTCTATGGCTCTACGATTCCACAATTGCTAATGTACAAGGCTATGATTTGACTCTACTGTTAGCTGCAAGCTTTCCCGCGTTTTCTTAACTATGTAGCCTCTGGAAACCAGAGAATGCGTGTCGCTCATGTCTTCAACACGCAAACATTTTTTAAGTGGCAGTATGCCGAATAAACCGATATTTTCATTCAAAGATTCACCAGGTGTTAATATACCGAACTAACTGTGATTTATTTGCATTTCATTTAGGGTATAACACTTACACAGCTTGCAAAATCCCCTCGCTGTACTAAACCGATCTAAAAATGTCTTAGTTCAGTTTCGATTCTGCAGAAAGTGGAATAGGTGATGTACACTATAACTGATCAGGCCTTCCCACCAAAGATTTCGCTCCCTAAGCTAAACTTTTCATGGATTATCTTAATGAATCGGTGCGCAGGATTTCCACCTACCTGTTTCCTGTGAAACTGTCATAGATGTTTCCCCTCGAAGCAGCTCTTGTAGCGATTTGGATTCTTCAGAAGATTCAAACAGGCTACCTGTAATTACAAACGGACGAGTGAACAGCTGATTTACTTGAAATAAGTCCCAGAACGCCATTAATATGCGACTATTAGCGAGCATCATAAAACAATAACAATTATAATTTTGAATTGGTTCGACCGAAAAAGTTAATAAAGTTCAAGCGCATGGTAAGACCGACTGTTATGTAAGAAAAGGTTCCTAATGCATCCTGTCGCTGACTGGTGCGACTGGCGCTTGCCCGAAATCTCTTGTTTACATAGTAAATCCTTGTAGCTCTTTGTACATCTTCGGTATTTTAACAATATTCATTTGTCTACTGAAATAATGGTTTGCTGCATAGGTATTAAAACCTTGATGACTCGTAGGCTCCTCCTAGTATTTTACTATGTCAAAGTGGACTTTAATAACTAATAATTAATAAAAAAACTTCTAAGCTTCGTACCAGAACTCGTGTGCTTCCCCTGCGTGTTGACTGCCAAGCAGGATTCACTCTCAGGGCTCATTTACTCCTCCCTGTTCTTATGATATACGAGTACTATCGCGCCGTATGGTCTCTAGTCACCACTGCCTTCGTGGGAACCAGCTTCCTACTTGCTGCCATCGTATTCTGCAGCGTTGCCTAAGGCATCGAATTACTTCTGCTATACGCAGAGTTCTAGTAAACGTAAAATTTAAAGAAATAAAATACTTCCCAGAACAATATGAGCCTCAAACATTCCCCCTCAGTGATTTCTTCTTAAAATTAGGGATTCGTGAAGCAAAATTCCAATTCTGAAAGTAACAAAGTAATAATGGTATTATCGTTTATAGGAAGAGTCTGTACAATTGCTTCTTACTTCATCATATGTAGTAAACTTAGGCTTTTCCTAACCTTCAAAAACGGGCATAGAATCTCGCTATGATCTGCCCAAATCAATCATTTTTCATTAAATGATCTGATTGGAGATTTGCCAAAAACAAACAGATTTCACAAGTTTATACAAATGTCAAAAGTACACTTACTAGTTTTTTAGTATCCACACAATACTGTCGTTCTATTTCTCATGCTTTCGTAATATCTATAACCATTGCCATTTTTAATATGATAAACAATAAATACACCGTAATATGGCACATGTCACACTTTATATCCAACTTCCAAGACAATGATAAAAATTTGGAACATTCTCTTTACGCAGAATTTTTTGATGGTAAACATTAGTGAGGTATAATTTTATTACACTAATTTATAGATACCAAAATTAAATATTACTCTCAAATTTTTTGTAGTTTGGTTTCCATGCGACAGAAATTAATAACAGCGTTCTCATACATCTCAATCTACATCTACATTATTATGCTGCAATTCACAATTAAATGCCTGGAAGAAGGTTCATTGAATCACCTTCAACCTATTTCTCTACCGTTCCCTCTCGAACAGTGCGAGGGACAAATGAACACTTAAATCTTTCCGTGCGAGCTCTGATTTCTCTTTTTTTATTATGATGCTCATTTCTCCCTATGTAGGTGGGGACCAATAAAATATCTTCATACTCTGAAGAGAAATCTGACGATTGAAATTTCATGAAAAGCTCCTGCCGCAACGAAAAACGCCTTTGCTTTGATGATTGCCTCTGCATTTCACGTATCATATCCGTGGCGCTCTCTCCACTGTTTCGCGATAGTTGAAAACGTGCTGCCCTTCTTTGAACTGGTAAGGATCTGACAATACGCAGCAGAATTCCTAATCAGGATGGACAAGCACATTGTAGGCAGTCTCTTTTGTAGAACTGTTGGATTTTCTCGGTGTCTTGCCAATAAACTGTAGTCTTTGGTTTGCTTTACCCGCAACATAAGCTATGTGATTATTCCAACTTAAGTTATTCGTAACTGTAATCCCTAAGTATTTAGATGAATTTAGGGCTTTTAGATTTGTGTGTTTTATCCTGTAATCGAAATTTAGCGGATTCCTTTTGGCACTCGTGTGGATGACTTCACATTTTTCATTAACTAGTCAACTGCCACTTTTTGCGTCATATCAATATGTTGTCTAAATCTTTTTCAATTTGTTTTCACCATCTGATGACTTTATAAGACGGTAAATGACAGTATCATAATCCACAAAAAGTCTAAGAGTTCTACTCAGATTGTCTCATAAATCGTTTGTGTGGATCAGGAACAACAGAGAGCTTATAACGCTTCCTTGGGGAACGCCACATATTACTTCAATTTTACTCGATGACTTCCCGTCAATTAATACGAACTGTGACGTCTCTGACAGCAACTCACGAATCCAGTTTCATAAATGAGACGAAGGTCATAGGCACGCAATGTGATTAGAGACCACTTGTGAACCACAGTGTCAAAAGCCTTCTGGAAATCTAAAACTATGGAATTCATTTGACATCCCCTGTCAATAACATTCATTATTTCGTGAGAATAAAGAGCTAGTTGTGTTCCACAAGAACGATATTTTCTGAATCCGTGTAGGGTGTTGTCAATACATCGATTTCTTCGAGATAGCTCATAATGTTCCAACGCGGTATATGCCCCAAACTCCTACTGAAAAACGACGATAGCGATATGGGTCTGTAATTCATCGAATTACTCTCATTTCCTTTCTTGGTTATTGGTGTGACTTGTGCAGTTTTTCAGTCTTTAGGTAAGGATCTTTCAGAGAGCGATCGGTGCGTATGATTGTTAAATATGGACCTATCGTATCGGATTACGCTGAGAGAATGGTGACGGGTATTCAGTCAGGACCGAAGGTTAGGTTAGGTTCTTTATTAAGTGATTTAAGCTGCTTTGCTACATCAAGGATATCTACTCCTAAGTTACTCATGTTGGTAGTTGTCCTTGGCTTGAATTCTTGTATATTTACTTCGTCTTCTTTGACCATCAGTCACATCACAATTCTTATCGCGCAGTGGAGGAATTGACAGCAGCTTTCGCTGGCGTACTATACATACGACTATAATCTTTTTGGATTTTCTGCCAAATTTCTAGATTGAGTTTCGTTGCGGAAACTATTAAAGCCATTGATACTATTTCTTTGAATTTAAACCACATGTGGTCTACGCTTGTATATTTAGATAGGAAGGAGTGAACACTGTCACTCAGAAAGGTCTCAAGCCAAGTTTTACATACTTTTTTAAGAAGGTGTGTTTCCCATGATGGACCCGCATTCTGGAGGACGACGGTTCAATCCAGCGCCCGGCCATCCTGATTTAGGTTTTCCGTGTTTTCCCTAAATCGCTCCAGGCAAATGCCGGGACGGTTCCTTGGCATGGCCAGCTTCCTTCCTGTCCATCCCTACTCCGATGAGACCGGTGACCTCGCGGTGTGGTCTCCATTCCCCAACAACCCAACCCCCCCAACCCCCCATGATTTTAAGTATCATCAGTTTTATTCCAGTTACATGTCACAAAGAAGGATGTTTTAGACACCCCATACTAATAAGTTCTTACATTTTACATACTGTTTGTATATTATTATTTCCTTTCTCTGCTCAAGTGGTACACAAATGTATTTCAACTCCCCAAAGAGTTAATTGATGAATCTCCTCTCTTTAGATGTGAAAACATATTCTTCAATTAAATTATTTCGTAATAAAACAAAACAAACTGTTATACTGAGAATGTATGTTACAAACATTCCGCAACGTTACTACTGTTTACAATTTCTGTTTACAAACACCTCGTACAGTGACGCGTCCCTGGTTACGTTGCCTTAGCATTCCTTTGTGTGTCGGTTTTATCTGGATACCACCTTACGCGAAGCCATTAGTGGATTGCCCATCCATCTGTGAACTTTAAATGCCATGCCAGACATTACCTTCCCTTGCTTCCTTATGTGTAGGTGTGTGTGTGAATTCCTAATGACCAAACCGCTGAGGTCATCGATCTCTAGACTTACACACTACTTAAACTAACTTATGCTACGAACAATACACACACTCATGCCCGAGGAAGGACTCGAACCTCCGGCAGGAGTGGCCGTGCAATCCCTGACATGGCGCCTCAAACCGCGCAGCCACTCCGCACGGCATGTTTCCTTATCTACTTATGTAAGTTGACAAACATTTGATAAAACACATTGTGCACGTTCCTTAACTTTGGTTGCCTCTTGCCAATAACTTCTCCCTAATCTACTCTACGCACTCAACTATATATAATGCTTGGTTCTTTAACCATCCTCCATTTATTCATAAAGGAGGTGCTTCTTTGGGTACCTGGGATTCTTGCTAGTCAGCGCCAAATTGTTTTATAATCATTACTGAGGTAGTTTTGTAACATCCACCACGTTATAGGTCCCTTTTACCGACTGGTGTTCAGTATATGTTGCTTCTACTGCATTGGGATGGGGCACCCTGCTTATTACATATGGTCCTTCAAAAATTTTCTTAAAATTTCTTGATTTCAGCAATAATTTTAGATGATTTCCCAAGGGGGCCTAATCAGCAAGAGTTTCCCACGACATGTTCTTTTGCAACGATTTTCTTACCATACCTAACCTTTCATTATTTTCTCTGCTCTACCAATTTCTCTAGAGCCAACTTCTAGTTCTCTTCAAAACTCATAATGCTATTTGGGAATTTCAGCATGGGCTCAGTCATGTTTTTAGGTTTTGTACCAGTAAGTACCTCATATGGTAATATTACAGGCGTTGCATGTTGTAGTTCGTTAAGTATCTCTTCGAAAACATTAACATGGAGCTCGCAAGCAGTACGTCCGTCATGACAGAAAGCTCTTCCAGTCTCCACAATTCCCTCATCAACCTCTCCACGGGATCTGAAGATGGGTGACATCTGGATATACGTATGATCTTAATACCTAACCATTCCATTGTGTTCTTCCATGGCTTAAACAAAAACTGCAAACCGCATCAGTGATAACTCACCCATGTCCAGACCTTGCTAGATCGGGGTCGAGCGGTAGTTTTTCGGCTGTTTTTTCTTCCAGAGAAACAAGGTAGACAGTTGTTCTATATAATCGATGCCTGAGTACTGTAGAGAACGAGCACAGGGAGCTGAATTGGAGAGCGGAGTTGCTGGCAGAGCGTCGAGTACGAACATGGCGTGGCTGTCTGCAAGTAACTGGTCGCCAAGAGACAGTGCACCGAGCAAAGCGGTGCGGTACCGCAGGGCACTGACGCTTGCAGCAAGAAGAGCAATGGGCTGTAAAACTGGTGGCGAGGCGGGTAGCGTGGGGATCGAAGCTCTATCCGTTAATTGCTGCTCGACTATCCTATATTACCGTGCGTGTACTGGCAAGGCATCAGCGAGGACAGAGGAACGTGTAACTGATGTTCGTCTACGTGGTAAGTAAGTAAATGGGCAACTGGCACATTTAATAACCAGTGAAGCGACGTTTCTGGCATGATTGTGCTCCTGAACATAATTAAAGTGTCTTACAGTTCTGTTCAGTACAGGCAGAAGTAGAACTCTTGCCTTACTGTAGCTGACGATTGGTATTATCATGAAAAATGTTCAGGTTTGTTGTCTTGTTCACGTAAAGCCAGAGAGAAAGAGTAACTCTGAAGTTTGGAGAAACAGTCCATTCAACGGAGCAGGCAGTACTTTTAATTATTTGTTTTTATTTTTTGAAGTTATAATTTTTATTAATTGGTGTTCTACATAAACAGGAAAGAGAACTTACTTGTGTAGACAACACATTCAAGAATTCATCTTTTTCACAAGAATAAGGTAATACCATAGAACACAATACAATTGTGGAGCAATATTTCATTCTTGATTCGGCTACTGATTCAAACAAATGTTTTTAAATATGTAAAACATTCTCCGTTTTCTTGCCGCGTCAGTTCGGGATAAAATCTCAAGCTTTCGACGATTACCTCCATCATCATCGTCAGGAGCAACTGACTGTCTTCACTGCTGACGCTGACGCTGCACAGGCGAGGGTGGCCCCTCGACGTGATCAGGAAGTTCTAGCGCTGGTGCGCTTCGCCTTCCTCGTGACGGTGTGGCGAGGTGTGTCGTGGCGGTATGGAATGGCATGACGGTGTGCATATCCTTTTTTTATGTTTTTGGTTTGAGGAAAGATGAAAAGATAGTCAGAGGAGACAGTAAGAGAAGAGGAAAACGAACGGCCTAAGTGGCTGGACGGTGGGTGTTGACAGTGAGTCCCGCCCCGTCTCGTGATGACCTCTCGTGGTTGCGCTACTGGATTTGGGAACGTTGGCGTTTTTGGCATGCGATGTCTTCCCTGGCTGCCCTGGCCTCGGCGTCTTCCTGCTTCCTTCCAGAACGGTACTCTTCCTTCACCCAGTCGGCCACGACGGGGGACAGTATGTCCCAGTCACGGGGTGTGAATAAGGGGTGGGAGTTGATGACGGTGAGCTCCTTCTGGGTGACCACCTCCCCCCAGAATCCTTGCCAGCTGCCGAAGCGGTGCCGAAGCGGGCGGGGTGAAGAGGTACGGGTTGTCCATGATGGCCCACGACCCGTCATGCAGTGCCGCCGCAATCACCTTGAGGGCGGGCTGCAGGTCACGCACTCCTGGGAGTGGTAGGCCCCGTCTCACCTTCCTTGGTGGCTTCTCAGCGTGAGAGGAGCCGGACGGCGCCGAAGCCCGCATCTCGTGGTCGTGCGGTAGCGTTCTCGCTTCCCACGCCCGGGTTCCCGGGTTCGATTCCCGGCGGGGTCAGGGATTTTCTCTGCCTCGTGATGGCTGGGAGTTGTGTGATGTCCTTAGGTTAGTTAGGTTTAAGTTGTTCTGTTCTAGGGGACTGATGACCATAGATGTTAAGTCCCATAGTGCTCAGAGCCATTTGAACCATTTGAACGGCGTCGAAGCACCTGTGCTTGCGGCTGTCCCCGCAGTGGGGGGCGGCCCAGGCGTCACGTCTTCGATCTCCATGGTCGCCACCGTCTGCATAGCTGCAGGGGGCGAGATGGCGGATGTCTGCGTGGCGGTGTCGACCCCAACCGGCGGACTCACAGGGGAGGCGGCGGCAGGAACCGGCGGCGTCTTCTTGAGAGCCCGCAGCTAGTCACGCAGCTGCTGGAGCTGGCGATGAACTGCTACGAGCTCTTCCTGTAGCGCGGCCCTTTCGGCCGCAAAGGCGGCTTGGAAGCTGGCCACAGCTTGATCAGTGGCGGCTTCGAGGCGGCGCGGCTCGCACCCCTCGCCAGGGCAGGAGGGGGGGGGGGGGGGGGAGCCGACTTGGCGGCAGACACCGCTGGGCGTGGATCGGCGGTCTGGCGGCGAGCTGCCTTGCGGTAGCTGCAACTGCGTGAATTGGCAGCGTATGAACCGCCGCAGTTCACGCACTTGCTGGTGGCACCACGTGGTTTGGGGCAGTTGCGCGTGTCGTGCGCTGCCGCGCACTTCAGACACGCGACAGCGTTCGTGCAAGCACGTGCCATGTGCCCCATCTGCTGCCACTTGTAGCACTGGACGACGTCCAGCGCCCGTCGTGTGCGTGTCCGCTGCGGCCGGCGACTGCGGCCGCGGGTGTTCCCCAACGCTGCGACAAGGAGCTCGAGCGTAGCGGTCAACTTGCTTCCCTTGCGTCCAAACATTGCGAACCGGAGCGGAGCGGCGTGGAGGTGCGTGCGCGACGGCGTCCAGTGAAGCCTTGACAACGAACGGGACCTGTCTTCACTGCTGCTGTGGTAGTCTTTTTTATAGCCCGTGCACGGCTTCTGATTGGTCGGCTTGTGACTGGTCGGAGATTACGTGCTGCTGTCGCAGACGGTGTCAATGTGTGCGTCGGTGGCACCACCGCTTCCGTTGGAACGTAAACCTTGGAAGAAACGTCTCTGCTGCTTCTCTGCATCAAGCGCTCGTTTCCATGCACAGCTCAGATGGTATCCGCTATCGCGGTTAAAGTTCTTTTGGCTCATTCTTGTATCAACAGCCTCCTTAATAACAGAATCCCAGGCATGTGGAGGCATTGGACAGAATTTTTGTTCATCGAACAATATTTTATGTTTGTTAGTGAAAGACGAAGGTAATGAGAAGTAGTAGAAATGAGAACAGCGAGAAAATTAACATCAGGATTGATGGTCACGAAGTCAATGAAGTTAAGGAATTCTGCTACCTAGGCAGTAAAATAACCAATGACGGACGGAGCAAGGAGGACATCAAAAGCAGACTCGCTATGGCAAAAAAGGCATTTCTGGACAAGAGAAGTCTACTAATATCAAATAACGACCTTAATTTGAGGAAGAAATTTCTGAGGATGTACATCTGGAGTACAGCATTGTATGGTAGTGAAACATGGACTGTGGGAAAACCGGAACAGAAGAGAATCGAAGCATTTGAGATGTGGTGCTATAGACGAATGTTGAAAATTAGGTGGACTGATAAGGTAAGGAATGAGGAGGTTCTACGCAGAATCGGAGAGGAAAGGAATATGTGGAAAACACTGATAAGGAGAAGGGATATGATGATAGGACATCTGCTAAGACATGAGGGAATGACTTCCATGGTACTAGAGGGAGCTGTAGAGGGCAAAAACTGTAGAGGAAGACAGAGATTGGAAAACGTCAAGCAAATAATTGAGGACGTAGGTTGCAAGTGCTACTCTGAGATGAAGAGGTTAGCACAGGAAAGGAATTCGTGGCGTGCCGCATCAAACCAGTCAGTAGACTGATGACCAAAAAAAAAAAAAAGTGAGGCTGCGCTCCGCAATTGCCGATTTCTCCAGTTCTCTATTTTTAATAAGGCGTTGATGTTCTGCACAGCGGTCGGAAACGGTACAAATGGTCTGACCTATATAATTGCTTCCTCACTCACAGGGGATGTTATAAACTCCAGGGACCCTCAGGCCGAGATTGTCCTTAACAGGGCACATCATCTCCTTAATTTTCTTAGGAGGACGAAAAATCGGTCTTATACCCCGTCTATGCAGGACTCTTCCTATTTTGCTGGAAATAGCGCCACAAAAAGGAAGAACTGCAATCTGTCCCATGCCTCCACGTACTGGGATTCTGTTATTAAGGAGGCTGTTGAAATAAGAATGAGCCAAAATAACTTTAACCGTGATAGCGGATACCATCTGAGCTGTGCATGGAAACGAGCGCTTGATGCAGAGAAGCAGCAGAGACATTCCTTCCAAGGTTTACGTTCCATCGGAAGCGGTGGCGCCACCGGCGCACACAGTGACACCGTCTGCGACAGCTGTACGTAATCGCCGACCAATCATAAGCCGACCAATCAGAAGCCGTCCACGGGCTATAAGAAAGTCTACCACAGCAGCAGTGAAGACAGTCAGTTGCTCATGACAATGACGATGGAGGTAATCGTCGAAAACTTGAGAGTTTATCCCGAATTGACACGGCAAGAAAACCCAGAATGTGCCGTCACGAAAAACTTCGTTCCCAAATGTTTTTAAAAGTTTATCTTGACACAAAGTAAAGCCACAGTATATTCCACTTCCCTAAATCCGTGCCCTGCGATTGTTCAATAATTTTCTTTGGTTGCCCTACTGTGGATATATAATCCTTGATCAGCTTCTTCGATACAATTTTCCCAGCGCATTCTGCAAACTATATATGCATCTGCCGCGGAAAAAACAAACACTTATATCTTTGCGTGCGAGCTCTGATTTCTCGTATTTTATCGGGTGATAGTTTTTCCCTATGTAGTTCGGCGTCAACAAAATATTTTCGCATTCCGAGGAGACAGCTGGTGATTGAAATTTCGTGAGAAGATTCCGCCGCAACTAACAAGCCTTTGTTTCAGTAATATCCAACCCCAATAGTGTAGGCAGTCTCTTTAGTGGGTCTGAAGCATGTTCTAATTGTTCTACCAATAAAACCCACTCTTTGGTTCCATTTCCCCACATTTTCTGTGTGTTCTTCCAAATTTAACTTGTTCGTTATTGGAATTCCTAGATATTTAGTTGAATTTGCAGTCTTTTGATTTGATTGATTTATCGTGTAACCGAAGTTTAACGGATTCCTTTTAGCACTCACGTGGATGGCCTCACACTTCTCAGTATTTAGAGTCCGTTCCCACTTTTCTCACCATACAGATATCTTGTTTAAATCGTTTTGATCTTCTGATGACTTTACTAGACGATAAGACAGCAACATCTGCAAACAACCTAGGGCGTCTACTCAGCTTGTCTCTCGAATAGTTTATACGGTAAGGAATAACAGAGGGCTTATGGTTTTACTTCAATGACTTTAAGTCAGTTACTACGAATTGTGACCTCTCTGACGGAAAATCACGAATCCATTCCTATAAATGAGACGATATTCTATAAGCACGCAGTTTGATTACAACCCGCTTATGGTGTACGGTGTCAAAAGCCTTCTGGAAATCGATAGGTACGGAATCAATTTGAAATTCTTTGTCCATAACACAACACTACACTTCGAGTGAGTAAAGAGATAGTTGAGTTTCTCAAGAAGATGTTTCCCAAATTCCTGTTGACTATGTGTTAGTAGACCGTTCTCTTCGAGGTAATTCATTATGTTCAAACACAATATACATTCCGGAGTCCTTTTGCATATTGACTTTAATGATACGTGTCTGTAATTTGGTAGATTAATCCTACTGCCGTTCAGTGCAACTTTCCGGTCTTTGAGTACGGATCTTTCGCTAAGCGAGCGGTTGCACATGTTAAGTATGGAGCTATTGCATCAGCATACTCTAAAAGGAGTCTGGACATGAAGACTTGCTTTTATTACGTGATTTAAGTTGTTTCTCTGCTCTGATGATATCTACTTCTAAGTTACTTCAGTTGGCAGCTGTCTTTATTCGAATTCTGGAATATTTACTCCGTCTTTTTTGATGAAGGAATTTCGAAAAGCTGTGTTTAGCAACACTACTTCAGCAGCGCTGCAATCAATAGTATTTCTATTGCTGTCGTGAAGAGAAGACATTGTGTCTTGCTGCTAGCATACTTCACGTAAGAGCAGAATATCTTTGGATTTTCTTGCAGTTTCCGAGACAGTTTCGTTGGGGAAACTCTTATAAGCATCTCGCATTGAAGTCCACGCGAAATTTCGAGCTTCTATAAAAGCTTTAAAATTGGCACGCTTTTTTCGTTGTTTCTATAACAATATTCTGACCTGTTTTCTATACCGTGGAGGATCAGCACCGTCGTTTGTTACTTCGTATAAATCTCAAATTTTTTTAAATACATCCATGATTAACAAAATATATTTGAAACCATCCCTGATTATTGGGAAGAGTCCAAATACATCGGCTGCCTCCAGTACACCTACTCCCTCTGATAAAATACAATACCTCAGGTCTTTTAGTGGTCGCAGGTGTTTTCGCTCTATGACACTTCCCAAATTTAACACTTTCCTAGCTATCTTTACTATATTATTAAAAATTCATGTTTCCATCAATTTTTCTGCACTTTTTGGGTCCGAAATAACCATAGTTCATATGAATGTACTATAGAAAATTGTCTGATATATTCAGGCAAGCACAAATTTCAGTCTTCCTAAATTAAGTTAGTCCAATGGTATAACACTTCGTTCTCTACTAAGTAATATTTTCTTATTTTGGGTTCCTTGTTCTCATCCCATTTTCTTTTTGTCATTAACAATGCTGGATGTTTTTCCTTTCCTTGTTTGATGTTTCTTACCAACACTTTAACCTTATCAGTATGCTCTACCATCTCCACATAGAACTAATGGAGCTTTCTCGATTCAGGTACCATTTGATCTCCTTGATTCATTCCTAATGGGAACCGTGATAATGTATCTGGTCCAAAGTTATCTTTACCCGGACTATAGCGTGTATCAAACTGATATTCGTGAATAATTATGGCCCACCTAGTGAGTCTGCTGTGGGTCAATTTGCAGCTTTTAATAAAAGATAAGACTTTATGAGTGATATGTACAGTCGTGGACAAAACGAGCGAGACCCCTTGCCTTTTCGTTATGCTGATCCGCACAGCTTTAAAGTCTGCTATACAGCATAACAGGCAAGGCAACGAAGTGCTACCAATGTACTATGCACAGGTGTGAAATTGAAAAACTATCCGAACTTCGTCAGACAGTTTTCAGTCACTTGTAAGACTATATTAATGCTGATTAGTGTGTTAAGCAACACGTAAATATAAGATATAAATGAAAGAAGAAAAGCTAATTAGTATGAATTGTACTAATAAAAATGAATTTGTTACACCACCAACGGACCTTATACCGCAGAAAGTGCGATACATTTCCGCTTATTAGGTCTACCTGTACTCGAGGTAAATGGGTTTTAAGGGTTGGGTAGACAGATGACGGTTAAGAAAGTGACACTAGTAGGGTTCCATTTTTACCGATTTAGATGACAAAATCCTAACAACGAAAATAGCTACAACACTTACTGAAGATGAGGTCCCCATAAATGATTCCCCCTACTCTTTATTCGAAATTTTCTAGTTGCAGTCGATACATCAGCATATTAATCGTAGCTACGCTTTCGATCCAAATCACGTTTGCAGGAATGCAAATAAAATCCATTTGCCTATACACGTGGTAATTCAGATTCCAGTATTAATGCCACCGCGTTTTAGAACTGCGAGCATTCCCATTGCTAGCTACCTTAAGAAACATTTCGGCTAATGAACGTTTTCTGGCTGTGACGAGTCTAATGGAGAATTCGAAACATTGTAGAATACGTTTGGCTGCTATGTAGCCGTTTATTTCCTGGGGTGGTGCAGAATTATTCTACTAAATTTACTCGCCAATAACAGTATTTTGTTATTTCGACAAACATCCCGAATGATTGTCATATACGTGGTGACATAAAGGTAGAAAATTCATGTTTTTGACTCCAGAAAGCTCTATGCAAGAGAAACTGCAGATCATTTTGCCATTTTCGGTGCGAAATTGTCGGCTTATTCATGTGTGGGGTAATAATAGAGGGCTGTTTGCCTGGGTTGTCTTCTAGCGTAGTGAAAGGTGTTTGCTACTGCAAGGGAGGTCTGGTTTGTTTTCGGTTCTAATCTCGATGGAGGCAGATAGACTATCAGTAAAGCAATTGTAAGAAATTCTCGCGCCCCCAATACGTTTTATTGCTACCTTTATTACGTACGGGCGCCCTGTGGATGTAAATATGGAAATCTGGTAGAATTTCATACTTGTTACTGCCTACTTTTTCCGCTTCTGTCAATATATGAATTGACTTAAGTGTGGCACTGAATGATTTTTAACTAAATTTTGTTATGAATCTTCACACATTGCTAAATTTGAACACTTTCATGGTAGGTCAGCAACGGTAATCCAGTATGACTGGTCTGAACGTTGACACCGACCGTTTTGCGGCCGAATGCACATAATATTTTGCTAATTCGTAACCATCTGGGGTACTTTGTCTTACTAAAACAGTTATGTTATCTCGGTAAGCTGAAATTAATTTTTATTAGTACAGTTCATACTAATTAGCGTTTCTTCTTTCATTTATATCTTACATTTACGTGTTGTGTTTAACACACTAATCAGCATTAATATAGTCTTACACATGATTGCTAACAGTCTGACAAAGTTCAGATAGTTTTTCAGTTTCACACCTGTGCATCGTATGTTAGTAGCACTTCGTCGCCTTTGCCTGTTATGCCGTGTAGCAGACTTCAAAGCTGTGCGAATCAGCATAACGAAAAGGCGAAGGGTCTCGCTAGTTTTGTCCACGACTGTACATTACTTTTCCACCCAACAAATAGTAGCGAAATTTTCGGGAAGTCCTTAGAATTGGTAGTGCTTCCTTCACCGTAATTAGGAGACAATCTGAACACCCGTCCTAGGTTGTTTGCTGATGATACGGTTGTTTATCATCTAGTAAAGTCATCAGAAGATCAAAACAAATTGCAATAAAATTTAGAAAAGATATCTAAATGATTCGAAAATTGGAGCTTGAGCCTAAATAATGGAAAATGTGAGATCATCTACATGAGGGCTACAAGGATCCGTTGAACTTCGGTTACACGATAAATCAGTCAAATCAAAATGCCGCAAATTCAATTAAATACGTAGGAATTACAATTACAAACAACTTAAATGTGAAAGTACACATATAAAATGTTGTGTGGAAGGCGAACCAAAGAATGCGCTTTTTTTATGGCAGAACACTAGAAGATGCAGCAGATTTACTAAGGAGATAGCCTACAATATGCTTGTCCGTCCTCTTTTGGAGTACCACAGTGCGGTTTGGGATCCTTACCAGATAGGTTTAAAGGAGCCCATCGAGAAGGTTCAGAGAAGAGCAGCACGTTTTGTACTATCGAGAATAAGGGCAGAGAGTGTCGCTGACATGATACAGGATTTGGAGTGGACGTCCTTAACACAAAGGCTTTTCTATTAGTGGCGGCATCTTCTCACGAAATTTCAGCCATGAATTTTCTCCTCCGACTGCGAAAATATTTTGTTGGCGCCGACCTACAAAGGGAGAAACGATCATTATAATAAAAGAAGGGAAATCAGAGCTCGCTCGGAAAAATACAGGTGTTCGTTTTCTCCGCGCTGTTTGAAAGTGGAATAATAGAAAATTATTGTGAAGGTGGTTCGACGAACCTTCTGCCAGGCACTGAAGTGTGTTTTGCAGAGTATCCATGTAGATGTAGATGTAGATGTAGATGGTTAGCTGCGTTTCCACTTTGTCAGCTTCCTACTCCACTGCTCTGTCCCATCTTCTGTCTCTTTCAATTGCAAATTCTGAACTGTCAGCAGATAGGCGAAATTCCTAATCTAGTCTGGGGTGGAACAGTATTTCCCCTTTATGTAGAGCTCTCGTGATACCTTCGAGTTTTTTAGACACTGTTCCAACTAGACCCAGGGAAACTCTTCTTAGTTAGATTAAGCTAAGCAGCAGTGTTCAGCACCTGTCCATTTAGATATTATCTGTACAAAATTAGATAATCCAAAACATGATTCAATTTGCTTTGTTTTTCTACATTTTGGAAAACCATTTATGACCTCCAGCTTCTCAGGACTTGGATTAATACCGTTTGCTAAGACAATATGTACTAAAAACTATATCTCACACGACCCAAATTCGAGCTTCTTGATCATGAAGTAATCCTTTCGAAAAGATTTTAACACTTCTTCCGGAATCTTATTATGCTACTGCTAAATACCTGCTGTGATTAAGAAGTCACCCATGTAAACAGTGATCTTGGCCAACAGCTCGTATGAATCCCGCTACAGATATATTTAGACCGAGTGCCAGTACTTTGAACTGGTAACGTATGTCTCTGTACACAAAAAGCGCAAATTGTATACAGCTTTCTGGTAACTAAATTTGTCGGTAGCTCGTCGTCAAGTCAAGGCTGGATGGTTTACTAGCTTCTTCAAACTTCTGTAGTAATTCTTCCAGAGTTTTTGGTCTGTGATTCTAAGGTTTAATTATTCTGTTTAATAGCATATCGTCTATTCTGGTCATCCTTTTTTGTTACATACACCCAAGACCTACG
Source organism: Schistocerca americana (assembly GCF_021461395.2). Classification (NCBI taxonomy): domain Eukaryota; kingdom Metazoa; phylum Arthropoda; class Insecta; order Orthoptera; family Acrididae; genus Schistocerca; species Schistocerca americana. Next base: position 307,930,923 of record NC_060121.1, on the reverse strand, counting down.
GTACTGACTCGTCGACGTCTCCATAATTTGCAAACTCAACATCATGGCCTGTTCGGACGGAAGTTCTTAACATTCTTTTCATTTCCTTCTCTATAACATCCGTTTTCACTGAGAGTATTAGGTGGGGTCTCAACTTAAATTTTTGGTGGGGCCTGACCTTACATTAATAAAGCTCTCCTCTCATTAATCCTGGTTTGCTAGAAAACACTCTCTTATAATTTATAAGTAAACTCTCTTGCTCTCTTTTCCCAGCTTGTTCCATCACATTAATGTTACCAACTTTAGCCCTTATCTCTTTGTCCGACACTTATATTCCAACCTGGTTTTGATTATTCCTCCCCTCTTGTGACGTATTATCATCAACATCTATTTCCCACATAACACTCTCATGCCTCATCTACAGATAGCTTCTTCCCTGTGCCTTTTCAAGAGGAGTAACCCTATTACCAAACCTGACTTTATTTTTCATACCAGTCTACAATAACTGCATGGTCTACTAACAGATCAGTTACTATAAGTCAAATAAAAAGATTTGGTACCACTATGGCACTAACCTCTAACATCATTCTTTGAATTCTCACGTCCAGAAACACTTGATTCTTTACCAACCTATTATTTCCACAAATTATACTTTTAATGAGTCATCAGTCTTGTGACTGGTTTGTTACAGCCCACCACAAATTCCACTCCTGTGCCAATCTTTTCATCCCAATGTGCAGTTGCAACCTAAATGCTCACTTATTTACTGGATGTATTCCAGTCTCTATCTTCCTCTACAATTTTCATCTTCTAGTACCATGGAAGTTATTCTCTGATGTGTTAACAGATATTGAGAGGTGGCACGTCACTCTCTCACTTTAACAACATTGTCAGCCAGATTAACATTCGTATTTTAGGTCATGATCTTGGTGTTCCCCAGTAATATATTTGGTATGTGTTGTTCACGACTTTTTTTAAGTGGAGAAATTGTGGGCAGAATGTTCCTATAACTGCATGTGCAACCTGTGCAGATCTTGTACCTGAGGGAATGTGGTGGTGACGGAGAACAGGGAGAGAGATGAATTGGAGTCCATAAAAGCTGAGTGCCGCGACCGAGCTGTGTAAGTAATTCTGGAAGCAGCGCACAGTGCATCGAACCTGCAGAGGGACTTCTGACTGAAGCACTCTCCTCCTTCCACTTAGGGTCAGACGGAAGGGCAACGGTTTGCAAGACGTTTTACCTGGGCCAGGTGGCAGTTTGCCACAAAGGTGGCCAGTTGGCGGAAAGTGTGTGGAGGAAGCCATTAAAGAGAGACTCTTGTAAACTGAGCTTTTGTGCAGACAGTGGGAAGGTCATAAAATTCAGGGCATTCTCATGTTAGAAACTGGGCATACAGACTGAGCAGCTGGTACAGATGTTACGTGGAGGCAAGACTATCACTCTCCTGACAGCAGGAAGTCTCCAAGTTCTTTTAGCAAACATATATATCATGGGCACGTCTGTCTGGGAAACTTAACAGCGTTCTTTCAGAAATTGGAAATGGTCGGCCTGAAAAGATTAGAACTCTCCATCAATGAGGGATCGTGGTTCGGTCCAGGTAGATGCTTTTTGCCAAAACATGGCCATACTTACTGCGAGAACGACGCCTCTCTAGCCTAAAATCTTTTTTCAGACTTCTCACAGGAGGCTTTCTCCCAGCGTGGTAACACCGATACTGTGTCCAATTTAGCTACCAGGCCAACAAAACAGTCAACAGAGGTGAGATTCAGTGACTAGAGGATAGTTCTATTGGTTTGTGCAATTTGTTTTTGTTAATTCTACTCCTGTAGCTAGATTAGTAGAAATTGGTTGTGATTCTTTGCCTTCTTCGTCTTTTAGCCCTCCCTTCGTGGAGAACTTCAGGTCTTTCCCTGTTGAATGGGACTTGTGGTCTGTATCCTGTGGTGGACTGAGAGCCAGTGGCAGTTTCCGACTGTACGGACAGTGGAACTGCATATCATCTCGGACATATTGTGTGTCATGAGGGTAAACCTATTCGTCCTGAGTCGGCAGTCTGACGTTTGACGATTCCACTATGCGCTGTCGTGCCTGTGAGTCAAATTGGTCTAGCCAGACGAGCGAACTGGTGCACCTCAAACTGAAATCCGCCGGGATTCCAGGGCGCTGATAGGGAAGTTCCCGCGTTCTAATAATCAGAACGCCGGACCACGTAATTTGCACATTTCGTGGATGCGTCAGAACGTTACAGCTGCCGCAGCGCACGGCTCCTCGCACACAGCTCGCCGTTTTCTGCTGCCGCCTGAATCAAGGTGAAAGGGGAAAATACAGCTGCACCGGCGAAGAGTTGTTAAATGATATTCACAGCTTCCTGTTCTCAGGCGAACCTTAGTTAGGTCGTAGTTGCTTCTATTTGCACAGAGGTGGCTCTCGCAGTGGACTCATGTAAACAAAGTCAGATTACCTTGTAAAAAGGATTAATTCAGGAGAGAATTTTTATAGCTTCCACCCCAATATATGCTTTGCCAATCAAACACCATTCCTTTTCTGGTGAGTGTTTGTTAATTTTGTTTAAGATTACCAGCCAGCTTTAGTTACAAAAGGATGAATAAAACTTGTCATTATTTTGTAGGCATAAATACGCCACTGTTCTTATCCACACTCCCTCATCTATTCACTATTTTTATTGTATTGTGGTGGTACACAGGTACAACAGCAATTTAAGATTCAATCTTACTAAATTAATTAATTTAGTTATTAATATGAGTTCTGAAAGTGACTACATTCATAAGCAACAAAAGTGTCATAAGTAAGTCCACTAATTTATACATAAAAATTAAGGGTGTAGCTCACAATTTGAAGGTTATTGAGAAGATTATACTTGTCTTTACGTAAAAATAATATTAGCATCACTCAGACATTTATCATTACAGCAAGCGACGGCTGGCAGTGTTCTATCATCCTGTCCCTTCTTCTTATCAGCGTTTTCCATATATTCCTTTCCTCGCCGATTCTGCAGAGAAATACTCATTTCTTACCTTACCAGTCCAACTGATTTTCAACATTCTTCTGTGTCACCACTCTATTTTTTCTGGTTTTCCCACAGTCCATGTTTCACTACTAGACAATGCTATGCTCCAAATGTGCATTGTCAGAAATTTCTTCCTCAAATTAAGAACTGTGTTTGATACTAGTAGATTGCTCTTGGCCAGGAATGTCCTTTTCCCCAGTGCTAGTCTGTACTTTTGTCCTCCTTGCTTCATCCATCGTGAGTTATTTTGCTGCCCAAGTATCAGAATTCCTCAGCTTTGTCTGTTTCGTGATCCCTAAATCTGATGTTACGTTTCTCGCTGTTCTCATTTCTGATACTTCTTATATCTTTCGTCTTTCTTCTGTTTACTCTCAACCCGTATTCTGTACTCATTAGATCGTTCATTCCATTACAACAAATCCTGTAATTCTTCTTCACTTTCGCTGAGGATAGCAATGTCATCAGCGAATTTATCACTGATATCCTTTCACCCTGAATTTTTATCCCACTGTTGAATCTTTCCTTTAGTTCCTTCATTGCTTCTTAGATGTACATATTGAACAGTAGGAGTGAAAGACTAAACCCCTGTTTTACACCAGTTTTAATCAGAGAACTTCTTTCTTTGTCTTCCACTCTTATTATTTCCCTTCATTCTTATACGTATTGCACATTATCCGTCTTTCACTGCAGTTTATCCCTATTTTTCTCAGAATTTCGAACATTTTGCACCATTTTACATCGTCGAACGCTTTTCCTAGCCGACAGATCCTTTGAACCTGTCTTGATTTTCCTTCAGTCATGCTTCCATTAACAACCGCAACATCGGGACTGCCTCTCTAGTGCCTTTAGCTGTCCTACAGCCAAACTGGTCGTCATCTAACACATCCTCAATTTTTTCCTATTCTTCTGTCCATTATTCTTGTCAGCAATTTGGATGCATGAGCTGTTAAGCTGACTGTGCGATAATTCTTGCCCTTGACAGTTCTTGATATCTTCGGAATTGTGTGGATGATGTTTCTCCGAAAGACTGACTGAATGTCCTATCAATTTTTGCTGTACATTTGTCGGTAGTTTAGCCAATTTTTTTATCACAACAGCTTTGAAATAATCTTAGTAGCTATGGTATCCTCTGATTCGTTATTTTCTCTCGTGAGAAATACTGTTGCATACATTATCTCGTGTATTATTTGATCAATACTTACAATATGTGAGCCGCGCGGAGTGGCTGTGCGGTCTAGGGCGCCACGTCACGGATTGTGCGGCCCCTCCCGCCGGAGGTTCGAGTTCTCCCTTAGGCATGGACGTGTGTGTTGTTCTTAGCATAAGTTAGTTTAAGTAATGTGTAAGTCTAGGGACCGATGACCTTAGAAGTTTGGTCCGTTAGGAATTCACGCACTTACACTATGTGATCAAAAGAATCCAGACACCCCAAAAAACACACGTTTTTCACGTTAGGTGCATTGTGCTGTCACCTACTGCCGGGTACTCAGCGACCTCAGTAGTCATTAGACATCGTGAGAGAGCAGAATGGAGCGCTCCGCGGAACTCACGGGCTTTGAACGTGGTCAGGTGATGGGGCGTCACTTGTGTCATACGTCTGTATGCGAGATTTCCATACTCCTAAACATCCCTAGGTCCATTGTTTCGGATGTGTTAGTGAAGTGGAAACGTGAAGGGACACGTACAGCACAAAACAGGCCGACCTCGTCCGCTGACCGACAGAGATCGCCGTTGAAGGGGGTCCGTCTCCTCTCTCATTCCTTGTCTCAATCGCATAATCTCGTGTAAACTTTTCTTCTATTCCTTCTCCTACAACTGCATTCCAGTCCCCCATGACTATTAGATTTTAATCTCTCTTTTAGCACTGTATTACCCTTTTAATATGCTCATATACTTTATCTCTTCATCTTTAGCTTGAGACGTCAGCATGTATACCTAAACTATCATTGTCGTAGTCGGTTTGCTGTCTATTCTGGTAAAAACTACCCTATCACTGAACTGTTCACACTAACACGCTCTCTGCCCCACCTTCATATTCATAACGAACCCTGCTCCTTGTTATACCAACACCTGCTGCTGTTGACATTACCCTGTACTCATCTGGCCAGAAGTCCTTGTCTTCTTCCATGTCACTTCCCTGATCCCTAGTGTATCGATACAGAGTTTTTGCATTTCCTTTCTCAGATTTTCTAGATTCCCTACCATTTTCAAGCTTCTAACACTCGACACCCCGATTCGTAGAACGCTGTCCTTCCGTTGGTTATTCAATCTTTTTCTCGTGGTCACTTCCCCTTTGGCAGTTCCTTTCCGGGATCCCAATGGAGGACTATTCCGGAATCCTTTGCCATTGGAGAGATCATCATGACTAGCTATCATTTACAGGCCACATGTTCTGTGGATACATGAAGATGCAGAAGGCAATGGTAGCCATTTCATTAAAGGCACATGACGATGTGTCTTGAATGCAGTGGTTTCCATTGCCTTCTGCATCCTCATGCCGTTGATCATTGCTGATTCTTCGGCCTTTAGGGGCAGTTTGCCACCCCAAGGTCACAGATGCAACAATTTGCAACGTCATCGATAATTAAATAAGCTTTCTTGTTTCCTTGTCAGTAATTAACTAATCAAATTAGAGTGTCTTTCCTAGTGAAGTATTTGCTCTCAGTTAAATTTAGAATACGGTTTTCCTTATTAGGTGAAGTTGAAATCATTTATTTCAAAAGGAAAACATTTTTACGGTATGATCGGTCATTAGCGTTGAGATAATGAAAGACTCAGAAGCTATTTTAATCCGTCTTTGCACACAACAACTAACTAGCTAACTACGGAAACATTTTGCGTTGTGTGCAGACCGTGACCTGGCTCTAGTATAGGCAACTGGAATCCAGAGACCCCACACATGTAGATCGGCTGTCACCTAAAATTTCACTTCCTGCCTGCTTTTTAGTCTTCTTCTCCAAATTCCACATTAGGAACAGTACAGTTCAAGTATGTCCAGCAATGGTAAGACGTGATACCATTAAATGTTACACCTATATTTGAGTAACTCTTTTCAGTTATATGTAAAATTTCCGTTTGAGGTGTTCTGCAAATATAATTGACAAGGGCTACAAAACGAATCTTTTAGAAGAATTTGAAATATATAAACATTCTCACCTAAATTCAAAAGGTTTGTTGAATGATTAACTAGCATTAAAAACAGACACTACTTTGATTGCATATCATCTCATATAAAATGTTAAAATTAGTCCATCCCTTTCATATATTTAAGTTATGTGCGATGTTCTTTCAAATGCATTATATATAACTTCTTTATATGCCTTAGTTATATTTTTATACATACTTTTACATATGTCCCTTGTTGTTAGCACAACAGATACATAGATGTGATTCAGTTATTGTAAATTGTCAAACAGTGTCTAAAATAATCATACAGAATATGTAAATTTCTGAACATACCATGGCATTATTCTTCTGTAAAGAACATATTGACTGTCTGCTAAACTAAGTAAGTTTCTATAATATACTTCTTATACTTAACACAAATGTGTATCTAAGGTCTAAAGATTTATAACATCGGTAATTTTGTAAGCTTCTGAAGATGACAAATTAATTTGTCGAAAGCGATAAAGCATTAAAAAATTTATTTGCAACTGAGGACTTAAAATTTATCCTGAAGTAATGATACTATAGCTGCTGAAAAGTATAGTCATCAATAAAATAGTAGATAAATTTACTTTTGCAAATGGCTCCTAAAACTGTCTGAACAATCATAAGCTCTGTGCATTGTACTCGAAGGTTATGGTGATTTCAGGCATGGGAACCTCATGTGACCGATCAGCATTCGGTAACCTATGTGCTGACTCCTTCGAGTGCAAGTAGCTTTGGCAAGCATGGTTACACAGAACTTGGTAAACAAGGAAACTAAGTAAGTAAGTGGAAGAATTCTGAAGGTTAGACACGTAGAACACTTAAATGATAAAGAAAAAAAAGGAATTTTGAGCACGACAGCAAGTAGACATCAAGGAAAAGTTCAGTTGGTAAGAGAGCCAAATGATGCGATAAAAACGATGATTTTCACGAGTTTTGTTGTTGATTTTCATCACCAATTCGCCGGTCAAAAGGCTCGGCGCATCACTGTGGTCGTCATCGCGAATGTTGGTACGCCCATTCTTAAAGTCGGTGCATCACTGCCTTACTCAGCGTTCACTCATTATTCCTTTCCCGTACACATCACAGAAGTTGCGATAAATTTCAATCGGTTTGCAGCTTTTTTCCAACAAAAATCTATCCACAGAACGCACTATTTTCTTTCGCAGCGCACGTTTTAACACGTCGCACAAAGCAAAGCAGCAGGGAGACAGACCACACGCCACCAGCGCTGGATGCGTACTGAGTGTAGGAACGTCATGGCACCAAGATAGCGACTGTAGCCCCACCCACCGGCCGATAGACTATAAACGGCTGTTACTTTCTGGACAGCTCTCGTAATTTTAATCGGATGCGTGTTGATTGCAACTATCTTCGCTACGAGGTGCTGAGTGTTTAGAGATTCCAGTAAGAGAGAGAGCAGGGCGGAACGAGAGGAATCTGTCGGGGGCGGCGGCACACCGCCAAAGTTGCCTGCTCTCGGCCAGTGGGTTCCGCGTGGGCGGCGGCGGTGGGCGGCGGCCTTGGCCCGCGCGGGGTCAGCCACCCCAGCCGCACCTGCTGACCAGCCCTCATTAACGCCGCTGGTCGCGTCGCCTCGCTGCCTCTTCAGTTCCAGCTCCACAGCCTTCAGGAAACAAAAGTTAGAGTCTACTACCTCGTCGATACATTAAGAGGTGAGGCTCTGTCTGAGCTGAACGAGAGTGGAAGAAGTATTCGGCTGTGTCTTAGTTGACAGAGACTTCCCGGCACTTTACCTGGTTTCGGGAAACCACTGTAAAATTAAAGCTGAATTAGACCTGGTACAGACAACCCTCACCCGGGGTGACTCTAGCTTACACAGCCAAGGAATACACTTCTGGAATTAGCAATCGGTGAATTAGCAAATCAGTCGGATACCTCTCTTCTCTTAAGTAATCCTTACCGGGTGAGTTCACGAAATAAAACATTTATAACAATATTTTAAAATCTTCAGATAAGATAGCGTGGCTGTACAAGACAGATTTTGCCAGAAGATTTTAAAATAAGAAGGTTCTGGGCGATGCAGTGATGTTGCTCACTGCTTGTTGCACTCATAGATATTGATAGATAGATAGCTAACCAGTTTACTAGTACAAGCTGACGAAGAGAGCCAAAAGAAGAACTCAAAACAATTCTTCCAATACATAAAAAATCGGAAACGTGGATTTCAGATCCCACCTTTTTTCATTAGAGATAAGAACGGCATCTTGATAAATGGCAAGGAAAGAATTGTAGAAATATGGAAAGAATACTTCTCAGAACTGTTGAATCGCCCAGACCAAGATGAGATATTACCTGCAAACACTACGGACGAAAGGAAAGATGAAGAAGAGTGGGAGGTTAGTGAAGAAGACGTGAAGATCGCAATCAAAGGACTCAGAAACAACAAAGCCCGAGGGGAGGACAGAATAACATCAGAATTAATCAAGGAGGGAGGTGAGAGCTTACACTTAGAGATATATAAAGTGATCCAGTTGATATGGGTAAAGGAGGCACTGCCAGAAGAATGGAAATTGGATATAATACGCCCAGTATACAAGAAGGGAATCAAAATGGAATGCGGTAACTGCAGAGGAATCAACTAGCTGAATGTAAAGTATAAGGTGCTGTCCGTCATTATCCACAGAAAATTGCAACCATTCATAGACAACCAGAATGAGATTTTCACTCTGCATCGGAGTGTACGCTGATATGAAACTTCCTGACAGATTAAAACTGTGTGCTGGGCCGAGACTCGAACTCAGGACCTTTGCCTCTCGCGGGCAAGTGCTCTATCAACTGAGCTACCCAAGCACGACTCACGCCCCGTCCTCACAGCTTTACTTCTCCCAGTACCTCGTCTCCTACCTTCCAAACTTAAGAGAAGCTCTTCTGCGAACCAGAAGCTTCTATTAAGTTTCGAAGGTAGGAGACGAGGTACCTGGCAGAAGGAAAGCTGTGAGGACGGGGCGTGAGTCGTGCTTGGGTAGCTCAGTTGGTAGAGCACTTGCCCGCGAAAGGCAAAAGTCCCGAGTTCGAGTCTCGGCCCGGCACACAGTTTTAATCTGTCGGGAAGTTTCATTCATAGAGAACAACATACAGGAGGACCAAGCTGGTTTTCAACCAAACCGATCAACAATAGATCACATTTTCACACTAAGACAATTGTTTGAAAAACACTGGGAATATGACAAAGATATCTTCAGCCTCTTCGTCGATTTTCAACGTGCATATGACAGCAGCCACTGGAATAGCCTATACAATGCAACGCGTGACTTCAGAATCCCTGAGAAGCTAGTGAGAATGATGCAAGCTCGTATGGAAGGGTCAAAGGCAGCAGTACGTTTCCGAAGAGCCACATCAGAAACATTCGAGATTGAGACAGGCCTCAGACAGGGGGATGCTCTCTCATGTGTTCTGTTCAATGTCATGTTAGAGAAAGTAATAAAAGAGTGTAGGCAACAGGAATGGGCTGGAGTAGAGATGGACGGTAACTTCAATTGTCTCGTCTATGCAGATGACATAGTGCTACTAAGTGAATCAAAGCATGAGTTGAAAGAAATGTACCAGGAAATGGACAATTATGCACAGAATGTGAATCGAGACGAAACAGAGTTCATGCAATTAGGAAGAAGACAAGAGTAGGAAGAATTTCTTGAGATAGATGGCAAGAGGTGCAAGAGTGTACACCAGTTCAAATACTTGGGATCTTGGTTTACCACGGACAACAACATAAAAATAGACATCAAGGAAAGAATAGCAGGGGAATGAAATGCATGCATTCCCCCAGAGTGACGCTCGGCTCTAAATCGATCTCAGTGAACACTAAGATGAAAATGTAGAACACAGTGATATGCCCAGCAGTAATGTACGGCTAAGAAACATGGAGCATGACTAAGCGAGAAAGGGGTAAAGCTATTAGTATATGAAAGAAGAGTAATGAGGAAGATATGGGGACCAGTTTTAGATAACAGAGAATGGAGGAGAAGGAAAAACGAGGAAATCTACCATCTGATGCGACAACCAACAATTCTACAGAAGATAAAGAGCAAAAGAATATAATGGGTGGGCCATGTAGGCCGTATGCCCGATGTAAGACAGGCGAAGATGGCACTAGCGGGGAAACCAAACACCAAACGCTCCATTGGACGACCAAGGCAGCGCTGGATGGACGACCTGGCGAAGGACCTACCAGCCCTGGGAATTGAAGACACCTGGAGGAACCGGGCACAAAACATGGAGGAATGGAGGCAGTTTGTGGAAGCAGCGCGTGATCTGCAGGGCCTGTGATCGCTGAATATCTATCTATCCAGTTTGCTAGAACCACTGTACTGCACTCATACAGAACCCAATATGTTGTCCTCGACGGCGATATACATCAGAGACAAGGGTATCGTCAGGGTACCCCAGAGAAATGTTATAGGACTGCTATTATTTTCTATATAAATGATCTGGTGTACAGGGCGAGCCGTAATCTGCAGTTGTCTGCTGATGATGCTGTACTGCATGGGAAGGTGCTGAAGATGACGGACTGTAGTATGATACTCGTACAAGATGGACAAAATTTCTAGTTGGTGTGATGAATGGTAGCTGACTCTAAATGAACAAAAATGTAAGTTACTGCAGATGAGTAGAAAAAACAAACCTCTAGTTTTCGGATACCACATTAGCAGTCTCCTGCATGACACAGTCACGTCGTTCAAACATCAACGCGTGACGTTGCAAAGTGATATGAATTAGTACGAGAATGTGAGGATTGTGGTAGGGAAGGCGAATGGTCGAATTCGGTTTATTGGGAGAATTTTGGAAAGGTGTGGTACATCTCTAAAAGGGACCGCATACAGGACGCTAGTGCGACCTATTCTTGAGTACTGCTTTAGTGTTTGGGATCAGCACAAGGTCAGATTCAATGAAGACATCGAAGCAATTCAGAGGCGCGCCGCTAGCTATGTTACTTGTGGCTTCGATCAGTATGCAAGCATTACGGGTAAGCTTCGGGAACTCAAATGTGAGTCCTTGGAGGGAAGGCGATGTTCTTTTCGAGAAAATTTAGAGAAGCAGCGTTTGAATCTGACTGCACAATGTTCCTACTGCCGCCAACATACTTTCCGCGTAAAGACCACGAAGATAAGATACAAGAAATTAGGATTCATACGGCGGCATATACACAATCGATTTTCCCTCGCTCTATTTGCGAGTGGAATAGGAAAGGAGACGGCTAACAGTGGTACATTGTACTCTCCGCCACGCACTTACTATGGCTTCCGGAGTATGTATATAGATACAGATGAGGCAGATCTCTGTCTGCAGTTAATGACTGTAACGAAAATAATTACGATAACGTTTCACTGTATATAAGGTACGTGTACCAAATAAGCTCCTCCTAATGTCTAGGAATTTCGTATTCAGTATGTCTAAGTGGTAAGATTCCGAGTTCGTACGAGCAACATCCTACAACTATATTCAGTTCAAAAATAAATGAACACTGAAAGTTTATGTAATTGATATTATCACTTTAAATAAAATGTTTAACTCTTGCAAGTGGGTCTTGTTAGGAGACCTTGTTCCTAATATGGCCGAAAGCCACATCTTGTTCATATTAATATTCTTGGGCATGTAAACGCCAGGAAAACTGTTTAAATACACTGCAAGAGTAGTAATGTAATTTTATTTTCTAAATCAGTGGAAGGAGATGATGCATAGACTTTCATAATTACTTGTTTTTACAAACACTTGATACAGAACTGTTGGTACTTACGGCTTATTAACTCTTCAGATTATTAAATTTAATCAGCAATCAAAATTTTCCTGACAGCAGTAAGTTTCCTTATCGTAACAGGAACAATAATTCTAATCACTACATTTTCAATGAACACATGAATAATAATTCGTGAAACTGGTTTGGCTCATTTAATGATTTTTTACAGGTGGGGCACAGGAAATTTCGCACTTCGGGTGCCAACCCTACACAATCTTCATGCACATATTTCAAACATTTTTTGCAAAGTCTCATGTCGAATATCCTGTCTTCAGAGCACACGTGACAAAACCAGCCACGCTCTTGCAACTCTTTCTTGGAGGCAGAGCTGCTGCTTGCTTCAACGGAGTCTTTATTTTTACATGTTTTCCTCTGAATATTCTTTACTGACGTGTATCTTCCTTAGACGCAGTGCTTTCGTTGGTACCATTTTGATTCTGCGTGAACAGCGCCTTACATACGACTTGCGCATTGTAATTTAATGCCTTCTTCTGTGGTGTTTGGTTCTTTTCTTCAGCTTTAGGGTTTGCGAAATTTCCTTGAAAGAACAATCGAGATCTTCAGCTATGTCACTATCCTCAAGACTGGGGTGACTTGAACCATCCTTTACTGAATATGTCTCGCTTTCTGACGAAGTGGAATCAATTGAATGGCGTCTCTTTTTTCGGGAAGCCTATGGGACTGTTTGAGTCTCTGGCAGTTTCCCTGTTTCAGGGGCACTTGTCATGTCCTCTTCTGGGTTAGGACGCTCTGATAGATGTGATGCAGCAAATGCAGTGTCTAGAATAGATTCTGGGTGAAAAGGATAAATCCCTGTTGCACGGAACCCAGACATGATATTTACTGGAGATGCTGCTTCTGGCCACACCTTGTTGAAGGTTTTTCCGAACACACGTCTATTAATTGCTCTGTTTTCTTCCCTTTCATGTGTAGTCCAGTACTGCTGAACTTCGTCATCCCAGTAAGACTCAAACGGCTTGAATACTGATTTATCCATGGGTTTCAGCTCAAGTGTTGTGTTGCTGGGCAGGCAGTAAAGTCTGATATTGTGCTCTTCAGCAACGTCACAAATTTCAGGGTCCAGATGGGACAATGCTGCATCAAATATCAAAATAACATCATCTGCAGGCTTGTATTTGGCAAAATGATGTATCCATTTGATGAATATCTCAGTATTCATTGAGCCCTTATCTGTCATTTCTACTGTTGTCCCAGGTGGCAAATACTCTTCTCACTATGGCTTGCATCGCTTTCCTTTGAAAAGTATCATAGGAGGAATAACCTGTCGAATTGCATTCCCACATGAGACAATGGTAACATTTTCCCCACGTTCTGGGGCAACGAAGTTTCTCACCTTTCTTCGCTAAAACTACAGAAGACTGTCGAGTGAGAGGCGCCGGCCAGGGTGGCCGAGCGGTTCTAGGCGCTACAGTCTAGAACCGTGCGACCGCTACGGTCGCAGGTTCGAATCCTGCCTCGGGCATGGATGTGTGTGATGTTATTAGGTTAGTTAGGTTTAAGTAGTTCTAAGTTCTAGGGGACTGATGACCTCAGAAGTTAAGTCCCATAGTGCTCAGAGCCATTTGAACCATTTTTTTTTTTAAGTGAGAGGCAACATCCCTTTTTGTCCTTATTGTAGAGAAGGTGGGGTTTATCAAATAACTCCAATTTGGACAAGACCGTTTTCAGTTTCTGAAAATGATCATTTACAATAATCTTGTTTAGCTTTGCAGCTCTTCCTGGATTCAAGTGGTGTGCCTTCCTTCTTGCTACGTCCGGGTGTCTTTGTAGGAAGAGCTTGAGCCACTTGCGTCCAACCAATCTCTTCGTCTCATTAAAAGGATTCTGCACACTATTCTTTTCACAGTATACATAGCCGGCCGAAGTGGCCGCGCGGTTCTGGCGCTGCCGTCTGGAACCGCGAGACCGCTACGGTCGCTGGTTCGAATCCTGCCTCGGGCATGGATGTGTGTGATGTCCTTAGGTTAGTTAGGTTTAACTAGTTCTAAGTTCTAGGGGTCTAATGACCTCCGCAGTTGAGTCCCATAGTGCTCAGAGCCATTTGAACCACAGTATACATATACACATTTTCTGAGCCCTTCTGCTGTAATTAGATACCCAACTTCAGCAAATAGAAAAATTCTTTGGCAAAGTTCTCTTTCCTGAGCTTCGTCCAAACAAGTTTTTCGTTCAAAATTTTTGGTTGTTGGTCTAGAACTTTCGTGGTTGCGTAACGTACGTCGAGGAATCCCGTATGTTTTTGAAGTGGCCCTGACAGGCATCCCTTCAGCAACAGCTACCATAGTTCGTTTTAAATTATCTGCGTCCTATGTTGCTCTTTCTTTCTGTGGCTCCATCTAAAAACAAACATTTCCAGTAAGCCTGACGTCCTGAATTACGGCTGTAAAACTGTGATTACATATATTTCTAAAGTACCGTACTTGAGTTATAGCTACTAAAAATATTGATCTAAATGTAGGAATTGATAAGGAATTCCGAGAAGGAATTGGAAATTACCGAGAAGGAATTGAGAATTTGACATTCCTTGCAACGACCAACTAATAGCTCAGTAAAAATGTATAAAATAATTTAGATTTAATTTAGAGATAGTAAATACGTGTTACATGAAGTTTCCCAGTACACGCTAAAATTAAATATGCATTGTCGTTATGCACAGCTCTATACAACAGGGTCCCTAATAAGACCCGCTCGGGCCTTGTTTGGAGCTGCACGGATGGGCCTTATTGGAAACAAACAGTTTAAAACGAGTGTACGTTTATTGTTTAAAAAGAAACTTCTTATTAGGAAGATAATGCCACTATCTTAATACAGCACAATTTTCTGTTCATAAATACATATTTACTAGCTCGTGGTCTTGCGGTAGCGTTCTCGCTTCCTGCGCTCGGGGCCCCGGGTTCGATTCCCGGCGGGGTCAGGGATTTTCTCTACCTCGTGATGACTGGGTGTTGTGTGTTCTTCATCATCATTGACTTGCAAGTCCCCGAAGTGGCGTCAATTAAAAAAGGACTTGCAATACGGCGGCCGAACTTCCCCGCAATGGGCCTCCCGGCCAACACTGCCATACGATCATTTCATTTAATACTAGTAAAATTGCTTCATAACCGGAACGATTGCATTAGATGAAATGTACCGTGAAAATAAAAAGCAGCCCTCCTTCGTTGAACGCCGTAGCACAACTGAAAGTTGGCCACTAGATGTTACAAGCTATCACCACCGAAGACATTTAGCGCTGTTTTCAAACTTTCTATGCTAGAAAATGGAGTGGGCCTTATTAGGAATCGGACCTTATTTGGTACATGTGCTTCATTCATTAAAAAATAATGACGCTACACAGGCTCTAAGTTACAAATACGGACACAGATAGCGTGGTTCATTACAACAGGTTTTACTTGAACATTTACAATAAGAGTATTCTAGACGATGCAAATTTTGAATGTTAAGTACGACTCAGACAATAAATGAAAATTTTTAAAAAGTTGTTTAGAAAGTTTTTATAACTTTATCGTTGTATGATTATCTGCTTACGAACGCTTTCTTGGCCAATGTCAGATATATTCATTGAACATACAATGACGCAAAAAAATCGCAACATGAAGGACATAAACGGAAGGTGCTACGCGTGCTTCTACATCAGAATGATGATGACCACTCATATTTCACGCGAATTATATAAGAGTGGCGCTAGTAGCGCCAATATGAGAATGCAATTCAGGTTTGCTTTAAATACACGCTTTATCGGTCGTGAGCGTTTCTTACTTTTGAGATTGGACGTGGTGTGTTGATGTTACTCAAGAACGCCTTTAATGCGACAAAGAAATCATTATCAAAACCTCACAGAACCTATACGAGGTCGTGTAACACTGCTACGAGAAGTTGGATGTTCCTTCAGCGATAGTGCAGAAAGACAGAGCAGGAATGTAGCCGCTTTCGTACATGATTGCCGGCAACGGAGGTCACGAGAATATACGGTCGCAAAAAGACCGGTCTCCGAACGGCCACGTGGCATTAAATAGAGGAAAGACGACCGTGTTCTGCCCATGGACCTGGCGCATCGTATTGCATCCGCAGCAACAACTTGAGCATCAGTCGGCACCATACTGACACAATGAACTGTTACAAATCGAATACTTCAAGGGCAGCTCCGAGCCAGACATCACGTAGTGTGCATTCCACTGACCTCATTTGTGACTTCAGTGATGTCAAGAGAGATCTCATTGAAGGGTGCATTGAAGGCCTGCCTGTTGTGTTTTCTGATGAAATCTGGTTCTCCTCGGTACCACTGATGACCGTGTGTTGCTTAGGAGGCAAGTTGAGGGCCTGTAATAAGCCTGTCTGCATGCTAGACACACTGGATCTACACCTGGAGTTGTTGTCTGAGGTGCTATTTCGTATGACAGCAGCAGTACTCTCGTGGTTATCGCATGCAATCTGACTGTTGTGCTGCCATTCATTAACAGAATTTCAGAAGGTACTTTCCAACAGGATAACGCTCGCCCACCTACTGCTGTTGTCATCCATCATGCTCTACGGAGTGTCGACATGTTGCCTATGCCTACTCGATCATCAGAAATGTATCAGTGTAGTGTGTAATGTGAGTCTCACGGGGAGCGTGCAAGGGACAAATCCCTGCAGTCGCACTAGCTTCTGTGCCCCCGGTGGCTCAGATGGATAGAGCGCCTGAAATGTAAGCAGGAGGTCCCGGGCTCGAGTCCCGGTCGGGGTTGTAGTGCTACAACGATGAAAATTAATATTACGACGATGTCAAACCCTATTTTCATGATTTAAAGAAGTATTCATGATATGAAAAATGCAATTATAATTTTATTATTTTCATTTTTGTGCACAGTGTATCAAAGACTTTCCAGTGCACGGAATAAATTAACATTGTTTGTACTACGAAACTATATATGATTGTTAAGGGTTAAGCATGTAATAATTCGATGGAAGACATTTTGTTCAGTCTGAATTTTGTTCTCGTACTGGTCGGTAGAGAAGGAAAAGTTCCTTAATCGATGTGAAGGTATAAAGGCTGTAAAAAAAGAGAGAGAGAGAGAGAAGGTAAATACAATTTATTCGAAACAAATATCTCGAAGGCGTAACGCTTTGTGATTTCCTATAACTAAAAATTGCAAGGTCTAATCTGAGCCTGTCCTAAATAACAGCGAAGAACATTTATGTTATCATATATTTTCTTCGTTTGATCACGGTTGTGATTCGTATGTTTCTTTTTGTTACGCGACGTGTTATGAATATTTTCATTATACGCGCAAAAGTGCACACAGCTTTAATCGAACCTGCGTCTTTCGGAAACGATAACTTTCAATCAGTACAATTACGCGAATACCGTCTAAATCGCAACCGTGATCGCAAAAGTGTTTCCCGGACCAAATAATTCTTATAAAATGTGTATTCTCCAAAGCGAGCAGCATTGCACTCTCGCTGACTCGCAACAATCGAAAGAGTAAAATCAATGCTTAAATAAAATTGCCACCTTTTAATAATTATTATTATCCCATTAAATAAATAAATAGCAATTCAGTGGCTATCCATTCAATAAACAGAGGGGGCAATTCAGTGGCAACCTATTGACAGGACTAGTTTATATGTAAGTGATAATGTGTATTTTTTCTATTTGTTTCATGCTGTAATGAGCGGAAATCTACGACGACCCTAAGCACGATATTTTTGCTGTTCCAATCCATCCCAGCGGCAGCAGAACGAAGCACTACGGGGCACACATTCTCAACTGTCCCCGTTGATGTATATGAACGCCTGTCGACAGCTTAGGGTTTTGATTTATCATTTCAGATCTGTTTCCAGTCGAGTACATATGGGACGTCATCCGGCGACAACTCCAGCGTTATCCACATGCAGCATTGACCAGCAAAGTGCAGCGTGCATGGATCTCCATCCCGAAAATTGACATCCGGCACCTGTACAACACAATGCATACACGTTTGCGTGCTTGCATTCACCACCTGGCAGCCACATCGGTTATTAATGTACCAGCATTTCACATTTGCAATGACTTATCTCGCGCTTACATCAACGTATCATTTTGCAATGTTTAACACTTAAATATTTTAACCGAGACAAATGTGTTCCCGAAATTTCATTGCTCTACATTCATTATTTTTGTCGTGTTGCGACTGTTTTCCGTCAATGTAATGACATAGACGTTTCACCGTTTACGTATAAAAAATTACATCGCTGTACAGGCTCTGTGTCGGCCGGTGTGGCCGAGCGGTTCTAGGCGCTTCAGTCTGGAACCGCGCGACCGCTACGGTCGCAGGTTCGAATCCTCCCTCGGGCACGGATGTGTATGATGTCCTTAGGTTAGTTACGTTTAAGCAGTTCTAAGTTCTAGGGGACTGATGACCTCAGATATTAAGTCCCATAGTGCTCAGAGTCATTTGAACAGCCTGTGTGTTTGAATTGCTGTCACAGATAGTGTGGCTGCATGTAATAGATTTTACTTGAACATTTAAAACAAGATTATTATGGATGTTGGAAAGGTGTTGTATACTGCTAGTTACGTTTATAATACTACATGTGATTTGAAGATAGTAGTTAAGTTACCGAAACCGGCTATTACTTTGCAAAAATTTTTAAAGTTGAATGCGATTGAGACGAAATACAGAATATTTTTAAAACGTTTTATAGAAAGGTTTTAAAACTTCTCTAATTTTATTTTTGATTATCTGCTTAGGATCGCCTCCTCCTATTCTGACGATTTCAGGTACATTCATTGAGTTTAGTTTGTTCACGTAGAATTTTATTGTGTTATTTTTCCTGGTAATCGATGGAATGTTGCGATCTCTTACACTGATGCGGTCCAAAAGGAGTATTTATTGCTATAAACGTTCTGGTGCTTCGTTTAATGGTAACAGAAACTATGTGATACTTTCATTAATTCTAGCAAAGTATTCGCTCCCATCATAATTTTATGAGAAGGGCTCCCGGACGCTAAAGAAGCTACGTACCGATTCGTGACTGAGCGTTTATCGTTTCTTTAAAGCCACTGTACAAACTGAGGGCACCATTAGGCCTTCTCATAATTACTAATGGTCTCGCTCAGTCGCTGGACATTATTGGTTCAGTGACAGTGTGACTTTCTTCCGCCGGAGGTTCGAATATTCCCTCGGGCATGGGTGTGTGTTTATTGTTCTTATTCAAATGGCTCTAAGCACTATGGGACTTAACATCTGAGGTTGTCAGTCCCCTAGACTTAGAACTATTTAAACCTAACTAACCTAAGGACATCACACACATCCATGCCCGTGGCAGGATTCGAACCTACAACCGTAGCAGCAGCGCGGTTCCGGACTGAAGCACCTAGAACCGTTTGGCCACTGCGGCTGGCTGTTGTTCTTAGCATAAGTTAGTTTAAGTAGCATGTAAGTCTAGGGACCGATGACCTCAGCAGATTGGTCCCTTAGGAATTCGCACACATTTCAACATCTGAACAATGTGACTTTGTAGCGTACGTAGTTTAACATCTACTCGCAGTGTAAATGCAATAGGGCGCGACCGGGGGAAACATAAACTAACAATTTTTCATAGCGTTATACGAAGGATGGCTATAATGTCTTAATTATCACCTTGGAAAAGGGAAGTTTTTTCGCTATAGAGGCAAAACGAAGTAGCGCAACCCACTGGTTGTGGAATGATGTGCACTAATTCGTTTTGCGCATTAGAAAGGGAACACTGCAGCAACATTCTATGCTGAATTGCCGTATATATACGGCAACGAGGACGTAGTGGTTAGGCGGCACAGACCGTTCCATTGTGGTCCGTAAATGGGTCCTGTATGAAGAACAAAGCGGCAGACCAGCTCTGTGTGAAGAACTGCGAATAGCAAGAGACACAGTAGGGCAGTTTCTGTTCTGGTACCGAGCGCCGCGGTTTTCGAATCCGCGCCAGACGGCATGGAATTCGATGACCACTAGAGGTCGCTGCAGCAGTCACGCCGTAAGCCGTGGCTGAGCGCGCTCCTGGCCCCGAGTCTAAAGTGAGGGCGCCACTGTGGAGCATGTGGTCCCAGCGGCCAATACCGACATACCCTGTCGTGTATTTAGGCGGCTGCCTCTCACTCAGCGAGGGCCACCAGTCTCCTGCCTCCTGGTGCACCCGCTGATGCCCCTACTCTTTTCATCCTGCCCCCTCCCGTGCTGCACCTTGCTCTCCCCTCCTTTCCCATCCTCTCAGGCCTCTCCCTCAGCAGGTCCCACCTGGCAGTTTTATTCTTCGTCGTGTGTACTCCAAGTGGGTTTACAGCGTGTTGTTCTGGAGTGTTTTTCATACTGTGACCAACTTTTAACGTGTGCATGAGCATTCAGTGTCTTCTTTGTGTTCTACGAAACGCCAACTGTGTTTTTTTTTAACTTTATGTCGACTTTTTTGATTTTCCCTCCATGAACGTCTCCATGTCAGTGTATTTTTACCTCCATTACCTCCCCTTACTCTGTTTTATGTCCCCCTTTTTTATCGCCTTATAATAAAGATTTTATTCCTGTATTAGCTGTCATGTCACTCGACTGAAGAGCGGCGGATAATGCCGCTGACAGCCCTCCCCTGCCCAATTGGGGCAGGGGAATGAAATCACAATAAAGACAAAAAAACTCAGCGAGGCAGTCTGGTATTCGCGTTGATTCAGTTGACATCTCGCTTACAGACATTGTGTTTACGTAGCGTGTGCTTACTTCCCGTTTACGAGTGGGCGTTGTTTTGGTTTCGTGAGGTTGTCTCTTGTGACCCCGTTGCTTAATACTTTCTTGCTGATCTTGATGTGTTGCTCGATTGTCTGTCGTCGTGCTTGTCCTTCCATTCCAGTTCGTCCGTCTTGTTTGTTCGCGGGCCGCTCCCGTCGGTCCCGACGCGTTTTCGTTAGATGCAACCCCGCGACAGTTCATGTCGCGGTTACAACACCTGTATTTTACAGTGTCTGTATAGTCCTATCCAGTATTCCTTTGGACATGTAGTCATGTAAAATACAGACACTGCGCTACTGTATTTCATGCCAAAGCAAGGCAATCTTACGAGCAAAAACAACGTGTCTCCGTGTACGGGAGTCATAAGATTCGTACGCGAGCACCATGGGGCGTAGATGCTAGAATTTATGGAACTTCGGTCTTGGTCATGCATGCGTGGATGGTCAAACCGGTTAACGCGACCACTCGCGTAAAGCACAAATTTTCATGTGTTACTAGTAAATCATATAGCCGGCATACAGTCGTATTCAAAGTTACAGAATACATTTCGTAACTGCAAGAGAATTGGAGTCCCTGGAACTCGAAGACAAGCGTATCACAATCAAGGCGATGATGCAAAAATTAAAAATCATTAATCGTACATGACATACAGAAGAACTAGGGATGGTGGTTTTCGCTGAAACAGCCGGTTTTCGGTAATATCGTTTTTTCTTCAGCGCCAGTTTTGACGTGACTGTTAAAACCGCTCAAAATAACCGGTTTATGGAATAACCGGTTTTACATTTATTTATTCCTGTTATTTCCTGTAATAAACGTAGAACTCCAAATAAAGACTGAAGAATGTTGACTCCTCAGTTTCAAGACACATATACTCAAAATATTAAATGAAGTAGGCAAATAAAAGAAAACTTAGTCCCTGCGAGTCAATGTTTGTACAGGATAGTCGTGGGATATCGGCTATTCAATATAAAATGTCAAATCAAGACACATTCAGCCATCCTAATTTCCAGGTTTATTTTATTTTGCTACCAGTTTCAGCATTGCACTATGCCATATTGAGGCCCTCTGACCAGTATACAGTCACTGGTACATCGAGAAAGTTCAAAGAAGGGCAGCACATATTGCATTATTGCGAAATAGGGGAGAGAGAGTCACTGAAACGATACAGGATTTGGGGTGGACATCATTAAAACAGGCGTTTTTCATTGCGGCGGAGTCTACTCACAAAATTTCAGTCACCAATTTTCTTCTCCAAATGCGAAAATATTTTATTGACGCCTACAAAGGGAGAAACGAGCATCATAATAAAATACGGGAAATCGAGCTCGCACGGAAAGATACAGGTGTTCGTTCTTTCCGCGCGCTGTACGAGGTTGGAATAACAGAAAGTTACTGTGAAGGTGGTTCGACGAATCCTCTGCCAGGCACTTAAATCTGATTTGCAGAGTATCCATGTAGATGTAGATGTAGACTGGTATCCATAGACTTCTTGTCAACAAAGCGATCGCTTCCTACACGTCGGTCAGGCGCCCTAAAGATGGCGTATTGTAACGCTGCAACTGGTAGCAGAAGTAAAATAAAACAGGAAATTTAGACGCCTGAACGTATTCCGATTTGACATTTTAAAACTTAGTCCGTCTACCGTTCGCTCTTTTCTCGAAAAGTGATAAGTGGTCGAATACTATAGAAACGTTACCAGTATTCTCCTCCCTATTCATGTAATTTTTTGAAACTCTGCTCGAAAATCGTGTTGTAATCGAGTAACATTTGAGCATTACGAACAGTCAGTGCTAAAAGGTGAAAACCGAGGTTGAAGAACTCTGAACTCTATTTTTCGGGTTAATTTGTCCGTTTTCAACCACTACAAGCAGCCAAAGGCGTATTATGTAGATATAGGGAGCAGAACAGCTAATTTCTATTTTTATCGTAAACTATAAATGAATTGTTAAGTTTTAAATTGTGTCCTCATATGAATTCGCAAGTATGTGGTGGCTCCTGTTTTTAATATTTTACAGCAAATGAAGCATTGTATTTCACTGTTACTGCACTTTGTAAAGTACTTCCAGACTAGGGATGGTGCGATTCTGTAATACAACTGATGTCCGACAACGACAGCGAGAAACTGCCATATTATAGATCAGATGGGGCAAGTCATGCAAATGGTTCAAATGCCTCTAAGCACTATGGTCATCAGTTCCCTAGACTTAGAACTACTCAAACCTAACCAGCCGCCGGCCGAAGTGGCCGAGCGGTTAAAGGCGATACAGTCTGGAACCGCACGCCCGCTACGGTCGCAGGTTCGAATCCTGCCTCGGGCATGGATGTGTGTGCTGTCCTTAGGTTAGTTAGGTTTAAGTAGTTCTAAAATCTAGGTGACTTATGACCACAGCAGTTAAGTCCCATAGTGCTCAGAGCCATTTGAACCATTTTCTGAACGTAACCAACCAGAGGACATCACACACATCCATGCTCGAGAAAGGATTCGAACCTGCGACCGTAGCAGCAGCGCGGTCCCGGACTGAAGCGCTTAGAACCTCTCGGGCACAGTGGCCGCGCAGTCTTGCACATTTCATGTATGAGCGTACCATCTAATATGCCACACCATATGGTGACAGGTACAGTATTGTCTCAGTAGCACTAGACAATAATTGATATTTCGGTTCTTTTACCCGGTTATTAGTAGAAAATAAAAGACACTTGTTATAACGGAAGCCACACGAATACCGGAAAGACCCCATTTTCCAGAACTAAAATACCGGTACAGGTTTAAACGGTTGGTTTTTCCCATCACTATATATAGAACATGAGAAATGCTCGTTGAACTAGGGCAGCAGAGAAAATATTGCAACAGTGACAGACCAATACACCTCTTTAGATTCCAAAAATGGCTCTGAGCACTATGAGACTTAACATCTGAGGTCATCAGTCCCCTAGGCTTAGAACTACTTAAACCTAACTAACCTAAGGACATCACACACATCCATGCCCGAGGCAGGATTCGAACCTGCGACCGTAGCAGCAGCGCGCTTCCGAACTGAAGCGCCTAGAACCGCTCGGCCACAGCGGCCGGCCATCTTAAGATTCCTAACGAGCATGGAGGGATACTGGGCTTATTTCGACGTTGTGTTAAATTATGCTCGTCAGAGGCAAACAGTCATAGGAGTGTACTACCGAAATCTCGAGTTCACAGGATGTTGCCCAAAACTGTCCAGGAGAATGTCTTACTCCAAGAGAACACACCTGCCCATTGTGCACATGACACCATCGCACGTGCATTTACGTAAAGGGAAAAAATTTCCGATGCACAATCGTAAATTTGAAATACTTTTACTTGCGTGAAAAGGTGGTGGGACTACTGAAGAGCCGCGCGGGGCAGGGCGTCTTGTCACGGTTCGCGCGGCTCTCCCCCGTCGGAGGTTCGAGTTCTCCCTCGAGCATGGGTGTGTGTGTTGTCCTTAGCGTAAGTTAGTTTAAGTTAGATTAAATAGTGTGTAAGCTTAGGGACCGATGACCTCAGCAGTTTGGTCTCATAGTCCTTACCACAAATTGCCAAAATTTACCACTGAAGAGCAAAGAACACCCTTACTTCCACAATACAGAAAAATATCTCTTTATATACAGGGTGACATTAACAAAATCGACAGTCTGCAGGTATGGACTGCTGACTGGAAACGGAGGGAAAGACGTCCTCTGAACATGGGTACGGAAATGGACGATGTGCGTGCAACGACAACAAATCCTCCCGGAACACAGTACTAAGGAATGACGAAATACGTTTGAAGTTCTCTAACGCTACAGATACAGCAGTAAGGAATAGCGCAATAGGCAGTACAGTTGAAGAGAAATGGACATCTCTAAAAAGGGCCATCACAAAAGTTGGGAAGGGAAACATAGGTACAAAGAAGGTAGCTGCGAGGAAACCATGGGTAACAGATGAAATACTTCAGTTGATTGATGAAAGGAGGAAGTACAAACATGTTCCGGGAAAATCAGGAATACAGAAATACAAGTCGCTGAGGAATGAAATAAATAGGAAGTGCAGGGAAGCTAAGACGAAATGGCTGCAGGAAAAATGTAAAGACATCGAAAAAGATATGATTGTCGGAAGGACAGACTCAGCATACAGGAAAGTCAAAACAACCTTTGGTGATATTAAAAGCAACGGTGGTAACACTAAGAGTGCAACGGGAATTCCACTGTTAAATGCAGAGGAGAGAGCAGATAGGTGGAAAGAATACATTGAAAGCCTCTATGAGGGTCAAGATTTGTCTGATGTGATAGAAGAAGAAACAGGAGTCGATTTAGAAGAGATAGGGGATCCAGTATTAGAATCGGAATTTAAAAGAGCTTTGGAGGACTTACGGTCAAATAAGGCAGAAGGGATAGATAACATTCCATCAGAATTTCTAAAATCGTTGTGGGAAGTGGCAACAAAACGACTATTCACGTTGGTGTGTAGAATATATGAGTCTGGCGATATACCATCTGACTTTCGGAAAAGCATCATCCACACAATTCCGAAGACGGCAAGAGCTGACAAGTGCGAGAATTATCGCACAATCAGCTTAACAGCTCATGCATCGAAGCTGCTTACAAGAATAATATACAGAAGAATGGAACAGAAAATTGAGAATGCGCTAGGTGACGATCAGTTTGGCTTTAGGAAAAGTAAAGGGACGAGAGAGGCAATTCTGACGTTACGGCTAATAATGGAAGCAAGGCTAAAGAAAAATCAAGACACTTTCATAGGATTTGTCGACCTGGAAAAAGCGTTCGACAATATAAAATGGTGCAAGCTGTTCGAGATTCTGAAAAAAGTAGGGGTAAGCTATAGGGAGAGACTGGTCATATACAATATGTACAACAACCAAGAGGGAATAATAAGAGTGGACGATCAGGAACGAAGTGCTCGTATTAAGAAGAGTGTAAGACAAGGCTGTAGCCTTTCGCCCCTACTCTTCAATCTGTACATCGAGGAAGCAATGATGGAAAAAAAAAAGGTTCTGGAGTGGAATTAAAATACAAGGTGAAAGGATATCAATGATACGATTCGCTGATGACATTGCTATCCTGAGTGAAAGTGAAGAAGAATTAAATGATCTGCTGAACGGAATGAACAGTCTAATGAGTACACGGTATGGTTTGAGAGTAAATCGTAGAAAGACGAAGGTAATGAGAAGTAGTAGAAATGAGAACAGCGAGAAACTTAACATAAGGATTGATGGTCACGAAGTCAATGAAGTT
The DNA here is from genome assembly GCF_021461395.2 of Schistocerca americana. Lineage (NCBI taxonomy): Eukaryota > Metazoa > Arthropoda > Insecta > Orthoptera > Acrididae > Schistocerca > Schistocerca americana. The sequence goes on along the minus strand of NC_060121.1, from coordinate 307,905,031 downwards.
AAGGAACTCTGCTACCTAGGCAGTAAAATAACCAATGACGGACGGAGCAAGGAGGACATCAAAAGCAGACTCGCTATGGCAAAAAAGGCATTTCTGGCCAAGAGAAGTCTACTAATATCAAATACCGGCCTTAATTTGAGGAAGAAATTTCTGAGGATGTACGTCTGGAGTACAGCATTGTATGGTAGTGAAACATGGACTGTGGGAAAACCGGAACAGAAGAGAATCGAAGCATTTGAGATGTGGTGCTATAGACGAATGTTGAAAATTAGTTGGACTGATAAGGTAAGGAATGAGGAGGCTCTACGCAGAATCGGAGAGGAAAGGAATATGGGGAAAACACTGATAAGGAGAAGGGACAGGATGATAGGACATCTGCTAAGACATGAGGGAATGACTTCCATGGTACTAGAGGGAGCTGTAGAGGGCAAAAACTGTAGAGGAAGACAGAGATAGGAATACGTCAAGCAAATAATTGAGGACGTAGGTTGCAGGTGCTACTCTGAGATGAAGAGGTTAGCACAGGAAAGGAATTCGTGGCGTGCCGCATCAAACCAGTCAGTAGACTGATGACAAAAAAAAAAAAAAAAAAAACACACAGTACAGAGCTGCATCGCATCCTCGTCACAACAGATGTTCAAAGTGGCCTCCATGGGATGCTGTGCATGTGTTCACTCGTCGCAACATGAACTACCGAACTCTTTCGCACGTTCGACCTCTCTCTGAATAGCGTCAAAGGCTTACAATCCGGTTCTCCAAATCTGATGTACGCACAGTCACCCGCCTCCCTGTACGTTCGTTTGTCTGAAAGAACCAATGATCACACAAACGCCCTGAAAGGGTTTCAAATGTTGTGCGTGGTTGGTGTCTGTGAGGATACTTGTTATGGTATAGCTGTGCTGTGTCTCGAGCGTTTCCATCTACTTGGGCGCACACAAACACCATCTCGACTTGTTTCTGACATGAATACCGGACCACTCTGCTGCTTGTAGCACGCTGTGTTAGTTACATAGCCTCCAACATACAAGGAAGGAACTTCTATTCTTCAGCGGCATCTAACATGGCAACGATGCATTTGCGGACACATAGGACCTTTTTTCATCCATTTCCAGTCAGGAATCCGTCCCTGCCGTTTGTCAGTTTTATTGATGTTCACCCTGTATTTTCTGATGTTTGTAATCCACGATGTAATCGGAACGTGGAACAGGCGGCATCAAAAACTACGCAATATGGTCTGCAGTCGGCCCATTTCAAAAGAAAAGGCTAAGGCTTCGAGAAGGACTAGTATAAATTATAGTAACTGCTATGCAATACAAGAACTGAGAGATGGCTAATCCCTACCACGAGTCATGCGGTTCATTAGCACTTAGAAACAAACAATCTCAGCACGATTTACCGACCAATGAAAATCACACCTTTACATTTCATACACAGCGTCTACTTAGATTGAAAGTTACATGTACGTTGAGACTAAAGGTAGTATGCAAATACTCCTTCCCTCTCTAACTTACTCCCTTTCTGCCGGCCGGAGTGGCCGAGCGGTTCTAGGCGCTTCAGTCTGGAACCGCGCGACCGCTACGATCGCAGGTTCGAATCCTGCCTCGGGCATGGATGTGTGTGATGTCCTTAGGTTAGTTAGTTTTAAGTAGTCCTAAGTTCTGGGGAACTGATGACCTCAGATGTTAAGTCCCATAGCGCTCAGAGCCATTTGAACCATTTTTTGAACTCCCTTTCTCTTTCTGTATTTCCTTCTTGTCCCTCTTTCTTTCTCTCTCTCTCTTTCGCTCTCTCTTTCAGGGGGAACCACGTGTAAGATCGAACATTTCTAACATAGTAATGCCCCATAACTAAAGAGAAAACCCAGTCAAGATCTGTGATCTATGAACCACAAGCACATACATCAAAAGATATAGAAACATTGTGTGGTTTCTACCTCAAATTGTCATCAGGCACACCAACTGCTAATTTTGAGCATTCTTTCTTTGATTCACTGGAAGGTGGAGGTGCATTCGGTGGTGTCAGACTTGCAGTGGAACCATTGCACAGATCTTAGTTGCTCCTGGTAATGATTCTCCCCGTGAGAGGTTTCCGCAGCAGTTCCCACAGCTCTTACTCTTGATCTCTTTGCTTCAGTGGAATTTTTGAGTTAAACATGTGAGGGACCAGTATTACTGTCTCAAGTTTTTGGTTTTCCTTGCGATGTCTCGAATGCTGGCGAAGACGTTTCTGTGCTAACGAGCTATGCCTCCCCCGACGAAATACGTATTAAATGAAAAAGTAGTTTTTTGTTATAGGTGTTCCGTTGACTTATGAATGGAATAAAGTTTAGACTAAGCTCTAGTATGTGTAAAATTAATTTCCAGGTACGCTACATAACCTGTCTCTGGTAAGCTAATTCTGAAGTAAAGGGCTAGTGAGTTAATGTCGGCTACAGTCGGAATTCACGATGTAAAATGAGAGGACTGGGTACCATCAAAGTGCAATGCATGGCAGCATGTTATGGGATGTAAACCACCGGAGAAAGTAAGTAAAAGGTATTACCTAAATGTTCAAGGAATAACTTACAATTTAAATTCTATGTGTCAGCCAAGAAACAGCGAAGTCCATAAATGTGAGAAGTAAACAGAATGTATCTTTTCCTGTTGGAAAATATAAATTTTATGTTTAAAATATTCACTTTCTCGCGGTTGCTTCGTTTGGTATATCGAAGCAGACAATGTGTGGGCGTTAATATGACATTGTAATTACATCTGCTAGTTGTTTGACGGATTGTTATTTGTACCGTTCACAAGAGAGAGTGAGTTAGATACGTGTATGTCTCCTGGTGCCTATATTTAAAGTTACATTTGAACTAGAAATGTCCTACCTAGAACAACAAAGAAATAGCCGAGTTGATGCTACGTTTTGAATAAAATTAGAAGTAAAAGAGAAATTTTTTTAAGTTACCGACGATTATAATTCGCAGAACTAGTGTTTAATCTGAGATATCCATAAGCTGTATCCTATTAGAAAGAAAAATATTGTGTTTAGTTAAGAAAGCTGTGTAGGAACTAGAAAAAAGTGATTCTATTTACATTATTAGTTTTCCTGAATTCAGCATTTTCAAATCACCACAATGAGGTTTGTCATTATTATGTCTTAGGTACAAGTCAGAAAACTAAATACACTGCGATAGAGTTTTTACATTTTGACTGTTGTTTTTCTCCGTTGACATATTCACTTTAAATGACAAATAAATAAAACGTGGATCAAGTACCTTTCTGTGTTGGACACCTACGTCTCCTGGCGCCTATATTTAAAGTTACATTTGAACTAAAAACCAGCTAAATCAAAGATTTAGTCTCTAAAACTAATATGTTTGGTATACTTTTCAAATATTTTCTGCGTTGCAGGCCAAAGTCGCACGCGTGTACCCTGACAAACAAAGACTATTTTCTGCTTCTAATCTGTGTTTTACTGTACCGTCTGGTGATGTGCAGAGTCAAATTTATTGTTATATTGCGAGGTGCCGGGGCTAGCAGTGTATTTAACACTAAATTCTTCTCGAATCTTCATATGGAAATGATGCCCTAAGCCCCCCTTTTCTAACTCCGACTTTTGCTGTTGCACATGGATTAAGAAGAAACGCGAACTGACTGTAATCGACCCTGCAAGTGGAGTAGAAAAGAGTTTAGCACCTGAAATAATTTAATTAGATAAATAAGTTTCATTAACGTGGTGAGAAATGAAAGGGTTGCTCTACCGATCTACAGAAGGAAAGTTACGTCCTAAATAATTTGATTTATTATGACTAAACTCAAAATAATACACACAACACATGAAACATTTACAACACGTCAAATAGGATACTCAAATAAATGCTGTGAAAGTGAAGTTATCCGTAAACTAGCTTGTGACGTTGATGACCAAGTGGTATGTGGAGCCAATTCCTTGCAACTCAAATCTGAAGAGAAACACCCAGCCAACCCAACATTAATTGCTGTTACAGTAGTGAGAACTCAGACAATGAACACCCAAGACAGAACCAGATAAGAAAAGACGGGAACAGGCGTGTCTGTTGAGCTCTGATTGTCACATAGCAAAATTCCCTAATCTGCCGGTGCTGCGGACATACATTACCAAGCTGTCTTCTTAAATGCAAGGACACGATCTGGCGTACCGGAAACGATGACTGGTTGCTTCGACGTCCCGTCGTGGTGATGATAATGTCGCGAGTATAGCCCGAAACAAATAATCCTGGTCTGGTTGTTCCAGACTAAAGACTTTCTATCAATACAAATTCGCCTCTGAGGGAGACGAAGAAGGCTCGCCACACAATCACTGACGGTACAGTGACTGATTTTAACAAGCGAAGTCACACAGTAACTCGGATACAGTCAACTTTAGCCAAAACTGCTCAAGACGGACAACATAGGCCGCTTGTACGCAGAAAGCGCAATTGCCAACTGTGCTCGGCAAGTTACGTTGAAGTCGAAACTTCAGCAACTTCACCAAACAGTTACAATTAAATGAAAGTATATTAGACAGCCAACGGAAGGCAGGTTATCCAGAGCAACAAGAGTTCAGTCTTATAACCTACCCCGACCGAAAGGCGAGAGCCGACTCCCTCAAGAGCACCCGTACAAGCCGAACACAGAACATTCCCGCCCCCACGAAAGTGGCCGTGGTTAAACGTTCCAATCAGCAACTCGAAAACCGGCGGAAAATTCCACTCTATTGCCGACACACTAGTATTCCACAAATGGAGATACTTGGCGCCAATTTCTGCGCCGATTTTGCTACGTCACGGAGCTATCCCCTGAGCAAGCCAATCACAGTTATGATTTTGCAGAAAACGCGGGAATTTGCCCGCCAAGACTGCCTGGGAACACAAGTCATTCCCACGTCTCGCTGGTAGCCCGCCAGTAAGTGTTTTCACTAAGTTTATGCGAAGTAACGGAATCTCTAGCCCAGCCACTCCGTCAGACCTGTGTGGGCGTGTCGCCCCCGCTCGTATGACAATGTCGGCGTCTGGAAAGCATCCACTCGACTCCCTCACATCCGTCGGTTTAACCCTTTAAAGATCAGAAGAACCCGCCTGTCACCGGACCACCCGGATGACGAGAGATGCTGCGTGGGAAGTCCGCATGTGAAGGAATAGCAACTTTTCACTGCATGCAATTAGGAAAATCGGATTACTCAGAGTAAGATAGAAATATGAGAGAGGGCTCATGCCACCTCTCAATTTGTACCGTTTACAAGAAAGAGTGAGTTAGATACGTATATGTCTCCTGGCGCCTATATTTTGAGAATATACGAGGGCTATCCACAAAGAAACATTACGTTTTGAAATTAAAAATAAATAAAGTATTGGAATTTTTTTAATTATATACAGATGAAAGCCACACTTAATAACTACTTTTCTACATAGTTTCCATTTAAATTAAGGCACTTATCGTAGCGATGGACGAGCTTGGAAATTCCTTCGTCGTAAAATTCGGCCGCCTGCGCCTTCAACCACGTGGTTAATCAGTAACCCGGTAGAAAAACGATTTTTATGGATTTCCTGAAAAGAGGCACTACAATAAACTCTCAAAGGTATTGCCAAACTCTGCACAACCTCAGAAGAGCAATACAAAACAAGCGCAGGGGAAAGTTGGGCTCAAAGATCTTGCCGATTCACGACAACGCCCGGGCCCACACGGCAAATGTCACTTGTGAAGTTCTCGAATCTTGTGGGAGTTGTTTCCTCATCCGCCGTACAGTCCTGACCTGGCACCGAGCGACTTCCACTTATTCCCAGCAATGAAGAAGTGGTTGACTATGCAGCGTTTTGATGACGACACACAGCTTCAAGAAGAGGTAATCACTTGGTTCAAGGCGCAGGCGGCCGAATTTTACGACGAAGGAATTTCCAAGCTCGTCCATCGCTACGATAAGTGCCTTAATTTAAATGGCAACTATGTAGAAAAATAGTATTGAAGTGTGGCTTTCATCTGTATATAATAAAAAAAATTTCCAATACTTTATTTATTTTTAATTCCAAAACGTAATGTACTTTGTGTATAGCCCTCGTACTTAGGCAACGAAATTCATGGGATAACGATATGCACATATACAGATGGCAGTAGTATCGCTTACACAAGGTATAAAAAGGCAGTGCACTGGTGGAGCTGTCAATTGTATTCATGTGATTGAAGTGAAAGTTTTCCAACGTGACTATGGCGCACGACGGGAATGAACAGACTTTGAAGGCGGAATGGTAGTGGAGCTAGACGCATGGGAAATTCCGTTTCTAAAATCGTTAGGAAATTCTATATTCCGAGATCCACAGTGTCAAGAGTGTGCCGAGAATGCCAAATTTCATGCATTACCTCTCACCACGGACAACGCAGTAGCTGACGACCTTCACTTAACGACTGAGATCAGCGCCCTTGTGTGTAGAGTTGTCAGTGCTAACAGACGAGCGTCACTGCGTGATATAGCCGCAGAAATCAATGTGGGACGTACGACGAACGTATCCGTTAGGACAGAGCGTTGAAATTTGGCATTAATGGGCTATGGCAGCAGACCGACGCGATGCGTTTACTGACAGCGTGATACATCCTGCGGCACCTCCCCTCGCCACGTGACCATATCGGTTGGATCACAGACGACTGGAAAACCTTGGTCTGGTCAGATGAGTCCCGATTTCAGTTGGCAAGAATTGATGGTATGTTCCGCATGTGGCGCAGACCCAAGTTGTCAACAAGGCACTGTACAAGCTGGTAGTGGATCCTTAATGGTGTGGACTGTGTTTGCAATGAGCGGACTGTGTACTCTGCTTCAACTGAGCCGATTGACTGGAAATAGTTATGGACTTTATGTTTCGAAACAACGATGGAATTTATACGGGTGACAATGCGCCATGTCACCAGGCCACAGATGTTCGCGAATAGTTTAAAGTACATTCTTGACATTCGAGCGAACTGTTTGATCACCCAGATCGCCCAACATGGATCACGTCGAACGTTTGTGGGACTTCATCGAAAGGTCAGTTCGTGCACAAAATCCTGCATCGGCAACACTTCCACAATTATGGAAGGCTATAGAGGCGGCATGGATCAGTATTTCTGCAGGGGGCTTCCAACAACTTGATTCCATGTCATGTCGAGTTGCTCCACTACCCCGGGCAAAAGGAGGTGTCTCATGACTTTTGTCACCTCTATGTCTGATCAAGGTCCGCAGCTCGTGGTCTCGCGGTAGTGTTCTCGCTATCCGAGCACGGGGTCCCGGTTCGATTCCCGACGGGGTCGGGGATTTTCAGCTGCTCCGAAATATACTAGGTGTTATTGTGTCGTCATCATCATCATCATTCATCCCCATTCCCGTCGGAGGAAGGCAATGGCCATTAGGAACTTGCCTAGTACGGCGGTGCTGCTCTCCCGTGTCGTTCCCCTACGCTCTGTCAAGAAGCATGGGACCTCATTTCCATGTCTGATCAAAGTGTTACTCGTAACAGAGATTCATTCACACTGGTAAATGAAATAGGAAGCTGGTAAAATAAGAACATATTCATCCAGTAATAAACAAAATGTTTGTTTATCAGTATTATTTTTCTTTCTTTCCACTGAGGCAGTAGCTGCGTACGGTGCATCGTAACCTCTTCTATTTTCCATACTGTCGTCCATCGCATTGTATCTTCAATTACCTATGGTTTTTCACTTGTTACCCGCTTATGTCAAAAACTACTAAAATTGTTTACGCATGTTTCTGAACACTGCCTGATAACAAATTATTATTTGCAAGCCTCTCACAGACTTTTAAAAGCAACCTTACCGGAGTTTGCCTTATGTGATTCAGAAAAAACTACGGAATATATGAATCGCCATGATGGGACCGAGATCTGAGTCACTCTCCTCCCGAATGCGAGAACTTTCTGCATTCGATGCGTGTGTTACGGATACGGATGTTGCACTACAGCATAGTATGTCACACTGTGATGCAGAATTATTTTGTATTATTTTCTCCTTTTCATGGATGTAAATTTACTTTGTTGTTTCTTTGTTGTATATCGTCAATTTCAGTATTATGAAATGAATTTATTGTAAGAAATTAAAGATAATTTTCGTAACTTTTGTAAAGTAGAGACACTGGCAGTATCAGAGAAGTAGTTTAAGTAGTTTCGTATAAAGTCTATGCTATTGTCCGAATGGCAAAAGAGAGTAGCGAGTCAGGAGCGAGCAAAGAAAGATAATGGACGTGATTGCAGCGCCCTCTGTCTGTAAGAGGTAATTCAATTTCTGTGGGCCACAGTAGAATGATAATTTATGAGGAGGTTCGAAGAGGATTATAAAAGTCTAGTAGTGTTTGACGAAGGCACACATAAGACATATCTGAAAATGGAAGATGAGACGTAATGATCGTAATTGTTGCCTCCAGCTGTTTCGAAGAAAATGAGACTGAACCATTTGAAACATATAGCCCTGTAAAGACTTACTAGTGTCTTTGAATATTCTTTGGACAATACCTTATTTCTGTTAACTTTAATCATGATTTTTCAGTGGTTATTAACCCAAGCCATCGTCATCATAAAGAGAATCCATATCCTGCTCTTCTAAGTACCGAGACTCATACAATAAATGAAAGGATATAGAGAAAAGGTAATTTTCTCTTAAATTGTAAATTCATTTCTTGTTGATTAATTATAACAATTACGAAATTTTTATACTGCAACGACCTTACGAAACTTGGAAAGTAACATTGATAACTATTGAGTTATTCAATCTGGCGAGGGGTTGAGTTTTAAGTTTCACTGACTATATTAATTACTTTTATGTGTTTTGATCATTTTGTTTATCAATGCCTTGGCTACCGTATTTCAGCGCTATCTTGCTACTTTCTTGTTATTTGAAAATCATTTCTGTTTGATGTCAGCAACTCTTGGTCTTGTGGTTAGCGTTGTCGACTCTCGACCCTGGGGCCCCGGGTTCGATTCCTGATCATGTGGGTAATTATCTTCGCTTGAGACTGTGTGTGTGTGTGTGTGTGTTTGTGTGTTACCCTCATCAGTGTTGCATCATCGTCGTCGCGCAAGTCGTCAAAGTAGCGTTAAATAAGAAGACTTGTACCAAGTGGAACAACTCCATAGAAGGGAACCCCCAGCCAGAAATGCCGTATGCACATATTTCCATTTAATTATTACATTCTTGAGAGTGAGTTATAAGTATTTGGAAGGGCTAGTTAATCCAAATTAATGACAGAAAAGATACCGTAAGGTTGAGCTACATAATTATTACCGCGATGAGTAATGCAGTTGTTCCATTTTTTTATAAGTTCTTTACAGAACTCTAAAGTTTTGAATTCCTACTAGGATACGATTAATTTTTTGATTACTCGCCTATACAAATCAGCTACTGCGTGAATAATAGCTGTTGTCTTCCGTACATGTGTTACAAATTGTTACGTAAGTTTAGATTCACTCCAAAATGGCTCTGAGCACTATGGGACTTAACATCTGTGGTCATCAGTCCCCTAGAACTTAGAACTACTTAAACCTAACTAACCTAAGGACATCACACACATCCATGCCCGAGGCAGGATTCGAACCTGCGACCGAAGCAGTAGCGCGGTTCCGGACTGAGCGCCTAGAACCGAAGATTCACTCCAGTCCAATTGGTTTGAAGAATAAATTTTCCAGTATAGGACACACGACTGTCTTATTTCTTTATAGGCCAGTAATTTAAATTTATTAAATAGCAGTTTTTTTGTTTACGTACGTTTTCAATCATTCTTTATTAGAGTAGTGTATGTACTCGTCTTATAAATCATTAGTTCTACACTTTTCCGTACCATGTCGATTTCGGATTTTCTTCGAAACTGAGGCCTCTCCGATACCTTAGGTACACAATACCACAGTCAATAACAGCGTACACCGGATGTTATGAGAAATTTACACGGATCATCACCATTCAGAAGGTGAATAATGGGCCAAACATCTTTTATCTTTCCCTGATACTCTGAAAGGGTTCATAGAGTTGATGGCCGTCAAATTTATCCCTGGACCTCTTCCAAGCATCCACTTTGAGCTTTCAGCTTGATTGGCCTCCAGTAATACTACTAGATATTGTTTTTACTTTCTCCAGGTCATCCTGTTTTAGCCAGCTAGAGGTAGTATCTCGCAGATGTTTCCATTGGTTATGCCCCAAGAATAACTTGTATCGTAGCAAATAAAATGTTTTGGTGTCAAAAGCTCCACTTAGGTTTAGCAGCGCCCTTCCTCTGTGCATCAAGATTTCCAGTGCTGATGTGACCACACACTGGCTGCAACTCTCGGAATGGTGTTGAAGATGTCGTCGTGGTTGCCCGTGAACTTCCTATGGTAGAATCTTCATTTTCGTAACTAAGCCTATACTTTTATTCCTAACTCGGGCGAAAATGAACTGTGGGATGTTGCTTCATGGAAGCTCTAAATGCACTCGTCATCTACAGAACATACATTCTTTTTAAACTCCTTATCTAACAGCTCACTTACAAACGATGATCGTTTACAACCATGGTGTCTAAATCACATTCACTAAAAAGTCAGAGGGATCCTCAAGCCTTACAGCAATACTTCAAATAATGCCACATTTCTTACGGAGTCCGTGTTACATTTTTAAAGCTGCTTCACTCTTTCGCCTCCTGAATATTTGTTCATTATCTTTCCGACTGCAAGAAACTTTCACTCGGGTGCATTAAATTAGGGTTGTAAATTATATTTATCCCCTCTCAGTGAGGTGGAATAGTTGCTTAAAGAGTGAACTCATTTGAAGGGAAAGGAGTTCGAATCCTTGTCGGACCATGCTGGTTTAGATTTCCCGGTGTTTTCTCTGAATATCTTACCGCGAATGACAAGAGAGTCCCTTAGGAAAAGTCTATTGTCGATTTTATCTTCCATTCTTGTCCGATTTGATGTCGTACACCGTCCCTAATGATACTGATACCGACGAGACGTGGACATTAAATATTTTTCGCGCATCAGTTCTAATATTTTGGCAGTTTTCAAGATATTATCACCTTATTACCTTTCAGTGAAAGTTTCCACTTGTCCCGTTCTTCTGTCGTACTTTTAATGAAATGCAGATCGAAAAGAAACACTATGAGTTGATGAATCATAGCGTGACAAGATAAATATATTCTCGTATTCGAACAGTACCATCAAAAACTTTTTCTAATGTGCCAGAATAAATGAGCGACGAAAAGTGAAAAAACAATCTATTCTTGTTGATCTGGATGCACTTCGTACTGTGGACATTGTTCACTTGATACAGAAGTGTTTCGCGGGCAAGCGTCCAAATTAGACGCGACATTGATGTGTTGACGTTCCATGGAACAGCCGCCCCACGCAGGACGATTGCGTGGCTGGAGTGCGTGTGACGCTGCTCCTCACGGACAAACAAGTAGGTGAACGACACTCGCGGAATGAGGTCGGAAGGACGCCGTCAATAACACTTACGTAACGCCAGCTGGCTGCGGCCGAGGAGCCCCTACGTTTTGCGAATAGGCTGCCTGCACAACCGAGCTGTTTCGCGGTGCATCCAGTATCCAGGGGCTACAATATTGATTCATGCACTTAGCTTAATACTCGTGAATGGGAAATGGATACAGATACAGAGACACACTTTCCTGAGGTTGCCTTATGTCTGAAACCGTTGCGCTAGATAATACGAAAAAAGGAAACTTTTTTTTCCTAGCCATCGAGCGACCTACAAATGCCGTAAAAGTTAAAGATTAATCTGTCATGAGTCTGAAGGTTGGCTAGAACACCGCGGCGTTTTCCTAGTCATGGTGCTATTGTGAGTGATAAGCAACTTTTGAAATGACTTACCTAGATAGGTGTCCAAATTAAAGCAACAAACGGAATTTTTCCAAGGTTGCGTTCATTTAGCCACAAAACATTGTAGACAGGTGACAGTAAAGTAGAAATGGTTCAAATGGCTCTAAGCACTATGGGACTTAACAGTCCCCTAGGTTTAGAACTACTTAAATCTAACTAACCTAAGGACATCACACACATCCATGCCCGAGGCAGGATTCGAACCTGTGACCATAGTAGCAGCGCAGTTCCGGACTGAAGCACCTAGAACCGTACGGCCACAGCGGATGACTAGTAAATTAGAAACAATGTAAAGAACACAGAATGTAAATACTGCAACATGCATAACGGTAGAAAAAAATATTCTTCGTGTTTTCCAACTTAACGGATTTTCTCACACATTCCGACAACTGGTTGATGTGCTCAGCATGGAGTCTTATCACCTCTGGCAGCAATACAGGCCTGACAACAACGGGGCAGCTGCGAGAAACGTCATCAGTCTCATGTTGAGGCAATGACGCCCATTGATCCTGCACAGCTGCTCGCAAGTTTTGGAGAGTGGTTGGTGGATGCTAACGTGATTCAACCTGTCTCCATAGCGCATCCAAAACATGCTCTATAGGATTCAAATTGGGAGAGCGAGCACGCCACCCCTCGCATGCAGTATCTTCCAAGAAACCCATGCTTTGAGATCGAGCATTATTGTTCGTCAGTACGAAGTCCGGGATCACGCCAAGTCGAAAAAACCGCAGTATGGTCCCAAGATCTTGTTACAAACCTGACAGCAGTCAAACTTTACCGATTCACCTGTACAATTTCATGAAGAGGTGTTCGAGTGATCAACATAATCCCTGCCACACCATTAGGAATCCTCATCGGTATCAGTGTCTTTCCACAATTTTTGGATTCCATATCGTGTTCCGTGTTTCCTCCAAACGCGAATGCGTCGAGGAACACTCTCCAGACCAAATCGGGACTCACCTGCGTAAAGAACATTGGCCCACTGCTCGGACCGTCCAGGAGGCATTTTGTGATTCCACTCTAGACGTTCCCTTCTGTTCAAATGGTTCAGATGGCTCTGAGCACTATGGGACTTAACATCTGGGGTCATCAGTCCCCTAGAACTCAGAACTACTTAAACCTAACTAACGTAAGGACATAACACACATCCATGCCCGAGGCAGGATTCGTACCTGCAACTGTAGCAGTCGCGCGGTTCCGGACTGAAGCGCCTAGAACCGCTCGGCCACCGCAGCCGGCTTCCCTTCTGTGAAGACGCATCAGAGGTACACATACAGAAGGTCTCCGACAACAAAGGCTACTATGCTGAAGCCTTCTGTACACCGTTTGTCTCGACACAACGCGTTCAGTGGATACTGCGAGGTCAGATGCCAGTTGCCGTGCAGTAGTATGGCGGTACCAATGAGCTGTTACAACCAAATAACGATAGTCCCCTTTTGATGTCACACTTGGTCGGCCACGCCCTCGTCTTCGGGATACTGTTTCGGTCTCTGTAAATTGTTGCCACATCCGAAAAACTACAGAACGAGTCACGTATTGCCATTAAACCATCGTGAAATTTGGAAATTTTCATAGTAACGATTACTGGCAAAGGTGAAAGAATTGAGAAGTGAAAGATTTAAAATTTAGTACCGACTGTAGACCGAACCCCAGACTGCTGGTGACATACTCTTACAATCAGTCAGCCATCAAGTGACTGGTTATGTACTTGTAAATGGTTACTGCTAACGAAAGAACTTGCGTACTAATGGAAGTAGGCCCTGTTGTTCGTTTTTCTAACAGAAGAATACTGCACACACTCAGACACAATCACGGTGATGCCTTTCCGTGTACAGGATAGACTAAACATAACTAACCTAGAAAACATTTGATGCAGATTATGTAAGCTGGATCACCTGAATGAAATATTTTGCCCATCCTGCGTCATGGTTGCATTGGAATGAAACAAAGCTGAAATGTTTTTAATGTAGCCAACGTGGGACGAACAAATGTGGTTAAAGCTGGACACTAGCAAACAATTTTAAGTAATGGAAGTCGATGATTCAGCTTAAAATATCGGTCATAACTCCAGGTGGTTCTAATTAAACTACAGCTACTTACAGAGGTCCAGTGTGGGCTGTAATTATCGTATGGCAGAAAACTTGGTTAATATTCTAATGCGTTAATGCGCAACGGATTTACGCTAGAAAAAAATAGCTCCAATTTTGGCCACCAGGTGCAAATCTTGCGCCGTAAATGCAAGAAAGACGTATAGAAACATTTCCATATGTAACGGATTAGGAAGGGGATGCGGGCAGAGATGGTGAAACAAGTGAGAAAGGCCTAATGTTGATTTTGCTATTAACCACCACTTACACAAGTTGTTCAATATGAGCACTGGAGATGTCGACAAGATGCTGTACAGCGCCAGATTTGCACCTGCTGGCCATAATTGAAACTAATGTTTTCCAGCGTATCTCCATTCCCCATTAACGCATTGGCATATCTACCAGGTGTCGCTGCCATATGACAATTACAGCTCACAGTCCGCAGCTCGTGGTCGTGCGGTAGGGTTCTCGCTTCCCGCGCCCGGGTTCCCGGGTTCGATTCCCGGCGGGGTCAGGGATTTTCTCTGCCTCGTGATGACTGGGTGTTGTGTGATGTCCTTAGGTTAGTTAGGTTTAAATAGTTCTAAGTTCTAGGGGACTGATGACCATAGATGTTAAGTCCCATAGTGCTCAGAGCCATTTTTACAGCTCACAATGGACCACCTTGAGTAGCTGTACTTTAATTACAACCACCCAGTACAACTCACTAATCTCCATCAAAATATTCTTTACATAACTAACGCACTTTTAATATATCTGAACGAGAGTGAAGGGCGGGAAGAGTACAAAAGAAGTGGTTTCAAGGAAAACACTGTTCCTCTCCAGAAGTACCAAATTAAACAAATTATTCGAGAAAAAGTTTCTTGGTAACATTACCGGATTATTTGTTATTACACATAAAGTAGGTTTCATTTGAGTACTGGAATAAGCTTAGATAGCCACTAAAAATAGACAGCGTCCTTATATAACTTTGGAATCTATTCAAAACTTATGAATGTTGCTACCTGTAATAATCATTAAATAGTAATTAAATCTGTCTAAAGATGGATATGCGGTATCTTTCTGTTTGAGGATAGGGAGGAAAAGACATGTAGAAAAAATCATAACTCTGGACCGCCTGGAATAAATATGAATTAAATTTATTACACATACGACATACTTCAGGAAAAAGAAAGAAAAAAACTGGAAGCGGGCTCGGTAGATAGAAACGCGTAATAACCTTTAGCTAGAGATGGTAGTGGAAAAACAGTGATACATAAAAATAATCGTAAAAGCAATGTCTGTGTCAGCTCCACAGTCTTCCACATCACCAGGATGATTGGTGACCGTTCTGATGTCCACGTTCAACCAGATATAACGAATAAACCTCTATAGAGGATTCTGGAAATTTTCAGAAATGAATAACTTTTCGGAGATGCGTTTGGATTTAATTAAATGAGCAATAAATTATTTTACGTCTGTCTGTGCTTGAAAATTCAGTGCTCAAACCAATGGATGGTATGACGCACACAACAACAAATATATTTCGATGAGCAACCAGGTGTTAGAAATGCGTGCTGGGTTAGTACACAGTATCCAGGGGTCAATGGGCTTGGCTGAGAATAAAACGGTGTTAAATTTTTTCATTGTGTTATTGTGATAAACGTTACAATAAACGTTCAAAACGAGCACCACTAGTTTCAACTCAGAACCGGTATTCACGTAGCAGGGCATCACTTGTTCGATAAATTGTGTGGCGTGTTCTGTATGTGTATGGCCGCTGCAATAATTTTTGCAACTAATACAGAGTCCACAGGCGTAGACGTCCACGGTTTTCGTGTAGTTCCAGAGAAAGAAAGCTAATGGGGTAAGGGCTGGGGATCTTTCAGGCTATATATAGTGCTAAATGTTACGTACTACGACCATAAAGTCATAAAGTAAGCACTACAGCGCTACTTACTGTTTACCGGCTCAATGTGAACGTTAGGGACGGCACTTCTCTACGTACATCAAATCAACATTGGTGTAGCGATGTGTGATGTTGGTAATTTTTGTTTATGTTTTTCGTCATGGGAGTACTTACTCATGTTTAGCGATCACTCGATATATGTTTCTGACACCTAGGTACTTAAAAAATATATCTGTTGTTCTCTACGTCATCGCATATGTCAGTTTGGGCACTGAATTTCTTAACACCTCCTACATTAAATATACAGATGTCGTCAACCTGAAGGTTGATCTGAATACTGCTGCTGTAATAGACATAGCCCTAATGGAGGTGACAAATTGCTCGCTTCTTCACTCTGTGAACTGGATTACCCGGACGGCTATATGTGGCTCCACATCGAGCAACTCTACATTTTTCACACTAAGAAACATTGCGAGAGGTGAAAGGTGTGACAAGTGAGAGAAGTCCTTCTATTGACCCAGGGTCGAACCCGGGACCCCTCTGAATCCACAGTATAGAACTTTACCCTGAGAAAAAGAGATAGCAGAAATGCGATTTTTAAATTTAGGGCAACAAAAATGTAACATCAACGTTGCCGGTTATATGTATGAACCGTTCGAAATGATAGTAAACAAGTGCCGAAATTTTAACAACTGAATAACTGTGAAAAACATTTATCGGCTGCTCAGAAAGAAAAACTCACCCTGGACGTATTTCCTGGATAACATTTGACACACATGCTCTCTGGGATTACACTTCTTCTCTGCTGAAGGACGTGGCTGAGTAAAAGGCCAAGAATTATCGTCTTCCGGTACTGGCCCCTGTAGGTACTGGCTAGAACTGCGTGGCTGGTGCTGCACGTATCTACATCTATATATCTGCCTAAATTATTACTCTGTAGTTCACAGTTAAGGGCCTGACAGAGAGCTCATCGAACCATCTTTAAGCTACTTCTCTACCGTTTCACTCTCGAACAGTGTACGGGAAAAACGAACAGGTTCCGTGCGAGCTCTGATGTCCATTGTTATACTATGATGATCGTGTCTTCCGATTTCTTTGGGCGTCAGCAAAATATTTTCACACTCTGAGGAGAAAGTTGGAGATTGAAATTCCGTGAAAAGGTCGTGCCGCAGCGTAAAACGACCTTGCTTGAATGACTACCACTCTCTCCCTTATTTTGCGATACTACAATATGAGCTGCCATTCTCCGAACTTTTTCTATGTCCTCTGCCAATCAATCCTACCTGATGTGGATGCCACATCGCACGGCAATACTCCAGAAGAGGGCGGACAAGGCTAGTGTAAGCAGTCTCTTTAGTAGACCCGTTAAATTTTATAAGTGTCCTGCCAATAAACCGCAGTCTTTGGTTTGCTTTCCCAACATTATCTACACTACTGGCCATTAAAATTGCTAGACAGCGAAGATGACGTGTTACAGACGCGTAATTTAACCGACAGGAAGAAGATGCTGTGATATGCAAAAGATTAGCTTTTCAGAGCATTCACACAAGGTTGGCGCCGATGGCGACACCTACAACGTGCTGACACTAGGAAAGTTTCCAACCGATTTCTCATACACAGACAGCTGTTGACCGGCGTTGCCTGGTGAAACGCTGTTGTGATGCCTCGTGTAAAGAGGATAAATGCGTACCATCACGTTTCCGACTTTGATAAAGGTCGGATTGTAATCCTATCGCGATCGTGGTTTATCATATGGCGACATTGCTGCTCGCGTTGCTCGAGATCCAATGACTGTTAGCAGAATATGGAATCGGTGGGTTCAGGAGGGTAATACGTAACGTCGTGCTGGATCCCAACGTCCTCGTATCACTAGCAGTCGAGATGACAGGCATCTTATCCGCATGGCTGTAACGGATCGTGCCGCCACGTCTCGATCCCTGAGCCAACAGATGGGGACGTTTGCAAGACAACAACCATCTGCACGAACAGTTCGACGACGTTTGCAGCAGCATGGACTATCAGCTCGGAGACCATGGCTGCGGTTACCCTTGACGCTGCATCACAGACAGGAGCGCTTGCGATGGTGTACTCAACGACGAACCTGGGTGCACGAATGGCAAAACGTAATTTTTTCGGATGTATCCAGGTTCTGTTTACAGCATCATGATGGTCGCATCCGTGTTTGGCGACATCGCGGTGAATGCACATTGGAAGCGTGTATTCGTCATCGCCATACTGGCGTATTACCCGGCGTGATGGTATGGAGTGCCATTGGTTACACATCTAGGGTACCTCTTGTTCACATTGACGGCACTTTGAACAATGGACGTTACATTTCAGACGTGTCACGACCCGTGGCTCTAACCTTCATTCGATCCCTGCGAATCCCTACATTTCAGCAGGATAATGCACGACCGCAAGTTTCAGGTCCTGTACAAGCCTTTCCGGATACAGAAATGTTCGACTGCTGCCCTGGCCAGCACATTCTCCAGATCTCTCACGAATTGAAAACGTTTGCTCAATGGTGGCTGAGCAACTTTCTCGTCACAATCCGCCAGTCACTACTCTTGATGAAGTGTGGTATGATGTTGAAGCTGCATCGGCAGCCATGCAAGCTCTGTTTGACTCAATGCCCAGGCGTATCAAGGCCGTTATTACGGCCAGAGGTGGTTGTTCTGGGTACTGATTTCTCAGGATCTATGCACCCAAATTGCGTGAAAATGTAATCACATGTCAGTTCTAGTATAATATATTTGTCCAATGAATATTTGTTTATCACCTGCTTTTCTTCTTGGTGTAGCAATTTTAATGGCCAGTAGCGTATGTGATCGTTACAACTCAAGTTATCCGTAATTGTAATCCCAAAGTATTTAGGTGAGTTTGCAGCTTTTAGAGTTGTGTGGTTTATTGTGTTACTTAAATTTGAAGAATTATTTTTAGTACGTGCTCATGTGGATGACTTCACACTTTGGAGTCAACTGCCACTTTTTACATTATACAGATAATTTGTCTAAATCTTTTTCAGTCCATTATGATAATGCGGTGACTTGACATGACGGTAAATGACAGAATCATCCGCAAACAATCTAAGTAGATCAGGAACAACAGAGAGCCTATACCACTTCATTGTGGAATGGCAGATATCACTTCCGTTTTTCTCTATGACTTTCCATCAATTATTACGAACTGTGACCTTTCTGACAGGAAACCACAAATTCAGTCACACAACAGTGACTGTGCTGCATAGGCACGCAATTTAAGTCGCTTTTGAGGAACAGTGTGAAAAGCCTTCTGGAAATGAGCAAGTACAGACTTAATTTGATGTCCCATACCAATAGCCTCGCATTATCAGCTAGAAGCTGCAGATGTCGAATAATGAGGAAGGGCACACCCGCGACGCTATCGGTGTCAGTGTGTGAACCAGGTGGTGTAGCCGACGCAGGATGTGGTGGACGATGCCCAGTGACCAGTTTTCGTCCAAAACGCTGGCCGAGTTCATTTGTTTGTTCGGAATGGGAGGCCGACAAGTATTCTCTACCTTTCGGCCGATCAGCGATGACAGAATCGAGGTGCACGCCCCACAATCTTTCTCAAACGATTTTACAGAAGCTGTTTTGTAAAAAAATATTCATTTTTGTTTCACTCATAGCTTTTCACATCAGGTTCACAATGATGTACCCATCATTTCGTTAATGGTCATAGTTACAGTGATATTTACGTAGAAGCAAGACACTGCGCGGAATTCACAAAAGTTTCCGATGAAGATTATAGGTCACTATGATTTTCCGTTTGGCGTATACTGCATATGAGATTTAACTCGATATTGAATTTTTCTTTAGACTTGGGTAGAGATATCTATCTGTCACCAACCTCGAGAAAATTTATCTGACGTGGGATACTTATTTGCGATCGCGCCGCTCTAGCGATGAAGCCAGAGTGAAAGATCCACAACATTCCTTATATTTTATAAACGGTTTGAAATATCAAAACTTATTTTTGGCAAAAGATAGCACGTAAAGAGGAGAGTATTTTGCCATATCGTTATTATGTAAAACTTTATTGTCTACCCAGTTATTCCACGAACTATAGACTTTTTCGATGAAACAATGTAATTTTTAAGGGCCATCAATAACTGATGAAACGAGAAATGCTGTTGGTTTTGGAACAACGTAAGTGAAGATATTACACGATTTTTTCGTAACGAGGATATGCTATTTCATAAGCTACTGATCTTATTATTCCTCAGTTACTCATTTAATAGACTTTATAAACCACTGTTTCAGAATTCTCTCGCAATTGTGTCTGCACAACACGTTACTGAGGTGAGACTGTGTAAATTCCGCTGAGTTTTGGCAAAAGAAGAAAATTTAACATGGGAACCAGAGAAATGTGTAGGTTTTACTCAAAATTCGCCACTCATGACTCTTCTCTAAAAGTTACAAATGGTTAACAAGCCAGACGAAAATAAATCCCTGCAATTGCAGCGGAATTCTTTTTAGATCTAACCAAAGCAGAGGTGACTGCAGCTCTTTTTCAATGTTCACAAGGTAAGTGTGGGTGTGGAGGGGCCGCACTTAATATTACAAAAAATGTGAGTGTAGGCTTCAGTTTAGAACAGCCCTTCCCCTCCAGAGCTCGGCATTCCCTACCACACCTGACCGTAACCCCAACCACTACCGCTCTCCCCAGCGCTCACCTCTGCTCATCTACCGGCCGTGGCATTCAGCATGGACTATAGCGGCAGATATTGCCAAGAAACGGAACTGCCTCGCAAGTATTTCTCCTGCGCTTGTTCTTTTTCCTTCTTCTTTTCCGTTCCATATAACTGGCTGGGTACGTCAGTTTGATATAGGAGAAGGGTACAGACTTACCACCGCAAATATGAAAACAATATTAAAGCATTGTGGCGTTCATATCGACCTTCGGATTTATGACAGCTGTACTTTAATTATACAGGGTGGGGTTTTCATTTGTTCATCTGTTGTACATGTTCCAGCAATGGAGTGCAGCGTTACAAACTCGTGGCTTTCATGAAGTCTAGGTGGAACTTGGTTCATCCGTCAAATACATTCCACCAGAAACACGCTGCCATCGGAATTTCCATGTTTGCCTGCCAGGTGCTTCCAGTCATGGGAAATATCATCCTACAACTGCCACGTTCTCATCGATTCGCTATTTTTGAGCGGCGTCATTCGCGAAGTTGTTCCACCGTGCCGCAGTCTTCTCCAGGAAATGATGTTTCCTGTGTCCAAATGGTTGAACAAGGGATTAAGAGGTATTCTATGCCATAAGCGGTTTAAAAGAGGAAGTTTTCAGGAAGATGTGTTCTTGTAGTAATTGCATACCTTAATCATTTAGTGTATGTTACTGGTTTCATTTTCTCACTTTAGTATATCATGTAATATATTTCTATTTTTGACAGTGGTAATCTGTATTTTGGATTCACATACAACTTTTAATTAGTTTTAGAACGCGTACGAGATTTTAATAGTATTCTCTGTTTTGAGTAACACAACCTCCAAGAATAAGTAAGGTCATTGGTCAAATGCAATCAAAAGCAATTTTTTTTCAGTCACCAAACTACTGACTGGTTTGATGCGGCCCATCACAATTTCTTTTCTTGTGTAACCCTCAGAGAACCACCTGCGACCTACGTCTTGAATTATTTGTTGGATAAATTCCCATCTCTGTCATTCTCTACAGCTTTACCCTCTATAGGTCTCTCTAGTACCATATAACTCCTTCCTTTATGTCCTAACACATGTCCTATCATTCTCTCACTTCTTCTTCTTAACCTTTTCCGTATGTTCCTTTCTTTAGAGATTCTACGGAGGGCCTCCTCGTTTTTTATCTTATCAGTCTACCTAATTTTCAACGTCCTTCTATAGCACCGCATTTTAAGCGTTTCGATTCTCTTCTTTTCCAGCTTTACCACGGTCCGTGATTCATTACCATACAATTCTGTACTTCAGCCTTAGAAGCACAGAAATTTCTTCTTCTAATTTAAAGGTCTATATTTGATACTCTCAGACACCTTTTGACCCTCTTTGCCTGTGCTAGACTACTTTTATGACCTCGTTGCATTCTCCCCCCTTGTGTTATTTTGCTTCCAACGTAGCGGAATTCCTTAACAACATCTAATTCATAATCGTCGTTTTTGATGTGAAGTTTACCACTAACCTCATTTCTTTTATTCCTCGTCTCTGTCGTCTTCCATCCTTTTACTCTCAATCAATATTCTGTACGCATCACACTGTTGATTTAATTCGGAATGTCCTGCATCTCTTCTTCATTCTCAATGAAGATAACAATATCATCAGTGACTCGCATCATTGATGTCTTCTTACCCTCTATTTCAATCCCATTATTGAACATTCCTTTTATTTCCGCCATTGCGTATTCAGTCTGTAAATTTAAGAGCTGGGACGAAAGACTGCATCCCTTTCATTCCTTTTAATCCGAACTATTCGTTACTATTGTTTTCTCTTGCTTGTTATACATAATGCATATTACTCGATTTTCCTCACGTCTTACTCCTATTTTTCTCAGACTTTCGAACATCTTGCACCATCTTGTACTGTGTAACGATCTTTGTAGGCTGGGAAATCGTAAGAAGATGTCTTGATTTTTGGTCAGCCTTGGATTCATTTTCCAGCTCAACGTCAGAACTGTCCTTCCGCGTTTATCCCATTTATTGTTTGTCATCTTCTATTACGGTACTGCCGCCTCGTTTTCTTATTCCATTTATTGGCGTCACTAACTTCCTGCCTTACTTGCCCGTGAGCGGCAGCAGCAGCTCGTATCGATAAGTGCACTGTCCTACCATCTCTGGAGCGACCGATATTATTTCCGGGTCGTCGTGTGTCTGGCAGTCAGTTGGAGACGGACCAGCAGTGCAGTCGGGACGCAGCAGCAGTGAAGTCGGGGGGCGGAGTGCCGGTGAGGCGCCGACAGCCAGTGCTCGCCGACCGCTGGGGACACACATGAACTGTCCGACGGAGCGAGATTGGAGCAAGTCTCATCGGCCGACGTATATTTGGTCCTTGCACCATTTCCGGGCCTGTAGTTGGTCGGTTGGCGTGGAGCAGCGAAGAAATCTCCGCGGTGTATAGTTTTGCCAGGCCCGCTGGCGGCCTCTATGCGGTGTCAGAGTGTGCGGCTCTGTTCCCATTGCTTCCAGGTTCGTGGCTCACCGATCCTGGACATGACAGTTGAGTTTTGACTTAATCTACCAGCAAGTCACGACTGTTCACATCGTGTCGTTTGGTGTACGTTGGCAGCTGTTTGGATATTCCCGCGAGCAACAGCGTGTGTTTTCAAATTGGCAAATTTTAGCCACCCTCCGGCGGAGTTTAACTGTACTTGGTTATTTGAATTGAAGTACAACAGCGGAATCATCTTCCTTGTGGCCGTTAACGTCCTGGTTACCTACCCTGGCCGTTGACGTAAATTCAGTCTGTGTATTTTCCTCATCGTGTTGCCGCTGTCCAGCACGATATGTAGTTTGACAGCTCAATGTATAACTGGTTGTGGGCGCCAATACCTTCTACGCGGTTCCATTGAACTCTCTCTTGTGTGCTGGTCGGGTGAAATGGAGGTTAGCTTGTCGGTGTGTCCGTCGACCGTCTGTAAGTTGGGTTGTCGTCGGATCGACAATGGTTTGGCCGACTGCCTGTCTCACCTAAGAGAACGTTAGTGTTTGAATTCCAGGCTGACCTTCAGAACTTTTGAGCGCCCTTTGGTGTTCTGCCTTTTCTTGCTTGTTCTTGTTGTTTGTACTTGTACGGCTTCTAGCCGATTTTAGATTAAGGTTGTTTTGCCCTTAAGGCGTCAGATGGTTTGGGCCTTCAGCCTAATTTAAAAACTGTTTTACGTAAAGCCTTTGGCATTTTTAAAATTAATGTTATTGAGTCTTAGGTGTGGGCCTTCAGCCGATTTTGAATTTAAGTTATTTGCTCTTAAAGTGTCAGATTCTTTGGGCCTTCAGCCTAACTAAGGAACTGTTTTAAGATAAGGCCTTGCCTTTTAAATTTCCGATCTTGGTGAACTTTAAGTTATTGGCTTTCAACGATTTCAAATTGAAGTGGTCTTGCCCATAAGGCATCATATTGTACGGCGCCTTCAGCCGCTAATTAAGATCCAAAACTAAAGATGTGTTTTTTTGTTTTATTTTTTAAAAAACTTTTCTTTGCTCTTGTAACGTTTTATCAAATAAAAGGTTATATGTTCGAGTGTAACTGAGAGTCGCTTATTTTGTCCCCTTTCCACAACTTAAACCACCTGTCCTGTCCTGCGGGTTTAGCAGGGCGTCTCATGGTGCATTTATCTTTCCGAGAACCAAAGTGATCGTCATGTATCAGATCCACAATTTTATTTTCCGTTCTCCTGTACATTATTTTTGTCAGAAACTAGGCGACATGAGCCGTTAAGCTGACTGAGCAATTGTTTTCGCACTAATCTAGTCTCGCTGTCTTTTGGGTTGCGTGGATGAGATTTTTCCAGAAGCTTAATGGTGTGGCTACAGTTTCATTTATCTACGCACCAACTCAAATAGCCGTTTGGTTGTTAACTTCCTGATTCACTTTAGAAATTCATAAGAAATGTTCTTTTCACCTTATTTGCTCACAAGTCTTTCAAAGCTTTGTTAAAAGCTCAACCTAGTACTGGATCTCCCATCTCTCCATATCAACTCCAGTTTCTTCTCCCGTCACGTAACCAACAAAACCTCCCGCTCGTAGAGGCCTTCGGAGTACTCTTTCCACCCATCCGGTATATCATCTGCGTTTAATAGTAGAATTCCCATAGCACTCTTAGTGTTGCTACCCTTGCATCCAATTTCACCAAAGGTTGTTTTGATTTTCCATATGCTGAATCAGTCCTTCGGACGGCCATATCTTTTTCGATTTCTTCACATTTGTCCCCCATCCATTTCGCCTTAGCTTTCGTACATCTCTTGTTCATTTCGATCCTATGTAACCTATATTGTTGCACTCCATTCTTTCCCTTAACATTTTTGTTCTTTCTTCTTTCGTTATCAATTGAAGTATTTCTTCTCTTACCCAAGGCTTCTTCCAACTACTGGGAACACAAGTTCAGTGATGTCCATTCCTTTTCATCTGAACTACCTACTTATCGATGTCTCTGCATCCTTAGAGAACTTCAGACACATCTCACTAATCCTCAGTACTTCAGTTTCTCACTTCTTTCCACACTGACTGTTCTGGATGTTTTTTTTTCTAAACTTCAGTCTGCTCTTCATAATTACTAAATTGTGATCAGAGTTTATATCTGTTCCTGGGTATATCTTACAATCCAAAATCTGCTTTCAGAATCTTTGTTTGACCATGAAGTAATCCAAGTGGTATCTTCCTGTGTCTCTGGGAGCCTTCCGTGTATACCTCTAGTGATTTCTTAACAGTGTATCTTCTGTTTGAAATTTGCTGGAGAACTCAGTTAGTCCTACTCCTCTCTTATTCATTACCGAGTCCAAATCCTACCATAACATTGTCCTGTATTCCTTCTTCTACAACCGTGTTCCAGTTCCCCATGATCATTAGATTGTCATCACCCTTTATGCACTGGATTACTCGTACAATAACTGCATATACTTCAGCTTCCTCTTCTCCTTAAACTTGTGACGTCAACATATCTACGCGAACTATCATTGTTGACGTTGGTTTGGTTTCTGTTCTGATGAGAACACCCCTATCACTTAACTGTTCACTAACATGCCTCTTTATTCATAACCAATCTTATTCATGTAATTCTTCATGCTTTCCCGGCGATCTGTTGACATCTTGGTTATTCGGGAATCCAGTCGGATGTTCGCGTCGTTCTCGCACGATATTTCAACAGCATGCCTCGCTGTCTTCTTCAGGTGCTGCCTGAGACTGGTCCTTGGGTTGATCGAGTCCAGTATTTATGCCTGGGAGGAGCTGGGTGTTCCCTAATCGGTCCGCGCCGAGTCGAGTGTTCCATCTGTGGTCCGCGCCCGCCAGACTCGGCTTCAACGGACCCCTCCAGTTGCGGATGTTCCGACTGCCGTCGGCGCCCGTTTTGGCCGTCCTCAACGGTTGTGGTTGCCATCTGAGGTGTGTCAGACCCGATCTGATATGTTGGATACTCTATCTCATGACTGTTACTATGATTTCCACTTCTGTTTCGTGCTGGGCGCTCCCTAATCGGTCGGCGCCGCGTCATGTGTTCCGTCTGAGGTCCGCGCCCGCCAGACGCGGCTACATTGTCCCTCTCTGGTCGCCGGTGTTCCCTCCGCCGTCCGCGCCCGGACTGGCCGTCTTCTGAAGTCGAGTTCATGATCTGGGGTGTGTCAGATCTGGTCTCTAATGTCCGACACCTTGTCTCACGGCTGTTCTCTCGGTCTCCACTTCTATTTCTTGTAGAATCCCGGAGTGTCCTGCGTTGAGTTTCCACAAGCTCAAGCGCTGGATTCCAGGCAGTGCTGATTTGGTATCCTGAGTCACGGTTGATTAGATTGTCTGTGACATTAATCTCAATGGCTTCGTTAATGACACTGTCCCAAAATCTTGACGTCTGTGTCCCAATCTTGGTGTCATTGTAATCCATTGAATGACCAAGTTCCAGACAATGCTCTGCTATGGCTGATTTAGTTGCCTGCCTGAGTCTGGTATGTCTCTGGTGTTCTTTACACCTGATGTCCACAGTTCTGGTGGTCTGGCCAATATATGACATCCCACACTGGCACGGTATGTTGTAAATACCAGGCTTGCGTAGCCCCAGGTCATCTTTTACATTCCCCAGCATAACCCCAATTTTGGTGGGTGCTCTTGATATCATATGTCTGGAGAATCCTGCTGATCTTGGCAGAGATAGGTCCGGCGTATGGCAAGTATGCCATCTTCTTTGCCTCTTCTGGTTCTTCTTCTGGATCCTTTGGCCAGTTGGCAGGTTGAAGTGCCTTCTGGATATCTCTAGAGGAGTACCCATTCCTACTTAACACTGATTGTAAGTGTTCTATTTCTGTGGCCAGAAGACAGCGAGGCACGCTGTTGAAATATCGTGCGAGAACGACGCGATCATCTAGCTGGATTCCCGAGTAACCAAGATGTCAATCTTATTCATGTTTTATTATTTTCTGTTGCTATTATTATTACTCTATATTCGACTGACAAGAATTCTTTAACATCTTTCTGTTTCACTTCACTGACCCCCATTACATCTAGATTCATTGCATTTGCCCTCTCAGATTTTCTAGCTTCCCTATCACTTCCAAGCTTCTGACATTCTACGCTCCGACTCGTAGAATGTTACCGCTTCGTTAGTTATTCAATAATTTTCTCATGGTGCCCTTCCCCTTGGCAGTCCTCTCGCAGTAATCTGAAAAGGGGACTTATTCGGAATCTTTCGTCAATGGAGAGTTCATCGTAAAACTTTTTCACTTACAGACGGCATATCCTGTGAATACACCTTACGTTTTTAATATAGCGTATCCTTATGTCGTTAATCATTGCTGATTCGTTCGCCTAAACGGCAGTTTCCCATCCCAAGGGAAACAAGTTTCCATCAAACTGCTCACTCCCACGACCTCTTTGACAAGGACGTTAGCAGAACGATGATGACTCCTTATATGAAAGTCTATGGCCGCCGTTGCTGATGATTTTTATTCAAAATTTAAGCAGTAGGTGGAATCGAACCCAGGACGCTACTCATAGACCACGGCCGCATTGAAAAGGCTAGAAACTTGAAATAATCGCTAACAAGTGACTGGAATTAATGCGTAACGCAACAACGCCAGATAGTAATAAGTTATACATACACAAATCCACTACAGCCGCCGTATTAATTCCGAGACATTCAGAAAATGTATTGATATTTAAAACGATTCCAATTTATTCTTCAGCCTCAGTAGCACATTTTTAATTACAGAACATGTTTCGATCATCTTCACATCTAAGTAGTTGTTGCGTCAGCAATCTCTCTTTTCTGTGTTAGAGTTTCGTATCAGACTACTGTGATACAAGATTCTGACACAGGCAAGACGAGTTAGAGACGCAATTACTTGGATCTGAAGTTGATACAGAGTGATCGAAACACGTCACGCAATTAAAAATGTGCATTTGAGAAATAAGAATAAATGAGAATTATTATAACATGTAATAATAAAACTTTTAATGTGAGATAATATAATACAATTTACCACTTATGAAACCGATAATCATTTACCTTTGTCGCAACTTATTTGATGGTAAAACTGATCGACTCACGAGCACGTTGCGTTAGCAGCTCAGCGATTTCACACTTACTTCTACATATTTTTTATTTATATACATATTTTTCTTGCAACCTACGTCATTCGTTATTTGCTGGATGTATTCCAATCTCTGTCTTCTCCTACAGTTTTTGCCCGCTACAGCTCCCTCTAATACCATCGAAGTCATTCCCTGAGGTCTTAACAGATGTCCTATCATCCTGTTCTTTCTCCTAGTCAGTGTTTTTCACATATTCCACCGATTATTTGCATATGCCATATATTTCTCCGATTCTGCGTAGAACAGCCTCATTTCTTACCTTATCAATTCATCTAATTTTCAACATTCGCCGCGCGGAGTAGCTGCGTGGTCTTAACGCCTTACCACGGTTCGCGCGGCTCTTCACGTTAGAGATTCAAGTCCTCCATCAGGCATGGGTGTGGGTGTTGTCCGTAGCGTAAGGTAGTTTAAGTTTGATTAAGTAGTGAGTAAGCCAAGGGACCGATGACCTCAGTAGTTTGGTCCCAAAGGAACAAATCAGAAAAAAATTCCAAATTTCCAACATTCGTCTGTACCACCATACTGCTTCGACTCTCTTCCGTTCCGGTTTTCCCACAGCCCGTGTTTCACTACTATACAATATTGTGCTCCAAACGTACATTCTAAGAAGTTTCTTCTTCAAATTAAGACCTATGTTTGATACTAGTAGACTTCTCTTGGCCAGGAGTGCCTTTTTTCCAGTGGTAGTCTGCTTTTGATGTCCTCCTTTCTACGTCCGTCATTGGTTATTTTGCTTTCCAGGTATCGGAATTCCTTAACTTTATCTAATTCGTGACCATCAATCCTGATGTTAAGTTTGTCGCTGTTCTCATTTCTGCTGCTTCTCATTACTCTCAATCCATATTCTGTATTTATTAGACTGTCCACTCCATTCAGCAGATTATGTAATTCTTCTTCGCTTTCACTCTAAATTTAATAGCACCATAGAAATTCCATAACTGATTCTAAATTTTTGCTCTTATTTGCTTACTCTATTGGAGATGAAATCCAGAGTAGAAAGCCTACGTGGAAGTGATAATTTGCTTAGGAGAAAGTCAACAGCACGTACAAACCTCGAGAGATGCACGAAACTATTCTGTTTCTAATAATATAAAAAATAACATCAAAAAATGTGATTACCCACCACAACTAACCCCCTTTCCCCATCTCAGTTCATCTTTTGTAGCCGGCCGAAGTGGCCGTGCGGTTAAAGGCGCTGCAGTCTGGAACCTCAAGACCACTACGGTCGCAGATTCGAATCCTGCCTCGGGCATGGATGTTTGTGATGTCCTTAGGTTAGTTAGGTTTAACTAGTTCTAAGTTCTAGGGGACTAATGACCTCAGCAGTTGAGTCCCACAGTGCTCAGAGCCATTTGAACCATTTTTTTTCATCTTTTGTCATTAATTAAGTCAATGATATGACCATTTTCTCTGTATTAAATGCAGTTATTGGTAATGACTGCTTTAACAATTTTTATCTGTTTGAAAAATTAGCTTCTGGATAGGACGTATTTGAGGTCTATCTTCCTCAGCAAATTTTCGCTAGATTGTACTCTTGGTTTATGACTTTTCTTTTGTGTATCAGTCTGAAGAATTATTGTTCTAACCAACTTGTTAGAGGTTTAGGTTCATAGCTTGTTCCTCTCTAGGTTGTTGTTATACGGTATTTTCAGATTATGGGCTTTTTGTTGTATTTTTAGACGCACTTCATCTACAGTCTCTGTACTCATTTTGTATTTTACTAGCAGATTAAAAAATTATGTAATCTTTCAATTTTTTGTATTTATTGTTTATTTACGTTTTACTTTGCTATATCCACTGAAATTTATGTGATCACATTATCCACATATGGTTTCGTTTATTGGTAGGTTGAAAACCATTTTGTGATTTTATGTTCATTAAATCTTATATATTTTTAATTTTATATTTTATTTCATTCTTATCATTGTGAAATACTAATTACAATTATAATTGTACATATTAAGACAGTGTGATTCGATAGTCACGTAACTTTTATTGACGACATCCTTGGATTTGGCGTAATATTTTTCTCTGGCTCTTAAGCCTTTCACTTATTTTGCTTTCAATTTAAACATCGCTTGCTTTTCCACTCAGTTCTATCTTCTGTTTGGTCACATTTGTTGTTGAAGTTGCTTCGCATAATATATTTAGATCTTATTGGCAGTTCATTGATTTCTCGTTAAGTATCTCAAGACATGAATGACGTATGATATGTCTATAATATTTTTCATAAATATTTAGTTGTTACTTTTTTATCTGTGGATTTCATGTTTTATTTACATTGTCACAGTGGGTTTATTTTTTGTGTTATATAACTGCCATGGAAATGGTTTACAACTTTAACCAGTTGCAAATGAATATTATTATAGACAGCCTAGTGTCAAGCATTTCTTGAAGCTGATATGCGGAAGTAGCTACAGAAGCTGTTCTGTAGCTTAACGTTGTATCCACTATCTAACAACATTTTTTCAGGCATGAATTCGACAGCAATGATATTTAGTACGAAAAACTAACTTAATGGAAAGCATAAATTTCTGATTTTTGCTGGAAGTATCTGACATCACCCAATTTATATCATAGAGTATTTTGCTACTGTCTCTAATCTCATACGATGAAAAAGGAAAATCATTTTGGAGAGGGCTAGCAATTAATCTCTGACAATTTCTTGAAAAGTGTAAAATATATTATTTGTTATTGTTGTCTATTTCACCTCATTTATACATAAACATTATGTAACTAAAGGAAAACTAAATGAAGATACTGTAATTTTAAGAATTTTGAACTATATTATTACTAATTGCACTTGAGTGCGGTATTTGTATGTTAATCAATCAAACCAAAAGAACAGAAAATCAAGTAAAGAAACTTAAATGAAAATAAAGAAAGTAATACATAGTGATTCAAGTAGGTAGAAGTAATTATTCACACTTTTTTATTAGCACAAATAGACGTCTAACCACTACCTACAACACTGCCTCAAACCTATTCGAAATTAAACTGTCTTTCATGAATATGCCCTCATCATGCCACGAAACACTCCCTCATGTTTCTTGCAATGAAGATTCCAATTTCTCTCATTTCCTCTACTAACATATAGAAAACATCGCAATGAGTTTCCCAGTTCACAAAAGGAATAACTTTGAAACATCTCTATGGATCGGCTAGCTCTTGGCTTTTATCATCATCATCATCATCATCTCTCTCTCTCTCTCTCTCTCTCTCTCTCTCTCTCTCTCTCCTCTCTCTCCCTCCATCCTTCCCTCTGAACATTTATTCTTGCTCTTCACATTTTCTTTTGGTTTGTCCTAGAGACTACTCACAAGCCTTTTCAGTCAACTTCATGAGGTTTAAACAGCTTTTCTCTTGCAATGTCGCATGCATACTAACATTTTCTGTTATGGCATGTGATACATTTTATTTGCTTTTCCATAATTAAAGTTCTATTAGTCGAAACTGCAGTATCTTTCTCAGGAGTGATATATTCTTTCAGATGCTGACCTCTTCTGTCACGCACACATATTTACAAAGCTCTCTCCCCTCAGTTTTTCTTGACACATCTTCCATGGGGCAGTTACCCAAGCGAATCCTTATTACTAACTCCTTATCCGGTGCATAATCCTAATTCCTGCCGGCATCTTAATAATTTACATCAACAACCTACAACTTCATTCTTGCAAAATTTTGTTCGTCTCGAAAACTCAACTTAACACGTCATGAACTTTCAGTAAATACCTATGACGACGCTTCTTTTCCAAACCTACGTTTCTCTTACATGACTTACTCTGTCACCTCCAACACTTCATCAACTAAATAACAACTTATAAGAACTTGCAGATCCCTTTATCTGGATGGGTTAAAACTGTAAAACTTCGCACTATATGCTAGTTTCTCATTCCTGATCTTCATCCCATGTATTGTAGTGCTACCATCGTTTATCTTCCTAAATTATCGTTGTCTTTACTTATCAAACATTGACACCACTAGTCGTAACATATAATGTAAAATAATTACCACAAACATACTTCTTCTGACCTATGTTTATTCTGCCCAGTCCGAAAAAATGTCTGTTCTTAAAGTTACTCCAGCCTTCTTACTTAAGCTGATGCTTAATTTGAAATCCACTCTCCAATTTTACGTCATATCACTATATCTCTGGCATTTTTCTACGTTTATCAATATTTTCATACAACACAAAATTGATGTAAATTCTCCAACGTCATATCTATATCCAATTCCGTTTTCCATTTCATTGGCAACAAATTTCACTAACTGGTTATCAGGTCTGGAGAAAGCTCACTGTCCCATTGACACACTCTGTGTCTGACTTTGTGCTTTGCATCAAATCACTCCTTTTCGTGTCTGACATTTCACGTCCTCTATCACACACAAATTTAAATTTACCATTATGTTTTCTGGAGTGTGTGCGACCCTGCCATTTACGTACTTTTCGTGACCTAATGTTTGTAATATCCTCAGTATCGCTGAACGATGTGAAGATTGCGGGTACTGAATCCTTTGAGATTGCTTCAACTGATATATGCTGTAACTGTGTAGAGAGATGCGATATTGTGATATTAGATTAGGCATCTCACTGCTATCAATTATTAGCGAGTCAGCACAGATGCACAATCTAGCAGTACTGCTGCTGTTTGTGTATACAACTTCATATTGTAACGTAACTGCTTTTGCAGTAACAAATCAGTCTCCTGATATAGGTCAGCATTAACATAAGTAGAGGGCTCGTCAGTCTCGCCTGCACCATCAGTGATTACTTAACAGATGTTGCACATTATTTGCTCCTGACCTCACAATCACCCGCTTGTTTTCTGATTTTTGTTCATTGTTCACATCACTCGTTGCGTTGTGGAATAACAATGCACATCAACCATAGCATCTTCCGTCACAGTATTTCCTTCCGCAAATTAGCGATTAAATTCTTCCTCGATCTGTTTCATATCATTAGATATAGCTTTACGTGTCTTTGAAGACTTCGTATTCACGTGCTCGTCAATTCACATCGATTGAGCTAGTTGTATTTTCTATTATTTAAACAGACAACCTGTAAGAGACATTTTAATTGAACATCTGTGTGAAATCAACATACATTGACGGAAAAAAGTCGCAACACCAGTGAGACCTGTCACCAAGGAAGGCAGGATTAGGTTGCGATTGTGGACGGGACCGTAATAAATTATTGTTGGTTAGTTTACTTTTCAATCACGTACACATGTTTTGGAAACAAAAACAAATAAAAGTTGACAATGAATTAATAAGTATTCCACGGCTGAAGGCCTTAATGACAACAAATTCAACTATTTCTCGGCTGAAGGCCCCAATAGTAATAATTTAAAACTGTTTCATAGCTGAAGGCCTGACTAGCAATTCTTTTAAGAACCAGTTAAACATCTTCAAACTTGAAATTACAGTCATTAAAATTTTTTTTTGAAAAAATCAATCATCAAATCCGATCTAATAAAGGGGGGGGGGGGGCGCAGACGTTGCTCCAAGGATCGTCCTAGAAAGTCCCTCAGAACTTCGCAACCGATGAGACAGGCAGCCAAGAGTTGCATTCACTTCACGAGATGGTAACTCAGACTAGTGGCAGTTTAAACGCATGACCAATAAGCATCTGCCGAATCTACCTAACGTGCGATGACCGATGCAACGATGGAATCACACCCAAGCTGGAACTGGTGGTCAGCACTGCGTCTTCAGACTCTGGTTTTTAGAGCATCCGGAAGCAGAAAGGAACCACTACTACCAGAGTAGGAAAAAGAACACCACCCGGCTCAAAAATCAAGGAAGCTGTCGAACTACACGCCTTACCGGACAGCAGTGGCAAGGCGAGGAAAAGTACACTGCCGTAACATGCACTAAGCTCCAGGGCAGGTGACTGGGGCGTCAGCGGCCACTAGGCAGGAAAAATACCACTGGTTGAACGTCACAAATATTAACATATAGAATGCAACAATTAATAATAAGAAGTGGAGGAAGGCTAATTAGGTTCGACTTCCCCACACGCTCCACTCGCTGCTCTTCGTCTCGGCGACACTGCGAGCAGCAAGACGCAAGCAAATGGCGAGATCTCACAATGGTGGAGGTTTTACTACTTGAATTAAGACCTACTCAACTTAAGCTTCCTGGGTCCGGTTGACAACGAGGTTGTACCACTCGCAACTACAGCCCTTCCTTCCGGCAGTGCATGCATTCCGCCAGTGGTCCTGGCGTGTTCCCGCGCTGCGCGGAACCTGGCTGCCCGTCCGTCAACCAACCGAATTGCCGACTCACACGACACGGAAACACCTCAACGTCGCACCAAAGATAGTAACACAGTTACTAGATATCGATAACCGACGCTGCTGCCACTAGCGGACAGACAACGCTTGCAAACGGAGTGGCCCCAATGAACACAAGAAGAAGAAGACAACCGTAACTATACCAACTAAACAATGCCAACCTAGCAACGGCCCCAACGCAAGCCGCAGTACGGCTCAACCAGGAAGGTGTTCTGCGACATAAACGAAAGTTGGTAGGCGTGTTTCTACATCTGGAGTATGATAGCTATTCATATTTCGAGCCAGTCGCTTCAGAGTGGCAGTAGTAGCGCCACTATGAGGATGCAAATCAGATTTTGTTTAAAAACACGCTATAAGAGTAGTGAGTTTTAGTTGCCTTTGAGATGGGACGTGGGTAGTTCGTGTTAGTGAAGAATGCCTTCAGAGAAACGGAGACGCAATTATCAGAATCTCCTTAGTTTGAACGAGGTCGTGTAATAGAGCTACGAGAAGCTGTATATTCCTTCTGCGATATTCCAGAAAGACTTGACGGGAATGCAGCCCTGATTGCTGGCAGCCGTGGTCAGGAGAAGGTACGGTCGGAAGAAGACCGGGCTCCTGACGGCAATGTGTCACTCCAGAGAGGGAAACGCATCGTGTTCGGTGTATGGCTCTAACACATCGTATTGCACCTCCAGCAGCAATCTGGGCAACAGTTGGCACCACAGTGGCACAACGAACTGTTACAAATCGGTTACTTCACGGACAGCACCGAGCCACACGCCCTATAGCGTGCATTGCACTGACCCCAAAACACCACCATTTGCGACAAACGAGAGCTCACTGGCGGGCGGAGTGGAGACCACTTGACAGCCTGCAACCAACCTGTCTGCGTGCTAGACACACTGCATCTACACCTGGAGCTATCGAATGGCGTGCAATTTCATATGACAGCAGGAGCACCCTCGTGGTTATCTCGTGCACTCTGACTGCAAATTTGTACCCCAACCCGGTAATTCGACCTCTTGTACTACCATTCATGAAAAGCATTTGAGAGGGTGTTCTCCAACAGGATAACGGTCGTCCACATACCCTTGATTTAACCCAACATTCTCTGCTGTGTGTCGACATTTTGCCTTGGTCTGCTCGATCACCAGATCTGTCTCCAATCGAGCACATATGCGGCATCATCGGAGGGCAACTTCAGCATCATTCACAAACATGGTTAACCGTCTCTGTATTGACTAAACAAGTGCAACAGGTATGGAACTCCATCCCACAAATTGACATCTGCATCTGTACAACACAATGCATGCGCGCTTGCATGCTTCCATTCAACATCCTAGCGGTTACATCGGTTATTACTGTACCAGCATTTCACACCTGCAATGGCTTATCTCACACTTACATTAACCTGTCATCTCGCAGTGTTAACACTTAAATATGTCACCTAGACAAATGTATTCCTGGAATTTCACTTCTCTACATCAATTATTTTTTGATGTTGCCATTTTTTCCGTGAGTTTATTTTCTAAACCAATACAGGTACACTACTAGCGACACAGCATGTCGTACATACACATCACCAACGACATCTAGTTTATAAGATTTATGTTATTACCTATTGTTTTTAATTAACTGTTTATTATTTTGTGTAATTTGCTCTATATTTTAAAAATTGTTAGAAGTACAAAAAATTTTATTGCAACTGTGGAAGGAACAGGTCAGTTCCTGTACGAGAGAGATGCCGTACTGTATATACAATAATTAGTCAAGACATAGAGAGAATAAAGTGATTGACCACTTGTGTAACTTATATTTGCGGGATAACTACTTTGCATGGAATATATCATTTTGTTCAGATATTTAACGCGCATCTTATAGCGCATACGGATTTAAAATTGCATTATTGCACAAATAAATGCCGAATTAAGCTGGGGATTGCTCTAAGTCGTCAAGTGACCCAGATGCTTGGAATTCCTGGGGAAAGGGCTGCCAAACTTAAATAAGACGGCGGCCGTCCTGCTTCTTTCGCATTTTTCTGGACGGAGATGTAGAGGAAAGATCTATGTCGATTTAGATGGCAGTATAAACACTCGCTTTTGGGACTTAGAACTTTTTCCGATACGATGATCTCGATACATAGATATCCTGTAGTAGTTTAGTGGGACTTTGAAAATTTTGTAGTGGTCAGGACTCGGATTTTATTCTACAAGTAGCTAAATGGAAAGGAATTTATTACATGGGGCTTGAAATTATTTGCACTGACTCTAACTTCAACTCAGTTAGCTAATGGAACCTCTATGATTTCAACACTAGTCAACATGTAGGCTGCTTACATCGTGCGCTGATGAACTTGCTCGACGTAACTTCAATTTGTTTAACTAAGTAGTGCAGTTTAATTAGCAGGCATCATTCAGTATGTGTCATCAAGAAAAATGAACATTATACTGAACTTTAAGAATTTGGTTTTTGGAGAGCTTTATTTAGATAGCAGGACCTACAATCACTCTAGCGTCATTTAAATTGAGCAAGACATCAGCGACAATATCATTATTTTTACCAATTAAAGAGAAATAAATCTAAAGTTTGGTTATCATCACCTAGGCAACGAGATCAACATCGCTGTCTCAGCTATAAAGGGTTTATGTGACACACTCCGTGAGACGCTGTGTATAGGATACCATTGGCACTTGGTCTGGGTATGATGAACTTTACGCCACCTCTTCATCTCACGGTGTCATGCAACTACTGGGGAGGAAATTTTTTTCCACCATGAGGGTTCGAACTGATAGCCTCCGAGTCAAGCAACACCGCACAAGCGTTTAAAGTCTTTGCTTCTGGAAAGTTACTTCGTTCTATCTCAATAAATCTTCTTCTTCTTCCCAGCTTCAGGTCTTGTTCTTAATATTATTAAAATGTTGCATGCTTATAAAAATGAAATTCCAGCTTCGTTAGAAACAATGATATTCTTAGCATGCTCCTACAATAAAAGGAAACAACAACAGAAGAAACTCAAGTTGACTTCATCGGCTTGTTTCCTTCAATAATTTTGTTGATAACGCTATACCTAAAAATATAATAGATTTAGACATTGATGCAGTTAGGTAATGCCTGTGTTTGAACACATTCTTAAACAATTAGAAGTTTATTCCAAATAGCTAACAGCTGTTGCCTCAGTAAAATAATGTTTACCAGAGGATAGTCGATCTGAATATGTGACGCACCCTCAGAAGTATGCCTAAAAATTCCGAAGACTTTTTCTTTTACAGAGAATGAAACAGTAGATAGAAATCTAATGCTCAGTGTCCAGTAGACTACTGCTTCTTCATCCGATACATTTAATTGGTATTCCAGCCGTACAAAAGTCGGCCATCTTCCTAATGAGCCGACTGACGGTAGTTATGAGCACCCACGACCGTCCTTTAAGCCCCTGTTTCCACAATCGACTTTCGTATCTCAATTGACTATTCAAGACAAGGGAGTCTACTGCAGCGCCCCTGGCGTTTTATTCTTGTACTGTCGCCTGTTTCGAGTAGTTATTTCCGTTTACACGTCAGCGCCAAAACTGCGTGTTGTGAGAGCTGCCTGCTGTACAGATTGGCATCTGAACGGTCAAAGTGAGGTTATGATGAACTATCCGTATTACGAAAAATTCGAAATGTAGTAACAAAACGTAGGAACAAACAATGACAATAGAGTTTATTAATGATCGAAACACAATTCATAGTGGATATTCTTGTCAGAGGTCGTCTAGTAAAATTTTTACATTCCAAAGAAATGAAAGACTAGGAAGAGTGTCATCCAAACACTTCAGAACATATGCATTATTTGTCCGAGAAAATGAAAGAGAGATTATTAGGAACTATCCTTTTTACGAAAAAATCGAAATATACGAGTAGTAACAAAACTTAGGAACAAACAATGATAATAGAGCTTATTAATGACCGAGGCACAATCCATTGTAGATGTTCTGGCTAGAGATGGTGTGGTAAATTCTTTACACTCCTAAGAACTGAAAGACTAGGAAGAGTTCATCGAAACACTTCAGAACATATGCATTATTTGCCCGAGAAAATATATACTTGCAAATACATCAGAACGCAGTAAACAACGCCTTTATGCTTTACCCTTTACATTTTTTTCCTTGCTATGAGCCAAATAACAACGACAGTTTTTTTTTGCCTTCGAATAATTTTGACTTTTTCGCTATTGAAACACTTTTCGTTAATGCTCGATTATCTATTTACATTCTTACTTATGCACTGCTTTTTCTATGCAAAACGTAAATACCTTCATGCTTTGCGATATTTCGCCTCTCTTGAAGGAGAACACCGGTACGAAAAACACCAGGACCGTGTTTAATTTTTCAGTATATCATGAAAACAAAGTAAACAACACAATACAGATTAAGAAGACATGAAAGTCCAAAATCCATTTCTGTAACAGGAGTCAGGCATACCAGAATAGATTGATTTCTGATGTTAACAGATGTTGAAATAATCCCTTGTTGTTACACATGTGCTGTATGCAGCATACTCAGAATTTAAATCCAAGCACATTCTATACAGTATTGACCTCATAGACACAGTTGTATCGTTGTTGGTTGCTGATTTACATGCAGGCACGTGAGGCACGCGTACTTAGAGTAGTAGATATCGACCAGAAAATCGCTTGTGCAAAATGGGATTACCCGAGACCCTCACCGCTGTGTTCAGCCACCAGTACAAAAAGGCCAGACATGTTGTTCAGTAACAAAGAACTTTGTATGAACTGCTTGTTTGGTTAGACGCTTGATAAAGGTTGAGATATCAATTTACAAGGTGACCCAGGAGGAATGTTCAATATTCAGAATGACAGAAACGGTCACCCGAATCCAAAAGTCTATTAAACATGGACCCTACGAGTACTTCGAATTCGTACTCAACAGTAAGGAAAGGTGGGCTACAGAGTGGTTCGGCAACTGTAGTAGGAAAGCTGGACAGCAGCAGAAATGATTAGTGGACAAGCAACACTGCCGACAGAAGATTTACTTAACTTGTAGTTCTCCAAACATTTGAAGACTCATTATAAATGATACAACAAGAAACAGAGTCCAGCTATCGATGTCACAAGGACGAAGTGTCTCAGTATAGTGTCTCCAAGTGCAAGTGAATTGAGCTCCTCCTACTGGCCGCCCTATATCACAGCGCCAGAAGACGGGCGAGATACGGAGCCACTGGAGGGGTGTTTGAGTGGGCGCGCACCATTGGGTCCACTCGATCCCGTGCGACCTCTATGGGCATGGAATGGAAACTTCCAATTCTAGTATCAAAGTAACGACGCCTGTATGGACGTATCGGTATGTGATACCGCACCTAAGGTATGCATTATAGAGTCCATGTTTACTAGACTTTTTTGCTTCGAATGGTCGTTGCTGTCTTATCTACAAATATTGAGCATTTCTCCTGTCACACCCTGTAGCAAAAGTAGCTGCACTGTAGCGACATCTTTGCGAGTTAACTACAGAAAACGCCTGATTACATGCTTTGCCCAGGCTGAAATCGCTTTCTGCTATTAATTATATTATACGCTTTATGAATTTCCACTGCTTCCTTCACCACCGAGTCCCAGAATCTACATCTACCTACATCTTCATTTATACTCCGCAAGCCACCCAACGGTGTGTAGCGGAGGGCACTTTACGTGCCACTGTCATAACCTCCCTTTCCTGTTCCAGTCGCGTATGGTTCGCGGGAAAAACGACTGCCGGAAAGCCTCCGTGCGCGCTCGAATCTCTCTAATTTTACATTCGCGATGTCCTCGGGAGATATAAGTAGGGGGAAGCAATATATTCGAGACCTCATTCAGAAACTAACCCTCTCGAAATCTGGACAGCAATCTACAACGCCATGCAGAGCGCCTCTCTTGCAGAGTCTGCCACTTGAGTTTGCTAAACATCTCCGTAACGCTGTCACGCTTACCAAATAACCCTGTGACGAAACGCGCCGGTCTTTTTTGGATCTTCTCTATATCCTCTGTCAACCTGACCTGGTACGGATCCCACACTGATGAGCAATACTCAAGTATAGGTTGAACAAATGTTTTGTAAGCCACCTCCTTTGTTCATGGACTACATTTTCTAAGGACTCTCCCAATGAATCTCAACCTGGCTCCCGCCTTACCAACAATTAAATTTATATGATCATTCCACTTCAAATCGTTCCGTACGCATACTCCCAGATATTTTACAGAACTTAGTGCTACCAGTGTTTGTTCCGCTATCATATCATCATACAATAAAGGATCCTTCTTTCTATGTATTCGCAGTATATTACATTTGTCTATGTTAAGGGTCAGTTGATACTCCCTGCACCAAGTGCCTATCCACTGCAGATCTTCCTGCATTTCTCTGCAGTTTTCTAATGCTGCAACTTATCTGTACACTACAGCAACATCCGCGAAAAGCCGCATGGAACTTCCGACACTATCTACTAGGTCATTTATATATATAGTGAAAAGCAATGGTCCCATAACACTACCCTGTGGTACGCCAGAGGTTACTTTAACGTCTGTAGACGTCTATCCATTGAGAACAACGTGCTGTGCTCTGTTTGCCAAAAACTCTTCAATCCAGCCACACAGCTGATCTGATATTCCGTAGGCTCTTTGTTTATCAGGCGACAGTGCGGAAGTGTATCGAACGCCTTCCGGAAGTCAAGTAAAATACACTCCTGGAAATTGAAATAAGAACACCGTGAATTCATTGTCCCAGGAAGGGGAAACTTTATTGACACATTCCTGGGGTCAGATACATCACATGATCACACTGACAGAACCACAGGCACATAGACACAGGCAACAGAGCATGCACAATGTCGGCACTATTACAGTGTATATCCACCTTTCGCAGCAATGCAGGCTGCTATTCTCCCATGGAGACGATCGTAGAGATGCTGGATGTAGTCCTGTGGAACGGCTAGCCATGCCATTTCCACCTGGCGCCTCAGTTGGACCAGCGTTCGTGCTGGACGTGCAGACCGCGTGAGACGACGCTTCATCCAGTCCCAAACATGCTCAATGGGGGACAGATCCGGAGATCTTGCTGGCCAGGGTAGTTGACTTACACCTTCTAGAGCGCGTTGGGTGGCACGGGATACATGCGGACGTGCATTGTCCTGTTGGAACAGCATGTTCCCTTGCCGGTCTAGGAATGGTAGAACGATGGGTTCGATGACGGTTTGGATGTACCGTGCACTATTCAGTGTCCCCTCGACGATCACCAGTGGTGTACGGCCAGTGTAGGAGATCGCTCCGCACACCATGATGCCGGGTGTTGGCCCTGTGTGCCTCGGTCGTATGCAGTCCTGATTGTGGCGCTCACCTGCACGGCGCCAAACACGCTTACGACCATCATTGGCACCAAGGCAGAAGCGACTCTCATCGCTGAAGACGACACGTCTCCATTCGTCCCTCCATTCACGCCTGTCGCGACACCACTGGAGGCGGGCTGCACGATGTTGGGGCGTGAGCGGAAGACGGCCTAACGGTGTGCGGGACCGTAGCCCAGCTTCATGGAGACGGTTGCGAATGGTCCTCACCGATACCCCAGGAGCAACAGTGTCCCTAATTTGCTGGGAAGTGGCGGTGCGCTCCCCTACGGCACTGCGTAGGATCCTACGGTCTTGGCGTGCATCCGTGCGTCGCTGCGGTCCGGTCCCAGGTCGACGGGCACGTGCACCTTCCGCCGCCCACTGGCGACAACATCGATGTACTGTGGAGACCTCACGCCCCACGTGTTGAGCAATTCGGTGGTACGTCCACCCGGCCTCCCGCATGCCCACTATACGCCCTCGCTCAAAGTCCGTCAACTGCACATACGGTTCACGTCCACGCTGTCGCGGCATGCTACCAGTGTTAAAGACTGCGATGGAGCTCCGTATGCCACGGCAAACTGGCTGACACTGACGGCGGCGGTGCACAAATGCTGCGCAGCTAGCGCCATTCGACGGCCAACACCGCGGTTCCTGGTGTGTCCGCTGTGCCGTGCGTGTGATCATTGCTTGTACAGCCCTCTCGCAGTGTCCGGAGCAAGTATGGTAGGTTTGACACACCGGTGTCAATGTGTTCTTTTTTCCATTTCCAGGAGCGTAGCATCTAAATGGGAGCCTGTATCTAATATTTTCTGGGTCTCACGAACAAATAAAGCGAGTTGAGTCTCACACGATCGTTGTTTCCGGAATCCATGTTCATTCCTACAGAGTAGGTTCTGGGTTTCCAGAAATGACGTGATACGCGAGCAAAAAACATGTTCTAAAATTCTACGAGTTTTACCCTCCACGCTGCCCTCCAATGCTACATGTGTGATCCCTTGATGCCTCAGGACATGTCCTACCAGCCGATCCCTTCTTCTAGTCAAGTTGTGCCACAAACTTCTCTTCTCCCCAATCCTATTCAGTACCTCCTCATTAGTTATGTGATCTACCCACCTAATCTTCAACATTCTTCTGTAGCACAACATTTCGAAAGCTTCTATTCTCTTCTTGTCCAAACTATCTATTGTCCATGTTTCACTTCCATACATGGCTACACTCCATACAAATAGCTTATAGTTTAGCGCATCTGCTCGAGTACCCTTCTTGAAAACTGGAACTACCTGTGCTCTTTTCCAATCATTTGGGACCTTCCGTTCCTCTAGAGACTCGCAGTACACGGCTGTTAGAAGGCGGCAAGTTCTTTCGTGTACTCTGTGTAGAATCGGATTGGTATCAATAATAAAGCCGACGTTAGAATTTCGAGTTTGTCGCACAGCTTAGAGTGACCGGCGACACTAC
Organism: Schistocerca americana; assembly: GCF_021461395.2. Lineage (NCBI taxonomy): Eukaryota > Metazoa > Arthropoda > Insecta > Orthoptera > Acrididae > Schistocerca > Schistocerca americana. The sequence goes on along the minus strand of NC_060121.1, from coordinate 307,861,845 downwards.
GGTGCTCTGCCGTAGCTGATTTACTGGGTTGTAAGAACCGAGTGCACCGTCGGTGCTCCGTGCGTCTCTCATTGACCGTAAGAGTCGTCTGTCCGTTGTGTGGAAATGCCACGCTCGCAGAGTACTTTATAAACCCCAGCCATTTGGAGCATCAGGTAATCCGTGAAGGAACCAAAAAGACTGCTGTCTACTGTGGAGGACGAAACATTACTTTCACTAATTGCTTGTTTAAGATCAACGTTATTTTTGACGACACACTTTCCACATACGCCAGGAAAGCCACATAGTTGTTGTTGTTGTTGTGGTCTTCAGTCCAGAGACTGGTTTGATGCAGCTCTCCATGCTAATCTATTCTGTGCAAGCTCCTTCATCTCCCAGTACCTACTGCAACCTACATTCTTCTGAATCTGCATAGTGTATTCATCTCTTGCTCTCCCTCTACGAGTTTTACCCTCCACGCTGCCCTCCAATGCTACATGTGTGATCCCTTGATGCCTCAGGACATGTCCTACCAGCCGATCCCTTCTTCTAGTCAAGTTGTGCCACAAACTTCTCTTCTCCCCAATCCTATTCAGTACCTCCTCATTAGTTATGTGATCTACCCACCTAATCTTCAACATTCTTCTGTAGCACAACATTTCGAAAGCTTCTATTCTCTTCTTGTCCAAACTATCTATTGTCCATGTTTCACTTCCATACATGGCTACACTCCATACAAATACTTTCAGAAACGACATCCTGACACTTAAATCTATACTCGATGTTAACAAATTTCTCTTCTTCAGAAACGCTTTCCTTGCCATTGCCAGTCTACATTTTATATCCTCTCTAGTTCGACCATCAACAGTTATTTTGCTCCCCAAATAGCAAAACTCCTTTACTACTGTAAGTATCCCATTTCCTAATCTCATTCCCGCAGCATCACCCGACTTAATACGACTACATTCCATTATCCTCGTTTTGATGTTCATCTTATATGCTCCTTTCACGACACTATCCATTCCGTTCAACTGCTCTTCCAAGTCCTTTGCTGTCTCTGACAGAATTACAATGTCATCGGCGAATCTCAAAGTTTTTATTTCTTCTCCCTGGATTTTAATACCTACTCCAAATTTTTCTTTTGTTTCCTTTACTGCTTGCTCAATATACAGATTGAATAACATCGGGGAGAGGCTACAACCCTGTCTCACGCCCTTCCGAACCACTGCTTCCCTTTCATGCCCCTCGACTCTTATAACTGCCAACTGGTTTCTGTACAAATTGTAAATAGCCTTTCGCTCCCTGTATTTTACCCCTGCCACCTTTAGAATTTGAAAGAGAGTATTCCAGTCAACATTGTCAAAAGCTTTCTGTAAGTCTACAAATGCTAGAAACGTAGGTTTGCCTTTCCTTAATCTTTCTTCTAAGATAAGTCTTAAGGTCAGTATTGCCTCACGTGTTCCAACATTTCTACGGAATCCAAACTGATCTTCCCCGAGGTCGGCTTCTATCAGTTTTTCCATTCGCCTGTAAATAATTCTGCTAGTATTTTGCAGCTGTGACTTATTAAACTGATAGTTTGGTAATTTTCACACCTGCTTTCTTTGGGATTGGAATTCTTATTCTTCTTCAAGTCTGAGGGTATTTCGCCTGTCTCGTACACCTTGCTCACCAGATGGTAGAGTTTTGTCAGGACTGGCTCTCCCAAGGCCGTCAGTAGTTCTAATGGAATGTTGTCTACTCCCGGGGCCTTGTTTCGACTTAGGTCTTTCAGTACTCTGTCAAACTCTTCACGCAGTATCGTATCTCCCATTTCATCTTCATCTACATTCTCTTCCATTTCCATAATATTGTCCGCAAGTACATCGCCCTTGTATAGACCCTCTATATACTCCATCCACCTTTCTGCTTTCCCCTCATTGCTTAGAACTGGGTTTCCAACCGAGCTCTTGATATTCATACAAGTGGCTCTCTTTTCTCCAAAGGTCTCTTTAATTTTCCTGTAGGCTGTATCTATCTGACCCCCTAGTGAGATAAGCCTCCACATCCTTACATTTGTCCTCTAGCCATGCCTGCTTAGCCATTTTGCACTTCCTGTCGATCTCATTTTTGAGACGTTTGTATTCCTTTTTTCCTGCTTCATTTACTGCATTTTTATATTTTCTCCTTTCATCAATTAAGTTCAATATTTCTTCTGTTACCCAAGGATTTCTACTAGCCCTCGTCTTTTTACCTACTTGATCCTCTGCTGCCTTCACTACTTCATCCCTCAGAGCTACCCATTCGTCTTCTACGGTATTTCTTTCCCCCGTTCCTGTCAATTGTTCCTTTACGCTCTTCCTTCAACTCTGGTTTAGTCAGTTTATCCAGGTCCCATCTCCTTAAATTCCCACCTTTTTGCAATTTCTTCAGTTTTAATCTACAGTTCATAACCAATAGATTGTGGTCAGAGTCCACATCTGCCCCTGGAAATGTCCTACAATTTAAAACCTGGTCCCTAAACCTCTGTCTTACCATTATATAATCTATCTGATACCTTTTAATATCTCCAGGATTCTTCCATGTATACAACCTTCTTTTATGATTCTTGAACCGTGTTAGCTATGATTAAGTTATGCTCTGTGCAAACTTCTAACAGACGGCTTCCTCTTTCATTTCTTAGCCCCAATCCATATTCACCTACTATGTTCTCTCCCTTTTCCTACTGTCGAATTCCAGTCACCCATGACTATTAAATTTTCGTCTCCCTTCACTATCTGAATAATTTCTTTTATCTCATCATACATTTCTTCAATTTCTTCGCCATCTGCAGAGCTAATTGGCATATAAACTTGCACTACTGTAGTAGGCATGGGCTTCGTGTCTATCTTGGACACTATAATACGTTCACTATGCTGTTTGTAGTAGCTTACCCGCACTTCTATTTTTTTATTCATTATTAAACCTACTCCTGCATTACCCCTATTTGATTTTGTACTTATAACCCTGTATTCACCTGACCAGAAGTCTTGTTCCTCCTGCCACCGAACTTCACTAATTCCCACTATATCTAACTTTAACCTATCCATTTCCCTTTTTAAATTTTCTAACCTACCTGCCCGATTAAGGGATCTGACATTCCACGCTCCGATCCGTAGAATGCCAGTTTTCTTTCTCCTGATAACGATGTCCTCTTGAGTAGTCCCCACCCGGAGATCCGAATGGGGGACTATTTTACCTCCGGAATATTTTACGCAAGAGGACGATATCATCATTTCACCATACAGTGTAGCTGCATGTCCTCGGGAAAAATTACGGCTGTAGTTTCCCCTTGCTTTCAGCCGTTCGCAGTACCAGAACAGCAAGGCCATTTTGGTTAGTTTTACAAGGCCAGATCAGTCAATCATTCAGACTGTTGCCCCTGCAACTACTGAAAAGGCTGCTGCCCCTCTTCAGGAACCACACATTTGTCTGGCCTCTCAACAGATACCCCTCCGTTGTGGTTGCACCTACGGTACGGCTATCTGTATCGTTGAGGCACGCAAGCCTCCCCACCAACGGCAATGTCCATGGTTCATGGGAGGGGGGGGGGGGGCACATACTTAAATCCGTCTAATTAGTCTTCCTCATTCCTTAAGTTCACCTTCGGTTTTATTACCACCACCTAAGGTGATAGTCTTACATGTAGCGCCTTGCGAATTTGTGTTGGAGAGTTAACAGTTTGCTTCAAATGGATTTAAGTTCAAAAGCTAATCCTGCGGACTGCTTTCATCAATAATAGTATGTGTCCTATGAACTGAAGTCCTATAAACACGTGTCGTTTGGGATGTGTGATGGGAACTACAGTATTTGCATCTACTTATTGGCTGTCACTTTTAAATTTCTATCTTACTTGTAATATAACAGTGTGAAAATTCTTATATATGAGGCACAAGTGCGGATCTTGCTTTCCAGTGACCGTACAATGCGTCCCTATTCTCTTTTAACCGATACCTCTTCTCACTAATTCTCCTATGTACAGTCGTGGACAAAACGAGCGAGACCCCTCGCCTTTTCGTTTTGCTGATCCGCACAGCTTTAAAGTCTGCTACACAGCATAACACGCAAGGCGACGAAGTGCTACCAACATACTACACACAGGCGTGAAATTGAAAAACTATCCGAAATTTGTCAGTCTGTTTTCAATCATGTGTAAGACTATATTAATGCTGATTAGTGTGTTAACCACAACACCTAAATATAAGATACAAATGAAAGAAGAAACGCTAATTAGTATGAACTGTACTAATAAAAATTAATTTCAGCTTATCGGGATAACATAACGGTTTTAGCAAGACAAAGTACCCCAGATCGTTACGAATTAGCAAAATATTATGCGCACTCGGCCGCGAAATGGTCTGTGTCAACGCTCAGACCAGTCATACTGGATTACCGTTGCTGACCTACCATGAAAGTGTGAAAATTCAGCAATGCGTGAACAATCATAACGAAATTCAGTTAAAAATGATTCCGTGCAACACTTAAGTCAGTTTAATTATTGACAGAAGCGGAAAAAGTAGGCAGTAACAAGTATGAAATTCCACAAGAGTTTCATATCGACATCCACAGGGCGCCGATACAGAATAAAGGTAGCAATAAAACGTATTGGGGGCGCGAGAATTTTTTAAAATTCCTTTACTGATAGTCTATCTGCCTCCATCGAGATTAGAACCGTAAACAAACCAGACCTCCCTTGCAGTAGCAAACACCTTTCACTACGCTAGCAGACAACCCAGGCAAACAGCCCTCTATTACCCCAGACATGAATAAGCCGGCAATTTCGCAATGAAAATGGCAAAATGATCTGCAGTTTCTGTTGCATAGAGCTTTCTGGACTCAAAAACATAAATTGTCTACCTTTATTTCACCGCTTATGTGACAATCATTCGGGATGTTTATCGAAATAAGAAAAAACTGTTATTAGCGAGTAAATTTAGTAGGATAATTCTGCACCACCCCAGGAAATAAACAGCGACGTAGCTGCCAAACGTATTCATCAATGTTTCGAATTCTCCATTAGACGTGCCACAGCCAGAAAACGTTCATTAGCCGAAGTGTTCCTGAAGTTAGCTAGCAATGGGAATGCTCGCACATCTAAAACGCGGTGGCATTAATAGTGGGATCTGAATTACCACGTGTATAGGCAAATGGATCTTATTTGCATTCCTGTAAACGAGATTTAGATAGAAAGCGTAGCTACGATTAATATGCTGATGTATCGACTGCAACTGCAACATTTCTAATAAAGAGTAGGGGAATTATTATGTGGCCCTCATCTTCAGTAACTGTGGTAGCTATTTTCGTTGTTAGGATTTCGTCACGTAAATCGGTAAAAATGGAACCCTAGTAGTCTCACTTTCTTGACCATCTATCTGTCTACCTAACCCTTAAAACCCCTTTACCTCGAGTACGGGTGGACATAATAAGCGGAAATGTACCGCACTTCCTGCGGTATATGGTCCCTTGGTGGTGTAAAAAAGTGAGCTACGCCAACGCAATCTAAAGATACGGACGTTTATGTAAAGAAAATTTACGCGAAAGGTCAAAAAATGGCTCTAAGAACTATGCCACCAAACTGGATAGGTCATCAGTCCCCTAGATCTAGAACTGCTTCAACCTACCTAACCTAACACACATCCATGCCCGGGGAAGGATTCGAACTGACGGCGCAAGGAGCCGCGCGGTCCGCGATATGACGCCGTTGAGCGCACGGCTAACCCGCGCCGGCAAGCTGTTCATATCATCTGGTGTTATTAAGAAGTTATTCACTTCTGGTGAATGATTTTCTGCGCAGTTCATTTAAGAAAGAATAACTAAAATATACTTGATGTTACGGAAGAGGAAGGACGCCTAATTTATTTCCCTTTCTCTTCATTCGTGATATTAGATCCGCAATCTGAGCATACGTTCTATCCATAACCACACTTTAGATCCAAGTCATAGTCACAGATATGCGAATACAACACATTGGCTTATACTTGAGGTATTTTGTTTCCCACGAAGTGGTGGCAGACGATGCTGTGGCGTCTCTGAAGCGCGAGTTTCGCCATTGCTAGCTATCTCAGCACATCAGCTGAGCGAACTTGCATATTATGTTGGTAGCACTTCGTCGCCTTGCCTGTTATGCTGTGTAGCAGACTTTAAAGCTGTGCGGATCAGCATAACGAAAAGGCGAGGGGTCTCGCTTATTTTGTCCACGACTGTACACTGTTTGTAGATATCGTCTCCTATTGGTAAATTCTTTCGTTCCATTCACTTTTGCAAACACTTTTCCTCAATTCCGGTTGTCCCAGGACTCATTATATCGCTCATGACATTTGTGGAAAAAAATTACCCAGTGAGGCAGTTCACCGCAGCCGCTTCAATTTTTAGTGTTGCTACCGTGCCAGTTTTATAACTTTTCAAATTTATAAACATAAAAAAAGAAGTAGGCACGAATTTGTATACGTCCTATTGAATTTACTGTTGAAGTTTACAAATTGTGCTTTAACAATAACCGAACTGCTTTGAGATTTAAAATTTTCTTTCCCTTTTTCCTACAGACGAAACTGTTTTACGGAGGTGCAATGGAAAAGTTCATTTACGGAATAAACAGACACTTAATGAAAATAAAACAGCAGTTTATAATTCATCATCATATTCAAACATTAGGCTTTTTGGCCAATTCCGCTTCAGAACCGTTCACGTCATCTCTTTAAAGGACATCAAACGTTTTTTTCTATTGGATTATTTAGCACTGCAATTTTAGTTATCCTATTACTAGATATATGATGGACATGGTCTTTCCACTTCCGTCTGTGTCGTAATTGATCTGATGTTAATGGTCCAGCATGCGGTATCATACAGCAGACACAAGGCTATTACTTCGTAAAGCTTAGTTAATGTTTCTCTCCGAAAGTTGTCTTTTAATTTACGTTTATGGTGGCACAGAAATGTCTGAACTGACCAATTTCAGCTCTACTCCAAAAATTTTAAATTGCAGGCCAGATATTTAAATTCTATTACTTGTTCAATTATTTGTCCATCTATAACAATTTTGGCTCTTGTTGGTTCCAATTCCTGAAATATTATCATTTATGTGCTACGCTGTATGACTTCATACAATTATCTTAAAAACTAAACCTGATCTCATACCAGAAGTTGTTTTGAACACTCCCTCACCAAACGTCGTGCTGTTGGGGCTGGTGTGCCTTTGCCTTCGTCCGACCTTCCAGCTGGCATTTTCATACAGTTGTAGGTCTAACGTGGTCTCTGATTCTTGGGACAAGTTGGCAATTTTTTGCCAACGGGTCATAGCCAGATATAAAAGAAGTGGTAAGTGACTGAAAAGAACAGAGAACCGACTCAAGATCGATCCACGAACCTCTGGATCTGATATCTCACACCGACCCAGTTAGCCAACTTTCCAGCTTGCTCTAAAGTGGAAAAATTTACGTTATTGCAGATGAGTAGGAGAAAGAATTCCGTAATTGGTATTGACTTATTGGTGTGTTGCTTGAAACAGTCACGTCAAGTAAATATCTAAACGTAAAGTTACCAAGTGACATGAAATGGAACGGTCACGTAAGGTCGGTTGCAGGGAACGCGAATGGTCGACAGCGGTTTACTGGGAGAATTTTTCGAAAGTGTATCTCATCTGTAAAGGAGTCACCACACAAAACACTTGTGCCACACATCCATGAGTAGTGCTCGAGTGCTTGGGGGCCACATCAGCGCAAATAAAGGAAGGCGCCGCAACTATCCAGAGGTGTGCTGTTAGATTCGTTATTGGTAAGTTCGATAAGCATGCGAGCAGTATTGAAATGCTCCGTGAAGTCAAAATGGATTCTCTGGAGTAGAGACGATGTTCTTTCGTGAAATTATTAAGAAAGTTTAGGTAACCTGCATTTACGACAGACTGCAGAACGTAGCCACTGCCACCAAAATACATGTTGCCTAAAAGCAACGAAGACAAGCGATATCAGGGCTCGTACGGAAGCATATAGACCAGAGGTGTCCAACATTTTAGCTTTCTTGGGTCACATTGAAAGAGGAAGAGTTTTTTCGGTCCGCACATAGTAAAACCAAGAAATACTGAAAAAAAAGGAACGGTATCAACCAATAAGAGAATAGCATCTGTGGCGGAAGTTTCAAATTGAGAACATTCAGTTTATCGTAACATTACATAAACAGATCGTTTGACAGATGCTCAGTTCTTGGGCCGCGTTCATACGTGTTTTGAGGCGCTGGCTGGACATCCCTGACAGTCAGTCTCATTTTCCTCGGTCCATTGCGAAAGGAACTAGAAAGGGGATGACTAGTAGCAATAAAAGGCACTCTCTGCCATGGTGACTTGCGGATTGTGTTCGTACATACACTGTCTGCAACATACACCATGTGATCAAAGGTACCCTGACACCTGGCTGAAAATGACTTACAAGTTTGTGGTGCCCTCCGTCGGTAATGCTGGAATTCAGTATGGTGTTGGCCCACCCTTAGCCTTGATGACAGCTTCCAATTTCGCAGGCTTACTTTCAATCAGGTGCTGGAAAGTTTCTTGGGGAATGGCAGCCCATTCTTCAAGGAGTGCTGGACTGAGGAGAGGTATCGATGTTGGTCGGTAAGGCCTGGCACGAATTTGGCGTTCTAAAACATCCCAAAGGTGTTCTATAGCCTTCAGGTCAGGACTCTGTGCAGGTCAGTCCATTACAGGGATGTTATCGTCGTGTAAACACTCCGCCACAGGTCGTGCATTATGAACAGGTGCTCGATCATGATGAAAGATGCAATCGCCATCCCCGAATTGCTCTTCAACAGTGTGAAATATGGCTTCCCGGCTAAGACACAAGTTGAAAATATGGTCACTATTTTTTATTTACTTAAATTTGCCATATTTCGTGACAGTACCTTTTCCGTTAGACGTTTGCAAGGCGATATTAGTCTTGGCTTCAGTTGTCTAAGTATGATTCCACAATGCATCTACAGGGTGTTTCAAAAATGACCGGTATATTTGAAACGGCAATAAAAACTAAACAAGCAGCGATAGAAATACACCGTTTGTTGCAATATGCTTGGGACAACAGTACATTTTCAGGCAGACAAACTTTCGAAATTACAGTAGTTACAATTTTCAACAACAGATGGCGCTGCGGTCTGGGAAACTCTATAGTACGATATTTTCCACATATCCACCATGCGTAGCAATAACATGGCGTAGTCTCTGAATGAAATTACCCGAAACCTTTGACAACGTGTCTGGCGGAATGGCTTCACATGCAGATGAGATGTACTGCTTCAGTTGTTCAATTGTTTCTGGATTCTGGCGGTACACCTGGTCTTTCAAGTGTCCCCACAGAAAGAAGTCACAGGGGTTCATGTCTGGCGAATAGGGAGGCCAATCCACGCCGCCTCCTGTATGTTTCGGATAGCCCAAAGCAATCACACGATCATCGAAATATTAATTTAGGAAATTAAAGACGTCGGCCGTGCGATGTGGCCGGGCACCATCTTGCATAAACCACGAGGTGTTCGCAGTGTCGTCTAAGGCAGTTTGTACCGCCACAAATTCCCGAAGAATGTCCAGATAGAGTGATGCAGTAATCGTTTCGGATCTGAAAAATGGGCCAATGATTCCTTTGGAAGAAATGGCGGCCCAGACCAGTACTTTTTGAGAATGCAGGGACGATGGGACTGCAACATGGGGCTTTTCGGTTACCCATATGCGCCAGTTCTGTTTATTGACGAAGCCGTCCAGGTAAAAATAAGCTTCGTCAGTAAACCAAATGCTGCCCACATGCATATCGCCGTCATCAATCCTGTGCACTATATCGTTAGCGAATGTCTCTCGTGCAGCAATGGTAGCGGCGCTGAGGGGTTGCCGCGTTTGAATTTTGTATGGATAGAGGTGTAAACTCTGGCGCATGAGACGATACGTGGACGTTGGCGTCATTTGGACTGCAGCTGCAACACGGCGCACGGAAACCCGAGGCCGCTGTTGGATCACCTGCTGCACTAGCTGCGCGTTGCCCTCTGTGGTTGCCGTACGCGGTCGCCCTACCTTTCCAGCACGTTCATCCGTCACGTTCCCAGTCCGTTGAAATTTTTCAAGCAGATCCTTTATTGTATCGCTTTTCGGTCCTTTGGTTACATTAAACCTCCGTTGAAAACTTCGTCTTGTTGCAACAACACTGTGTTCTAGGCGGTGGAATTCCAACACCAGAAAAATCCTCTGTTCTAAGGAATAAACCATGTTGTCTACAGCACACTTGCACGTTGTGAACAGCACACGCTTACAGCAGAAAGACGACGTACAGAATGGCGCACCCACAGACTGCGTTGTCTTCTATATCTTTCACATCACTTGCAGTGCCATCTGTTGTTGAAAATTGTAACTACTGTAATTTCGAAAGTTTGTCCGCCTGAAAATGTACTGTTGTCCCAAGCATATTGCAACAAACGGTGTATTTCTATCGCTGCTCGTTTAGTTTTTATTGCCGTTTCAAATATACCGGTCATTTTTTAAACACCCTGTATGTCAGCTGCAGAAATGACGTGGTTCAACGTGTTTCTCTCATCTTGGTGTTTCAAATACAGTTTCTTCAAATGTAGTTTCTTCTTTTTAGTTAATACAAAAATAATAGTAACATAATTCAATATTATTTATGACTGCGACCATCACATTGTTCTTCCGTCAACACACACCAAGAGTTAGCTGCCGACTGACTATAGTCAAAGACGACTCCAACGTCAAAGATATTTTACACAGTTCACAAGTTACCACTTGTAATCAGTCTCTTTGCTATTCTTCGATACATTTTCTAATAGTAATCAATATGCTTTTACTCTCAAAAACAGAAGTAAATTAACATATAATAAGACAAGCTTTTGAAATGTGGTGCTACAGAAGAATGCTGAAGATAAGGTGGATAGATCACGTAACTAATGAGGAGGTATTGAATAGGATTGGGGAGAAGAGAAGTTTGTGGCACAACTTGACTAGAAGAAGGGATCGGTTGGTAGGACATGTTTTGAGGCATCAAGGGATCACAAATTTAGCACTGGAGGGCAGCGTGGAGGGTAAAAATCGTAGAGGGAGACCAAGAGATGAATACACTAAGCAGATTCAGAAGGATGTAGGTTGCAGTAGGTACTGGGAGATGAAGAAGCTTGCACAGGATAGAGTAGCATGGAGAGCTGCATCAAACCAGTCTCAGGACTGAAGACCACAACAACAACAACAACAACAACAACAAGACAAATTATAATAAATTCTGACAAAAATATAAGAAAACATTTACAATTCGGTATCGACAAATACGGTAAAAAAATAACATCTCCCAGATCCATTACAACTGCTCCCCAGGGCTTTTGTTGTTATGGACGTATACAACAAAATCCCGACCACACTCAGTGATGGATCTGTATTACACAATTAGTACATTAATGATGCAGTCTGATAACATCTTCCAGATTTGGACTCTTTGAATCTGTGGACTTGTTACTGGCTGTTGTTGCAATGATACTTCCCCATCAATCTCATACACAAAAAAAAAATTCAAGTAAAGAAATTATTTGACATGACAAATATACATGGTATAAAACATACATGAGAAATATTCTAACATACAGATTGAAAATAATAGGAAGGTAAAACTCATTTCCTAGAATAAGATTTAATTAATTTTTTTATATATTAATGTTAATTTCATTATGTTTACATATTGTAACAGTAAAAATGATACTGGACATATATACTGTAGTGTTTTTTTTTTCTTTTGTATATTTTTTTGCTTATGATTTTCTTTTTTAAATTTTTTTTACTCATGTTTTTTTTTGTATTTTTTTCCTTATGATTTTCTTCTTTTAGTACAGCTAAAGATACATCAGTATTATCTAAATTTTTTGCAATTATTTATGTACACTTTCCTCTCTACTACAATATTACTACAAGTCACATTCTTGTGAAGAGTACTTTTGCTCCCCACAACAATAAACTGCTCATATATCATGAGGCTTTATCTAAAATTGGTTTTGAAACTTATACCTTTGCATGCATGTCCTCGCATGCATGCCTTCACCCACAGGGAAGACTTAGCTTGTAAAAATTAGAAAAATTCAGAAATGCTCACTATGGAGACTTTTTTTTGTAAAAAAGTAAAAATAAATCTTTCTCTCATTCTTTGTTACAACAGTGTTTTTTCATCAGTTTCAATTAACTTGTGACTTCAAATTATTAATTTATACATGCAAATATACACACTTGGTTGTACAGGCAGTTTTGTACTAACAAGCGTATTCCAGTAGAGGACTTTTGCTTTAGATGATAATAGGGTATTTAAATTTTGAAATTATGATTTCTGTTTATACAGTTTTAAAGAGACAACATTCCTGAGACCAAATAATTTCTTTGACTTAGGATACACCTAACGATAAGCATTAGGGTGTGGATTTTCTATGACTTCAAAAGGCCCAATATAGATATCAAAGAATTTTTTAATTTCTGAAGTTAACATTTTTGATTTTTCATGAGATTTGACCAGAACAAGATCCCCAATTTTAAAAGTGGTTAATCTTACCCTATTGTTATGTCTTTTATTCCTCTTTTCCCCTTGTTTCCTCATATTTTCCCTGACAATATCTTCTCTCTCTTGCATAGTTAAAGGTGTACATTTAGGAAATTCAGTAAGTTCTGATATAAGATTTGGAGGTCTAATATTAAACATAATCTCATACGGTGAAAATCCTGTGGAACTATGTTGTAGGCTATTCATAATATCTTCAAAATTTCGAATGTGCTCAAACCAGGTTGGATGTTTATGGCTACAATAGGTTCTACAAAGTCCCCCAATTTCCCTCATATATCTTTCTGCAGGATTGGTGGACGGAGAATAAACAGATATAAGTATATACTTCAATTTTGATCTTTCAATAAACTTTTTCCAAATTTTAGAGGTGAACTGTGAACCATCATCTGATAATATAGCTTTTGGTTTACCCACCTGTGCGAAATAATCTCTTTCAATTTTTATTATAATTTCATGGCTAGTAGCTTTTTTCACTGGATATAGTTTAATTAATTTTGAAAATACATCTACCATAACAAATATGTAACAGTGACCACCTTTACTCTTTGGTAACATTCCATATAAGTCCACTGCGATAAGATCTAAAGGTTTTTCCGGAACAATGTTTTGCATCTCTCCACCACATCTTTGATTGCTCACTTTAACTCTCTGACATTTGTCACAGGTTGCCAATTATTTTCTTACCTTCTTTCCAATATTGTAAAAATAAACATTTTCTTGTATCTTTTGAATGCACTTCTGTATTCCACAATGACCAAAACTTTCATGTATGTAAATGATCAGCTTATCAGCATCTGCCTCTGGCCCACACAGTTTCCAATTATCAAAATCTACATCTGTTCTCCGAAATAAAATCCCCTTATGCAATTTGTAAAATTTATCAAGTTTCTCATACCCCTTCTTGCCTAAACATTCTTTGATTAATTTCCAACTCTGATCTAAATTTTGATTTTTTCTAATTTTGTTACACATAGCTCTAATTGTTTTTTCATTTTCCACCCCTTTCAAGTATCTAATTTTAAATTGCTTTTCCGCCTCTTGTTCAAAAATCTCCTTTTCTCCCCCAATAGGTAACCTAGAAAGTGAATCAGCTACTACATTCTCAGAACCTTTTATGTGTTTGATTTCAAAGTCAAACTGTTGCAGAAAAATTGCCCATCTGGTCAATCTACTGTGGTATAATTTGCACTCTTGTAAGTAACTCAAAGCTTTGTGATCCAAAAATACTATGGTTTTATGTCCAACAAGGTAAATTCTAAATTTTGTAAAAGCCCAATGAATTGCCAAAAGTTCCTTCTCTGTGACTGTATAATTTTTCTCATGCTTCAGCAACATTCTGCTTGCAAATGCTATGGTACAATGTATCTTAACTCCATTCTCTACTCTTTCTTGAAATAACTCTGCTCCAAGCCCATAATTACTGCTATCAGTGTTCAAACAAAATGGTAAATTAAAATCAGGTCTGTGTAATAAGTGTTGCTTCCTCAACTCTTGCTTAATTTTATCAAACTCTTCCTGACAACTTTTATCCCAAACCCAAATAGTGGTTTTCTTAAGTAATTGACTTAAACATGGTGCATTCAGACTCTGATCACTTATTTGTTTTAGGTAATAACCGCATAACCCAAAGAACGACTTTAATTGTTTTTTAGTCTTAGGAATAGGAATTTCTGAAATTGCTTTAATTTTTTCTGGATCTGCCAAAATTCCCTTGTCTGTGACAACATGACCCAAAAATTTTAATTCAGAAACTGCAAATTTACATTTCTCTAATTTCAATGTCATCCCCCCTTTTCTAAGTTTTTCACAAACTGACTTCAAAATCAAAAAATGTTCCTAACAATTTTGTCCTGTAACCAAAATGTCATCTACATAAATTATCAGTTTAGACGCAAGTTCTTGCCCCAGTACATGATCCAAAGCTCTTATAAATTCGGAAACAGAAGAATTTAACCCAAATGGCACAACACAATATTGGTAACTCTTACCATTGTACAAGAAAGCAGTATATTTTCTAGAATTAACATATAATAAGACAAATTATAATAAATTCTGACAAAAATATAAGAAAACAAATTCGGTATCGACAAATACGGTAAAAAAATAACATCTCCCAGATCCATTACAAGTGGGAAGCAAGAAGCTGCTCAAAACATTACTTTAGGTCTGTGCTGTCATAGTGCTACGCAAAACAACAAGGCGTGTAAAACCCCTCCATGAAAAACACGACCACATCGTAACACCACCGCCTCCGAATTTTACTGTTGGCACTACACACGCTGGCAGATGACGTTCGCCCACACCCTGCCATCGGATCGCCACATTGTTTACCGTGATTCGTCACTCCACACAACATTTTTCCACTGTTCAATCGTCCACCGGCCGCTTCAGTCCGGAACCACGCGGCTGCTGCGATCGCAGGTTCGAATCCTGCCTCGGGCATGAAAGTGTGTGATGTCCTTAGGTTAGCTAGGTTTAAGCAGTTCTAATTCTAGGGGAATGATGACCTCAGATGGTAAGTCCCATAGTGCCTAGAGCCATTTGAACTATTTTTCCAATCGTCCAATGTTTACGCTCCTTACACCAAGCGAGGCGATGTTTGGTATTTATCGGCGTGATGTGTGGCTTACGGACAGCCGCTTGACCATGAAATCCAAGTTTTCTCACCTCCTGCCTATCTGTCATAGTACCTGCAGTGGATCCTGATGAAGTTTGGAATTCCTGTGTGATAGTCTGGATAGATGTCTGCCTATTACATATTACGACCCTCTTCAACTGTCGGTGGACTCTCTGAATCAACGGACGATGCCGGCCTGTACGGTTTTGTGCTGTACGTGTCCCTTCACGTTTCCACTTCACTATCACAACGGACCTTGGGATGTTTAGAAGGCTGGAAATATAACGTACAGACGTATGACACAACTGACACCCAATCACCTGACCACGTCCGAAGTCCGTGAGTTCCGCGGAGCGCCGCATTCTAATCTCTCATGTCTAATGACTACTGATGCCGCTGAAACGGAGTACCTGGGGGTAGGTGGCAGCACAATGCATCTAATATGAAAAACGTATGTTTTTGGGGGTGTCCGGATACTTTTGATCAGTTAGTGTGTATATAGATTTGCCACATCTCAATTAATTATTTTATGACGCTGGTTTCTTGAGAACAGTGGTATCTATTACGTTTTTTCCTTAATTTTTTATAATAGCATACAACACATTTACATTCAAAAAATTGTATGTCAGACTACATTTAATCTACAATACTCAGGACAATGAGTTCCTTGAGTCTCATAATAACACTTAGGTTGGTACACCGTAGATGTGTGCGGCTGCTTCGATTCTCCGTCTTCCTTATTCCTATTACAGAGAACATAGACGATTAGAAGCCAAAAAGTCGATGCATACTACACCATTACCGTTTCGTGGCTTGATCCTCTCAGCAACCCATCGCTCCACATTTGCGCTAACGGACTCACTGCCTGTCAACAATGCTAGCAAGAGGAGTTCAGGCGAGATGTCTGCTCTGTGCGAAATCCGCAACTGACCATAATCGATAAAAAGTATGAGGTCCCTCAAATGAGTACTAACAAAAAACTGCATTAAATTTCTAGTATCAGAAATTTACAGGTTTTCGATTCAGCTAAGTACCCAGGGATTATAATTATATGCAACTTAAATTGGAGTCATGAAATAAAAAAACAGTGAACCAAAGACTCTCTTTACCAGGCAAGACACTTAGAAGGTACACTAAAGCCACAGATACACTAAACACTACGCTTCTCCATCCTCTTCTGCAATACTTCTGTGAGATATGGCGTACTAACCAGATAGGAGTGACGGAGAACATCGAAATAGTTCAAAGAAAGAGAGCTCGTTTCGTAATGTCGGCAAGTAAGGAAGAGAGCGTCACGGGTATGATAAGGGAATTGGGATGGCAATCATAAAGGCAAAGCCGTTTTCTGTTGCGGCTAGATCTTCCCGAAATTTCAGTCACCAACTTTCTCCTCCGAATGCGAAAATATCTTGTTGACTGCCACCTACACAATGAGAAATAACCATCGTAATAAAATAAGAGAAACCAGAGTTCTTACAGAAAGATTAAGATGTTCATTTTTCCTATGTGCCATTCGAGAGTGGAACAGTGGACAAAATAGTCTGAAAGTGGTTCTATAAACCCTCTACGAAACACTTAAGCGAGATTGCAGAGTAGTCATGAATATGTAGATGCAGAACTACGTACTAAGCGACCACCTGATAACGTGGTGGATAAAACGGGGAATGTGAAAATCACGTGAGGAATGAGGATGAATTCAAAGGAGGTGAGATAAATATATTAATCACAGTCTTTGTTGCTCCTGTTATGTTAAGTAATTATCGTAGACTAACACTCCTATCTGCTTACCTGGTCGGTAGCAGCTACATCTTGCTGTAGTTTTCTGCATCCGTTCAATAAATTTCGGTAATTACTGCAATTTCTGGAGTAAGGCACCACACTGCTAATAACCACCATTGCACGCGCCGCCAGAAAGCAGTGTCGTTCATAGAGCGCTCTCTTTGATCAGCCGAGAGCTGTAACAGAAATAATTGCTTGTGATGGTGATGAACTGTGCAGTGCCACTTACTCGTTTATTGCGTCGTCAGACCTACGAGCGTGACCGCCCTGTACAGGTCAGTGCCCTATCCACACAAATGTCAGCATGCGTCACTGTTCGTAATTACACACATCATTTGACGCAGTGACTTGCTGTTAAATGAAATGGTGCATTCCCTGTGACGTACAATTCATGTTACTGTAGATCAACATAGCATTTTAATACCTTTTGTAGTTAACCTTTTTTGCCTGAACTATCAAGAACACACAAATTTCCTAGTAATTTCATGGAAAACAGCATTAAATAGCAATAAAACAGTATTGAGTGGAAACTTCCTGGGAGATTAAAACTGTGTGGCGGATCGAGACTCGAACTCGGGACCTTTGCCTTAGGCATAGGTCCCGAGTTCGAGTCTCGGTCCGGCACACAGTTTTAATTTGCCAGAAAGTTTCATATCAGCGCACACTCCGCTGCAGAGCGAAAATCTCATTCTGATTATTGAGTTTTTTCAGAATTTTTATTGTATTTTTTTACCATTTTACGAACGTGGTACGTTTGAGTGCCGTCCGGCCCTCCAGTGGTCTGCCGACAACAGTTCACAGTATAACACTTTTCCTAAGAAACGAATCCATATGTGTTGGAGTGCACTAAGGCTACAAATCAGTGAACATTAGGAACGCAGTTACACAGTTACCAAATGGAGCTCAGCAAAACTATCTTTATTTCCATCGCTGCAGGGAAATACTCCACAAAACAAACATTTCGAGTATCGTTCAGATTGAACCTTTCTTATTAATACATACGCCAAATATTCCTCTGTTTACTGAAAATGAGACAGAAGTAATATCTTCTTCCTTAATTTCACATAGTTTGTGACTAATTTCTCCTTTTTGTTGCATAGCACTATGGGACGTAACATCTGAGGTCATCCGTCCCCTAGAACTTATAACTACTTAAACCTAACTAACCTAAGGACATCACACACATCCATGCCCGAGGCAGGAGTCGAACCTGCGACGGTAACCGGGCGAAGTGGCCGTGCGGTTAAAGGCGCTGCAGTCTGGAACCGCAAGACCGCTACGGTCGCAGGTTCGAATCCTGCCTCGGGCATGGATGTTTGTGATGTCCTTAGGTTAGTTAGGTTTAACTAGTTCTAAGTTCTAGGGGACTAATGACCTCAGCAGTTGAGTCCCATAGTGCTCAGAGCCAACCTGCGACGGTAGCAGTAGCGCGGTTCCGGACTGAAGCCCCTAGAACCGCTCAGCCACCGCGGCCGGCGCTTTCTATCAGAAATTGGCTAGTCCTAGAAGTGGAATCTTTCTATATGGCTCACAGTACAATTCATAAGCAATTAAAAGTACTTTTTCGATCTTCTTCCAAGCCCATAACCAGATATAAGTCTTTCTGCTTGGCACACAAACGCCATATTACAACTGCAGCCCTTTACCACAGAAGAGCACCGAATGTCGATTTTAATGCCGCCCTCCCGCTTTCTGAAGACAAACTTTTTTCCTGATCCATGGTAACTGGAAGCCAGACAAACTATTCAGTTATCTTTCAACAAAGTATCTCAGTTCCAGGATGCCGTCCTATAACGAAATTCACCTCTTTTCATTTCCTTAGAAGGTGAAAGGCCTGATGGGAAACTTTTCCTGTTTATCCCCATTATGCCACAAACCCAAATTTACCCTACGTTTACCTTACAGGCAAAATAAGTAAATAAAAAGATTATCAAAGTGCCGTATCCCGTTTTTGCCTAAAACTTCTTTCAAAAACCTAAAAATTCCCAACACACATTTCTCAGATTCCTTCTCCCAAGCTTCATTTCCCCCTAGGTAAAAATCATAGGCAAGAATGTAGCCTTTTAGGTCAGCCGTATGCCACAGTTTATAATCCTGTTGCTCAGGCTTCATTGCGTTGTATTGTTTTACCGAGTTTCTACCTTTAAAGAAAATAATTGAGTTATCTACGTTTCCTCCACCTCCTGTCAATTTTAGTTTGTGATATCTTTCTACTTTTGAGAGGATTTTCATGCAGGCAGTCGTTAATCCCTTGTTTTTCACATTTCTCTACAATTTCAAGTAAACTAATTTCGAGCTACAGTGGTACACATTCTATCAAAACTCATTCCAAAATTGCATCAAAATCTAAAGCTTTTTTCAAATTTTTCGTCAAAACCTAAACCTGCAAGTTTATTAGCACTATTTGCATCTGTTAGATCTTTTAGAAGGGATGCAACGATGTTAGTAATGCCAGTGCCAAAAAAAGTGGTACTTCTCTGTGAAACAAAATTTACAGTAATGAGAACGGTGCTAAAATTGAAAGGAGCCTACCCTTATTCAGCTAGCACGACAAAGATAATAAAATACAGCGATATATGTCAAAGAAGGCGACAAACCACACCGTTTTCAGCTTATTCCATAAATAGAAACTACATATTTAACGAAAGAACTGTATGGGATGAAAACAGGACCTAACCTTCATCACAGTTATGCATCACACAAAACTGTTAGTAACTGTATGACACTAAACAAAAAACATCGTCTCTCCAAAGCAAACCTTCAGCTGTCACAATTTCGAAATACAGCAAAGCAAAGCTAAAAACGTATCTAAAAATTCCGTGCAAGGCGAAAAATCGTACATAGCATTTCGTGATGACTGAAGTAGGAAAATGTCGGGTTTCAGAAAAGGAATCGTGAGGCGAACATTACGAGGCCAAACGAGTTGTAGGTTAACGCTTGCAGTGCAATACGAAACTCTTCGAATCATATTTTGCTGAATGGAATAAGAAAACAATGTAGGCCAGGCAATTCCAACCAACATCATTAGCATGGGAACAGGACTCTTCACTGATGCAGATGGCACGATATGTACCCCGACATGGTCAATCCTGGTGCAAAGCTCAGCAAGACTGTAGTCTTAGTTCACAACTTCGATTGTACAATCGATCAGGTCCAGTGAAATTGAATTGTATCCAGCTGCCAAAACAGACAACACAATTTTCGTTCACGAACAAACCAATGGAAACTCTAGGGAAGTGACAGGTTGTATCACGTAAAGTATCCACTGAGGAAAGAGGGCAAGTAGTTCCTCAATAAAACGGCGGAAGCCATGGATTCTAGAGTTCAAGAGGAGTCTTTCATCTGGACTCTATCAATTATGCGCTCATGACCTCGTACACAGTACCGCGTGGGAAGTAACACGGAAATACCACTTGCAGCTCCACCATTCCCCGAACGTGGAAGCCTTAACTCCTACTGACTGTACACCTTGCGTCGTGTTGACGCAGTGGGTCGACGTCATTTTCCCGTGTACCAAACGTTAAACCATATCGTATTTGGCTTATAAAAAAATTACATGTTAATCAATGGATAAATTAGCAGCTTTCAAGGGTGTACAAATTTCGATCGTGTAACAATTTATGAGTAGTTCCAGGAAGTTTCGGTTCAAAGGGAACATCTTTATTTTTTCTACAAAAAAATTTGAAAAGAAAGATTACTGCACCTGTTTTAGACAATTTTATTGTGTCTAATCCTTAGTTCAAACTTATTACTGTCTCTTGCCTTACTGTTCTCGCCGAAGCGGATCGGTCAGTATTTCAGCAAGTTTCCGTGCTGACCTCAGCTTAGATAGATGGCGGGAGTGCATTTTCTTTGCTAGTAGAAATACACTTCTATATATTAGAGGTTTCACGTCGCTTGCAAGAGATGCGTTTTCAAACAGCAAATTCATGAAAGAGTCCGCCTAGAGGAGATGATACCTTACCTTAGAAATAATTTAACGTATTGATCAGGACTTCATGCATGTGTCAGGGAGGAAAAAAGGAAGATATTAGCGATTAGCAAGTGACATACACAACAGTGTTACTGATAACTACTCCAGCACAAGAAACAGAGAATATAAATTCTTGATCATATTCCTCAAAACCACTGCGCTAATTTTAGTCACAAAACCCGTAGCTGTATGAAGAACCAAATCAAGTAACAACAAGAAGATAGACGGCAATATTTCCCAAGCACCAAATGCAACTGGCCAATTGCTCCTACTGTAATTAAAGACGAGGCGATCGATGAAAAACAATTAAGACAGAAGGTCACTTAAGCGCAAATAGGTATCCAGGAATCTGAATAATTATGTAAAATAGGATCCCCAATGTATGTTGCAGAAACAAATATCGCACAAATTAACATAGAGCCCAAGGAGTAGCTGACACAAGAAAGTGCTCACTCAATGTTAAGAAGGACCGCAAGAACGTAATCACTAATTAGAAATTAAAGGAGCGTAGGAAAAGTATGGGAAATTCGTAGCAACCAAGAAAGTCGAACACCATAAATCAACTCTAGGCTCTTTCCATCGGTGGAAGAAAATCGCCGAAACTAGTGCGTCTGCTGTAAACTGCAGAGTATAAAAATAACACTGAATAACAGAAAGCTTGGGAAATGACGACATACATGTAAAACTGTTGATTTATTATGTAATTAATGTAGATTGTTTTAAGGAAATAGAAACTGCCCTGCAAAACTTAAGGACGATCTAGATAAAGCAACATAGCATGTTAACTACTCGGTGGAAACGGATGTCAGTGCGGGGTTGTGTTGCCAGAGGTCTCCCTGTAGTGCACAGAAAATTGGACGTCACATGGTGTGGTATCACATGGTGTGATGTGACTATAGCGCCAAGTGGGACTGGCCCAACGACACGAGGGAAAAGACAGTGTGTGTCAATCATCAAGCAGTTACGGTGCTCTCTGGTGGTGTTCTTCATTACAAGATGGCCAAGGAGGAGGAGATTAATGTTTAACGTCCCGTCGATTAGATTAGATTATATTCAGCTTTCGTTCCATATACCCACAAAGTGAGATGATTCTCGTGGGTTTGGAAAATATCAGAACAACGAGGTCATTGAAGATGGAGCATAAGATCGGATTAGGGAAGGATGGGGAAGGAAACCGGCTGTGCCCTTTCAAAGGAACCATCCCGTATTTTGCCTGAAACGATTTAGGGAGATCACGGAAAACCTAAATCAGGATGGGCAGAGACTGGTTTGAACCGTCGTCCTCCTGAATGCGAGACCAGTGTGCTAATCACTGCGCCACCTCGCTCGGTGATGGCCAAGGAACACAAGTCGAATAGCGGCTTCAATTGAAGCACATTTAACAGGACTGCAAGGCACGCAATCTCGTACTCCTCAGTGGCAACGTGACTGCGTGGGGGTGGTCACTTTGCCCGACCGCCAGCACGTTGTGTTCGGTTGAAATCTTAATACTGGCGACGCCGTTTGGGATGGCACCATGAGCATAGCGCTCGGAACAACGAGGGTTTGGATTTCTTGATCTCCTCGGATGAGACCAGTTTTAGTCTGAGACAATTATGGACATACCCTTATCTCGCGAGAGGTGGGAACACGTTATACACCCAGCAAGGTTGTCGACCATGAACGTTTTAGTCGTCGAGATGTTATAGCGTGTGGAGGCATAATGCATTGGCGTACCGACCTTCAAATTTTTGAACACGGTACGCTCACTGGTCAGCGTTATTGTGGCACTATACTACTTCCCCATGTGTGTCTTTTCGGTGATGGATTCGGCTCTGACTTCATTTTTATGGCTGACAAAGTGCGACCGCATCAGACAGCACAGATGGAGGAGCATTTGGAATGAGAAGATATTCGGTGGATGGAGTAGCCTGCCAGTTCCCCTGACCTAAATCCGATCGAGCAATTGTGGGATGCATCATTGGGGAGACGTACTGGAGCACGTCCGCATTCACCATCGGCCATCGAGTTGTTGTCAACCACGCTGGTGGGGGAATGGAACGACCTACCACAGGAACTCCTTACCAACGTTGCGGCCAGCATAGAAGCACATTGCAGACCACGCATTGGCAAATGTGTGTGAAATCTTATGGGACTTAACTGCTAAGGCCATCAGTCCCTAAGCTTGCACACTACTTAACCTAAATTATCCTAAGGACAAACACACACACCCATGCCCGAGGGAGGACTCGAACCTCCACCGGGATCAGCCGCACAGTCCATGACTGCAGCGCCCTAGACCGCTCGGCCATGCATTGCCGTCCGCGGTTAACTACACACCCTATCAAGAACTATGTCCTGCCTTTTGTAATGTCCGGGGGACCATCATGAATCGCGGTGACTTCAGTGTAACTATTGTGTTTGAATAAAAGTGTCATTTCTGTTCATCTCATTCAGTATTTCTTTCAGTTTCCTTCGGCACTATACTGTAGCAGTTCTATCTGTGGCCCAAGTTTCATTGACCTATGCTACTTTGCAGTGACACATCATGTGAAAGTAACTTTCATTCTTAAGTTTTGTACGCCAGCGTATTTGCCTTGCGTTGCATCAAGTTATAGTGAGCGGTCCTTCTCAGCTACTACTGTTCGCTTTCACCTTTCGTCGAGTTTTAAATAAATTGCTTAGTCATTCATAAAAGTAAAAAGATGCCTTATCAGAAAATAACACAATCTATCTTGGAAATTAATGGTGCAATGCGAGATCTGCTTCCTGCTTACGCTGTAGGTGTTGCAGAGACCAAAATCACATCAGGCAGCTGTAAATGTCACTTGTTGAATCTGATAACGCAAATGCCTTTTGTTGCTTTGTCACCGGAGCCTCTACTCGATGTACGCTATATGATCAAAAATATCCGGACACTTCATGTAATGTGGAAATGACCACTAGATGTTACGAATGGCCAGTATAAAAGGAGGCGAGGAGTATTGTGTTGTCAGTAGAGTAGTAGTAACGACAAAATCGGCAGGAGAGCTCAGTGGCTTGGGACGTGGACTACTCACTAGATGTCAGCTGAGTAAGAAATTCATATGGGACGTTTCAACCCTTCTACAGCTGCCCAAGTCGGCTCTTGGTGATGTGACTGCGAAGAGGTAACAAATTCGATCAGAGACATTTCAACCCTTATGAGATTGGAAATGAGCGTTTGGCGTCATTGGCCGGGAGACCCCTTGCGGGACAGGTCCGGCCGCCTTGGTGCATGTATTATTACATTCGACGCCACATTGGACGACCTGCGCACCGGATGGGAATGAAATGATGATGAACACAACACAACACCCAGTTAGTGAGCGGAGAAAATCTCCGACTCAGCCGGCCGAGGTGGCCGAGTGGTTCTAGGCGCTACATTCTGGAACCGCGAGACCGCTACTGTCGCAGGTTCGAACCCTGCCTCGGGCATGGGTGTGTGTGATGTTCTTAGGTTAGTTAGGTTTAAGTAGTTCTAAGCTCTAGGGGAATGATGACCTCATAAGTTAAGTCCCATAGTGCTCAGAACCATTTGAACCATTTTGTACAATAGTCGAGGAGCTCTCCGTAAGGCACAGATTTCTGTAGTCAGTGTCAAGAGACGCTTGAGGTGGTGTAGAGAGCGACAGCACTTTCCTGTGGATGACTCGAAACGAGTGGTTTGTACTAACAGCCGTCTGGATGCTTTTGACCAGACGGTGTATACACCAGTTCCTGTTGGCCTCATGTTTCTTCAGAATACGCGTCTTCAGCAAGAGAACTCAACAAATCTGCGTACGATGGCTTGCAGAGAATATGCAGTGATGCATTTATCAATTTCGTACCTTCCAGTTCCATTCGCGAATCATGAGTAGGAAAAATCTTGTCGGTCTAATTTTACTGTCATCATCACACACAAAATCTAACAGGAAGGAAGAAATACGTTTCCTATCCATTCTCGGAAAGACTGTTCTCAAAATTGCAAGAGAAGGCAATTTTATAATGCCAAGACCATTTTTGCACAACTGGAGATTGTTGAGTGCAAATACAATGAATAGTAGAGCTATTTAGGATGATATTTCATAGGGTGTTCGCGAAAGATTCATCCGATTACACAAGGCTATATCGTCAATTTATATCTTTTAAATGATCGAAAATAGAAACTTGCGGTGAACTAGACGTTTATCTTGACGCCAGTTTTAAGCTGCTGGTTCATGTGGTTTCCGGCAAAGCTCTCCCATGTGCAAAGAGCTCGCTTGCCTGTTCATTCATGACTCGGTGTACAATTACTGATCAAAAGTCTCCGGACGCCTACTAGTGGACATTAATATGGGCTGTGCCTACACTTCGTCTTTATGTTGGCTTCCATTTCGCTGGGGACACTTTCAGTGCGGTCTCTGAATGCCTTGGCAGGTTTGGCAACCTATTCTTCCCCAAAATGCGAAACAAGGTAGTGAAGTCGAGGTTCTAACTCGTCCAAAAGGCTAGATTCGGGACTCTGCGCAGTTCAGCTCATTTCAGGAATGTTATTGTCCAAAAACCATTGCCTCAAAGATGCTGGTTTAGGACAGGATGTAGTGCTGTTACAAACAGTCATCGCCCACGAATTGTACCTCTGCTATACACGGTCCACAATGGTGCAAAATGTGTTCATACCCTTCCACATTTAGCGTTTTCTTAAGCTAAATAAAGGGACCATATAAACCACGAAAAGCATACTTCATTGTTGGCGCTACATACGATGGCAGGTTATGTTCTACAGGCGTTCCCCAAACCCATCCTCTCGATCAGATTGTCACAAGATGTAGCGTGATTCAACACTCCAAATCAATCATTTTTCAGTCATTCATTGTGCAGAGGCATCGCTTTACACCACCTCAAGCGTCACTTAGTACTGGCTGCAGAAACGTGTGACTTATGAGGAGATAGTCGACCACTGTACGCCATTCTTTTTAACTCTCTGTCCACAGTCAGTGGGCCAGCTGAACTGCTGGTAGCACTCCGGTACTCGTGACTGATACCTTCCGCTGATTTCATGGTCCTTGTCCGTCAGTATATGTCTGCCTGATCTAGCTTGAGCCGTGGTTGCTCCTTCGCGTTTCCACTTCACAATCACATCACCAACAGCCAGCTTGGACAACTTCAGGAGCGTTAAAATGTCTCTGATGGATCTGTCACTCGGTTGTCACCCAATGACTAGTCGACATTCGATGCCGCTGAGCTCACCTGACCAATCCATTCTGCTCTCGTGACATATAGTGGACAATTCCGCATTACGGAGACATGACCGGATACTTTCGATCAGGTATAGTACTGTTATTGGTCCGCGATATGTCTCACAGAGTAAGACAGACCACTTGTTTGTGTATCTTCTGAACGCGCGGTGACCCAGAAACGTGGGCTGTGTGAGCAGAGGCCGAGCCTTCGTTCGGAACGCCAGCCGCCCATGCACTGAACTAAAGTAAAAGGAGCGAGCAATTGGCGCCTTCTCGCTCGGCGTCGCTAATTGGATTGCAAAGCCAATAACAGCGCGCCGCATTCGGCGGGCGCGCTCCAGATGGTTGCCCGGCAACGCGACCTCGACCTTCTGCAGCAGGTGAGTGACCGGAGCGCCGGGCTGCGGCTGCGGCTGTGCGCATGCGCACCGGCAGGCGCTGCCGAGGCGTCGCGGGCCGAACCGCTGCCCCAGGCGCTGCGCTCCCGTGACCCCGTGCCGGGGGCCAGCCGCTCGCCGCCACACACTGCGTCATCAGGCCGAGGCAGCCGACTGCCGCAACAGGGGGCGTCTAAAGGTGTTGGGGGACACATCACTGTCTGCAGGGCTGCCACGGTAAAAAATATACAGCTTCACCCTAAAGTCCGTTAACATTTGAAAATGCACTAATTCACGGAAAAATCTAGGTGGAGAGGTAAAATTGGATACACATACATGAAATGACATGGGGTTTTGTTGTTGTTGTGGTCTTCAGTCCTGAGACTGGTTTGATGCAGCTCTCCATGCTACTCTATCCTGTGAAAGCTTCTTCATCTCCCAGCACCTACTGCAGCCTACATCCTTCTGAATCGGCTTAGTTTATTCATCTCTTGGCCTCCCTCTACGATTTTTACCCTCCACGCTGCCCTCCATTACTAAATTGGTGATCCCTCGATGTCTCAGAACATGTCCTACCAACCGATCCCTTCTTCTAGTCAAGTTGTGCCACAAGCTCCTCTTCTCCCCAATTCTGTTCAATACCTTCTCATTAGTTATGTGATCTACCCATCTAATCTTCAGCATTCTTCTGTAGCACCACATTTCAAAAGCTTCTATTCTCTTTTTGCTTAAACTATTTATCGTCCACGTTTCACTTCCATACATGACTACACTCCATACAAATACTTTCAGAAACGACTTCCTGACACTTAAATCTATACTCGATGTTAACTAATTATTCTTCTTCAGAAACGCTTTCCTTGCCGTTGCCAGTCTACATTTTATATCCCCTCTACTTCGACCATCATCAGTTATTCTGCTCCCCAAATAGCAAAACTCCTTTACTACTTTAAGTGTCTTATTTCCTAATCTAATTCCCTCAGCACCACCCGACTTAATTCGACCACATTCCATTATCCTCGTTTTGCTTTTGTTGATGCTCTTCTTATACACTCCTTTCAAGACACTGTCCATTCCGTTCAACTGTTCTTCCAAGTCCTTTGCTGTCTCTGACAGAATTACAATGTCATCGGCGAACCTCAAAGTTTTTATTTCTTCTCCATGGATTTTAATACCTACTCCGAATTTTTCTTTTGTTTCCTTTATTGCTTGCTCAATATACAGATTGAATAACAATGGGGATAGGCTACAACCCTGTCTCACTGCCTTCCCAACTACTGCTTCCCTTTCACACCCCTCGACTCTAGTAACTCCCATCTGCTTTTTGTACAAATTGTAAATACCCTTTCGATCTCTGTATTTTACCCCTGCCACCTTCAGAATTTGAAAGAGAGTATTCCAATCAACACAGTCAAAAGCTTTCTCTACGTCTACAAATGCTAGAAACGTAGGTTTGCCTTTCCTTAATCTTTCTTCTCAGATAAGTCGTAAGGTCAGTATTGCCTCACGTGTTCCAACATTTCTAAGGAATCCAAACTGACCTTCCCCGAGGTCGGCTTCTATCAGATTTTCCATTCGTCTGTAAAGAATTCGCCTTAGTATTTTGCAGCTGTGACTTATTAAACTGATAGTTTGGTAATTTTCACATCTATCAAAACCTGCTTTCTTTGGGATTGGAATTATTATATTCTTCTTTAGTAAAACCAAAATCGAGTGCAAAAACTGGCCAGCAGATGCTGCTGAACAGCATCACGCCAGTGACGCCCCGACACAAAAATACGTCTTAAAAAAAAACTCCAAAAAGTAAAAAAGTAATTTTAACATAAGTAGTAATGTTTGGATCCATGCGTCGTCGTGTCGGCGAATCGCCAAGTAAATAAAAAAATAAGTTAACTGCTGCTTTCCTTTCTACTAGGTCTACAACTCTGCTTCCACTGTTTTTTCTCGAAGTTCGGGGTTTTATTGTGCAAAACGTATAAAAAATTATGATTCATAGTATTGCCCATCGCTGGCCACTTCATTCTCCCATCTTTCGGATAGCATACGAATCCCGTGGCGGAAGAACTGGGCGTCTTTTGTGGAGATCCATGAATCGATTCAATTTTGCACTTGTTCATATGATCGGAGGTGTTGGTCAACCAGACTGTATGCCACTGATCGAAAAAGGTGGTAGTCAGAGAGAGCAACGTATGGAGAATACGGCGGGAGGGACAGGACTTCTCATTTCAACGTTTCCATTTTGACGGGTTTTGCGACATGGGGTCGAGCACTGACCTGCTGTAAAATTACTTTTACGTGTCTATCGCTGCAATGTGGCCGTTTGTGTTTCAGTGATGGGCTCGAACGCATCAATTGCTTTCGATATGATGTCTTGTGACTGTTCAAATGGTTCAAATCGTTCAAATGGCTCTGAGCACCATGGGATTTAACTTCTGAGGTCAGCAGTCTCCTAGAACTTAGAGCTACTTAAAGCTAACTAACCTAAGGACATCACACACATCCATGCCCGAGGCAGGATTCGAACCTGCGACCGTAGCGGTCGCGCGATTCCAGACTGAAGCGCCTAGAACAGCTCGGCCACACCAGCCGGCCCTGTGACTGTCTTCGTCTGTTTCAGTAGCTACGAAAACGTTCTGTCTTCCACCGCCATACCGGTCTTCGACATCTAATTCACCGTTCTTAAGGCATTGGAAACATTCTCTGCACTTTCCTCCGCTAATAGTTCCCTCGCCATTGGTCTTACTCAGCATTTTAAGAGCCACAGGCGCAGATTTCTTCATGTTATAGCAGAAAATTAAAACTTCCCGTAAATGGCGAGAAATGGGTAAGTAAGCTGACGTACTTATCGAAATAACCTTATGGTGCAATCATAAATCGACTAATATTTTTATGGCACTATGTTTACAGATGCCTAAGCTTATTGTCTTACACCTGTGACCAACCACCTCAACCCCACTTGCCCGTACTGCTGTGTATTGCAAAGCAAAGTTGTAGACCTAGTAGAAGAGCATGCTTTCATTATTGATGGATATAAGCCTCTTTTGTTTGTCGTCATCTTTTCCAGTCCTGCGCGTCCCACATTTACATCTCAAAGTAAGTTATAACTTATTATATTAAATACACCAATCCGTCTTTAATTAGCGTAACATTGTTAAGGAATACAGTTACCTATTTATTTTATATCTTATTTTCACATAATTATGTACGAATATAGTTTCATGCACTAATCTGTTTTACGAGGCCTGTGTCCTGCAGTGGTCTGATGACAATGTACTATTCCACGCATCATTAAACTGCGAGTCGTGCAGTGCGCGGTACGCGGCAAGCAGGGCATTACAAGGTGCGTGAGAGCAGGCGTCGTTGACAGTTGTGTCTATACCGCGAATTCTTCAGAGTAAATTAATTAGGACTTAGACTCAACACAAATGCTTTCCAGAACGAAGCAAGAAATTGCGTCGCGAGGTCTTGCCTCGCCGAAATCTGTGTGACAATATATGTGTTTTCATAAATATTACTATAGTTGTAAGATTTTGGTAATGCGGTATTGCTCGAACACTTTTGATTTTCAGCCTGAAAATATTATTTCGACTTTTTTCTTTTCTTTGATATTTTGTTCATTTATGCGATTTACGTGTTTCTTTTTTAAATTCACATGTATACTCACTGTCTCCATTTTAGTACACACACTACTGACCAATAAAATTGCTACACCAAGAAGAAATGCAGATGATAAACGGGTATTCATTGGACAAATATATCATACTAGAACTGACATGTGATTACCTTTTCACGCAGTTTGGGTGCATAGATCCTGAGAAATCAGTACCCAGAACCACAACCTCTGGCCATAATAACGGCCTTGATACGCCTGGGCTGAGTCAAACAGAGCTTGGATGCCGTGTACACGTACAGCTGCCCATGCACCTTCAACACGATACCACAGTTCATCAAGAGTAGTGACTGGGGTATTGTGATGAGCCAGTAGTTCGGCCACCATTGACCAGACATTTTCAATTGGTGAGAGATCTGGAGAATGTGCTGGCCAGGGAAGCAGTCCAACATTTTCTGTTTCCAGAAACGGCCGTATAGGACCTGCAACATGCAGTCGTGCATTATCCTGTTGAAATGTAGGGTTTCGCAGGGATCGAATGAAGGGTAGAGCCACGGGTCGTAACACATCTTAAATGTAACGTCCACTGTTCAAAGTGCCGTCAATGCGAACAAGAGGTGACCGAGACGTGTAACCAATGGCACCCCATACCATCACGTCGGGTGATACGCCAGTATGGCGATGGCGAATACACACTTCCAATGTGCGTTCACCGCGATGTCGCCAAACACGGATGCGACCATCATGATGCTGTAAACAGAACCTGCATTCATCCGAAAAAATGACGTTTTGCCATTCGTGCACCCAGGTTCGTCGTTGAGTACACCATCGCAAGCGCTCCTGTCTGTGATGCAGCGTCAAGGGCAACCGCAGCCATAGTCTCCGAGCTGATAGTACAAGCTGCTGCAAACGTCGTCGAACTGTTCGTGTAGATGGTAGTTGTCTTGCAAACGTCCCCATCTGTTGACTCAGGGATCGAGACGTGGGTGCACGATCCGTTACAGCCATGCGGATTAGATGCCTGTCATCTCGACTGCTAGTGATACGAGGCCGTTGGGATCCAGCACGGCGTTCCGTATTACCCTCCTGTACCCACCGATTTCATATTCTGCTATCAGTCATTGGATCTCGACCAACGCGAGCAGCAATGTCGCGATACGATAAACCGCAATCGCGATAGGCTAAAATCCGACCTTTATCAAAGTCGGAAACGTGATGGTACGCATTTCTCCTCCTTACACGAGGCATCATAACAACGTTTCATCAGGCAACCCTGGTCAACTGCGGTTTGTGTTTGAGAAATCGGTTGGGAACTTTCCTCATGTGAGTACGTTGTAGGTGTCGCCACCAGCGCCAACCTTGTGTGAATGCTCTGAGAAGCTAATCATTTGCATGTCACAGCATCTTCTTCCCGTCGGTTAAATTTCGCGTCTGTAGCACGTCATCTTCGTTGTGTAGCGATTTTAATGGCCAGTAGCGTTTATTTAGCTAATTTAGGTAACATAAGTAATAAGCAGCGGCGATAATACCAATTCAAGTCGGTAGAAAGTGGGTTCCTATTGCGTTCTTCTACTTAAACTATTAGGACGAAATTGTTTAATCTAGTACTGAATTGTAGACCTCAAAAAGAACTACAAAAAAGTCTGCCAGAGCATATGTTTATCTATTACAGTTAAGTCACAATCACTCATTCCTGCCTTGTAGGTGCTGAAACGGAGAACTTCAAAAGACAAAAATAATCGTTTGTGATCAACAGTAAAAGATAAACATATGTTTTTATGGACTTTCATTTAGATCTTTTTGAGCTCTACAATCTGGTAGTTTGACGTACCTCTTACGCACTACATAGCGTACAATAAGAGACCGCGCTGAAGGAAAGCATTTTAATTAATTTAGCTGATGAAATTAAATCGTCTGAATGGGCTTTCATGGAACATAGCTAAGAACCATCCCGGTTAAACCAGCTTTCAAACAAAAAAACTGCATTAAAATCGAACCTTTCGTTTGGGTGCTGCAATGTTAAAGATAGCTACACAAACACACACGTTAAACTTATAACACCCTTCTGTTTGCACCGGGGCTTAAAGAGGGGCTGCAGTTAGAGGGGGAGTTAGATCATCCATAGCCTGGGTGATAAACGCCTGCTGGAAGATACGACTTTTATGCAAGATGGCGCTCCACTCGATGCTGTTACATGCGTACTAGATCTCTTCCACATATCGTTTGGTGAGGATTGCGTTCTGAGCCGTCACATTCCTCTTGCGCCGCCTGCCAGTTCCCCAGACCTCACTTCGTGTGATTACTGGTTGCGGGTTTACCTGAAGTCGTATCGCGACGTCTGATCGTATTGGGGATGCTAAAAAACAACATCCGACGGCAATTTCTCACCATACATACTGATACGCTGTAAAGTGATGTTCACAACATTGTCCCTCGACTACACGTATTATTGATTAATGACGACTGACAAGTTGAGCATTTGATGTAAAGAACATCATCTTTGCTAAAAATCAATTGTTATGCTAATTATTGGTTTTGTATCATATGAAGCGCCATCTGTTAGTCATTTTGTGCACTTTTTTTGTTTCAATACAACCCCATGCCATTTCAAAAATTTGTGTCAATTTTTATCGCTCTATGTACATTATTCCGTGAAGTATTGACTTTTCAAATGTTATAGGACTTTTGGGTCATACTGTGCATGACAGTCCATCCAGTCTTTTTGTTTTTCTTGTGCCTTTGTCCCGCATTGGCGCAGGTTCGGCACGGATATTGACGGATTTGGCACTGTTAAGGGGTGGCCAGGTGCCCTTATGTTGCCATCCCATTACCCCCCCCCCCCCTACCTCTATCGGAACGGAATATGTATACCCCAGCTGTCTGTGTGTAGTTGAAAGTGAGTGAAAGTTTTTTGAATGTTTGCGAATCATGTAACTTAGGCAGGACTTGGGTACCAGCCCGGTTTCAGTTAATGGGATGTGGGAAACTGCCTAAATACCACATCCAGGCTCGTCAGCACTCTGACCCTTGTCATTAATCCGTTGGGCAGATTCTATTTGGGGTCGGCACACCTCCCCATTCCGAAATGGTTCAAATGGCTCTGAGCACTATGGCACTTAAACATCTGAGGTCATCAGTCCCCTATAACTTAGAACTACTTAAACCTAACTAACCTAAGGACATCACACACATCCATGCCCAAGGCAGGATTCGAACCTGCGACCGTAGCAGTCACGCGGTTCCGGACTGAACCGCCTAGAACCGCTCGCCCACAGCAGCCGGCCCCCATTCCGAAATGGTGCTTCAACACGCGTTGCTACTGGTACAGGTGAATGCCTACCCAATAATATTGCAAAACACTTACAGGAACAGATATGGACTCTGACCGAAATTTATTGGTTATTAATTTCAGATTGCAACCGAAGAAATTAGAAGAAAGTAGAAATTAACGGATGATCTCTGCATACATTGAAAGAACCAGAAATTGTTGAGACAAAGGGTGCAATAGGCAACGAAAGTCCGAACATGGGGAATAGTTTCATAGATATATGCGTGGCTCGGAAACTTCTCAATAGGACCCAAAACGTCGTTCACGACGGCGACTATTCAAAAAATGGTTCAAATGGCTCTGAGCACTATGGGACTTAACATCTATGGTCATCAGTCCCCTAGAACTTAGAACTACTTAAACCTAACTAACCTAAGGACAGCACACAACACCCAGCCATCACGAGGCAGAGAAAATCCCTGACCCCGCCGGGAATCGAACCCGGGAACCCGGGCGTGGGAAGCGAGAACGGCGACTATTCATCAGAGACAATGGTATCGCAGGAGTGCCTAGGGGTGTGATAGGAACACTCTTGTTCTCTATATACGTAAATGATCAGCATTTTCGGGAAAATGTCATGCGTGGCTGTCGGAGGACACAACATGACTTAGACAGAATTTCTATCTGATTTGATGAATGTCAGCTTACAGTGGGAAAAACCAACTTTTTCTACATTTTAGCTATCAAGATCGAATAAATTTAGCTTCTTACTTGAAGTAGGACGAGAAGAGCCTCATACGGCTGTAGGTTACAGTAGGGTGCAGCAGGCTTCTACACAAGAAACTCAGTGTAGGTCGGTAACAAAAGAGAGTAGGAAGGAAGAAAAGAGTCTTGCTGCTAGGTAGTAGCCATGGGAGAGTGTAGGCCAGATGGTGCGGGGAAAGTTAGCAGCAGAGTACCAGGTCACACGTATTGTGAAGACAAGTGTTAACCTTAGACAGGTGACAGAGGACACAGGAAAATCCTGCAAAGGGTTTGGCAAAGGCGATCAGGTTATTAGAGTAGTTGCAGCAGGAAATAGCCTAGCTAAGAACAGTAACTGCAGCATTAAGGGTGACCTGAATAAAGTAGGAGTAGCAACTACACACACAGGTGTGAGTTTCATGGAGGTCCTGCAGCGCCATGACCAGCCCTGGGTTGATACTGCTGTGAGCCGTGTTAGCTCTGAGTTGAGCAGGTTACTGCTGACTGAAATGAATTCTCATTTGAGTGCAGTGCCCGTTGCAACTGAATAGGAGAGGGAAGATAGGTTGGCTGAACTTCTTGCAGGAAATGTATGGGGGGGGGGGGGGGGGCAGGCAACATCACACAGTACAGTGTGATTATTGGTGTCAGAGGCACCTTTTTTAGGTTAGAATCAAGTTACAGGCGCCCTGTTTTGAAAGAAGTCTCTATAACAGAAGAGCTCCACAAGAATGCACAGAAGAGTAAGGTTAGCTTATTCCACCAAAATATTAGAGGATTGAGTAATAAAGTATAAGAGCTTCTTGCCTGCTTGCAAAATGTGAAGGAAAAGATAGACATCCTGTGCCTGTCTAAGCATGACATAACAACGGGGTTAGATAAGTTACATATAAAAGATTACAGTCTAGCAGCTTACTCATGCAGAACTAACATGGGAAAAGGAGATGTTGCATATTTTAAGACAGAACACAAGTTCAAAAGCATTGACACAAGTATATTTTGTAGTGATGAGCACAGAGAAGTGTGTGCTTGTGAATTAATGCTGAAAAACAGTTCACTTTTAATTGTAACAGTATATAGATCCCTACCGGGAAACTTTGTATTAGTTATGAGGAACCTGAATTCCTTACTGTGCTGTCTGTCAGACATCAGCAAGCAGTTAATAGTCTGCGGTGACTTCAATGTAGATTTTCTAAAGGATTCTGATAGGAAAAATGATCTGGAAACCCTATTTTGATCCTACAGTTTGCTCTCAGTAGTTAACTTCCCATCACAAGTGGATAAAGACAGTGGGCCCCAAATTGATAATGTTTTCTTTGATGATACACAAAGCAAGAAAATAACTGTTTACCCAGTATAACTACTGCTCTCTCTGATCATGATGCACAGTTAGTCAGGATAAATGACATAGTGCCTTACAATGTGGATACACCTCAGTGGAAGTCAGAATCATTTATGACTACAGGGAAATTGTTTTTAAGAGTAGTGTACAAGAAACAACCTGGAATAAAATTTATAAAGAACCAAATGCCAATATAAAATGTAATCTATTCCATGATAATGATATACGAAAATAGCTTTCCATATAAGCTAATCACAAGGGACATTAAACATCCATGTAAAAAACCATGGATCACTAAGCGGATTAAAGTATCTTGTGAAAGGAAAAGGGAAATGTATCTTGTGAAAGGAAAAGGGAACTGTATCTTTTTGCAAGAACAAGTAGAGACACCGCAGTAGTTGTGCACTACAAAAACTACTCAAAATTACTAAGAAAGGTTATTAGAAAATCAAGAAACATGCACTAATGTCTGAAAGCAATGCGTCTGTCAGCAGAGTTAAGGCAATATGGAATACAGTGAAGCAAGAGACAGGACAAGCAACCACAGAAGAGGGTAACATTACTATTGAATTGAATGGAAGGGTTATAAATGACAAATCACAGGTAGCAAATGTATTTAATGATCATTTCTTAAACACAGTAGAAAGCATAGGGACCAACAGTTCAAAAGGAAGATCACAGCAATAAGTTGAAGAAGTAACTCTCACAAAATTACATCATATGGATGTACCACTCGCTTCTACTTCTGAAATTGAGAGGGTCATACATTCCATCAAGAATAAAAGCTCTTCTGGTTTTGATGGTGTTTCCAATAGAGTACTAAAGATTTGTTCCCATATAATAAGCCCTGTATTGTCTGAAATATGTGATGCATCACCCACTCAAGGCATTTTTCCAGAGAGACTAAAATATGCCGTTGTTAAAACCGTCTTTAAGAAAGGTGATAAAAGAGACGTCAATAATTACCGACCTATTTCACTGCTGACATCATTTTCCAAAATTTTTGAGAAGGCGATGTATTCTAGAACAATATCTCACCTTGTCAACAATAATATCCTCAGCAAATCACTATTAGGGTTTCAGAAGGGTTGCTCTACCGAGAGTGCCATATACATGTTCACACACCAAAATATTACAAGCATTTACACCGGTTGGTATTTTCTGTGGCCTATCCAAGGCATTTGATTGTATGAATCATAGTACAGGGCGTTTCAAAATGAATATACTGGTTTTAAGGCTTCGTAGCAGATATTACATTCACCTTACAATTACAAATAATACATCAAATGAAAGAGAAACACAAACAGTTTTTCTTAAATTATTCAATGTGAACACCGATCACACATCGGGTCGATAGGCGAGTTGTTCTGAAACCTTGATCAATGTGTCTGGCGTAACTGTTGCAGTAACACTGTTTCTAACGTCAGATAGATCAGCTGGTATCAGAGGCACATAGACATGATCGCGCCAGATCGTGTGTGAATGTGGAGGTCATGCATAAAATGCTGTGTCTACCGGCCCCTTGGGCCAAATCCACCGGTCGGATACAACGTCGTTTAACCAGTCGCGTACTGAGTTATGTCAGTGAGGCGGCGCACCATCTTGTTCCCAAATAAATATGTGTTTTTCAGCTTGTTCCCATTGAGGCACGGGCCGTAGCTGTAGCACATCAAGATAAGAAACATCAGTTACAGTTGATTCACCGAAAAAGAAAGGTCCACAAACTTTCTGCTGGGATATTTCTTGGGGCTAAGCGTGAAAGACTCGCTCTCGTTCAACACGTTTTCCGTCACTATTTGTCATTCCATGCCCTTCCCATTGCTCACAGGTATACAAATAAAACTGTTCGAGTTGATCTTTCATTCTGTGTATTATTTACAGTTGTAAGTTGAACGTAATAAATGCTACAACGCCTTAAAACCGGTACGTTCATTTTGAAACACCCTGTATACTCATAGATAATTTGAAGTTCTATGGGATTGATGGTATAGCCAACCAATGGACCATGTCATATCTAACCAAAAGAATGTAGAAAGTTGTACTTAGTAGTAATTCAACCAACAGAATCCAGGGACATAATTCTGACTGGGAGAAATCACGTATGGGGTTCACCAAGGCTCGGTCTTAGGTCCACTACTGTTTCTCATATATGTAAATGATCTACTGTCTAATGTACAACAAACAGAATTAGTTCTTTTTGCAGATGGCACCAGTATTGTAATCACTCCCAGTATACATACAGAAATGGAAGAAATGGTGAACAAAGTTCTCAAAAGTATCATTCTGCGAATAGTCTGACCCTGAATTTTACAAAGACACATCATTTTCAGCACTGCACCTCTATGGGTGCTGCACCAGTGGTAAGTGTAACACATGGTGATGAAATAATACATAGGGTGGATACTTCAAAATTCTTACCCGCCCATATTGATGAGAATTTAAATTGGAAAAAAACACATTTTTAAACTCCTGAAACAACTTAGTTTAGCCACATTCGCACTTCGCATCATAGCAAATTTTGGGAAGAGAGAAATCAGTAAGTTGACATGTTTTGCTTATTTTCATTCAGTAATGTCACATGGAATAATGTTCTGGGTAATTAATCTTTAAGAAAGAAGGTCTTCGTTGCCCAAAAACGTGCATTAAGCATAATATGTGGTGCTCACCCGCGATCATCTTGTATCATTTCTTTAAGGAGTTGGGCATTCTGACTACTGAGGTATGTTGCAAACAATCCACTGCAGTTCAAATGGCTCTGAGCAATGTGGGACTGAACACCTGAGGTCATCAGTCTCCTAGAATTTAGAACTACTTAAACTAACCTAAGGACATCACACACATCCATGCCCGGGGCAGGATTCGAACCTGCGACCGTAGCGGTCACGCGGTTCCAGACTGAAGCACCTAGAACCGCTCGGCCACACCGGCTGGCAATCCACTACAGTTCA
Source organism: Schistocerca americana (assembly GCF_021461395.2). Classification (NCBI taxonomy): domain Eukaryota; kingdom Metazoa; phylum Arthropoda; class Insecta; order Orthoptera; family Acrididae; genus Schistocerca; species Schistocerca americana. The sequence continues at coordinate 307,823,429 of NC_060121.1, read as the reverse complement.
AAATACTAGAAGAAAAGAGTAACATTCATTACTCAACATTAAGGTTGTCTTTAGCACAGAAAAGGGTTCACAACGCTGCAACAAAAATTTTTGACCACTTATGCAGTGATATAAAATGTCTAACAGACAGCAACGTAGTATTTGAAAAAAAAATTGAAAAAGGTTTTCCTTGAGAACCACTTCTATTCCGTAGAAGAATTTCTATGTTTGTAGTGTGTAAAAGCTGGTGGGTAGGAATTGCTTACTCAGTCTGTATATGTTGTTTTCATTTCGGAAAAAAATTATATGGTGATGTTAAGAGTATAGACAGATGCACAAATTAATTTGCAATATGAATGTAAAATGACTCACTCCACATCATGATGATTTATCAAGCAAAATGATCCATGGAACATGAAAGTAACTAACTAACTAGCCATCATGTAGTTTTCGTATATATTAATGGTGGTGTGCTGCTTATCATAGTCACGTCGATTAAACACCTAGGCGTAACATTGAAAAGCGATATAAAATGGAAGGAACACCTAAAGTTGGTAACAGCGGAAGTGAATAATAGACTACGGTTTATTGGAAGAATTTTAGGAAAGTGTAATTCGTCTACAGGATGATTTCAAAAAACAAAAAAAAAAAACGCTTACAAACTGACATGGCATATCGGGTATACAGCAAGGATCGTTAATCACATAGGAAACGGTGTTCGTAGACACCACGTGAGGGCACTACGGTCACGGAAGGACGTATTACACAATCACGGGCAGATCGTCGCCGTTCACGCCTTGGAAGCGTTGGGAGTAACATGGCTAACTACACGTACGACAAAATGGCTGGGATGTATTCGATTTATGGCGCTGCCAACTGACTAGGAACCGTGCGATTACACGGTGCGAAATATCCCGACAGAAAGGTGCAGTACCACACATTATTCGCCATCTAGCATTGCTGACTGTGCAAAACCGGCCCGTTCCATGTGCGCAAGCCGAATGTTGTTCGCCAATTAACAACACGGATAGTTGTGATGGAATAAAGCGTTCTCCAAAGGGTGCAGCACACGCTGTCAACACGTACGCGCGGTGGATCCGGCGTCACTGATATCCCCCAACCCTCCGTCTGGCGCATTGTACCAGGGTCACTCCAAAAGAAATACACACTATTTTTGTAAAAATACAGTTTTCATTCTGCATGTGCAAAAGTTTTACAGTGTGTAGATACATCCTTCCCGCTTGTTTCCAAACTTAGTTCAACCTGTTCCCGTGAGTGCCGTCGTCACAGCATGCCTTCAAGGTGGCTGCTATACTTGGCGTTCGTCAGAAGCAACGTGTTGTCATAGAATTCCTGTGCCGTGAAAACGAGACAGTGGGAAACATCCACAACAGGTTGAAAAAGGTGTATGAAGTTGCTCCTGTCGATCGCAGTGAAGTTAGTCGGTGGGCAAGTAGGTTACTTGATGAAAGCGGGCACGGCAATATTGAGGATTGTCCTCGCAGCGGCAGGCCTCGTACTGCACACACTCCAGACAATGTACAGAGAGTTAACGAATTGGTGACTGCTGACAGACGCATCACAGTGAACGAATTGTCACGCTACCTTGGGATAGGGGAAGAAAGTGTTTGCAGAATACTGGAAGTGTTGGCGATAAAAAAGGTTTGTGCCAGGTGGGTTCCCAGGATGTTGACAGTGGCTCACAAAGAAACAAGAAAAACGGTATGCAGCGAACTTTTGGAACAGTACGAGAATGGTGGAGATGAATTTCTTGGAAAAATTGTGACAGGTGATGAAACCTGGCTCCATCATTTATCACCAGAGACAAAGAGGCAATCAATGGAGTGGCATCATGCAAATTCACCCAAGAAAAAAAAATTCAAAACCACACCTTCTGCTGAAAAGTTACGGCTACGGTGTTTTTCAATTGCGAAGGACTCTTGCTTGTGGACATCATGCCAAGTTGAACCACCATAAATTCTGATGCATATGTGACGACACTGAAGAAACTTCAAGCTCGACTGAGTCGTGTTCGACCACATCGGCAAAAGCAGGATGTTTTGCTGTTGCACGACAATGCACGGCCACATGTCAGTCAAAAAACCGTGGATGCGATCACAAAACTCGGATGGACTTCACTGAAACACCCGCCTTACAGCCCTGACCCGGCTCCATGTGACTATCATGCCTTTGGGAAACTGAGAGACCCTCTTCGTGGAACAAAGTTTGGAGATGATGACTCCCTTGTGCGCGCTGCCAAACAGTGGCTCCAACAGGTTTGTCTACAATTTTACCGTGCGGTTATACAGGCGAAGGTTCCAAGATGGCGTAAGGCAGTTGAGAGGGATGGAAACTATGTGGAGAAATGAAAATATTGTTCCTAAAGGACGTATCTACACAGTGTAAAACTTTCAAACATGTAGAATAAAAGATATATTTTTAAAAAATAGTGTGCATTTCTTTTGGAGTGACCCTCGTACAATACGAAGATCATCATCGGTTTCATTTCCAACACGTCCAGTCATTGCAAGCGGGGAATTAAATAAGCGCACGGGATTTGCGCTGTGGTTTCTGCAGAAATCCGCTTCACAGCGAGTGTCCTCTTCACCGACGAGGCTGTGTGCTCACTCGAGGGTGTGATGAACGTTCACAACATGCACACGTGGGAGGGTGTGAGTCCACATGCTACATGTATGCATGCCTCAAAACGCAAATTTACCCTTAACATGTGGGCTTGCATCGTCGGAGACTGTTATTTGGACCGTACATTCTCCCGAGCCGACTTCATAGTCACACGTATCTCTTATTCCTGTGAGAAGTTTTGCCGGACATGCTGAATGATATACCCATGCCTTTTCGTCGCCGCTTTCGATTTCAGCACGGTGGAGTCCCAGCGTATTTCAGCATACAAGTGAGGGCACATCTGCAAGCAACCTTTCACGGACGCTGGATTGATCGCGGTGGGCCGGTCTCTTGGCCACCGGGATCACCCCATCTGTCTCCAATCGCTTTTTTTTTTCCTGTGGGGTGCCTGAAGGGCCTTGTGTATGAAACACATATTACAACGCCGGAGGACCTAGTGGGCAGGATTGTTGCGGCAGCAGGATGTCTTCGAGACACACAGGTATCTTTGAGAGGGTGCGCCGACCAACACAGTGTAGATGTCAGGCGTGTCTCGATGCATCTTGACAAAACTTTGAGCATCTCCAGTAGTGGGCGTCTATTTCTAGCATGAGACTAAATAACTACAACGCCATTTAGTAGCCCAGGATGGCCGTTGCGAGCCCCAGTTCCTACGTGATTACTCATCCTTGTTGTGTGCCCGATGTGCCATGTCAGTTTATGAACGTTTTGTTGAGTCACCCTGTATAAAGATGACCTCTTGTAGAATACTAGTGCGACCGATACTTTAGTATCGCTCGAGTGTTTCGCATTCCCGCCAGGTCGGATCAAATGAGAACATCGGAACAGTATACAGGCGGAAAGCTAGATTTGTGACCGGTAGGTTCAACCAGCTCGCGAGTGTTACGGAAATGGTCCGTGGACTCAAATGGGAATTCCTGGAGGGAAGACGACGGCCTTTTCGCACAACACTATCGAGTAAATTTAGAGAATCGGCATTTGCTACTGAATGTGAAAAGATTCCACTGCTGCCTAAATACACTTCCCTTAAGGGTCACGAAGCCGTTGTAATTGAAATTAGGGCTTGTATGGAGGCATATACGCAGCTGTTCTTCCTTCGCCCCATCAGCGACTGGGACATGAAAGAAAATTACTAATAGTAGTACAAAGCAACCTCCACCGTTCACCGTATGGTGACTTGTGGAGTATTTATGTATACATAAATGAACCATTGACTGAAATAGGAGATAGGAATACAACAAAAAATGAAAGGCAGTTGTCAGAGGTGAATTACTGAACAGCAGAGTATCAAATAGGCGAAAAGACAAAATCTAGTAAAAAGGAACTGCAGATGTATATAGAATGAAACTGACAAAAAATGTTTTGGGGAAAGAAAAGCAGTTGTATAAATATCAGGAGCTCAGATGGCAAGACAGTAAAAAGCGAAGAATGTAAATTTGACATTAAATATAATTTAGAGGATTATCACATGATGTACAGAATGTTTTATGTAATTGTCTTTAACGCAAAAGTTTTTTGGCCAGAACACCCAATTTCGGCTATACACAGCCATCTTCAGAATCCTTCATTCTGCCACACTCCAACAAGTCAAAACCGTGTAAAATAATAGTTTTTGCAGTGCAGCAGAATTAAGACTGCTGAAGATGGCTACTGTACAGCCGAAATCGGTAGTTCTGTGCAAAAAAAACATTGCGATCAAGGCAACTAAACAAAAAATTATGCAGAGGGGAAAACTGAAAGGAGGAAGAAATTTATAAAAGGGCTACACAAAGTAAATGAAAGTAATATTAAAGAATGAGAAGAGGAAGTAGATAGCGATGAAATGGGAGATACGATATTACGAGACGAATTTGACGGAGCACGTCGTAAAGCCATAAGTCGAAACAGGGTACTGGAATCGACGACATTCTCTCAGAAATATTTAAAATTTTGGGAAAATTAGCCATAGAAAAGTTATTCGTCTGGTCTGAAAGATGTATGATACAGGTGAAATACTCTCAGACTTCAACAAATATGTAATGGGGACTTCAAGAATTTAGTTACGCATGTAGTCCCACGCTCGGATCATTGCACAACATCAGTGGCGCATTGTTCTGGGTTTACTGCAGAAGCAATTCTGCTGCCATACGGGTAACAGTTTCATCACAATGTTGGAGTGAAACTCAGGGGCAACTAGAACTGTGCTCCGAAGTTACAGTACAAGGAACAGTACGACTTTTACTGACAAAAGTCTAAACTGCACACAGATTCACAGTGAAATTCTGGTGGTGTAGTGACCAAACGCACTGTCACGTCCGTGGTAGTGAAGTTGTGCCAACGGTTTGACCAAGGCCACACAGACGTGAATGACGCTGGTCGGGAATTGAGGCCATCGACATCGGCCACAGGTGACAATAGCCAGGCTACAAAGACACTAATTGGCAGCAACAGTAAATTTTGCAACTATGAGGACGTTCAACACACGGCTGTTCTCGAGTGGCTACATGACCAAGGAGGGGACTGCTATCGCCGAGGAACTACAAATGTAGTGCAGTGTTCAATAAAAGTTATTTCGCCTGCCAAAATAACGTCTTACTTTCTTTTCATAGTTCGTTCGTACGAAACCATCAGTTTAGCAAGTCGTGGTTCCGAAACACTAACACGAACTAGTTGCAGCGTTGAGTCATTTGGCCAACGAGGAAGGAAAGAAGTGATAAGGTGTGCCAAACAAGTTAAGGTGATGATAACAGCATGGCCGCGATAGCCCTAACCATTACAGGATGCTTACCACGCTTCATATATTGAAGAAAATGGCCCACATTGTACGTTCCTCCAGCTGATCCCCAACCGTAAACACGTAAGGAAAATTGTGAATGCGTACTCAGCAGATCAGTTAATGAGAGTCCACGTTGGTATTCGAGACAAGGTGGCTTCAAAACCTCAAACAGGTGTATTTTGTTCTTGCAGAAGGCGAGAGCGCTACCGGGTGACCGCACCTGATGTGAGTCCAAATATTTGCGAAGAATAAGTGTTACTGTTTGATGGTCAATATGGGGGTCACTTTTGCACTGTCATTCTGACGGGATTCCAATTCGATTCTACATAGAGTAGAACTTGACCCCCTTCTAACAGCCGTGTACCGCAAGTCTCTAGAGGAACGGTAGGTTCCAAATGATTGGAAAAAAGCACAGGTTGTCCCAGTTTTCAAGAAGGGTCGTCGAGCAGATGTGCGAAACTATAGGCCTATTTCTCTGACATCGATCTGTTGTAGAATTTTAGAGCATGTTTTTTGCTCGCGTATCATGTCATTTCTGGAAACCCAGAATCTACTCTGTAGGAATCAACATGGATCCCGGGAACAGCGATCGTGTGAGACCCAACTCGCTTTATTTGTTCATTAGACCCAGAAAATATTAGATACAGGCTCCCAAGTAGATGCCATTTTCCTTGACTTCCGGAAGGCGTTCGATACAGTTCCGCACTGTCGCCTGATAAACAGAGTAAGAGCCTACGGAATATCAGACCAGCCGTGTGGCTAGATTGAAGAGTTTTTAGCAAACAGAACACAGGATGTTGTTCTCAATGGAGAGACGTCTACAGACGTTAAAGTAACCTCTGGCGTGCCACAGGGCAGTGTTACTGGACCATTGCTTTTCACAATATATATAAATGACCTAGTAGATAGTGTCGGAAGTTCCATGCGGTTTTTCGCGGATGATGCTGTAGTATACAGAGAGGTTGCAGCATTAGAGAATTGCAGCGAAACGCAGGAAGATCTGCAGCGGATAGGCACTTGGTGCAGGGAGTGGCAACTGACCCTTAACATAAACAAATGTAATGTATTGCGAATACATAGACAGAAGAATCCTTTATTGTATGAACAAACACTGGTAGCAGTTACTTCTGTAAAGTATCTGAGAGTATGCGTACGGAACGATTTGAAGTGGAATTATCATATAAAATTAATTGTTGGTAAGGCGGATGCAGGGTTGAGATTCATTGGGAGAGTCCTTAGAAAATGTAGTCCATCAACAAAGGAGGTGGCTTACAAAACACTCGTTCGACCTATACTTGAGTATTGCTCATCAGTGTGGGAACCGTACCAGGTCGGGTTGACAGAGGAGATAGAGAAGATCCAAAGAAGAGCGGCGCGTTTCGTCACAGGGTTATTTGGTAAGCGTGATAGCGTTACGGAGATGTTTAGCAAACTCAAGTGGCAGACTCTGCAAGAGAGGCGCTCTGCATCGCGGTGTAGCTTGCTGTCCAGGTTTCGAGAGGGTGCGTTTCTGGATGAGGTATCGCATATATTGCTTCCCCCTACTTATACCTCCCGAGGAGATCACGAATGTAAAATCAGAGAGATTCGAGCTTGCACGGAGGCTTTCCGGCAGTCGTTCTTCCCGCGAACCATACGCGACTGAAATAGGAATGGGAGGTGATGACAGTGGCACGTAAAGTGCCCTCCGCCACACACCGTTGTTTGGCTTGCGAAGTATAAATGTAGATGTAGATGTTACATTGATGCGAAGGTGTTACGATAAATTTTGTGATAGCGGTTGCATCTTATTTCCCGGGTAGGTATAATCTGTTACTCTGTTAGTGAGGATGAAATCTGTAAGAAAATGTGAAAAACTATCCCATGGAGAACCTGGAAATCAGTATGAAGAGTGGAAGGACACTGCCGTTATCAGCAACACTGAGCAAGATTCTATAGGTGTTTTGATGTATCGTTGTCACCATCCATCTTTTATTAAATGGGAACGTTCTTTCTTTTTTTCAAATTAGTGCTACAGTGTAATATTCGTTCACCGTAGATGAGCACAGTTAGATGGATGTCGATAGCACTGCACTACCATTCCCAAATTAGGAAGCCTGCAGCTAATGTGTATAAGGTTTGACGTGGTAAAAAGCCCCAGAGGTAGGGAAAAGCATTCCATGTGATAAGAATAAATGACGCAAAAGATCATAGCAAATGGTAAGCTCGAAATTCACGCGAAAATAAAACTATAATTTATTAATTATTTATAATGCAAGACTACTTGAAGGACCAAGGCAACATCTTTATGTAAAGGATGACTGTTATGATAATTTGGAAGTACAGTAAACATAACAACCTATGACACAAATTGGAATATGGAAAAGTCCTGATCTCAATTCTTTATTAAATGTTACGCGTTTCAAACGATCATCGTCAGACATAAACTATGGTCCAATGTTCAGAAATTATTAAAAGTAATTAACACTTATAAGTATAGTGCATGACCACGACAAACGGTGTATGAACAGTTGTTTCATTACTGACTTGTAGATCTAGTTTCGGGCTCAACAAACTAAGCATATGAACTGCATATAGAAACACATGCAATCCTTATTTCATAAAGACTGCCTATCGTAGTACAGTTGTCAGTTCAATAAATACAAGTGTCAAACTGGCTATAGCGTATTAAGCTGTCAAAAAAGTAAATTACCTTACCTACTTTTAATTATTTCTGTGCATTGTCCACAGCGAATATCTGTTGATGATTTTTCGAAACGCCTAATATTAAAATAAGAGCTGCACGATCATGACTTTTCCATAATTTCAATTTGTGCCAAACCTGAACGGTTGCCCAGCACGACTTATGAAAGAATTCGTGGATCAAGTATTAACAATATATAAAACTATTCACGATTTTGTTGTCTACTGGACATAGCTGAACGACCTCCGAAGATAGCCGACAGTTTACTCTGCGACAAGCCACAGTTTCAGTCAGCTTCTAGTCGCGAATCGGGCCAGTAGCTCCGTCATTAAACTACGGAAGCATATCACCTGAATACTCTGCATTTTCATAGGTCATTCCTTAAATTTACATTCACGCCGGTGTATTCCCGGCGTGCCTTTTTTTTTTTCTTTTTTTTTTTTAAATACAGTCAAACACTCGATAATGGCTTACAAAGACGAAACTAATTGTGGAACGAAGAAGAAGAAATATTGTACCGAGTCGAACGTCCCTGCTTTTCCCTGGCGCCAGCGATCATGTTCTTTGGTAGGTCGCACTGGTACCGCCAGAGCACGGCTTGGGCCGCGTCCTACATAAGCGACTGGCAGCGTGTGACAGCTTCAGACGACGAAATGCAACCGCAGGTATGACTACGGAAGTGCGCTACGTGAGCGACGTCCATTGCGCTGCCTGTCCTCTGCTACAACTGGCGACGTTTGAATTCAAACGTGTTTGAATCTCGTCGCTGCAGCACACGCGACAGAGAGAACAACAGCCACGCGTCACTCGGCAAAGCAGTGGAGCGGACACGCCGGCAGCTATAAAATACTTATCATCCGATTTGAAGAAAACCATTCGGTGAAAAGATTTAATTCTTCCGCACCTTGCAGTTTGATGTCTTTGCTTGACAAAGGTCTGAATTTATTTTCGTTATTCGTCACAGTTACTGTACTGCACGAAACTCAGTACATGGCTGCACGAAATTTTTAAGAGTTTGCAGAGGTAAAATCACATTGCGTAGACTTTCCGTATAGTTCATTTTAGCCCATACATCATTGCGTACGAAATGTAACCAATATATCCAAATTGTATTTAAACTTGAGACCGGAGTGATATCTCTTTTCATTCATGAGATATTGGCTGTTATATCCGCGGACTGGTCGCTCGCGGCGCGTTCGATTGCTTTCCTGCGCTTTGGGAATCAAGTGGTCGTAAAAATCGTCGTATCTCATAAACCGTTCAAGATATCGAAACGACGTTTCTTGAAAATGACAGCATCTGCATCTACATTTACATGGATACTCTGCGAATCACACTTATGTGCCTGGCAGAGGGTTCATCGAACCGCCTTCATAATTTTCTATTATTCCAATCGCGTATAGCGCGCCGAAAGAAATAACACCTATATCTTTCCGTACGAGCTCTGATTTCCCTTATTTTATTGTGGTGATCGTTTCTCCCTATGCAGGTCGGTGTCAACAAAATATTTTCGCACTCGGAGGAGAAAGTTGGTGATTGGAATTTCGTGAGAAGATTCCGTCGCAATAAAAAAAACCTTTCTTTTAATTATGTCCACCCCAAATCCTGTATCATTTCAGTGACACTCTCTCCCATATTTCGCAATAATACAAAACGTGCTGCCCTTCTTTGAATTTTTTCGATGTAGTCCGTCAGTCCTATCTGTTAAGGACCCCATACCGCGCAGCAGTATTCTAAAAGAGTACGAACAAGCGTAGTCTCCTTACTAGATCTGTTACATTTTCTAAGTGTTCTGCCAATAAAACGCAGTCTTTGGTTAGCCCTCTCCACAACATTTTCTATGTGTTCCTTCCAATTTAAGTTGTTCGTAATTTTAATTCCTATGTATTTAGTTGAATTTACGATCTTTAGATTTGACTGAGCGGAGCGTGTAACCGAAGTTTAACGAATTCGTTTTAGCACTCATGTGGATATCCTCACGCTTTTCGTTATTTAGGGTCAATTACCAATTTTCGCACCATATAGATATCTTTTCAAAATCGTTTTGCAATTTGTTTTGATATTCTGATGACTTTATTAGTCGATAAATGACAGCGTCATCTGCAAACAATCTAAGACGGCAGCTCAGATTGTCTACCAAATTGTTTACATAGATAAGGAACAGAAAAGGGCCTACAGCACTACGTTGGGGAACGCCACAAATCACTTCTGTTTTACTCGATGACTTTCCGTCAATTACTACGAACTGTGAACTCTCTGACAGGAATTCACAAATCCAGTCACATAACTGAGACGATATTCCATAAGCACACAATTTCACTACAAGCAGCTTGTATAGTACAGTGTCAAAAGCCTTCCGGAAATCCAGAAATACGGAATTGATCTGAAATCAATAGCACTCAATACTTCATGCCAATAAAGAGCTAGTTGTGTTTCACAACAACGATCTTTTCCAAACCCATGTTGACTGTGTGTCAAGAGACCGTTTTCTTCGAGGTAATTCATAATGTTCGAACACGGTATATGCTCTATAATCCTGCTGCATATCGACGTTAATGATTTGGGTTTGTAATTAAGTGGATTACTCCAAATACCTTAGTTGAATGTTGATGTGACCTGTGCAACTTTCCAGTCTTTGGGTACGGATCTTCCGTCTAGCGAACGGTTGTATATTATTGTTAAGTATGGAGCTAATGCATTAGCATACTCTGAAAGGAACCTAATTGGTATACAGTCTGGACCAGAAGACTTGCTTTTATTAAGTGATTTAAGTTTCTTCAATACTCCGATAATATTTACTTCTACGTTACTTATGTTGGCACGCGTTATCGTATTATAAGACTCGATGTGTCTTTGTCAAACGTGTGAGCAAAGCGAAAGCAAGGCTCCCTCTAAATTACACCAAGAGATTTCGTCTGAATTTTCATAGCCAAACAAAGATAGAGAAACGGGCAAACGGGGTATCAAAATGACCAGCGTGAGGTTTAGTTTTGCATAAAAATATTTCATTGCTTGAAAGTAATCAGGGTAATTAAGGAAAACTTAATTACTGAATTGAAGAAAATTTGAAATATTTCACGAGAAGCTGGTGAAAAGCAATGTAAATGAAGTGTCAAAAAGTTCATCTGTTCAGGGTCTAGTTATTTTGCACATAAAAAGATACATTGGTGCGGTATTTAAAAATCACAAAGGCTTTTCCGAATCAAGTACCAAAATTAGGATTTTCGAGAATAAGTTAGGAGAGCAAATGAGGTGCAGTAAAATCATGCTTTCTGAATAAAACTTGGAAATAAAGAATGAAAAAAATTGGCCAAATAATTTGTGAAGTCATTTGAGTAAAAGAAATAAATAGATCAGAGAAAGAGTCTACGTGCCATTGAATGATGCTCGAAATCACGGACAGAAAAGGAGGTGCATCAAACGTTTCACTAGTATTTTTTATTTCGTAGTTTTAGACAAATCATTTCACAAAACGTTTGACTTTCTTTTCAAAAATTTTGTTTGTTTTACTTTTACAGACTATTTAGATTAACTGAAATGCTAGGCCTTAACATTGGCTTTATTAAGAATTTAATATGTTTGATATATTGGGATAGGCATGTATACGCTTAAAGATCAAGGACTTCGGCAAGACCTTAAAAATATACTTAGCTATGCACTGTAAACAGTATACATAAAACTTAGTACACGGAATTGTAGCTGAGTCAGTTAAAATTTAAGAACAATCCAGGACCGAACTTACTTTGTTTATCGCTATTTTCTATCGCTAACGCTACCGTTACACCACATCTGGTTCTCGAGTGCTCTACTCATTCTTTTCTATTTAAGGTAGCCATTCCTCCGCATTTATCGACTGTTAAAAGTTCTTGATCGTGTACAAAACATTCGTCTTTAATTTATTGACGGGATAGTCGAATACTTCTCTTCTCATTCACTTGTTCAGATGGCCCTGAGCACTATGGGACTTAACATCTGAGGTCATCAGTCCTCTAGAACTTAGAACTACTTGAGCCTAGCTAATCTAAGGACATCACACACATCCATGCCCGAGGCAGGATTCGAACCTGCGACCATAGCGGTCACGCGGTTCCAGACTGAAGCGCCTAGAACTGGTCGGTCACAGCGGCCGGCCATTCACTTGTATTCGAAGAATTTGTCTGGTGATCTTCGCAACTGATGACATAAATTATGAAATTCTCCATGAAGATTCCTCCCTTTGTAAATTTCATGCACAGCATTCATTTTCGCTTTATTTTCCTAAGTAAAGCTATTTTTGTAGCCTTACTCTCCAGCTACATTATTCCACAGTTTAGGGATACTGTTTTATAGAAACAGCTGGTCGGGTCTAAGCGGCCGTCTCGTAGCGGGAGATGGTCGTTCGCACCCAGGACACCCGAGGTTTTCGCCCGATGCTGCTGCTTCTTACTGGAGTGTCGCGTATGCAGACGCTTACGTAGGACACGGCCTTAGAGCGACATCTGACGGCCCTCAGCACCGCCTTTGCGCAGCTAGGATAGTACACGGATGGCAGTAGTCGGTCTGCAGCAGCAAGAGGAACTGACAGCTAGAGATCAGAAATGAGCACCGAACGCTGCTTTAAAATCGCCAGCGAACCCTATAATGCCGTCTCTGTGCGCCCGCAGATCCGACAAGTGAGTCTCCGCTCTCTCGGCGCCCGAGGCTGTTGCCGGGTACAAGTGGACTCGATTCGCTCAGAAAGGAGACCGATTACACGAATTCGCAAGCAGAGGGTGAGTCAAAAAGGACTTTACAGCTTTGGAATGATATAGAAATTCATTAACTTAGAGAATCGGTAGATGTGTCAAATTGTAATTCACGTACTCCACCAGTATCCCACTCCGCCAATAGGAGCGTCAGCGTACTGTACAGTTGAAATGGTTACTTCCACTGGTGCGTAGTGTGCTCGCTATGTGTTTTGGTTGCATGAAACGAACTTTGCTAGAGCTTTCCGGCGTAAATTTCGCTCCGAAAACTCAGTTACCGCTTGGCGCAAGAATTTTGTCGATGCGGGTTGTCCACTGTGACATGATAAACCACCAGGTCGCCCGCGTGTTCATGATTATGTCGAATAAGTTAAGGAGAACTTTGCCCACAGTCCACAAAAATCGACGCAACTGGCATTCCATAAAAGACTCTTTGGCAAGTACCGCGTATACGTTTACAACCACACAGATCCACGATGGCACAGCATATTAGTGACCCAAATAAGGTTGCTCGCGGGGAATTGTGTGCAGAAATGTTCCATCGACGAGACATTCCTGAACATAATGATCTTCAGCGATAAGTCAACATTTCGTATCAGTGGTAAGGTGAACACCCACAACGTAAAATATGGGGCAGTGAAAATCCACATGCAACGCTAGAACGAGTTCGTGACAGCGCCAAAGTTAATGTGTTTTGTGCCCTTAGCAAACTGAAAGTGTACGGCCCTTTCTCCTTCACGGAGAAAACTGTCACTGGTATTACGTATCTGAATATGCTTGAGAGTTTTTCAATTCCACAGATCGATGAAGATGACCGAGCTAGGATAGTCTACTACCAGAAGGACGGTGCGTCACCTCAGTTCCTCACAGAAGGTCGAGGCTTCTTCGATAATCGCTTCCCAGGTCGGTGGACTGGCCGTGAAGAGCCAGTCGCATGGCGGCCTCACTCCCTAGATTTCACGCCACAGGATTTCTTTCTCTGGGATTTCATTAAAGACCGTGTGTGTGTTCCTCCCATGCAAAACAATTTAGCCGACCCGAAACATGTAATCCACGCTGCCGTTACGCAAGTTACGCCATATTTGCTGCAACGAGTGTGGAAAGAAACTGATTACCTGTGGGATGTTTGCCGCAGCACGAATAGCAGTCATATTGAACCAAATTGATAATTGACACTTTTATGTGAAATTTGAGGTTGTTTGCTACAAAATGACACATCTACCGATTCTGTAAGTTATCTCAATAAATTTCTATATCGTTCCAAAGTTACAAAAGCCCTGTTTGGCTCACCTGTAAACCGCGGACTCAGGGCGTTCCTGCTACATAGGCAACCGGTTTGAAGACATTTCCGCCGTTAGACTGAAAAACTACTGTTCATTTATTTCACGGAGTCATGATTTGGGCGTTGCAGCCATTCTCAGGAGCAAGTTGAAATGACACAAATTGTCTGACCTACCTAAACGACAGAAGAAAGTTACACTGAGGTGACAGTTGTCATGGAATAGAGATGTGCACGTACACAGATAAGAGTTGAACTGCGTACGCGAGATATAAAAGAGTGTCATTTGTATGCAAGTCATTCATGTGAAAAGGTTTTCGAGATGATTATGACCACGCGACAGCAGTTAACAAACTAAGAGTAGAATGGTAGTTGGAGCTAAACGCATGGGACATTCCATTTCGGAAATCGTTAGGGAATTCAGTATTCCGGGATCCACAACGTCAAGAGTCTGCTGAAATACCAAATTTTATGCATTACCTCTCACCACGGGCAGCACAGTGGCCGGTGGCCTTCACTCAACGACCGAGGGCAGCAACGTTTTCGTAGCGTTGTCAGTGGCAACAGTCGAGCAACACCGCATGAAACAACGTTAGAAATTAATGTGGGGCGTTCGACGAACGTATCCGTTAGGACAGTGGGGTGAAATTTGGCGTTAATGAGCTATGGCAGCAGGCGACCGACATGAGTGCCTTTGCTAACAGCATGACATCGCCTGCAGCCCCTCTCCTGCACCCCAGACGACTGGAAAACCATGGCCTGGTCAGATGGGAGCCGATATCAGTTGGAAAGAGTAGACGACAGAGTCCGAGTGTGGCGCAGGCACCACGGAGCCATGGACCTAATTTGCAAACAAGGCATTGCGCAAGCTGGTTATGGCTCCATAATGGTACGGGCTGTGTTCGCATGGATCATTGACTGAAAATGATTATGTTCGACTACTTGAAGACTATTTGCAGCCATTCATGGACGTCACGTTTCCAAACAACAAACGAAATTTTTATCGACGTCATGTCACCGGGCCACGCGATTAGTTTGAAGAACATTCTGGACAGTTCAAGCAAATGATTCGGCAACTCAGATCGCCCGACATGAATTCCAGTTCGTGCACCGGCAACATTTTGGCAGTTATGGACGGCTATGGAGGCAGCATGGTCAATGTGTGTGCACTGGACTTCCAGCGACTTGTTGAGTCCATGCCACGTGGAGTTTCTCCATTGCGTTGGGCACATGGAGGTCCGACACGACATTAGGGGGTATCGCACAACTTTTGTCGCCTCAGTGTATCTACGAACAAAGCTTTCAGGAGATGGAAAGATGGAAAGTATAGTCGTAGATCTTTTACGGCCGGTCTAGCGTAATGAGTACAGAGGTAAATTAATAATATTAATAATAAAGTAAATGTGAGTGCTGTCTTTCCGAGGAGTGAGTTTATTCGGTTGAATTTATCTATAAGACAGCTTTCATAACTTGCAGTAAGATATTTTGCAGTTTGTTGTTTCGAATATCACGTGTTATAAGGATGCTGCAACTAAACAGGAACACTGACCAAGTAAGAATGACATTAGGTTTTAACTAAAAATGAGAATGATGAATTAATTTTTATTCAAATATTTTACGGGAATGCACCCTGGTCACGTCGTCGACAACCGCCTATATTTCGACAGGAGCACAACCTGCCATCTACAAGGCAAAACAGCAGCAAGTAAGTTCTGTGCAACCCATTTAAAACATCGATTTCCAGAAAATCTCAGCAGAGATCTCAAACCAAACATGTCCGACGTCAGAAGTTGTCGATAGTGAATAGCGTAAACTCTCTCCCTCTGTCTTTTGACAAGTGAGAGAGCAGAATTCCATACAGAATTCAAACAAAAACCGCCATTTCTATTTATAATGTTACTTGCTAATTTAATGTCGACAGGTTCGTTAATTACACTGTCCCAATAGCCGGAAATGCATGTCAGAATTTCAGTGTCGTTACATTCCGTAGGATGACCGCTGCCAACTGAATGTTCTGCAATGGCGGATTTGTTCAGCTGTTGTAAGCTTGTGTGCCGTTTATGCTCAGTACGCCGGTCCTCCACAGTTCTGATAGTCTGGCCAACATATGACATGCCGCAACTCATAGGAACACGGTAGACATCCGCCTTACGCAAATCTTGATCGTTCTTTACGGAACCTGAAAGGACCCTGATCTCAGATGATGGTCGAAAAACACAATTCATATAATATTTCCGCAAATTGCTCCCAATCTTGTTCGAAATGCTCCCTGCATAAGGCAAAAAGGTCGTAGGGTTTGGTGCTCGTACTTCGGTATTATCATCACTCACCCGGTGCATAGTTAGTCGGTAGTTCAACTAACGTCTAAGCTATCTTTCATTATAACCATTCTGACGAAAGGTGACTTCGAGATGGGCTAACTCAGCTGACGAACTCCCAGCGTCCGAGATGACAATGGTCCTGTGAACCAAGGCACTTAGTACCCCTTCACAGTGAGCGGGATGGTGACAACCATCAGCATACAGATAAGCGTCAGTGGAGCACGCTTCCTATAATCGGCGTGTCCCAACGTACTCGTACCATCCACCTTCCTCCGGACCAACACATCAAAAAATGGAAAACAGCCATTGTATTGTATTGTACTGTATGGAACTGGGGACCTGGAAACGACGGAGAGGCTTCGTCCCCGCCCACAACTCCACAACAGATTACAGCAGTCCACTCACCCCACCGCCGTCCCACACCGAACCCAGGGTTATTGTGCGGTTCTGCCCACAGTGGACCCCCCGCGAACGTCTCACACCAGACGAGTGTAATCCCAATCTTTGTGTGGTAGAGTAATTATGGTGCACGTGTACGTGGAGAAAGTGTTTGCGCAGCAATCGCCGGCATAGTGTAACTGAAGCGGAATAAGAGGAACCAACCCGCATTCGCCGAGGCAGATAGAAAACCGCCTTAAAAACCACACAGAGACTGGCCAGCACACCGGACCTCGATACTAACCCGCATGGTGGATTCGTGGCGGAGACCGGCACGACTTTCCACCCGGAAAGCAGTGCGCTAGACTGCGCGACTAACCGTGCGGGCCAAAAACCAGCCATACTTTTCCATCACTATCGTGAAACGAATTTTCGGGAGATTTGAATTCAGGTTTTCTAAAAGGTCGTCAAATTCTCGCTGCCATGAGGCCAGACAGCAAAAGTATCTTCTAAATATCTAAAATAAATAAATAAATAAATAAAGCACGCAGGTTTCAAAGCTGCAGATTTGAAGACATGTTCCTTGACATTTTCCATAAATAAATTGGCAATAATAGGTGACAATGGAGTTCCCATCGCTACGCCACCTGTCTGCTGCCGGCTTCGGTGGCCTTGCGGTTCTAGCACTGCAGTCCGGAACCGCGGGGCTGCAACGGTCGCAGGTTCGAATCCTGCCTCGGGCATGGATGTGTGTGATGTCCTTAGGTTAGTTAGGTTTAAGTAGTTCTAAGTTCTAGGGTACTGATGACCTAAGATGTTAAGTCCCATAGTGCTCAGAGCCATTTGAACCATTTGAACCAGCCTGTCTGCTGGTAGTACTGGTCATTGAATAAAAAGTAAGTGGAAGTAAACACACGTGGAAGTAGGTTCGTTAGTTTAGCACCAAACCTAATCTCATTCGACAGTTACAAATCAGACAGAGGAACACGAACGAAAAAAAAGGTAACATCAAAACTCAGTCATTCAAATGCATTCGCTCTAATCGACTAAGAAATCCGCCGAGTTCTGAATGTAGAGCGCTGTAGTAGGCTGCTGTTGCCGGCAGTGTGCCGTACAGCAGGTCGCTGTGCTGATTGTCAGTGGACAATTAAGCACTGACTCAGGAATGCGAATATCTGACGTTCGAAGGATGGAAACTTTCGCCTAGGCTGATGAGTCACAGAACGTGCTGATACACGCCGACTGTAGGGATTGCATACTCGAGAATAAGAGGAACACTATCCGTCTTACCATAAGTACACACATAATCTCGTGTGGTAGATCCTGACATGAATGAAGTAATTCCCTTCATACGTATTCCACTGTGTCTCAACGGCGAACAGTACACTCCCCTGGCAGGTGTGTGAGTATTATCAAAAATGGTTCTGAGCACTATGGGACTTCTGAGGACATCAGTCCCCTAGAACTTAGAACTACTTAAACCTAACTAGTCTAAGAACATCACACACATCCGTGCCCGAGGCAGGATTCGAACCTGCGACAGTAGCGGTCGCGCGGTTCCAGACTGTAGCGCCTAGAACCGCTCGGCCACTCCGGCCGGCCGAGTATTACCCCACCCGCAATGTTCACATTGGATGAAAGAGGCCCCTTATGCTGGAAACTTATGTAAGGTCGTCATAAAGCTCGGAGTCGGGCCTAGTGGTCTAGTGAGGAAACGGGAGACTGGAAACCGAGATGTAGAGGGTTCGAATCCCGGTCGGACCACTCAAATTTTCCGTCTGTCTTTAAGCTGGCCTTCAGCTCTCAATAATGTGAAGAGTCGCTAAGAACGACACGTGATTCTGATTACACATTAAACTGTAGGCTCACTTTTCCCAGTTGGATAAACGGGTGGATCACGGACACACAAATCGCCGAAGTGGCGTCCATTCGAAAGAGTTGCACACTGCCACTGAGCCACACGAAATTATTATTATTGTTATTACGTATTATTATCACGTCAAAAACAGCTGCAACTATGAAAATTGATGTTAGTCTTTCTCTAAACATAGTGTAAGGGTTATAAGTGCAAATATTGTGATCATTGTCACCTTAACTGCTACCCCCTTCGTTGGGTTAGTTGCTTGCTCTGTGTCTAACCGTGTTCCCACAAACACATCACATAATTTATTATCTGATATTTTCTGCACAGTCATAACTGCACCCCTAATTGCATTAGGCCCGTCAGTGCTGGAGTAATAGAAAGATGACAGTATCAGTGCAGTTTTGATATCAAATTGATATCAGATTTAGATGCAAATTAATTAAATTGATGAATTAACAAGTATAGTTTTTACATTCAGCTGCAGGATACAATTCGTATCTCATTATTTCGTGACATCCAAGGGAATCCACCGCCGCCGATTAGAGATGATCAGCAGAGACATGTCCACCTTGTGTAAAATCTGGAAAAACTTCCATTATTTTGATGTGGAAATTATCGATCACCACAGAATGTCCTCGTTGTTAGAAACCGTCATCGAAGTAAAAAAAAAAAAAGCGAGAAACTCCGAAGAAAAAACATCTATGTTAAACAATTTCTTTCAGCTTTCAGCTTTCGGCTTGAGAGCATCTCTTGCGTTCAAATCAGTGTCTGTAAATAAACTGTCATGCACATGTATATTACAGACATTTCATACACGTGAAATAACGTTAGAGAATACAATCATTTATGCCATCGGCTGTTGCGTGCCATAAAAAACACACTTATTTTACATTCGACACCAACAGGCTATAATTCAAGAGGAAATAACTGTTCTGTACACTATGCATGTCCCATTTTACCAGTGTGATGCTATATCATACTAACGTTTACGAAACAAATCGTGAGAGCCTGTCTCGCCCTGTGTAAGTGGGAGATTGAAATTTCGTTAAAAGATGTTGACGCAACGAAAAAAAAATCTCCTGTCAAGAATCATTGCGTGGTGCCATAGATATCTCTTCCACCACCAGGCAGCACGTCATTTATATCAAATTGAGAGGCTAATTAATTAAATTGATCATGAGAGTCACTTTGCATGGTGAGTAATTTTTTTTCAGCAGTCAGATTAGACTCATCAGGTAGGTCAAATGGGAATCTGTGGAGGGAAGACGATGTTCTTTTCGAGGAACACTACTGCGACCCGACATTTAAAGCACACCACACAGGGATTTTACAGTCCACAACATACATTTCACATAAAGACCGCGCTGTTAAAACACAATCATAACGACTATGGTACCGTCACCCTCCATAAAAAGCGGTCTTGGGTCTATAGGGACACACAAGAGTCACTGACAACATTATTCTTTCTTGTAGAAATGCTGTCTGCGATTTGGAATCGCCGGCCGGGGTGGCCGAGCGGTTCTAGGCGCTGCAGTCTGGAACAGTGCGACCGCTACGGTCGCAGGTTCGAATCCTGCCTCGGGCATGGTTGTGTGTGATGTCCTTAGGTTAGTTAGGTTTAATTAGTTCTAAATTCTAGGGGACTGATGACCTCAGAAGTTAAGTCCCATAGTGCTCAGAGCCATTTGAACCATTTTTTTTATTTGGAATCAAGTCTTTCCATTCAACCACATTCTTGCATTGGATCCTGTAGAGACGTCTTTTAACGATTACAGTCGCTGGTGAATCAAATTCGTATCACGCTCATACCTCAAAATGAGTCACCTTTTTCCGAACCTATCTGCTAAGGGTCCCATACGGCAAAAGCCACAGAGCTGTTTGTTTAGACAGTCCCTCTGCATCTTGTAACTACTCCTCAGTATTTGCCCCAACCTCTCTGCATCTTCGCCCACGTCCATGTGATTATCCCAACTGATTGGGCTCTAAGACCTTCTGCATCCCGTGGAGAAATGGGGCGAGTTGAGTTAATGCGACAGGACTGCACGTTTTGACCACTTGGTGGAAATGGGAACATGATATCGTAGCTCCGGTAACTACGCACAATGTGTCCCCTCCAACACGATGTAGTAGAAAAGGTAGTACAAGCAGTTATGGTGTGTTTCTTGTTGGGAAAATTAGGAGGACCCCATATAATACATGGCGTGGAAGAAGGATGAGGATTATGCTACTGCATTGCGGTATATCTACAAACTGCATACAGGTACTGCACTCCAAAGGAGATCTGCATCTCTCGGCTTGCATTCATGTCTGTCACCCAAACATTCTCTCCCACTCGTTATTTTGTACCATTCAATAGGGAAAAACTATGAACTGTAAGAACTCCGCTAACACCATCCGTCAGAAAACTCGATAAGATATTATCACGTTCCTGTCTTCTGAGACATCGAAAACAATTACAGTCTGCGTCCCGGCATTGACCATATGTGGCGATGCTATTAAATATTCAGGTATTGGTTCACTGGGGCAGGTGGCTCGTGACTGAACTCGCTTCCACAGGCCAGTGTAAAGTTTTGTCACCTGTACTGCGAGAGGACCATATCCCACAGACAATGAATTGCAATAGAGGTTCCCTGTGTTGCTGTCTTATACTTTTTTTCTGCTGTAACACATCCAAGCAGAGCATGAATATATCTACATACACCGCCATCACTTTTCTTTTTCCACCACCACTTCGAGATCTGTGTCAGGTGTTAAACCGATATTAACACATCTCAATCCATGGCTCTCACAGGAAACTGAACATCGCACGGTGTAAATTATGCTGCTGCTGCTTCCACAATACACACAGGATGATTGAAATAAAAGAAAGACACGATTTTTCTTATTGACAAAAAATGTGGAAGACATCGTGACATATGGAAACTGGTAGAGTTTTGCAACTTTGTGGGGTTTCCAAACAGCTGTCTGAGGGCGACTCATGACCTATACATTTAAAGTCATCCTTCACAGTGATGTGGTACCAGACCCCTAGGTGTCCCGTTTCGATTGATCCGCCACATTGCAGTCATGTATGCAATCACTGTTTCAGTGCAGGCCATCCTCTGAGGGCGTTGCTGCCACTAAGGCGCTCTCTCCATCTCAAACAAGTGATGTCAGTCAGTCATCAGTCATCATGTGGTAATCAGCAGCATACCAGTGGATGGATGGGATGGAATGGACGATGTCGATTTACTGTATTAAGCACCACAATTGACAGTGCAGTCAATTTTAGCAGTTTTACAAGTTTTCCTGTAATTTCAACGTCAACCAATGAAGTGGCAGCGTATTCCTAATTTCTGTATCATCGCTAAACCACCCCTCCACTACTTGGCGAATGTAGATAGATGACTGTGCAGTACGTCCATTCATTGTTAATTCTCGAACATATATGTAACAAAGTATACCAGACACTGTCCTATGGTGATCTACATATTTCTAGTACTTCGATCATTGTGCGCTATTTACGATTACTGTTTCCCATGTTTCCCTATGCAGATGGGACTCACAGAGCATTCTCGCATTCTTAGGATCAAGTTAGAGATTGAGAGATCTCCCTGCATTGTCTTTGACCAACCCTCCCTGAAATTCTGTCACCGATTTAATTTGCAGCTGACCAGAAGCAGGAGGCTACTATATGCACTACATTCCACGTCTCATGAAGAAACGGACGAAACCGAGTCCGTAACTGCTGTTCATCGAAGACTGTTCGGCACTAATCTTACTTACAGCGCCCATCCAAGTGTTCAAGATCTTTCCAGAAGTGCGCATGTAGAGGAGGTTAGCACCCCTTATAGGTGTATAGTAGATATGAGAGCGTTGTGATGATGTAACAGACGGATATGAAGAAGAAACGTCCAGACGGACGTAGTTTGAAGCATTTTACATAAATCAACTGCACTATCAATTCAGAAGTACTGTTATAGTGTCACGGGTCAGTAACAAGAAGGTAATGACAAGAGAGAAATGATCGTGGAACATAAACACATGCATTCCTAAGGGTACGCGGGTCTGCACTTAAAATACGCTGTAATGCTAGAGCAGCGCGGCTTCTGACCTACTAGTCGTGTGGAATGCAGCGCTGTTAATATTCCAATGTAAAAAATATTTTCCCAGCACCATGACGTACGCTCTCCCTGCAAGTTTCTCTAAACTACAGTGACAAACTGTAAACTATAAAACTACTACCGTGCACAACAAGAAAAGCATCAGTTCTTTGTAACATAAACACTACACAGGTTTCCAAAGGTGTTTAACGCCTGTCGTTCACGAAGTTCAAGCCCGACTATGGTTCGAAAATTATGATACGCTCACAACTGTCCTGTAAAATGATCATCGGTATGCGAAAATGCATACGATCAAATGAACATCACTATCAGTAGCCAGAGGAGATGTAACAGTCTTACTGCAATTTACCACCACCTCTGGTAACCTTCCTCTTGCACACAGAAGTCATGGCCCGATGTTAGGTTGTATTCCTCATGTGCAGGGTAATATTGCCGTTTCAACTTGACGCCATGTCTCTAGAATGTCTTCTCACTCCACTATAAAGGTGTGTATATGTAGCATTAGTCTACGCTCCTCCTCCAGAACACGTAATTTTGTTGATTTTGCTCAGTACTCTTTTCATGATATTTGTCTCTAATTTTATGTATTCTCAGTCAGTTCCCATAATTTTACTAGGTTTTCACGATTTTACATATTTCCTGCTATTTCTCTCAATTTTTACGTATCTCACATCAATTTTTCGTGATTATATCAGGTTTTGCTCGAGTTTTACCGATTACATGTCATTTTCCACATTTTTCCACAGTTTTCCATATGTATATGGTCATATTGCTGACATATCCATGTGCTGTTTGATTTTCTGCGGGAATATATTCGCATCTTATACACCAAACTACTAAAAGGTTCTGCGCCCTCCCCGATGATCGACTTGAAGGCATTTTGGGTAGGATTAACATGAAAAGTATAGTAACAGCCGCTTCATACCTATATGAAACTTAACACTCGATTTATGTCCAAGATTTGACAGAGAAATGGAATACATCGCATACATCTTCGTTCCTCAAGACGAGGGCGCCGAGACAGGTTTTACACTGATGTTTATGTTCATACATGCGTTGGAAACCCTCTGATGACTATCGTATGAAGGCGTTTGCTGTCAACAATCGCAGGTAGATAGTGCTCTAAATCACACATACATAACATGCAATTGTATACTAGTCGATTGCAGGTTATACCACACAACTCATACACAGCGAGAGAACAACGGAGAAACGGTTTAATGCGTGATAAATCACATGCAGCAACATTTCCCTCTCCCTAGAATGCATCATCAGTGTATCATTAAATCACTCCTCGCTACAAACCCTCTCAACCGATCACTCCATCCGCTTTGTATCATCCTCTAATGCAGATTCATGTCAGTTTAGAGGCAGATGGTTCCTTTTTTCCAGAAAAGCGTTAAAGACAACATTAAACTTGCATGTATCACTATTACCTCAACAGACAAACAGTAGAATGTTGTTAAAAAAAGCTACATAGCAACTGTTTGTAAGCTGGCCGCGGTGGCCGAGCGGTTCTAGGCGCTTGAATCCGGAGCGGCGCCACTGCTACGGTGGCGGGTTCGAATCCTGCCTCGGGCATAGATGTGTCTGATTTCCTTAGGTTAGTTAGGTTTAAGTAGTTCTAAGTTCTAAGTTAGGTTTAAGTAGTTCTAAGTTAGGTTTAAGTAGTCTAAGTTCTAGGGGACTGATGACCTCAGATGTTAAGACCCATAGTGCTCAGAGCCATTTGAACCAAATGTTTGTAAAGTTTTTGTTGGCTCAAACCGCATGACTGTGACTGATGGAGACCACAGAGAAGCACATTGTAAATACAGTTTGTTAGGGATTAAAACACCTAATCAGTACTGCACAGGGTCAAACACGCTATCTATTCTGTAGTTGTTTATTGCAGTCACCTCAGCTGATAATACAACAACTGAGAAGCAGTTACAACATGCAGAGGGACTATCTAAAAAAACAGCGCTGGAGTTTCCACTGCATGGGATCCTTAACAGATAGGTTCCAAAAAAAGGTGACTCGTTTCGAGATATGGAAGTGTCATAAAATTTGATTCACCAGCAGCTTTAACCATTAAATGATGTCTCTACAGGAACCAATCCAAGTACGTGGTTGAATGGATAGACTTGATTTCTAATCGCAGATAGCATTTCTACCAGAAAGCGCAACGCTATCAGCCTGTAGAACGAAATTTCAATCTCCCTCCTACACAGGGCGAGACAGGCTCTCACGATTTGTTTCGTAAACATTAGCATAATATAGCATCGCATTGGCCAAACGGGGCCTGCCACACTGTACAAAACAGTTACATCCTCTTGAATTATGGCTTGTTGTTGTCGAACATAAAATGATTTTTTTCCGACATGTAAGTCAATGGAGGGAATGATTGTATTCTCTAACGTTATTTCGCGTGTCTGAAATGTTTATAACACACACGTGCATGACAGTTTATTTACAGACGCTGATTTGAACGCGATAGACGCTCTCGGGACGTGTAATTTGTCCATCAAGCTGAAATAAATTGCTTAACATAGATCTTTTTCTTCAGAGTTTGAAGTCTTTTTTTTTTTCATTTCCGCAATGACGGTTTCGAAATAAAGAGGACTCTCTTTGGTGATTGGTAATTTTCGCAGCACAATAATGACTCTGCTGATAACCTGTAACTGGCGGCGGTGGACTTCGTTGGATGCCGTAAAATAATGGGATACGAATTGTATCCTGCAGCTGAACGTAAGAACTATACCGGTTTTGCTCATAAAACTAAAAGAAAACTGGCTGCGCCTATTTTCGTGGAGGGAGAACATTTATCATTGTCATGGTGGAGTTTGCCTTTTGTAATAGATGCTTGATTATAGGAGACGTGTTGATGTTAAATACAAATGTTACAGTGCAGTGCTTGGAACAACATGATGTCCAAGTTCTGTAGGAGGTCGCAGCTGTCCTTTTAGACAAACAACCCGCGGTCAAGACAGCCCTCATTTATTTGTTCTGAGGGATGCCAGCGTCTTGCTCAATTGTACGTGTACTTTTGTCTGTGTCGATAACGCTGACTGCTCAGCCACGGGCTAGTGGGGATGTATTGTAATGAAGACACTACGGTGTGAGGTTGTTCTGGGGTCTGTGGTCGGTTGAGGTGGAAAGCTTCCTGTTTTCCAAGCAGCCGGCTTTGAAAAAGCCATTTGGAGTGTTCTCCAGAATTTCTTTGTTGTTCAAGAGGGGGCCAGTCTTTCTGAGAAATTCGTTTAAGAGATTGCAAGAAGGCGTTGCATTGACGCTTAATAAAAGTGTTCTCGACTGCAGAACGATCGACCTATTGGAGGCGTTGGGGCGTGCCCAGTCTGTGTGAGATCGCCGCCACAGTTGCGCCCTCTGACCATGGAGGCAGAGTATGGGGTTGGGGCTGGGTCGCTATATTTTAGGCGAACGAGTTGCATTAAGGGAAGCCTATTGTTTGGTTGACTATACATGCTTTTGTGTTGATGAAGGACCATCACTTCAAGGTGGTCAGCGACTGTGGCGAACTTGTGCCTCGCTAGAAGGGTGGTGGGCCGCAGAAAAGCTGCAAGGTGCTCGGCAGAGCAGCTGGCCATTTGAAAAACCGATCTGGAGCATTGTCTGGAATTTTGTTGTTGTTCCAGAGGGGTGTAGTCTCTTCAAGAAATATGTTTAACAGATTGTATGATGGTATAACAATGCCATCAGAAGCAACTCCTAGGGCCGGCGGCTGTGGCCGAGCGGTTCTAGGCGCTTCAGTCCGGAACCACGCTGCTGCTAAGGTCGCTGGTTCGAATCCTACCTTGGGCATGGATGTGTGTGATATCCTTAGGTTAGTTAGGTTTAAGTAGTTCTAAGTCTAGGGGACTGATGACCTCAGATGTTAAGTCCCATAGTGGATTTCCTCCAAGTTGGTTAGTTTGTGAGCGCCCACCAAGGAGAATGCATGTTCAACTACTGCCCCGTCTCCAGTCTCTTGGGATGACGATTTTCACCAGTGCATGTGTTGCAATATGATGCATTCATTACGAGTACTGGGTTTTTGACAACAATTTCGAAGCGCAATTAGAACAGTAATGCACTTTCCCATCAGTTGTGGTAGCATGTATTGTCTTCGATTACCTGGGCTGCAGGGTGATAGTCAAGCATGAGTTTGTAGCGAATTCTGACGTTCAAACAACGATGGATACAGTTCTCAACTGTATGCTTACAGGCAATACACTTAATTAAACTCCTTTCTGTCCAACACCAGCATCTCTTCAGTCGAACATATTTCCCACTAAAAAGAATGAAGATAGTACTTTACACCCCAGCCTTTTTCCCACCAGTTTGTAGGTGAAGGGTAGGGTTTGAGTGTGTCTGTCACCAGTTGTATGGCGTCTTCGATTTTTGACCTGTATTGCAATTTTAGGCATTGTTTATGTGGCGCTATGTATATAGTTCTGTAATTAGACCTGATCTTTGTGATTAATTACATAATTAGGACGGATCTTTATGTCAGTTTTCCAACCAAAATAAATAAATTACATTAACCTAACCTTCCTCTCCTGCATCTAGGCACTTTCCATATGTTGCAGGATGCACTTAGCCTTTATGTCCAGAAGGACCAGGGTTCGAGTCCTGACTAGGGCACCACCATTTTTAATATCCCACCTCCTGGGTGGGTGGAGGGGGGTGACACCTCAGCACAGCCTTGGGACAAAGAAATTCCCACCACAATTCGTAATTCCCACGACCCTCCAAAATTCGAAATTCACTGATAGTGTAGAAAGGGGAGAGGGAGAGAGATGGGGACGGGGGGAAGATGTGGGGACTCATGTGTGGGCTGATGAAAATGCATGAGGTCATCTGGGAGTGGGGGTGCGCTTGGTTGGGAGCAGGGTAATTAATAGATCAATTTAATTAATTTGCATATCAATTTGATATAAAAAATTACGCTGATACCGCCGTCTCCCTACTACTCACAGGCTAACCATTTTGTGGCCATGTGTCCACTCTTCAATATGTGACCTGCTGCCCAGGGGAAAATAAGTATTAACCGCTTGCCCTTGCCACACATACTTGGAGGCACTACCCTACCTAAAACCGTACTACGTATAATATCTATATATATTAGTCTGCAAATTAAGTAAATACTGTTGTAATGTTGTTCAGTACATTGACCTCAATTACCGTTAAAAATATCTGTACTTATACTCCTAACATCATGCATATTTACTCTTCAATGGGAACATTTTTCGTAATAATGGATGAGTGTCTATGTTTTGGCTGTTCAAGACACGTTTTACCTTGAAAATTACCACATTGTCACTCTACCAGGCAACGGTTTCTTTATCTGAGGAAAGAGAAAGAAGTAGCTGCGAGCCGTGTCACGAGAATATGGGTCTCAGCAAAATTTGAAAAGCCCAGAGCAGCAGCTTCCTGGTAGCTACCATGATCTCTGTCGGGGATTTCGGTAGTATGTTGCTGTGACAGTTTGCTCCTCAAGAACATTATCAGTTAGTGGTACACCATGACAGTCCCAAAATAACACTCAGCATCACCTTTCCCAGATGGTTGTGTCGTCGCCGTCCTGGCCATGGTGAATCTACATGTTTCCAATGCTTGTTTTGTTCCTTTATGTCTGCGTTATAGTCACACACCAGCTTTCGTCCATGGTGATAAGTTGGTTAAAGAAATCATTTGGATTGGTCTGACACAGCTACAACATTCCTTCTGCTGCCTCGGTCTGCCAAGTTTTTGAAAGGGTGTGAGCTGTCGCAGAATTAAGTGGCCGGCGACCTTCATCCTAATCAAAATATCGTGCAAGATATTGAAAACTGATCCATGACTGGTTTTCACATTTTCCACTGCGTCCTCGATCTTGTTATCCCAGTCTTCGAGTGACAGAGTCTCCATATGTCTTGTAGTTCCCAATCCTTGACAGAGAGATGGCTTGCCACTTCGTTCTTCGTCATTCAGACTTGGTTGACCACACTGTAAGCACTTAACCACCGTTTCAGATGATAGAAGATTGTTGGTGCATTCTTCCACCAGCTCAGCATGAACTGTTGCAGCGAGGTCCTTCTTCAACATCAGAAAATGAAGTACCACATGATACTCCACTTCAATGATGAGCTGCGCAATTTCGTTTTGGCTCTCTAGCGGCGTGTTATGGTACTATGGCGCTGGGATTTTAATGTGTGCAATGACTGCAGACATGTAACTGTAAGTGAACAGAAAACTGACTATGTGACTTTATTTTTTCGAGGTACATCTAACACCTTGTGATTATCTGTCGCAGCTTTGGTAAGACAATGGATCATCTCGTGCTGCCGAATTAATTCAGAATGGTTTAGAAATCTCCCCATGAATATGAGGCCGTCACTGATGCTCATCTGACCTCGGTCGCATTGATAACCCTTTTTGTTTAATCACCACTCTTCTGATTGGTTTGATGCGGCCCGCTGCTTTGTCAACGTTCTCATTTCAGAGTAGCACTTGCAACCTACGTCCTCGATTATTTGCTGGATGTATTCCGGTCTCTGTCTTTCGCTACACTTTTTGCTCTCTGACATCTGGGACTCAAGCAGGTGAGAAGTCTGAATCTTCAACCAAGCAGCTTTGAATCTCTGTGAGTTGTGAGTTGCAACTGAAAGTTCATGGATGAAGGTGTTTCAAAAAAACACTTCAAATGGCTCTGAGCACTATGGGACTTAACATCTGTGGTCATCACTCCCCTAGAACTTAGAACTAATTAAACCTAACTAACCTAAGGACATCACACACATCCATTCCCGAGGCAGGATTCGAACCTACGACCGTAGCAGTCCCGCGGTTACGGTCTGAGGAAGGTGTTTCCCCAGTGCTTTAGGTGTGTCATGAAGTTCATTCCGTAACAGATCAGTGCTCTCCTGTAGGCTAGGCAGCTAGTCAGATATCTAATTCATTTGCTAGTGAGTGTGTCCTTCCATAAGTCTGTCTCACCAGGTTTACTTATTGTTAGTTCTCGATGCTTTACACATTATTGTGATGGCTATGTGTCACATTTACTGCATTGTGGAACATATAATGAGCTTCTTAGAATGAGAGCATTCATGCTGATGGTATCTGAGACTCAAGCAACTGAGATGTCTGATCGTTCAGCCAGACAGCTTTGAATCTCTGTGAATTGTGGTCGCGGTTGAGAGTTCATGGATGGTGTTTCCCCAATGTTATAGGCATCTCTTGAAGGTCATTCCATAACAGGTCAATTCTTTCATGTGGGCGAAAGGGTGTGCTATATGCAACTAGACAGGTATCTAATTCAGTTATGAATTTTTGTGTCTTTCGATAAGTCTGTCTCACCAGATTTACTGTTATTTTTTAACGCTTTACACATTCTTGTCACGGCTATGTGTTACACCTACTGCATTGTGTGACAGATAATAAGCTTTTTAGGATGATAGCACTCACTGTATAGTTAATGAAATGAATATATATCTTTTCTTTGCGTCGTTGTCAAGTAAATTATTGTCTTGGTCGTTCTCGAAATGTTCAAATGTGTGTGAAATCTTATGGGACTTAACTGCTGAGGCCATCAGTCCCTAAGCTTACACACTACTTAACCTAAATTAACCTAAGAACAAACACACACACCCATGCCCGAGGGAGGACTCGTACCTCCGCCGGGACCAGCCGCATTGGTCGTTCTCTCTCTCTCTCTCTCTGAATTATGTCAGGTAGCGACCACAACCATGCCTTCAAGAGACAGGGGCAATGTAATCTTTGTCCCGGTTTCCACATCTGAAGAATGACGTCATCTCTTGTTTCATTCTAGTCTCTTTCCTGCAATCTATGGCCTCTACTAGTGAGTGATTCGTGGTGTTCAATCGACTTGGCAAGTATCATGCAACGTATAAATGTTTGCTTACGTGTTCCAATGTGTCTTGTTGTTTTCAAATTCTACTCATCCGCTCGTCCAAGTATTTATGTCAGTAAATGTAGTTAATATCTGTGCCTTTTTGAAAAAAAAGGTTCAAATGGCTCTGAGCACTATGGGACTTAACATCTGAGATCATCATCCCCTAGAACTTAGAACTACTTAAACCTAACTAAACTAAGGACACCACACACATCCATGCCCGAGGCAGGATTCGAACCTGCGACCTGCGACCGTAGCGTTGCAAGTAGTGCACTTGAGACCACTCGTCGTTTATGGAGCATACCTCTTGACTTTTTGCCTTATCTCTTGATAAATATATGTGTTATTCGATGATATCCACTGCGTGACAAAAAAGAGAAGCGTCCAGAAGAGGAGGACGAAACGAAATGATACTTCATAGGTGGAGAAGGTATGTGATGTTATTTCAGTGGTTACAAAGTAGAGTAAAATTTACAAATACCTCGGTTGTATGAGCCCACTTATCAGTACACGTTGCACCCCCTCCTGCCTGGATGCATCGACTGATACGTTTGGGAAGGCCGTCATAAATCTGTTGTATCCTCTCCTGTGGCAAGCTAGCCCACAACTGTTGTAACTGGTCCTTGATATCCTGAATCCTGCATACTGTCACTAGGACGCAGTTTACGTCCGAAATGGTCACACACATGTTCTGTCGGGGCCAGATCAGGGGATCTCGCTGGCCGCAGGAGTACCTCAACATCACCATTGTGTGGACGAGCGTCGTCCTGTCGAAAAATGGCTCCTCGATACTGTCGCATCTGAGGTAACAGAAGAGGACGCAGTGTGTCCACGACGTACCGTTAAGCCTCAATCACTACCATCCATGGAGTCACCTGACGGCTCCCCACTCCATGGCGCTAAGACTTTCTCCAAAACAGTTGAAGAATAGGACCTCTCCCCAACTCGCCGCCTTACTCGCTGACGATGGTCATGCGGGGCAGTGCAGAACCACGATGCATCGCTGAACACAATTCGATGCCATTTATCAGCAGTCTACGCTTCTCGGCCACGACACCAATCCAAACGCAGCCGTTTGTGTTTCGGTGTTAACGGCAGCCTAAGCATCCTTCTCAGCCCATGCACTAGCCTATGAAGTCAAAGCGGTACTCACAGCCGTTCACAGCGCAGACCGTTCGGTAAAGGAACCCGGAAGTAAAAAATTAATCAAGAAATCTATTTGAACTCCATGATGCTTTACGGAACGAGAGCATTCGCTGTTTGAAGTAACGCAATTGTTTTCAGAATCAGATTTTCACTCGGCAGCGGAGTGTGCGCTGATATGAAACTTCCTGGCAGATTAAAACTGTGTACCGGACCGTGACTCGAACTCGGGACCTTTGCCTTCCGCGGGCAAGTGTTCTACTATCTGAGCTACCCAAGCACGACTCACGCCCCGTCCTCACAGCTTTGCTTCTGCCAGTACCTCGCCTCCTACCTCCCAACCGTTACAGGAGCTCTCCTGCGAACCTTACAGAGCTCAGATGGTAGAGCACTTGCCCGCGAAAGGCAAAGGTCCCGAGTTCGAGTTTCGGTCCGGCACACAGTTTTAATCTGCGAAGAAGTTTCATATCAGCGCACGCTCCGCTGCAGAATAAAAATCTCATTCTGGAAACATCCCCCAGGTTGTGGCCTAACAATGTCTCCGCAATATCCTGTCTTTCAGGAGTTCTAGTTCTGCATGGCACACAGTTTTAATCTGCCAGGAAGTTTCAACACAATTGTTTTATTTGTAACTTATTGCTGTTTACTTTTAAAAGGGATCGAAACAAAATAATATATGCTTATTTGCATAGCCATCTCTCGTAGTCTTCCCCATCTCAAGCTTACAGCAATTTAAGAACAAGGTTTTCACCAGACGCGTTACTTACGAATTTAAATATATTGTTTTTTTTTAATCTTACATGTACTGTAGTTTCAAGTTTTTCACCAAAAGCGTTTCTCATATATTTGTAAATTGTCTTCTCTGGTCACTGGCACCTTTCCTCTTGTTTACATGTTTCAAAGTCATTACCTTTCCCTTCGTTGTTAGCGGAGGTTGGACTCAGACAAAAACATGTTTGCCGGACGTTGCGGCCGTGCGGTTCTAGGCGCTTCAGTCTGGAACCGCGCTGCTGCTACGATCGCAGGTTCGAATCCTGTCTCGGGCATGAACGAGTGTGATGTCCTTAGGTTAGTTAGGTTTAAGTAGTTCAAAGTTCTAATGGACTGATGACCTCAGATGTTGAGTCCGTTAGTGCTTCGTGCCAGTTGAACCATTTGAACCAAAAACACGTTTTCACAAGTGCCGAGTGTGCAACAGGTGCAACTACAGTTTGATTCCTATGAAAGGAACATTTGTGAAGTTTACAAAAGTGAAGCACAGTGCAAAAATTCGCAAATCCCATAAAAGAAATACCGAATTTCTAAGACACATGATAGGTAAATGTGCAAACATATGTTTTTCGACTCCATTATGTAAACAAGAGGGAAAGACACCAGTGAATGAATAATATGCTTTCTAAATGTAAGTGAAACGAATCTGGTGGAAAAACGTCTTTTATATTGCATAAGAGCAAGACAGAAAAACACAATAATTATTGCAAATGATGAAAAAAATGTTCAAATGTGTGTGAATTCCTAAGGGACCGTATTGCTGAGGTCATCGGTCCCTAGACTTACACAATACTTGAACTAGCTTAAACTATGTGATGCTAAGGACAACAAACACACCCATGCTCGAGGGAGGACTATAATATCCGGTGGGAGGGGCCGCGCAATCCGTGACATTGCGCCTCTAACCTCGTGGCGCAAATGATGAAGTGGTCGTTTTTCACAGTTCGTATAGCCTCTCCATTCAGTTGTCCTACTTATTCAAGATGAGTATGTCCGTTATTGCTTACTTCCTAAATTTCTGGGAATTCACTTTTGTCTGTGAGCTAAGTGTACTTCAGTCAATGTCTTCAATTGCTTCTCGCATCAAATTTTCACTACTCTAGCTCTTCTCGTTAGGATGACTGAATGTGTTATTTTTCTTAACTCCCACATGTGAAAAATGAGAGAAATAATGAGTGGATTTTATCGTCCTAATTTTAGTTGTAATGCATGGTTTCCTTACGTGCAATATTTGGAGCAAGCACTCTTCATTCAATATCTTCTTCATTACCGAAACATCTTCCTCACTACCGGTGGGTAGAACTCATATATTTGTTTGTTACAGTTGCAGTTTTTCACAATAAGAACTTTTCAGTATGTGACTGCGATTTCAGTCACAACTAGGTCAAAAGTAATAACTGGAAGTAGCATTTAAACATTATAATATATAATATTATGTGCTATCTGTTGACCAACGTCCGTACTTCGTGTTAAGAATTTTTGTGTCTCACGCTACGAATGTATAACCTACCTATGATCGAAGAAATGAAACAAGTTCCTCGTTTGTTCAGAGAACAGTTTTACACGTGTTTTACCTAGCAGAAGCTCTGATATGTTCGGCTAGAGTGTGAAGTTTGATACTGGACACCTATCTCCCTCCCACCCCCACACTCCCCCCACCCCCGGGAAATCATGGTTGTGTAGCGTAGCCCGAGGCCTATATTGGGTTGAAATGTGATAATTCGGTAGGGAGTTGGTGAATCCGGCGAATGGGAGTGCCAAAATAAAGGTTGTGGTCACAGACTGACCTGTCGCGTAGCTTAATATTTATGTTCGTGTCATATGTAAACACACTTTACACCAAAAGAACTGAAACTGCTAGGCAAATTCAGTAAACGTTTATTACATAATGGACAGACAAAAAGCGCGTCTACCTTCCCACACAAAGAAAGCTAAACTGATGTTAAATACAATAATACCATCTACGGCTTGTGTAAGTAAGCTGTTGAAGTGTTCCAAGAACAAATATTGCACAGTCTCATGACCACATTGAGAAAAACATAGACTGGTGAGTGTGAAACCCCAGCACGGTAACGAAGGGTTAACGCAATGACAGCGAGGAAACGTACCTATATTTGGCACATCATTTGGACTGCAGTGGCCAAAAATTCAACCGAGATGTAAACATATGCATATGAAACACCTGAAGAGCTGAAGAGTAGCTTACAGACCTTAAAATGCGTTGCTTTTCAAAAACTAAATGCAAGTTGTGATTTTGACGGTGTCACTGTCGAAATATGACGCTGGACAAACTGAAGATGTTTTTCTTCGAAGTGGCTGGGTGCACAGGCATGGAATTTTTATTGCAGATTCGTTTTGGCAAATGAAGCATAAAAATAACAATACAGCCTGCAGAAAAAGAATATCGATTTCAAGGAAGTTCATAAACGACACCATAGGCTGCTGTAAGCTTCTATGGACATTATAAAGCCGAATTTCAGATATCTGTCTGACAGAGACCTTTTACCGAGGTGACTCTTTTGTTGAGCTTGGTATCAAAATAAAAGTGCAAATAATGAAATGTAAGAGACAAGCCGAACAAATCGTAAAAGAAGTAAAGGTGAAACGTGTGGGGGAAATGTGTAGTGACTCTGAAAACTCAGCTCATGGGACAGGATTATATTAAATATGTAGCAATAACACTGTGGTCCAGTTTCATTGCACTTGTTTCCTCATGTATAAGCAGCATTTCTCAGTAAACATGGAAACTAAAGATTCATTTTTTTGTGGTACACACATAATGTCAAAATGTAATTCATAGCCGGCCGGTGTGGCCGTGCGGTTAAAGGCGCTTCAATCTGGAACCGCGTGACCGCTACGGTCGCAGGTTCGAATCCTGCCTCGGGCATGGATGTGTGTGATGTCCTTAGGTTAGTTAGGTTTAATTAGTTCTAAGTTCTAGGCGACTGATAACCTCAGAAGTTGAGTCGCATAGTGCTCAGAGCCATTTGAACCATTTTTTTGTAATTCATACTACAGTGATTTATACCTAGATATTTAAAACTAAAGGTAAAATAAAAGACCGTGTAAATTTCTTTACATTAAAAACAATCATTTAAAGCTGTTAAACGCTGTTACACGAAGTATGTAATATGTCAGTATAATAAAACTAAAAATAAATCATCAGGTGTAAACATTTTAGATGTGCCTACCCGCCACACGTCCACCAAAGGCGAAAGATTTCTATAACAACCCTCTACGGGCTGTTCCACATAACATGGTGGAAACCAAGTACCCTACAGTTCATTGGTCAAGAGTGTGGAAAACGATACACCACAACTTCCTGTCGACCACAGTGCGTTCGAAATGGTATCAGATCGCCAACCAAAAATATGCTGATCTTCGGTCGGACATGGCTGCTTGTCCTGTTCCAGAGGTTGCCCTTCAGTCTGCAAGATCCGGGCGGTCGCAGAGGGTGGGCTTACTGGTAGTTGGGAGTTCCAATGTCAGGCGCGTAACGGGGCCCCTTAGGGCTATGGCTGCAAGGGAGGGGAAGATAACCAATGCGCACTCCGTGTGCATACCGGGGGAGTCATTCCAGATGTGGAAAGGGTCCTTCCAGGTGCCATGAAGGGTACAGGATGCACCCATCTGCAGGTGGTCGCTCATGTCGGCACCAATGATGTGTGTCACTATGGATCGGAGGAAATCCTCTCTGGCTTCCGGCGGCTATCTGATTTGGTAAAGACTGCCAGTCTCGCTAGCGGGATGACAGCAGAGCTCACCATCTGCAGCATCGTCAACAGGACTGACTGCGGACGTTTGGTACAGAGAAGAGTGGAGAGTCTGAA
This sequence comes from Schistocerca americana, assembly GCF_021461395.2. Classification (NCBI taxonomy): domain Eukaryota; kingdom Metazoa; phylum Arthropoda; class Insecta; order Orthoptera; family Acrididae; genus Schistocerca; species Schistocerca americana. Next base: position 307,787,080 of record NC_060121.1, on the reverse strand, counting down.
TCAGAGGCTGAGACTGTTCTGCGACCTTGTGGGCTGCAGATTCCTCGACTTGCGCTATAGGGTGGTGGGGTTTCGGGTTCCGCTGGATAGGTCAGGAGTCCACTACACACAGCAGGCGGTTACACGGGTAGCAGGGGTTGTGTGGCATGGACTGGGTGTTTTTTTAGGTTAGATGGCCTCGGGCAAGTACAGAAAGGGCAACAGCCTCAAAGGGTGCGGGGCAAAGTCAGGACATGCGGGGACCAAGCAGCAATCGTTATTATAATTGTAAACTGTCGAAGCTGCGTTGGTAAAGTTCCGGAACTTCAAGCGTTGGTAGAAAGCACCGAAGCTGAAATCGTTATAGGTACGGAAAGCTGGCTGAAGCCAGAGATAAATTCTGCCGAAATTTTTACAAAGGCGCAGACGGTGTTTAGAAAGGACAGATTGCATGCAACCGGTGGTGGCGTGTTTGTCGCTGTTAGTAGCAGTTTATCCTGTAGTGAAATAGAAGTGGATAGTTCCTGTGAATTATTATGGGTGGAGGCTATACTCAACAACCGAGCTAGGTTAATAATTGGCTCCTTTTACCGGCCTCCCGACTCAGCAGCATTAGTGGCAGAACTACTGAGTGAAAATAAATTTCCTCAGCATGTTATGGTATCAGGTGGAGATTTAAATTTACCGGATATAGACTGGGACACTCAGATGTTTAGGACGGCTGATAGGGACAGAGCATCGAGTGTCATTGTACTGAGTGCACTATCCGAAAATTACCTCGAGCAATTAAACAGAGAACCGACTCGTGGAGATAACATCTTGGACCTACTGATAACAAACAGACCGAACTTTTACTCTGTAAGCGCAGAACAGGAATCAGTGATCATAAGGCCGTTGTAGCATCCCTGAATATGGAAGTAAATTGGAATATAAAAAAAGGGAGGAAGGTTTATCTGTTTAACAATTGTAATAGTAGGCAGATTTCAGACTGCCTAACAGAGAAAAACGAAATTTCTAATCCGACACTGACAATGTTGAGTGTTTATGGGAAAAGTTCAAGGCAATAGCAAAATGCGTTTTGGACAGGTACGTGCCGAGTAAAATCAACCGTGATTCAACAACAAAGTTAGGAAACAAATGCGAAAGCAAAGAGAGCTTCACTGCAAATTTAATCGCAGCCAAAACCTCTCAGTCAAACAGAAGCTAAACGATGTCAAAGTTAGCTTAAGGAGAGCTATGCGTGAAGCGTTCAGTGAATTCGAAAGTAAAATTCTATGTACCGACTTGACAGAAAATCCTAGGAAGTTCTGGGCTTACGTTAAATGGTTCAAATGGCTCTGAGCACTATGGGTCTTAACTTCTGAGGTCATCAGTCCCATAGAACTTACAACTACTTAAACCTAACTAACCTAAGGGCATGACACACATCCATGCCCGAGGCAGGATTCGAACCTGCGACCGTAGCAGTAGCGCGATTCCAGACTGTTGCGCCTAGAATCGCTCGGACACCACGGCCGGCTCTTACGTTAAATCAATAAGTGGATCGAAACAGCATATAAACACACTCTGGGATGATAATGGCATTGAAACAGAGGATGACACGCGTAAAGGTGAAACACTAAACACCTATTTCCAAAGCTGTTTCACAGAGGAAGACCGCACTGCAGTTCCTTCTCTAAATCCTCGCACGAACGAAAAAATGACTGATATCGAAACAAGTGTCCAAGGAATAGAAAAGCAACTGAAATCACTCAAAAGAGGAAAATCCACTGGACCTGACCAGATACCAGTTCGATTCTACACAGAGTACGCGAAAGAACTTGCCCCCCTTCTAACAGCCGTACACCGCAAGTCTCTAGAGGAACGGAAGATACCAAATGATTGGAAAAGACACAGGTAGTTCCAGTTTTCAAGAAGGATCGCCGAGCAGATGCGCAAAACAATAGGCCTATATCTCTGACATCGATCTGTTGTAGACTTTTAGAACATGTTTTTTGCTCGCGTAGCATGCCATTTCTGGAAACCCAGAATCTACTCTGTAGGAATCAACATGGATTCCTGAAACAGCGATCGAGTGAGACCCAACTCGCTTTGTTTGTTCACCAGACCCAGAAAATATTAGATGCAGGCTCCCAGGTAGATGCTATTTTCCTTGACTACCGAAAGGCGTTCGACACAGTTCCGCACTGTCGCCTGATAAACAAAGTAAGAGCCTATGGAATATCAGACCAGCTGTGTGGCTGGATTGAAGAGCATGTTGTTCTCAATGGAGAGACGTCTACAGACGTTAAAGTAACCTCTGGCATGCAACAGGGGAATGTTATGGCACCATTGCTTTTCACAGTGTATATAAATGACCTAGTAGATACTGTCGGAAGTTCCATGCGGCTTCTCGCGGATGATGCTGTAGTATACAGAGAAGTCGCAGCATTAGAAAATTGCAGCGAAATGCAGGAAGATCTGCAGCGTATAGGCACTTGGTGCATGGAGTGGTAACTGACACTTAACATAGACAAATGTAATGTACTGCGAATACATAGAAAAAAGGATCCTTTATTATATGATAGCAGAACAAACTCTGGTAGCAGTTACTTCTGTAAAATATCTGGGAGTATGCGTACGGAACGATTCGAAGTGGAATGATCATATAAAATTAATTGTTGGTATGGGGGGTGCCAGGTTGAGATTCATTGGGAGAGTCATTAGAAAATGAAGTTCAGCATCAAAGGAGGTGGCTCACAAAACATTGGTTCGACCTATGCTTGAGTATTGCTCATCAGTGTGGGATCCGTAACAGGTCGGGTTGACAGAGGAGATAGAGAAGATCCAAAGAAGAGCGGCGCGTTTCGTCACAGGGTTATTTGGTAAGCGTGATAGCGTTACGGAGATGTTTAGCAAACTCAAGTGGCAGACTCTGCAAGAGAGGCGCTCTGCATCGCCGTGTAGCAGGTTTCGAGAGGGTGCATTTCTGAATGAGGTATCGAACATATTGCTTCCCCCTACTTATAGCTCCCGAGGAGATCATGAATGTAAAATTAGAGAGATTCGAGCGTGCACGGACGCTTTCCGGCAGTCGTTCTTCCCGTGAGCCATGCGCGACTGGAACAGGAAAGGGAGGTAACGATAGTGGCACGTAAAGTGCCCTCCGCCAAACACCGTTGGGTGGCTTGCGGAGTATAAATGAAGATGTAGACAGCGGCTTCACGCTATTGGACTAACAGACTCCCTTTATTGCCCAGATTGTCACATCTTGGACACCGATGAACATCGTTTTATATGCGTGTCGTCTCCGGAGTTTGGCATCTAACGCAGAAGATACTAGCTTGTTACCTCTGGGTCACGCCTGATATGATTGACCCTCAGGCCCTCCTCTGTCCAGATGAATCTTGCTTTCCCGCCGTAAAATATCATGCGCTTACATGGTTCAAAGGACTTGCCGTCGCATATATCTTTAGCGACGGAGAGAAAGTGCAGCTTGATTACTGGTTGTTCCTACAAAATGCTCACAATGCTCTCGAACGCACTTCGAGATACCGTACGCTCTTCGCAAATTATTTACGCAGTGTTTTCGTTAACCCCCCACTCAGTTGGGGAGTGCCAAGCTACGGTTAATGTTCTGTGCAGCATCACACTTACGGCTGAACGTCCTGCCTTGTCAGCAATGGGTGAAGAACGAGACAGGCTAGTTCATGGATTACTGTTGTCCTTGAGGCACTAGCGGAGCAGAATGCCTCCGTTGCAGATACCCTTCATAGGCACTGTTGAAGATATCAGAGCCGGCCGCTGTGGCAGAGCGAATCTAGGCGCTTCAGTCCGGAACCGCGCTGCTGCTACGGTTGCAGGTTCGAATCCTGCCTCCGGCATGGATGTGTGTGCTGTCCTTAGGTTAGTTAGGTTAAAGTAGTTCTAAGTGTAGGGGGCTGCATTTGAACCAAATGGAACCGGTTGTGTTTATTGAAGAACTTTTTTTTGGCTGGAATTGCATTAGTGATTTACATTTTTATTTCCTTTATTTTTTTTCTTTGAATGCCACCTTTGTTGTTATGACATTCAGTTTCTAGAATTATCATTTGCACCCATTTCCAAAATGGAATCATGTAAAAAAAAACATACAAAGGTCGTGGGTCCGATCCCCACAAGGGACGGGTAACTTTTAAAAGTGTACGCCAATCACAATATGGTATTGGAAGATGGGTAACCAAAAAAATAAATAAAAAAAAGTGATTAGCGTTCTAGCTGCGTAAAAGAAACACGCGTGAGGCGACGGTTCGACTCCCGCTCAAACTTAATTATAAATCTTTTTTTTTCATCACTGGTCATATTATTTAATTTATATGACATTTGAGAGGTAATATAATGAAAAAAACCACTTGTATTTTTCATGAAATTTCAATTAATGTTTTCCATGTCTGTATGAAAAATACTATCTTGCAACGTGCGATGTCGAGACACATCCGACGAGCAATTGAACATTACTCTTTATTCTGGCACGTTTGCTGATTGTAAATAACGTCATTCGCACCATTACTTATTGAGGTTTGTCTTGGGCTTCCCAGCCTGATTCTCATCCTTGAAAATTTATTAACAAATAGTAAATGATCAAATAACACATGAAATGTACCACAACTTCATGAAAATGCACTTGGTTTCTTTTTCATTATATTGCCTCTCAATTGTCATATACATTAAATAATGTGACCAGGGATTAAAGAAAAGTAGATTAAGAAAATCAGTGGTACCAGGATTCGAATGTACTAGAACTTCATGAAATTGCACATTGATTTTCTTTCATTATATTAGCTCTAAATTGTCATATAAATTAAATAATGTGACCAGTGATGAAAAAAATGTAGATTATGAAAATCAGTGCTACCGGGATTCGAATCGTTGGCTCCTCCACGGCCATCTTACAAATCGTGAACGCTATTCGCTTTTTTACGCTATATATATATATATATATATATATATATATATATATATATATATATATATATATATATATATAATCGTGAACGCTATTCGCTTTTTTACGCTATATATATATATATATATATATATATATATATATATATATATATTCCCCTTCAGGCTTGGCCCCTATCACCCATACTACCCTCAAAAACCTATCTAACCTAAAAACAAAAACAAAGCCAGTGCCACCGCCACTTTCACCCTAAAGCTAACTAGGACAGTCGTGCGCCACCACCTCAGGCTACGCCCACGAACAAAAATTAAATACGCCTCTGAACATTCTATTTTAAAAAAAGGATAAAGGAATGGGTACAATGCTTTATTATATTTTATTTGTTGCTCATTTTGCTCTTATGTGTTTATTTGTAATTCTTTTTGTTCTGTCTTTTTTTCTTGGAGATGTCCACAGCAGACAGAGGGCGGGATGGCCTGGTCGCCTCCTCGTTCAGCGAGGGTGAATCACCCTATAATTACCGTTGATGTCTCTCATCAGTTCAGCATGTGCAGTCTCTCAGTCTCTTCTCACACCTGGTGCACCCCAATGGTCTGGAGGGGACGTAAACCCCAAGTAATTCGCAAAGAGCGTTCCATACATCGCATTGAGCCGTAAAATCGTGTAGTTACTCGGTAAATAACGCCAGAAATCTAATAACCCTGCAACGCTCTCATTAAAAAAGTATGACAATGCCATACCCTTAACACACACCTTGGCGTTGTGACGAGTAGCAGGGAAGTCAGTGACGTCGGGATGGATCAGTTCCGTGGGCTCTACGGACTGAGGCGTCCGTCGCAGCAACAATGCCAACACGCGCCGTGTGAGGAGCCAGCAGTCGGCAGCCGTACCACAAATGAAACGGTGTATGTCGTTGTCGATATCGGCGCATCTCGGGCAGAGTGGATCCTCGGCAAGATGGATCATGTGTAAACGTTGTCGGGTGGGGAAGTTTTCAGTCGTTAACACATACCACAGCGCCCTGGTGGGAAGGAAAGGCGAATGTATGTTGCTCCGCACCCGCCTCCAGCCAACTGCCGGACGTCGGCGTTCAACCACATTAGCAGGCAGCGTCCGTTGAAAATAGCGGTAGAAGTCCTTGGTTCTAGGATCCCGCATAGTCGGGAATACATCCAACAAGTAACTCATTACCACCAGATAGGTGAGAATGTGACAGTGCTGGCGTGATATGTCCAACAGGAATCGGCGGACGGAGGGATTGAATCAGTGTACCAGGGAGGGTGTCCCTGTCCGATGTACGTAGGCGATGCATTGTCCACAGGAAAAGAGAGCGCGCCATGTTGTGCACGTTTATCATTCCAATGCCGTCTGTGTATGTGGACAACGTTAGCGTCTCGTAACGCTTCCTGAACACCCTATCCTCGCTGACGAAATTACCGAAGGCCGCCTGGAACTTGGCAGCTACCGTGGCGGCCATCAGGTGAACGTGTGTGTAATGATTAAGTATCGGAGCGAGGTAGACGATGACAAAATGTACCCGCAAGACCAAGTTAAATGTTCGATAGTTATGGAGACGAACTTGCGTGCGGATCACATTAAGTAGTCTGCGATACGTATCTGCTGCTGTACGCTGCACGTCCCCGTGGAAGGTCATTACCAAACACTTCATCATCGGGACTTTGGTATTGGGCACTGGCGTACTCATATGCAATCCTCTGCCCATATCCATGTATTGCGACTTTCGCAGGTTGATACGGCTCCCAGCCATCTCTCCGTATCGCTGAAGCCACGCGATCGCCGCACATATATCTTCTGCCGACCTCACCAAGAATACTACATCGTCCGCATAGGCACAACATTTAAAATGCACATCGCGAAGACGAATGCCCTCCAAACGCTGTCATAGACCATGAAGTGCAGGCTCGAGGGTGACGGCGAAGAGAAATGCTGACAGGGGACATCCTCGTCGCACTGAGCGCTCAGTAGTGAACGGTGGAGAGCGGTAACCATTGACCATAACTGTGGAAGGGTCTCCGTGGATGAGACGGAGAACTACACCTACCGCTATTGGGGAGAGTCCCATCTTCTCTAAGACAGCCTGCAAGAAATGGTGCTCAACTCGGTCAAATGCGTAGTCTAGATCAACCGCCACGAGGGCACATTCTAATCGGCATGCCGACATGAGCGCCACCACATCTCTATAGGAGCTTAACGCCGTGTGTATATTACTGCCACCTCCCAAACATGTTTGGTCGGTATGAATGGGATCTTTGACAATAGCGAGGAAGCGAGCACGAAGAATGCGGGCGAACAACCTGTAATCCGATTTCAGTAACGTCAACGGCCGGAAGTCTTGAGGTCTGCACCCCCCGTTTGGTTTTGGCACAGTGATGATCATGCCCTCCAATAATTCTGGGGGGATGGGGGGGGGGGGGGGGGGGGGGGAGAGGCGGGGACGCGGAAGTCCAGATCCAGGAGTTCGCAGCACATCTTCCACCAAACTTCACCCATCAGGTCAGAAAAGGTGCTATAAAATTCAAGCCGAAGACCATCAGGTCACGGTGATTTGTTTCTCGCGTCCCGAGAGAGGGCCATGCGCATTTCTTCCAACGTGACGGCCTCCAAGAATGTAGCGTCGCCTTGCGCCCGACCCGTAGGTGGCAGGTCGTGCAGCACGTCCTCAACGTCATCACGCAGTTGATCTGCTAGAGAGTGCGGTAATAATTTGTGAGGGCACGGGATTTGGTGTCTCTCTGCGCGTTGCCCGTCCGCACAAATAACTGCCGTGATGAGTCGTCTCTTACGGTGTCTCCGTTCTCTGACGATGTGATAAAGAGAGGTACGTTCCTCTGGGATGAAATCTTAGAGTCTCGATCGAACCCGCGTGCCGTCCAATTTGTCAGCCGTGATCTGCAGAAGCCGTGCCTGTGTCCGGTGGACGGCCATTTGGCGCTCTGGCGAAGGTGTCTGTGACGCTAGTTCCCGCAAGACCGTGTAGTAAAACTCAGAGGTGGATCGGAGCCAAAGCACCCTGTCCCGTCCGTTTGGCGCAGTATGTCCACCATCGAGTCGTGAAATCATAGATATGACGCCGTCGTTCACATTTGTGCCAGATATCAGTGACGGCTACACGGAAAGGCTCTTCCCGGAGAATGTTAACGTTAAGGGTCCAAGGTCCTCTACTACGGCTCGTCTGTTGTCGTGGCAGGGTCACGGCGCAGATGAAGGCCAATTGGGCAGTGAATGCAACGGGCCATAGCTCAGCACCGACAGTTGCTGCCCGATGACCTCGGGAGACATAAATCCTGTCCAACCCGCTGGCCGAGTGGCTGGCCGAGTGTGTATATCGGCGTCGGTTACCGTGGATTAGCGTCCATGTATCATGCAAAGCGAGATCTCTGATCATAGCATGAAGGGCTGGACATGGGGCATGGTGAGGGACCTGATCCTCAGAGCGAAAGACGCTGTTAAATTCCCCACCCACCACCAGGTGCTCTGTAGCGCCTTGGAGCTACCTCAGTGGAGTAATAGAGTGTTCGCTCTCGACGCTTCGCCGTACTAGACGGGGCACACAGTTCACAAGACGGACTGTGCCGATGGTGAGCGCAGTGCCTCTCGCTGATTAGCAAAAACTGAATGAGACGGGTGTTACGATTAATCAAGAAAACCCCCAGTTGGGAAACGGGGCCAAAATTAGTTGGTTACTGTCGAGTTGCAATTTACAAATTCTTTATTGATTACTTCAACCATTGAAAGTCATTTCTTTACCACTTAACTAGGAACAGATCCAAAAAAGCTAGCAGGCATGAGTGCCTTTTCAAAACAATTTACTTTACAGTTAACGACCAAGCCATTTTACTTAAAACCGGCTTTGAAAAAACATTTGATAACAAATCGAAATTTTCCAAGTAATGAAATTAAACTTTACTTTACCGTTAATAGCCAAGCCATTTTACTTAAAACAGACTTTGATAAAGCATTTAATAACAAAATTAAAACTTTCCAAGTAATGAAACAAAACACCAATTTGCATACCATTTCGCTACCGAACATGTAGGGAGCAACTTCTTTTAAATTTTGGGACAACAAGATATTAAATTACAATGGCTCGCTAACAGGGAGTCAGAACTAGCATTTTCAAAGGATGCCAAGCAGATTAAAACAATCAAAGTAAGGATACAGTCATTCACCTTTTACAATAACTAATAATTTTAAAGCCACGTAATTTTAAAAAAATCACCAATGAAAGGCAAACTTAACCTTTTGAAGCACTGGCCAAAAACAATCAGAGTAAAATACAACCATTAAACATTTTACAATAACTAACAACTTTAATACCATGTCCTGCCATCAAAATGTCCTGGGATAGAAATAATTAACCGACCGGGTGTAAGGGTGGCCACAATTGTCTCCCGAAGGATGCTCAGGCTAGAAGCGGACTAACAGACCCACAACGCCTCACATTCAGCGATCACATCGACCTCACGCGAGGCCAGAAGAGGAGGAGGAATCAAATCAGGAACCATAATCCCTGCCCAAAAATATACTTCCTCCCAGGCAGTACTAATAAGAAGTCAAAAGATTACAGTCTATAATTATACAGGCGACAGTGCCAGGGAACCCGAACGCAGGAGGCCACAAGGCAAAAAAAAATGTAATCTAAAACGATAATCACTGCCCAAAAATACACTTCCTACCGGGCAGTACTAATAAGAAGCGGAAAAGGTCACTGTCTATAAATACACTGGCGACAGGGTTGGGAAACCCGAACGCAGGAGGCCACAAGGCAGAAAAGGCGCTGGTTGCACAAACCAAAATTATTCAGTTAGTATTTAAACCTTTAACTAACTTAACTTGCAGTCTATCAGAGAAACAGCAGGTGAACTCCGATGCAAAGGTTCCTCACACCCGACCGTGTCCACGTCGCCAGCGTACCCAACTGGGCACAGTCACGCAGCCACGCGCTCTGTCACCGGCGCCTTCGTCTTCTCTGCACCCACGGCGGCGAAATACCACTCCTCAGGTTAGGCCAGTTACTAGTCCGTCATTCCCGCCTCCAGACGGAAAATTTAAAGACGTCCGTTGCCGCTCCCACCAAGTAGTGAGTCGGAACCACAGCCGTGGCCCCCGGGTGTTCAGAGCAAGAGCTTACAGCCTTGTCCCGTCAACTCGTCTCACACCGCCAGAATAGACCACGCGGCTTCTCGGAACAACAGTCAACTCTCCACCGCCACGCCACGCCGCCGTCTCATTGTACGACATTCTCTAATTCCCGATTTTAGAAACCGACCGATCGACTCGTCACCGCTAGGCAACCAACCGGCCATCCTCCCGAAGATCTTATTCCCATACACAAGGCTAACAGGAAGCAACGACTCGAAGATCGATAAGACCAGACACGTCGCCAGAGGGGAATCTCAACAGAATCGTACGCAGCATAACGATAAATATGAAAGAATCAATTAACGATGGAATGGAAGAGCTCAGAACAATCTTAACAGCGCGATACATGTTGAGAGCCGACACACGGCTCACTGAATACCCGTTGGTTCTATGCCAACGCGTAGTAGTATGGTCGGACCACCACCACCGTCGTAAGCTGGGTTGACGTAGGGCGCGTATCCATAAGCATTCAGGAGCAGATCAGGCCGTACCTCTTGAAGAAACACGATATCAATGTCCGCCGCCCGAATCATGTCCTTTATCAACTGAGTTTTGATCGTGGAGGTAATGCCGTTGACATTGACTGTACCTATCCGATACACCCGGGTCATTTGCTAGTATCATGACGTATCCTGCAGTCGTTTAAGTCAGTATGCGCCACATCGTCCGTCCGACCGTCCCTGTCACCCGCACCGTATGTGTTACTGATCGGCTGAGACAAGATGTCCGTCCGACGATCCGCAGGCCGCGGGCATCTGGTTGTCGCTCGAATCTGATATCATTCTTTCCATCTCCATCTCGGACGCCCAGTCACCAAGTTGGAGATGTGGTGCGTTAGGCGACGCATGACGTTCTTCCGGTGTCTTAGCCGCAAAATCGCCAGAGGGTTCGTCGGTGAGCTGAGCATCGTCAACTTGGATTTGTCCTTGGGCGGACGTTGCCAGCAGCGAACCAGGAACCGTTGGTGTGAGGTCCACAGCCCTGGCCGCAGATGGATTTTCCTCATCTTCCTGCAACGTGTCACCATCTCGAGAATCATTTCCTGCAGACAGCCTCTCCTCTTCTGTTTGCCGGAACGCGTGTCTGCGTCCTGTGGATCACGACAAACAGTATGCACCTCCCGCATCTCCGTGTCCGAGCTCAAATCGATTTGCTGGTGCTCCTTCCTCACACGGCTGGGGTGCAGACGTGGTCGCTGCTGTCGAGCACCGTGACGGTTCCCATGGAGGCTGCGTCGTCGCGGGCGCAACAACCTGGTCCGCAGGGGTTGGCAACTGGAACGGAACGTCAGCGTCCGACATGTTCCTCAGTGTCTCATCGTATCTAATAGGCAGCGTTGTCGGTTCCTATGTAGCTGTGTGTCTGCACGTGGTATCTGGACAAGGCGTCACTACAGGCATTCAGAGCGTACATGCCCTTCCTGCCCGCACACTGAACAAGTCCGTAGTTGACCGTCATAAACGACGATCGCTCGACAGCCACCAACGGTCACGTACGGTGCGATGTGTTTACGCAGTTCGATTCGCACCTGACGCAATCCATTCAGTACAGGATAAGTCTCGAAAGTATGCTACTTTTCTTCCAAGTGACTTAGTACTTCCCCGTAAGACAGCAGCGCGTTCACGACAAGCGTGGCCGGAACTTCAAACGACAGCTCGAAGTTTCGTATGTTCCGAACGCCGGGTCCTGCATGGTCGACAGTCACTACACCCACTTTGCCATCCGAGTGGTGGAAACGATATCCATCGGTGGAGCGGCGAAGAAGTCGTTCGCACGCTGCTTCATCGACAAGTTTCAGGTATACTGTGCTGGAGATGATCGAAAGATGTATACCGATAAGTTCATGTGGATCGACGTGCATTACTTCATGCAGGAAACTTCGTATGCCTTAGGGCGTGCGTACTGGGCATCGAACGTTACTTTGATTGAGGCCTTTCTATAACAAAGCGCCATCGTCGTTCGAGGGGATCTGTTTACACTGAAATACCTCTACTCGCGCGAGTAAACGGCCCGCTTGCGGAGCGCCGTACAGAGCCCCGCGCACGTCCGCTTCACAACACGGCTAACAAGGGAACCTCCCCATCGCATCCCCTCAGATTTAGTTATAAGTTGGCACAGTGGATAGGCCTTGAAAAACTGAACACAGATCAATCGAGAAAACAGGAAGAAGTTGTGTGGAACTATGAAAAAAATAAGCAAAATATACAGTGCAACATAAGCAACATCTAGGTTGCTGTAAACTCAGAAGCGCTGTGGTCCCGTGGTTAGCGTGAGCAGCTGCAGAATGGGAGGTTTATGGTTCAAGCCTTCCCTGAAGTGAAAATTTTACTTTCTTTATTTTCGAAAATTTATGATCTGTCCGTCCGTTCACTGACGTCTCTGTTCACTGTAACAAGTTTAGTGTCTGTTTTTTGCGACCGCGCCGCAAAACTGTGCGATTAGTAGACGAAAGGACTTGCCTCTCCAATGGGAACCGAAAACATTTGATCACAAGGTCATAGGTCAACCGATTCCTCCACAGGAAAACACGTCAGATATATTCTATACGACACTGGCGACGGCATGTGCGTCACATGACAGGAATATGTTGTCGACCCACCTAACTTGTACACTTGGCGAATGGGTAAAAAGATTCTTCTACCTTTCCCTATTTAGGTTTTCTTGTGGATGTGATAATCACTCCCAAAAAAGTGATGAAAACATAAAGAGTTTGTCACATAAACTGCAAAAAATGAATGCAACAGTTTCACAGTAGCACAGTTTTCCCTGTGCTCTGTCAAAACATATGTTTTTAACGTTTTCAAATTTTTCCGTGTGTAGACCGTCAAATTCTACATATGTCCTAGCAAAACTGAACATGTCCTGGAATTTTGGAGAGCGAAGTTGATTATGTGTAAGTGTCTGAACTTTGATAATTGTCTGAAAATAAAAAATTAAAGTTTTCTCTTGAGGGAAGACTTGAACCAAAGGCCTCTCATTCCGCAGCTGCTCACGCTAACCATGGGACCACGGCGCTCCTGAGCTTATAGTATCCTTGATATTATATATCTTTCTCATGGACTACTCACTTTGTATATTTTGCTTTTCATAGTTCCACACAAGTTCTTCCTGTTTTCTCGATTGATCTGTGTTCAGTTTCTTAAGGCCTATCCACTGTGCCAACTTATAACTAAATCTGAGGGGGGTGGGATGGGGAGGTTCCCTTGTGAGAGAAGACTTTGACCACGACGACTTGTTGCGCACGGCACCTTCGTACAGATACATCGGTTATATGATAGACGCGTAAAACTTCTCTTGCGATTTTCTCCGAATTATCAGAGTAGTGCACCTTACTACTTGCACGTTATGTTGTTTTAATGGTGTACTAAGGGTGTACATAGTGTGAAATAAATTCGTGATCCCAACGTCGTGGCCTCCACTTGTTAGTTCTTGTTCATACTGTTTATTACCCCTGTTTCTATATTACCCCTGTTTTCGTATAGCTTACCCCTATTTTTCTCAGGATTTCGAACATCTTGCACTATTTTACACTGTCGAACGCTTTTCCAAGTCGACAAATCATTGTCTTAATTTTTCTTCAGTCTTGTTTACATTATCAACCGCTACTTCAGAACAGCCTCTCTGGTGCCTTTACCTTTCCTAAAGCCAAACTGATCGTCATCTAATGTATCCTCAATTTTCTTTTCCATTCTTCTGTATATTATTCTTGTCAGCAACTTGGATGCATTAGTTGTTAAGCTGACTGTGTGATAATTCTCGCACTTGTAGGCTCTTACAATCTTCGAACTAATGTGGATGATGTTTTTCCGAAAATCTGATGGTATATCGCCAGTCTCATACGTTCTACACATCAAAGTGAATACTCGCTTTTTTTCCACTTCCCCAATGATTTTAGAAATTCTAATGGAATGTTATCCACCCCTTCTGCCTTATTCGATCTTAAGTCTTCCAAAGTTCTTTTAAATTCTTATTCTAATACTAGATCCCCTTACTTTTCTAATTTGACTCCTGTTTTTCCTCCTTTCACGTCATCAGACAACTAACTATTCGTTATTGCAATATCTATAGCCTATAGCCTCAGAGAACTTCAAGCGTATATCTTCATTCACTTCTTTGCGCACATATTTTGCCTGACTAGTCTCTTAAACTTCAGCCTATTCTTCATCATTACTAAATTAAAAAAAAAAAAATGGTTCAAATGGCTCTGAGCGCTATGGGACGTAACAGCTGAGGTCATCAGTCCCCTAGAACTTGGAACTACTTAAACCTAACTAACCTAAGGACATCACACACATCCATGCCCGAGGCAGGATTCGAACCTGCGACCGTAGCGGTCGCGCAGTTCCAGACTGTAGCGCCTAGAACCGCTCGGCCACACAGGCCGGCACTAAATTTTCATCTGAGTCGGTTTCTCCTCCTGGGCACATGTCACAATCCAACATCTATTTCAGAAATCTCTGCCTGACAAAGATGTTATCTTATTTGAATCGTCCCGTATCTCCCAGCCTTTTCCAAGTACACCTCCTCCTCTTGTGACTCTTGAATAGAGCATTCGCTAATACCATCTGAAATTTATTGTAGAACTCAATCAGTCTTCCTGCTCTCTATTATCAAGCTCACATTCTCCCTTAACCCTTCCATCTACTCCTTCCCCTAAAACCACAGTCCGTTCCCCCATGGATATTAGATTGTTACCTCCCTTTAGATACTGAATTACGCGTTCAGTATCCTAACATACTTTCTCTATCTCTTCATCCTGTGCTTGCGACGTCGACATGTATACCTGTACTATTATTGTTGGTGTTCGTTTGCTGTCGATTCTGATGAGAACAACCCTAACACTGAACTGTTCACGCTAACTCACTCTCTGCCATACCTCGCTATTCTTAACGAAATCTACACCCGTTATAAAATTTTCTGCTGGTGTTGATGTTACCCTATAATCGTCCGATCAGAAATCCTTGTTTTCATTCAATTTCAAAAAAGTGGTTCAAATGGCTCTGAGCACTACGGGACTTAACTTCTGAGGCCACCAGTCCCCTAGAACTTAGAACTACTGAAACTTAACTAACCCAAGGACATCACACACATCCATGCCCGAGGCAGGATTCGAACCTGCGACCGTAGCGGCCGCGCGGCTCCAGACTGTAGCGCCTAGAACCGCTCGGCCACTTCGGCCGGCCATTCAATTTCACTTCACTGACATCCACTATATCTAGACTGAGCCTTACCATTTCCCTTTTCAGATTTTCTATCTTCCCTACCACGTTAAAACTTCTGACATTCCACGCTCCGACTTGTAAACACCAACCTTTCGTTGGTTTCTCCAAGGCATATTCCCCCTCGCAGCACCTTCCCGGAAGTCCCGGCCAGTGGAAGAGTCGTCATGACACTTTTTTCAATTAAAGGCCACATGTCCAGTGGATACACATAGTATATCTTCAATGCAACGGTTTTCATCGCCGTCTGTATTCTCCTACCGTTGATCACTGCTGATTCATCCACCTTTAGGATCAGCTTCCCACCCGTAGGGCAAGAAAGTCCCCTGGAACTCTGTCATCTCTTCCACCGTCTTTGACAAGGCCCTTTGCAGAATAAGCATAAATTCTTACGCCGGAAGTCTTAGGCCGCCATTGCTGATGATTTTTATTAAAAATTTAAGCAATGACTGGGCTCGATCCCGGGAGAGAGGACGTTTTGGTTCAAATGGTTCAAATGGCTCTGAGCACTATGGGACTCAACTGCTGTGGTCATCAGTCCCCTAGAACTTAGAACTAATTAAACTTAACTAACCTAAGGACATCACACACACACCCATGCCCGAGGCAGGATTCGAACCTGCGACCGTAGCAGCAGTGCGGCTCCGGACTGGAGCGCCTAGAACCGCACGGCCACCGCGGCCGGCTGAGGACGTTTTGATTAGTGTTTAAAGACGCTACACATAGCCCACACGTGTTACTACTGAATTACAGTCACGGAAAATTGCACTCTTCGTCATCAAAATCAACTTTTTTTTTTTTTTAAGAACTTAAACGAAACCAAATCTCACCCTCCGATCTCAATAAGGAGTAAAGTTCTTTCTGTGAATTCTTGATAACGATATCTGCCTCATTGTTTCGTCCTCTAGAAATGTTAATATAGTAATTTATGGACCTCCGTCGTAATTTCTTCTATAATTCGGTACAGACCCACGAAATGGCGTTTTGGCAGAAAAAGAAGATCATAGGTTGATCGAACACACACAAATCATCCAGTCTAGCGCACACAAATTAAAGAAAAACAATTCATCTCCAATCAAGTAGTAATTACACTCATGAACGAGCTCAATTACGGTAAATAGCGTGCAGTGCGAATGTTCCTCTGTTGCCTACATGCGACGCCATGTTGTGACGTCATACACTACGTGGACATTCTTTCTTATTTTATGACGCGCTGCTCTGACCCCTGGTGCTGGATGACACAGAATATTGCAGGAAGTCCATTACGTGTTCTCAGATGGGAGGCGCAGATGTGAAGGGGTTACGATGTACTGTGAACCTAACACCCAGAATTATTTTGTTCAAAATGACACTGGCCGTGGAAGCCTAAGAACTTATATAATTGTATTTCTTGTGCAGAGAAGGAAGATTTCTAAAACTATATTAATTTCGTAGATAGGGACATGGCAGCTACAATATTTATAAAAATAGATGGAAGTACCACAGTCTGTCTTCTTCTGTTTGCTCAAAGATTGTCTGGAGTAATCTGTTGCTCATAAAGTATCTGGACTAATCTCTAGAAGGTTTCTAGCCAAATGGTTCAAATGGCTCTGAGCACTATGGGACTCAACTGCTGAGGTCATTAGTCCCCTAGAACTTAGAACTAGTTAAACCTAACTAACCTAAGGACATCACAAACATCCATGCCCGAGGCAGGATTCGAACCTGCGACCGTAGCGGTCTTGCGGTTCCAGACTGCAGCGCCTTTAACCGCACGGCCACTTCGGCCGGCCGGTTTCTAGCCGCTGAGGTATTTGAGACAATAGCAAATTGCAGAAAACGCTGCCATTCTGGTGTTCCAGTCTTGCACCTAGTCTCCGGCCGTTTATTCGAGAAGAAATCTGCACTCTCCTTGAGCGGCCAAGTGTAACCGTACTTAAAAGAACGTCTTTTATTTTTTACCACTGGCAGTAATGAGTCGTTCGCTGTTTCTCGATTGTCCGTTGAAGACGTGGGAACTTTCGGCAGCGCTCTTTCAGTCCTGATCGCTTTCCATCGGAACTAATCAGAAATTACACGTTAGTAATGAAATCTGTAACTCTAATTGATGACCACAGCTCGGCCGTACAACGCACGGCTGAGGACCCATAGAACTCGGTGAGTACTATCTACTGTCTACACTATGGTCTCTCCAGGTTCATATTAAAGAAACAAAATATCGTTAACTTGCCACGAAACAAGACCGTTACTGAAATGAATTTAGTGACCTATTCGTGTTGCGGAACGCGCTAGCGTGGAACGCAATCGAAACGTAGCCGCATCGAATCAGTTCCATTGTTTCATGACTGATCGACTGGTACATCTGCCAGTCGGAGTGTGGATTTAGAGCGGGTTCCCAATACCGATTTTTCCCAGTGATTACTTCCTCATCTCTATCTTAGAAATGCAACATATAAACAGATAGAGGAAGAAAACATTTTCTCCACATTTCGCTGACAGTTGACGTACACGACTTTGCTTCCCGTTTTAGAACTATGTGACGAGAGGTGTAGCATATGGATGCAGAAACAAAAGAGAAGTTAAATCCAGGAAAAGTTGCGGTACCCGTACACAATGGCAATATCAGAACTAATATTTCACAGCTTCTGGAAGCACTATACTGTTTGCTAAACATAGTTTTCAGTCTTACCATTCGACTCTTTCTACACTTTTTTCTAATAAGAGTATTTCTTATTCTTAAAAGTGCTAGTATCAAAACGACCGAAAAATTTCACAGTCATACGCCCAGAAGCACATACTTGTTGAGATATTGGCTATAATGTAGTAAAATAGCAATTTGTCTGTTGGTGCTGCAGGAGGCATTCAACGTTGTTACCACTCGTTTTTATACAGGGTGTCCATAAATTATCTTTACATCTCAAGATTTTAATAACTTTAAAACTATACTAGATATTAAAAAGTAGTTTTCAACGTGTGGTAAGATAACTCACAATTTTTTTCCAGGTGTCACAAAACTCAACTTGAAATCCCGATAAAATGTCGACGCTGCAGGAGAAAGCTCATTGTATGGCCTGCTTCGATAGCCGCTACGATCTACTGACCTTCCACCACTAGACTTCTTTCTGTTGGGTTCTCTAAAGGAGCTGGTGTACCGAACCTATGATAGAGACCTACAGGATTTGAAGACATGCATTCGCAATGTATTTTAACATATCACCGTGGGGATCTTGAATCTTACGTGGGGAGAAATAGAGTTGCGACTAAACATTATCAGTGCCATTAAGTGTGCACCCATTGATAAGTATCAGTGAGGAAACAAAACTTTACGAGTTATCTTATCACACGTTAAAACCATTTATTACTATCTACCCTACAGTTTTAAAAGTATTAAAGTTATATTCTTCAGCCTTGCTTCCCAACGAAGCACAAGCCCTTATGAGAACACTGGAAGCCCTCTGCCAGAAGCGTCTTTCATACACTACTGGCCTTTAAAATTGCTGCACCACGAAGATGACGTGCTACAGACGCGAAATTTAACCGATAGGAAGAAGATGTTGTGATATACAAATGATCAGCCTTTCAGAGCATTCACACAAGGTTGGAGCCGGTGGCGACACCTACAACGTGCTGACATGAGGAAAATTTCCAACCGATTTCTCATACACAAACAGCAGTTGACCGGAGTTGCCTGGTGAAACGTTGTTGTGATACCTCGTGTCCCATCACGTTTCCGACTTTGATAAAGGTCAGATTGTAGCCTATGGCGATTGTGATTTATCGTATCGCGACATTGCTGCTCGCGTTGGTCGAGATCCAATGACTGTTAGCAGAATATGGAATCGGTGGGTTCAGGAGGGTAATACGAAACGCCGTGCTAGATCCCAACGGCCTCGTATCACTAGCAGTCGAGATGACAGGCATCTTATCCGCATGGCTGTAACGGATTGTGCAGCCACGTCTCGATCCTTGAGTCAACAGTTCGGGACGTTTGCAAGACAACCATCTGCACGAACAGTTCGACGACGTTTGCAGCAGCATGGACTATCAGCTCGGAGACCATGGCTGGCGTTACCCTTGACGCTGCATCACAGACAGGAGCGCCTGTGATGGTGTACTCAACGAAGAACCTGGGTGCACGAATGGCGAAACGTCATTTTTTCGGATGAATTCAGGTTCTGTTTACAGCATCATGATGGTCGCATCCGTGTTTGGCGACATCGCGGAGAACGCACATTGGAAGCGAGCATTCGTCATCGCCATACTGGCGTATCACCCGGCGTGATGGTAGGGGTGCCATTGGTTACACGTCTCGGTCACCTCTTGCTCGCATTGACGGCACTTTGAACAGTGGACGTTACATTTGAGATGTGTTACGACCCGTGGCTCTACCCTTCATTCTATCCTTGCGAAACCCTACATTTCAGCAGGATAATGCACGACCGCATGTTGCAGGTCTGTACGGGCCTTTCTGGATACAGAAACTGTTCTTCAGCCCTGGCCAGCACATTGTCCATATCTCTCACCAATTGAAAACGTCTGGTCAATGGTGGCCGAGCAACTGGCTCGTCACAATACGCCAGTCACAACTCTTGATGAATTGTGGTATCGTGTTGAAGCTGCATGGGCAGCTGTACCTGTACACGCCATCCAAGCTCTGTTTGACTCAATGCCCAGGCGTAAGAAGGCCGTTATTATGGCCAGAGGTGGTTGTTCTGGGTACCGATTTCTCAAGATCTATGCACCCAAATTGTTGAAAATGTAATCACATGTCAGTTCTAGCATAACATATTTGTCCAATGAATACCCGTTTATCATCTCCATTTCTTCTTGGTGTAGCAATTTTAATGGCCAATAGTGTATTATGTATCTTCACTCGAGCTGCGAGTCACTCGTATGACTGAAAAACTACACACATCAAAATAATGTTTTGCATCACCTCGGTTCCGAGAGTTCCGGAAATTGTACAGAAAATTGCAATAGAGATCAACATAAACATCATTTCCGCCCTTTTTATTGCTCATGAAAACCACACATTGCATGTTGTACCACCATACAAGGAGACCTTCAGAGATGGTGGTCCAGATTGCTAATACCCACTAGCACGACCTCTTGCATTGATACATGCCAGTAATCGTCGTGGCATACTATCCACAAGTTCATAAAGGCACTGTTGGTCCAGATTGTCTCACTCCTCAACGGCGATTCGGCGTAGATCCCTCAGAGTAGTTGGTGGGTGATGTGGTCCATAAACAGCCCATTTCAGTCTACCCCAGGCACGTTCGATAGGGTTCATGTCTGAAGAACATTCTGGCCACTCTAATCGAGCGATTTCGTTATCCTGATGGAAATCATTCACAAGATGTGCACGATGGGGGCGTGAATTGTCGTCCGTGAAGACGAATGTCTCGCCAATATGCTGCCGTTTCACGTATCGTACAGACGCTACGGTGCCTTCCATGACCACCAGCGGCGTACGTCGGCCCCACATAATGCCATCCCAAACCAGCAGGGAACCTCCACCTTGCTGCACTCGCTGGACAGTGTGTCTAAGGCGTTCAGCCTGACCGGGTTGCCTCCAAACACCTCTCCGATGATTGTCTGGTTGAAGGCATATACGATATTAATCGGTGAAGAGAACGTGATGCCAATCCTGAGCGGTTCATTTGGAATGTTGTTGGGCCCAAATGTACCGCGCTGCATGGTGTCGTGGTTGCAAAGCTGGATCTCGCCATGGACGTCGGGCGTGAAGTTGCGCATCATGCAGCATATTGCGCACAGTCTGTCACAACACGACGACCTGTGGCTGCACGGAAAGCATTACTCAACATGGTGGCGTTGCGGTCAGGATTCCTCCGAGCCATAATCCGTAGGTAGCGGTCATCCACTGCAGTAGTAGCCCTTGGGGGGCCTGAGCGAGGCATGTCATCGACAGTTCCCGTCTCTCTGTATCTCCTCCATGTCCGAACAACTTCGCTTTGGTTCACTCCGAGACGCCTGGACACTTCCCTTCTTGAGAGCCCTTCCTGGCACAAAGTAACAATGCGGACGCTTTCGAACCTCGGTATAGACCGTCTAGGCATGGCTGAACAACAGACAACACGAGCCGTGTACCTCCTTCCTGGTGGAATGAGTGGAACTTATCGGCTGTCGGACGCCTCCGTCTAATAGGCGCTGCTCGTGCATGGTTGTTTACATCTTTGCGCGGGTTTAGTGAACAGTCAAAGGGACTGTGTCTGTGATACAATATCCACAGTCAACGTCTGTCTTCAGGAGTCCTGGGAACTGGGGTGACGCGAAACGTTTTTTGATGTGTGTATGTAGTCCACGCTCTCGTCTGCTAGAGATGTCGTACCTTTAGTTGTATAGTGAGAAGCATGTCTGCAGCCTGTACTTAGAGCAGAGACTTGTCAGCCAATCAGGTTGCTTGGCGAAGAGTTTCAAGTTCTATTAGGGCCATGTGGAGGCACACACACTTCCTGTGGTTGCCACATGTCCTACTTGCTGTCGATTTCTCAAGCTCAGACATTTTGTCTTGTGTGTTACTGAGATGAGGCATTTCTAAGGTTTGGTTCTCAGGGTTTATGAAGAGACGTTGCATACTGCCGCTGCATTGGCGTAATTCTATATTACATGATTTTCAGTTTTCAAGATGTGTCCTCAGGTAAGCAAAGTCGGGGTTTTCTTCAGTTCACACCTTTGCCTGATTTAGCGAGGATTAGTATTTATTTTTGCTTGAACCATCTGAATATATCTGTCACTTTTCATTTAACTTTCTCTCTCACTAAATAGTATTACAGGAACAAGGAAGTATATGGGAAAATTTTCTTTTTTTATGAATGTGTAGTATTGTGCATCCATATGGTCCCTTGGAGGACGTTTCTATTTACTGTTTGTAAACTTTCATGCCTATTTGTTGACTGATAAGTGAAAGTAATTTCAAATGTGGCATGAATTATTTTCCTCCTGAATTTTTCTCTGAACTCTGACTGATATGTTCAGTCCACATGTCCTCATACAGCCCTTGCTCATATTGGCAACCGGCGTGAGATTACTGCAGATGATCTTCCTTCAGAGGAATGAATATTACCATAACCTACCTTCAGCAGATAAAGTGTTTTCTTTAGGTACAATTTTTCAGCTTAACAAGATATGGTCAAGGCAATACGACATGCTGTCACGACTGCATTTTACGCGTCTTTTCTGCAAGAAAAGGAGCATCTACTTTTATAGGCCGCTTGAGAAGGTTCAAAACCTTGTTTGTGAGTTGGTTCCCTTTTAATTTATATGACATGCCCCTGCTTCACATTCTATTGCACTACGAAAGTACTAGTAATATTTCATTAACAGTAGATTGTGTTGATGTTCATTCATGTGTCAAACTTTATGTTTAGGGCATTAACACCGGAGTCATGACTACTGTGTAGTCAGATTAAAATCTGACATGTAGCAGCTGGCTTTCAACACCTTTCCCCCTTCAGATTTGGCACACTTGTGAAACCCACGTTTGTGTAATGTGTACATGTTACCAACGGATGTGGAACACACGTGTCTTCACAACCAGGAAGCTAAGGGATGTCGTCAGGTGATCGGAGAGGCCATGCTACTGGATCTGTTTGACGAATCCATGGCTCATTAAACTTTTATGTTGCGTACTGTCCTATGAGGTGTAGAAAAGGGATGACATACCACATCCATTGTCTTTCTACAAAGGTAAGATTCTCGAACGAAGCTGGTAGTATGAAGCATAGAAACTGTGCATAAATAGCAGTCCTATGAGTCTGTCAACAACAACTCCTGTCCTTACTTTGATATTATCTTACATTACTTTAATACTTGTTCCATATATCGTGAATACGACACTTCGTAACGTGGAACGTGTCAATTTAATGTAAGGTTTCTTTACACAGGATGTTTTTTTTTTTTTTTTACAATTACTCCTTCATATCTAAAAATTCATCTATTGGGTAGAAAGAGCTGTCACTCATAAATTCTTTTAATTTGTTTAAATTCTGGTTGGCTATCTGTCAGACTTTTAACGCTATTTGGTGAATGACCAAAGACTTTTGTGGCAGCATAATTCACCCCATTCTGTGCCAAAGTCAGATTTAACCCACAATAATGACGATCATCCTTTCTCTTGGTGTTCTACCTATGCACATTGCTATTATTTTTGTACTGGGATGGGTTAGTAATAACAAATTTCATAAGAGAATATATGTATCGTGAAGGTGCTGTGAATATTCCTAGTTCCTTAAATAAATTACTAAAGCAAACTTGATCATCTCCTCAATGATCAAATACTTGCATTTGTCCACAAATAGATATTGCGATCCAGTGTTATCCGTAAATGAAATGCAACTGTGAACTGTGAATTCTGCGCTCTGACTTAATATCCATTGTTTGGCAGACAAGACTGAGAGCACGACGTAGACTTCCTTTAGCAGGAGTGTAATCTGCCATCGTGGTCTTGTAGCATGTCACCTCACAACACACCGTAAGCGATACAAATAAAGTAACTTATCGTGTAGAACTGGCAAGAGAGTTGTTATGCCACTAACAACATGAGTTTTTCTTAAACTTGTTTCAAGATCTTCTTCTACACATTGCAACACCCTCTCCTACACATCAGAAGTTTCATCCACGTTAGTTCCACCGCGATCCTTTCTTCTGCCTGCAGATGACGCCTAGCCTGCAAGACCAGTCGCCGTAACAACCAATGAACATTGGGTACAGGCACAGACAAAACAAATAATAAATGAACAATGAGTATCAACAGGAATATAGCCTCCACCACTGAGTACCGACCTTTGTCGACACGATTAAAATGACCCATATTTCAACAATTTTCTTATTCCATTTTGAAATTATAGCATCGCCACTATGCGTGCTGCATCACTTTATGAAATTAAAAAAGTAACTCCGGGAAAGAAAGGTGTTTCAAATGTGAAAAGTTGTTCCAAGGTACGACATCCTCATGTGCCTAGGATGAAAAGTTCTGTTTGCATTTAAAAGTATAGCAATAGAGAAAATCTTGTCACTACTATATAAATACAGTTTATGTGTTACATTATTACTCTGCTACAAACCTATAATCAGTAAGTGCAAATAAATTTAAGAAGAGGTACACTACTGGCCATTGAAATTGCTACACCAAGAAGAAATGCAGATGATAAACGGGTATTCATTGGACAAATATATTATACTAGAACTGACATGTGGTTACATTTTCACGCAATTTGGGTGCATAGATCCTGAAAAATCAGTACTCAGAACAACCACCTCTGGCCGTAATAACGGCCTTGATATGCCTGGGCATTGAGTCAAACAGAGCGTGGATGGCGTGTACAGGTACAGCTGCCCATGCAGCTTCAACACGATACCACAGTTCATCAAGAGTAGTGACTGGCGTATTGTGACGAGCCAGTTGCTCGACCACCATTGACCAGACGTTTTCAATTGGTGAGAGATCTGGAGAATGTGCTGGCCAGGGCAGCAGTCGAACATTTTCTGCATCCAGAAAGGACCGTACAGGACCTGCAACATGCGGTCGTGCATTATCCTGTTGAAATGTAGGGTTTCGCAGGGATCGAATGAAGAGTAGAGCCACGGGTCGTAACACATCTGAAATGTAACGTCCACTGTTCAAAATGCCATCAATGTGAAAAAGAGGTGACCGAGACGTGTAACCAATGGCACCACATACCATCACGACGGGTGATACGCTAGTATGGCGATGACGAATACACGCTTCCATTGTGCGTTCACTGCGATGTGGCCAAACAGGGATTCGAGTATCATGATGCTGTAAACAGAACCTGGTTTCATGCGAAAAAATGACGTTTTGCGTTACCCTCCTGAACCCACCGATTCCATACTGTGCTAACAGTCATTGGATCTCGACCAACGCGAGCAGCAATGTCGCGATACGATAAACCGCAGTCGCGATAGGCTACAATCCGACCTCTATCAAAGTCGGAAACGTGATGGTACACGAGACATCACAACAACGCTTCACCAGGCAACGCCGGTCAAGTGCTGTTTGTGTATGAGAAATCGGTTGGAAACTTTCCTCATGTCAGCACGTTGTAGGTTTCACCACCGGCGCCAACCTTTTGTGAATGCTCTGAAAAGCTAATCATTTGCATATCACAGCATCTTCTTCCTGCCTGTTAAATTTCACGTCTGTAGCACGTCGTCTTCGTGGTGTAGCAATTTTAATGGCGATTAGTGTATTATCAAAACCCAGTTATACGTTACATTCATTTTGAAATAGAAATTGTTGGCAGTTAACATAAATTTCCAATTTTGAGACGGGGAAAATTGTCGAAACATTAAAGAAACTCATTTCATTTGCTAAAAAGACCTTCCGTTTCAAGATACAAGTTGATACCCGTCTGACGAATTATGACTTAACCGTCAACGTGTTATGTAACTAGTTGTAAAATTATATAGAGTTTTATGCACCACAAAACTCTGTAGCTGAAGACTTAATAATTTCCTCAAAACGCATTAATGTGCTCTGCAGTACTTAAATATGTAGAACTTTTAAGATTTACAAACAGTGGATAAAGGAAAATCAATACTAAACGTCGGCAACTATTTACGGCGATCGCTAGTGCGCGGACCTTAACGTGATTCCAAAAACGATTCCTAGATTGAAAAACCGACTAGGAAACATCATGTTTTCCTAGGCACACTATCCTCCAGGTTCAACACTCTCCCTGCTTGGTTTCGGGCTAGATCTTTTGGGGCATTTCTGTCATTTTTGACCAGTATTAGCCGGCCGGAGTGGTCGTGCGGTTCTAGGCGCTACAGTCTGGAACCGGGCGACCGCTACGGTCGCAGGTTCGAATCCTGCCTCAGGCATGGATGTGTGTGATGTCCTTAGGTTAGTAAGGTTTAATTAGTTCTAAGTTCTATGCGACTGATGACCTCAGAAGTTAAGTCGCATAGTGCTCAGAGCCATTTGAACCAGTATTATCACGTGAAGGACTACGGGAAACTTTTATAAAATACTCTACAGGTAACGTATGAGAGTATATCCCCTGATGAGATAATGATCAATAGGGTGTAGAACAATAATCGCTACCAATGACAATAGAAGGTTGTTTTATTTAGTGCACGACTGCTTTCCGTATGGTGTCCATCTTCAGGTGGATTTACCTGAAGAGGGGAACAAGCCCCAAACCAGTGGTGCATTAATTAAAATCTCCTTCTGTTATGACTGGTAGCGTTTATCATTCTACACCCTACAAAGGAACAGTCAGAGAGTTCAACTGCATCCATTATGGATACAATTCACATAATGATCAGTGCCCACCGCGAGACTGAAAACTACCTGATGGCGTTGCGAGTAAGTGAAGCCGTAAAAACAGTACATAAGTGGAGAAGAGACGAATGGGCATCACTCTAGGGACGATAAGAGCCACAAATGAGGGAATCCACTGACATCAGCAACTTTCGCAAAGGGATCTGGAAAGTTTGGGGCTGTTCGCGTGCTACTGTCGTGAGCGTCTATGGAAAGTGGCTGAAGGAATGGCAACCATGAGTAGGCGACAAGGTGAGGGACTTGTATGCATCGTCACAGAACGTGGAAGACAGTGGCTTGCCCATAGTGTAAAGTACGATAGGAGGCTGTCTGTAACAGATCTGACGACAGAGTACAATTCTGGTGCAGGCTCAAGTAATTCGGAGCACACCCTTCAGCGCACATTGTTGAACATGGAGCTCCGCAGCAGTTGCCCTAGTGAGTTCTCGTGTTGCCCTAACGACATCGTCAATTACGATTTCAGTGGGCGCAGGACCATGGAATTTGGACCACGTATCATCGGAAATGTACCGCTTCGTCGAATGAATCACGTTTTTTGTCACACTAGGGCGACCGTAGTGTACGGTTACGCCATCACCCTGGCTAGCCCTGTTGATAAGATATCGATATATCGAAATTTTTTCCAAAAAATATCAGTATTCATGGGGGGCTCTTTTTCCACTGATGTATGGATATCAAAATGGCTGTAAAGAGTAGCAACATTTTTATTTTACATTTCTTTCGAAATTTTCGGTAAATGCTTGAAATTGTTCTTTTGAAATTGCAGTAGAACATAATTTTACTTTGACTGTGTGAAGGACGCTTACTACTTTTTGAGCTTTCATCACATCCAGTCTTTCTCTTTGACTGTGTGAAGCAAGTACACGTGGCACAAAGAAGAAGTTCGATTGCAGTGGGGTGTGGCAGTGTGAGTGAAATAACAAGATTTCCGACGTGAAAAAATAGCACACCAATAGCAATTTTTAACGCAACTAGTATGCTGTTTATTCACATCGACATTCTTTAAAAACAGTTGCTGAAAATGATGAACCAATATCTAAATTACAAGATTGGTCTTTGCGGTGGGCGAAGATGTGTGAGGGAAATGCTGACGTAATCGACGCTCGGCGCTACTAACAGGAACTGTAACGGGTAATTCCACCACACAGTTTTGACACTACAACTGCTAGTTCGCTGGTGTATGCAGAAATGAAAAACAGAGAAGTCAACATGAAGTATTCCCAACAAATCCTATATGTGACGAAACCGAACGACGGATCCATCGAACACTTTTTATTGTGCGACTTACATGCAGTTACAATTTTTAAGAAACTGGTTGTCGCCAAGTGTAAATCTGCTCTGTGGGGCGTAAGCAGTCTGTTAGCTTGTTGATATGCGGAATATGTAACAATAAATCAATACTTATTCATATATAAAGACTTTTTTTTAAACATTACCGCTTCCAGTCACTAACTTTGTCAACTACTGTATTACTTATTTATTTAGCGACATGTTTGGAGGGAATACCTCATCTTCAGGCCAAATGGCATTGCTAAAACAACCTTACAATAATGTCATACTGATGTTACATAGCGTTTTCGTAAATGATGTGGTCATCCTGTGGAAAAAGAGAAAACTTAGTAAGAGGCGATGTCATTTTGGAAGCTGGACTGATGTTTGCACGAAAATGTTTTGTAACGGTCACTCGCTTTGTTCTTCTGGCGTGGCAGTCTCGTTGTGATGCGCTGAGATGTTTCCATTTCCGTGGGTATCTTGGTCACTGATCACAAATTGTCGCTAACATAGCAGTAACTTGGAAACACGATCACAAACAGTTTTGTAGTGCACTGGAAAAGATGGCGGTCGAAATACAGCTGGTTTCGATTTGACTATCGATTTGCCGATCTATTTGGTGTTAGATGTTTACATGTCTTCTGCACGTCTTGTTATCGTATTACAGATGTAGTTTGACGAAATACATTACAAACTGAGCACCTGTTACAATATTATTGAACACATCACTATATAAACTATTTATTTTACATATTTCTAAGCTATTGCTGGGGCTAATGTCAAAGTACTGTTATGTTATGTATCTTTTATTGTAGGAGTACTGTAGTGAAATTGGAAAAGAAATGTGAATTTTTGAAGTCTGTCATTTCATTCAGGATTTCGTTACTGCCCATATGGCCAAGGATGAATAGTTCCATTTAAAAAAAATAAAAAACCTTTACATATTTCTTGGGACAGTCACGGTCGAAAAATAGACAAAATGGCTTCAAATTCTTAAATATATAGCTCTAGAGGCGGCAGTATGTTTACAATGTGCAGCCGATATTTCTATAGGCCGGTACGTTGATATTTTTCCGTCTATACATCGATAGTTTTTCTCGGTATATCGTTGACTGTCAGTGACATTCTTCTAAATATCAGTATATCGAATAACCGATATTTAAAAAAAAAAAAAAAAACAACAGTACTAATCCTGACGAACAGCTGCTCGAAACATGTTCCGTATCATGGACGCTGGCTGGAAGACTCAGTATTATGGTGGATATTAACCTGGGCTTCCATGGGACGTGTTGTAGTGATCGAACGCGTCATGACAGCTGTGGGCTACGTGAATATTATCGTGAACCATTTACATCCCTTCGTGCTTGAGGTTTTCCCATCGCGTGATGTCATCTTCTAGCAGCATAATTGTTCACGCAACAAGGCCATAATCGTGTCGCAGTAGTACGAGGATCTTGATAGTGAGCGAACGATCATGTCATAGCTAGTAATATCGCATGATCCAAATCCGATGAAATACAACTGTAACGATATCGGTTGCCAGCTCCACGCCCACAAACCAGCGGACCCTAATTTACGAGAATTACGTGACCTATGCGGAGACATTCAGTACCACATACCCCTGGAAATCTACAAACGACTTTCCGAACCTGTGCGTTGCGAATCTATCCCACTCAGAATCGCTATTGTATGACATTCCAAAGGTGAATTGAGACCCTATTAAGCAGATGGTCATAATGATCGACTCAACAGTGTATATTATTAGATTGATGCATAAATTCGTAGCGCTTTTGCTTTGCATGTTGGTATTCCGGTTGTTATGCGTTTATTTATTAATTTTCTGTTTTTATTTGTAGTTCGCTGTTACTGTTTGAGCTCACAATTGTCATTTTGTAATTTGGAGATAGTAAGTGGAGCTGTGTACACTATTAAATGGGGTGCCAAGTGGAGAAATCGGAACATTACCGACGTAGTCTTCTGTTTGGGTTCAGTAGAGGGGTGATAGCAGCGGAGGGCAACATGAAACATTTGATTTGTGTTTGGGGATAACGCCATTGGACAGAACTCGGTCAGAAAATGGTTCTCTCGGTTTAATGACAGTCGTTTTGACGTTAGTGATTGTCCACCTTCAGAAAGAGCTTTGGGGTTATATGAAAATCGTTCAAACGCATTCATCCACAATAATCCATGTCAGTGTACTCGAGAACTGGCAAATGTGCCCAGCGGGGTCAGGGATTTTCTCTGCCTCGTGATGGCTGGGTGTTGTGTGATGTCCTTAGGTTAGTTAGGTTTAAGTAGTTCTAAGTTCTAGGGGACTGATGACCATAGATGTTAAGTCCCATAGTGCTCAGAGCCATTTGAACCATTTGAATTTGGCAAATGTGATGAACTGTGATCATTCGACCTTCGTCTGACATTTGCATGCATTGCTATTTGAGTCATTTTGTAATTTGGAGATAATAAGTGGAGCTATGTACGCTATAAAATGGGTGCCAAGTGGAGAAATCGGAACATTTATGCTCTAGGCCAAAATTACAAAAAGCAGCGGTTTCAATATGTGCTCATCATCAATTGGTTCGTGAACAATACCCACCATTCCTACCCTATATCTATATACTAACTCCGTCCGAACAGGCCTTGGAAGTCCCAACGGTATCGACCGGCCGCCGTGTCATCCTCAGCCCAGAGGCGTGACTGGATGCGGATATGGAGGGGAATGCGGTCAGCACACCGCTCTCCCGACCGAATGTCAGTTTCCGAGACCGGAGCCGCTACTTCTCAATCAAGTAGTTCCTCAGTTTGCCTCACAACATCTGAGTGCACCCTGCTTCCCAACAGCGCTCGGCAGACAGGATGGTCGCCCATCCAAGTGCTAGCCCAGCCCGACAGCGCTTAACTTCGGTTCTACGTGCTTCAGTCTGGAACAGCGCGCCTGCTACAGGTTCGAATCCTGCCTCAGGCACAGATATGTGTGATGTCCTAAGGTTAGTTAGGTTTGAGTAATTCTAAGTCTAAGCGACTGATGACCTTAGATGTTAAATCCCATAGTGCTTAAAACCATTTCGGTTATCTGACGGGAACCGGCGTTACCACCGCCGCAAGGCCGTTGGCACATCGTTACTGGTGACGAGAAATGCTGTCTCCATGCTAACATTGGGGAAATGAAGAAATTATTGACCCCAAATAAAGCAGTAATTCCTCGTACAGAGACTTGCGCGCATCCACAAAAGATAATGTTATGGGGTGTAGAAAAATTTCCACTACCATTTACAATAAATATTTATTTGTCACACGACCGGTCAGGTGTTTATACATCCATCTACATGTCTATATTGCTGGAAATCACTCTATATATACAAAAAAAAAAATTTGCTGGTGACTAAACAGATACAAGCGGAGCGATTGTAAGTGGCAAGTCAGCATTTGTCGAAAATATATCTCTACTTACAAAAGATGAAGGATCATTATTATAATAATGATACTTCATCTTTATGTAAGTACACATATATCTTCAACGAATGCTGCCTTTCCACTTACAATTGTTCCACTTTAATCTGTTTAATCAGCATCAAAATTGTTTTTTGTGTTTATAGAGTTATCTCCCGCAGTATAAACATATACATGGATGTATAAACACCTGAGGATGGACACTATCCCGAAACCGATCGTGTGACGAACAAATAATCTCTACGGGAGCTGGGTTGCGAAGTCATTCCGCACCCACCTTATTCACGTGTTCACCTGATCTTGCGCCCTCAGGTTTTCACCTTTTCCACTTCCTATCGAGCGACCTTCAAGGGACTTCATTTCCGGATGAAAGTGTGCTCCGAACTTGGCTCCATGAGCTCTTCCCCGAAAAATCACGTGATTTCTTCAGACGCTGAATCGAAAAGCTACTCCAGCTTTGGCAGGGTGTTATAAATAGTGAAGGAGAATAAATTACTGATGACTAAAGTTTCTGTTATGTGTATCTGTTGTGTTTAATAAACTTATGGAAAGACGCTACGAACGCATGCACCAACCTAACATTTAAAATTTACGCTTGAGTCCCAGCATGGCGTAAGCTTCTCATATTCACGTACGGTACTAACAAGTACAACATTCTCTCGTACATCAACGCCAAATCTCTGGGTCATTTTCCACTCCGTTCACTCTCGATGAGACGCTAAACGTGTAGCATTATGTAACAGCCTACATGGATTCTTAAACTCTGGAAAACTCGCCTTTGAAACGAGAACTTTTAAGCAGTTTACAACCGCACTGGATAACTGACAGACGTCTGAAATTTAAGGTCCATCCGAGAAACGTGCGTTGAAGAATGCTGCTCAGACACTTGAGGGGCTGTTTTCTCCCTGCACTCTGGCACAAAGTCTTTCCTGACGCAGAAAATGCATATTTCTCTAGTAAACAAACACAAAAATACAATATTCTGAATGCATTAGCGGCTTTCTTAACCATGTGGGAGAGACATATTTCACGCTGTGAGACACAACTAGCAAACTAGATTCCTTCAGTCACCGCAGTAGCTTTAAAGGAAGGAAGAAAGAAAGAACAAAAGAAAGGAAGAAGAGCACTTAAGATCTCGTCGACTGCGGGGGCATTGGAGATGCAGCAGAAACGAAGACTGGGAAAGGGTAGGGATGGAAATTACCCGTATCTGTTTTTTTTTTCTTTTTCTTCAATGATATCACCCCAAAATTAGCATTCAGCGATGTAGGGAAACCACAGAAAACTAAATGTTCCACAGTCACAAAGAGGTTTGAAATTCGGCGGAACTGAATGAGCGCCAATGTCTTTACATATTGAACAATTTCACACGGTAGGGGCGACTTATGGAATGGTGTGCCAGAGATACTCAGTCCATGTGTGCTTTTCGTCGAATGGTGTTCACCGACCGACAGGCAAGAATTACAGTGGCGTAGCTTCGTATACGACCATCACTGCATGCGACATCCTTGTCCTAAACGATTACTTCGATTCCCTCATTTTTGTCGCTAACGTTATATAACATGGTAGAAAACTACACTGAGGTAATTAAGCTTTCAACCGAAATTCTCGAAGGTAATTTTGAACTCCACAGTGATTTTCTAGACACGAGACTTTTCTATCAATCAGGGTGTGGAACTTCAGAAGTTTGAACGTGGTAGGAAAGCAAGAAAATCTGAAAAGGGAAATGGTGAAGCTCAATCTAGAAACAGTGTGGGTCAGTGAAATGAAATAGAAAGAAGGCACGGATTTCTGGATAGACAACTACAGGGTAATAACTACTGCAGCAGAAAAAAATGGTTCAAATGGCTCTGAGCACTATGGGACTTAACTTCTGAGGTCATCAGTCCCCTAGAACTTAGAACTACTTAAACCTAACTAACCTGAGGACATCACACACATCCATGCCCGAGGCAGGATTCGAACCTGCGACCGTAGCGGTCGCGCGGTTCCAGACTGTAGCGCCTAGAACCGCTCGGCCACCCTGGCCGGCAGCAGAAAATGGTATAACGGGAGAAGGATTCGTTATGGTTCAGATGGTTCGAAGCACTATGGGACTTAACATCTGTGGTCATCAGTCCCCTAGACTTGGAACTACTTAAACCTAACTAACCTAAGGACATCACACGCATCCATGCCCGAGGCAGGACTCGAACCTGCGACCGTAGCAGCAGCGCCGTTCCAGGCTGAAGCTCCTAGAACCACTCGGCCACAGCGGCCGGCGATTCGTTATGAATAGGAAGACAGGGCAGAGAGTGAGTCACTGTGAACATTTCTATGATAGGGCTGTTCTCGTCAGAATCGACAGCAAACCAACACCGACGACAATAGTTCAGGTACACGTGCGGAGATTGAACATATAATTCAGTACATAAAGGAAGAGAAAAACCTAGTAGCCATGGGGGATTGGTTTGCGGTTATAGGCGAAGGAGCAGAAAAACTGTTTACAGAAGAATATGGGCTTGTTACTAGGAATGAGAAAGGAGAAAGTCTAACTGCGTCCTGCGATAAATTACAGCAAGTACCAGCGAATGGTCTGTTCAATAATCACAAGTGGAGGAGGTATACGTGGTAAAGGCCGGATGATACGGGAATATTTCAGTTCGACTACATCATGGTCAGGCAGAAATTCTGAAATCAGATGTTGGACATAGACTCAGAACACTATTTAGAAGAATGGTCACCTCTAAAAAGGACAATCACAGAAGCTGGAAAGATGAATATTGATATAAAGAAGGTAACTGCGAAAAAAACATGGGTAACAGAAGAAAGAAAGAAGTACAAAAATTCAGGGACGCAGATGTGCAAGTCACTTAGGCATGAAATGAATAGGAAGTGGAACGAAGCTAAGGCGAAATGGCTGCATGATAAATGTAGAGGAACGGAAAAGAAATGATTCTAGGAAGGACTGACTCGGAATATAAGGAAGTCAAAACAACAGTCTGTAAAATTAAAATCAACGGGAATTCTCCTGTTAAATGCAGAGGAGATAGCGGATAGGTGGAAACAGTACACTGCCGACCTCTATGAGGAGGAAGACTTGTCTGATGACATGATATAAGAAGAAACAGAAGTCTATATAGAAGAAACAGGGGATGCAGTATTAGAATGAGAATTTAAAAGATCTTTGGAAGGCAAAAGGGGTAGATAACAATCCATCATAATTTCTAAAATCATTGGAGGAAGTGGCAACAAAACGAGTATTCACGTTGGTATGTAGAATGAATGAGACTGGCCATTTACCATCTGACTTTCGGAGAACCATCATCCACACAATTCCTATGATTATAAGAGCCGACTACTGCGAAAATTATCACACATTCAGCTTAACAGCTCATGCATCCAAGTTTCTGACAAGACTGTTTCATACAAGAATGAAAAATAAAACTGAGTATGTGTTAGATGACGCTCAGTTTGGCTTCATGAAAGGCAGAGGCGGCAGAAAGGCAATTCTGACGTTGCGGTTTAATAATGGAAGCAAGACTAAAGAAAAATCAAGACAAGTTCGTCTCATTTGTCGACCTGGAAAAAGCATTCGACAATGTAAAATGGTAAAAGATATTGGAAATGCTGAGGAAAATCGTGTTAAGCTATAGGGAAAGACGGGTTGTATAATATGTACAAGAGCCAAGAGGGAATAATAGGAGTGGAAGACTGAGAACGAAGCACTCGGATTAGAAAGGATGTCAGACAGAATGTAATCTTTCGCATATATTGTTCAATCTATACATCGAAGGAGCAATGTCGGACATAAAAGACAGGTTCGAGAGTGGAATTAAAAATCCAGTGTCAAAGGATATCAGTGATAAGATTCACTGATGACATTGCTATCATCAGTGGAGGTGAAGAAGAATTACAGGAACTGTTGAATGGAATGAATAGTCTAATGACTACAGAATGCGGATTGAGAGTAACTAGAAGAAAGACGAAAGTAATGAGAAGCAGCAGAAATGAGAACATCGAGAAAATTATTAGGACTGGTTATCACGAAGTAGATGAAGTTAAGGAATTCTACCGCCTAGGCAGCAAAATAACCCAAGACGGACGGAGCAAGGAAGACATAAAATGAGACTAGCACTGGCAAAAAGGGGATTCCTGGCCAAGAGAAGTTTACGAGTATCAAAGGTAGGCTTTAATTTGAGGAAGAAATTTCCGAGAATATACGTTTGGAGCACAGTATTGTGTGTTAGTGAAATATGGACTGTGGAAAAACCGGAAAAGACGATAATCCAAGCATTTGAGTTGTGATGCTACAGAAGAATGTTGAAAATTAGGTGGACTGATACGGTAAGGTTTGAGGAGGTTCTCCAGAGAATCGATGAGGAAGGGAATACACTCCTGGAAATTGAAATAAGAACACCGTGAATTCATTGTCCCAGGAAGGGGAAACTTTATTGACACATTCCTGGGGTCAGATACATCACATGATCACACTGACAGAACCACAGGCACATAGACACAGGCAACAGAGCATGCACAATGTCGGCACTAGTACAGTGTATATCCACTTTTCGCAGCAATGCAGGCTGCTATTCTCCCATGGAGACGATCGTAGAGATGCTGGATGTAGTCCTGTGGAACGCCTTGCCATGCCATTTCCACCTGGCGCCTCAGTTGGACCAGCGTTCGTGCTGGACGTGCAGATCGCGTGAGACGACGCTTCATCCAGTCCCAAACATGCTCAATGGGGGACAGATCCGGAGATCTTGCTGGCCAGGGTAGTTGACTTACACCT
The DNA here is from genome assembly GCF_021461395.2 of Schistocerca americana. Lineage (NCBI taxonomy): Eukaryota > Metazoa > Arthropoda > Insecta > Orthoptera > Acrididae > Schistocerca > Schistocerca americana. The sequence continues at coordinate 307,750,994 of NC_060121.1, read as the reverse complement.
TCTAGAGCACGTTGGGTGGCACGGGATACATGCGGACGTGCATTGTCCTGTTGGAACAGCAAGTTCCCTTGCCGGTCTAGGAATGGTAGAACGATGGGTTCGATGACGGTTTGGATGTGCCGTGCACTATTCAGTGTCCCCTCGACGATCACCAGTGGTGTACGGCCAGTGTAGGAGATCGCTCCCCACACCATGATGCCGGGTGTTGGCCCTGTGTGCCTCGGTCGTATGCAGTCCTGATTGTGGCGCTCACCTGCACGGCGCCAAACACGCATACGACCATCATTGGCACCAAGGCAGAAGCGACTCTCATCGCTGAAGACGACACGTCTCCATTCGTCCCTCCATTCACGCCTGTCGCGACACCACTGGAAGCGGGCTGCACGATGTTGGGGCGTGAGTGGAAGACGGCCTAACGGTGTGCGGGACCGTAGCCCAGCTTCATGGAGACGGTTGCGAATGGTCCTCGCCGATACCCCAGGAGCAACAGTGTCCCTAATTTGCTGGGAAGTGGCGGTGCGGTCCCCTACGGCACTGCGTAGGAACCTACGGTCTTGGCGTGCATCCGTGCGTCGCTGCGGTCCGGTCCCAGGTCGACGGGCACGTGCACCTTCCGCCGACCACTGGCGACAACATCGATGTACTGTGGAGACCTCACGCCCCACGTGTTGAGCAATTCGTCGGTACGTCCACCCGGCCTCCCGCATGCCCACTATACGCCCTCGCTCAAAGTCCGTCAACTGCACATACGGTTCACGTCCACGCTGTCGCGGCATGCTACCAGTGTTAAAGACTGCGATGGAGCTCCGTATGCCACGGCAAACTGGCTGACACCGACGGCGGCGGTGCACAAATGCTGCGCAGCTAGCGCCATTCGACGGCCAACACCGCGGTTCCTGGTGTGTCCTCTGTGCCGTGCGTGTGATCATTGCTTGTACAGCCCTCTCGCAGTGTCCGGAGCAAGTATGGTGGGTCTGACACACCGGTGTCAATGTGTTCTTTTTTCCATTTCCAGGAGTGTATGTGGAAAACACTGACAACGAGAAGAGACAGTATGGGAGAACGTGTTTTAATACATCACGGATTAACTACCATGGTGCTAGAGAGAGCTGTAGACGTTAGAAAACTGTACAGGAAAACAGAGATTGGAATGTATCTATTAAATAATTTAGGACGTAAGTTGCAAGTGACTCTGAGATGAAGAGGTTGGCACTAGCATATGCAAAGTGTCGCATCCCAGCACAGGTCCTACCTACAGATTTAGATACATTATGCAGTGTCTGTATTTGGCAGTGTCTGTAAAGTTCGATGCAATGTTCCTTCAAACATGTATGCTTGTCGAAAGGAACAGACAATGCTGACGATTGATAGCCGTATAAAATCATGAAATGTATTCGCAGACTGAGAATACGGTACCACGACAGGTATATAATTAACTGGAAACAAATGAAAATTTGTGCCAGATCAAGACTCGACCCGCATTTCCCACTTAACGTGACCGAGAGCCTAAACCCCTTTTTTTATTTTTTATTTTTATTTTTTTTTTTTACTGCAGTTGGTCGGGGTGGACGTCATACGACACCTGTTTGAGTTGATCGTTAGTCAACGATATTGTCTCAGTGTTTTTTTTTTAAATTTTTTTCTTACTACAGAGAGAAGCCAGCCCTCTGGCGGGCAGATTGTTTCGGCTATCCGAGCACGCATCTCGGAAAGACCCAAACTTCCATACGTCGCAGTATCTTCGGTGATGCACAATTATGTGGTTCCAGCACAGAGAGAGCCTTACTCAGTTTTCTTGTCAGATTACCTTGGCTTTGGCATGAACTGCTTTAGTGTCTGTATTTGACAATATCTGTAAAGTTTGATGGAACGTTCCTTCGGAGACGCACGCATGTAAGAATGACGTCACAAGCCACTATTACAAAAGAAACTGCCTAAGCTACATTAGGGCAGTTGCTAATGGAGCTGGTCAATTTCACACTTTCTAATATACTTCTCAATACATTCACGCAAACATTCTACCCAAGGGGACTGATGACCTAAGATGTTAAGTCCCATAGTGCTCAGAGCCAGCCATTCTACCCGATCCACTTACATTTTTTGCAGATCGCAAAGGTTTCATTTGTATATGCGATTAAACGAACAATAATAGATTGCTTTATTTATATTCCTCTATAAAAATGCAATAATTGATTATTTCAAACTGAAAAGAGAAACACTATAGAGTTGCACTGAATATTTTTTCGAATTTTGAAAAAGGCGTTAGACGTTATTATTATTGTTACTTCTATAATGGTTTTAGATAATAATTTGAAAACATCTGTAATGTAAATTATATAATGTTTCAATTGCACGTGACGTCCTCTGGACGTACCTATTGATATGTTGGAATGCCTTCGTGCTGCGAGTTTTTCACCACTGGTCGTGTTTATCTATTTTTTTGGTGTGTGTTAATGGAGTTGTGTTAGAGAAGTTTCGTTTTATGTCACCAGTTCTGTGCTCTTCTATGTTGGAATCTGTTGGTTGCCAAAATGTAGGACAAAGTGTAGGAAGACAGATATTTATCAGAGAAAGTGTGGAACTCAGTAATTGTGTGATGTGGAAGCAATAAATCAAATAAATAATGAAGATCAATAAAGCTCTGCAATATTTCATTTCTAAAAATTAATACATGAACTGGAAAAAACTGGATCCCCCCTCTAACGGTAGGAACCAACAAAATAGACCTTGAGCCAACTAAAAGAAACTTCGAGAAGACTACATAGAAAAACGAGTCAAATATTTTATTGCTTTTCAAATAGTGCTTTTTCACCGCACTTTTTTAAATTTTCATCGCCATTCTATTTTGTCCTATGCAGATTACGCCAATGCATGCCGCTGATGTCTGCTGAAGAACTTGAGTCAATTTATTTTAACGACTCTCAAAATGAAGGAAGGAGATTAGAAGTTTTGGCAGAGTTCCTCACTGAGGTGCGGCAGCTGGGAGCGACAGCTTCACACGACACAGTGCGCCTGCGATTCTGGTAAGCAGTATGGTGGCAACACAGATGATTACCATATTGAGGTAGAGCAGTGTGTGTTTATGTTGCTCTGAATGGTAACAAACAAGCATTACTCAAAGTTTTTGTTCGGTTTTCGATCAATATCATCTCGTACGTCAAATGAAGCCGTGTACCAGCACCCAAGAATAAATCAAAACCCAATAAGTGTTAAGAATCTATGGATTATGCATAAACAGATAAACACAGGCAGTAAACATAAAGATAGTGTGGTGTAACCGCCAGACACCACACTTGCTAGGTGGTAGCTTTAAATCGGCCGCGGTCCATTAGTACATGTCGGACCCGCGTGTCGCCACTGTCAGGGATCGCAGACCGAGCGCCACCACAAGGCAGGTCTCGAGAGACTGACTAGCACTCGCCCCAGTTGTACGGACGACGTAGCTAGCGACTACACTGACGAAGCCTCCCTCCTTTGCCGAGCAGATAGTTAGAATAGCCTTCAGCTAAGTCAATGGCTACGATCTAGCAAGGCGCCATTAGTAACATTGCATGTATCTATGGAGTCTCACTTATATCGTCAATAGCGATGTACCAAGGATGGATAAAAGTTAAGTATTCCAGAAGCTACGTACTTTTCTTTATAGCATTCATTACGTATCCTGTTACAGACCTATCTCTTGCCTGTGTGCACTAAACGCGTGCCTTTCGGCTACTTCCGTGGCGTGGCTGTCTTGCTACGCCACAACAGATAGCAACAAGAATGAACTTAAGGCTGGGTCAGCAGCTTCTTTTTCCTAAGAAGAATGCTTTGTGCCAGCATGAGGTTCAGTCTCTTTCATTTATTTCGTACTCACCCACAATAATACGAACAGAACACTATACTGAACAAATACGTGTCACAGTAATGCAAGTGATACAGAAGCACACTTCATACATTAAAACAAGTAAGTGGAAGGCAGCGGGTGACCACTTCCTCAGATACCTTGCGCAGGACAGGAATTCCAGTACCGTGCAACACTCGTAATCGAAAAATGAACTGACACATAGAAACGAAAACAGCGAAGGTGCCACCATACGTAATCTCTGCAATGGTCCAGTTGCGTTCACTTTTTTATTTCCCCCAAGATATTAATTTAAAGCGAGATAGAATAGATGAGAAATGGATCCTTTGCTGAGAGACAGATAAAACGAAAAAAGCGTAAAAATTCCTTTTATTGATCTATATGCTGAAAATATGTTCCATATTATTGGCTAGCAAATAACATCTGAACTGCCTCCCACCATCGCATGCTGGCGTACTAAGTAACCGGAAAACTAACATCGTATTGTAATAATACCAGTTATTACTCTATACTCGAACTGGACTGACAACTTTCGGTTTCGCCAGGCCAAAGGTATTTGATTTAGTGCTTTATAACCGGAGGGTTCGATAAAACAACGAAGCGCAGTGTTTGCATCTTTGAAGGAGAATATATCGCATGTTCAAATTCCTACTTTTTTTGTATTTTTATGAAGTGTGGGTGAACTGATAAGAATTGTGTATTTTCTGCATATGTATTTTGTCTAAAGTGACATGAAGTTTAGTATTAAAAGTCATAATAGGCGCTGACAAACCAGGACATGTCTCATTCTTTAGAATTTGGACTTTTTGTTCATATATTTGAGCAGAAGAATGTTACTACCATGCAGTTAGAAGCATATGTAGGGTCCCTGTAACTTATTTAGGACAGGCAAAAATATTTGTTCCAGGGGATTTTTATTCAGGCTCAAAAACGATGGTTCGTCCAAGCATAATTGTACCGACAGGTCAAAATTTTATGCCGGATCAAAACTATCCGTTCCTTTGAGATGGACTTAGGAATCCACCACGTCTTCGCATCTTTATTGTACGGGCGGTACAACGTCAACAATATAACTCTATCACACAATGCAGAGGTGTAGGATGTAACCCAGAGTACTGGCGCTTTCTGGTAGTGTGAATTCATGCCCCTCCTCATCCCAGTCTAATACTTGTGATAAAAATTTCTTGGTCTACAAAGATTCTTAGTTGAACATCACAGCTACAGAAGACAATTTTTTGTCAATAAAAGTGAACATTTAGTTCCATCTGGATATTACAGTCATTCCCAAGACGCTACATTCAGATAATTGGTTTAAACAAAACACAGTTATTTATTATTTCACATTTGATGAATATGAAAAATCTGTGCATTTTGTTGGTATAAAATAGTTACAATATAAAAAAATCAGTTCCATGCGGAATTCATGGTAGGTTTTTTTCTTGTGAAGTGCGACCACTGTAAAGCGTTACGTGTCGAGTGCTCTTAACTATTGAATTATTATAATGAAATTATTATTAAATGGAATACGATAGTAAAAAATTCTCATTTTTTTATCGCTTGTGGTTCTGGACCCACGCGAAAATGTAACCATATGTTCTTATCACAACTTTTAATACCACAGAGTACTTATTAAAACCACGTCCACAATCATTGTCACTGTTGCCACAATTTTTCCCGTGCTGATGCACGCAGGCGGCAAACGATCATGATTCTACTATTCATTCCCGATGTCTGAATGGTTTAATTTTGGTTTAGTGCGCATTACATCTGGGTCATTAGCGCCCATACTGAATTTGCAGTCATAGGAGCATCGTTAAACTGTGTGATGTCATATGAGAGACCTTAATGTACTGTGCAGTTTCACACACAGATGCTAAAAATTATATGAGGGACGAGTCTTCTTAAACAGGCTTACAGAAGGAAAGTAACAGATGGTCAGAAGTGTTAAAAAAATTTCTAAGTACATGTCCATCCATAGAGTAGAAGCAGGAGGACAGAAAGAAGTTTTTCAGTTTACTTTCGAACTTAGCTTTGCTGTTTGTGAGTAGGCAGTTAAAATCACTGGCCAAGTGATCAAAGATTTTGGTAGCAGATGTACTTATCGCTTTCTGAACTTGACTCAATTTTAATGAAGATTAATATTGCATTCATGTATTGTAATCATGTACGTTATTGTTCCTTCTGAACTCATACGGATTATTTACAACAAATTTAATGAGACAAAATTTATACTAATTTATACTCCAATGTTGCAGTTAAAATACCTAATTCGTTGAACAGATGTCCATCATCAAGGATGATTACCAACTATTAGTCTTGTGGCAACTTTTGTGCATGAAGACTTTCTTTTTTAAAGTTGAATTTTTCCAGCAAGGAATTCCCTATGATATTATTGAATTAAGTAAGCTAAGTATATTAATTTCCTGTTTTGTAAGAGATATTTTGTGTAGGCGGTGTCGAACACCATTTAGGAAGGTTAAAAACTGCATTATTAAATACACAGCTGTATCACTATTTTTTATTTAAGTCAACAGATCATGTTAGGGTCTCAAAAGCAACTCAGCTATGGATTCTCACTGTTGAAGTATCAATCGTACCTAAAAGGTCTGGTGTTCGTCCGGAACCGACTGTCTTCAATAAAAAGTAATGGCACAGGCGCTATGTATTTAATAACACAATTTTTAACGTTCCCTATTTGTCTCTCTCCAAGGCTTGCAATAAAACGAAGTGAGTGAACTGAGTTGTTTAAGGACCTCTAAATGTTTTCGTTTAAATACTCATCATTACGTACATTCAAAAGTTTCTAAGGTTTCCCTTGTTTAGAAACTCCAGCTTATGATTTAGACTTATCAACTGTGTCATACTATCTGACGCGCTAAATTGAATATCCTGAATTTTCTTAAATATTACAGACGAACCATTTGCAGAAAACTAGCAAATAATCTTTTTGAACACGTTATTTACATTTTCTCTGTTGCTATACGTGTATTGGTATTAATTATAGTACTTATCATCTGTAAAAAGAACTACTTGTACATTCTATATAAGGAAGATCATTAATATGTATCACAATCAGAGGACCCAATAGTGAACCGTGTGAAATTCCACAAAATATTTTTCCCCGATTAGAAAACTACCTTAAACTGTGAAAGACAACTTTCTGCTTTTTTTCTACTAGGTATGACGTGAGCGATCTGTTATATATACCATTAATTCCATTTCCTACGACTTTTAGTATTGTTCCCACAATTTTATAAGGTTTTTCTACTGAGAAATTAGTGAATCAACACTGTGTTGCCATAATGAATAGCTAGTGCAGATCATCTCCGTCCCATTGGCATCATTACCAGGCCTAGGAAAACACTGTTGAGTAAAGAGCAAGTATGCAGTTCATAATTGTAATGGTTGTAGTATCGAATAAAATTATATTTTCTAATTCTTTTTGGAGACCACTGGATATTCCACGACAGGTTTTGAAATCTGTACATAGATACGTTGCTCTACCAAGGTAGCTCGGTGCCATCGGAAGAGAGATCAAGTTGTAAGCATTGAACTTAAGACATAAATCTATTTCCATCGGTATCCGCTATGAATGCAGTTGCACCAGTTCAAATTACGAAGGACATTCAATAAGCAATGAAACATATTGTTTGCTGAAAGCAGGTTGTTTGTATTCAGGTTCTCAATACACCATATTATTCTCCACTCTGTTGGCTACAAAACCTTTCTTTTAACATTATCCGCGTTCAATGTTGCGGCCTTACGCCACCATAGTGGGAGGGCATGTATGATAGCATGGTACCACTCCACCGGTCGACGTCAGAGCCAATGTCTTGCACCATCAATAACCTCCCCATCATGTACGTACTGCTTCCCGCGGAGTCCATCCTTCATTAGGCCAAAAGAAGTCGGAAGGGGCGAGATCTGGGATGTAGGGTGGATCAGGAAGAACAGTTCAATGAAGTTTTATGAGCTCGTCTATGTTGTGCAGACTTGTGTGAGGCCTTTCGTTGCCATGGAGAAGATGTTCATTTGCATTTTTGTGGTGACGAACACAACACACTTCAGAGTTGATCGTTGCACCATGGGAGAGGACATCAAACAGAATAACCCCTTCAGAGTCCCAGAAGACCGTCGCCATGACGTTACCCGTTAAGGGTGTTGCTTTGAACCTTTTTATCGGAGGAGAGGCGGTGTGGCGCCAGTCCATGGATTGTCGTTTTGTTTCCGGTTCGAAGTGATGATCCCATGTTTCATCAGCTGTGATGATGTTCGACAAAAAATTGTCACGATCGGCCTCACAACGCGAAATAATTCCGCACCGAAGGTCCTTCGTTGCTCTGTATGGTCTGTTGTTAGGCAGCGAGGAATCCTTCGAGCACCCCAACTGGTGGACGAGTGTGTCAACACTACCAATAGAGACGTCCAGTCGAGCAGCGAGGTGTTTGAATGTGAGCTGTCGATCACCTCGAACGGACAGTTTCTGCATGTCCCGATGTTGCAGGAATCACAGGTGTGTGCGGCCAGCTGGCATGCGGCGGATAGGAAAGGTTTAAGGGACTTTGTTGAGATTATAAGATGATGATGATGATGATGTTTGGTTTGTGGGGTGCTCAATTGCGCTGTTATCAGCGCCCGTAAAAATTACCAACCTTTGCTCAGTCCAATCTCGCCACTTTGATGAGGACAGCACAAACATCCAGTCATATCGAGGCAGGTGAAAATCCCTGACCCCGCCGAGAATCGAACCCGGGACCCCATGCTCGGTAGCGAGAACGCGACCGCGAGACCACGAGCTGCGGACGTGATTTTAAGAGACGCCCCCTCTAATAACTCGCCATGCTCATTGTCCAAGTGCTGCCGTTTATCTTACATTTTCGTGGTGAGTATACCGTGGACACTGCATTCATACTATCCCGCTCTGACCGACGACCAAGCCCAATCTAAAACCGTTGGCACACGGGACGAGGGAGCTAACGTTGACGGGGCACAGCTCTGTCGGCACATGGCACGTGTTAGTTAACGTGATTTTACGTTCTTGGCGCTCTCCAGCTCCAGTAGTCGGCTTTATCTGGCTCGCAAACCATACAGTTTGTTCACGAAAACGGACACGCGTAGAAGTCGTACGTTAGTTCTTTTAAAATGTGCATTTACTTTCTTGACCACATGCTAGTCATGTTGTTCTGTCTGCGGTATACATGCATAAAAACTTTAGTATCGTTAACGTGTAATAAGACAAAAATGAAAGATACATGTCCACTCAGGAATCACATCACCTTGTAGTAGTTCACCAATTCGAACAAACTCTCTTCTGACAGAGAGCGCACTTGCATTTACATAACACCAAATACACTCCTGGAAATGGAAAAAAGAGCACATTGACACCGGTGTGTCAGACCCACCATACTTGCTCCGGACACTGCGAGAGGGCTGTACAAGCAATGATCACACGCACGGCAAAGCGGACACACCAGGAACCGCGGTGTTGGCCGTCGAATGGCGCTAGCTGCGCAGCATTTGTGCACCGCCGCCGTCAGTGTCAGCCAGTTTGCCGTGGCATACGGAGCTCCATCGCAGTCTTTAACACTGGTAGCATGCCGCGACAGCGTGGACGTGAACCGTATGTGCAGTTGACGGACTTTGAGCGAGGGCGAAAAGTGGGCACGCGGGAGGCCGGGTGGACGTACCGCCGAATTGCTCAACACGTGGGGCGTGAGGTCTCCACAGTACATCGATGTTGTCGCCAGTGGTCGGTGGAAGGTGCACGTGCCCGTCGACCTGGGACCGGACCGCAGCAACGCACGGATGCACGCCAAGACCGTAGGATCCTACGCAGTGCCGTAGGGGACTGCACCGCCACTTCCCAGCAAATTAGGGACACTGTTGCTCCTGGGGTATCGGCGAGGACCATTCGCAACCGTCTCCATGAAGCTGGGCTACGGTCCCGCACACCGTTAGGCCGTCTTCCGCTCACGCCCCAACATCGTGCAGCCCGCCTCCAGTGGTGTCGCGACAGGCGTGAATGGAGGGACGAATGGAGACGTGTCGTCTTCAGCGATGGGAGTCGCTTCTGCCTTGGTGCCAATGATGGTCGTATGCGTGTTTGGCGCCGTGCAGGTGAGCGCCACAATCAGGACTGCATACGACCGAGGCACACAGGGCCAACACCCGGCATCATGGTGTGGGGAGCGATCTCCTACACTGGCCGTACACCACTGGTGATCGTCGAGGGGACACTGAATAGTGCACGGTACATCCAAACCGTCATCGAACCCATCGTTCTACCATTCCTAGACCGGCAAGGGAACTTGCTGTTCCAACAGGACAATGCACGTCCGCATGTATCCCGTGCCACCCAACGTGCTCTAGAAGGTGTAAGTCAACTACCCTGGCCAGCAAGATCTCCGGATCTGTCCCCCATTGAGCATGTTTGGGACTGGATGAAGCGTCGTCTCACGCGGTCTGCACGTCCAGCACGAACGCTGGTCCAACTGAGGCGCCAGGTGGAAATGGCATGGCAAGCCGTTCCACAGGACTACATCCAGCATCTCTACGATCGTCTCCATGGGAGAATAGCAGCCTGCATTGCTTGCGAAAGGTGGATATACACTGTACTAGTGCCGACATTGTGCATGCTCTGTTGCCTGTGTCTATGTGCCTGTGGTTCTGTCAGTGTGATCATGTGATGTATCTGACCCCAGGAATGTGTCAATAAAGTTTCCCCTTCCTGGGACAATGAATTCACGGTGTTCTTATTTCAATTTCCAGGAGTGTATTACAGAAATTATTTCTATTAATTTCGTATGAAATTCCCCCAAAATTTTAGAAAACGTGAAGACGGGAAAGAATTTGGGTACAGCTGGAAGTGAACCCTCCATTTCTTCCTCGGTTCTGGGTCGTGGCGCCTCACCTTCTTGCTTTCTATTGGTTCTGATTTACGTGGCACTTTGCTGAAATATCACAGAACATAAAACCCACCGAATATGAGGTTCTGCTGAACACAACAACGACAGTATGGCGTCTTGCATTGCATGGCATGTTGCTAAAATATCGCAGAACATGAATCACACCGAACATGGGCTTCTACTGAACACGACAACTACAGTATGGCGTTTTGCTTTATTACGTGTCTCATGTGACGTAATGGCTCCTCAACGTCAAATATCAGAAAGAGACGTCGCAAAACTCGTAGAGCACCACATCAACGTTAATTATCTCACCCCGTGTGCCGATGGCTTTAATCTCACGCGCGAAGTCACTCGATCTTAATCTTACAGAAATTGCCTACAATTATTTCTATCAACGAGCTGTGGGGTGTCGGTTGTAGTGTTTTGCATACCCCTATTATGCTAAAGTTCTATCCTTGATGACCTACAGAGAAGTGAAGCACAACATATGAAAATAGAAATTAATTAAAGCAAAAATTAACACCACGTCTTACTGAATGGAAATTAACAGGATTGGCCCCAAAACATCACAGTATTGGTAGCACACCACCCACAGAGAGATATTAATGAGCGGAGTGATCATCTAATCTGTAACTTAAACAAGTGGTCACTGTAACAATTAGATTTGTTGTAGTAAAGTAAGGTGTTCCACTGATGAACTATAACCTCGGCACAGGTGGGTGGACACGACAAATGCAAAGTTATGCAGGTAATACACGAATACGACCAGTGACTGCGAGTACGGTTAGTAAATTACTGGAAGAACACAGAAAAGTAGGCTCAAACGCCAATGACATCACCAAAGCGCTTATTGAAAACGAACTGGCCGGTTGCGAGGTATTAAAATGGGATAACTGGCTCCAGACGGGGTCAAACTAATATCGCGTCCCTACAGAACTGCCGACTGCAGCGATGGCGCATCTTACCACACTCGTAGCGTAAAGCAGAAGGAAGTGGCAGTAGTAGTAGTAGCTGCTGTGGACCCAGAGTTCAGCTCTCTCCGTCTCTCTCTCTCTCTCTCTCTCTCTGTCTCTCTCTGTCCATAGTTCTCAAGTGACTGCGAGACTCGGCTCATCAGGCGCCCAGCAACCTCTGCCATTAGTCTTAGTAGCCTAGAGTAAAGTCATCACCTTTTCGTCGCCTAGCGCGAAGTGTCGTCTTTGTGAATTTGGTTGCCTTTCGCCAGAGCAGGAACTCGTTGGATAATAATGGCAAAGATTGCGAGTTCCATCTTGTCAGACTCAAGTAAATATGCTAGACAATCTCCTGCTCTTGCGGATTTATGTTGTTTTCAACCAATAGTGCACTGAGGTGGGGAAGGTGGTGGTGGTGGTGGTTAGTGTTTAACGTCCCGTCGACAACGAGGTCATTAGAGACGGAGCGCAAGCTAGGGTTAGGGAAGGAAATCGGCCGTGCCCTTTCAAAGGAACCATCTCGGCATTCGCCTGAAACGATTTAGGGAAATCACGGAAAACCTAAATCAGGATGGCCGGAGACGGGATTGAACCGTCGTCCTCCCGAATGCGAGTCCAGTGTGCTAACCACTGCGCCACCTCGCTCGGTGGTGGGGAAGGAAAGCAGAAAATCCCTCCCACTATATGGCACAATTTTTAAAGGGACGTAAGAGAAGCCTGACACGAAGGTACAGCCGAGCAACTGCGTGCTCTACGAAAAAATAACAGTAAGAATCAACCAGAATGATGGATTCTGGAAGTTTAAACTGAATGTTATTTGGAGGCGCCGTAACGAAAACTCACACACGGTCCCCTGGGAAGCGACGCCCGGCTACAGAGCTCTTGTCTTGCTGAAAGGCTCCTGCGAAGAATATTATATTTTTACGACACAAAGCGGCCGTCTCAAGACCTGCCTGTAGAGAGCTGAGTGTGAGGGAACGGAATGCTCGTTCGACCACCTGTGGCTGCGACTTCGCCTCGGATTCGGAACAGCTTACCGAGCGACGTGACGCAGTGATTAGCACACTGGACTCGTATCCCGGAGGACGATGGGTCAAACCCACGTCCGGACATTCAGATTTAGTTTTTCCATGATTATTCTAAATCGCTCTGGGCAAATACTGCGATGGCTCCTTTGAAAGGGCACGGCAGATATCCTTCCCTGTCCGTGACACCATCCGACCTTGCGCACCGTCTCTAAAGATCGCAATGTCGGCCGGACGTTAAGCCCAAAATTACTTCCTTCAGAACAACTTTATAGTAGCCAATTACTGTTAAAAGTCTTCTTATCTGTCGCTAGCAAGCCCATAGTTTTTCAGCTGGACTGTGCCTACCCCGTACAAAAAAAGATAAGTGAAGGCCGGCCGGAGCGGCCGAGCGGTTCTAGGCGCTACAGTCTGGAACCGCGCGACCGCGACGGTCGCAGGTTCGAATCCTGCCTCGGGCATGGATGTGTGTGGTGTCCTTAGATTAGTTATGTTTAATTAGTTCTAAGTTCTAGGGGACTGATGACCTCAGAAGTTAAGTCCCATAGTGCTCAGAGCTATTTGAACCATTTTTAGATAAGTGAGGAGAACAGTCGCTGGAAGAACTGGATCTCGATTGCAATTATTATGCACCGTTAGTAATCGACTACTTCATCAAAGAAAATAGAAAATATGCTAAAATACGAGCCGGCCGCTGGTGGCCGAGCGGTTCTGGCGCTACAGTCTGGAACCGCGCGACTGCTACGGTCGCAGGTTCGAATCCTGCCTCGGGCATGGATGTGTGTGATGTCCTTAGGTTAGTTAGGTTTAATTAGTTCTAAGTTCTAGGGGACTAATGACCTCAGCAGTTGAGTCCCATAGTGCTCAGAGCCATTTTTTTGCTAAAATACGTTGAGGGTCAGTTTCAGAGAAGACCGGCCACGTAACTGAGCAAAACATATCAGTTAATGTCAATGAAATATGATAGCTGTACAGGATCTAGCCATCGAGTGGGTTTAGTAGGACATGGCATCCTTTCCCACCGAAAAGAGTCTGTTTTTCTATCCACCTCAGCAATCATCTGACCTGTTTGATGCTGCCCACCTCGTGTTCCTCTTTTGTGCCAACCTCTTTATCTCAGACTAGCACTTGAAGCCTACGTCCTGAGTTATTTCTTCCACTACAATTTTTACCCCTCCACAGCTCCCTCTACTATCATGGAAGCTATATCCTGTTGTCTCAAGACAAATCTTATCATGCTGTCCCTTCTTCTTTTCAGCGTTTTCCATGTGTTCCATTCCTCATCGATTCTAGCGAGAACTTTTAAATGAATTGTCAATTTCATTCTTAACACAACCTCTCAAACGCCTCCACTCTCAGGCATTTCTATGGATTGGTTCATTCCGTCAATCAATGATATTACGGTCTTCAGATACCATGTGTTTTCGTTTAGTGACGCGCCTAATTTTACACTTCTATGAATTGAAATCATCATCACCATCATCATCATGAGCCAGTTCAAAACTTCTACTTGGATCAGAACCAGAATACCTCAGTCAGTTCTGGAGATAATGTTGCATATTGTGAGCTTCGTTAAAACTCCTGGAGGAAGAGTAGTATTCTCAATCATTTCCGCAATTCGCTGGAATGATCGGACTTCAAACACCAGGCAACAGGCATCGTTCGTCCTAAGTTGAGCTGCAGTTTGCGGTTGTTTTCTTCCGATTCTCCGTTGGAGGCTGGACTCACCTCTTCAGCATGTTGAATGAGGCCCATGGTGATCATTCATATCTCCTGTTGACCTGCCGACGATTAACACCCTTTAGTGTTCATCTCCGCTGGAGACGAGGAAACAAGTTTGTCAGGTGAAGTGCCCCACCGGCTCAGGTTCAGTTGCAGTGGAGGGCAGCAATCAGACATAATGTAGTACCCTGACTTCTCTTTGGTGTTTTCTCCCCCTTTACAGGGCCTCTCGACCTACCACTAATAAACTCCACTCACAGTCACGTGTACGAGCGGTAATAGTTCTTGCGCTTCGTGTAGAGGAGGCAAGGATGGTACTCGTGGTATATGTCTCTCGGCATTTCACCCAGCACACCCACACGAAGCAGCTTCCATTCGTTTCAAGGCAGTCGAACAGATTCCCAGCTGCTTATGTTCAGCAACTAAATCATATCGTACCCGAGAACACCATGCACGGTGGAGCTGCATTCTTCTTCTTCTTCTCCTTCTTTTTCTTCTTCTTCTTCTCCTCCTCCTCCTCCATCGCTTTTATCCCGTTTCTCCACGGTGTCGGCTTTTTATTTGGATTTTGACAATGTTAGTGAAGTTGCTGCCTGGATGCCCTTCCTGACAGCAGATCATCATTCTTATTGGAGCAATGTTTCTCAGAATACTAGATAATTAACTTAAAATTAACCTTGCTGATATTGTTTTAATTACAGGATCTGACACGTTACAAGTATTGCAAGCTCCCTTTAAGATCTAAAGCTACAACGCCCAAGGAAGTGGTTCGTGTAAATAACGCTAGAAAAACATGCTATAATATTTAAGCATTTGTTGAGGATAACTTCGTTCCTAACCTTTCTGCGATGTTACGTTCAAGACAAGTGTTGTTGTTGTTGTGGTCTTCAGTCCTGTGACTGGTTTGGTGCAGCTCTCCATGCTACTCTACCCTGTGCAAGCTTCTTCATCTCCCAGTACCTACTGCAGCCTACTTCCTTCTGAATCTGCTTAGTGTATTCATCTCTTGGTCTCCCTCTACGATTTTTACCCTCCACGTTGCCCTCCAATACTAAATTGGTGATCCCTTGATGCCTCAGAACATGTCCTACCAACCGATCCCTTCTTCTAGTCAAGTTGTGCCACAAACTTCTCTCCTTCCCAATACTATTCAATACCTCCTCATATGCTCTACCCATCTAATCTTCAGCATTCTTCTATAGCACCACATTTCGAAAGCTTCTATTCTCTTCTTGTCCAAACTAGTTATCGTCCATGTTTCACTTCCATACATGGCTACGCTCCATACAAATACTTTCAGAAACGACTTCCTGACACTTAAATCTATACTCGATGTTAACAAATTTCTCTTCTTCAGAAACGATTTCCTTGCCATTGCCAGTCTACATTTGATATCCTCTCTGCTTTGCTCCCCAAATAGCAAAACTCCTTTACTACTTTAAGTGTCTCATTTCCTAATCTAATTCCCTCAGCATCACCCAACTTAATTCGACTACATTTCATTATCCTCGTTTTGCTTTTGTTGATGCTCATCTTATACCTTCCTTTCAAGACACTGTCCATTCCGTTCAACTGCACTTCCAAGTCCTTTGCTGTCTCTGACAGAATTACAATGTCATCAGCGAACCTCAAAGCTTTTATTTCTTCTCCATGGATTTTAATACCTACTCCGAATTTTTCTTTTGTTTCCTTCGCTGCTTGCTCAATATACAGATTGAATAACATCGGGGATAGGCTACAACCCTGTCTCACTCCCTTCCCTACCACTGCTTCCCTTTCATACCCCTCGACTCTTATAAGTGCCAACTCTAAGTCTACAAATGCTAGAAACGTAGGTTTGCCTTTTCTTAATCTAGCTTCTAAGATAAGTCGTAGGGTCTGTATCGCCTCACGTGTTCCAATATTTCTACGGAATCCAAACTGATCTTCCCCGAGGTCGGCTTCTACCAGTTTTTCCATTCGTCTGTAAAGAATTCGCGTTAGTATTTTGCATCCGTGACTTATCAAACTGATAGTTCGGTAATTTTCACATCTGTCAGCACCTGCTTTCTTTGAGTTCAAATGGTTCAAATGGCTCTGAGCACTATGGGACTTAACGTCTATGGTCATCAGTCCCCTAGAACTTAGAACTACTTAAACCTAACTAACCTAAGGACAGCACACAACACCCAGTCATATTTCTTTGGGATTGGAATTATTATATTCTTCTTGAAGTCTGACGGTATTTCGCCTGTCTCATACATCTTGCTCACCAGATGGTAGAGTTTTGTCAGCACTTGGCTCTCCCAAGGCTGTCAGTAGTTCTAATGGAATGTTGTCTACTCCCGGGGCCTTGTTTCGACTTTGGTCTTTCAGTGCTCTGTCAAACTCTTCACGCGGTATCGTATCTCCCATTTCATCTTCATCTACATCCTCTTCCATTTCCATAATATTATCCTCAAGTACATTGCCCTTGTATAGACTCTCTATATACTCCTTCCACGTTTCTGCTTTCCCTTCTTTGCCTAGAACTGGGCTTACATCTGAGCTCTTGATATTCATACAAGTGGTTCTCTTTTCTCCAAAGGTCTCTTTAATTTTACTGCAGGCAGTATCTATCTTACCCCTAGTGAGATAAGCCTCTACATCCTTATATTTGTCCTCTAGCCATCCCTGCTTAGCCATTTTGCACTTCCTGTCGATCTCATTTTTGAGACGTTTGTATTCCCTTTTGCCTGCTTCATTTACTGCATTTTTATATTTTCTCATTTCATCTATTAAATTCAATATTTCTTCTGTTACCAAAGGATTTCTACTAGCCCTTGTCTTTTTATCCACTAGATCCTCTGCTGCCTTCACTACTTAGTCTCTCAAAGCTACTCATTCTTCTTCTACTGTATTTCTTTCCCCCAATCCTGATAATTGTTCCTTTATGCTCTCCCTGAAACTCTGTACAACCTCTGGTTCTTTCAGTTTATCCAGGTCCCATCTCTCAAATTCTCATCTTTTTGCAGATTCTTCGGTTTTAATCTACAGTTCATAACCAATAGATTGTGGTCAGAGTCCACATCTGCCCCTGGAAATGTCTTACAATTTAAAATCTGGTTCCTAAATCTCTGTCTTACCATTATACAATCTATCTGAAACCTTCTAGTATCTCCAGAGTTCTTCCATGTATACAACCTTGTTTCATGATTCGTGAACCAAGTTTTTGCTATGATTAAGTTATGTTCTGTGCAAAATTCTACCAGGCGGCTTCCTCTTTCATTTCTTAGCCCCAATCCGTATTCACCTGCTACGTTTCCTTCTCTTCCTTTTCCTACTGTCGAATTCCAGTCCCCCATGACTATTAAATTTTCGTCTCCCTTCACTACCTGAATAATTTCTTTTATCTCATCATACATTTCATCAATTTCTTCATCATCTGCAGAGCTAGTTAGCATATAAACTTGTACTACTGTAGTAGGCGCGGGCTTCGTGTCCATCTTGGCCTAAATAATGCGTTCACTATGCTGGTTGTAGTAGCTTACCCGCACTCCTATTTTTTTATTCATTATTAAACCTACTCCTGCATTACCCCTATTTCATTTTGTATTTATAACCCTGTATTCACCTGACCAAAAGTCTTGTTCCTCCTGCCACCGAACTTCACTGATTCCCACTATATCTAACTTTAACCTATCCATTTCCCTTTTTAAATTTTCTAACCTACCTTCGCGATTAAGGGATCTGACATTCCACGCTCCGATCCGTAGAACGCCTTTTGTGGCGGCGTTCGTAGGGACAAACAATTCGCTGTAGAAACGGCTTACGAAGTCACCGCCACACTTTTAATAGCGGGCCGACCGGTCCGCTGGAACAGTGAACAGAAAGATGAAAACCCAAACACTCTGATTAAATAAAAGTCGGTACTTATCTTTATTAACGAAGATACAGAACACAGTAGTGAACTCCGTGTCTACAGAAATCTGTCTAGTTCGAGTCGGAGCGGCTAGGTCAGCGTCGGCTGACGACAAACAACAACTCTGCTGCGATGAACACACAACTGATTAGCAAGTACACAATTCGGTGGCGAGTATACAACTGAGCGGCGAATACAGAACTGTCCTAGCGCTCGCGACTCCAGCGCTTAAGAAACCCGAAGCCAGCGGTGGCGCGCGCAGACTTGCGGCGATTTGCTGTCTCGCTGGCGCTGCTTATGCGGACGGCGTCCGGACTCTGATGCTGCCAACCTTTTGGCAGCGGGCTCGGGTGGCATTACTGGCTAGGATATAACAACGCCAGTTTTCTTTCTCCTGATAACGACGTCCTCTTGAGTAGACCCCGCCCGGAGATCCGAATGGGGGACTATTTTAAATCCGGAATAGTTTACCCAAGAGGACGCCATCATCATTTAATCATTCAGTAAAGCTGCATGCCCTCGGGAAAAATTACGGCTGTAGTTTCCCCTTGCTTTCAGCCGTTCGCAGTACCACAACAGCAAGACCGTTTTGGTTAGTGTTACAGGGTCAGATCAGTAAATCATCCAGACTGTTGCCCCTGCAACTACTGAAAAGGCTGCTGCCCACTTTCAGGAACCACACGTTTGTCTGGCCTCTCAACAGATACCCCTCCGTTGTGGTTGCGCCTACGGTACGGCTATCTGTATCGTTGAGGCACCCAAGCCTCCCCACCAACGGCAAGGTCCATGGTTCATGGGCGGTGGTTGGGGGGGAGGGATGTGCTGCAGATGTTTGGAGCTCCAATAGCCACCCCCGGCTGAGTAACTACTTCAGACGAGTTTAATAATTCTTGACTGCGTGCTTAAATGAATGCTAGTTTTCGATAGCAAGCGACAAAATTACGACCTTTCGTGGGCACCTTTTCAAATACATGTTGATTTCCCGTGAACCCTACGCTGAGCCTAGCGATCGCGAAGTGTGGCGGACAAGCCAGCTACTGTGACGTCACAAATTGCTTGTAGGGACCGCACATTTCGTTGGTCCCATAGTGCGCCCAGCAGCGTCACTGGACACAGGGGTGTCACCACGTAGTCCTTTCAGACGAGTTGTAGTCCTCCGACAGCATCACGATGGCCATAACTTTGTGTAGGAACTCCGAAGAGAAGGAATGTAGCCAGATTCTCTTCATAAACGTCATGTGGGACCAACAACTGCCGTGATGATACGAAATGTCCTTGGGCACACAACACGATCAGCGTTGGGTTCGCATATCCAATAATCTGGACATAGCCGTTGCATTTCTGATGTGCCTGGGCCGTTGACTGTGCCCTCCATGCCGTTATTTTTCAACAACGAACGCTGAGGTGACAAAAGCCATGGGATGGCGACATGTACATATACAGATGGTCGTAGTATCGAGTGCACAAGATATGAAAGGGCAGTGTATTGGCGGACCTGTCATTTGTACTGAGGTAAGTCAAGTGGAAAGGTTTCCGACGGGAATTAACAGACTCACAACGTGGAGTGGTAATTGGAGTTAGACGCGTGCGACATTCCATTTCGGAATTCAGTATTCTGCGACTAACAGTGTCAAGAGTGCGGTGAGGATACCAAATTTCAGGCATTACCACTCACCACGGAGAACGCAGTGGCCGACGGCCTTCACTTACCGACCGAGAGCAGCGGCGTTTGTGTAGAGTTGTCAGTGCTAACAGACAAGCAACACTGCGTGAAACAACCGCAGAAATCAAGGTGGGACGTACAACGAACGTATCCGTTAGGACAGTGCGGCGAAATTTGGCGTTAATGGGCTACGGCAGCAGACAACCGACGCCAGTGCCTTTGCTACAAGCTAGACATACACTCCTGGAAATGGAAAAAAGAACACATTGACACCGGTGTGTCAGACCCACCATACTTGCTCCGGACACTGCGAGAGGGCTGTACAAGCAATGATCACACGCACGGCATAGCGGACACACCAGGAACCGCGGTGTTGGCCGTCGAATGGCGCTAGCTGCGCAGCATTTGTGCACCGCCGCCGTCAGTGTCAGCCAGTTTGCCGTGGCATACGGAGCTCCATCGCCGTCTTTAACACTGGTAGTATGCCGCGACAGCGTGGACGTGAACCGTATGTGCAGTTGACGGACTTTGAGCGAGGGCGTATAGTGGGCATGCGGGAGGCCGGGTGGACGTACCGCCGAATTGCTCAACACGTGGGGCGTGAGGTCTCCACAGTACATCGATGTTGTCGCCAGTGGTCGGCGGAAGGTGCACGTGCCCGTCGACCTGGGACCGGACCGCAGCGACGCACGGATACACGCCAAGACCGTAGGATCCTACGCAGTGCCGTAGGGGACCGCACCGCCACTTCCCAGCAAATTAGGGACACTGTTGCTCCTGGGGTATCGGCGAGGACTATTCGCAACCGTCTCCATGAAGCTGGGCTACGGTCCCGCACATCGTTAGGCCGTCTTCCGCTCACGCCCCAACATCGTGCAGCCCGCCTCCAGTGGTGTCGCGACAGGCGTGAATGGAGGGACGAATGGAGACGTGTCGTCTTCAGCGATGAGAGTCGCTTCTGCCTTGGTGCCAATGATGGTCGTATGCGTGTTTGGCGCCGTGCAGGGGAGCGCCACAATCAGGACTGCATACGACCGAGGCACACAGGGCCAACACCCGGCATCATGGTGTGGGGAGCGATCTCCTACACTGGCCGTACACCACTGGTGATCGTCGAGGGGACACTGAACAGTGCACGGTACATCCAAACCGTCATCGAACCCATCGTTCTACCATTCCTAGACCGGCAAGGGAACTTGCTGTTCCAACAGGACAATGCACGTCCGCATGTATCCCGTGCCACCCAACGTGCTCTAGAAGGTGTAAGTCAACTACCCTGGCCAGCAAGATCTCCGGATCTGTCCCCCATTGAGCATGTTTGGGACTGGATGAAGCGTCGTCTCACGCGGTCTGCACGTCCAGCACGAACGCTGGTCCAACTGAGGCGCCAGGTGGAAATGGCATGGCAAGCCGTTCCACAGGACTACATCCAGCATCTCTACGATCGTCTCCATGGGAGAATAGCAGCCTGCATTGCTGCGAAAGGTGGATATACACTGTACTAGTGCCGACATTGTGCATGCTCTGTTGCCTGTGTCTATGTGCCTGTGGTTCTGTCAGTGTGATCATGTGATGTATCTGACCCCAGGAATGTGTCAATAAAGTTTCCCCTTCCTGGGACAATGAATTCACGGTGTTCTTATTTCAATTTCCAGGAGTGTAGTAATACCGGTTGCACCTTAAGCGACTGGAAAACTGTGACCTGGTCAGATGCTTCGCAATTTCAGTTGGTAAGAGCTGATGGTAGGGTTCGGGTACGGCGCAGACCCCACAAAGCCATGAACCTATGTTGTCAACAAGGCACTGTTCAAGTTGGTGGTGGCTCCATAATGGCGTGGGCTATATTCACATGGAGTGGACTGGTCCTCTGGTCCAGCTGAACCAATAATTGACTAGAAATGATTATGTTCCGCTACTTGGGGAGCGTTTGCAGTCATTCATGGATTTCATGTTCGCACACAACGATGAAATTTTTGTTGTTGTTGTGGTCTTCAGTCCAGAGACTGGGTTGATGCAGCTCTCACAGTAAAGCTGCATGCCCTCGGGAAAAATTACGGCTGTAGTTTCCCCTTGCTTTCAGCCGTTCGCAGTACCAGTACAGCAAGGCCGTTTTGGTTAGTGTTACAAGGCCAGATCAGTCAATCATCCAGACCGTTGCCCCTGCAACTACTGAAAAGGCTGCTGCCCCTCTTCAGGCACCACACATTTGTCTGGACTTTCAACAGATACCCCCCCGTTGTGGTTGCACCTATGGTATGGCTATCTGTATCCGCTGAGGGACGCAAGCCTCCCCACCAACGGCAAGGTCCATGGTTTTTATGGATGACAATGTGCCCTATCAGCGGGCCACAATTATTTGCAATTGTTTCGAAGAACATTCTGGACAATTCGAGCGAATGGCTTGGCCACCCAGATCGCCCGATATGAATTCCATCTAACGTTTATATGAGGTAATCAATAGGCCAGATCGTGCACAAAATCCAGCACCGGCAAAACTTTCCCAATTATGGACGGCTATAGAGGCAGCACGGCTCAATATTTGTGCAAGACAGTTCCAACGACTTGTTGAGTCCTTGCCAGGTCGAGCTGCTGCACTACGCCGGACAAAAGGAGGTCGGACACGATATTACGAGGTATCGCATGACTTTTGTCCCCTCAGTGTAAAAGCATACGTTGCATGTATCGGTACAAATGATGTTCGACTGTTGTCCTGGCCAGGTCTCTTATCCACTGAGAACGTTTGATCATTGGTTCCCTAGAGACAGGTACCACAAAACGTGCCGAAAAAGCTGTGATTCGTGACCCCTGGAACAGAGTTGCAGCAGCATGGAATGACGTACCTCTGTCTGTCATCCTAGCTCACTTCGATCGGTGACCAGCCGGACTGGAGGTTTTGTTCCGTCCAGAGCTGGTAGTTCTATCTACCAAATTTCGCTCCCAGTACCCCGAAATCGTTTAGGAATTTAATCATTCATTCTCCCTACTATTCAGCGTGTGCGCAATAAGTAAAATTTTGTTATTTGCTCTTCTTCTCCTGTTGAATTTTTAAAAGCCAGTAGTGCACTGTGAGTGGTTATTTCAGAATTCGTTATAAAGTTTTCTACAATTTTGTAACTGCGCAGAGCGAAATTAGCCTTACTAGGAACCTTGTCTGAGTGGCTTTCAGGTCGTTGCTAGGTGACAGCCAGTGTACCGTGTCAGATTTCATTCTGAGAACTGTGGGAGAGTAATTACATCCGGTCTAGAAACGAGCTATTTAAGCGAGTGCACGGAACGGTCTGGTTAAATTGCTCGTATTTTCCTCGCAGCAGTGACATTCAGCACGAATCGCAGAGACATTACTTGCACCCGCTCTCTGTCGCACGAACTATTTGCTGTCTGCGCAACAGAGCGAAGTGGGGCAGCGGTAAACCCACTGGACTCGTATTCGGGAGGGCGACGGTTGAAACCCGCGTCCTGCTATTCGGATTTAAATTTTCCGTGATTTCCCTAAATCGCTCCAGGCAAATTCCGGGATGATTCCTCTGCAAGCACACGTTCGATTTTCTACTCTATTTTAAACATTCCGAGCTTGTGCTCCGTCTATAATGACGTCGATGTCGACGAGACGTTTAACCCTACTCGTCCTTCCTGCTTCCTTCCATCTTGTCCAGGTCAGTTACCGTGTTCGTAGATATCAGTTTCTCGATGTTTTCGTCTTCAGCTCTTCAAAATTATAAATCGTCCATTTTGCAAGCTGAAGATCAGCAGTTTCATGCTGAAATCCTATGTTTAGCAGTGACCTCTTTACCGAAATTCATCTTTTCATTACGATTTCCTGGCGTTTTAGAAGTGTGTGCCGAAATCTAACTCGGAAGTGCGACTTGGTGTTTCGTGAGCAATGGTTTTAGGCTTCATAGCCTTTGCTGAGCTTACAAGAGAGAAACACTGACGGATTGAAACTGTGAGGTGCCTTCCTAGGGAGGTTAATTTGGACTTAAGGTGCTCAACAGAGCAGTTCTTTTGCTGGATATCAACATATTTACGTGGTGCTTTGAACGACGTCTGTTCTCACCAAGGAAATTGCTGTGACGATTCTCCGGGAAAACATTTTAACAGATTTGTTCAAAATGTCTAACAACATTGCCACAAATACGAGACTCGTCACTGACCAAATCAGTTTATCAGTTACCTTAGCAGTAATTAAAAACCACCCGTCGTTTGGAGAAACGTCCTTATGCCATAATATCTGTTATATCTGGACGGCTGACAACTCAATAAAAAAAAAGAAAAAGAAACATGGGCCGAGCATTCCGCTCGTAGCTCACAGAAATCCACTCCCTAGCACTTTAGGTAGGCACTTCACAAAATTTTTAAATGTGTGGTACAGTGTTACCTTTGTCAGCTAGGATTATTGCTATTATGTCACCTTATCAAACGCATGCCCTTACTCAGACGATACGACATTGCCATAAAACTGTAGCGAAATGTAGGAAGACCTGCAGAGGGTCGACATTCGGTGCAGGGATTGGCAGTAGCACCCAACATAAACAAATGTAACTTATTATCTACAGATAAGAAGAAGGACTCATTGTTGTACAATAACACTCCAGCAGAACAAACAATGGAATTAGTTACATTCATAAAATATCTAGGAGTTTGCGTACAAAACGATTTAAAGTTATACGTTCACATAAAACAAATCGCAGGTAAGGTGGACGTTAGTCTCTTTTAAAATAGGATTAATCAGAGCAGAAATATTTTATTGTTATTATTATTATTATTATTATTATTGGGTCTCAGTCTTCTGACTGGTTGATGCGGCCTGCCACGAATTCCTCTTCTGTATCACCCTCTTCATCTCAGAGTAGCACTTGCAACCTATGTCCTCAGTTGTTTGCTGGATATAGTCCAATCTCTGTCTTCGTCTACACTTTTTGCCCTCTACAGATCACTATAATACCATGGATGTCATTCCCTGATGTCTTAACAGATATACTATCAACCTGTCCCTTCTCCTTGTCAGTGTTTTCCACATATTCCTTTCCTCTCATATTCTGCACAGAGCTTCCTCATTCCTTGCCTTATCAGACCACCTAATTTTCAACATTTTCCTGTAGCACACATCTCAAATGCTTCGATTCTCTTCTGTTCGGTGTGCTCCAGACGCACCTTCTCAGAGATTTTTTCCTCAAATTAAGGCCTATGTTTCATACTAGTAGACTTGGCCAGAAATGCCTTTTTTGCCATAACTAGTCTGCTTTTTATGTCCTCCTCGCTCCATCCGTCATTAGTTGTTTTGCTGCCTAGACAGCAGAATTCCTTACTTCGTGATCATCAATCCTGATGTTAAGTTTCTCGCTTTTCTCATTTCTGCCACTTTTCATGCTCTCAATCCATATTCTGTACTCATTAGACAATTCAATCCATTCACCAGAGCATATATTCGTTCTTCTCTTTCACTCAGGATAGCATTGATATCTTTTCGCCTTGAATTTTAATTCCACTCCTGAACCTTTCTTTTATTTACACCATTGCATCTTCGATGTACAGATTAAACAGTAGGGGCGAAAGACTACACCCCTGCCTTACACCCCTTTTAATCCGAGCACTTTGTTCTCGGTCGTTCACTCTCATTATTCCCTCTTGGCTCTTGTACAGATTAATATTACCCGTCTCTCACTATAACTTACCCCTATTTTTTTCAGAAGTTAGAAAACCTAGCACAATTTTACATTGTCGAAAGCTTTTCCAGGTCGACACAGCCTGTGACCTTGTCTTGATTTTTCTTTAGTCTTGCTTTATTAACAACCACAGTGTCAGAACTGCCACTCTTGTGGCTTCACCTTTCCTAAAACCAAAAGTCATCTAGCACATCCTCAATTTTCTTTTCTATTCTTCTGTATATTATTCTTGTCAGTAGCCCGGTCGTTTGGGAAACTGCCACCAATTGTTCCAGAAATTCTTCTGGAATGTTATCTAGCCCTTCTGCCTCATTTGATCTTAAGTCCTCCAAAGCTCTCTTAAATACTGATTCTAATACTGGATCACCTGTCGCTTCTAATTCGACCCATGTTCCTCCTTCTATCACATCAGACAAATCTTCCCCCTCATAGAGGCCTTCAATTTACTCTTTCCACCTCTCCTCTCTCTCCTCTGCATTTGAATTCCCGTTGTACTCTTAATGTTACCATCCTTGCTTTTAATGTCACCGGAGGTTGTTTAAACTTCCCTGTATACTCAGTCAGTCCTTCCGAAAAAGTTTCTTTTTCTGTTTCTTCACATTTTTCATGCAGCCATTTCATTTTAGCTTCCCCGCACATCCTATTTGTTTTATTCCTCAGTGACTTGTACTTCTGTATTTCTGAATTTTGCTGAACATTTTTGTACTTCCTTCTTTCATCGATCAACTGAAGTATTTCTTCTGTTACCCCTGGTTTCTTCACAGTTACAATCTTTATACCTATGTTTTTCTTTCCAACTTCTATGATTGCCCTTCTTAGAGATGTCAATTCCTCTTTAACCGTGCTGACTACTGAAGTATTCGTTATTGCTGTGTCTGTTGTCTTCGAGAACTTCGAGCGTATCTCATTGTCCCTTATTACTTCTGTATCCCACTTCTTTACGTATTGATTCTTTCTAACTATTCTCTTGAACTTTCGCCTACTCTTCATCACTACTACACTGTGATCTGACTCTACGAGGTGTGATTGGTAAGTTTTAAGAATGGGCTTGTAATTGTACAATGGTGGTACTTACACACTACTGCGATGCATCTCCTTCAAAATAGTCCTCTTCCGACTGAACACACCGACTCCAACGGCATTTCCACTTTTGTAAACATGCCTGGATATTTTTTTCCTGAAGTGTGTTAAGGACGCTCTCTGTCTTTGCCTGGATGCCATCAATCGAGTCAAATCGCCTCCCTTTCAGTGAAAATTTCAGTTTAGGAAACACGTCGATGTCCGCAGGGGCCAAATCAGGGGAATAAGGCGGTTGTGGAAGCACAGGAATTTGGAATTTGGTCAAAAATTCAACGATGGAGAAGGCACGATGAGCCGGAACATTGTCATGGTGTAGCACCCAACTCATGTCTTTCCACAATGCAGGCCTTTTCATCTGCACCTTTTCGCGCAAACGCTCAAGAACACATTTATAGTATTCCTGGTTATTTGTCTGTCCTCCAGGGATAAATTCATGATGCACAATACCGGTAATATCGAAAAAATCACCAACATTGTCTTCACCTTCGACCGACTTTGCCGTGTTTTTTTCGGTTGTGGTGGACCTGGAGTCTTCCACTGCAAAGACTGCACTTTGGTTTCAGGATCATATCCATATACCCACGATATGTCACTTGTAATTACCCTACTTAACAAATCTGGGTCATTTTAGTACCATTAATCAGTTCTTGGCACACTTCAAGTCGGTATTGTCCCTGGTCACTTGACAACACTTTTGGAATGAATTTTGCAGACACTCGATGCATGTTCAGATCTTCCGTTAAAATTGACTGAACTGCATAGAAACTTAAAATAAGTTCATCAGCCATCTCACTAATTGTAAGGCTACGATCAGGGAGCACTAAGTCGCGAACTTTCACAACATTTTCATTCGTTTTTGAGGTGGAAGGACGGCTGGGCAGTGGTTCATCTTCAAATGATTCGCGGCCGTTTTTAAATCTGTTGAACCAGAAAAAAAAATTTGACTGGCTCATACAATTATCTCCAAAAACTGTTTTTAATAGTTCGCAAATCTCAGAAGCTGATTTCCAGGTTTAAAAACAAAATTTCATACGAACTCGTTGCTCCGATTTTACGTCCATTTTCACGCAGACAGAATCCAACAACAAACCCTAACAGACCCGCACTCAACCAGCTGCCACAACGAACTGAATTAAGGAAACGCTGTTTCCCGTCAGAGGGGGTTCAAGGACAAGGCAATGACTCACTCCCCATCCTCCATGAACTGCCCGCCAAACCAGTAAGCAGTAGCAGATCCATTCTTAAAACTTTCCAATCACACCTCGTACATCTGCTCATGAGTATGCCTTACAATCCAGTATCTGATTTAGGAATCTCTGTCCGCCCATGAAGTAATATAACTGAACTCTTCCCGTATCACCCGGTCTCTTCCAAGTATATGTCCCCCTCTTGTGATTCTTTAACAAAGTATTCGCTATTACTAGCTGAAATTTGTTATAAAAATCAATTACTGTTTCTCCTCTTTCATTCCTTGTCCCGAGCCCTTATTCTTCTATAATCTTTTCTGCTACTGCTTCTCCTAAAACTGAGTTCCAGTCTCCGCGTGGCTATTAGATTTTCACCTGCTTTTATATACTGTATTACCCTTTCAATAACCTCATATACTTTCTCTATCTCTTCATCTTCAGCTTGTAACGTCGGCATGTGTACCCGAACTACAGTTGTCGGTGTTGGTTTGCTGTCGATTCTGACAAGAACAATCCTATCATTTAATTGTTCACTGTAACACACTCTTTGACTTACCTTTCTATTCATAACGAATCCTTCTCCCATTATATCATTTTCTGTTGCAGTTGATATTACCCTATATTCGTCTGACCAGAAATCCTTTTCTTCTTTCCATTTTACTTTGCTGATCCCTACTGTATCTAGATTGAGCGTCTGCATTTCCCTTTTCAGACTTTCTAGCTTCCCTATCACATTCAGGATTCTGACGTTCCACGTCCCGACTCGTAAAATGTTATCCTTTCATTTACTCAGTCTTTTTCTTATGGTCACCTCCCCCTTGCCAGTCCCCTGCCGGAAATCCGAACGGGGGACTACACCGGAATCTTTTGCGAGTGGAGACATCATGATCACACTTTTTCAGTTACTGGCCACATGCCCTATGGATATACCTTATGTGTCTTTAACCCAGAGGTTTCCATTGTCTTCTTTATCCTCATGTCGTTGATCATTGCTGATTCTTCCGCCTTTAAGGGCAGATTCCTACCCCAAGGACAAGAGAGTTCCCTGAACCCCTGTCCGCTCCTCCACCCTCTTTCACTAGGCCGTTGGGAGAATAATGGTGACTTCTTATGCCGGAAGTGTTCGGCTGCCAAAGCTGGTCATTATATTTAAGCAGTGGCGGGTTTCTAACCCAGGACCAAGGACGTTTTGATTCCTTATCAGAGACGCTAAACCTATTATTATTATTGTTATAAGGAAGACGAGACGTTCTGAGAAAGAAAATGACATGATCGGCGGTTCTGGTTTTCGTTGTCAGTCGTTAACAGGGTGATGATAAACTGTCCATTGGTGATAAAGATTTGTGTGGCCAGTGCTAGAGTGCATAAAAATGCGTGCAACAAATTGTAATCGGTTTCGTAAATCATGAAAAGATAATAAAGGCAGGTTCTATGATTGATCATGTAACATGTAGGCTGCTATAACAGCGGCCAATCAATTGCATCAGCTTGCCAAAACCTCCACGATGCCTTGTCTCTCAAACTTTGAAGCAGAGAGATGAGAGTTAGGACAAAGTAGATATGATAACCTTTTTAGATTAAAAACAGTTTCAAGTTTAATGTATATGTTGTGATAAAAGATACACACGTGTGAAAATACTGCGCCTCCTCTCAAAACATGCACCTATGCCGGAGGCTAAGACAGAAGAAGAAAGACAAAAAAATGAGAAGATCCTTGGCTAAAGAAACCAGAGTCACTTATTTCAGAGATTTGTTTTTCGCAAGTTGCATTGTTCCATATGTGGAGCAGTCAATTTCCCAGTCTTGAAAAAAGTGGTATCACAAGATACATTAGAGAAATTCCACTAAAGATGCAGCTTGCAGAATTCTCGTTCGATCAATACTTGAATATTGCCCGTGAGTTGTACCAGGTAGGACTGTTACAAAAAAACAGAAACATCCAAAGAATAAGAGCACGTTTCGTTACAGGTACTTTCAGTAAGCGTCACTGAGCTGCCTCACATCTCCAGTGGCAGACATTGAAAGAGAGGAGTTCGCATCGTATTGTAGTATACTGTTGATATTTAAGGTAAAATGAACAGTCAAGATAGCAATAATATTTGTTTATTTATCTGTTTCGGTTTATGTAACAGCAATCTTCAGATTTTTTGGCCCCCTATGGCTGGTGTTGGCGGCTCTTCGGTTTTCTCGTGATAACGATCGTACGCTCAAAAACAGAAAGAGAAATTTCTGTTCTCAAACAAATTGCGGCAGCTAAAGGTTATGACACTAATAAAATGGTAGACATTCTTTTTCAGAAGATACAGTTGCAACAGCCGTAGGCAACTACAAATAAAGTATTTCTCGCAAATGGTCTGTTTTGAAACTGCTTCTGATAGAACGAACAGGTTATTTAAAAATACTGACATAACTCTAGCTCTCTCTACCACAAACATTCTTGCAGACAAACTAAAGCACACTATCGGAAATCCAAAATATCGATTCTCAAGATCTGGGGTATATAAATTAACACGCGGGGATTGCCATAAGGTATATACCGGACAGACTGATGGGAGTTTCCAAACAAGGTTCAAAGAGCATATGGAGGGTACAGCCCGCAGAAAATCTACATTTGGACAACATCTGACGTGTACTAACCGTTCAGAATATGATATACAATACGACATACAAATCCTACATATTGTTCAAAAAGGCTTCCTGTTACATGCCTTGGAAGGACTTGACATTTTTGTCCGTCAAAGAAACGACCCATTCCTTCTCCTTAACGAACACAGAATTTCAGGGTAACGCATATTTTGAACCTTTTCAGAATATCGTTTGAACCCAAAGATGCTGCTTTCCCTCTCTTAATTTGCGACTCATGCCATATCTTCTGTCTTATCTTAGTTTTGTGATAATTAATTGTTATACCTCTTTTTATCACGTCTCACATGTATGACAGCGTCACTTTGTTATTAACAAGCTTCTTATTTAACATAATACTCATTTTATAGTGTGCATTGGGACCATCTAAGTTAAAATATACTGGTGCATATGTATCTTTTTAATGTTTTATATTTCCAGTCCTGTAAATTAGTGATTAACATTAATGAATCCTAATGCTGTCAAGACCTGTATAACCTTCTATCATCATATTACCAACGATACGATGTTGTATATGTATTTAAGTTTCTAGAAGCCCATGGCATGAAAACGTCATTCTATTATGTCATATGTGATCATATTCCTGGTTAACTCATCAAACCGAGCAAAAGTTTTTAGGATACAAAAGCGTGTGTTAACAATCATTTGTGGTGTAAATTCAAGAACATTATGATGAAACGTGTTCAAGGAACTTTGTATTCTAACCACTGCTTCTCAGTATACTTATTCCTTAATGAAATTTGTTCAAGTAATACATCTCTGTTTCCAGCCAATAGCTCAATACATAGTACTAATTCTAGGAATAAGAACAATCTACATAAAGATCTAAAATCACTTGCCTTGGTCCAAAAAGGGGTCAGATATTCAGGAACACACATTTTCAATAAATTGCCAGCAACCATTAAAACCATGGTTTCAGATAAAGCACGGTTTAAACAGAGTTTGAAAGACTTTTTGATAGACAACTCCTACTGTAGAAATGAATATCTTAACAGAGACTGTTAAGCCAGCTTAGGTAAAAATATCTGTTAGATTTCAGTTTTGATAGCACTTGGTCACAACAGTCAAGATTAGGTATTTTGTGTATGATAAATTTATTAATGGTGCATAACAATGTTTCATTCTGACAGTGTTTTAATTCTGTAAATATTATCTGTTCTAGTTTACTGCATTGTAAACACCTATTTCGACAATCTCCTGACAAATGATAAGGGTAGTAAGTATTACATCCAAATATTTTATATTTTTATGTTATACTTTCTGACATCTAAACTAATCTAAACTGTCACTGTGGCACCTTGACAACAGCAGCTGCTCTCGTGGTTGATGTGTCACCACATCTGATCTTAATAATGACGCTGGAGAATACCAAGTAACTTCCCTACAGCGTTTATTTATGAGTCGTAGGCACGAATATCTTTGATGATATCGACCTGAATCGACACCTTTATGGTATTCGGTGTCCCCTGGCGTACTTCTTTGGTTTCTCGACCTCCACTTCAGCCGTAACGTTACCACAACCACGGCGTCCTTTACAGTGCACACTTACATGATATCACGGCGACCATCTGAACCTTCGCGTTGCCTAGTCAACGGCGTCGTTTTAAATTCTCACCAGAGGGCACTGGCTAGTAAATATACGACGGCGTGTACATATTTTAATGGTTATATCTTTTAATGTAATTTTACCTCTCATTATCTCTTTATGTAATATCTATGTGCATATTATTACTACTCTCTTGTTTATTTGTTTATGGACAAAACATTAGTAAGAACGAAGTGTTTGTCTTTCAGAACAGTGTCAATAATTACACTGTTTCTTTCGTTGTTTTGTAAGTTTGTTTATTTTATTTTAATGTGACTACATGCTTGATAATGTTTTAACATCTTATGTACTTGTACATGGGCTACGAGAACGTACAGTGCAACTTTGGTATAGCTCTTGTGAAACGTTTGCCATTGGCTGGCGATGACGTAAGCTACAGTCGGCGCGCGAATTGCACACTATTTAACCCGTGGCTCCACAGCCGTCAGTCAGTGTACGACCGTAGTATCACGAGAAAACAAAGGAGCCGCCAGCATCAGCCAAAGGCTAAACGGTATAACCCTTCTCTATTTTTTAACGCCAAATTCAATAATACAGTTTGTAATTTTTACTGCAGCCTTTCTGTATTTTGTTTTAAGACCATATGTAATAGTACTGTTCGTAACTGTGCTGTTCCTACCCTTGCAGGACCAAAAAATTTTGAAGACAGCTTTTACATAAGCCGACACCGGTAAATAAACAAATGTTATTGCTATCTTGACTGTTCATTTTAACTTAAATATTGCATCAGGTCGCTATTCCACATAGACTCTGTTGTCTAAATTTATGTCAGTGTTGTTCCGTCACAAATCGCAGTGGAACAACATCTGTAAATTAAGCGTCCAAGTCATTCTCCAGAATTTTTGAAGAAGAGAAGAGTTAGTGCAAAGTCCGTCCCGCACATCTTGGCTCCCTAAGTAAAACAGCTCGTGCACGCCTCCCGCGACTTGTCTGGAAAAAATTATCACCGCTGAATACAGATTTGGTGTTATTAGCACCAACCCACAACAAATTGACAAAGTGCAGAAATCCACATGAAAGGTCGGTGCTTCGATGGTATAACCGACGTTCAAAGACCGACGCGCAAGTTGAGCGACATCCAAAAGAAGAACTTTTCTAGCACTTTTACATGGTCGTTTGAACGCTCTGTGCGTTCTACTAAAGTTGGGGGGCAGACTACATTGATATGACGAGTCATGAGATAGTGATAAGCGCATATACAGATAGCAGTAGTATCGCGTACACAAGGTATAAAAGGGGAATGCACTAGTAGAGCCGTCATTTGGAGTCAGGTGATTCATGAGAAAAGGTTTCCTAAGTGTTTATCGACGCACGACGGGAATTAACAGACTTTGAACGTGGAATGGTAATTGGAGCCACACGCCTGGAACATTCCATTTCGGAAATTGTTAGTAAATTCAATTTTCCGAGATCCACAGTGTCAGAAGTGTGCAGAGAATGCCATATTTCAGGTATTACCTCTCAGCACGACCTTCATGTAACGACTGACAGCAACGGCGTTTGTGTAGAGTTGTCAGTGCTAACAGACAAGCAACACTACGTGAAATAACAGCAAAAATCAATGTAGGACGTACGACGAACGAATCCTTCAGGACAGTCTCACGAAATTTGGCGTTAAAGGGCTATTCCAGCAGACGACCGACGCAAGTGTCTTTGCTGACATCGTCTGCAGCGTCTCTCTTGGGCTCGTGACCATATCGTTTGGACACTAGACGACTGGAAAACCGAGACCTGGTCAGATGAGTAACGATTTCAGTTGGTCAGAGCAGATATGGTAGTGTTCGAGCGTATCGCAGACACCATGGAGCCACGGACCCGAATTGTCAACATTGCACGATATCAGGAGGCATCCAATGACTTTCGTCACCTCAATACACGCAAAACACCTGAAGCATTAAAATCGCCTAAACTTGAAAGGTGGCTACACTGAGCCACTGCGCCAGAGATTGCGCCAAAGAGTATTATTAAGCCGCCTCCACAGTGCTTGTCGAGAGCTCGTGGTAGTCAGTGCCTGTCGAGGACTCGGGGTAGTCAGTGCTGAGATGTTGTAGCAGAGTGTTTGTTGAGATGTGCTAGTAGGCAGTGCTTGCCGAGATGTGATATTGGAGAGTTCTGGTTGAGATGTGACAGTAGAGAGTCGGTGTGAGATATAATGTAAGGATTAGAGTGATTTTCATCAATATAAATGAGGTAACTAACTCCGTTTCTTTTTATTTCAGTGTCCTAAATAATGCGTCATTACAGGTTCAGTCAACAAAGCATCTGGCGTGTGTTCTTGTATTAGAGTTTAATTCTGCTTTCCTTACGCAATTATAGTATTTGTAATTTTCTTTTATCCCGTCAGTAAAACTGGTATTTAAAAATTCTTGTCTTGTTGAAGAAGAACCGTGCCAGATGTGCGTTGAGTCATACTTCCACATACAGAACAGTTACATTTGTGCTTTGGTTTTGTAGGTTTTATAGTTGCTGGGGACTTAATTAATGAATTGTATTAACTGAAATTTTCATTTCATTCTTTGTTGTTGTTCTTTGCAGTTAGATAGCGTAATAATACTAGTCAGGGCCAACCGATTACGAGACACAGCGTAATCGGACATACAGCTACTAAAAACTAAAAGTATTTTCAATCATATTTAATTAAGCCTCCATGCACGTGGCGATTGCTGCTTCGGATCGTCCCTTGGATTCTTCTGATTGTAAAAATAGTAGACCGTAGTATTGTTGTAGTAATTTGTAGTTAGTAATTGTAGTTTATTTTGCATGTGTAGATTTGGTAATTGTCATTCTTCTAATGGTATTTTTCAAAATTTAAATTGTTGTCTTGTCTACGGGTTTGACAATTTAGTGCAATTATTTCAATTGTTCGATTGATCGTGTTTGAGGGAGACATTGCATGTAAATGGTATTGTTGGAGATAAGGAGGCATTGTGTGTAATTTTTGTACAGTGACGAATTTTTTGTATGTTTTGTAAATGATTACGCGGTCAATGAAACAGGCAAAAATGATGAATAGTCAAAATAACGAAATTGTTGACATGGCGAACTCGCCAACACAGGATAACTGTATGATGAATTATGGTGTGGAAAACAATGTAATAAGTCGCGAAAATAGTCCGGAACCATTTCAAAATTTTTCTCAATCAGGAAATTCACAGAATACGAGATTAACGATACAAGATTCTGGACTAATATCGAACACAGATAGCTTTACAGCTATGACGAAGGAAACTGGTTTTGCGGGAAATGTTAGGGGCGAAAAGAATTTCGAACAAGTTAATATGGAGCAGTTGATGAGTGTAATATTAAATTTTCGATCTGAATTTAAAACTGAGATGGGAACAATGGGATCACAAATAGGAACAATTAAAACAGAGATGGGAACTTTGAGATCTGAAATTAAAACAGAAATGAAAGCAATGACAACACGGTTATGCTCACAAATAGGATCAATTAAAACAGAGATGGAAACAATGGAAACACAGTTAGGCTCACGAATAGGGACATATTTCAAATACATGAAAGACGAATCAAATAAAGAAATTAGAGAAGAAGTACAACCGGTTTTGAAGGCTCACAATAATAGCTTAATTTCAACAGAAATCAGACAAGAGGAACAGGGCAGGGAACAGGAAGAAAAAGATCGTGTGATAGTACAAAAATTTTCAGAGTTAAATTTACAACGTGCACACGATAAGGAAGAAATACTTGAGAGAATCGAGGAGTCCGTATCAAATGACAGAGTAAATAACATAACACAACAATATGAACAGTTAACTACTAAATGTGACAACACCGAAACCCGAGTCGCGACATTTACAGAAGACGTAAATAAACAGAAAGAACAATTAAGTGACTCATCGGATAGAGTTGAGGAGATCTCAGATAAATTGACAAGTGTTAGTTTAGCAGAAGGGTTTGAAGAAAATAATTTGTTTCATTTACGGGATGCAACAAGAGAGCGCCAGGCGCGCGAACTTTACAATAATCGACATTCGGACTGGGACAGACGCGGTAGGTCTTTGTCGCCACGAGGCGAAAACTTTGACTATAAACACTTTTTGACTGTTCGGAAATTTAAGATCTTCCGCAACTCTAAGAATGACATACATCCATGTGCATGGTTAGATCAATTTATGTACGCACTTCCACCGAATTGGCCACTAAGTCACAAACTAGAAATAATATGCGGCTATTAAAGTCCTCAGGGGATTCACTACTCTAAGTGAATATGTGCCGTAGCGAGCATAGGGCCCCGAGCTGTAGTGGTGCTATTTCCTTTCTAGTTTTCTGCACCGCTGCCTACTCTTTTACTATTCTTTGCATCTGTCAAACCAACTCTTCGACTATCAATCTATCTAGTGAGTAAGTAAATAATAATCTGATATGACTAATTGTACCTAAAAGCAATTTCGGAAATTACTGTTTGGACTTACTGTACCTTCAGCAACATTCATTCCTAGCTTAAATGAAATATTACCTGTTTATCTTCGTGACAACATTACTTCATATGTTGACGATATTCTTATTGCTAAACATTCTTGGAGTGAGCACAACAAAATTTTGGATTCATTATTACGTATCTTTGCAAGAGTTGGCATTACAGTGAACTTAGAAAAATCAGAATTTGGTCGTTCTAAGGTGAAATTTCTCGGTCACATTATTTCTGCAGAAGGTATTCTTCCTGATCCAAAAAAAATTAGACGCTATTCGTAATTATGCTGTTCCTACCACAAAACGTGATGTTCGTAGTTTTCTTGGTGTCTGTAATTTTCTTAGACGCTTTGTTAAATTGGACAATTTGGCCACACCTCGTTTTTGCGATCTATCTGGAAAGTTCTTTTTAAACGAAAATCGGTCGACAACTCTGTTTGGTTAGTTGGTATTCCTGATGAGTGGGTCAATAAATTGATTTGGTATACGCATTTGAGTTATGCACACTTTGGTCCCAGAAAATGCTTTCATAAATTACGAGAAAATTGCTACTTCAGTAATATGGAAAAACGTATTCGATCTGTTCTGGCCAAATGCAAATTATGTCAAAAGGCTAAGCCGCCAACAGTTTCTCACAGAGCACTGTTGTTTCCTATCATTCCAGCGAAATTAAAGGAGATGGCTGCAGTCGATTTGTTCGGTCCAGTGGTTCGTTCTACTAATGGTTTTGCGTACATTTTCGTAGCAGTGGAGTTGACGTCAAAATATGTGTGTTTTACACCTTTACGCAAAGCAACAGCTCGTTCAGTATCTAACGCTTTCATCAAACATTTTCTTAAAGAAGTTGGTCATGTTGATAAGGTTATATCAGATAATGGATCACAGTTTCGTTCTAAAATTTGGCTTCGTACTCTACAGCGTCGTAAAATTAAACCAATTTTCATTTCACTTTTTCATCCTCAATCTAACGCTTCAGAGAGATGGATGAAGGAAATCAATAAATTGTGTCGTCTTTATTGTCATCAGGATCACAGAACTTGGGATCAGTATCTTCATATTTTTCAAAACATTCTGAATGAACTCCCTAATGATTCAACTTCTTTACCGCCTTTACTGATATTAAAAAACAAGGCACCGACAAATCGCATTTCTGAAATCGTTCCTTTTCCACCTTCACGGAAACTGCGGCATTCTGAAGTTGTCAACCTGGCTCTACGAAATATTGCATCTGCGGCTGCTAGAAGAGAGAGATCAGCTAAACGTCCTGGTCGTTTAAAAATCTTGTCAGTTGGTCAGAAGGTGTTAATTAAGTCTCATCGTTTGTCTCACAAAGGAAAAGGCTTGTGTCGCAAATTTTTTCTGCTTTATAACGGTCCATATAGAATTCGTAAAATTATTCATGATAACACTGTTGAAGTAGAAACTCTTAAATCTCGACGCTCTAAGGGAATACATCATATATCTAACGTAAAAATTTTTGTGGAATGACATACTTTCGAGAGAAACTAACAGCTAGATGTAAACATGCGGAGAGTACAAGGATACCGCGCTGTGTTTTGGCGGCGGCACATACTCAAAGCAACAGTCAAGTCTGCGCGCCGCACAAGGCAGTCGTTGACCGCGAACAATTGCTTCCTACGTCACGCGCCTACAGCTGATCGAGCGCTCAGTGCGAATGCACTGACAGACGTAAACAAATACACAGTTTAATTTCTCCGATTAAATTCAGTATTAAGCTATAGTGACTTGATGAATTATGATATTAACATTCAGTATTTTTCAGGATACGGTTCTATAAAATATTTAAGAACTTCAGGTAAATTCTGTGTGTCTCCGACGTTAAGACGACTTGCTATCGAGAAATCTTCAGGAAGAATGTAATTTCGAAGAAGAAACTAATGAACTAAAAAGGTAACTATTAATTGAGTTCATTTTTCAGGTAACATATTTCCACTTAGGTACGTACTTTAGACGTAGTTTGCTGCTCGCGATTACGTGATTCATACTTTGTGCTAATTTCATGTTCTATGAATTTACTTGTGAAGCGACGTGCTTGCGTACGTTAACTGATTTTTGCCAATGTTTTATTAATGAACAGGGTTGTTATTTGTATATATTATGCATCGCTTGGGTGCACTGCTTTTTCACTGATGTCATACTTTTTAATTATGTGCCTGCTGTGCTTATTTATTTAAATTATAATTGTCACCTGATTAGTTGTGCTGATATGTATGTAAGTTATACTTTGTGATTTATCTGCTTGCGCCTTCATGTTTACTTATTAAGATTACATATGAACATTTATTTGCTTATGCTGATATGATGCTAATGACATGTTTACTGCTTTGCGTATGGATTGCATATTTATACATATCTGTTGTTGTCATAACTACTCTTTAATTTGGTGTATAGAAATGCTGATATACTGTGTGCAAACAGAGAGTTTAGGTCACACTATTGGATTAATTATAGATTGTTCGCTTGGCAGAGCCTCGTTGTAGGAATTGTGCTGCATCCACTTGTTGACATTCTGTTCACTACTGGTATATTTACTCGCTATTGCATGTTTTGCTTACGCTCAGTGCCTTATATTTTTAAGATAGGAAAATGAACTGCTATAATTCGACATAAACAACATTAGTACAAGAAACTTCACAGAAGTCACATGAGCTGGAGGTTTTATGGAAGCTGTATAACTTTATGCTAATAGAAAGGAAGCTAACGACATGACATACCATTACTAGGTTTAGACCATTAACAATTATTACACTTCATTCTTCGTGAGCAATTGAAATAGGAAGTGGCACTTGACACAAAAAATACTCCACATGTTTGCTTCTGCCATAATTCTTGAAGTGGTGTACACACTGTGAAATATTATGATCATTCACACTCCGTAATCGTACTTAATTACTGAGAGTTATTCGAACTAAGTCTGTTAGAGGTCATGTATGCATTTCTTTTGTTTATAATTCATAATGAGTAGAAGATTTGAGTCAGATGGATTACACAGAGGTTGTGTGTTGATAATGTGTCTTCGGATTGTATAGGATGATGAGGTATGCACTAGGATTTTATCTGTACTTGTTCGAGGAGACTGACTAGAGGAAAGAGTTGTTATGGAAGTGAAATGATATTGGCAATAAGGTTTATATGTATCGACGGATTGAAGAGGTATTATTGAGATTGTGTGAAGTTGATGATTATTGGAGTTTTTGTGGACAAGAGGTAAGGTAAATGATGTTGATGATAAGGTTTATATGTATCGACGTAAGAGGTATTATTGAAGTGTTGAGATTATGTGATGCTGATGATTATTGGAGTTTTGGTGTATAAGAAGTAAAGTAAGTGAGGAGCATATTTTTTTTGTTGGTCTTATGGAACAAGGAGGATGAAGATAGCAGACTAGAACACTAAAGTAGAAGGAAGATAGTCTATACACACTTTGTTAAATCACTAAGCAGTATATACTTTTTTTTAGGAGAGGAAGTATTTGCATATCTTGTCTCACTGACAGTTGTTCAACAACAGTCCATTTGATCTGGCTTGGCAAACATTGGTCTTGACATGATGACTATGACGTTGACTTAACTATTATTGACTGTTATACATTGCTGCCACTACTACTTGATACACATGATGAACATCAGATTTTGACAGAATTGCATTTACACAGTTAACAGTATTCAGTTACACAGTAGTACTTAATGTGGATGAAAGATGAGTGAGTGTGTTTTGTGTGTTTTCCTTTCCTAATCCTACCCACCTATCTCCTAAATATTATTTTATTTGTTTGTAGTGGCTTGCACTGGCACTCATAAATATTATAGGTTTACTGATATTTGAGTATTTGTAATAGTTAATATGACAATTATCTGACATCATTTGAGTGTTTGTTATGATTTGTATGTTTAGTGTAAAAGCATTTGTATGTGCATTCAAACTATTGTTCATGCCTGAACTGTGTGATCAGTGATAGTGAATATTATGGACTGTTACTTGTACTTTTTCTACATGATTGGTGCCACTAGGACATGTTTAATTTCTGCTGAAGAACAGTGTGATCAGTGATAGTGAATATTATGGACTGTTACTTGTACTTTTTCTACATGATTGGTGCCACTAGGACATGTTTAATTTGTGCTTATATACTC
This sequence comes from Schistocerca americana, assembly GCF_021461395.2. Taxonomy (NCBI): domain Eukaryota; kingdom Metazoa; phylum Arthropoda; class Insecta; order Orthoptera; family Acrididae; genus Schistocerca; species Schistocerca americana. The sequence continues at coordinate 307,710,235 of NC_060121.1, read as the reverse complement.
TGATGAACAGTGTGATCAGTGATAGTGAATATCATGGGCTGCTCTCTGGACCTGCTCATCATTGCTAGGTGCAACTGATGGACTACTTGTATGGAAATGAAGTCACTTGTTGCTGTCTGCACCTGCTCAACATTACTGGGTGCACAGATGAAGCTACTTCTATGGAAATGATGTCACTTGCCGGTGTCTGCACCTACTCAACATTGCTGGGTGCTACTGTTGGAACTGCTTCTACTGAAATGATGTCACTTGTTGCTGTCTGCACTTACTCAACATTGCTGGGTGCCACTGATGAACTGATTCTACTGAACTAATGTGACTTGTTGCTGTGTGTACCTCTTCAACTTTACTGGGTGCCACAGATGGAACTGCTTCTACTGAAATGATGACACTTGTTGGTGTCTGCACCTGCTCAAGATTGCTGGGTGCAACTGATGGACTGCTTCTACTGAACTGATGTCACTTGTTGGTGTCTGCACCTGCTCAACATTGCTGGGTGCAACTGATGGACTGCTTCTACTGAAATGATGTCACTTGTTGCTGTCTGCACCTACTCAACATTGCTGGGTGCCACTGATGGATTGCTTCTACTGAACTAATGTGACTTGTTGCTGTGTGTACCTCTTCAACTTTACTGGGTGCCACAGATGGAACTGCTTCTACTGAAATGATGTCACTTGTTGGACTGCTTCTGCTGAAATGATGTCACTTGTTGGTGTTTGCACCTGTTGACCATTGCTGGGCTGGAATTATCAACTATTTTTTTTTTTTTTTGAATAATTAAAAGTATTTTATGCGAACATTTGTATAAACTGATTTTTTGTGTATAGTGTGAACTCTTATGTAAAGTCACATGTATGAAAAGAAGTTGTATTGCTTACTGTATTTTATATATTAGGTTATTGAAAGGTCAGTGCAAAGCCAAAATTTTAACTAATTATGTGATATTTAGATATTAATATTATCTTTTATTTTTGTCTGTATTTTTCTGGACGAATTTGGTGGTATTTTCACCACCAGTGCTGGCAAAAACACCATCAAATTCTGGCCTGTGGAGGAGGGGCATATGAAAGGTGGCTACACTGAGCCACTGCGCCAGAGATTGCGCCAAAGAGTATTACACTCCTGGAAATTGAAATAAGAACACCGTGAATTCATTGTCCCAGGAAGGGGAAACTTTATTGACACATTCCTGGGGTCAGATACATCACATGATCACACTGACAGAACCACAGGCACATAGACACAGGCAACAGAGCATGCACAATGTCGGCACTAGTACAGTGTATATCCACCTTTCGCAGCAATGCAGGCTTCTATTCTCCCATGGAGACGATCGTAGAGATGCTGGATGTAGTCCTGTGGAACGGCTTGCCATGCCATTTCCACCTGGCGCCTCAGTTGGACCAGCGTTCGTGCTGGACGTGCAGACCGCGTGAGACGACGCTTCATCCAGTCCCAAACATGCTCAATGGGGGACAGATCCGGAGATCTTGCTGGCCAGGGTAGTTGACTTACACCTTCTAGAGCACGTTGGGTGGCACGGGATACATGCGGACGTGCATTGTCCTGTTGGAACAGCAAGTTCCCTTGCCGGTCTAGGAATGGTAGAACGATGGGTTCGATGACGATTTGGATGTACCGTGCACTATTCAGCGTCCCCTCGACGATCACCAGTGGTGTACGGCCAGTGTAGGAGATCGCTCCCCACACCATGATGCCGGGTGTTGGCCCTGTGTGCCTCGGTCGTATGCAGTCCTGATTGTGGCGCTCACCTGCACGGCGCCAAACACGCATACGACCATCATTGGCACCAAGGCAGAAGCGACTCACTTCGCTGAAGACGACACGTCTCCATTCGTCCCTCCATTCACGCCTGTCGCGACACCACTGGAGGCAGGCTGCACGATGTTGGGGCGTGAGCGGAAGACGGCCTAACGGTGTGCGGGACCGTAGCCCAGCTTCATGGAGACGGTTGCGAATGGTCCTCGCCGATACCCCAGGAGCAACAGTGTCCCTAATTTGCTGGGAAGTGGCGGTGCGGTCCCCTACAGCACTGCGTAGGATCCTACGGTCTTGGCGTGCATCCGTGCGTCGCTGCGGTCCGGTCCCAGGTCGACGGGCACGTGCACCTTCCGCCGACCACTGGCGACAACATCGATGTACTGTGGAGACCTCACGCCCCACGTGTTGAGCAATTCGGCGGTACGTCCACCCGGCCTCCCGCATGCCCACTATACGCCCTCGCTCAAAGTCCGTCAACTGCACATACGGTTCACGTCCACGCTGTCGCGGCATGCTACCAGTGTTAAAGACTGCGATGGAGCTCCGTATGCCACGGCAAACTGGCTGACACTGACGGCGGCGGTGCACAAATGCTGCGCAGCTAGCGCCATTCGACGGCCAACACCGCGGTTCCTGGTGTGTCCGCTGTGCCGTGCGTGTGATCATTGCTTGTACAGCCCTCTCGCAGTGTCCGGAGCAAGTATGGTGGGTCTGACACACCGGTGTCAATGTGTTCTTTTTTCCATTTCCAGGAGTGTATTAAGCCGCCTCCACAGTGCTTGTCGAGAGCTCGTGGTAGTCAGTGCCCGTCGAGGACTCGGGGTAGTCTGTGCTGAGATGTTGTAGCAGAGAGTGTTTGTTGAGATGTGCTAGTAGGCAGTGCTTGCCGAGATGTGATATTGGAGAGTTCTGGTTGAGATGTGATAGTAGAGAGTCGGTGTGAGATATAATGAAAGGATTAGAGTGATTTTCATCAATATAAATGAGGTAACTAACTCCGTTTCTTTTTATTTCAGTGTCCTAAATAATGCGTCATTACAGGTTCAGTCAACAAAGCATCTGGCGTGTGTTCTTGTATTAGAGTTTAATTCTGCTTTCCTTACGCAATTATAGTATTTGTAATTTTCTTTTATCCCGTCAGTAAAATTGGTATTTAAAAATTCTTGTCTTGTTGAAGAAGAACCGTGCCAGATGTGCGTTGAGTCATACTTCCACATACAGAACAGTTACATTTGTGCTTTGGTTTTGTAGGTTTTATAGTTGCTGGGGACTTAATTAATGAATTGTATTAACTGAAATTTTCATTTCATTCTTTGTTGTTGTTCTTTGCAGTCAGATAGCGTAATAATACTAGTCAGGGCCAACCGATTACGAGACACAGCGTAATCGGACATACAGCTACTAAAAACTAAAAGTATTTTCAATCATATTTAATTAAGCCCCCATGCAAACTTTCCTCTTTTTTTTTAGCTTCCCAATCTTGAAACTTTTTGGACTGAAGGGGCAAATATTAGCTGTTTTTAAGTATGGATAGCGCGTGGTCTTGAGGTAGCGTTCTCGCTTCCCACGCACGGGGTCCCGGGTTCGATTCCCGGCAGGGGCAGGTATTTTCCCCTGCTTCGAGATGACTGGGTGTTGTTGTGTCGTCTTCTTCATCATCATTCATCCCCATTACGGTTGTAGGAAGGCGATAGCAAACCACCTCTGCTATACCTTGCCTAGTAGGCGGTGCGGGTCTCCCGCGTCGTTCCCTACGCTCCTTGGAGTATGAGGCCTCATCATCATCTTAAGTGGGGATAAACGCTAGATAATACATACAACAAAAAGAAAGAGCCTTATAGTGTCTAATCACAAGATAATGATAAATATCTTGAGCATGTGATAGCGTGTAAGTATTAAGGGTAAAACTAAAAAGTGATAGGAAATGGAACGATCACGTAAAATCGGTGTGCGATAAGTTAATGGTAAATTTATGGTTGTGAAAAGCTTTCTGAGCAGATCCAATGTATTTGTAAAGGATATCACATGATGGACGCTAGTGCGAGCAATTCTAGAGTACTGTTCCAATTTTTGGAGTCCTCCTTCAGGTAGTCGGGACGAGAGGTATCGAGCTAATACAGAGATGCCTTGCTAGGATCGTGACAAGTTGGCATAGCCAATACAAAAGTGGAGTAGAAATGCTCGGGGAACACAAAGTGGAAGAGCGACGAAGTAGTTCTTGTGGAACCATGCGAAATAAATTTAGAGAACCTGCATCTGAAAATGACTGTGCAACCATTACAATGTCTCTATCGAATATTTCGCTTAGAGATAATGAGAATGAGACAGATTAGGACACGTAAAGAGAAATATAGATTTTCGTCCTCGACTCCCTTAATACGCGAATGGAATACGAAATAAAAACCGATAATTTAGTATGATAATGCTCCACCATGCACTGTACAGTGGCTCTATGTGTGTGTATGTAAATGAAGATACGGAAACGAACCTCTGACGAACCGCGAAGACGTTGTTTCGATTTCTGAACGCAGGTGAAAAGTCAGTCATCAGCTGCACAAGGAAACATTTATTTGGTTCACTTTACCGGTTCGACAGTTTAACCTGTCATCTTCAGAAGTGAAATATGCTCACATTATTGGTAAGCTAATATCAAAATAAGGAATGGACAATAGTGTCCTAAAAAGGATTGGCATAAAGCAAATACATGAAGCAAGTATGTTAAAAGCAAATGTACAAGATCGTACAGCACAAGTTTTTAAAACTGATGTAAAATAGTGAAGCTTAAGAACCACAACACACATTTCCTGCAGAATCAATAAAACAGAGACTCATTGCTAAAAATATGTGATATGTGCGATGAGTCGCAAACAATTTACTGTCAAATTTCACATCGCACGTAGTGCATGCGACGAAAGTCAACCAACGTACTAATGACTTGAAGGACAATGAACACCCCGAAACACAAAGTGGGAGCGCTAAAGTGCCTTTAAACCGTAACAAATTTTGCAACAGTTGAAGCCCAAATATGCATTAAACTATATAAAACAATATAAAATGATTAACTGAACACAGTAAACCTTAGACCAAGTTTTAAGCAAACAGACATACAAAAATAACATCGTTACTATCTAAAAGGAGGTAAACGAAAGAAAGTAAACTGCTCAGATCTTATTATCAGTTTGTGGTGGCGTCATGTGCCACTGGACCAGCGGCGATACGTTGAACTTCTCAGTATCCCGGAGACGAGGCCGCCTCTACAGCCACACGCGTTAGCGGGAAAAACAAGCAAGTGAGCTGCAGTCCGGCTTCGGCAACAGGCAGTCGATGTCACCGAGTCGAAGGCGTGCGAGGGGCCCCAGTGCGTGTTGTCAAGTTGACTTGCTGTGTGGAAACTTAGCTGCAAAAAAATTTTTAAAATTTGTGGTAAGGACTATGCGACCAAACTCCTGAGGTCATCGGTCCCGCCGGCCGGAGTGGCCGAGCGGTTAAAGGCGCTACAGTCTGGAACCGCACGACCGCTACGGTCGCAGGTTCGAATCCTGCCTCGGGCATGGAAGTGTGTGATGTCCTTAGGTTAGTTGGCTTTGGGTAGTTCTAAGTTCTAGGGGACTTATGACCACGGCAGTTGAGTCCCATAGTGCTCAGAGCCTTCATCGGTCCCTAGGCTTACGCACTACTTAATGTAACTTAAACTACGAGGGTCACTCCAAAAGAAATGCACACTATTTTTTTAAAATCCTTCTTTTATTCTACATGTTTGAAAGTTTTACAATGTGTAGATACATCTATTAGGAACAATGTTTTCATTTCTTCACATAATTTTCATCCCTCTCAACCGTCTTACGCCATCTTGGAACCAGCGTCTGTATACCCGAGCGGTAAAATTCTGGACCAACCTGTTGGAGCCACTGTGTTGTAGCGTGCACAAGGGAGTCATCATCTTCAAACCTTGTTCCACGAAGAGAGTCTTTCAGTTTACCAAAGAGATGATAGTCACATGGAGCCAGGTCAGGACTGTAAGGTGGGTGTTTCAGTGTTGTCCATCCGACTTTTGTGATCGCTTTCATGGTTTCTGGCTGACATTTGGCCGTGCATTGTCGTGCAACAGCAGAACCTCCTGCTTTTGCCGATGTGGTCTAACACGACTCAATCGAGCTTGAAGATTCTTCAGTGTCGTCACATATGCATCAGAATTTATGGTGGTTCAACTTGGCATGATGTCCACAAGCAAGAGTCCTTCGGAATCGAAAAACACCGTAGCCATAACTTTTCCAGCAGAAGGTGTGGTTCTGAATTTTTTTTTCTTGGGTGAATTTGCATGATGCCACTCAGTTGATTGCCTCTTCGTCTCTGCTGAAAAATGATGGAGCCATGTTTCATCACCTGTCATAATTCTTACAAGAAATTCATCTCCACCATTCTCGTACTGTTCCAAAAGTTCGCTCCATACCGTTTTTCTTGTTTCTTTGTGAGCCACTGTCAACATCCTGGGAACCCACCTGGCACAAACATTTTTAACGCCAACACTTTCAGTACTCTGCATATACTTCCTACCCCTATCCCAACGTAGCGTGACAATTCGTTCACTGTGATGGGTCTGTCAGCAGTCACCAAATTCGTTAACTCTCTGCACATTGTCTGGAGTGTGTGCAGTACGAGGCCTGCCGCTGCGAGGACAATCCTCAATACTGCTGTGCCCGCTTTCATCACGTAACCTGCTTGTCCACCGACTGACTGTACTGCGATCGACAGCAGCATCTCCAAACACCTTTTTCAACCTCTTGTGGATGTTTCCCACTGTCTCGTTTTCACAGCACAGGAATTCTATGACAACACGTTGCTTCTGACGAACGTCAAGTGTAGCAGCCATCTTGAAGGCATGCTGTGACGGCGCCACTCACGGGAACAGGTTGAACTAAGTCTGAAAACAAGCAGGAAGAATGTATCTACACACTGTAAAACTTTCACACATGCAGAATGAAAACTGTATTTTTAAAAAACATAGTGTGCAATTCTTTTGGAGTGACCCTCGTAACTTACGCTAAGGACAATAGATACACCCATGACCAAGGGAGGACTCGAACCTCCGACCTTTAAGATGTTCTGCGAAAGTTCATTTGTAAGGATTCTCACTATCATTGTTGAGTAAGTACTCGGGAAAACGGGTTTTAAAAGCCCTCCTTGTTTGTCCCGTATAAAACCTCGGGTACGTATTGCACTGAATTTTATGTATCCCAGGTATGAGTTACACTCCTGGAAATGGAAAAAAGAACACATTGACACCGGTGTGTCAGACCCACCATACTTGCTCCGGACACTGCGAGAGGGCTGTACAAGCAATGATCACACGCACGGCACAGCGGACACACCAGGAACCGCGGTGTTGGCCGTCGAATGGCGCTAGCTGTGCAGCATTTGTGCACCGCCGCCGTCAGTGTCAGCCAGTTTGCCGTGGCATACGGAGCTCCATCGCAGTCTTTAACACTGGTAGCATGCCGCAACAGCGTGGACGTGAACCGTATGTGCAGTTGACGGACTTTGAGCGAGGGCGTATAGTGGGCATGTGGGAGGCCGGGTGGACGTACCGCCGAATTGCTCAACACCTGGGGCGTGAGGTCTCCACAGTACATCGATGTTGTCGCCAGTGGTCGGCGGAAGGTGCACGTGCCCGTCGACCTGGGACCGGACCGCAGCGACGCACGGATGCACGCCAAGACCGTAGGATCCTACGCAGTGCCGTAGGGGACCGCACCGCCACTTCCCAGCAAATTAGGGACACTGTTGCTCCTGGGGTATCGGCGAGGACCATTCGCAACCGTCTCCATGAAGCTGGGCTACGGTCCCGCACACCGTTAGGCCGTCTTACGCTCACGCCCCAACATCGTGCAGCCCGCCTCCAGTGGAGTCGCGACAGGCGTGAATGGAGGGACGAACGGAGACGTGTCGTCTTCAGCGATGAGAGTCGCTTCTGCCTTGGTGCCAGTGATGGTCGTATGCGTGTTTGGCGCCGTGCAGGTGAGCGCCACAATCAGAACTGCATACGACCGAGGCACACAGGGCCAACACCCGGCATCATGGTGTGGGGAGCGATCTCCTACACTGGCCGTACACCACTGGTGATCGTCGAGGGGACACTGAATAGTGCACGGTACATCCAAACCGTCATCGAACCCATCGTTCTACCATTCCTAGACCGGCAAGGGAACTTGCTGTTCCAACAGGACAATGCACGTCCGCATGTATCCCGTGCCACCCAACGTGCTCTAGAAGGTGTAAGTCAACTACCCTGGCCAGCAAGATCTCCGGATCTGTCCCCCATTGAGCATGTTTGGGACTGGATGAAGCGTCGTCTCACGCGATCTGCACGTCCAGCACGAACGCTGGTCCAACTGAGGCGCCAGGTGGAAATGGCATGGCAAGCCGTTCCACAGGACTACATCCAGCATCTCTACGATCGTCTCCATGGGAGAATAGCAGCCTGCATTGCTGCGAAAGGTGGATATACACTGTACTAGTGCCGACATTGTGCATGCTCTGTTGCCTGTGTCTATGTGCCTGTGGTTCTGTCAGTGTGATCATGTGATGTATCTGACCCCAGGAATGTGTCAATAAAGTTTCCCCTTCCTGGGACAATGAATTCACGGTGTTCTTATTTCAATTTCCAGGAGTGTATTTGTCGGCTGTAGGTCTCTCGTTATGCATAAAAAGCATCTTAGTCTCATTATCAGTGGAAAACGCCACATCGAGATCATATTTTGTTAGCAAATTGGCAATCCGATAAGACATGTCCCCTAAGAAAGGTACTGTAAAATATTTTTTCCCAGTGACATCATCTTTGTCAAATAAAGAAGAATTAACGTGCTTACTAGTTTTAGCCTAATATACTTTTTGCACAACTTTAGCCGGATACATGCTGCAGACAGCAATGTACTTACGCGAGACAATGAAACATCTACAGCCGTGCTTATGATTTTATTTATTTTGATGCAACCAGTTTCGGCGGTTCAATGCGCCGTCTTCAGGCTGTAGTTGATACAGAAGGGGTTGACACGATCCCTATATATACCGCATCAGTACTACTCACTGGTCATACCGGACTCGAGAGTCCATTACCGCAGCAGCGTATTTTCGCCATCTGTCCCTGTCTTGGGCTATTTCCTTTCCTAGGCTCCTCAAATCAGCCTTCACATTGTCCTCCCATCTACGCCTCGGTCTCCTCACAGGACGTTTTCCCTCTAGGTGCCCTACCAGCTACATGACCCGCCCATCGCAGCCTACGTGATTTAATAATACTGATTATGTCAGGGCTTCAATAGAGTTCGTGAACCTCTTCGTTATGCAGTTTTCGCCACTCTCCGCTAATGTCAACCCTTTTTGCTCCGAAAATTTTCCTCAAAATTTTGTTTTCAAATACTCGAAACGGCTTTTCATTTTGCACAGTGAGAGACCAAGTCTCACACCCATACAGCATAAATGGTAGAATAATAGTTTTGTATATTCTAATCTTTAAATTCCTAGACAATATCCGTGATGAAAGTAATCTATTCAGTGAGAAATAGCACGCATTTCCCGCCAGTAATCTCTTCTTCAGTTCGGATTCAATCTCATTTCTCGAAGTGATGTCCACGCCTAGATACTTAAATGTGTTCACTTTTTCAAACTGCATGTCTCCAACACTTAACATTTCCTGATCTACTGCTGTTGGCATTCTAGTAGTAACCAGGTATTTAGTTTTGTCTTCACTTATCCTTAGACCTACATCTTCACTAGCCTTGATTAACGCATTCGAATTTGCTGTTACAGATTCTTTCCTATCGCTAATGATGTTTAGATCATCTGCATACCCTAATATCTTAATATTTCCATTTAACTCCACACCCTCTGAATTATCTGCTGCCATTCGTACAATATATTCTAGGACTAAATTAAAATGTAGCGGAGACAGGGCATCTCCCTGCTGAAGTCCGTTCTTTATTACAAATTCTTCTGACTCCAATTTCCCCACGCGTACTCTACCTTTTGCGTTTTTCAAACTCGCTTATATAAGTCTAACATACTTCTTTGGTATTCCAAGTTCCAAAAGAATTCTGTTCAATTTTGATTGCAATACTGAATCATATGCTTTTGTAAAATCTATGAAAAGATTATGAACTGGTTTATTGTATTCCCACTTCTTTTCCAAAATTTGACGCAGGGTGAATATTTGGTCTATAGTTGATCTGTTCCTCCGAAAGCCGGCTTGGTAATCCCCCACAATTTCATCTGCATATGGTGTAAGCCTGGTTAGCAGAATATTCGAGAAAATTTTGGAACATACTGGTAATAGCGATATCCCTCTATAATTACTACAATCCATTTTGTCGCCTTTCTTAAAAATTGCGATCAGAGTCGACTCCTGCCACTCTTCAGGTATCATCTCTGAGTTCCATACTTTAGTTATCACTTTGTGAACTACCTCCACCAGTTTCTGTCCCCAATTTTTAACTAATTCTGCAGTTAGCAATCTGATCCTGGTGCTTTTTGGTTTTTTAGTTTGTTGATTGCATCTCTTACTTCCTTTAACGTTGGCTCAGGTATCTGGGGTTCTGCTGTATGTATTTCGTACGCCTGCTCATTTCCTACTTCCTGGTGTACATTTAATAGATGCTCAAAATACGCTCTCCATTTACTTAATAGCACTGGGGTCTGTCAGTATTCCCCCAGCATCCCCTCGAAGTGCATTTGTCCTAGCCTTGAAGCCCTTCCTATACCCATTTATGTCTAGGTAAAGTTCCCTAATGTTTTTTGTTTTACTGTTTGTTTCCATTTTTGTAATTTGATTGTTCAAATAATCCCTCTTCTTTGCCCGTAGCCTACGACCAACTTCCCTTCTCATGTTCAAGAACTTCTCTCGTTTTCTGTCTCCCATTCTATCCCAATCACCGCATCAGTGGCCAGCGTAAATGGTAACGCAGATTATCTGAAAACTTAAGTGTCAGCACTTGAACCATCAACTGAGTTGGCAGTGATGTTTAGAGTGCTGACACCTATGGATAAGGAATACCCAGGACTACCAAGCCCATTAAAAGTCGGACGTATAGGCCAACTGCTTTTATGTATCTTCACTTGGGATCGCTTCTTGGGATTCACGGTCAACAATCTAGAGCGACCTTGGGAGAGAAAAGGGAATTACAAGAATCAAAGGCTAATTTTTCTCTTTAATGTAACTAGTAGTTTGGTTCCTTCTGATGGTGTGAATACTATTTTCAGAAAAAACTCTAATGTTTTAAGTCTACATCCACATGTATACTCCGCAAGCTACCGTACCGTGCGTGGTGGAGGGTACCCTATACCACTACTAGTCATTTCCTTTCCTGTTCCACTCCAAAAGAGAGCGACGAAAATCGACCATCTATATGCCTCCGTATGAGCCCTAATTTCCAGTATCTTATCTTCGTGGTCCTTACGCGCAATATATATTGACAGCCTCAAATGCTGGTTCTCTAAATTTTCTCGATAGTGTTTCTCGAAAAGAATGCCGTCTGCCGTCTTCCCTCCAGGAACACCCCTTTGAGTTCCCGAAGCATCTCCGTAATTCGTATGTGTTAGAACCTACCGGTAACAAATCTAGCAGCCCGCCTCTGAACTGTTTCGATGTCTCCCTTCAATACGACCTTGTAAGATCCCAAAAACTCGAGCATTACTCAAGAATAGGTCGCACCGGCGTCCTACATGCAGTCTCCTTTACAGGTAAAGCACTGTTTCATAAAATTCTCGAAACAAGCCGAAGTCGACCATTCGCCGTCCCTACCACAGTTCTCACACTCTCGCCATTTCACATCGCTTTTCAACGTTACGCCCAGATATTTAAACTGCTTCACTGTGTCTCGCAGGACACTAGTAATACTATATCCGAACATTAATAGGTTTGTTCTTCCTACTCATCCTCATTAACTTACATTTTTCCACATTTAGAGCTATTTTCCATTCATCACACCAACTACAAATTTTGTCTAAATCGTCTTGTATCTATCTACAGTCACTCAACTTCGACCGTACACCACAGCATCATCAGCAAACAACCGCAGATTGCTGCCCACCTTGCTTTAACTACATAGATCACAACAGCAGTCCTATCACATATCATAGTAGTCTTCATAGGCTATAAGATGACAGAGAACTTATATGTGTCTACCTTGATGATGAGTGCATTTTCTTCCCTCATTTTCTTACTGATGCGCCTAACTGTGGCAAGAGAATTATCTTTCCTTTTGTAAATAGCGTTGGTTGGTTGGTTGGTTTGGGGAAGACCAGACAGCGTGGTCATCGGTCTCATCGGATTAGGGAAGGATGGGGAAGGAAGTCGGCCGTGCCCTTTCAGAGGAACCATCCCGGCATTTGCCTGGAGTGATTTAGGGAAATCACGGAAAACCTAAATCAGGATGGTCGGACGCGGGATTGAACCATCGTCCTTCCGAATGCGAGTCCATTGTCTAACCACTGCGCCACCTCGCTCGGTGTAAATAGCGTTATTAATGTCTTTAGTGATAATTTCATTAATCCTGCACCCTATCGTAACTTGTTCAAGTCTGTCAAGTTTAATAGAACCCACGGCAAGTTTCACGTCAACAACAAATTTAACAATTGTTTGCTGATCTAGGGCGGTGTCAACGTCATACTTAAGAACTTTGTTTAAAATGTTAAGTTCAGCTTCGTCAAATTATTTATTAGTTTCATTAACGACACTCTCACAAAAACAAAAATTTAAGATGCTTTTTTGTGTATGCTTCTGACATTGGCTTTTTTGAACATATTCAAGAGCTGAAAGTTTTTTGTGGTGTTGCTTAATGATCAAGATTCGCTCCACAATTGGCCACTCATGAACTGAATTTGCATTAATGTCAAATTGCGAGGCATGCAATAATCTACTAAGTTCTAAATGCAAAACATAATCTTTGTAGTTGAGAAAGACTTTGATGCCATAAAGTGTAATTATTTCATTGCTAATTAAGTAGGACACACATGTCCCCATAATGGGTAAAAAGAGCACAATGTTTGGTAATTTTCACATAAGCAGATACATATTTCGGAATCAGATTTCGTAGAAGACACCGTTTATCAAAGGAAACATCTTTGAAAGTTTTAAGGTTTTTAAGCTTATGTTCCTGTAGATAGCAACAGCTTTTTTCCACCTGACCAGGCAGCTAGTTCATGATTTTGTTCCTAGCCGTAGTTCAACAGCTGCAGAACGTTTCCACAAATTTAAAAAGTCAGTCGTCAGCTTAATCTTTGGATCTTCTGTGTCTCTCCTCTAATTATCCTACCTGGTAAGGGTCCCAAAGTGGCTAGGTAACCTTCGCTGTAGAGTGAAATAGTCATTCCTGCCCTTTTATTACTTTTATAATGAACCATCTTAGGTTCGTGTCGAGTCCGTCAGCTGAAAATCACGCCTTTGTGGGCGAAATTACGGTGATTCGATGGGGCTCGACTCTGAGACAGCTGAAGTGAAGGAAGTTCAAAGTTCCTTCGACGACGAGGATATCAAGGGCAGAATACCAGGATTATGCAAAAAATGGGGATTCAATTGTACGGGTCTAGTCTGAGGAACTATGACGTTTATTGAAGGAATGGAAAAAATTATTGGGATAACCAGACAGCAATGGCTACCCGCTACCCGCTACTCCTCATCATCAAGGACAAAACCATTACAGGTTGTTCACTGATTATGTGACCTTATCGTCATTTTTATTTAGAGACCAATGTTTCGGTCATTGTTGCAGATGACCTTCATTAGGACCCTGTTTTACTATTTGGCCAGTAACACGACCAAATCTTATCATATTGTTGCTTGCCTCTGCTCCTAGTGTCAGCTTGACAAGAACGTCACACGAATTTGGACTGGGTAGCAGAAATGAGGGAGGCAGATACTGGTGTCATTTTTTAATGTATCAATGACAGGAGCGGGAAATCAAAAATCAAGTTTTGTTCACGTTTTCCACAAATTGGCACTAGATCCAGGGCGAAATAACGTTGCTTTACGATCTAAACGTGGCACTAATCCAGTCGTAAATACCTCACCACTATGAAGACCATTTGCATACTGATCGAAAAATTGCTCTAAACAGAATGAACCCGAACTCCACTGCCAAAATTTCGAGGATTGTTCAGATATTTTCTAGTCCGGTATTAGGTACACGTGGTATCCACATTCATATTGTCAGAAATAGTCTCTTTCTTATCTTATTTAGAGTTGTAGTATCATTGCTGAGGTTTTGCTGCGTTCCGGAGTGTTCATTCATGAAACCTGTACTGGCAACCATTCTGAGATCAAGGTATAAACGAAGTGCTACGCACAACTTTTGAGAGTATTAATATGGCAAAGGTCCCGAGTTCGAGTCTCGGTCCGGCACACAGTTTTAATCTGCCAGGAAGCTTCATATCAGCGCACACTCCGCTGCAGAGTGAAAATCTCATTCTGGAAACATCCCCCAGGCTGTAGCTAAGCCATGTGTCCACAATATCCTTTCTTCCAGGAGTTCTGCGAGGTTCGCAGGAGGTCTTCTGTAAAGTTTGGGAAGTAGGAGACGAGGTACTGGCAGAAGTAAAGCTGTGAGGAGGAGGCGTGAGTCGTGCTTGGGTAGCTCAGTTGGTAGAGCACTAGCCCGCGAAAGGCAAAGTTCCCGAGTTCGAGTCTCGGTCCAGCACACCGTTTTAATCTGTCACGAAGTTTCATATCAGCGCACACTCCACTGCAGAGTGAAAATCTCATTCTGGAGTATGGCATTCAGCCAAAAGCTGCACAAATTTCCATCTTTAGAAGCCTCCAGTTGTCTTTAAACTGCCAGCCGACCACGTGGCGTCATTGTGAGAGCATCGGTGTGAATATTATTGCTGATTTCCTTTCACAGTATTCCGCTGTGACTACGAATTCTGAAACGGTCGACGTGAAGGAACAAAGGATTTGTATTGAGTTTTACATTAAGCTCCGCAAAAGTTTCAGTGCATGCTAAGGGAGGCTTCTTGTGACAAGGGTTGAGATTAGCAAGGACATATGAGTGGTTTGAAGATGGCTGTGAGTCTTCGGACAACCACAAAATCTCGGTCTGACCATCACGCGTAACTCCACAAACTGTTGCGAACGCGCGAGAAGTTATGCACGAGGACAGAAGCCAGACAGTCCATGACGTTTGTCAAATCATTGGAATCTCATATGGTATAAGTGAACGCATTCTAGTTGAGGCGAAGTGCAAAGAAGTTCGTTGTTCGTTTTTTGAACGATAACCAACGAGACCTATTGGCTCACGTGTACACTGAGCTGGAAATAAACTGTTCGAGCTGATAGGAATTTCCTGTGTAGGCTCATAACTACCATTTAATTATTGGAGTACAGCTATGACCCTGAAAGAAAATAGCGGTTAACAGTGGAAGATATCCTCCTCCCTGAGGCGCGATAAAGCGCACCTAGTTCGCAGCAGCGTCAAATCAATGCTAATGATTTTTATTGGCAGTCATGAAATTATGTAAGTCGAAGGTGGAGGGAAAGGAAAAGGAAGGAACCAATTATATCAGCTGCATCAGGACTTTTTGCGGGACCAGCGGCGTCAAGTGATAAATTTGTGCTGGACAAGGACTCGAACTCTGGATCTCCTGGGTAGTAGGCAGTTTCATTAATCACTGCGCCAACCGAACACAGTGTTTATCGTAACTGCGCGGGCTACCTCGGCACGCTCCACAGCCGACTCTCACCCCCACCTATCGCCACCTATCCACAGTCCCCGTCCTTGTCTTCCATGCTTGCTAAGTTTTAGACTCCCGCTGGAGGTCAAACGAAACGTGCATCCGCACTGAAGGCTACGGATTCATTGCCCATCAAGCCGAATCAGCTATATGAGCGCTTGATGTCTGTTGTCTGTTCTGTCCGAAAGGACAGACCCCACGCCTTCATATAATTGCTTCACCTCGATAGGTAATGAATCCACACGCTAGTACGTACAGCGCCCATTTCACGTGCAATACGACAAGTACTTGTATTGGGATCCGCTGCAACGCGTTCCGGATGTGTGAGTTATTCTCATGTTGTCACGTCCCTCGTTTCTTTTTTCCAACGAACCAGTCCCCGCATTCGTCGATCGAGAGAAAGAAACACTCGTCTTGATGGATGATGCCTGTTAGGAAACTGTTCCCTGTACAGCCTTTCAACAACGAGAGCTTTGCAACGTACTTCCCCGTACGCAAATTGCATGTCGGTGAATTCTGCGAAACTGTACCAGTACCGCTGCATCATATTGTACTGTACGTCTCTGAATAGCACTGAGTAATCAATGGGTCTGTCGTCGATTCATAGCACGTTCGGACATAGGTCAATATTAATACGGTACAACAGAGCCACCAGCCGGCCAAAGTGGCCGTGCGGTTAAAGGCGCTGCAGTCTGGAACCGCAAGACCGCTACGGTCGCAGGTTCGAATCCTGCCTCGGGCATGGATGTTTGTGATGTCCTTCGGTTAGGTAGGTTTAACTAGTTCTAAGTTCTAGGGGACTAATAACCTCAGCAGTTGAGTCCCATAGTGCTCAGAGCCATTTGAACCATTTTTTGAACAGAGCCACCTTATGGACGAGTAAAGTAAACGAAACCTGCATCCTGACTTCCTCGTAATCAGGCTCGTCCACCCTGTTTCTTTGCAGGAAATAAAGAATGTACATGTAAATAAACGGCACAATACGTGTAAACTTTTGCGCGTCTTAGTTGTAAATAAGCTGGAAAGTTGTAATGCTGGACAAGTTTATTTCCATATCTCTTTAAGCTGGTTTCTCTGAGGCCAGTTTCCCTGCCTCAAATTGTTCAGTAGAGCGTTCTCCGTGTCGTGTTACATTTTTGTATATGGGACACATGTGTAAAAACGGTAGAGCTGCATGTATAAAGTTGATATTGAAATAAAAATCACAAATCTTATAGAATTAATTTCGCATGCTTTATTATTTTATTTTTTATTAAATAAACTGATACATTATAGTAAATAGGTACAACTTTATTCTATTTCAAATATTATCAAGCTGAAAGACAATTAAATAAGCCTGAAATTCAACAGGTATCTCTTATAATCTCTCATCGATATGTTTAAAATCCACTGAAAAGTTTAACACACACACAAACACACACACACACACACACACACACACACACACAGAGAGAGAGAGAGAGAGAGAGAGAGAGAGAGAGAGAGAGAGAGAGAGAGATAGGACTAAAAAGCAGAAAATATTTATTTAAGTAACAATCAATTTAACATACACATTTTAAAATCAGAATCAAAAGTGTAACATAATTTCTCCTAGACCCGTATAGTTTCTTGACCGCATACAGATAGTCCTCAAGATTTGTCATTCTGAATTTTTGATAGGTACGAAAATTCCCGTATGACTTAAAATGAACAACCTGGAGCACAAGTAACACATAATTCACGCATTAAAATTTTACACCCTTGTTATTATCTGTTGTATGTGCCCCAGGATTTCGTTTTAAACCTTAAATTTATTTTCGTAGCTATTAAAAATTCACGATCACAAATTTTCACGACAGTTTTTATGGGGTTAAGAATCTGTGTGGAACTAGGAGAAATTATTTTGTATTTTTTACTCTGATTTAAAAGCATAGTGTTTTAAAAATTTATTTTCTTAAAATAATTTTTTCGTTGCTGTATCCGTGGCTGCCGATTAACCATACGGGGTTCTTGAAAATTAAAAGTTCAGCTAATGCTGATTTGTTGGCTTGCTCCAGATGTACGTAGCTCCGACAAGCGAATGCCAATTAGTCTCCCGGTCCCACCAATGCTGTCTTCGCCACATTCACATCAAAGTTCGCAGACACCTACAGTGAGGAGAGCATCTACGCAATCCTCCGTGGGCGTCAACAGATCTCGGATCTTGTTGCCGCTCTGGAATATTGGTTTACCTTCTCCACGATGCAGAACCTTGCCTACGTGGTCGTGATGCCTGTCACGTGGGTTAAACGAATATAAGGATGAGGTTCTTCTGTTCCTTTGTTTTATGTTGACTGACTTCATAGCTCGTTGTAAGTCGTCGTTACTGTATCCATTCGCACTAAATGTTGCCTGGAGATCGTTCATTTCTTGTTGGAGATTACCAGCATTGTCAATCTGGTGAGCTTGAGCTGTCATCATGCGTAACACAATGTTCTTTCGTGCTAGATGGTGGTGCGACTTCACATGCTGGTAAGTAGAGACCTGTGCCATGAATCATTTGGGTTACCTCTAAGGGCAGGTTCATCAGCCTGAATTGTAAAGATTTACTGCATTCTTCACACCCGTAACCACCTTTCCTTTGCAAAGTGTGAATTTTGCGTGTAAGAGTAACTGTTAAGTGTAGGTGACTCTGACGAGTGTATGTGTAGTGTGGTGTCACATAAATGCTGGATGATGAAAGAAAGGAGAAGATGAAACCCTATGCCAGCACACAGTCTGCTTCTCTCTAATAGCATCAGTGAACCACCAAAGCTTAATGAATATGAAGATGGTATCCGTTCTTTCGGAATCTTACGGGAATCGCTAGATTGAGTAATGCGAGTAATGAGTATAGTGGGCAGGGGCACTACAAAAGTAGTGTGTGAACAGTAAGATGGAAATGTGGGTATCACGGGAGCGTACCAGAGATAAGTCCCTTCAGTCGCACTCTCCTCTGTGTCGTGTCTTCTGTCCTAGGTGGCTCAGACGGATAGAACGTCTGCCATGTGAAAAGGAGGTCCCGGGTTAGAGTCCCGGTCGAGGCGAACATTTTGAACTGTTCCCATTGATATTTATCAACGCCTGTAAGCAGCTAAAGGTCTGGATTTCATTGCAATTTCGCCTAAAGCTTAACGTCCCCCGCCAACGGACGGATCACCATACACAGTGTCGCAGGTCTTCACTTCATGAGAGTCCGCCCCCGGTAGCTGAGTGGTCAGCGTGACAGAATGTCATTCCTCAGGGCCCGGGTTAGATTCTTGGCTGGGTCGGAGATTTTCTTCGCTCAGGGACTGCGTGTTGTGTTGTCCTAATCATCATCATTCCATCCCCATCGACGCGCAAGTCGCCGAAGTGGCGTCAAATCGAAAGACTAGCACCCGGTGAACGGTCTACCCGACGGGAGGCCCTAGTCACAAGACACTTACTTACTTACTTCATGAGACATTGCAGATGGGTTTGGAATTTAACCCAGGACAGTGGCGTCATACTGGTGGTCAAGACTTCACGTCATCGCCCCTCCGTCCCCCCTGTCGTGAAGGTAAAGGGGAAATTGCCAACAGCGAGCGGAATACCCAGATGGTCACCCACCCAAGTACTGGCCATACCCAACAGTACTTAACTTCACTGATCTGTCAGGAACCGGCGTATCCACTGCGGCACGGCTGTGTGCAGATATCCGTTGGTGTGCGACTTTACGTCCAACTGTGTTTATTGACTAGTATGACATTAAGTAATACACAACTTTTTCATATAAGTAACGTAAAAAAAAACAGAAAAAATGGTATTAATAGTTGAGAAACAATCAAAAATTAATAACACAAGTTGTGATTAGTTCGCTGAAAGAAATCCCTCCTCTAATATACTCTTAATTGCCATTTTTTCTTTGGTACACAACACTTTAAACAGCATTCACATTTGGTTGGGTGTAACAGCTGATTCTGATATCCACTGTTAGTTGAGGTCGCTTGGGCTAGTGCATGTGCTCTGAGTGCCAATGGGAGTGTTCCACTGCACCACAGCAAACAAGCAGCTGGTGCTGCTCAGCATTGCCCGCATCTCGTGGTCGTGCGGTAGCGTTCTCGCTTCCCACGCCCGGGTTCCCGGGTTCGATTCCCGGCGGGGTCAGGGATTTTCTCTGCCTCGTGATGGCTGGGTGTTGTGTGCTGTCCTTAGGTTAGTTAGGTTTCATTAGTTCTAAGTTCTAGGCGACTGATGACTTCAGTAGTTGAGTCGCATAGTGCTCAGAGCCATTCGAACCATTTTTTTGCTCAGCATTCAGCTTCCCGGCTGTGTAGAAGTAAACAGAAAGTGAACAGGACGACTACGCAGCCCTTCTGCACGTCGATTCTCCGTGTTGGCACAAGGGCGGGGCACGCAGAAGTGTAGCTTCAGCCCCATGCGTCTAGGCCTTCTGTAGCAAGGTGGACAGGTACTGTGTCATGCGAGAGTCCCACTCCACTGCTGCGTCAGTAGCTTGGCGCACATGTGATCGAGAGAGTGGCTTAGCGTCCATACGCACGACAAACATCAAAATATAGCAAAGTGTCGTAATATTGCTATATTCTCTCCCACTACCCCTGTGAAACAATACCAAATATTAAAAGAAAGGAGGAAAACACTTCCACTGTTCGCAGTAACGACAGTGTACATTGCTACTAGTACTACAAGTTCAATACACTAGCCCAAACCGTAAAAAACACTATACAAACGACTGAGCATTAAAACTGACGGTTGTTTTATTTTTTGGATACCACTCAGCTTTCTTGCCGACCGACATCATGCACAATCGCATCGTTGTCGACATCCTCACCATCTTCTTCCACCTCATCCTTCAACTTTTTTCTTTTCTTTGGAGTGATCAGTCTTCTGACTGGTTTGATGCAGCCCGTCACGTTTCCTCTCCTCCACTAATCTCTTCATCTCAAAGCAGAATTTGCATCCAGTGCCCTCAGTTACTGTTTACGTGTCTTCTTCTACAGTTTTTACCTTCTGCAGCTCCTACTAGCCAAATGGATGTTATTCCTCCATGTCCTAACACATGTCTTGCCATCGTGTCTCTTCTTATTGTCATTGTTTGCCGTACGTTCCTTTCTTCGGCGATTCTGTATAGAATTTCCTCGTTCCTTATCTTATCAGTCCACCTAATTTTCAACATTCTTTTGTAGCACCACATATCAAACGCTTCACTTCTCTACTTGTAAGCGGGCTGCTGCTGTGTTGTCAGCGCTGTGTAGCGCTTTGCATTGGATCTCTGATTGCGCTTTCTTTGTAAGAGAGTCTGTGGCTGGTCGGACTCGTTGTTGGAAGTTATTAGCTGGCAGTATTGACGCTCACTGTATTGCAGTAGTTCGCGTAATGAAGATTTTTGTGAGGTAATTGCTTAATGAAATGTATAGGTTATTGTTAAGATTTTCTTTTTCGTCAAGGCCGTTCTTCTGAATTAATTATTTGTAGTCAGGTTGTAGTTTTTTTTGAGCAGTCAGATTGCATTGCGCTAGAATATTGTGGGTCAGTGTTGACATGATAAGAAAAAGTAAACAGAAAGTAGGCTCAGTACGTTCAGTTTTACTCAGCTGTTTCAGAATCAAACAACATAGAAGTTTCATCTTCTCAGTCATTCTGAATTTAAGTACAGACACACTCATTTAAATAAAGAAGTTTCATACTGCCCATGATTCACTATCATACAATGCTGTCCTACAAACGTTCCATTCTCAGGGAATTTGTCCTCATATAGAAGTCAGTGCGTAACAATAGTAGATTTCTCTTGGCCAGGAAATCCCTCTTCACCTGCCCTAGTCTGCTTTTTACGTGTCCTTGTTTCGTCCGTCAACGGTTTTTTCGCTTCCAAGATATAATAATTCCTTAACTTCATCTACTACGTGATCACTAGTTTCGATGTTAAGTTTTTCGCTTTTCTGATTTTTGTTACTTCTCATTACTTTTGGCTTTTCCGCTTTACTCTCAATCCATATCCTGTACTTATTCCATTCAACACGTCCTGTATATCTTCCTCACTTTCACTGGATATAGCAATGTCATCAGCGAATCTTATCATTGATGCCCTGAATTTCGTTAATGCTCTTGAATTTTTCTTTCATTTCGATATTTCTTCTTCGGTGTATAGAATGAACATCAGGCGCGAGAGAGTACATCGCTGTCTTAATAGCTACCATTTTTAATCCGAGCACTTCGTTCTTAATCTTTCAGTCTTATTATTCCCACTACGTTCTTGTGCATATTGTATATTACCCGGCTTCCCCTATAGCTTACTCCTATTTTTCTCAGAATTTCGAGCATACTGTATGACTTTACATTGTCGAACGTAAACGTAGAAACGTTAACTTCATCCACGGGACTTGGCGGACCCAGCGGTACCGACCGGCCGCCGTGTCATCCTCAGCCCAGAGGCGTCACCGGATGCGGATACGGAGGGGCATGTGGTCAGCACACCGTTCTCCAGGCCTTAAGTCAGTTTCCAAGACCGGAGCCGCTACTTATCAGTGAAGCAGCTCCTCAGTTTGCCTCACAATGGCTGAGTGCACACCGCTTGCCAAAAGCGCTCGGCAGACCGGATGGTCGTCCATCCAAGTGCTAGCCCAGCCTTACAGGGCTTAACTTCGGTGATCTGACGGGAGCCGATGTTACCACTGCGGCAAGGCAGTTGTCATTTGCATTGTCGAACGCTTTTCCTAAATCGACAAATACTACGAGCGCTTGATTTTCCTTCGGTCTTACTTCCGTTATCAAGCGCTTCTCTGGTGCCTTTATCTTTCCTAAGCCCAAACTGATCGTTATCTAACAGCTCCTCAACTGTCCTTTCCGTTCTTCTGTGTATTATTTTTGTCAGTAGTTTGGATGCATGAGCTTTTAAGCTGACTGTACCATGGTTTTCGCACTTATCTGCCTTTGCTATCTTCGGAATGATGTTTTTTTTTTTCAAATCTATGATGGTAAATGCTGCACACCAATTTGAATAGTCATTTGGTTGCCACTTCTGCCAAATTCCGATGGAATGTTATGTATCCGTTCTCCCTCATTTGGTCTCAAGTCTTAGAGAGAACTTTTAAATTCAAACGCTATTGCTGGACCTTCTATATCTTCTATGTCGACTCCAATTTCTTTTCCCATCATCTCATAAAACACGTCCTCCTTGTCAAAGAGCCCTTCAAAGCACTGTTTCCACCTACTCGCTCTCTCCTCTGCGTTTAACAGTGGAACTCCCATTGCACTCTTTAATGTTACCGCCCTTGGTTTTAATTTCACAGAAGGCTATTTGACTTTTGCATACACTGGATCTGTCCTTCCGACGATCATTCCTTTTCGATTTCTGCTCATCTATCATGCAACCATTTCACCTTGGCTGCACTGAACTTCCCATTTATTTGATTGCTAACAGATTTATATTGCTGTATTCCTATCTTTCCCTGAACATTTTGGTACTTCTCTCATTCGTCGAACAACTGAAATATTTTTTCTGTTACCCAAGGTTTCTTCGCAGTCCAACAACTGTGACTGCCCTGTTTAAGGACGTCTACTGTTCCTCAATTGAATTGCATACTGTGGTATTCCTTACTGCAGTATTCACATCCTTAGCGAAATTCAAACGCTTCCCGCCATTCCTCAGTATTTCAGTATCCCTCTCCTTTCCACACTGTTTCTTCCAGACGATTCTCTCAGACTTCAGTCTATAATATTTAGGTCTTCGTAAAGGTTCGGACGGGGATGTACCCCTTCGGCTCTGCCTGTTACCCTTCGCGGCTGCATTCTCGGCTGTCCTTTCACGTTGTTATATGTCTCTGTGTGTAATTATTACGACGTGTGATAATTTTGCCTTCTCTCGTTTCCTCTGCTCATGTTTTCTCTTGTCTGCTGTTGCTTCGCTTCTTCTTCGATTTATGCAAATATTTGACGTGCCTGCTCTTCAGTTTCAATTATCATGCTAATCTGTTAACTACGAACATCGCGCGGAAGGTATAGCACCAGCTAGGGTACACTGGGGCATTCTTCATATGGCACTTCCAGATACTGGTTTCTCTCTCTTTTTTCAAAAATTCGAAGTACGTTGCGTCATATCTCTGGTTGCAAGTACAGTTTCAAATTTTAGTGTAACATGTTTTTTCCAACGGAATAAAATGTTCCACTTTTATCCTCTTAGGCTGACGAAAGATGTGTGCCGAGACTCAAAACGTAGTTGAGGTAGTTAAATGTGGAACATCGCGCTCTGCGTGTCATCGTCTGATGTGTGTGCAGATGGATTGAAAAAGAAGTCATCTCAGTATATTGGCAACGTGCGACGGCGAATATGCGTCTCCGCCTGGAGTGGAGGCTCGTTTATGCTTTGGCTTCCCGGCTTGATTGTGCCTAGAAAAGCCAGGAGATAAGAGGCTTTGGCAAGAATCTAAACGGTGAAACAGCTGAAAAATCGTGATGAGAACCGTCATTAGGTCGTTATACACACATCATACTATCTATGGTGAGCTGCAAGTTACGAGTCATCTGCATCACCTGAAGTTGTAAATATAATTGTTGCTCTTACAAAACGAAAGAATTAACGCAAACGTGGTTACATCATTTCTGTAGCTTGTATAGAACAGAGTTCTCTTTCAGCTCCTGCCATAACTGCAAAGGAGAAGGAGCACACAGCACGGTTTAGTGGCACTGCATAGCAATTTACTTCAGGAGCTGCCACCGGGAATTATTTGGAAGGTAAAGTTTACACATGCAACGGAGTGACAGATCGTAATTGGAGAGCAAGGCAACAACAATTACACTCCAAAACTGAATTTCAAACATAGTCTCGCTTGTATTTAGAGCCGTACTTTCGCAAGTACTTCGTCTCAAACTCTGCGTGCGACAAACATTCTTTTTGTTGCTTCAGAGATAGTATCAGGTTGGTACATAGCTCCGTAACGTTTTTGGTTTGCTTTTTTGGTATTCCAGTTGCTATGGGTTTATTTACATAATGCCATTCTCTATTTGCAGTTCACTACTGATATTTAAATTTACATATTGCCATTTTGGCATGTGGAGATAGTGAATGGAACTGTAGACACTAGAAAATGGAGTGCCAAGCGGTGAAATCGAAACATTTACGCCATATTCATCTGTCTGAGTTCAGTAGAGGCTGACAGCAGTGGAGGCGGCCAGAAACATTTGCGCCGTGTATAGGGATAATGCTATTGGACAGAGCCCTGCAATAATACGGCTTTTTCTTTCCGAGGATCGTTTTGACATTACCACCTCTCCACGTTCAGAAAGACCTTCGAAAGTTGATGAAGACAGTTTATACGCATTACTCCACAATGATCCACGTCAGTGTACTCTAGTAGTAGTAGTAGTAGTCGTCGTAGTAGAGGGTATTTTTTCGGCGCACGACAGCAAGATCTTCAGCGCCCACTCAGTAACATAGTGAGACGTGTTTCAAGAAAATACTCAGAACAGTAAGATAAAACAGAACATAAAACACAGGTAACAAGCTTTGAAAAAATATGTGCCTACCCACACCGAAGCGTGGGACGAAGCATGTCGTCAGCAGTAAAACATGGACAACACAGGAAGAAAGTGGTAGAGGGAGCTAAAACAATGTAGCAGATGGAAGTAGCTGGCTGACCGCAAGGAAAAAAGGGAGGAGCCAGCCACCCTGTAATACACTAAAACCTCCAGCCTAAAAGTTTAGGCCAGAGTCCAGACACATCACAAAACTTTAAAACCCTAGACACACGTCTCATCGTTAGCTAAAACACAAGGCAGATCCCCATCAACTCGTGCTTCTGCCCTTGCATCACGGTATAAAATGCAGTCTGTTAAAATGTGCCGGACAGAGATGTGCACACCACAAGCATCACAAAACGGAGGATCCTCCCGCCGTAATAGAAAGCTGTGTGTGAGAGGACAGTGCCCGATCCGAAGACGTGTGAGGGTCACTTCTTCCCGCCTGAGCAACCGGCAGGAGGAACGCCATGGCTGAGTTGGTGACTTCACCAACCGCAGTTTATTGGCCGTCACCGCCAACCATTCTTCCTTCCACAACTCCATGCACTTCCTGTCGAGTGCAGAGATGACAGACTGCAAGGGAATAGGACGCTGGACCACATCCTGCTCTCTGCAGGCCTCCTTGGCAGCCCGATCGGCCTGTTCATTGCCCCATATTCCTACATGACAAGGCACCCAGCAGAAGGATACCTCCTTACCCCGCCGTTGGAGCAAATACAGTTGGTCATATATCAGCTGGACCATCTCTTCAGTTGGGTACAGGTTCTGCAGTGATTGTAAGGCACTAAGAGAATCGGAGCAGAGAAGAAATCGATCGCTCCGAACACGATTCATCTGCTCCAGTGCCTTCAGGATCGCGTGGTGTACTCTAGAACTGACGAATATGGTCAACTGTGATCATTTCACCATCGTGCGACATTTGTATGCAATGGAGAAGGTTCAAAAATGAGCTGTATGGGTACCGCATGCTCTAAGCCAAACATCGCAACAAACAGCGGTTAGCCATATGTGCCTGTCTGCTTGCTCATCATCAATTGCCTCGTGAACAACGCCAACCATTCCTACCATTTACTGTTACTGGTGACGAGATGTGGTGTCTTTATGCTAACATAAGAAACAGAAAGGAATGGTTGAGCCCAAACAAAGCGGCAACTGCCCGTACAAAGACCTACGAGCATCAACAAAAGATAAACTTACGCATTTGGTGGAACATCGACGGTGTGGTGCACTACGAATTGCTTCCCTGAGGTGCAGTCATCATTGCTGACATTTACTGTAATCAACTGAGACGTCTAGCGGTCCAAGATCAACGACCAGGAAGACTGCGTGAAGTGTTGCTACTCCACGATAACGCCCACCCACATTCTGCTAGCCTGACAAAAAACACTACACAGAAGCTGTTTTGGAAAGTCATTCCGCTCCCACCTGATCTTGAGCTGTTAGATTTTCACCTTTTCCGCTCTATCGAAGAACCTTCAAGGAACTTCCTTTCCGGATGAAAATGGGCTCCATACATGGCCCGAGGAGTTCTCCGCCTCAAAACCATGTGATTTCTACTGTCGCGGAAACGAAAAGCCAAGCGTTGACGGACTGTTGTAAATAGTGGAGGATGATACGTTATTGATGACTAAAATGTCTGATTTATGTATCTGTTCTGTTTATTAAACTTAAGGAATAACGGAAATTTTGAAATTTGTGATAAGGTCTTATGGGACCAAACTGCTGTGGTCATCGGTCCCTAAGCCTACACACTACTTAATCTAACTTAAATTAACTTACGCTATGGACAAAACACACACCCATACCCGGGGGAGGACTCGAACCTCCGACGGAGGTAGCCGCACGAACCGTGACAAAGCGCCTCAGACCACGCGGCTACCCAGCGCGGCTATGGAAGATCGCTAAGAGCTTATGGACTAACACAACATCCCTTCTCACGATATAACGAACTCTGACTCTTTTCTTCTAATTCTTGTTTTTATTTCTTAACAATCTGCTTCAGTTTCTTTGTAAGAATAATCTTCATGTGCTTTGTTTGAATCTTCCGCTTCAAAGTCAGATTTTCGTCCACCGGTAACACATCCGAAACTGTACTAAGATGTTGCATCGTATTCACAATCATCACCACATGTGCAGATGCTATCGTCTCGTCATACGAGATTGCGGTAGCGGGCATTCTACTTAACCTGCATTGGTTGCAACTAGCTATCTCAGTTAACAATCCCGCGTCTGATCTTGGTTTCAAATATGTCTCCATTGGTATAAAACTTCAGGAAAGAAGGATAAGTGTGTTTTGTGTCTTATTAAATACGTCTGTGCGGTTCTTTTCTTAACTGTTCTTAAATATCTTAGGAATTCCCTTTCGATCTGCGCTCATCTCCTTTGTGAATTTCTCCTGATATTCTCTTAATACTTTCATCGCATTCAGCAGCACCGTAGTCACGTCCTCGAAACCGAAATCTTTGAATCCTGATATATCGTGCTCCCTCTCTTTAGAAGCTGAACTCTCACGACAGTTTTTACTGGTATTTGCTCCTTTACGGACGGCATTTTTCTTTCGAAAATCAAAAGTATAAAACACTAGCCTAACTATTTTCTTCCAAACAGATTTTGTCACATTCCAAAAGTTTCGGAAGTTTCACCAATAGTAGCAAAGTCAAACTATGCACAATTGCCATTTTTGTGACACTTACTTCTATGGTTGTTTCCTGTGCCATGATGTGGTGCCGCGCGGAGAAGCCGTGCGGTTTGAGCCGCCATGTCACAGACTGCGCGACCCCTCCCGCCGGAGGTTCGAGTCTTCCCTCGGGCATAGGTGTGTGTGTTGTTCTTACTATAAGTTAGATTACGTCAGTTTAAGTAGTGTGTAAGTCTAGGGACCGATGACCTCAGCAGTTTGGTCCCTTAAGAATTCACACACACACACACACACACACACACACACACACACACACACACACACACACCCCATGATGTGGTGCTGAAACTGCGCTGCTCCCTATTGGTGTGTTGGACGTCTCACACTGCTGTAATCCAAGACGCTCTAGACTGCCGTCTCACACACAGATTTTTCGTCTCTGGCACACAAAGTCGTCACTCTATTGTTCGTAAATGTTCATCATTAATTCATTCAAAAGTTCACTGTTTCAACTGTTCTTCACAGAAAAGCAAGTCCTGTCACCGTCGACAGCAGTGATCTCCCTTCCCTTATAATTTATAGTTTATTTTTTTGGCGCCCGGACACGGGCACGAAATGGTTAACGGAGAGAACATGCTTCGCTACTAAAAAACTATGTTGCCTAATACGAAAACACGTCTCTTTAGTTTTCGAATGTTAATATTCTTCATATTTAAACCAAATAATTTTTCTTAGAAAGGATAACAGCACAGATCATTTTATTTCGTCTGTTAACTTTTTGTACTAACATTGTCCAGACCTGGCCATGCTCTTAGTAATAGTTAAATGTAATCCAATTTTACACTGAATTTTGTTGTTGCAATATTCCTTTTCTGAATTAATCTTTCAGGTTGCAGTTGTCCATGGCAGAGTTGCTGAAATAGTAGTACAATCCTCCAACGGAAGTTTCTGATGAACAACCCCGATACTTTCTTGTCCACTGATTTCATATGTAATTATGCGCGATTTGCCAGAATAAACCGTATCATTACTCATTATTACTCTACCTATCGACATAATACTTCTAAACTCGTAATTCATCACCTTAGCGAAAAATTCAAATAATTTTTGGAGACTGTACCTAGCGAAACGCGACTAACGACTCCCTCCACACATTCTGACATGTGACCGGGAGCACTTGGGCATTGTTAACTGAAAAGCAGCAGGACAATACTCTTCCTGAGATAAAAGGCACCTCATGAGTTGCTTTGTAAAATGGCATCCACTTTGTTCACGGGTGCTTTCTCCCGGGACAAACTATATATAATGTGTTATGATCATGTGCACGTTCAGCTCAAACCAGATCAATTATACATTAATTGCATGCTAATAATGCACTCGAATATTCTTGTACTTGTATATTGTTAATTGGTATTGAAGATTCATTTGGTACTTGTTCATAAAACGCAATCTAAGGCGACAGCTAAGATTCTTTTCGCTAAAGCGGATTTCTGTCTGAAGATTGAACATCTATTTTAGCAACAGAATTGGTAAAATATTCACATTAAAGACGTAAAAGTTTTTATAACCACTTGGTCGGGAACAAGCTAGTCCGTTGCACGTTTACTGGCTACAAGGTAGGGTAGAAAATCACTTTTTTTCAGCTTTACATTCCAATGTGAAGCAGATTGAAAACAAGATTACAGGTAACTGCCAGTTGTCCTCTAACTCTGCAGGGCTGTGAGGATGTTTAAAGTGTAACTGCATACGGAACAACAGGGTAGGTGCTATGGATTTCTTTGTGCAGTCAGAACCGTTACGCTATGCGTTTTTGGTTACATAACAGCAAATTAGTTTCATTGCGCTTAGTTATTCAGTATTAGCCAGAAGCAATGTAAGTTATTAATCAGCTGTGATTTTGTTTTCAGTATCAGCCACACGTACTTGCATAGTTCTTTATCAGTATGTTACATTTATATGTTCAGTACTAGTTAGATGTGCTTGTTTATTCAATAAGTTAGTATCCGTTAGATGCGCTTACACAAATAACAGCAAATCAGTTCGAGTCATTCACTTGGGCAACTTCAAAAAAAATGGCTCTGAGCACTATTGGACTTAACATCTGAGGTCATCAGTCCCCTAGAACTTAGAACTACTTAAACCTAACTAACCTAAGGACATCACATACATCCATGCCCGAAGCAGGATTCGAACCTTCGACTGTAGCAGTCGCGCGGTTCTGGACTGAAGTGCCTAGAACCGCTCGGCCACCGCGGCCGGCTCGCAACTTCAACCTGTAAAGCTTTCCTCACATGTACTGAACACTTCGGTAACTCGGATGATATCTCCAAACGCTCCTCAGATTAAGAATAGGTCATGCACAAGTTAAATATGGGACTGGGATTCGCTGGCCTAGTTTCGGAAGTACTTTGAATGTTTGAGCGAACTTTTCCGTCCGCTGGACTTCACAGGCTCGCATTGGTCGATGAAGACTGCCATTTGATGTGCGTCTTCCGGCACACAGTCCTGTTCTCATTACCAAAAACAAGTCTGAATTCCATCGATACTTTCAATTCACTTCTCACACTACTAATGTTCACACGCGTATGCGAGCAACCACAGAACCTTACACTAAAGCTTGATACATCCCTTGCATAGCTTCCGTCCTATTGCAGAATTCAGAGGAAGTTATTTTGTTACAATAAACCAAATGCGACTTGACTGAAGAACTGGCTGTGGACGTTAGCAGCACGCCAGCCCCCCACCCCAAGCTCGACACAATCGAAGTTCAAGACTCCGTGTAACACGACCCTAATCCAGAATGTGAGACCACAAGGCGACGCTGAGGGTCTGCAGTGGGGAATTCGCGGATCCCCGTGCGAATCCCGCCAAGTGTGCGTACCGCGGACTACACTTACTGCCACTACAATGAATCGGTTGTGCACGCGAGGCCTTTACGAAGTTCACAGTTACGCTGCCGAGCACAGCACAGTTGCATGTCTCTGGCTGTTCAGTGTTTGATTTTTTAAAATATTGAACGATGTTGTTTGACACAGCTTCTCCTGTCTGGTTGTTCGAGGCAGGAGTCATATTTAAATCATCTGCTGATCTAAAAAGGAAAACTAGGTATTTATGGTAACAAGTAGATACAGCACTGCAAATGTCGTCCTCTTTACTGTTAATTCCATATCACAAATGAGGGTAGGATTGCAGCAGCAGGATTACTGCTCTTCAGCCGTACAACTTGATTCAGTTTTAGTCACCCTCTGAAAAGACGACATTGGTCGCTTTGGAGGACACGTGACCCTCCACTGTTGATGCAAGTCATGTCAGGGGAGCGGCGTGTATCTTGTGGCCACCAGCGGCAAATCTGGTGCAGTGAATGCATGAAAGATGAGTACAAATTTTTCCATATGAAATGGATTAGGAACGGGATATGAGCAGAAAAGGCCAAACAAATGAGAAAACATAATATTGATTTTATTGCTAATCACCGCTTACACATTTTTTTCAGTACGAGGACCGGAGACATCGACGAAATGCTGCACAGCGCCATAATTGCACATAGTAAACAAATTGGAGAAAATTTTTCCGGCATAAATCGGTTCCGCATTAACGCATCACAATGTGTACCAAATTTACAATAAATACGGCGCACATTGGACCTCAGTGACCAGCTGCTCTTTAATTATAACCACTCGGTACGTACCCGTTGCCTGTATGTAATAAGCGCAGGAAGGTTGGTCGACGTGGAGACGTGACGGAATGGCAGAAATCAACTATCGTGTTTTTGACTTCCCCATGGCCACAACACGACAATGAAGTTTGTTGTGACTTGGCAAGACAGCCAAGCCACTCTGAGATAGCCGAAAGGCACGCGTTTAAGCTCACGCAGGATGGCGTGAGGTCTGGAACAGTTAAAGGAATTGAGTCTAGTAAAAATAGTACGTAGCTTCTGGAATACTTAACTTTAATTCATAATTGCTGAACATCGGTCTGACGGTACATGCATCACAAGATAAATAGCAAATGATAAAGGCGCCTTGCTAGGTCGTAGCAAATGACGTAGCTGAAGGCTATGCTAACTATCGTCTCGGCAAATGAGAGCGTAATTTGTCAGTGAACCATCGCTAGCAAAGTCGGCTGTACAACTGGGGCGAGTGCTAGGAAGTCTCTCTAGACCTGCCGTGTGGCGGCGCTCGGTCTGCAATCACTGACAATGGCGACACGCGGGTCCGACGTATACGAACGGACCGCGGCCGATTTAAAGGCTACCACCTAGCAAGTGTGGTGCCTGGCGGTGACACCACAAAGTTTCCCAGTTTGATAGTGTATCAACGCAGACTGTCCATCGTGTCCACAGGGAATCGTGTACTACTGCAGCCACGCCGCACCGACGTAAAGCAATGGTTGTAGGAAGGAACTAACAGACTTGGACAGGAGAGGAATGTCACACCTTGTCAATTACAAACGGTTCCAAATCCGATAAAAACTGTTGCTGTCGGCAAATGCAGCTCCATCTCAACCAGTCTCTGAAAGAACACAGCAAGGGGGACTACATGCAATACGCACATGGACTGAAGTACCTCACAAATGGCCATCGCTCACAGCGAACGTCTTCATTGGGCAAAAGAATGCAGAAACCGGACATTTGCTGACAGCGTGATCGAGGCTTGAGATTTTGCCTCTTTTCAAATAATGCGAGGCGTCCAGTGCATCTAGGGCCCACTGAGGCTTTTAACCAGCAGTATGTGGAGGCAGTAGTTCACGAATGGATGATTTTCATGCCATAACTTGGGCTCACTCATTCGTATTACCTTGAACGTGAACTAGGTTGTCTACTTAAAGATTTTCGAAAATGTTGCTTTTTCTCGAACAACTTCATGGTGAGTAGTCTGTGGACACAGTTATCTTCCAAGATGACAACAGCAGTGTTCACAGGCATACTCTCCTGGTTTGACAAACACTCAAACACCGTGTTGTACCTCGACTGATCGATTCTTAATCCAAGAGTCAATGTCTGGGGCCATTTGGAAAGCGAGTGAAACTTGGCAGACAACGTCCCCGCAATTTGGTACCTTTACGATACCTACTCATAAGTGGGTAGCTTCGGCTAGATATGGTATATGTAAAGAAACTTTTTTTCTCACCAAGCTGAGACTAGTGATAGCGTCTAGTAATCTAAACGTCCTGGATCCCGGTTCGAAACCAGACACGGCATATTTATTTATTTATGTATTTATTAGGTTTGGTTGTACGTATATGGCTCAGATCTAAGTACATATCTGCACTGTCAGGTTAAGACAATAAAGGCCATATAACCCCTTAATTATCAAGGTATATTATTTTTAAAGACAATAGCATCAAACATAATCATACATTTTGTATCTACTTCACAGTATATCGACACACATTTTATTTCTATTCTACGATACATCTGAAAACATTTTGAATTTACTACGTATGTGTCTATGTATAGTTTAGTTCCATTACACTGTATGCCTATTTCGAGTTGTTTTGCATTTTGTATGTATTCATTGACTGAATAGAAAGCCATCTGTTCTTCTACCATTACTCATTATTCTGATGGTGACTTTTTGCAGGTTGAAATTTTTATTTCGTCCCCATATTTCTGTTCCATAGGTCACGATGGCTTTAAAATGTGAGAAATACATCATTCGCATAGCATCATCTGTTACTAGTGGTATAGTGTTTCTGAGAACAAACGTAGCTGTACTGAATTTTCTGATTAAAGTACCAATGTGGTCTTTCCACAGTAAACGTCAGCCCTAAGAATGTTGTGGCTTGAACTAAATTCATATCCAGTTCTTGTGATTCAGATAATTATTCTCCTTCTGTTGTTGTTCCTAAATAGTATTGTTTGAGTTTTCTCTTTGTTAAGAATGAGTCCATTGTTTCCGAGCCACTGAGTGATTGACTCAAGTATCAATTCGCTTATTGTTATACTATGATGTAAATTTGTGCCAATGGTTATGCTAGCTTCAAACGCATCTGGTGAAGCTTTTATTTCCCTTGTACTTACCTTATTGTTGTAGTTCTGTGGCTCTGGACTAAAAAATCACTGATGCGGGATGGCACTGATGTTTTCCTCTAAGTTGACGCCCATTTGACGAGGCTTCCGTTCTTGCTTCTTCGTCCTCTGAGGGTGATGTTAAGCCTGTAGGTCTCTTCTTTCCTTTGGTCAAAGAAAAACTATTTACCTTATTGCAGTTGTACTTCCATTTGCGTCTGCAGCTTTCTTCTTCAACTGGCTCCCTGCTGCTGCTGAATTAAATTTGATATCAAAATCATCAACAATGGCCTTCGAAGGAGTGACTCTGGTTCTGAAAACGGCCTTGTCAAAGAGGGAGAGCACCAGACAGAGGTTTGGGGCAACCTTTGCCCCTGGGAGGGGAAAATGCCCCCAAAAGGCGGAATAATCAGCAGTGATCAACGGTATGAGGATTCAGAGGGAAATGCAAACCACTGCATTAAAGAGACTTAATGTGTATCCACAGGAGATGAGTCTCGTAATTAGAAAAATGTCATAATGGTCTCCTCGTTGACGAAAGTTTCCAGATTAACCCCCATTTCAGATCTTCGGGAGGGAACTGCCATGAAAAAAAAAGGCATGGAATAACCAATGAAAGGATAAAATTCTAGAGTCGGAGCGTGAGATGTCAAAAGTATGAATGTGATAGGGAAGCTAGAAACTCTGAAGATGGAGATGCAAAAGTTCAACCTAGATACAGTGGATGATCAGTGAAAGAAGTGGAAAGAAGACAAGGATTTCTCGTCAGACGCATATGAGGTAATAACAACAGCACCAGAAAATGGTTTAACGGAAGTAGGATTCATTATGTATAGGAAGGTAGAGGAGAGAGTATATTGCTATGAACAGTTCAGTAATAGAATTATTCTCAACAGAGTCGACAGAAAACCAGCTTCAGTAGTTCAAGTATACGAGGCGTGTTTTTTAAGTAAGTACCGTTTTGAAATTTAAAAAAAAACGTGCTAAGATATGTCAATAATTTTATTTTTACATGAAGCCTGTACCTTAATCTACGCACTGACTTCATTACAGTCTGATTCTTCCTTGTTTACGTTGTGTACTGAGTGTTTAAGATGCCTCCGATAATCGTGAGTCCCGCCGACTCTGAAGTACGGGCTGTTATAAGATTTCTTAGTGCTAAAGGCCTAAAAGCGATCGATATTCATCGTGAGGTCTGTGCAGTTTACGGAGAAAACATTATGAGTAATGGAATAGTAATAAAATGTGTGAGAGCATTTAAAGATGGCCGCACAAATGTGCATGATGAACAACGGAGTGGGTGTCCTTCGGTCGTTAATGAAAGTTTGGTGACGACACTGAAGAAACTTCAAGCTCGACTGAGTCGTGTTCGACCACATCGGCAAAAGCAGGATGTTTTGCTGTTGCACGACAATGCACGGCCACATGTCAGTCAAAAAACCATGAAAGCGATCACAAAACTCGGATGGACAACACTGAAACACCCGCCTTACAGTCCTGACCTGGCTCCATGTGACTATCATCTCTTTGGGAAACTGAAACACTCTCTTTGTGGAACAAGGTTTGAAGAAGATGACTCCCTTGTGCACGCTCCCACACAGTGGCTCCAACAGATTGGTCCAGAATTTTACCGTGCTGGTATAAAGGCGTTGGTTCGAAGATGGCGTAAGGCAGTTGAGAGGGATGGAAATCATGTGGAGAAATGAAAATATTGTTCTTAAAGGATGTATATACACACTGTAAAACTTTCAAACATGTAGAACAGCCGGCCGGAGTGGCCGAGCGGTTCTAGGCGCTTCAGTCTGGAACCGCGTGACCTCTACGGTCGCAGGTTCAAATCCTGCCTCGGGCATGGATGTGTGTGATGTCCTTAGGTTAGTTAGGTTTAAGTAGTTCTAAGTTCTAGGGGACTGATGACCTCAGATGTTAAGTCCCATAGTGCTCAGAGCCATTTGAACCAACCTTCGTAGCATCACAATTGGGGAACAAACATTGTACCATGGGATGGACCTGATCAGCGAAAATGGTCATATAATCCTTGGCAGTGTTGCCATCTTGCAGAACGCTCATGGGGCCTATAGACCAAGACGATATGGCTGCCCAAATCGTCGCAGTGGCTATGCGGTTCTAGGCGCTACAGTCTGGAACCGCGCGACCGCTACGGTCGCAGGTTCGAATCCTGCCTCGGGCATGGATGTGTGTGATGTCCTTAGGTTAGTTAGGTTTAAGTAGTTCTAAGTTCTAGGGGACTGATGACCTCAGATGTTAAGTCCCATAGTGCTCAGAGCCATTTGAACCAACCTTCGTAGCATCACAATTGGGGAACAAACATTGTACCATGGGATGGACCTGATCAGCGAAAATGGTCATATAATCCTTGGCAGTGTTGCCATCTTGCAGAACGCTCATGGGGCCTATAGACCAAGACGATATGGCTGCCCAAATCGTCGCAGTGGCTATGCGGTTCTAGGCGCTACAGTCTGGAACCGCGCGACCGCTACGGTCGCAGGTTCGAATCCTGCCTCGGGCGTGGATGTGTGTGATATCCTTAGGTTAGATAGGTTTAAGTAGTTCTAAGTTCTAGGGGACTGATGACCAAAGAAGTTAAGTCCCATAGTGCTCAGAGCCATTTGAACCATTTGAACCAAATCGTCATCGAAACCTCGCCATGTTTCATTCTTGGGCCGTAAACTCGGACAGAAGTGCGGAACAGTGTGCAACATGACTCATCCGACCAAATTACTTTCTTCCATTGATCCATAGCCCGTATTTTATGGCTAGGGCACCGCCTTTTCCTGTTATGGTCATTTGCGTCACTTATGAGTGGTTTTGGAATTTCAGCTTGCCCTACAACTGCCTGCATGCTTCGTGTTGTTTTGGTGCTCACAGCGTTCGCGAGTGCGATTTTCAGTTCTGCAGCAAGCATTGCAGCTGTCGTTCACTTATTTTTCGTCAAAATCCTCTTCAATATTCGTCCGTCACGATCACTCAACACACATTTTGGCCCTCATTGTGACTTAGCGGATGATATTTTTCCAATTTATGTATGTGGTAAAATCTTCCTTAAGGCGCCTCTTGACTTCGCAAACTTGGTTACAGAAGAACCAGCCATGCGACCACCAACAGTTTGCCTACTTTCGAATGTACTTAGCATCGAAATAGTGCACTCGCAACCACACAAAAGAATGTTCTGACCACGAC
Source organism: Schistocerca americana (assembly GCF_021461395.2). NCBI lineage: Eukaryota > Metazoa > Arthropoda > Insecta > Orthoptera > Acrididae > Schistocerca > Schistocerca americana. The sequence goes on along the minus strand of NC_060121.1, from coordinate 307,673,390 downwards.
TGACACTTGCCACATACTGAGGACATGGCGAAGGTGCCGTTCGTAGTCAAATACAACAGCGCAACCTTCCATTGTTGCTACTATCTGTATTTTTTGCAACCTCCAGGCTCGGTTAGCATTTGCATGTTATATCATCCATTTTTTGTGATGTTTCCATATTTTTGTGGAATCCCTGTATACAGGTACAAAAGAAAAGAAAACAATAATATGGCTCGCTAGGAATTACACTACTGGACATCAAAATTGCTACACCACGAAGATGATGTGCTACAGACGCGAAATTTAACCGACAAGAAGAAGATGCTGTGATATGCAAATGATTAGCTTTTCAGAGCATTCACAAAAGGTTGGCGCCGGTTGTGACACCTACAACGTACTGACAAGAGGAAAGATTCCAACCGATTTCTCATACACAAACAGCAGTTGACCGCCGTTACCTGGTGAAACGTTGTTGTGATGCCTCGTGTTAGGAGGAGAAGTGCGTACCATCACGTTTCCGACTTTGATAAAGGTCGGGTCGTAGGCTATCGCGATTGCGGTTTATCGTATCGCGACATTGCTGCTCGCGTTGGTCGAGATCCAATGACTGTTAGCAGAATATGGAATCAGTGGGTTCAGGAGGGTAATACGGAACGCCGTGCTGGATCCCAACGGCCTCATATCACTACCAGTCGAGATGACAGGCATCTTATCCGCATGGCTGTAACGGATCGTGCAGCCATGTCTCGATCCCTGAGTCAACAAATAGGGACGTTTGCAACACAACAACCATCTGCACGAACAGTTCGACGACGTTTGCAGCAGGATGGGCTATCAGCATGGAGACCATGGCTGCGGTTACCCTTGACGCTGCATCACAGACAGGAGCGCCTGCGACAGTGTACTCAACGACGAACCTGGGTGCACGAATGGCAAAACGTCATTTTTTCGGATGAATCCAGGTTCTGTTTACAGCATCATGATGGTCGCATCCGTGTTTGGCGACGTAGCTGTGAACGCACGTTGGAAGCGTGTATTCGTCATATGCCATACTGGCGTTGCACCCGGCGTGAAAGTATGGGGTGCCATTGGTTACACGTCTCTGTCACCTCTTGTTCACATAGACGGCACTTTGAACAGTGGACGTTACATTGAAGATGTGTTACGATCCGTGGCTCTACCCTTCATTCGATCCCTGCGAAGCCCTACATTTGAGCAGGATAATGCACGACCGCGTGTTGCAGGTCCTGTACGGGCCTTTCTGGATACAGAAAATGTTCGACTGCTGCCCTGGCCAGCACATTCTCCAGATCTCCCACCAATTGAAAACGTCTCGTCAATGGTGGCCGAGCAACTGGCTCGTCACAATACGCCAGTCACTACTCTTGATGAACTGTGGTATCGTGTTGAAGGTGCATGGGCAGCTGTACCTGTACACGCCATCCAAGCTCTGTTTGACTCAATGCCCAGGTGTATCAAGGCCGTTATTACGGCCAGAGGTGGTTGCTCTGGGTACTGATTTCTCAAGATCTATGCACCCAAATTGCGTGAAAATGTAATCACATGTCAGTTCTAGTATAATATATTTGTCCAATGAATACCCGTTCATCATCTTCATTTCTTCTTGGTGTAGCGTAATTTTAATGGCCAGTAGTGTAAATCAACTGTGTACCAACCAAGGAGAGGTGGGACGGGGCAGCAGGGAGGTTTCTGGCCCCGCCCCCTGTGCCTGGGCAGAGCGAGGGGTATCGATAAAAGTTATGCTATACGTCAACAAATATAGGAATAATGTTTTGGTTGGCAGCAGCTTTTACTTATAATAACTGAACCAGACTGTCGGATCTTCGAAGCTACTATCTGTGAATCTTATAACTCCAACTACATTCTGTCCTGCATTTTGTAAAGTGGAATGGCTTGTGTGTTATCCGTAGCTACGTTACAAAGAAAATAATGACATTGGTTTTTGATGTGACTGTATTAGATGTATCCATATGGTGAGCAGTAGAAGAGCACAGAAAAAAACGGCTTTCCTCAAATATTTCTATACCTGGAGAAAGGTACAGAAAAGTTCAAGATACGAGCGAACATCCATTTTATCAAGAGTCTGTCACTGCTATTCAGCAACGTGAAAACAGCAAACCGGTGAACGGGCAACTTGCGCGACATTTGCTGGACAATCAGGAAAAAGCTTGAACTATTAAATTAGACATTTCAGTTCACTCTGGTCCTGGATCGATCAGGAAACGTACTGGAAGTCATGAGACTATCACTGGAAGCCTCAGACACTTCACGATAAGAGGAAGAACGACCTGTCAGAACTGAAGGTGTAGCTGAAGCGCCGCGAAACTTGATTGGCGCCATAGATAAAATACAAATATTGGGAACTATGGCTCACATAATCCAACGAGACATTGTGTATCAAATAAAAAATTCTACATTTTCCGGAATTATGGCAGATTCAAAGAAGGACGTAGATGGCCTGGACCAGTTCACTCTTTGGAAACGTCATGTCGACGCTCGGACGCTCAACTCCTTTTTTTATTCAGTTCACAGAACTCTACAGTGCAAATGCTACAACTGCCATTACGTACACCCTTCTAACAAAGACTCCCACTAGGAGGAGTTTCTACGCACCCATTGTTTCGATTGTGCAACTACAATCTCTGCGTGTAACAAGGATGTCCCATTGCTTCGATGGCGCAACTAATATGTGTGGGTTGAACAAAGATGTGAAACCACCAACGAGCTGTTAAATCTACTGCAGTAATCATTGTTTTGATCTTGCACTAAAATAAGTTTAAAGAAACTGTGATGCATTGTGAGGTGTCTTGAGAAGCGTAAAAAACATCTCAAATATAACTCTGGCATCAGCTAAAAGCAAAACGTGAACGAGCCATGTTGTGTTACCAAACACTTGAGAGAACTATAGATCCAGTTACCAAAGTATTGAATGCACAGAGATCAATTAGAGATGAAAAACGATCAGTCCATCAGGTTCACGTGAAGCGGCTCTAAAACTTTTAGACTCTTTCAAATGATAGTTGGTACTGAAGTGTTTGAACTATGCACGAAACTGGCCAGACCTCTACGGAATCGCTATCTTAATGCAACGGTTGTGAAACGTACTGTAGACTTCCTAAAAGCAGCTCTTGCAAATCTCAGGACAGCGGAAGCATTTGATATGCTCTTGGAGAACGCCAAGGGTTACTCTAATAACCTAAATCTGAGAGATCCAACTACCTCAAGACGAAGAAAAATACCATCAAGGTTGATAGATATGACAGTATCATCCTGTATTATGAATGACGATTTAAGAAAGGTGCGTTCGAAATTCTTGTTCTCTTTCCGAAGTAGAGTAGCCGTAGGTTCAATCAAGATCATTTAAAGCGACTCTCTCATCTTGAAGAGAGAGCTGTTACATCCTCCCAAGCAAATCCTCTATCTCTACGATGTTTGGAAGCGTTGCTGGGAGTACACACAGCACACTTTAAGATGGACAGGCTTCATTCATAGCTCTAAATGTTGCGAGTCATTATGACTGGTGTACAACCATACAATGTTCACTTTATTGGAAGACGACTTAGAGCTGAAACTAGTAGGTTTAAAGAACTGTTTCATGAAGTTATTCGACTGTGTAATAATGATTGTGAAGTTTCTGTGCTATCAGTATCCTCTGAGAGGTAATTAGGCTCCTTGAAGAAACTTGCTTAAAGCCTGCCTCCGGTCAACAATGAGACACTGTAATTTCAATATACTCTTCTATCATGTTTGTCAGTGCAAAGCTGCGAATATTAATCTTATGAAGGTCGTGAAAGCAAAACTACGTTCGGAAAACAAGTATAAAAGTTTTAGGGTCTAAAAAAATAAAAATGCCTCCTTCTTTTTCAAAGAAATTGAGGTATTCTTTTTTTCCACTCAGATGAGATGCACAATGTTCCTAAAATAGTAATTATGATAATAAAAGTGTTAGGATAGATGAAAACACGCAAATCAAAAAAAGTTTTGCATCACCTCGATTCCGAGAGTTCCGGAACCTGTACAGAAAATTGGAATAGAGGTCAACATAAACATCATTTCCGCCCTTTTTATTGCTCATGGAAACCACACATTGCATGTTGTACCACCATACAACGAGACCTTCAGAGGTGGTGGCCCAGATTTCTGTACACACCGGTACATCTAATACCCAGTAGCTCGTCCTCTTGCATTGATGCATGCCTGTATTCGTCGTGGCATACTATCCACAAGTTCATCAAGGCACTGTTGGTCCAGATCGTCCCACTCCTCAACGACGATTCGGTGTAGATCCCTCAGAGTGGTTGATGGGTCACGTCGTCCATAAACAGCCGTTTTCAATCAATCCCAGGCATGTTCGATAGAGTTCATGTCTGGAGAACATGCTGGCCACTCTAGTCGAGCGATGTCGTTATCCTAAAGGAATTCATTAACAAGATGTGCACGATGGGGGCGCGAATTGTCGTCCATGAAGATGAATGCCTTGCCAATATGCTGCCGATATGGTTGCACTATCGGTCGGAGGATGGCATTCACGTATCGTACAGCCGTTACGGCGCCTTCCATGACCACCAGCGGCCTACCTTGGCCCCTCATAATGCCACCCCAAAACAGCAGGGAACCTCCACCTTGCTGCACTCGCTGAGCAGTGTGTCTAAGACTTCAAGAAGGCATATGACTCGGTTCATCGACCGGGCATTTTTCACATTCTAGAAGGGCAGAGACTAGATCCAAATATAGTAAGCCTCATCAAGCGAACTCGAACCGACAAGAACTCCAAAGTAGTAAAATACATGAGAGGAAACAGCAGAGCCCTTTTCAGTTTAAGACTGGTTTTCGCCAAGTCGATGGACTGTCAGTACTCCTCTATAATTTCATCTTACAGACAGTCATTAGGCAATGGGACAATTAACTCAAAAACCAAAATCTCTGGAAGCCTACTCAAACTGAACGAACAAAGGATGACATTAAGATCTGTTGCTCAGCTGTCGCATATGATTTAGTGACACTAGCTGACAGTCAAATCACAGCAATCAAACAGATATTTTTCAAACAATACGACGAAAAAGCGACCTACAAACCTCTGTAAAAACTGATTTCATCTGCATTAAATTTAACATTTGGAAATTAAACAAGAAGTAATACCTTAACAACGGTTCAAAATTTTCAAGAATCAAGAGCATAGAACCAGGGGGACTAGAAAAGGAAGCATAGTGTGTTCTATTACAGAAACTCGAGTGAGCGCATGGAAGAACGCACGGCATCTACAAGAGCAGATGCATGTTTACACACGCAAAATTTGGAAATTACATCACGGTGATCAAAACTGACGTTTTGCACGTGAGTGAGACTTAACAATTGTTACTAGAACAGGCGAGCTGGAAAACGTCCTGAGGGATGAAGGATTACGAAGAAAATTCTTAGTCCAGAAAAAATGAAGGATGAATACATACTAAAGTCCTGTAACGCAGCAGACAAATTTCCAAACCTGGCAGCAAACATTTAAAAACGAAGATTAAAATTTTCTGGACATGTTCAAAGCAACCCAACAGCGAGGCTTATACACAACACAGACATTATAGGAAAACTGAAGAATATATCATGAATCCAACAAGTTAAAAAGATATTGGAGAATAGCCCAGATAGAATCAGTGGCAGTAGTAGATAGAAATCGGTTCAGTCAGCCACAGAATGACGTTAAAAAAATGAAAAATAGTCCACGGAAAGAGAATGACAGCCATGTGGAAGACCAGGAAAATGAATCCGCAAGAATTGCGCGATCCAACGGATCCATACTCTAGTAATAATAATAATAATAAGTTTATCAGTGGACGATTGTTATTGCGATCTACAGTACGTCTGAATTTCTGTTGGTAAGTAGTCCGGAGAGAAGTGTAACTAAATTCTTCCCAGCTATGTGATGCGTTTTTTATCAAAATTAAAAGCACGAAACTGTTCCCAAGAAAGATGCTGAATGATATAATTCTCACTCCCGTTAGGCGAAATCAGAGAATAGGGTTACTTGCCTCCCCCCAGTAATCGACGAATCGCTTTCCCTCCTCCCCACCATCACACGCTAAATAAAACAGTTCACCATCGAATGCAGTAAATAGGAAATGAGGGGAAGTCAAGGTGAAATGGCTGTAGAAAAAATTTGACGAAGAAGAAGAAAAAAAATTGTAGTCAGAAGGACTGATTCTGCGTATAGGATAATCTAAACAACCTTCGATGACATTAAAAGCATATTATCAGCAGACGCAGAATATCCCAAGCAAATACCAGAAACAAAGAGAGATTCGGCAGACCATTTCCTAAACAATAAATAAAACCACCCTGAGATATTACAGACGCAGACCAGTAACATGGACGTGACATGACAAATGTAATCGATTATGACGACATTGAGACAAATCTACGTGTCAGTAGGTTCGAAAATAAAGATATATTTCAATCGGCACTGCCCTTGGTTATACGTCTCAATCATCCAAACGGACATGCATCATGCTACCCGACCGCTGAACAAACGGATCATATGATCCTCCGAACTCTAAACCTCCCAACCGAAAAATAGTTCAGATGGCTCTGAGCACTATGGGACTTAACTTCTGAGGTCATCAGTCCCCTAGAACTTAGAACTACTTAAACCTAACTAACCTAAGGACATCACACATATCCATGCCCGAGGCAGGATTCGAACCTGCGACCGTAGCGGTCGCGCGGTTCCAGACTGTAACGCCTAGAACTGCTCGGCCACCCCGGCCGGCTCCCAACCGACAAATGTGAGCTCTGCAACCTCTCAGGAGCAGCATGTACACGGAGGGGAGAGGGCTTCAACCTAAAGAAAGTCTACAAAGACTTTGTAAGAGCACATGGACGTGTCTATTTCAAAGCCAAGGAGACAAGACCTCAGTGTTTCGCTTATACCAAATACCCATTCTGAAGATTATACAGTTAAACCGTATGAGGAGTACATTAGTAGCCATTGAACTTCGAAGGCTACTGGACAAAGTGGGAACGGATGTACTCTGTCTCCAGGAACAATATATGCGTGGTGGAAAAATTCCAGGACTTCCAAAACATTACGCGACAGCCACAGTGGCAAAAGACACAAAGGCTGCAATAGTAGTAACAAACATGACCTTCACAGTAACAAAGATTAGACAGCTCTGTTCGCAGCAAATAGCCACAGCTGAAATCACTCACGGTCGCGACACATTTATAATCACATCACTGTAAGCTCAGTATTCGTAGTACATTGGACCTTTTGCAGACCTAATCAGAGAAGTTGCACAATTTTCCAGACGTAGAAGACTATTTATACTCATAGAAATTAACGCCCAATCAACGCTCTAGTATGCTGATACAACGGATACAAGAGGACATATGATAGTTGACGTCATAAATGAGTGCAACTTCTTTGTATTAAACGAGGGAGGACAAGCACCAACATATTGTGATAACACTGGAGTAGTCAGTAATGTAGACAGCCGGCCGCTGTGACCGAGCGGTTCTAGACGCTTCAGTCCGGAACCGCGCTGCTGCTACGGTCGCAGGTTCGAATCCTGCCTCGGGCATGGGTGTGTGTGATGTCCTTAGGTTAGTTAGGTTTAAGTAGTTCTAAGTCTAGGGGACTGATGACCTCATATGTTAAGTCCCATAGTGCTTAGAGCCATTTGAACCATTTAATATAGACATATCACTAGTAAACAAAAACTCACTAGCATACGAAACAAAATAGGAAGTACTGGACAAAGCAACACACAGGGACCACAATCCCTTAATCATTCACACAGACACTTGAGCACATATACATCACGACCACAAAATATCGGTGATTACTTCTAGACAGGGAAAACTGGCATAAAGGTAGATACACAGTAGAAGATTTTCCACTACACACTATCCAAGATACCATGGACTACAAAATGTATGTTCTAACAGTCTTACCAGTCATTCCATAAGCGATGCCGGACAGAAAGATAAACTACCACTGTCTATATAGTTGGCAAGACTCACGTGATAAAAGAAGATAGTATCAAAGAGCCAAGACAGCACAAGGACGACAACTCAGACTTGAACTATACCGTGACGCGAAGCAAAAATACAAGAAAGAACTAAACGAAACAAGACAAAAACAAAGGGACAACTTTGTTAAGACACAACTACAGAATAACTCATGGGAAAAACCGTTTAAGTTACAGACAGAACGAATTAAGACCCCAACTGTTCTCTCAAAATTAAAACGGGCAGACAGTACGACGAGACAGCGCTGAGATGCATGGCAGAATTTCTGCTGAGTAAGCTGCTCCCTGATGACGAAGAAACACACTACCAACAACACCATACGGGCTTAAGCTACCAAACGAGCAATATTTACGAAAACGGCGGTGTTACCATCCCTTTCGCCCGTGAAGAGGTGGTGGTAGTGATAGCTATACCTGAAAATAGAAAGGCGCCCGGCCCAGAATGAAAACTTTCTCAAATTCCTAAAATACTGTCACACAGATCACTCCCTTTCTAACGGGCATGCTACACCACGTCTTACAACAAGAGAGAGTCCCTGCTCTTTGGAAAACAGCCATCGTGGTCCTCATTAAGAAATCAGGGGTCAGGCACCAAGCTGACCCAAAACATACAAGCCTGCCTACCTCCCAAATACGTTGACTAAGATACAGAAGCGGCTCCTTTGTGATCGACTACAATCATACAGGCAGCTCTTTGGCCTACGTCCACACCAATACGGTTTAGGGCAAAAATATCAATAGATTATGCAATCAACCGCGAATAAAACATAATACACACGACTAAGGATAAATAAGCAGTTGCAATTTTTATCGACATCGCAGGTGCCACCTTTGGTGGCCTGCGTTGTTCGCTGCGTTGAGGAAGGTGCAACTACCAACAGCCCTGTATAACAGCTTAGTAGATTATTTCAAAAGCTTGACAGCAGAGTGGGTAGCAGCACACCTGAAAGTGGTCAAGAAAATAACGAAAGGATGCCCACAAAGCTCAGTCTGTGAATGCATATTTTGCGACATTGCTATCGAGCCACTCCTAAACCACTTGGAGACCTATGACAGGTTAAATGGGTTAGTCGCTTATGCAGACGACTTACTAGTTGTATCGGTAAACTCACGAGTGCACCTAGAAAACAAAACTACAGAACTTCTCATAAGAATAAGTTTGAGGGTTGCCCAGAAAGTAATGCACTACATTTTTTTCTCAGCCGAAAACAATACAACGAATGCGAAATGTATTATTATTTGAAATCTCCTGAACGAGCGCGCCAAGTTTTCGTCACTTCCGACAAGTAGCATAGCTGCAGGACAGTTTCAAAACGGGGTCTGCAGGTGATGTACGTTACAAGCAACGTGCCGTCATTGAATTTCTCACTGCAGAGAAAGAAACTGTGGGACATATTCACAAATGTTTGTGTAAAACCTTATGGAGCATCTGTTGTCGACAGAAGTACAGATAGTCGCTGGACATGGAGGATGAGGTCATCAGAAGGCGGTTCGGCGGAGGTCCACGATTTGCAGCGGTCGGGGAGGCCATCCACGGCTGTCTCACCTGACAGCCCTGACCTAACATCCTCGGTCTTCCATTTGTTTGTGCCATTAAAGGATGCCATTCGTGGAAGGCATTTTGAAGACGATGAGGATGTGATTCACACAGTGAAGCACTGGCTCCGCCACCAAGACAGGGATTGGTACCGACAGTGCATACGCGCCCTTGTCTCGCGCTGGAGGAAGGCAATAGAAAGGGTTGGAGATAACGTGAAAAAATAAAATTTGTAGATAAAACACTGTTCTTTCGTGTTCAATACAGAATTGAAAAAAATGCGGTGCATTGCTTTCTGGGCAACCCTCGTAATTGATATAGCCAGAACAAACTCAAAATAGCTGCAAACAAAACAATACATCTGTGACTCAAAAGGAAATTGAAACGGAACTTAATCATTAAAATAATGTTACATAAAGAGGATACAAATAACACGATATTTAGGAACACACATTGACGAACGACTTACTTTCAGTGTACACACAAGACTGTCCATTAACAAAGCAACGAAACTGATGCACAGATTTTCAAGGCTAAATCCAACATAATACCGACTAGCTCTGAAGACGCAAAGAACGTATCACACAGTTCTCTTGGAAGCCATGGTATGCTTTGCAGCAAGTCCATGGACGCATCGTCTGTGTCTAGTGACCTGTAGAAACACAGTGAGGCGGGAATAAAGGAACATACTACTCAGAATGTCGAATGCTTTTGGCACCATGACAATAGAAGCCTTATGTGTAATTATGGGAACTTGCTCTACTGACATCGCTATCCCCACAGAGCAGTGGCATACTGGCTAAAAAGGGTAGGGCACGATAAGGTTCTAGAAATAACAAAGATCGTATGACATGGGTCAATTAAACAGCTAGCACCTTGACACATGGAAATGGGAGTGGGAGATGACCGATAAAGATCGCCGCGTTTTCTCCTTCTTCCCCAATATACGTGAACGGCTGAAGCTGTAACATGCGGATCCAGGTCGCGACATGATACACTTTTGACCACCCACGGCCCGTATCCAGTACATTTGAACCGCGTGGGCCACAGCCATAGCGCTACCTGCGCATACGGGACATATGGTTCTCCTGAACAGGTGGCATTACGTTGTAGCACTCCAGCGCATGTAACATCCGTAACGGAATGTAATGACATGCAAAAAAATGTTACGCGAACCGGACAAATGGTGTGCTCTAGGTAACATCGCTGATAAGGTTTGATGAACACTGCATGATGCCTATAGACAAGAAAATCCAACGGCAGATTTCGAACAGACTCACACAAACACGACAATAGGACAGACACAGTCACAGACACTGATATGGACGCAGACACAGAAATTGACACAAACACAATAACAACATTAGACACAGACTCTTAACACAAGAATTATAACACCTAAAACAGATAAGAAAAGCAGACATAGCACGTGATTAATTCACTTATCTGAACTGCATTTTAAATATGATAACCAAATAATGCAAAGGAAAATTAGTATAAGCAACGAGACGATCATTACAACTAAGGAATACGCCGTACAGTGAGGCGAGGCTCGAAGTTTAAGTTCTGAGGCTTCCCTCTCGTCCATGGCACTGGTCATGCACACAAACATACAACATAAATACACACGTGTAATCTCACTAGGGGTAAGATAGATACTGACTACAGGAAAATTAAAGAGACCTTTGGAGAGAAGAGAACCACTTGTATGAATATCAAGAGCTCAGATGGAAACCCAGTTCTAAGCGAAGAAGGGAAGGCGGAAAGGTGGAAGGAGTATATAGAGGGTTTATACAAGGGCGATGTACTTGAGGACAATATTACGGAAGTGGAAGAGGATGTAGATGAAGACGAAATGGGAGATAAGATACTGCGTGAAGAGTTTGACAGAGCACTGAAAGACCTGAGTCGAAACAAGGCCCCGGGAGTAGACGACATTCCATTAGAACTACTGACGGCCTTGGGAGAGCCAGTCATGACAAAACTCTACTATCTGGTGAGCAAGATGTATGAGACAGGCGAAATACCCTCAGACTTCAAGAAGAATATAATAATTCCAATCCCAAAGAAAGCAGGTGTTGACAGATGTGAAAGTTACCGAACTATCAGTTTAATAAGTCACAGCTGCAAAATACTAATGTGAATTCTTTACAGACGAATGGAAAAACTGGTAGAAGCGGACCTCGGGGAAGATCGGTTTGGATTCCGTAGAAATGTTGGAACACGTGAGGCAATACTAACCTTACGACTTATCTTAGAAGAAAGATTAAGAAAAGGCAAACCTACGTTTCTAGCATTTGTAGACTTAGAGAAAGCTTTTGACAATGTTAACTGGAATACTCTCTTTCAAATTCTGACGGTGGCAGGGGTAAAATACAGGGAGCATAAGGCTATTTACAATTTGTACAGAAACCAGATGGCAGTTATAAGAGTCGAGGGGCGTGAAAGGGAAGCAGTGGTTGGGAAGGGTGTGAGACAGGGTTGTAGCCTCTCGCCGATGTTATCCAATCTGTATATTGAGCAAGCAGTAAAGGAAACAAAAGAAAAATTCAGAGTAGGTATTAAAATTCATGGAGAAGAAATAAAAACTTTGAGGTTCGCCGATAACATTGTAATTCTGTCAGAGACAGCAAAGGACTTGGAAGAGCAGTTGAACGGAATGGACAGTGTCTTGAAAGGAGGATATAAGATGAACACCAACAAAAGCAAAACGAGGATAATGGAATGTAGTCAAATTAAATTGGGTGATGCTTAGGGAATTAGATTAGGAAATGAGACACTTAAAGTAGTAAAGGAGTTTTGCTATTTAAGAAGTAAAATAACTGATAATGGTCGAAGAAGAGAGGATATAAAATGTAGAGTGGCAATGGCAAGGAAATCGTTTCTGAAGAAGAGAAATTTGTTAACATCGAGCATAGATTTAAGTGTCAGGAAGTCGTTTCTGAAAGTATTTGTATGGAGTGTAGCCATGTATGGAAGTGAAACGTGGACGATAAATAGTTTGGACAAGAAGAGAATAGAAGCTTTCGAAATGTGGTGCTACAGAAGAATGCTGAAGATTAGATGGATAGATCACATAACTAATGAGGAGGTATTGAATAGAATTGGGGAGAAGAGGAGTTTGTGGCACAACTTGACAAAAAGAAGGGACCGGTTGGTAGGACATGTTTTGAAGCATCAAGGGATCACAATTTTTGCATTGGAGGGCAGCGTGGAGGGTAAAAACGTAGAGGGAGACCAAGAGATGAATACACTAAGCAGATTCAGATAGATGTAGGTTGCAGTAAGTACTGGGAGATGAAGAAGCTTGCACAGGATAGAGTAGCATGGAGAGCTGCATCAAACCAGTCTCAGGACTGTGGACCACAACAACAACAACACCTATTTATAGTAAGACAAATAGTGTAATTAGTCTCTCATGATGTATTTCATTTAGCAATGTAAGGAGACATAATTTTGTACGCTACTTCAGATGTGACAGGCTCGATATTTCTGACGAGGCTCTCCCACCTGGAATAGCGACAACGAGAACCACAATTTATATGTTATAGCTTATTTCCACAGTAAAAGAAAAAAATTCTGATCGTCCTTTTCCCATAATTCTAATATTTTCTTCTAAATTACTAACATTTATTACTTTTAGACGCCATTTCCTACAAATAATTTAATTTTCTTTGTAACTCATTGTTATTACCCTTGTTTTTCTGCTAGTTATGTAGAACAATGTACTTTTACATGAAAAATTGTAGTATACAGGGTGTTTCCGTAACAGCGTGCAAAAATTTAACAGGTCATAGAGAATGTTCCACTGAAAAATTTGAGATACGGAATCTGGGATCGGAGAAGCTAACTTAAGGAGATATGGAAGTAAACTTGTCCAACAATACTGTTTTCTAGCTTATTTACAACTAATATATGTACAAGTTTACACGTAGTGTGCTATTTATTTACATATACATTCTTTATTTCGTGCAAGGAAACGAGAAGTACGAGCCTGATTACCAGGAAGTCATGTTGCAGCATTTGTTTATTTTACTTATCCAGAAGGTGGCTCTATTTTATCGTATTTACATTGACCCATGACAGAACGTGCTATGAATCAACGACAGAGCCATTCATTACTCTGTACTATTCAGAGACGTATAGTACAATACGATGGAGCAGTACCGGTCTCTGGATTGGAAGTGGATGTCCTATTCCATGGCCTGCGAGGTCACCTAACTTGAATCCCCTTGATTATTTCCTATGGGGATATCTAAAGTCACATCTATAGGAAACCCCAGTGGATAAGGAGATGGATTTATTTGCCAGAATTTTAGCTGCCTGTGATATCACTCGAAACGCACCAGAAATATTTGTCAGGGTGCGCCAGAATCTTGTTTGCCGATGAAACCCCAGTGGATAAGGAGATGGAATTATTTGTCAGAATTGTGGCTGCTTGTGACATGACTCAAAACACACCAGAAATATTTATCAGAATCTTGTCATGCTTGCATTGAGGTTGATGACTGTCAGTTTCAGCACATTTTGTAAGATACAGTGCAAATAGTACGTTCATTGTGTCAGTGGCAGTATTTGCAGTTAACAAATGTAAAGAAAAAGCACACAGTAATGTGATTTTATTCCTATTACCTCCTTAAGGCCGGCCAGAATGGCCATGCGGTTCTAGGCGCTACAGTCTGGAACCGCGCGACCGCTACGGTCGCAGGTTCGAATCCTGCCTCGGGCATGGATGTGTGTGATGTCCTTAGGTTAGTTAGGTTTAAGTAGTTTTAAGTTCTAGGGGACTGATGACCTCAGAAGTTGAGTCCCATAGTGCTCAGAGCCATTTTTGAACCTCCTTAAGCTGGGTTCTCCGATCACTGGTTCCCTACCACAAATCGTTCAGTGGAGTATCCTCTATGGCCTGTTAAATTTTTGCTCGCTCTTACGGAAACACCCTGCATACCAGTTGCTTTTTAAAATATCAGGCAGGAGGTCTTAAAATATGCAATAAATGAAATGAAATGAATCAAAAGCTGTGACCTCAACATTAAGAGTGCAATGTTAAGCAGAAGAGGGAGCAGAGAGGTAGAAAAAGTACATTGAGGGCGTCTACGAAGGGGAGGCACTGTCTAGTGACGTGTATGAAAGGAAATGGGAGTCATTACGGAACACATAGGAGATACAATATTTTTAACGGAGTGTTGGAACAGTTGCGATCAAATAAGCGGGAAGACAATTACAACATTCCTACGGAATTTCTAAAATCATTGCGAAAGTGACGACCAAACAACTATTCAAGTTGATTTGCAGAATATGCGAGTCTGGAGATGAACCATTAGACTTTCCGAGAAATATCATCCACACCGACATGAAGACAGCAACGGCAGATAAGAGTACAGTCGCACAATATACTTAACATCTCGTGCATCCAAGTTACTGACAGGACTAATGTGCTGAAGAATGGAAAAGAAAATTCAGGCTCTTTTATGTAACCATCAGTTGGCTTGAGGAAAGGTTAATCGGCAGAGAGGCAGTTCTGACTTTGCGCCTAAAAATGGCAGCAAGACTTAAGAAAAATTAAGACACGTTCACAGGATCGGTCGAACAATAAAAATCGTTTGACTATATAAAATAGTGCAAGATGATAGAAAGTCTCAGATGATCGGTGTAGATTCTAGGTTAAGACGGGTAATATGCATTATCTGACCAAAAATATCGGGACATTTATTAGTGAACATTAATATGGAATGTGCTCACCCTTCGTCTTCATAACGGCTTGAACTATGCTGAGGATACTTCCAATGAGCTGTCTGAATGCCTGTGGAGGAATGGCAGACTATTCTTCCTCACGTGCGGCAACCAGAGAAGGTATTGATGTTGTAACTGTGGTCTGGAGCGAAATAGACGTTTTAACTCATCCCAAAGGTGTACTATTGTGTTCAGGTCGGAATTCCGGGCAAACCAGTTACCCAGGAATGTTATTGTCCACAAATCATTGCCTCAAAGATGCAGCTTCATGACAGGATGCCTTGTCATGTTGATACATTGTCTCCAAACTGTTCCTCTACTGTAAGCAGTACACAGTGCTGTAAAATGTTGTCTTATCTTCCCGCATTTAACATTTTCTTAAGAGCAATAAGTGGATCGCATCCTAAAAAGCTCCACAGAGTAACACCACCTCCACCGTACTTCACTGTTGGTCTGCACACGATGATGGTGATGTTCTCCAGGTATTCACCAAAACCAATCGCTTCCATCAGATTAACGTAGGCAATAGCGTGATTAATCACGATAAATGACTCATTTCCAGTCACCAACTGTGCAGTGGCGTCGCTCTTTACACCACTTCTGGTGTCGGTTAGTCTCGATTGCAGAAATTTGTTGCATACGAGGAGATGCTCCACCATTGTACCCAGTTCTTTTTAACTCCCTCCGCACAGTCATTGTGCTAGCTAGACTGTTCGTAGCGCTGTGAAACGCACGACTGATTCCTTTAGTTGATTTCAATCGATTTTTCATAACCACCCGACGCAATGCTCGACGTTCCCTGCCCGTTTGTACGTGAGGTCTGTTTTGTCTTGATTTAGCTGTAGTACAGTCACATCACTAACAGTCGATTTGGGCACCTTTAGAAGGGCTGAAACATCTCAGATGAATTTCTTACTCAGGTAACATCTAACGACCAGTCCACGTCCGAAATCGCTGAGCTATCCTGACCCACACATTCTGCTCCCCCGGGGCGCTCGCCGCCCTTTGGTGGGTTCGTGCTTGGCTAGCACGGGGACCCATCCTTTGCAGCATCTTTTCCCTTCTGTGCTGCATATCTATACTCTTGCTGTTCTTTTTCCCCTCTTCTGGGAAACAAGCCTGGGGTGTTTTTGGGAATGTGTTCCACATTTTCAGTAGCTGACACAAGAACAGTCTCATCACCGTTTTTCTTCCTTTTTTCCTTTCTTCGTTCACCTTCTCCTATACTTCCTCCGCTTCGGCGTTTGAGACTCCTGTTTTTCCTCTTCCTCCCTGCTGCGCTCCTGAAGGTCGGCCCAAACGTCAGACGCGTAGCAGGTGACTGGGTAACGCGTAATTCACAGCCCCGGGTTGACAGGTTGGGTTTGCACTTACCCCCTGGTAAAGGCCAGGCACTGGGAGGGGTGATTGCCTGTGCTGCTACCTTCCCAAATTGCCAATTGGACCCTCTGTCAGGTGTTCGGAGGTCTAACCTGACGTGTGAACAATCACCCCCTTCTAAGAGGGGGGAGGGGGGGGGGCAGTTGGAAGGAGCACGCCATCGAAGACGCTGGCAATCATTGCGGTTTTCTCGCAATGAGCCAATCATCTTCTTCACAGTCAACATCTACCAAACGTAAACGGAATGGGGCTAACGATTCAAATACTCTCGTAGCTGCACCACAGTTCCTTATGGTTTCACATGCTGTAGACCAGCAGTCCTTTACTACAGTAAATCCGTTTATTATTCAGAAAGGTGATCATGCAGCTGCCGACCTTGTGAAATCCTGCTCTCGTTTACGCAATGGCACTTTTTTTTGGTGACTACTTCTGATTCTCAAGCACAACTGCTTGCCTCTTCGATTTTCCAAGGTTATCCAGTTTGTGTCGAAGCCCATAGAACTCTGAATTATTCCCGTGGTGTTATTTAGACGAGGCTGCTCGATGGTCTGACTGACGCAGAAATCCAGACGTACCTCTCTGATGAGGGATGAAAAAGGTAGATGCGTCCTTAGTGCTCATACACACTCTTTTTCCTACCTTTGATAGAGTGATGCTTCGGTCCGATATCAAAGGAGGCTATGAAGTCGTCACTGTCCGACCGTACATTCAGAACCTGCATGTGCTACTACCAGTGTCATGACGCACCTGGCCAAATGTGTAAACTGTGGCCGGGATGCGCACTAGGGCGATTGTCCGCCTCCTTCTCCCCGCTGTATCAACTGCAGTGGCGGTCATGCCGCTTCCTCTCAAGATTGTCCCATGTGTCTCGATGAGTGGGCTGTCCAGGAGATATGAGTAAACGGAAAAGCGCCTTACCCGGTCGCTCGCAAGTTATTGACTACTCGCAAACCATGCGCTCTACCATCCGGCCCTTACAGTACTGTTCTTGCTACATCTCGCTCCATGAAGGACATGGCCACACAGACATGCGACCTCAAATTCAGCACCTCCTCCAGCTGTGAGACAAGCCAGCAAACTTTTGCCTCAAGGGGCGAACTCACCTGCTACACAACCGGCAGGCTGGAAAGGAGAGACGGAATACTCCTGCAAAGGCATCTTACGTCCCTTCAGCCAACAAACATTTGAGGCTTCCTCCGCCAACAGGAAAGGCTCCAAGAAGTCAAACAGAGGAAAGCAGTCTTCTCTTTCGCTCAGTCGGAAAACGTCTTCGCCGGTGTCGCCGCGTGATTCCCTCGCCTAGCCGTCTTCCGTGTCGCTGGTGAGCACCACCAACCGTTTCTCTGCCTTGGACTCTGCAGACCGACAGAAGGAGAATACCGACACCTCTGTAGACCTTATGGAGCAGGATCTCCCTGCCTCTGTGCCCTGTAGCAGCGAATCTTCGAAGGCTGACAGTCGGCAGCCGTCGAGGTGACACCCCTTCATTTTTTCCTCGTCATGACTCTCCTCCAACGGAATGTTCGCGGCCTTCGATTCAACAAAGATGACTTACAGCTGCTCTTAGAATCGCAGCGTCCGCTTGTTCTCTCCCTCCAGAAAACAAAAGTTCGTCCTCACGACCGCTTTGGGCTCTCGCATTTCTTCCCGGTCTGTTTTGACCTTGCCCCGAGAGGATGGCATTCCAACTCATGGGGGAGTCATGCTGCTCATCTGGGATGATTTTCATAGTTAACCCATCTCTCTAACTACCCAGCTTCAAGCTGTTGCAGCCTGCGTTTTCCTTCCTCGCTTAACCTTTTCCTTTTATAGCGTTTACTTCCCTTTCTCATTCGGTGACACCAGGGCAGACTTCCACCAGCTAATTGGGCGACTCCCTCACCCATTGTTGCTGCTCGGTGACTTTAATGAGCGCCATCACCTTTTTGGGTTTTCCCAGAACCTGCCAGGGAGATGCCCTCTTGGCTGAGCTTCTCAATCAAATTCATCTGCCTTAACACAGGAGCACCCACAATCATTTCAGACTCCATTCATACCTGTTCACATTTGAACCTCTCCTTCTGCATTGCCCGGCTTGCCCGTCGTCCAGAGTGATCCGTTCTCTCTGATACATAATTGACCGACCACTTCCCGTGCGCTATCCAATTGCTAACTTCTACCCCACTTACGTGCACAACCAAATGGCAACCTTCTAAGGCCGACTGAGAGCTTTACTCCTCCCTGGCGATCTTTGGCGAACAACATTTCCCCAATTGCGATGATCAGGAAGAATATCTTACAAATACTATCATTACCTCCACAGAATGTTCCATTCCTCGCACTTCCTCTTTATCGCGTCGTTTCCCGGTCCCTTGGTGAACTGACGCGTGCCGCGACGCAATTCGCTCGCGGAGACGTACTCTCCGCGTTTTTAGCCGCCATCCTACGATGACCAGCTACATTCGTTACAAACAGTTGTGTGCACAGTGTCGTCGCGTTCTTTGGGATGGCAGCTGGATTTCATTTACTAGTTCCACTCTCTCTTCCGTCGTGTGGGCCAACCTCCGACAGCTGTCTGGGACCAAGGTCCACTCCCCACTTTCTGGCCTGACACTAGCAGATGATGTCATAGTGGACCCTACTACTATCTCCAGCACCTCGAGCCGCTATTTTTAGATTTTGAGCTTCACCCACCATGACCCTGCCTTCTTCCATCGGAAACGAGTGGAGGAGGCTCGGACTATACCCTTCTCCTCTCAGAATCGTGAGTGCTACAACGCCGCCTTCATTGTGAGGAAGCTAGATAATGCTCTCACTTCATCCCGATCATCCGCCTTAGGACCGGACGATGTTCGCAGTCAGATGTTGTAGAACCTTTCTCTTGTTGACAAGCACTTTCTCCTTCATACGTGCAATTGCATCTGGGCAGAGGGCACGTTTCCTAGATGCTGTCGTGAAGCCACTGTCATATCCATACCTAAGCCTGGCAAGGAAAAACACCTCCCTTCTAGTTATCGCCCCATATCTTTCACCAGTTGTGTTTGCAAGGTGACAGAACGTATGATTCATGCATAGGTAGTATGGTGGCTCGAGTCTCGCAATTTACTAACCACTGCAGAGTGTGGATTTCGAGCGCGCCGTTCTGCGGTTGACCATCTCGTCACTTTGTCAACCAGTGTCATGAAGGGTTTCCTGCGAAAATACCAGACTATGGCCGTGTTTTTCGATTTGGAGAAAGCCTACGACACATGCTGGAGGACTGGTATCTTCTGTACTCTCTACACGTGGGGCTTCTGTGGCCGCATGCACAGTTTCCTTTAGGAATTCTTAAAATACCGAATTTTCAAGGTACGTGTGGATTCTGCCTTGTCGGCAACCTTTATCCAGGAAAATTGTGTGCGTCAGGTTTCCGTCTTGAGCATCGTCCTCTTCTCTATAGCCATTAACCCTGTCATGAGCTGTCTCCCGCCGGGCATCTCCGGCTCCCTTTTCGTTGACGATTTTGCGATCTATTGCCGTTCTCTACGGACTGTCTCCTTGAGCGATGTCTTCAGCGATGTCTCCATCGTCTTTACTCGTGATAATTCTATGTAATAATCTAAGTTCACCTACCAAATTCAATAATGGAGGAGCAGCTATATTTGATGAGCTTAAAAGAAATCACCACAAAGCCATTCTAGGCATCAAATAGGCTTGATAAAAAATATAAAAGACATCAAATCACCACCTAAAAAAATTAAAGCCAACAACATTCTCATGAGCATCGACAATGGCTTTCGCTTTTCCATCGACAAAACCGTTTGTATGAATTTCTGGCAGCGCAATTAGTTTCTTCCACCGTCTTTACATCTTGTGCCTGTTGCTCTTCCGTTCGTGGAATCTACGAAGTTCCTGGGGCTCATGCTCGATAGGAAACTTTCTTGGTCCTCCCAAGTGTCTCATCTGGCCGCCCACTGTATATGATCCCTCAATGCCCTCCGTGTCCTCGGCGGTACTTCTTGGGAGCGGATCGGACCATCCTCCTCACTTTGTATTAGTCCCTTGTCCGTTCGAAACCGTTTGTATTATACTACGGGTTTATGCATCTGCACGTCCGCCCGTCTTACACTGTCTCAATACCATTCACCATCGTGGCATCCGTTTGGCCACTGGCGCCTTTTACACTAGCCCAGTTGACAGTTTGTATGCCGAAGCTGCCGAACTACTGCTGTCACAATGCCGTGACTCTCTCCTCGGCAGACACGCTTGCCGTTGTTTGTCTGCCATGCCTGGCCACCCATCCTATCCCTCCTTCTTTGATGACTCCTTTGATCGCCAGTGGGTTGCGTCCTTCATCTCTCTTACCTCCTGGAGTTATCTTTCGACTATTGCTCCGGCAGCTTAACTTCACGCTACCTGCCACTTTCCTGATGGGTGTGAACCCCTCGCCATCTTGGATTCGTGCGGCGCCCCCTGTTCACCTTGGTCTTCATTCGCTTCCTAAAGACACCACTCCAGCGTCGCTCTATCACCTTCGGTTTCACGACCTTCGCACAGAACTTCGCAATGCTACCTTTGTGTACACTGATGGCTCTGGGGCTGACCGTGGTGTCGGGTGTGCCTTCGTCATTGGCGCCGACGATTTCCGGTTTCGGCTTCCGGGGCACTGCTCTGTATTTACGGCAGAGCTCTTCGCCCTGTATCATGCCACAGAGTACATCCGGCGACACATGCTTCTCAGTTGCATCGTCTGCTCTCTCTCACTGCCGTCCAGAACCTCAGTATGCTGTACACCGTTCATTCCTTAGCGCAACGAGTCCAGGAAAGCTGTCACGCACACTCTTTATGGAGTCATTGTGATTTTTATGACCTTCCCTGGTCACGTTGGTCTAACGGGAAACGAGGCCGCTGACGCTGTTGCCAAGGCAACAGTCCTCTTACCTCTGCCCGCTAGGTCTTCCATTCCCTACGATGATGTCTGTGTTGACGTCTGTCAGCAAGTGTTGTCACTTTGGCAACACCACTGGTGCTCCCTTCATGGGAACATTCTCCGGGGAATTAAGCCTCTCCCATCGGCTTCGACGACCTCCTCTCGGCCCTCTCGCCGCGGGGAAATCATTTTAGCTAGGTTGCATATTGGCCACTGTCTTTTTAGCCATCGCTATTTGCCAAGTGGTGCTGCCCCATCACTATGTTCATTGCCTTCAACCTCTGACGGTTTGCCATTCTCTGGCGCAAAGCCCCTTTTTTAACCACCTACATTCTCATTTATGTTTGCCGTCTGACTTATCGGACGTTTTAGCAAACGTCGCGCCGGCTGTCGGCTGCGTTTTACTTTTTATCAGCCGCAATGATATGGCGAAACACGTTTAATCTTTAGTTCAGGACCTCCGTTTCTCTGTGGCGTATTTTATGGACCTTTCTCCAAGTCCCTGTTTTTAGCTCTCTTTCCTTCCGTCGATTGGGCTTAACGTGTAGTCGTCTTTAACTCTTTTTTTTCATTAGTATTCTGCTCTTCTGACATGAGCGCGTATGTTCCTAGTTGTTTTTGCTGTTATTGCTTCTGTACTGACTACACAGCACTCCCCGTATCCTTTTATACTGACGGCACTATCTCTCATGACAAGTGGCGTACAATTCGGCATGAAACAGGAGTATCGAAATACTTATGATCAGAAGAAACAATAGGAATGGAAGACCAAATTCAAAGTGCTTGCATTAAAAAGGATGTCACACAAGGATGCAATTCTGCTACGCTACTGTTCATCTCTACATGAAAGAAGCGTATCCAGACGTAAAAGAAAAGTTTCGGGATTGGGATTGACATGCTAGGTGAAAGGATATCAGGTATAAGATTCACTAGTGACATTGCTATCCTCAGTGAGAACGAGGAAGAATTACAATTTCAGACTAAAGAAATATGTACTGAATTCATTACATTCTACATTTACATCGATAGTGTGCAAACCACAATGAATAGCATGGAAAAATTTCCCACTGTGCGATATGTAACTGCTTACATTCGTCTCTGGTAGCAGTTTTTTAGGATAAATTGTTTATGTGGTGCCTACGGGAAAGATACGGGGGGCACTGCAGTATACGCCCAGATTTAGTACTTAGTACTGTTTCTTAGAAGTTTGCCTGTATGCTTTCGCGACGTAACTGCCCTCTGTCTTCAAGTTTCTACCAGTTCAGGATTTTCACCATTGTGGTGAGCTCTCTCTCGAGTCAGACAAATCTGTGACCATTCGTGCTACCCTTATTTGTACATGCTCAATAACCCTTCTTAGTCCTATCCGTATGAGTTCCATATACTTTTGCAACATACTAGAATGGATCGCACAAGTGTTTGTAAGCAATTTCCATTTGTAAACTGACTTCATCTTCCCAGAATTCGACCAATGAACTCAGGTCTGCCACGAGCTTAACCTACGATGGAGCCAACATAATCATTTAGTTTCATACCCCCATAAATTGTTATATCCAGGTAACTGCAACATTTGAGTGATTCCAGTTATGACTCACTGATACGTTACTCACAGGATATTAAGATTTTACATTTCGTAGCAATTTCGTGAGAATTAACAACTTTGTGTTTGTGTAAGCAAGCTATATTAGAAGTTAAGCTACTTTGTGTTTGTGGAGAACAAGGGAGAACTTGCTGACATCTAAGAGACAAATAGCCACCCGAATTTAAGCAGTCACACACACACACACTCACACACACACGCACACACACATTGCATACTACTAAGAAAGAACCTCCTGCGCCGGCCGGAGTAGTCGAGCGGTTCTAGGCGCTACAGTCTGGAACCGCGCGACCGCTACGGTCGCAATTTCTAATCCTGCCTCGGGCATGGATGTGTGTGACGTTCTTAGGTTAGTTAGGTTTAAGTAGTTCTAAGTTCTAGGGGACTGATGACCTCAGCAGTTAAGTCCCATAGTGCTCAGAGCCATTTGAACCATTTTTGAACCTCCTGCCACTTCAATTAGGGGGAGGTGGTGGAGGTATCTGTGTAATTTGGAGGAGAGCATCTCCAGAGCTAGGTAAGTGGCTCATGAAGTAGCAGAGTATTTCGTGAAGGCCGTCAGTATTTAATTTCCCGAGGCACGGCGCTCACTCAGGAAACAGGTGTCCGAGCTGAAACTCGTAGCATGTCCGGAGCACCAGCGCGGAAGATGGCAAAATGTGAGTCGACGGAGCGTGGGCGGCCCGGGACTGCACTGCGCATGCGCGAGCAGCAGCGGCAGCGGCCGCAGGCGGGGCGTCGACCCGGAGGGCCGCGATCGATGCCCCGGGCGCCGCCGACCTTGACACGCATCCCTTCTGGGTTAGCGCTGTTGGCGTGCCCATGCCGACGCCGAGCTCCACCATCGCGCCACTTTGTCGTGACGAATACTGTCTGTAGGCGCTTGCCACAGCGATCGACTCACCGCGGCCGTAGAAAGTCGTTTAAAGCCTCTGCCTCCTACAAAAATCACGTGAAAGTTCTGAAATTCACACATGTCACAGATCTCTATAGTTTCTGCAAACAGTCATCTGTAAACTTTTACAAAATTAGGTGCAAATATTTATTTCTTGTTGTTTTTACATAGGCTCACGACAAGTTTGTTTCGGCGTTTGTTCCATTTTCAAGTGTTCCTGTTGACATTATATTTATATTTCATTTTATTCTACTTCCATATAACAGTAGTATGAAATTCTTATTTTATATTATACTTATTTCCAGATGGACTGACGCCGATAAAACACCTTGCAACGTAATTTCTTTTATTCAGTACGTTGGGAATATAAATCACGTATTTGTATTCTATAGAAATTTCGTGTTATTTTTTGACAGGTGTCAAATGTCAGATCGTTCCATGGCTGCATTATGTTCACGAGTAAATTATATGTTAGGTAGTCAGAGATATTTTTTGCCAGATGTATTTAGCATTATGTAGATGTGCGATCTTAATGTTGTCTATTGGTTTTTGTTTATCCTGTTGTGTTAATCCTTTTCTTTTTCTATTAGGTTTATAAAATTTTACAGATAATTTTTAAGTCTAAGATCCATTTGTTTCTTTAGGACTTTATTCGGGTGCCTATTTGTGTGCGTATAAGGTCGTACATCTACATAATGCAAAATGTCTCTCGAAAAAATATCTCTGACTACCTATGATATAATTTATTTATAAACATAATGTATCACTTAACAAAACGTTCAAAAATAAAAATTTATTACAGAGACCATTATAAAATTGAATACACTGTGATGGATCCAGAACAATTATAAGGGAAGAAGATGTAACAGACTTTGAGAACATGTGTATTGAGTCTGCCTCTCATATTCCAACATACCTGAAGGTATTCCGAAACTTCGTTGACATTAAAACAGGAGATAGATAACACCAAAACAAGTATATTTATTTGTGGTACACATGGTTTCCTGGTCGGCTCTGTTCCGCCTAACGAGGGCTTAAATTACCTCACACAGTTGTTTCATTTATACACCGAAAATGACGGGGTGTTCACCTGTCGAAATATCGTCGGTTGTTAAAGTCAATATCCGGCTGCATTCACCTACGTCATTTTAAGATTCACTATACCTGGAGAAGCTAGACTTTCACATATAATGGACTACGTTCAACGAGTGCCCCTAGTATCGTTTATATGTGTGAAAATACACTCCTGGAAATTGAAATAAGAACACCGTGAATTCATTGTCCCAGGAAGGGGATACTTTATTGACACATTCCTGGGGTCAGATACATCACATGATCACACTGACAGAACCACAGGCACATAGACACAGGCAACAGAGCATGCACAATGTCGGCACTAGTACAGTGTATATCCACCTTTCGCAGCAATGCAGGCTGCTATTCTCCCATGGAGACGATCGTAGAGATGCTGGATGTAGTCCTGTGGAACGGCTTGCCATGCCATTTCCACCTGGCGCCTCAGTTGGACCAGCGTTCGTGCTGGACGTGCAGACCGCGTGAGACGACGCTTCATCCAGTCCCAAACATGCTCAATGGGGGACAGATCCGGAGATCTTGCTGGCCAGGGTAGTTGACTTACACCTTCTAGAGCACGTTGAGTGGCACGGGATACATGCGGACGTGCATTGTCCTGTTGGAACAGCAAGTTCCCTTGCCGGTCTACGAATGGTAGAACGATGGGTTCGATGACGGTTTGGATGTACCGTGCACTATTCAGTGTCCCCTCGACGATCACCAGTGGTGTACGGTCAGTGTAGGAGATCGCTCCCCACACCATGATGCCGGGTGTTGGCCCTGTGTGCCTCGGTCGTATGCAGTCCTGATTGTGGCGCTCACCTGCACGGCGCCAAACACGCATACGACCATCATTGGCACCAAGGCAGAAGCGACTCTCATCGCTGAAGACGACACGTCTCCATTCGTCCCTCCATTCACGCCTGTCGCGACACCACTGGAGGCGGGCTGCACGATGTTGGGGCGTGAGCAGAAGACGGCCTAACGGTGTGCGGGACCGTAGCCCAGCTTCACGGAGACGGTTGCGAATGGTCCTCGCCGATACCCCAAGAGCAACAGTGTCCCTAATTTGCTGGGAAGTGGCGGTGCGGTCCCCTACGGCACTGCGTAGGATCCTACGGTCTTGGCGTGCATCCGTGCGTCGCTGCGGTCCGGTCCCAGGTCGACGGGCACGTGCACCTTCCGCCGACCACTGGCGACAACATCGATGTACTGTGGAGACCTCACGCCCCACGTGTTGAGCAATTCGGCGGTACGTCCACCCGGCCTCCCGCATGCCCACTATACGCCCTCGCTCAAAGTCCGTCAACTGCACATACGGTTCACGTCCACGCTGTCGCGGCATGCTACCAGTGTTAAAGACTGCGATGGAGCTCCGTATGCCACGGCAAACTGGCTGACACTGACGGCGGCGGTGCACAAATGCTGCGCAGCTAGCGCCATTCGACGGCCAACACCGCGGTTCCTGGTGTGTCCGCTGTGCCGTGCGTGTGATCATTGCTTGTACAGCCCTCTCGCAGTGTCCGGAGCAAGTATGGTGGGTCTGACACACCGGTGTCAATGTGTTCTTTTTTCCATTTCCAGGAGTGTAGAGAGCATTTCGTTCTGCTTGTCAAAGTCCTTTGGAGAAATGTTCTGTGTTTCTCAGATCTCCTTCGTGTGTATGAAACCATGGAAAACGTGATCAGTAAGTGTAAATACCGTTCTTTTTCGCAGTGATAGGAACATGAGTCCTGCTTTTGCTGTTGTTGCGACTGTTGTGAAGTAGATGTCTGAAGCCTTTCTGCTCCAGTGCCAGACCTCACCTACTATAATGTTTTTTGTCTTTGGCTCCAATATCGGATGACGTCTGACATTCTCTTTTGTTACTTCTCCAGCCTGATCTGTTGTCGGAGGAAGTCCAGCGTGTTTCATCATTTAGTAACGGCTCAGACAGTTAAAGCTGTCTGATTCATATACTATCAGGCTACGTGCTGAGACATATAAAAGCGACCGTATCATATTCTCGGGAGTTCGGTTCGTACGCATAACGCATACAAGTGATGATTATATTGCTAACTGGATTGTTGAGACTCCTGAGGATAAGGGAGAGGTTACGATGAGGGTAAGTAACCAAAAACTATATCTGTAACCAGTGATATAAGTAACAATGGATCTGAAGTTAGCAGTGTGATGACAGTGTGTAGTCAATCCATGTTTATCGTGATAGTGATCTTACCAACTTCCCATACTATCTGACCGACCTTGTCCTCAAAGTGCACGGCTAACAATGGAACTTGAATATTTCCAGCTCCTTGTTAGTGCCAAACTTATTTGAGAAACTGCTCAAATGGCTCTGAGCACTATGCGACTTAACTTTTGAGGTCATCAGTCACCTAGAACTTAGAACTAATTAAACCTAACTAACCTAAGGACATCCATTACCGAGGCAGGATTCGAACCTGCGACCGCAGCGGTCGCTCGGCTCCAGACTGTAGCGCCTAGAACCGCACGGCCACTCCGGCCGGCTGAGAAACTGCACCCACAGCAAATGTGTACGCAGAAGAGGAAATGCAGAAGGTGGCTCCACTAAAAACACGCTCGTGGAAATAAAGACATTTCTTGACGTTATATTGCAAATGCCTCCTACTTAGAAAATGAAATTAGGAGACTGTTTTACCGAATACTGCACCGACCGTACCCCATTCGTCAAGTACATTGTCTCTCGTCTCTGTGGGTTTTTTTTTCAGATCTCCACTAACCGAATTTCCGATTCAGAATAAATATCAGCTGGCAGTTGGAGAGAAAACAAGGAGAGGAAAGGATTCAAAGAACTGTCTGCGAGCAAGTCGACGGACGAATGGAAAGCGCCTGAATGTACGCTGTCCCGTTTGACACAGCCTGGCGAAGCCTGATGGGAGAGGCAGTAACGAGAGGCGCTAAATAAAGAATGATGATGGAATTGTTTTTCAGCTTCTAAGTCTATCTACACGAACCGATAGTCTGTGGTAACTATTGTACAATCAGCTTGAAAGCTCATGTGTCCAAGCTGTAGGCAAAAGAAAAAATATGATAGTATGTTAGACAACGAACAGTATGGGTTTAGGGAATGTAAAGGCACCAATGAGGCAGCTCTGACAGTTAACTTTGTAATAGAAAGAACACTTGAGAAAAATAAAGACGCTTTGATAAATTAAGACGCTTTCGTAGTATTTGTTGACGTTAAAAAAAGTGTACGACATGTAAAGTTGTCAAAACCCTCAAATAATAGGTGAATGCTGTAGGGGACGACTGGAATACACAATATGTGCAGCAAAAAATAGTCGTCAATAAAAATGGAAGACCTAGAAAAAGTAAGAAGATTAAGTAGGTTATAGGGCTGGAATGCGGTCCTTCTCATCTACTGTTCAATCTGTATACTGAAAAAGCAACTGCGGAAATACAAGGGCGGTAAAGATGATTGAGTTTCAGTGATACGATGCTCTGATAACATTGCTTTCCACTGAGAAAGCTAGGAAGAACCACAGAACTTGCTGAATGAGATACACAGTCTACTAAGTACAGTATATGTATTTACAGGAAAATAAAGAAAGGCGAAAGTATTAGCGCGCACCAGAAACGAGATTAGGGACAAACTTAACGTTGAAATGGGAAATGAAAGAATTCTGCTGGCATGGAAGCAAAATAATGCATGACGGACAAAGCGCAGGTGGGGAGGGCATCCCTCGCTAAAAGAAGTTTTATAGTATTAAACACAGAACGTACATTGAGAAAGAAATATCTGATTACTGACGCCTCGAGGGGAAGACTCCAAGCTGTTGTCAACGTGACAGACGAGAAATGTCACTACCTTTGCGAGGAATCAGGAAAAGGACACCAAACTTCCCCCTCTTTGCATAAAGGATACACATTTTACCGTCATGAGGTTGGCACTGGACAGAAACAGTGTTTCGAGGCGTGTTTTTTAACTAAGTACCGTTTTGAGATTAAAAAAGACGTGCTAAGATATCTCAATAACTTTACTTTTACATGAAAGCCTGTACCTTAAACTACATTTCTACATAATTTCCGTCAATATTGAGGCACTTGTCATAACGTTGTACCAGTTTTTGAATACCCTCCTCATAGAAGTCTGCCGCCTGACATGTTAACCACTGCATCACCACTGCTTTAACTTCGTCATCGTCTTGAAGACGCTGACCTCCCAGGTATTTCTTCAAGTGCAGGAACAGATGGTAGTCGCTGGGTGCAAGATCGGGGCTGTACGGAGGATGATCTAGTGTTTCCCATCGCAAAAATGTAATGAGATCTTTGGTCTGATTTGCCACATGGGGACGGGCATTGTCTTGCAGCAAAACGATACCCTTGCTCAACTTCCATTGACTGTTGCTTTAATTCCTGTGTGACGTAGGCCACCCATGTTTCATCATCCGTAACAGTTTGGCTTAAGAAACCATCACCGTCGTTGTGGTACCGCTCAAGGAAAGTCAATGCACTGTCTAAACTTTTGGTTTTGTGCACATCCGTCAATATTTTCGGTACCCAACGTGCGCACAATTTTCGGTAATTCAAGTACTCGGTCACAATGCCATACAAAAAACTACCAGAAACGTTAGGAAAGTCATCCTGCAAGGAGGAAATCGTAAAGCGTCTGTTTTCTCTCACCTTATTGTCCACTTCCTACACCAAACTTTCATTAACGACCGAAGGACGCCCACTCCGTTGTTCATTATGCACATTTGTGCTGCCATCTTTAAATGCTCTCACCCACTTTCTTACCATTCCATCACTCATAATGTTTTCTCCGTAAACTGCACAGATCTCACGATGAATATCGATCGCTTTTAGGCCTTTAGCACTAAGAAATCTTATAACAGCCCGTATTTCACAGTCGGCGGGACTCACGATTATCGGAGGCATCTTAAACACTCAGTACATAACGTAAACAAGGGAGAATCAGACTCTAATGGCGTCAGTGCGTAGATTAAGGTACAGGCTTTCATGTAAAAATAAAATTATTGAGATATCTTAGCATGTCTTTTTTTAATTTCAAAACGGTACTTACTTAAAAAAACACTCCTCGTACTTTAGTTGGTCGGCCCGTCCGTGCCCAACGTTAGGTAGCACAATGTAATCTCATTGGATAAATCAAAATTTTGGAGTGAAAACGAAAACGACGTTCCCACGCTATCTGAGTGACGCCGAGGCGTCAAGGGCAGAAGGGCAAAACTAGCGTAACTGATTTATCTCCAGGAGGTGACAAGATGGACGCGGCGTTCGCCGCCCATCACGCAGCGCGGCCCAGGCCGCTTACTGTATTGAATCTTATTATTTTTTCGTTCTTTTCTTATAAGTTACATGTAAACAGAATGAGTTATAGACACCACCAAAGGTAAATCAACAAGTTGTGTTGTGGCAAGGATATTGTTTTACACATCGTTAAAGCCGCCCGAGGTGGCCTAGCGGTTCTAGACGCTACGGTCGCAGGTTCGAATCCTGCCTCGGGCATGGCTGTGTGTGATGTCCTTAGGTTAGTTAGGTTTAAGTAGTTCTAAGTTCTAGGGGACTGATGACCTCAGAAGTTGAGTCCCATAGTGCTCATAGCCATTTGAACCATTTGAACATCGTTAAATATCCGTATGAAACAAAGTAAGAAATACGCTCTTCAGTTAATTAATTGATGTAGCTTCACCCTTTTGTATCGGAAAATGGTAGCGTACGGACATATGCTTGAGGCCGTCGTAACAGCATTGTTAAAAATGCGTATTTTAACCATCCATTAAAAGTATTATGAAAATTTATTAGAAAAGGAATATTTATTCGCACGGTTATAAGGTCAACCCCTATCTGTTTTTCATTTCACTCACCGCCGAGATACTGCATCAAGAAGTTCGGCGCAGACAAGAATAATTTACGCGGTATCCGGAGGAGCGTTCCTGCATCGACATTGTTACAATCAAGATTAAACACAATGGAATTAATGTGAAGATCGACAATTTCAATGGTTGCGGTGATTATTTGGTACCGCACACTACTGGAAGCAGCAGTAGGTAATACAAATTATGTTTATTGACCTTGAATGTAATGATATTAAAGGTCTGTTGATATTGGTATCAGTTAAAGTTCACCTAAGATGGCGCACAGATTCATAAATTACCTTCAAAATTTATTTTCAACTATTCTTTCCAATCAATTTTTCCAATTACTCAAGCAATTATTAAACCATTTCCTTTGGAACATACCTATTCAGTACACACATCGGCAAAGCGGATCGCAGCCTGTTAGCGCCAAAATCGCCCAACCTCAGGGTGGCGTGGATGACGTAATGACATTTACCGACTGCCCCTCCGCCGGTAGGGGACACCCGAAACCCACCTGAACTCCGAGCAGGACGCGAAGCTTTCTCTCCCAGCACACATTTCTTGTGAGCACCAACGCAAAAAAAGATTTACATCTGTTTTATGAGGCTACTGAAAATCATATTAATTCTTGCACAGTGTAGTGGGCTGAAAGACGACATAGAGCTGTTTCGTCTCTGAGCACTGTGCTCATTTCGTCACACCACCCCCACCTCCGCCACCACAACCCAGTTCGGATAAGGTGGCTGATGGCTATAAAGAATGCTTACACATAGTCATACGAGGGGTAATCATAAAATTGTAATTATCATCTCGAAAAAAATCAAGTTGTCCCCACGAAACATGGTGAGAGCGTTAGTCCTCTTCATATTCACTCTCCAATGTGAAAGAATTTTTTTCGACAATGAATAATTCGAAAAAGACCTTGGTTCTAGAAATCTACATTTTGGCTCTTAAACTAACGTTGCATCTCGAAAACAATCTCTTCGTCATTTTACATCTATAGCTATAACTACAACTATATCTGCATCAATACTGTGCAAGCCACCTGACGGTGTGTGGCGTAGGGTACTTCTGGTACCATTTAACTGATCCTCCCTTGCCTGTTCCACTTGCCAATGGAGCGCGGGAAGAATGATTGTCTGTAAACCTCTGTATTACCTCTAATTTTTCGAATTTTCTCATCGTAGTCATTTCACGGGATGTACGTGAGTGGAAATAATTCGTTGTCTTACTCCTGCCGAAAAATACTCTCAAAATTGCAGTAGTAAACCCTCCATTATCCATAACGCCTCCCCTGTAGAGTCTCTCGCTGGAGTCTGTTGAGAATCTCCGTAAAGCTTACGAGGCGACTAAAGGATCTCGTGACGAAACTCCCCGCTATTCGTTGGATCTCTTCTATTTCTTCTATCGATCGCGTCTGGTAAGGATCCCAGATTGATGAATAGTATTCAAGAACCGGTCCAACAAGCGCCTTGCAGGCCAATTCTTTAGTGGATGAGTTCGTTTCCTTAAGATTTTTACTATGAATCTCGGACTGCCTTCTGCTTTTCCTACTGTTTGTTTAACCGAGAGAGGTGGCGCGGTGGTTAGAACACTGAACTCGCATTCGGGAGGACGACGGTTCGAACCCGCGTCCGGCCACGTTGATATGGGTTTTCCACGATTTCCCTAAATCGCTTCAGGTAAATGCCGAGGTTGATCCTTTGAAAGAGCACGGCTGATCTCCTTCCCCATTCTTCCCTAATCCAATGGAACCAATGACCCTGCTGTTTGGTCCCCTACCCCAAATCAGATAAGCAGCTAACTATTTATTTTACATGGTCATTCCACTTAAGGTCTCTCTGGATAGTTAGTCCTAATATTTTACGGTAGATGCTGTTTGCAGCAACTTGACATCAGTAGCGTAATTGTACAACACTGAGTTTAATTTTCCGTGTATGCGCAATATATTACATTTTTTCTTACGTTCAGCGTCAACTTCCAGAGCCTGCACCATTCGTTAATACTTTGCAGGCTACTTTTCAAAGCGATACTGTCTTCTGTGATGCTGCTTTCTTACAGACAATCGCATCATCCGCGAACAGTCTTAAAGAGCTTCCAACACTTTCTACTAGATCATTAATGTACGTTGTAAACAGTAACGGTCCCTTCATATCTCCATCTCCTCAAATTACGTTTACATCTGTTGACTTAGTTCCATTAAGAGAGACGTGTTGAATTGTATCTGCAACGGAGTCTTAAATCCAGTCGCAAATATGACCCGAATACTCGGTAAGGTCGTATTTTTTTTCTCTCGAAACGGCAGTGCGGGACGGTGTCAGATGCGTCCCTGACTCTAACAAAAAGCAACACGGCGTCACCATGAGTGCTGTTGTCTACAGCGCAATGGATTTCATGGAGGAACACAGCGACATCAGTTTCGCAAAAATCTGTTTGCGGCATCCATCTCGTTCTGGAAATGCCTGTCTTCATCCGCAGAAAGAGGAAGAAGTCACTGATTGCCAAGTCAGGAGAATATGGGACTGAGGAAAATTTCTTAGACCAAAGAAGCAGCATGTGTGGCCACGTCATGTAGAGAATGGCTCAAGAACACCCCCTTGTACAGGTTCTTGCAATGCTTCTTCGTCTTGACAGCCTCCCGTAACCTCGTCAGGAGATTTTGTTAGTATACTCCTGTCAAGGGCTGCGCCTTACGATTATGATCTGTAGGCGCCACATCATGTCAGCCTCAAAAAGGTCTCAGCATCACATTACCCGATGACGCTTGAGTTTTGGCTCCACATATTTCCACTGCCTGCTTTGCTTCTTTGAATCGCGCTCATAGTAACACATCCATCACTCATTCATGGTAATTAGGAGCCTAAAGAAGTCCACTGGACTGACCTGACACTGTCGCAACATTCCCGGTGTTACCTCAATTCGACGGGCTTTTTAATTGGGCGTTACATTCAGAATATCCTGCAGGAAATTGAAAACTGATTAATTTTTCCACTGTCGCCTCGATTGTGATACTCCTGTCTTGGAACACCAGGGCCTCCACTCCTCGTGATTCCCCGATTAGTCGTCGAGAGATGGCCTGCTACTTCGTTCTTTGTCATTCAGGCTTGTTTGACTACAACGGAAGTACCAGCGCCACGTAAACACGCCGTCATATTATGGTGCGTTGCTGAAGTTCACTTACACCAACATAGCACGAGTTGTTCAGAAAGGTTCAAATGGCTCTGAGCACTATGGGACTTAACATCTGAGGTCATCAGTCCCCTAGAACTTAGAACTACTTAAACCTAACTAACCTAAGGACATCACACACATCCATGCCCGGGGCAGGATTCGAACCTGCGACCGTAGCAGTCGCGCAGTTCCGAACTGAAGCGCCTAGAACCGCTCGTCCACCACGGCCGGCTGCATGAGTTGTTGTAGTGTTGTTCCCCATCAAATGTAGAAAACGAATTATCTCACAATACTATACTTTGTTGATGAGTTGCGCCATTTCATTTTGGCTCCTCTAGCAGCGGGCTATAGTAATGTAGTAATTTCAATGTGCGTCAGGATTACAGATATGCACCTCCTAACAAACAAAAAATTAACCACATTACTTTATTTTTCGAGGTGATGTTTAAAACTTTAAGCCTCGCCCTCGTACTTTGTTTATGCTGTGAACACTATCAACGAGAGAATGGGAAGGTGAAAAAATATCTTAAAACAGCCAACCGCCTCAAGAAGTGGGTAGAACGTTTCATTTATCGAGCAGATAGTGATCATTGATACATTTTCTCATCCCATAAGATATTACCGGCCGCGGTGGCCGAGCGGTTCTAGGCGCTTCAGTCCGGAACCGCGGGACTGCTACGGTCGCAGGTTCGAATCCTACCTTGGGCATGGATGTGTGTGATGTCCTTAGTTTAGTTAGTTTTACGTAGTTCTAAGTTCTAGGGGACTGATGACCTCAGATGTTAAGTCCCATAGTGCTCAGAGCCATTTGAACCATAAGATATTGGAAAATGATGTGGGGTTTCCGACAGGATGATACCGTCCAGTATGGTCATAACCAGAGATCTAAATCATCAGAAAAGGCAGGCAAAAAGACATTACTAACAGCTAATATAGGCAATAAACTGTAGCGTAGAAAAAAACCATTCATTATGTCTCTCTCCTAGATTACACTATTCAGTCACACAACAGCATGTTTATGTTAATAGCGTGTTGTATCATATTTTTAAAGTATCTTTAAAAATTTAAACAAAATTGTTACTCATGCGACAGGATGCGCTACCTAATATGTTCCAAAAATGCCAGCATTTTAAGGGGCTCATACCTCTGATTCTATTAGTGACGGGAAGGTAGGGTCAAGTATTTTGTACAGCCCTTGGGCTAGGGACCATTTTTATACCCAACATGATTGTCTTACTGTAACCGTCCTACAATACAGTATCATACTTTGAATATTACGCACTTCCTCCAGCTCAGGTAAAGAGAGCATAGAAACTGGTCCTTTTTGTGTTAGATGTGGTCTACGGTGAGCCTTAAAAGGCTTATGGAAACATCATTTAGTTCATGGGCCGTTCCCGATAAAATCCGAAAAACATGGCATCTGAGTAGCAAAACTGAGCCGCGTAGTGCTGAAGCAAATGCAAAATTTTTGTGCATGTATAATCTGGCCTGAAGTGCAAAATTAGTTTTGCGTTATTTGAATTTCATATAAAATTTTGCTGACCCATAATGTTCTTTTCATATGAGTGGCATACCCTGCTATAGCAAGGAAAAGAAGGCAACCGGCGGAAAAATGTTCCTATAGGAGCACAAAAAAGGCTGTGACTGAAATGTGGAGTTGAGAGGTGGCATGAGCCCCCTCTCATACTTCTATCTTATTCTGACTAATTCGATTTTCCTCCCTAATTGCATGTGGTGAAAAGTTACTATTCCTTCACACGCAGACTTCCCATGCAGCATCTCTCGTCACCTGGGAGGTCCGGTGACAGGCGGGTTCTGCTGATCTTGAAAAGGTTAAGCCGACGGGTGTGAGGGAGTCGAGTGGATGCTTTCCGGACGCCGACATTGTCGTAAGAGTGGGGGCGACACGCCCACAGGGCCTGACGGAGCGGCTGGGCTAGAGATTCCGTTACTTCGCAGAAACTTAGTGAAAACACTTACTGGCGGGCTACCAGCAAGGCGTGGGACTGACTTGTGTTCCCAGGCAGTCTTGGCGGGCAAATTCCCGCGTTTTCTGCAAAATCATAACTGTGAATGGCTTGTTCATGGGATAGCTCCGTGACGTAGCAAAATCGGCCCAGAAATTGGAGCCAAGTGTCTCCATTGGTGGAATAGTAGTGCGTCGCCAATAGAGTGGAATTTTCCGCTGGTTTTCGAGTTGCTGATTGGAACGATTAACCACGGCCACTGTCGTGGAGGCGGGAATGTTCTGTGTTCGGCTTGTACGGGTACTCTTGAGAGAGTCTGCTCTCGCCTTTCGGTCGGGGTAGGTTACAAGACTGAGCTCCCACTGCTATGTTGTCCGTCTTGAGCAGTTTTGGCTACAGTTGACTGAATCAGAGTTACTGTGTGACTTCGTCTCCCTCAGAGGCGCATTTGTATTGATAGGAAGTCTTTAATCTGGAACAACCAGACTAGGATAATTTGTTTCGGGGTATACTCGCGACATTATCATCACCACGACGGGAAGTCGAAGTAACCAGTCATCGCCTCCGGTACGCCAGATCGTGTCCTTGCAGTTAAGAAGATAGCTTAATTTTGCTCTGTGATAATCAGAGCTCAGCAGAACCTGTTCCCGTCTGTTCTTACGTGGTTCTGTCTCGGATGTTCATTGTCTGAGTTCTCACTACTGTAGCAGCAATTAATGTTGGGTTGGCTGGGTGTTTCTCTTAAGATTTGAGTAGTTGCGAGGAATTGGCTCCACATACCACTTGGTCATAAACGTCACAAGCTAGTTTATGGACAACTTCACCTTCACAGCATTTATATTTGAGTACCCAATTTGACGTATTGTAAATGTTTAATGTGTTTTGTTTATTATTTTGTGATTAGTCATAATAAATCAAATTGTTATTTTGGACAGAACTTTCATTCTGTGGATTGGTAAAGCAACCCTTTCATTTCTCACTACGTTAATGAAACTATCCTTTATCAAATTAATTTCTATCAAATCAAATTACTGCAGGTGCCAAACTCTTTTCTACTCGATTACAGTCAGTTCGCGTTTCTTCTTAATTCATGTGCAACACTAAAAGTCGGAGTTAGAAAAGGGATGGCTTAGAGCATCATTTCCATATGAAGATTCTGGAAGAATTTAGTATTAAATATACTGCTAGCCCCGCCACCTCGCAGAGTACCAGCTGCCTCATTCTACCTTTCACAGCACTTTTTAAAAACGTCCCAAAAATTTTTGTATACGAACATGCTCGCACTTTTTTTATGCTGTGGGAGACAGAGACAGTGGCAGTGGAAAGAAACGGAAAAGTAACAAATACTGGAATATAGTAGACGGTGATCGTGGTATAGGAAGAGCGAGGTAGACAATGTCAGTGTGAGGAACACGAGTCGGTGTAACATAGTTGACAGTGACAGAACAGTGCAAGGAAAAAAGTGAAGGAGCCAGTGCCAGTGGGAGGGGATTAAGAGAAGGAGAAAGTGGAAGTGATAATGAGAGACAGAGTCTATGACAACGACAACGAGGAAGAAAGGAGTAGTGATCGTGAGAAGAGACAGTAGCATTGGGAAGGAACAGTTGAGATACTAGCAGTATGCGACAGCAAGAGAGAGAGACAGTGACAACGAGAGGAGACACAATTAGCAGGACAGAACGAGGAAGACTCGGGCTGTGAGACAGGGGGCAGTGACAGAGAGGCACAAAGAGATAACGCCATGAGTTGGGCTGAAGATGTGACAGAATACGCGAGTGGAAATAGATAGTTAATGACGGACTTGCGGCGATGGACTAGTAGGCGTGAGAGAACTACAGTTAGGTCAGCTGCTTTTTAAAGAGAGTGTGAATATGTTCGCATACCAACATTTGGGAAAATTTTTAACGGTGCTGTGGAAGGTAGAATGACGCAGCTGGTACCTTACTTTCCGCTCAGAGTCTTTCAATAAACGGGAGCGTATTGGCATTTTTTGGGCTTCGATAGGCGCATTTATCCGCTGATGTTAATTGTACTTGACAGAAAAATGAAAACGTTTATTGAAAGCCCGTGCATTACAACGCCTTATCGGCTTGTTGACTGAACATAACAACCAAACGCTTTTTTAAAATTATCTCGATTCATATTATCTCCTGTCATATAATGCATTTTCCACACGAGAAAATGACCTCTCAACATCTACAGAGGTAATTGGGACAAACATAAAACATTGAATTGTAGGGTCCATTTCTGCTGCGCTATAATTGCCAGCTTGTGGAAATTTTGTAATGCTCCTCAGGTTTGTCGGAATTTTCAAAAACACCATATTTTACGTTTTCCTAACTAATGAACCCCATATTCACTAATCTTTGCACTGCATCGTCCACAATTTTGGGGTGGACATCACTAAAGCAAAGCCGTTTTCCGTTGCGGCGGAATCTGCTCACCAAATGTCAACCACCAACTTCATCCCCCGAGTTCGAAAATAATTTGTTGAGCCAACCTACGTAGGGAGAAACGATCGTGGTAATAAAATAAGGGAAATCAGAGCTCGCACCGAAAGATATATATTCGACTTTTTCCGCGTGCTGTTAGAGATTGGGATAATAGCGAATTATTGTGAAGATGGTTCGATGAACCCTCTACTAAATACTTATATGTGATTTGCAGAGTATTCGCCCACAATGAAACTTAAGTCATTTCTCATTTACGAAGATTCGAGAGCTTTCTTTGCTGCCACAGTTGAAGATGCTTCATCGTTCAGAGGGATGACCACCTTAGTTATACTCAGGAAATCTGAAGAGTAGTAAACTGCTGCTGAAATCTATGTCCCTCGTTATGACAGACTGAGCAGAAGTACACTATGTGATCAAAATTATCCAGACACCTTGCTGAAAATGACTTATAAGTTCGTGGCACCCTCCATCGGTAATGCTTGAATTCAATACGGTGTTGGCTCGCCCTTAGCCTTGATGACAGCTTCCACTCACACAGGCATACATTCAATCAGGTGCTGGAAGGTTTCTTGGGGAATGGCAGCCCATTCTCGACGGAGTGCTGCACTGAAGAGAGGTATCGATGTCGGTCGGTGATCCCTGGCACGAAGTCGGCGTTCCAAAACATCTCAAAGGCGTTCTATAGGATTCAGGTCAGGACTTTGTGCAGGTATGTTATTGTCATGTAACCACTCCGCCACAGGCAGTGCATTATGAACAGGTGCTCGATCGTGTTGAAAGATGCAATCGCCATCCCCGAATTGCTCTACAATAGTGGGAAACAAGAAGGAGCTTAAAACATCAATGTAGGCCTGTACTGTGATAGTGCCACGCAAAACAACATGGGGTGCAAGCCCCCCTCCATTAAAAACACGACCACACTATAACACCACAGCCTCCGAATTTTACTGTTGGCACTACACACGCTGGCGGATGACGTACAGCGGGCATTCGCCGTACCCACACCCTGCCATCGGATCACCACATTGTGTACCGTGATTCCTCACTCCACACAACGTTTTTCCACTGTTCAATCGTCCAATGTTTATGCTTCTTACACCAAGCGAGGTGTCGTTTGGCATTTACCGGCGTGGTGTGTGGCTTATGAGCAGCCGCTAGACCAGGAAATCCAAGTTTTCTCACCTCCCACCTGACTGTCATAGTACTTGCAGTGGATCCTGATGCAGTTTGGAATTCTGTGTGATGGTCAGGATATATATCTGCCTATTACACATTACGACCCTTTTCAACTGTCGGCTGAACCGAGCGAGGTGGCGCAGTGGTTAGCACACTGGACTCGCATTCGGGAGGACGACGGTTCAATCCCGCGTCCGGCCATCCTGATTTGTGTTTTCCGTGATTTCCCTAAATCGTTCCAGGCAAATGCTGGGATGCTTCCTCTCAAAGGGTACGGCCGACTTCCTTCCCTGTCCTTCCCTAATCCGATGAGACCGATGACCTCGCTGTTTGGTCTCTTCCCCCAAAAAAACCAACCAACCAACTGTCGGCTGTCTCTGTCAGTCAACAGGCGAGGTCGGCCTGTACGCTTTTGTGCTGTACGTGTCCCTTCACGTTTCCACTTCACTATCACATGGGAAACAGGGGATCTAGGGATGTTTAGGAGAGTCTAAATCTCACGTACAGACGTATGACACAAGTGACACCCAATCACATGACCACGTTCGAAGCCCGTAAGTTCCACGGAGCGCCCCATTCTGCTCTCTCACGATGTCTAATGACTACTGAGGTCGCTGATATGGAGTACCTGACAGTAAGTGGCAGCACAATGCACCTAACACGAAAAACGTATGTTTTGGGGGGGGTGTCCGGATACTTTTGATCACATAGTGTATATCTGGTGCAGTGTGTTTAAGCGTCTGAATTTTTGATGAAGATTTCAAAGGATCTTCTTAATAATGGAAATCATAAAACGGGGCGTACAATGTCGGCTTACCGCTGTGCTGTCACGCTGCCGCGGATGACTACCAAAGCGGTGCTGTTATGAAAGAAAATAGCACCCAAGACGTTCACTCCTGGTTGTCGGTCAGTATGGCGGACGACAGACAGTTTGGTATCCCGCCGCTGTCTGGGGCGTCTCGATGCACGTCCTTGGCCTGGAAACTAATTGACTGGAGAAGAGCCTTGCGTAATGGCCGCACGGTTTAAGGCGTCGTGTCACGGACTGCGTGGCCCCTCCCGCCGGAGGTTCGAATCCTCCCTCGGGCACAGGTGTGTGTGTTTTTCTTAGCATAAGATAGTTTAAGTAGTGTGAAAGTCTAGGGATCGATGACCTATGCAGTTTGGTCCCTTAGGAGTTCACACACATTTGAACTGGAGAAGAATTGTCTTCACTGATGAGTTCCGCTTCTAACTGAGACCCTATGATCTGCGAAGACGTGCCTGGAGACAATCCAGACAGCGGTGGGGACCAATCTGACTGTCGTCCGCTGTACGGACCGACAACCAGGAGCGATGGACTGGGGGTGC
Organism: Schistocerca americana; assembly: GCF_021461395.2. Lineage (NCBI taxonomy): Eukaryota > Metazoa > Arthropoda > Insecta > Orthoptera > Acrididae > Schistocerca > Schistocerca americana. Next base: position 307,632,308 of record NC_060121.1, on the reverse strand, counting down.
CAATTAATTTCAGGGCAGTGCCTTTCTGGTTGCCATCCTCGGCACTCTTACAGCACAGCGATGATTCGACGATATTCTACGTCCTGTTTTGTTGCCCTACATGGAAAGTTGTCCTGGGCTTACATTTCAGCAAAATAATGCCCGCCCGCCCACGGCGAGAGTTTCTACTGCTGGTCTTTGTGCTTGTCAAACCATGTCTTGGCCATCAAGGTCACCGAATCTCTTCCCAATTGAGAACGTTTAGAGGCAGGGGCCTCCAACCAATTAGGGATTTTGACGATCTAACGCGCCATTTGGACAGAATTTGGTAGACATCTCTAAGGAAGACATCAAGTAACTCTATCAACCAATAGTCCGCAGCTCGTGGCCGTGCGGTAGCGTTCTCGCTTCCCGCGCCCGGGTTCCCGGGTTCGATTCCCGGCGGGGTCATGGATTTTCTCTGCCTCGTGATGACTGGGTGTTGTGTGATGTCCTTAGGTTTAAGTAGTTCTAAGTTCTAGGGGACTGATGACCATAGATGTTAAGTCCCATAGTGCTCACAGCCATTTTATCAACCAATACCAAACCGAACAACTGCTTGCAGAAAGGCCAGAGGTGCACCAACGCTCTACTTAATTGCGTAATTTGTGAAGCTCTTACTCTTGGATAAATCATTTGTTCGTACGTCACATCTACCGATTCCCGTCCCTATTTGGATAGTTTCTTCATGAAACTTCCTGGCAGATTAAAAATTTTTTGCCGGACCGAGATTCGAACTCGGGACCTTTGCCTTTCGCGGGCAAGTGCTCTACCAACCTTTTTTTTTTTTTTATCTCATTTTGTTCGTTTTTGTTCGTAGTACCTGCTCGGTGCGGACGTCGTAAGACACCCGCTTCAGTTCGTCGTTGATCCATTAACTCAGTTTTTTGTATTTCAGAGGGCAGCTAACCCTCTGACCGACCACGCTGAGCTACCGTGCCGTCGCCAACTGAGCTACCCAAGCACTACCCACGCCCCGTCCTCACAACTTTACTTCTGCCAGTACCTCGTCTCCTACCTTCCAAACTTTACAGAAGCTCTCCTGCGGATCTTGCAGAACTAGCACTCCTGAAAGAAAGGATATTGCGGTGACATGGCTTAGCCACAGCCTGGGGGATGTTTCCAGAATGAGATTTTCACTCTGCAGCGGAGTGTGCGCTGATATGAAACTTCCTGGCAGATTAAAACTGTGTGCCGGACCGAGACTCGAACTCGAGACCTTTGCCTTCGAGTCTCGGTCTGGCACACAGTTTTAATCTGCCAGGAAGTATCATATCAGCGCACACTCCGCTGCAGAGTGAAAATCTCATTCTATTTCCTTCATGTCAGTCTTTTTTCTTATTGACTGCGTTCAAATTTTCCTCAGAACACAAATAAAGTTTTCTATAATTACTCTGATTACTTTCAAACAAATTTGTCTTCTTCCCTCTCTTCGTTTGTCTATGAAAATACAGAAAAATCCATAGTGTAATTTCTAGGCAGTCTCGTTTTCGCTCTGTTCAAACATTTGATCAAAAATACGACGATACACAACTAGTATTTTTAGAAAACTGTCTGACACTTTGTCTTGCCATGTGAAGAATAACATAGTTTTTGCAGATGCCAGAATTCTGTGGGACACCCTGCCTATTGGAGGTATATCGAAAAGGCATGCAATGATTGTTACATAATACGTTCAAAGAACTAAAAAATGGGATTTGAAGATGAATAAGAAAGCGCCGGTTTCTTTAAAATTTCAAGAAACAATGTTCATCCAACACTAGATACTAGTTGCTGACATTCCAACAGAAGCTTCAGACGAAAATTAAAAGTGGAACCGAGGTCAGAATTGACCCATCGTCTCTACGTCCGTCCAGGTTGCATATAAAAAACGTGAGGTTTGCGGACTCGTCACACTGTCAGGACATCGAGCGCTCGGCAGCGGGAGCAACGGCCGTGACGTCACGCGGTGCCCGGCCGACCGCTGGAGTCTCGATATAGCGCAGCAGCGGGTCAAGGCTGGCCGCCGGCACCGGCAGCGGCAGAGGAGCGCATGCGCAGTGCGGTGGCGCGCGCTCCCACGCAGGGCCGCCGGGGGTACAGCGCCTGCGAAGGTCGCGCAACTCGCATTTACCTCCAAGTCCTTTCCTCACATTCTGCCACCTGTCTTGAGTTACCGACGCTCATCCCGTCTGCATCTACATATAACTACACCAGGCAAAAAATTAGTCGTCCCACAAGACACCACGCTAATACTGTGTAACACCTCTTCTGCCCCAATGCTACCGGTAATCTTACTTACCATTTACTACATTTAATTACTGCACCAAAACCACCGAACCGAAGGTTTCGTACATCGCAGCCCTGGCGCAGCACTAGAAACAGCCGAAGGAAAACAATCGGATCAGTCGTTTGTTGGAAAACAGCCAACTCATTTGGTTCTATCGTTTGAAGTACTGTTTCATTCTTTTGAGTGGGACCAATTTGTGGGTGCAATCGAATGGAAACAATAATCCAGTTGATTCGGCTGAATTACGATTCACTCTTTTGATTGGAACCAGTTTGTGGTAGCAACCGACAGAAAACATTCGACTCACTAGACTGCAGTTTTGCATAGCGGTTCGATTATTATTTATTCATTTCTTTCGAGTCAAACTAGTCTGTAGGGGCAATCGAATGAAGACAGACGACACAGTCCATTGTAGTTTTGCGTGTTGACTGAAAATATATTAATTAAAAAAATTCAAAAAAAAATTAGAGGATGATGGTAAATATTTCTGGCGAAATAAATATTTCTTCCATGTGACTGCAAACGCTTAAAAACACAGTTACCAAACAGATAAAAAAATTCTGTTTGCGTCACCTCAGCACTTACCGAAAGAGAATTATCGGCGATGAGTGCAAGCCAGCAGAGAGATAGAAACCGAGCTTCAATAAATTCCAATAAAAAAAGTAATGCTCATTTATTTATACATGAATGTATAATGTAGCATCAGTTATTAACCTTTTAAACCCAACCAAAAATCTATACCCAGTACCAGAATTACGAACAATTTGTATTTAAGCAAATAAACACATACATTTTGAAACTATTTCATTTTTGGAAACGTACTTTTTATTCACCGCTCCTTGAAATAATTCATGTTGTCTCTAAAAAGGTGGCAATCCTAACCATGGTTCATGTAGATGATCCTGTCACATTAATGTGACCACCGCCTATCTTCGTCGCCAACATGCTATAACCACTCACGCGCGGCACTAACTGTGGAAGATACATAACGTGTGTGGGGGAAGATGCGAAAACAGTACAGTCATTGTCGTAATGCGGAAACAGAGCGATTTATCTGACGTCCAAAGGGGCATGATCAATGGCTTTCGAGCAAGGGGTAGAAGCATTTCCGCGATGGCTGAATTTTTAAACTGTCGGCGTGCCGCCATCGTTAAGGTATACTGTGCTTGGCAAAATGGCGCTATCCAAATCTGTCGCCCACGCAGCTGTGGTACACCTCGGACCACAGATGTTGTTGTTGTTGTGGTCTTCAGTCCTGAGACTGGTCTGATGCAGCTCTCCATGCTACCCTATCCTGTGCAAGCTTCTTCATCTCCCAGTACTTACTCAATCCTACATCCATCTGAATCTGCTTAGTGTATTCATCTCTTGGTCTCCCACTAGATTTTTACCCTCCGAGCTGCCCTCCAATACTAAATTGGTGATCCCTTGATGACTCACAACATGTCCTACCAACCGATACCTTCTTCTAGTCAAGTTGTGCCACAAACTCCTCTTCTCCCCAATTCTGTTCAATACCTCCTCATTAGTTATGTGATCTACCCATCTAATCTTCAGCATTCTTCTGTACCACCACATTTCGAAAGCTTCTATTCTCTTCTTGTCCAAACTATTTATCGTCCATGTTTCACTTCCATACATGGCTACACTCCATACAAATACTTTCAGAAACGACTTCCTGGCACTTAAATCTATACTCGATGTTAACAAATTTCTCTACTTCAGATACGCTTTCCTTGCCATTGCCAGTCTACATTTTATATCTTCTCTACTTCGACCATCATCAGTTATTTTGCTCCCCAAGTAGCAAAACTGCTTTACTACTTTAAGTGTCTCATTTCCTAATCTAATTCCCTCAGCATCACCCGACTTAATTCGACTACATTCCATTATCCTTGTTTTGCTTTTGTTGATGTTCATCCCATATCCTCCTTTCAAGACACTATCCATTCCGTTCAACTGCTCTTCCAAGTCCTTTGCTGTCTCTGACAGAATTACAACGTCATCGGCGAACCTCAAAGTTTTTATTTCTTCTCCGTGAATTTTAATACCTACTCCGAATTTTTCTTTTCTTTCCTTTACTGCTTGCTCAATATACAGATTGAATAACATCGGGGAGAGGCTACAACCCTATCTCACTCCCTTCCCAACCACTGCTTACCTTTCATGCCTCTCGACTCTTATAACTGCCATCTGGTTTCTGTACAAATTGTAAATAGCCTTTCGCTCCCTGTATTTTATCCCTGCCACCTTTAAAATTTGAAAGAGAGTATTCCAATCAACACTGTCAAAAGCTTTCTCTAAGTCTACAAATGCTAGAAACGTAGGTTTGCCTTTCCTTAATCTTTCTTCTAAGATACTTCGTAAGGTCAGTGTTGCCTCACGTGTTCCAATATTTCTATGGAATCCAAACTGATCTTCCCCGAGGTCGGCTTCTACCAGTTTTTCCATTCGTCTGTAAAGAATTCGTGTTAGTATTTTGCAGCTGTGACTTATTAAACTGATAGTTCGGTAACTTTCACATCTGTCAACACCTGCTTTCTTTGGGATTGGAATTATTATATTCTTCTTGAAGTCTGAGGGTATTTCGCCTATCTCATACATCTTGCTTACCAGATGGTAGAGTTTTGTCAGAAATGGCTCTCCCAAGGCCGTCAGTAGTTCTAATGGAATGTTGTCTACTCCCGGGGCCTTGTTCAGTGCTCTGTGGAACTGTTCACACAGTATCGTATCTCCCATTTCATCTTCATCTACATTCTCTTCCATTTCCATAATATTGTCCTCAAGTACATCGCCCTTGTATAGACCCACATTTCTGCTTTCCCTTCTTTGCTTAGAACTGGGTTTCCATCTGAGCTCTTGATATTCATACAAGTGGTTCTCTTCTCTCCAAAGGTGTCTTTAATTAATCTTACCCCTAGTAAGATAAGCCTCTACATCCTTACATTTGTCCTCTAGCCATCCCTGCTTAGCCATTTTGCACCTCCTGTCGATCTCATTTTTGAGACGTTTGTATTCCTTTTTGCCTGCTTCATTTACTGCTTTTTTATATTTCCTACTTTCATCAATTACATTCAATATTTCTTCTGCTATCCAAGGAAAAAGGGCCACAGACAACAGGTGTGAACGACGACTGAGGAGACGTGTGCGCACCAACAGACGAGCAACTGTTGAGCAACTGAATGCCCAGATGAACCAAGGGGCAACAAAAGTGTCTCCTCAATGGCCTTTCAACGAACGTTGCCTATGGGCCTATGGTGCAGGAAACTGGTTCATGCACCCATGCTGACTGCTGTTCCTCGGTGGCAAGTTTGCCTTTTCAGAAGAATCGCGTTGAATTCTCCGTTGCAAAGACGGCCACTGGAGTGCACGATCTAAAACTTCTGAAGTCATATACCCGGCAACCAGGAGGGAGCGTTATGGTCTGGAGAATGTTTCCGTGGTATTCCCAGGATGATGTCGTCATTCTAGGAGGCACAATATATCAACATTAGTATGCATATATCCTTGCGGAACGTGCCCACCCTTCCATGCAGTTTTTTTTTTTTTTTTTTTTTTTTTGCAATGGCATCTTCCAGCACAACAATGCAATGTGTCATACAGCTCGCAGTGAACGTGCGTACGTCGAAGAGCACCAGAATGAGTTTACTGTATTCGCTTGGGCAACAAACCGCCAGCATTTGAACCCAGTTGGGAATCTGCGGGACCACCTCGATCGGAGTCTTCATGCCACGGTTCCTTGGCCGAGAAACCTAGTGGAGATGGCCATGGCCCTGGAATCGGCATGACTCCACATCCCTGTCAGTATCTTCTAGGACATACCTGACTCTCTTCCTGCATGTCTCGCCCTACAAAAGATAGTTTTCAGGCTTGTGACAGGTGTTCACATAAAAGTGACTCGACTATGTAGATCCATTATAGAAACAGCTACCAATTAACATCAGTAGTAGGACAACGGAGGTATCAGTTCACATTGTGGGTTCCTTACATCAGTGGCATGTATACATTCAGGGACAAACCTTTTGTTCTCTTTTGATTGACATGTCCTTAACCTATTGTTCTGCTAAGAGGGTTAAGAACCCCTGGGGATAATCCCTTCCTTGACACAGTCAGATAGACTCAGTAGCTCGCCATTACTTTATTTCAGACAGAAACGTGTTCACACCCATTACCACTAGGTGATTGCATTAGCTTTCCCAAGATCACGTCCACCTCAAACCAGTATAGCATTATTATGCCAAGAATGCGACGACATCAGTTCCCTTTATCCAGTGATATTAAATATACAATAGGTAACGGAAACTAACCTTTTGTTTATCGAGGATATGCTGCATCTCGTACGGATAAAAACTCTATGCACAGGCTCTATTTTCTGTGGCTGAGAAGATACCATTTTCTCCAGTTTCCTGGACTAACTGTTTGAGGACCCTGTGGCCGTGCTGTATCAAGTAGAAGCCTCACTTCACAGGTCCAAGATTTCCTCCCTGAAGTTTCTGCCACCAAAAATCATATTGTCTTTCATACCAATCGAAATACGATATTTTAGTGCCTATGGTTCTCTGAATTACGACACAAAGTTCCTTTGGACATGCATGCCTGTCTGAAGGAACTTTGCATCGTAATACAGAATAACACAGACACTCCACTGTCGTATCTATCCCCCGTCACTGGGCAAGCGACTTTGAAGTAAACTGTCCCACCTGTATGGGAATACACTTAATGTACGTACGAATACAGGTCGTAGACGCATGGTTGACGACATATGGCAGTTTGGTCTAGCCGTGAGTTGTGCACGGATATCCAAAACGTAAGGCGACAGCTCGCGATAAGCGGGAAATCCGGGTACGTGTACAGTCCGGCCCAAATTTTCATTGTCGTCATTCCATTCTACAGCTTATGGTTGTCCATGTTCGCAATTGCGAATACATTTACTGTAATAATCGAAATATGTCTAAAACAGTTTTTAGTTTATATTTCAAATAGTTAATTTGAATACGCATTACAACTATGTTTACCAGATCATCGCATCTAGTGCAAGATGAAAATAGTTCACATAGAGACTACAAATAGAATGGAAAACTTTTTTCATCAAATGGAATTGCTAAAAAGTGAATGATAACAGTTAATTACAAGAAAACTAAAGAAAACAATTTTCTAGTTACCTGACGCAGTCAGCACGGAGACAGCGATCTGTATACTTGAATGTTGTCGATTTTACGAAAATCTATACTTGGTCAAGATAGCAATGTAGAAAGCAGTGATTACTAGTTTCGTCTGCTTAAAAGGTCATCTTCAGATCTGGAAATTGTTATAAAATGTGACAAGTCAGGAATATTCTGGAATACAATAGCTTTAACAAAGAATAATTATGCAAAAACTGTGAGGAGTACAAACCAGGATATAAACTTGTGGTGTCTAAATCAAGAGAATAAGTAACACAGTTAGTCATTTCAGTGTTAACATCCTTAAGGGAATGTCAACTGTAAAACAAAATGGAATAAAATTACATTGATGTGCTCCAAAGACAGTGGCACAAAGCTACTTGTAACAAAATTTCAGTGAAAACATATCTTACAATCGTATCTACAATATATGTATATAAACCGTACTGTATAAACATCGCTGTAGTAATCTGAATGTGGCATAAGTCACAGTACCTAGTCACGGTGTCAGTCAGAGCTAACCAGATCAAAGTAGCAAACGAGCTGACTAGCACAGTGAGGTGCAGTTTAACTTCATTTAGCGTCGGGGTATACAGGTGGTCCATTGATCGTCACTAGGCCAAATATCTCACGAAATAAGAGTCAAACGAAAAAACTACAAAAAACGAAACTTGTCTAGCTTGAAGGGGGAAACCAGATGGCGCTATGGTTGGCCCCCTAGATGGCGCTGCCATAGGTCAAACGGATATCAAATGTGTTTTTTTTAAATAGGAAACCCTTTTTTTATTACATATTCGTGTAGTACCTAAACAAACATGAATGTTTTAGTTGGGACACCTTTAGATGGCGCTGTAATAGTCACAAATATATGGCTCACAATTTTAGACGAACGGTTGGTAACAGGTAGGTTTTTTAAATTAAAAGACAGAACGTAGGTACGTTCGAACATTTTATTTCGGTTCTTCCAAAGTGATACATGTACCTCTGTCAACTTATCATTTCTGAGAACGCATGCTGTTACAGCGTGATTACCTGTAAATACCACATTAATGCAATAAATGCTCAAAATGATGTCCGTCAACCTCAATGCATTTGGCAATGCGTTTAACGACATTCCTCTCAACAGCGAGTAGTTCGCCTTCCGTAATGTTCGCACATGCATTGACAATGCGCTGACGCATGTTGTCAGACGTTGTCGGTGGATCACGATAACAAATATCCTTCAACTTTCCCCACAGAAAGAAATCTGGGGACGTCAGATCCGGTGAACGAGTTACGTTCGACGACCAATCTACCTGTCATGAAATACGCTATTCAATACCGCTTCAACCGCACGCGAGCTATGTACCGGACATCCATCATGTTGGAAGTACATCGCCATTCTGTCATGCAGTGAAACATCTTTTAGTAACATCGGTAGAACATTACGTAGGAAATCAGCATACATTGCACCATTTAGACTGCCATCGATAAAATGAGGGCCAATTATCCTTCCTCCCATAATGCCGCACCATACATTAACCCGCCAAGGTCGCTGATGTTCCACTTGTCGCAGCCAAGTGGATTTTCCGTTGCCCAATAGTGCATATTATGCCGGTTTACGTTACCGCTGTTGGTGAATGACGCTTCGTCGCTAAATAGAACGCGTGCAAAAAATCTGTCATCGTCCCGTAATTTCTCTTGTGCCCAGTGGCGGAACTGTACACGACGTTCAAAGTCGTCGCCATGCAATTCCTGGTGCATAGAAATATGGTACGGGTGCAATCGATGTTGATGTAGCATTCTCAACACCGACGTTTTTGAGATTCCAGATTCTCGAGCAATTTGTCTGCTATTGATGTGCGAATTAGCCGAGACAGCAGCTAAAACACCTACTTGGGCATCATCATTTGTTGCAGGTCGAGGTTGACGTTTCACGTGTGGCTGAACACTTCCTGTTTCCTTAAATAACGTAACTATCCGGCGCACGGTCCGGACACTTGGATGATGTCGTCCAGGATACCGAGCAGCATACATAGCACAAACCCGTTGGACATTTTGATGACAATAGCCATACATTAACACGATATCGACCTTTTCCGCAATTGGTAAACAGTCCATTATAACACGGGTAATGTATCACGAAGCAAATGCCGTCCGCACTGACGGAATGTTACGTGATAGCACGTACTTATACGTTTGTGACTATTACAGCGCCATCTATCACAAAGCGAAAAAAGTGTCCCAACTAAAACATTCATGTTTGTCTAGGTACTACACGAATATGTAGTAAAAAGGGGGGTTCCTATTTAAAAATAAAAAAAAACACAGTTGATATCCGTTTGACCTATGGCAGCGCCATATAGCGAGCCAACCATAGCGCCATCTGGTTTCCCCCTTCAAGCTACACGAGTTTCGTTCTTTGTAGTTTTCTCGTTTGATGCTTATTTCGTGAGATATTTGGCCCGGTAAATATCAATGGACCACACTGTACAACAGTTAATGTTGTCTAATGAAGACTGTAAGGAATAAAATATTATAAATGTTACTTCTATCTCTATGATATTATTAGTTTTTCGTAATAATCCACCATCTGTAGACGTCTTCTATTTGTGCAGCCTTAGTTTTACTACATACATTTTAATAACTTTCTAGCTATAGTTGGTGGTTATTTCATTTGCTTTTTAAATTGCTATTTTCGTATCTTCACCTTTTAATTATTGTAGTAAACCAAACTCCACTTCATTATACTGTACTGCCACCTGGTGGCATCTTCGCTGATTTGTGAGCCCATGTACACAGTGCCAGTCACTTTGTTTGCTACCTTGATCTGGCTAACTTTGGCTGACGCTGTGACCAGACATTATGACTTATCTTAATTCATATTCAAATAGAAGGATGCAGAGGAAAAAACAATTGTCCAAAAAATTTAAGAATGAGATATTGGTACCACTGCCTGCTTCTTGGTCAGCTATCACATCGTGCTAAATAGTGTAAAGGAAACCAGACACAAGTTACAGACGGTTAAAGAAATCGTGTGCTATGGACAAAGCAACAGAGTCCATCTGGATCACGGTAATAAACAACACAGTCCATTTAAGCTACAATCGACGCACTCGCTGTGCGCACTGACCCACATCAAGTGATTCTGCGTTTGAGGTTATAGTTCCTGATTCATTTGATACACATACAATGAATGTATGGTTAATACATTTTATTACATTATAGCTTGACTTCTTGTTGTAATAATGTTAGTATTGAATTTCAACTGCCTGTAAGTGAAGAAAGTGATGAACACGTCCATGCTAGCGATGAAAAATCAACGAAAATTCGTAAAACAAACGGTTACCTCATTGGAAAAAAGCTACAGGCCTCTTCATTTGAAACTGGAAGTGACTGCCGATGCAGATGATATAAAATTTTCACCAATATTTCTAGTAATGAAGGGCCTCATCTAATAACAGAGTTCAACGATATTGGAGGTGGCGGTGGTACTGATGCACGAAACTGTTATTTATCAGGCCTTCTCGCAGCACATCCTGTAGTACGACACAGACCGAGGTAGAATGACTCAAGCTTAAGTGACAGTACCTAAAAATAAAAAGTTAGGGTAATAAGAGATGATGAAGCAGTACAGGTACCACATGTTTTAAAGTAAATCATCTTTCCGTTTACACACAGTTAAAACATCTTTAAATATAACTGGCTAGTCACTGGTAGATAGACGAGGAAAGCACACTAATCGAACGCAAAGCTCGTCGAACAGTCTCGTGAAGTAGTAATGCGGTTTTTTTGTGCCTCAAAAGTAAGAAGAATACATTACGTTTAAAAGGCTCACAAAAAGTGTGTCTTCCAGAAGACATAAATGTCAAGAAACTTCTTTCAATTTTTTTGGCCAGTTATCCAGAAATTCAGACGAATGCTGAGATGATCCCTTCGAAAGACCACGGCCGATTCCCTTCCCCATCCTTGTCACAGTCCGAGCCTGTTCTCCATCTCTAATGACCTCGATGTCGATGGGACGTTAAACCCAATGTTCCTTCCTTAATCCCGACATTCATATTTCTTATAAAACATTCAGACACATTTTTGGCTCAAAGTTTAACATCGCTTTCGATTATCCTCGATTTTGAACATGCTGTTGATGTGATGGACACCAAAGCTAAAATAACTGATCTCGACAGAAAATATATAACGCAATAAGAGAAGACGGTGACTTTTGCATACCCAGAGTGTGGCCATTCTTTCATGCAGCTAGATAAAAATATGGCATTGATCCCCAAGTGTGCCAAGGCGAGACTTCTGATAGCCGGAGAGAAGTGATCGCAGGGTCAGTGTCAAAGCAAGTCCACTTACTGTTGTCTCGTGTGCACACAGCATGTTTCAGAGCTGCAGTAAATTTCTTTCTTCTAATTCATACAAGAAACAGCTTTCCTTTGCTGTTTGCCCAGTGATGTAGTTAAGATTCCTTTAAGAAAAATCAAAAACCATCAGGGGCGATTCTAAAAGTCGGTCAAGGAGGGGGAAGGGGCTAATGGGGGGAGGTGGGGTTAGGAATGAAATATTGCGTAACAAAAGGAGAGTTGGGGTCGTCCACCGACAAATTTGTAAAATTTGGTTTTGCTTAAAGTAGTTTTTGGTAACTGTTTTGGAGTTCAGGGTAAAAAATTGTATTAATAAATAATAAGACGCCCATTGGTTTAGATAGTAGCTATTTGCCGCTCGTATTCTTTTGTTAAAATGTGTTTGAAATACATTGTAATATACACTCCTGGAAATGGAAAAAAGAACACATTGACACCGGTGTGTCAGACCCACCATACTTGCTCCGGACACTGCGAGAGGGCTGTACAAGCAATGATCACACGCACGGCACAGCGCACACACCAGGAACCGCGGTGTTGGCCGTCGAATGGCGCTAGCTGCGCAGCATTTGTGCACCGCCGCCGTCAGTGTCAGCCAGTTTGCCGTGGCATACGGAGCTCCATCGCAGTCTTTAACACTGGTAGCATGCCGCGACAGCGTGGACGTGAACCGTATGTGCAGTTGACGGACTTTGAGCGAGGGCGTATAGTGGGCATGCGGGAGGCCGGGTGGACGTACCGCCGAATTGCTCAACACGTGGGGCGTGAGGTCTCCACAGTACATCGATGTTGTCGCCAGTGGTCGGCGGAAGGTGCACGTGCCCGTCGACCTGGGACCGGACCGCAGCGACGCACGGATGCACGCCAAGATCGTAGGATCCTACGCAGTGCCGTAGGGGACCGCACCGCCACTTCCCAGCAAATTAGGGACACTGTTGCTCCTGGGGTATCGGCGAGGACCATTCGCAACCGTCTCCATGAAGCTGGGCTACGGTCCCGCACACCGTTAGGCCGTCTTCCGCTCACGCCCCAACATCGTGCAGCCTGCCTCCAGTGGTGTCGCGACAGGCGTGAATGGAGGGACGAATGGAGACGTGTCGTCTTCAGCGATGAGAGTCGCTTCTGCCTTGGTGCCAATGATGGTCGTATGCGTGTTTGGCGCCGTGCAGGTGAGCGCCACAATCAGGACTGCATACGACCGAGGCACACAGGGCCAACACCCGGCATCATGGTGTGGGGAGCGATCTCCTACACTGGCCGTACACCACTGGTGATCGTCGAGGGGACACTGAATAGTGCACGGTACATCCAAACCGTCATCGAACCCATCGTTCTACCATTCCTAGACCGGCAAGGGAACTTGCTGTTCCAACAGGACAATGCACGTCCGCATGTATCCCGTGCCACCCAACGTGCTCTAGAAGGTGTAAGTCAACTACCCTGGCCAGCAAGATCTCCGGATCTGTCCCCCATTGAGCATGTTTGGGACTGGATGAAGCGTCGTCTCACGCGGTCTGCACGTCCAGCACGAACGCTGGTCCAACTGAGGCGCCAGGTGGAAATGGCATGGCAAGCCGTTCCACAGGACTACATCCAGCATCTCTACGATCGTCTCCATGGGAGAATAGCAGCCTGCATTGCTGCGAAAGGTGGATATACACTGTACTAGTGCCGACATTGTGCATGCTCTGTTGCCTGTGTCTATGTGCCTGTGGTTCTGTCAGTGTGATCATGTGATGTATCTGACCCCAGGAATGTGTCAATAAAGTTTCCCCTTCTTGGGACAATGAATTCACGGTGTTCTTATTTCAATTTCCAGGAGTGTATATTGCTACATAATAATAAAAAAATGATTGAATCAGTTGGAGTAATATATTCGCTGACTTTTGAAGTCATTTTATCCCATGTAATATGATACTCCATTTGAGGGGCGGGGCTACAGCCCCCATAGCCGCCCCCCTTGCCACCGCCCCTGAAAACCATAGAGCGTAGAGACACTTATAACGGACCATTCTTCGTAGTACTGACAAAGGATCAACGAAAGAAGCAGACGAAACAACAATGTCTAACAGATCTTCCGGAACCTGATCAGCTCTACCATGTACTTATTCTTCTGCCGAAAGACAAGTGCAAGGACTTGAAGATACTGATGAAATTCTGTGAATGTGACGGTTCCAGGGTGTACTATAGCAACTTGCTGTCCATCAGCTCGGATTCCCATCTGAAAACAAAGTATGTCCGATGATGAAAGTGATTTTTTAAAGGGTAAGTAATTTAATACATACATTTGCTTAACTTGAATTGTTTTCTGAACTTTGATTGTAATAGGTCAAAATCTTTATAGATGTAAATAATATTCATTGTCAACATTAGACCACGTATTCTTGAACAATGTTATAAGAAATTACAATTTGTTTATTGCAAACTGCAAGGGAAAACCTACACAAGTCAAGTTATTACTTACTTAATTAATTAATTTTGGTGGTAAAATAAAACGTGATGCTTTTAAGTTTCAGGGGTAAACAATCAAGAACTCAAATAAAGTTTAAAAATATTGCTTCATTGGTTCATTGGCGTCGCGTCGGATAATGTTGTGGAAGCCGCACAATATTTCAACGAGATCACTGTTCCTCATTCTTCAGGTGCCTATTGGCATGTCGCTACACAGGGGCAGGCGCCAGGAGGTGGAGCATAAACGTCATCATAGAAGAATCATAGAGCACGGCGACATCCAGTGCCCCTGCTGCAGAAATGGAACACGGTCTTGGCATGAGCGCGGGCATAATTTTGGTGCCCAGTTTAAATAATCGGACCCCGATTCCCCGTCTGTGTTGACTCGGATCGTTCGTCTGCGACCGACGATGCCTTAGTGCCGTCAGTGTTGCTTTCCATGCTTTGCTGAGCTGAAATCCCGTATCTCTATTAATCAGGTCATTACTTATATGTATTTCGACTGCTGCTGTAATGATGGAGTCCTAGTACGTGGAGACGGACGGGAGGATCTTTCTCTCTCCGCAGTTCGTACTACGTCACGTGTCAAGACAGTGTTCCACCACAGCAGACTTTTCTGGCTCACCCAGCCTGGTGTGACGTCTATGTTCAGCATATCTATCCTTAACAGTATGACGCATCTGGCCAATGTATGATTTCCCACACTGGCTCGGGATTTTATATATCCCTTGTCTCCTTAGATCTAGGCTGTCTTTAGCAGAACCCAGCATCATTTGCACTCGCGCTAGAGGGCGGACGACCCATTTTATTTTATATTTCTTGAACAGCCTGCCGATTTAAAGGACGTGCCACCAACACAGGGTAGAAAAACCATCCTCGCGGAGTTCTTCCGCAGCATTACTCGAGGCGATTCCCGCGAACCAATGAAGTAGTTGTTACTTCGGGAAAGTCTCAGACAGCACATTTAAAAATATTGTTGGACAAAAAGGTACAAATTGTAGTGTTTTATTTGGGAAGTTCGCTACAGACGGACTATAGGTCAGATACCTCTGTTTGAACAGCGGACATTGTTGTTGTTGTGGTCTTCAGTCCTGAGAGTGATTTGATGCAGCTCTCCATGCTACTCTATCCAGTGCAAGCTTCTTCATCTCCCAGTACCTACTGCAACCTACATCCTTCTGAATCTGCTTAGTGTATTCATCTCTTGGTCTCCCTCTACGATTTTTACCCTCCATGCTGCCCTCCAATACTAAATTGGTGATCCCTTGGTGCCTCAGAACATGTCCTACCAACCGATCCCGTCTTCTAGTCAAGTTGTGACACAAACTCCTCTTCTCCCCAATTCTGTTCAATACCTCATTAGTTATGTGATCTACCCATCTAATCTTCATCGTTCTTCTGTAGCACCACATTTCGAAAGCTTCTATGCTCTTCCTGTCCAAACTATTTATCGTCCATGTTTCACTTCCATACATGGCTACACTCCATACAAATACTTTCAGAAACGACTTCCTGGCACTTAAATCTATACCCGATGTTAACAAATTTCTCTTCTTCAGAAACGCTTTCCTTGCCATTGCCAGTCTACATTTTATATCTACTCTACTTCGACCGTCATCAGTTATTTTGCTCCCGAAATAGCAAAACTCCTTTACTACTTCAAGTGTCTCATTTCCTAATCTCATTCCCTCAGCATCACCCGACTTAATTCGACTACATTCCATTATCTTCGTTTTGCTTTTGTTGTCTTTCCTTTACTGCATGCTCAATATACAGATTGAATAACATCGGTGAGAGGCTACAACCCTGTTTCACTCCCTTCCCAACCACTGCTTCCCTTTCATGCCTCTCGACTCTTATAACTGCCATCTGGTTTCCGTACAAATTGTAAATAGCCTTTCGCTCCCTGTATTTTACCCCTGCCACCTTCAAATTTGAAAGGGAGTATTCCAGTCAACATTGTCAAAAGTCTACAAATACTAGAAACGTAGGTTTGCCTTTCCTTAATCTGTTTTCTAAGATAAGTCGTAGGGTCAAATTGCCTCACGTGTCCAACATTTCTACGGAATCCAAACTGATCTTCCCTGAGGTCGGCTTCTACCAGTTTTTCCATTCGTTTGTAAAGAATTCGTGTTATTATTTTGCAGCCGTGGCTTACTAAACTGATAATTCGGTAATATTCACAACTGTCAACACCTGCTTTCTTTGGGATTGGAATTATTATATTCTCCTTGAAGTCTTGATGGTATTTCGCCTGTTCATACATCTTGCTCACTAGATGGTAGAGTTTTGTCAGGGCTGGTTCTCCCAAGGCTATCAGTAGTTGTAATGGAATTTTGTCTACTCCCAGGGCCTTGTTCCGACTTTGGTCTTTCAGTAGTTTGTCGAACTCTTCACGCAGTATCATATCTCCCATTTCATCTTCATCTGCATCCTCTTCCATTTCCATAATATTGTCCTCAAGAACATCGCCCTTTCATAGACCCTCTATATATTCCTTCCACCTTTCTGCTTTCCCTTCTTTGCTTAGCACTGGGTTTCCATCTGAGCTCTTGATATTCATGCGAGTGGCTTTCTTTTCTCCAAATGTCTCTTTAATTTTCCTGTAGACAGTATCTATCTTATCCCTAGTAATATAAGCCACTACATCCTTACATTTGTCCTCTAGCCATCCCTGCTTAGCCATTATGCACTTCCTGTCGATCTCATTTTTGAGACGTTTTATTCCTTTTTGCCTGTTTCATTTACTGCATTTTCGTATTTTCTCCTTTCATCAATTAAATTCAGTATCTCTTCCGTTACCCAAGGATTTCTATTAGCCCTCGTCTTTTTACCTACTTGATTCTCTGGTGCCTTCACTATTTCATCTCTCAAAGCTACCCATTCTTCTTCTACTGTATTTCTCTCCCCCATTCTTGTCAATCTCCCTGAAACACTCTACAACCTCTGGTTCTGTCAGTTTATCCAGGTCCCATCTCCTTAAATTCTCACCTTTTTGCAGTTTATTTAGTTTTAATCCAGGTCCCATCTCCTTAAATTCCCACCTTTTTGCAGTTTCTTTAGTTTTAATCTACAGTTCATAACCAATAGTTTGTGGTCAGAGTTCACATCGGCCCCTGGAAACGTCTTACAATTTAAAACCTGGTTCCTAAATCTTACCATTATATAATCTATCTGAAATCTGTCAGTATCTCCAGCCTTCTTCCATGTATACAACCTTCTTTTATGACTCTTGAACCAAGTGTTAGCTATGATTAAGTTACGCTCTGTGCAAAATTCTACCAGGCGGCTTCCTCTTTCATTTCTTACCGCCATTCCATATTCACCTACTACGTTTCATTCTCTTCCTTTTCCTACTATCGAATTCCAGTCATTCATGACAATTAAATTTTCGTCTCCCTTCACTATCTGAATAATTTATTTTATATCGTCATACATTTCATCTATCTCTTCGTCATCTGCGGAGCTAGTCGGCATATAAACTTGTACTACTGTGGTAAGCGAGGGCTTTGTATCTATCTTGGCCACAATAATACGTTCACTATGCTGTTTGTAGTAGTTTACCAATATTACTATTTTTTGTTCATTATTAAACCTACTCCTGCATTATCCCTATTTTCGTGTCGAATAATGTTGTGGAAGCCGCACAATATTTCAACGAAACAGCTGTTCCTCATCTTCAGGTGCTTACTGACGTGTCGCTAGAAAGGGGCAGGCGCCAGGGGGTGGAGCATAAACGTTATCGTAGAGGAATCATAGAGCACGGCGACATCCAGTACCCCTGCTGCAGAAATGGAACACGGTCTTGGCAAGAGCGATGCGGCAAAAGCGCGGGCAGAATGTTGGCGCCCAGTTTAAACAATCGGACCCCGATTCCCCGTCTGTGTTGACTCGGATCGTTCGTCTGCGACCGACGATGCCTTAGTGCCGTCAGTGTTGCTTTCCATGCTTTGCTGAGCTGAAATCCCGTATCTCTATTAATCAGGTCATTACTTATATGTATTTCGACTGCTGCTGTAATGATGGAGTCCTAGTACGTGGAGACGGACGGGAGGATCTTTCTCTCTCCGCAGTTCGTACTACGTCACGTGTCAAGACAGTGTTCCACCACAGCAGACTTTTCTGGCTCACCCAGCCTGGTGCGACGTCTATGTTCAGCATATCTATCCTTAACAGTGTGACGCATCTGGCCAATGTATGATTTTCCACACTGGCTCGGGATTTTATATATCCCTTGCCTCCTTAGATCTAGGCTGTCTGTAGCAGAACCCAGCATCATTTGCGCTCGCGCTGGAGGGCGGAAGACCCATTTTATTTTATATTTCTTGAACAGCCTGC
Source organism: Schistocerca americana (assembly GCF_021461395.2). Lineage (NCBI taxonomy): Eukaryota > Metazoa > Arthropoda > Insecta > Orthoptera > Acrididae > Schistocerca > Schistocerca americana. Next base: position 307,613,727 of record NC_060121.1, on the reverse strand, counting down.
CGATTTAAAGGACGCAGCACCAACACAGGGTAGAAAAACCGTCCTCGTGGATTTCTTCCGTGAACCAATGAAGCAGTTATTACGTCGGGAAAGTCTCAGACAGCACATTTAAAAATATTGTTGAACAAATAGGTACAAATTGTAGTGTTTTATTTGGGAAGTTCGCTACAGACGGACTACAGGTCAGATACCTCTGTTTGAACCGCGGGCATACTTTTAACCAATTCCTCTTGAGTGATTTGTAAAGTATTTTGCTTCTCTGACAGATCATCTAACCTGCTGGTAACCTTTTGCTATCCCTCAAGAATTTGCTTGAACTGCTGACCAAACTCATATAATGTCTTATCGGCTTAACAGAGTTTGCATGTACCAGAGTAGCAAATTTACGCTACCTAGCTCATTCAAGGCTGCATCACCGAGCATTGGTGATGGGTATTTTCTCTTAAATGTTACTCGTTTCCCCATTATCGGACTGACATCCGATCCCGGTGCTACTTCTTTTTAAATACTGTTCAGAGAACAAAAAGTTTCATCCAGTAACTGTGACGATAAGTCACCTGCTACGTGAATAGGGATTTCCTCTGTAACGTGTGTTTCAAACGAATTTTGTGCCAAATTTGGCCTATCGCTTGGCTGTGAAAAATTATCGCGCTGCTGAAGTGTGGATTCAATTTCACTTATCTGTATGGTTACGCTACTAGCGACTTTTCTTTGATTAATCGATGTGTCTACATCAACAGATTCTTTCATTGTTTGTTCAATGTCTGACGTGGTGTTAATCCTAGCCATTTTAAACAGTATCAGCAATAAATTACACAAACTCAAAATTTTACAATTTTTCGATAGATCGTATACGGCAAGATAATTACTAAGCAATGAAACACCAAGCTCACAACAATATAAGCACATGCAAATACGTTGTAGAGCGTTCGAGTAGTGAACTGCTCGGCCATTATGGAATGCAACAGAAATATCAGAAACCTTTTACTGAAACTGGCTACACGTGAGAAGCGTCAACGACTGTTGGAAAGAGTCAGAAATTCCTTTTTTTCAATTATGCAACGAGAGAAGTGGAATAATTAATTGACAGTTACCTTACCTCATTTGGGGTTTGTAGCTATTCTCGTAGTTTCGACTTTTTTCTCATCATTATTCTTTCAAAAAATGTTCTTTCGTTAAGCTTTTTTTCTATGTTATCATACAGATAGTTAAGTAATTTTCACTCATACACAGAAAGAAAGAACAGTCATTATTATACATGAAATTTTATTATTTCGTAAATTTTAAGCATGACAGCACACAATAAAATTAATCGTCAGATTTGTTATGTCAACGCTCGTCGTTTTTAGTGTAGTATTCTGGTATAACAGCGTGGGAAAAGGGAAGTTTTGTGATGATTGCCACTTCCGAAGGACACCACAATCGATGGCTGTTGGGAAGTTCCCTAGGTATTCGTAATAGATATTGTTTTTCCTTTTGTGAAGGTAGACGTACATTTGTAAGACAGGCCTGTACATAATTTTTATCACATTTACCACCAAAACTTCTTGTGAACACCTGCGGTCTTGGTTACGTAATAGTCTTCTTTTATCTAAATTATAATACGTTCTTGCTGTGAGACAAGTTAATACAAATATCCATTCATCGATTAGACCACTGTATTTCAATATTTTCGCCGGCTCTTATAAACACGTATGAATACTGCCGATATAGAAAAAGACAAATGAACGTCACAGTCCTCACTTGTTTTTCACGGAATATACCTCCTTCACATTCAGATGTGTACGTTGCATGTTATCAATCAGTCAGGACAATTACTATGGTGAACAACGAAAAAACCGAAGTATTTCTTGGCAATCAATATAAGTAGTAGTAGTAGGTATTGTGCCTTACGGCAGGTCTTGTCATGGGTTAAGCCTCTTCCACTTTTGTCTGTCCATAGCCAGTCTTTTCATTTCTTTTGTCTCCTTGGATATTGTCCAGCATTTGATATCTTCTTTTCCTCTTCCCCTCTTTTCCCTCCACCATTCCTTCTACTCCTTCCGTCAATAAACAGTCCCTCCTCAAACATTCTCCAGTCCAGTTCCGTTTTCTCTTTCTAATGACTTTCAGCGTGTTTCGTTCTTCTCCAACTCTTCTTAATACTTTTGCATTCCTTACTCGCTCTTCCCGCTTCACTTTTTCCATTTTCTCCATATCCACATCTCTAGTGCCTCCAGTCTTCTTTCGTCTTCCTTCCTCAATGTCCAGGTCTCCGCACCACACACTGCAACGCTCCAGATGTAACACTTGGCAAGTCTTTTCCTCAGATCTTTGTTTAGTGGTCCGCAAAGTAATTTCTGTTTCCTCTTGAATCCTTCTTTTGCCATTGCAACTCTTTTCCTAATATCTGTTGAGCAATACATATCTTCCATTATTACACTTCCGAAGTAATTGAAGTTATCACTTGCTCTATTTCCTCTCACCCTATTTTCGTACGGCATTTTCTTCCCTTTCCTCCAATTACCATTCTTTTCGTTTCCTTCTTGTTAATCTTCATTTCATACTCTTCTAATTTTGTGTTTAGCTCATCTAAGATTTGTTCCATCTCTCTTGCATTCTCTGCCATGACGACCATGTCGTCTGCAAATCTTATACACTCCACTCTCTGACCCCCTATACAAACTCCTCTCCTTCCATCAAAACTTTCATTAATAGTTTCTTCCAGATAGATACTGAACAGTGTTGGTGATAAACCACAACCTTATCTTACAACTCTTCTCAGTTCAAATTCTTCACTCATCACACCTCCTATTCTTACTCTTGCTCTCTGGTTCAAATATAAATTTCTAATTAGCCGTCTATCCCTCCAGACAACTCCATGTTGCCTTAGGATTTCCATCAGTCTGTCCCATCTGACACAGTCAAAAGCCTTCTCAAGATAAACGAACAAAACACACACCTTCCTTTTCTTCCCCATGTACCTCTCCCCTATCACTCTCAGTAGCCCAATGGCACCTCTAGTTCCCACACCTCGCCTGAAACCAAGTTGTTCATCTCCTATTACGCAATTCAACTTTCCCTATAATCTTCTCTTGAGCGTCCTTAGCAAGACTTTGGCTGCAAGCGATATCAGGCTCACTGTTCTATGTTCCTCACACTCTTCTTTTTCATTTCTGTAGTCAACATAAGAACAACAAGAAAATGAAACTCATCACTCGTGACGTACAGGATAGACACCAAAATGTAACTGAGGTTTAGCGTTGGAAAGTTTATTATACTTCTGAAAAATTTCACTTTTTGGACTCTGTTGTTTTTTCCTCCGTAGCCTTCATTTAATACAGCGAATGTGCTTTACATTTATGTTGAAAATACGACTATAAGGTATGTCTTTACGGGAATTATGTTGCATTCAGCTTCGTGCTATTGCTTTTGTGTCATATCATTGTAATTTAAATTACTTTGTTCTAGTTAACATTTCCTTAACGATATTAATACTATAATGATTAAGTTTCTTACTTATTGTCTTGATTTAGAGATCGCATATTTGTGTTCTGATATGTACTCCTAACAGTTTTTGTGTTATTATTCTTGTCAATGCTATTGTATTCCTAAATGTTGTACTTTTGACTTGAGATCTTTTATAACGATTCTCAGATCTGAAGACGTCCGTTTAAGCTGTTAAAACAAGTAATTACCGTTTTCTACGTTGCGATCTTGGGCGTATAATGATTTCAGTTAAATCCACAACATTCCAAGAAATTTTCGATGATGATTAATTTGTATTTTTTCTTAATTTTGTCCAAGTCAGTGACACTGCCACCCAGAACACACATTAGGGATCACCCCATATCGAGATGACAGATGGAATTGACTCTGTAGGCTATCGAGTCTCTCGGCGAATTCAGTCTGGGCAGGTACGTGAGTTGTTGATAGCCCAGCCAGTCGATGGGCTAGCGTAGTAGAGCAGAGCGCGACGGGGTAGCTCGAAAAGAGTGGGTCTCGGTGACAATGGGCCGCACAGATAAGGGGAGGCCATGACGTTCGGATCACATGTTTTCTTCAAACTTTGTCGATTTTGTGCCGGTGAGTTGCGAGTAGGGGTGAGAAAAACCAGTCGGTTAAAACCGATACTGGTATTTTAGTTCTGAACAACTGGTATTTTTCAGCATTTGTTTGGTCTCGGTTGTAACTTTATTTTTTACTAATTACTGAGTTACCGATAGAGCAGTGCTAAAATTGTTATTTTTATATATTATTTACAAAAAAAGTGATTTTTATTCATAAAATTTGCATTGGTTTGAAATATTACGTTATTATAGAACATGGGAAAAGCGATCAGTGTTGTTTTAATAACAATGCCGACAGAAACGACCAACAAACACGTGGTGTGAGAATTGGTGTAGCAGTGCCGACGTAATAAGTCCCTATTGCCCTGCCGGCCGGTGTGGCCGAGCGGTTCTAGGCGCTCCAGTCTGGAACCGCGCGACCGCTACGGTCGCAGGTTCGAATCCTGCCTCGGGCATGGATGTGTGTGATGTCCTTAGGTTAGTTAGGTTTTAAGTAGTTCTAAGTTCTAGGGGACTGATGACCTCAGAAGTTAAGTCCCATAGTGCTCAGAGCCATTTGAACCCTATTGCCCTGTTTACTGGCGTAAGGTATGCATGTACGTACAGTGTGCAAAACTAGGACTGTTTTCCACTGTCGTCGCCGGGCATACATTTTATTGCAGCATGATCCCACCCTTAGTCTGGAAATATTTTTCAGCGTGACGTAGTTATGAAGTACAACTCTTCATTTGCTTTAAAAGATTAAAAATTTGCCTGCTACTTTTATGAAATAGTAAGAGGTAGGAAACTGTGATAACAGCAATAAATTAAAAACCTAATAACTTATTCATAGTATTCAATAAAAATAGAAAATAGCTAATATGTTGCCTGTGCCTACACAATACGCCTTTATCTGTTTGTAGCTCTTGGGAAGAGACAAATTAACACTAAAAATAGAGTTCTTCAACTTCAGTTTTCACCTTTTATCACTGACTATTTGTAATATACATGTATTGGTTGATCCCCGATTACAACATGATTATTGAGCAGAATGTCAAAAAATTTCAATCAATAGGAGAATACTGGCGAATTTTTGTAGTTTTAAACCACTTTTCGAGAAAAATAGCGATGGGGGATGGACTAATTTTTCTTTTATTTGCCTATTTAATTTAATATTTTGATTCCATGTATCTTGAAACTGAGAGTCGAAATTTTTCAGTCTTTGTTCGCTTTCGGCGTTTATTTCAGGAAATAATAGGAAAAACCGAAAATCGGTTATTTCAGAAACCGTTTATTTGGAGCAATTTTGACAGTCAGGTTAAGCTGGCGTGGAGAAAAAACGATATAACCGAAAACCCGTTGTTTTAGAGATATCCACCATCCCCAGTTACGACCCCGAGCACGTCATAGCGGCGGCCATGCGTTAGCGTTGAAACTCCGTAATCGGTGTATTGCTGAGCCAAGTTCTGTTCACCGTTAGCTTTCCTTTTTTCCAACGCTGGTCATATTATTTCATATATATTACTTTTGAAAGGTAATATAATGAACAAACACATGTGTGATGTGTGACTATAAAATAACTGGACTCATACTGTCACAGAGCATGCGCCAAAGATGAACGACCAGTAGCTGTGAAGCGTGAAGCATCCTCGAGTGCGGCATTCTGACGTCTGCAGGCAAATCGTTGTGGCCATGACTTTCGTCTGTGTAAGAGCTGTTTTTTTGTTTTTCCGATAACATGGTAAGTGTAATAACAGACCAATGACTTGTTGGGAAGCTTCACACGAAATTTGGAAAAACTGCTTCTGAAACCTATATTTTTCTAAAAGGAGTGCATGACGAAGACTTTCTATCACTTACGTGAGTTTTTGAATGGTTCAAGGGTTTCCATGACGGCCGAGGAGACGTTGAAGGTGACTCACGCCCGGGACACCCTTCAACATCAAAACCGGATGAAAAACATCGAAAAACTAGGTAGTCTGATTCGATCTGACCATCGGTAGGATGTTCAGTCCTTGTTGAAGCTGCAGGAATTGACAAAGAATGCATAAGGCAATTTTTTCGGAACTAATGTAACACAATAAAAATGTATGCAAAACCAGTGCCGAAAATTCTCACAATCGAACAAAAAGAAGCTCGTGAAAATGCTTGTACCGACACTTTGTATACCACTGAAAATGATCCTAATTTCTTGGAAAGAGTGATGACATGTGACGAACCTTTGTGTGTCATTTATGATGCGGAAACTAAGTACCAGTCCATGCACTCTTCCAGTGCCCAACTCCACAGAGAGCGAAGAAAGCTCGAATGAGCAAATCAAAATTCAAAGTGATGATGATTGTTTTTACGATATTCATGTCCTCATTTGTTCCGGAAGATCAAACTACTATTAAACATTACTACCTTGAGGTTCTTGCTCGACTCCATGAGACAAAAATCACCCGAATTGTGGAAAAACAAGTCATGGGTTCTGCAGCAAGACAACGCACCGGCTCTTAGTTCATTCTCCGATAAGAGGTTTCTAGTGAAGTGCAGCATCCCAGCGTTAGACCACACACCTTAGTCACCTGCCATAGCGCCGTGTGACTTAAGCATTCCCCAAGGTCAAATCTGCATTAAAAGGAACACGAGTTCAGTCGGCTGAAGCGGTGAAAGAAAGAACTGTATGGGTCATCAAGGAGTTCGCAGAGGAAGACTTCCAGCACTGTCTGCATCACTGTAAAATTCACGTGGAGCGTTGTGGGGACAGTGGAGGGGAGTACATTGAACGTGGCATAACTACATATGTATATTTTTTAAATAAAATATTTAGCAGCAATAGTCTTGTTATTTTATAGCCGCACCTCGTATTTGCACGAAATGTTATTGAATTTCCAAGTTATTTTGCTGTTTACTAAAATATTATTGTTACATCAAGTATTATATTCATAACTATCGGTAAGTAAACGACCAAATGCATAAGGTTTTCGTGAAATTGTATACCTGTCCTGATTTGCGAAATCCCTTATACCTGCAACCGGGAAAGATACTCGAACTGGACGCATGGAAGCCCAAGTCAGACAATGATAAATACAGGTGTAAATAGCTTTATTCAATAATTCAATGAGTTGCAATGTGCCAGAATATAAGGATAATGTACAATTAATCGCCGGATGTGCTTCGGACATTACAAGTTGCAGAATGATATTTTCATATAGATACGGAAAACGTCAATTAAAACGGCCTCAACTACATCGAAAGGATACAGAATGTATTTTAAAAACATCTGCACGAGAATAAATTTCTCGTTCGTGTCATAAATATGAGCAATTTTTAAGGTGCTTGATGAAGTTTTTAACTTCCCTGCAGAACTAAACGTCGCATTGTTGACAAATCGGAGTACACTTGAGTGGGGGCGGGGTTTGACTTTAATCGTGCAAGTTCCAAGAACTGCGTCATCGGTCAAGGTGTTATGGTGCACACCAGAATTTGTTTCACCCTCCTTCCCCACCGGCCCACCGCACATTTAAAACTCTGTTATTAGCAAGAATTTTTGTTTTCCCATGTAAGGAAGCATGACGCTGGTTAAAAACGAATTATAGAGCTGTATGGCAAGTTTCTCAGATTTCAAACTTGTTGCAACGATATTTGGAAAGTCTTTGGTTAACTTCAATAGTTTTTCAAATCCTTGGACAATACTTTCCTGTGGCTTCTTTAAAACACAAAAACACTTGCGTTAATAATTCACCAGGCATTGTCATCGAGTATTGTGCTGTGTGTGAGTGTGTACCTTGTTCATATCGCGCATTGACAGTTTTTGAATCTTTTTCCAGCGAGAGTTCTGTCATAAGCTGACTGGTATTGGCAACCTGTCTGGTCTGTATTAATCACAAATTTTTTTTTGTTAGAATTTGCGATAATAGCTTTCGTTTGCAGTTGACACTTTTTTCGGCTGCTAGCGGGTCTTCCCAAGTCACACATTCTCTGTTACTCACATACGTCGTGATCTTCCTCTGACGAATTCTGTGCCATTGTCTGAAGTTTTAACGCATGAAAATGATGGTAAAGATAAAATCCTCGGACTTAAATTGGTCTGCAGCAACCAAAGCGCACTGCTGCAAGTTTCTTGTTGTTACCTTAAATTTAACACTTTGACTCGTTTACTAGTCGATAACTACAGGTATGATATTTGTTATAATAATAAAAATTAGTAAACTGCTAAACAACATTGGAAATTCAGTAAAGATTCATGAAAATACACAAGTTTTTTCATTATATTACATTTCAAATGTAATATATATATTTAATAACATGACAATGTTGAAAAAATTGTAATTAAAAAAAAAAGGATGAGCTGGAGTGGATCCAGAGATCCACTGTTTACGGAACTTGAACGCTAACCACATGACTGCCGCCATCTGATGCTCATGGTTTGCAACGCACTAACACTTTGTTGACGCGTAAAACTTCTCTTGCGCTTTTCTCGAAATTACCCAAGTACTACACCTTACTACTTGCACATTATATTGTCCTAATGGACTACTGAAAGGTACAAAGTTTAAAGTTAATCCGTGATCCGAACGTCGTGACCTCGCCTTATGAGCCTAAAGGCGCTACGCAAGTCAGCCCGTCTGAGGCAGTTAGCATGGGCTGACAGCAAACGATATACACCTTTGTCCACGATACACGTTGGCGAATGCCCATGTAAGATCGCAAGTACGTTGAAGACCGCTTCTACATGTACACCTACATTCATACTCTGCAAACCACTGTCAACTGCCTGGCAGTGTGTACTTCCTTATATGATGCACAGGGGCGCCCGCAGGGGGTGGACGGAGGAAGGTTTGGTGGCGGGGGGGGGGGGGGGGGGGCAGTGGGGTCAACAGCCCCTAGTGAGAATTGATGTAGTTTAAGAAATGCAAAAGACACTGCAACCACAAGACCCAAATTTTAATGACATAAAATATCTCGAAAAGTATCGCTAAAATGCCCTCAAAATTACGTTAAAATGCAAAAAGGACATAAAACAATATGTAACGTACGTTATGAGATGAACTAGAGTAATGAAAAACTTTGTAGGAAGTTACTCCTGAAATAATAAAAAGGATGATTTATATTAAATCGCTATGTTTTTCTTCAAGAAATCTCACTCTTTGAAGATGTACGAAAATTGTTGTATAACCATGTCAGAGCTATTGCAATGTATGACAGCGTGCAGAGTCTTTGAACGTGAGGGAAAGTATTTTGTCAGCAACACGTGCTTGCAGTTAGAAAAATTTCAGTATGCTGAAACAACTAGAGCGTGCGCTTTGAGATTCTACCTTAGTTTCAAAAGACGAATCTAAAAAATCAACGCACAAATATCGTTTGTTTACAAGTGGACATTACATCTGGTACAATTGAAAGGTCTCTGTTGGATTCCTTTCATGTTAATTTCTTAAATCTGTTGTCATTTGCGGCATAAATTCCTATTCTAAATTTACTGTGGCGTTTCTGACTATCTGGGAGGAGACTGAGTAGTGGAACGTGTTACTTTTACACATAAACAAGAACGATCTGTCACACTACTACACTTTAAAACACAGTTTATATGTAATTCATGTCACACAGTCTCATACGGAACCTACATCCGCTTTCTTTTATACACTGTATATAATAAGATACTGTCATCCCCCTTCCCTTCTGTGTGAGAGGATGAATGAGCAAATGTATTTCTAGTTGCATGCTTGAGGGTAGCAGACAAGCCTGTCTGCTAGAGAACAGTAGGACCAACGTCGGAACAGGTAGCTACGCTTTCTAAAAGCAAAGAGGTTTCTATCCTTAGTATGGTCCTGTCCGTCCCTTGTCATGTTGGTATAGGAAGCTGTCTCTCTGGCCACTTCCGTTTGTATTTGTGAGCCACCCCTCAGGAAGGGACCAGGTCAGTCTGTCCGTGGCGAGCGTCTGAAGTGGTAAGATCTCCGGCTAAGCGCGTCTCTGCTAAGTCCGTAGGACAATGGATTTCTTAAGTTCAGCCTAACTGAAAATTTAATCACCTTTATTTCAGGTTTAGCTCTAAAATATCTAATGTTATCTTAAATTGCAACGCAGTGTAATTCGCGTGTGAAGTTGAGAATATCTTCCGGTAGTTGCTTTGTCACTACTTTGTGAGTAAAGTGGAACCACGTGTGGATGATCCGTAACTCTAAGATCATCAATCTTAAATGCGAATGTGCGTGAGATTATAACGTCTTGTCTTGACAATATTTTTCAATATAGCAACTTTTCTTTATGTTCAACCCACGTGGGGTGTACTTTGTGAGACCAGTACCACGTGCTTATACAATTGTTTGACCCATCAGGTTAATAGTAAGACGATAGTAACCAGTTCGAGGTTTTTCTTTTGTAAATTGCTTTTCGATCTAATTTATTTTAATTATCAAAATTATTGTGGAGTTACACTCTTTGTGTAAACCAAGTTGACCACGTGAAGCATGTGGTGTAATCATCAAAGTAGCCCTCAGCTATTCTTTTCGGGAAGATTTCACAGAGAGTTAGTATGAATTTAGTATACCAGTGTGTGGTAATTACATGACGGACAGGATTGTGCTACGAACGTAACTTCTTTGGGCGAAAATTGAATCGGTTGGTTGTGGTTAATTTCCTCTTGCATATGTTTCAACGTTCTTCGTGTGTTATTTTATGAATGCAGTGTTGTATGCAGCCTCCCAATCTTGGCTCCATATTTGATGTATTCCGTAAGATTACAAACTCACATTTTCAGAGTCCTAAATAAGGCACCAGCTTAGTTATGACTCACGTTTAATATGCTGAAATTTTATTGATCAATGTTAAAATAAATTTCCAAATATAAACTGATTTATTTATTTTTATTTAAATTCTCTTATATATATATATATCACCGGTTCTCGTATGCCTATTAAAAGATTATAATTCATGTTAGTCTGGTTGGGAATTTGGTAAGCTAAACTGGATACCTGGTGAAACAGTTGCAAGATTAACTTCCCCAGACAGCTCACAGCTTTTAAACCGCTTTTATTGGCTAACAGTACCGTAATCAGAACAAAATAAAGCAACAACGTTACACAATATTGATGCAATTATCGATATTTTTGTTTGAGTACTAATACCTGGTATAAGAACATTAAGTGACACAACAAGACAATTCGCAGATGAACCATCAATTTCCGTTCAACATTTACGAATATATTCTTGAACAACATTGTTAGGTTCTTTCTAAATGCATGTGCATTTGGTAGTTGTTATCAACGTTAAAGGAATGAACTGTTATGTCATAAATGGACGTTAAATACAAACACGTAAAAAATGAAGCAAAACTTTAAAAATTACTTTATGCTTGAAAAGTTAGATAAAACGTAGTCCATATGACAAAAAACGGAAAACGAAATTTACATTTCTATAACCAGAATGTTTGTAAATTTAGTACTTGTGAACAATGTGTATCTCATAACGGGAAGAAAGCTCACATGTCAAAAATCCCCGGGTGTTACTAACAAGCTATAATGAAATGAAATGAAGCTGCCGATCGACAGAGTGACAAAACTACTACATGCGTAGAGTACAGCGGAGCTCTTCCGCTCATTTCAACAGTAAGCCGTATGTCACACAACATGAAACGTTTTAAACAACAATCAGTGCCATACAACACGGCAACTTAATTGTGAACACATTCCAGTATATAAAAGATGGAAATTCGTTTACAAAAACAAAATATTAAACAAACATCTGAAGAAGGCGGAAATCACAATATACCAGAATGGTGGGGTTATTCTGCCGAGTATATTCCAGTGTCCAAAATCAAAATCATTTTCCACAAGTAAACGTTTTTCGTCCTTTTACACAGACATATTCTTCGTGAAAGCATGTAGCACATTGCTGGCATTGTATCCAGTCTCCCTTCTTGATCAATTCTGACGAAAAATATTTCAGATCGCAAAAGCCACAAGCAGTGTTCTCATGGTCATCTGCAATCCGTCTCACTCAGCTGACGACGACGTTTCTTACATGCGTTACCTTTGCTTTCCTTAGTCTCAGTTTAGCCTTCGTCGCTTCGTAGTGTTAGTTTGAGGTCTTATGTCTTAGTTCCGTTGACTTCTTTTGGGATATTCTTTTTGCTGAGCTGGAAATGATTGCATTGAAAGGAAAAGTCTTCTGATGAACGGAGGAAGAAGTTCCTGGCAAAGGGGACTCGGGTCGCAGCTGGGAACATTGAGGAACTGCGGAAGGGGACAAGATGGCACAGTGGAAATGTCTGCTTGTAAATGAATTGAGGGGAGAAATTTGTCTTCGGAAATAGCTAACGGATTTAAAGGGAACAATCCAGTGTACTTAAATACTTTAACACCAATTCCAACGGAAAACAGTTCTCCGAAATTAAACTTGCTGATTGCACCTCCTGATGTCGAATGCATGTAATTTGTTGCAGCATGATGGTAGAAAATTTTCGGCAGTTTGAATATTGATCTCCCCAGAGGCTGAAATGTGGAGTGGAAGGAAGAGCATCTCTATGTTATTCTGACGATAATATTTCACACACTGGAAACAACAATGAGAGCTGTGTCCATCCCACATTAGAAGACACTTTCCAGATGAGTGGTGCTTCTGAAAGTCTTCGAGCCACTTTAGAAAAACATCTTCGTTCACATACCCAGAATCAGACATGGTAGCTTCTGAACCCGCTGGTAGGGAATGTTTGTACACCTCTTTAAATCGAACACCCTTGAAGATAGCAAAGGAAGGAATAAAAACCCCACTAACAGTACAGCAAGTTATAATACGAGGGGCGTTTGAAAAGTCCATGCAAAAATAAAAACTACTTACGTGTTTGGGGTAAAACATTTTTATTTTTCGACATAGTCTCCTTTTAGACTCATACACTTGGTCCAATGTTGATCCCTTCCGAATAATAGGAATTCTCCAAGTCTGCATAATAGCTATTAGTTGCTGCAATCACCTCCTCGTTTGAATAAAATCTATGTCCCGCCAGCAATTTCTTCAAATTGGGGAACAAATAGTAGTCCGAGGGAGCCAAGTCCGGAGAATAGGGTGGATGTCAAACGAGTTGTAATCCTATTTCCATTAATCGTGCGACCACAGCTGCTGAAGTGTGTGCCAGTGCATTGTCGTTATGGAAAAGGACTTTTTTGTGGTCCAATTACCGGCGTTTTTATTGCAGCTCTGTTTTCAAATGGTCCAATAACGATGAATAATATGCACATGTAATAGTTTTACTCTTTCCAGATAGTCGATGAGGATTATCCCTTGCGAATCCCAAAAGACAATCGCCATAACCTTTCCGGCCGAAGGACTGGTCTTCGCCTTTTTTGGTACAGATTCGCCCTTGTTAGCCCATTGCTTAGATTGTTGTTTGGTCTCAGGAGTATAGTAATGTATCCATGTTTCATCCACAGTGACGAAACGACGCTTAAAGTCCTGCGGATTCTTCCTGAAAAGCTGCAAACCATCCTTGCAACACTTCATACGATTCCGTTTTTGGTCAAGCGTGAGCACTCGCGGAACCCATCATGCGAATAGCTTTCTCACGTCCAAATGTTTGTGTAAAAAAATTATGTATCCATTCATTCGAGATGCCCACAGCACTAGCAATCTCACGCACCTTAACTCTTCTGTCATCCAGAACCATATCATAGATTTTATCAATGATTTCTGGAGTCGTAACCTCCACAGGGCGTCGAGAACGTTCAGCATCACTTGTGCCCATATGACCACTCCGAAAATTTTGAAACCACTTATAAACTGTTCTAATCGAAGGTGCTGAGTCACCGTAATGTTTATCAAGCTTCTCTTTAGTCTCCTGAGGCGCTTTGCCTTTCATAAAGTAGTGTTTAATCACCACACGAAATTCTTCTTCGTGCATTTTTTTGACAATCACTCGACTTCCTTGATTTACACGAATGCCAAACAGAAAGCAATAGACCAATATGGCTAAAACTTGGTGTGGGTTCTTTCCAAAGATGCTACTAACTAAACATGACATCGATACGCGCCGGTGGTGCCATCTCTCGGACTTTGCACGGACTTTTCAAACGCCCCTCGTAGTGACATTTGAAATTTCCCCCCTCCCCACTTATCTTCACTGTTTCCCTGGTTTCTTTTGCTGTCACTGTTTTAGGTGGGGAAATATTAAGGGTCGAACCCGTCACGTCATCATTGAAGATGAGATGAGGCTTACCGCAAACTCCAGTCTGCTCAGATAAATTCCGATGCACATCGAAAAATGCAGTCACAGCTTGTTTATTCATCCCCTTCGCTCAAGCTTTTTCGGAGTGATAGATCACTGTGCCTCTTCATAAATCCAGTAAACCAGTCTTTACCTGCAATCACGTATTCAATGGGCCAGGGATGTTTGATGTTATTCGTTGTTGCATTAGTGAATGCTGCTCTTCGAATTTGTTCAGGAGTGCACTAAAAATCCCTTGCAGCTAAGTGTTTCAACCTAAACTTAAAATCTCCTCTTCTTCTGGGCTGAATACAGTCGGTGACCAGCTGGTCTATGAAGTTTCTTTTCTCCCATTGCTGAATCACGTTTTGAAATAGTTACCCAATCTTTAAGTAACGAATAAGAAATTTTGAACAAAGCAGCAGCTTCTCTCATACTTACGTCTCCGCCTGTAACACCTGTTACTGCGTGTTTCAGTTCTTCCCCGGAACATGAAGCGTTTGGCTTGTTTCTTTTGTATACACGAACCACGATTAAACTAACAGTCCGAAGGAGCGGAAATACCCCCACGTGTACAGGGCGAAATAGCCCCATGTGGAGACATTTCGAAAGACGTGTCAAATCAGACCTTTGTGGAAAGCCCAGCAATGTTTGTTGACACACATACTACATAACCTGTATTATTATACAAATAACAAAGAGTTTAAAATTTCACGTTATTGTACAAGCCACACCTTAATTTGTTACGTTGTATTCTTTAACTACGCCAATAATCCTTCACAATGCGCTTACCTCTAAAGTTTGTTCTTCCATCCTGTCGGTAGTGTAACAGACAAGCACAAGCGGCGACACGTAGGCAAAACGGCCTTGACTCTGTGAGGAACTAGCGCACTGTTCCAACATTTTCTATTTTAGGCGGATTAGCCCCGTGAGCGGAATAGCCCCGCTCTACCCTACGCGCTCCAACTAAGAAGAGTGTCCTTAGTGAGAGTTCGGAAATTATGCCTTCCTAAGGAACGAAAACGTCAACCTGTCAGTCTGCACGTCACTACGTGCACTCATCTTCATAAGCCTCAAATGGCAGTTAGATTAACAAAACGCAATCGACATAAGCTTACGCCTTCAAAATTCAAGTAATAGCTAAAAACTGTCAATCGATAATTCAAAGAAGCATATTTCGTTATATTTCTTTTCGTTTGTACTGTGACCGCTGATCGGTACTTGTTAGACCTACTTCGGGACGGAGCGTGACGACTACGTATCAGGGGGGGGGGGGGGGGGGGGCTGAGGATGGTACTGCTGGCCGGTGTGGCCGAGCGGTTCTAGGCGCTTCAATCTCGAACCGCGCGACCACTGCGGTCGCAGGTTCGAATCCTGCCTCGGGCATGGATGTGTGTAACGTCCTTAGGTTAGTTAGGTTTAAGCAGTTCTAAGTTCTATGGGACTGATGACCTCAGGTGTTAAGTCCCATAGTGCTCAGAGCCGTTTGAACCTGAGGATGCTACTGTGTACCGAAACTGGTAGCCCATAGCCAAAATAAATAAACTGCTATTATATACTAAAACACACACATTTTAAGAAAGAAGTCGTCGCCATCGGAACTTCTGACAACCTACGCGATCTAATCACTCCTGCAAATAAGCACTACATTTGAGCACGAACATCTCTGCACAGTTCAGTCACATTAATGTTGCCACCTGTAAAAAGCCTGCATAAGCACTTTTTGCAGCTAGGACCACTGCGAAACGTGCAGGAAGAGAGTCAAATGGTTCAAATGGCTCTAAGCACTATGGGACTTAACGTCTTAAGTCATCAGTCCCCTAGACTTAGAACTTCTTAAACCTAACCAACCTAAGGACATCACACACATCCATGCCCGAGGTAGGATTGGAACCGGCGACCGTAGCAGCAGAGCGGTTCCGCACTGAAGCGCCTAGAACCGCTCATCCACAGCGGCCGGCAGGAAGAGAGTCAATGAGATTCTGGTAGGTACTGATAGGTATGTGGACCCATGCCAATTCCACTGCCGTGGCCGGCTGCGCAAGGTTTCTCGGCTGAGGATCCGTGGCGCGAACAGTCCGATCGATGCGTTCCACAGAATCTCAACTCGGTTTAAATCAGGGGAGTTTGTCGGCCAGGGGAGTACAGTAAACTCATCGTGGTGGTCATCGGACCATGCACGTGCACTGCGAGTGTGTGACACGTTGCATTGTCCTGCTGGTAGATGCTATTGTGCCGAGGAAAAACAAATTGCATGTAGGGGTGGACTTCGTTCCCAAGGACGGATGCATACATCTGTTGATCCACGGTGACTTCCAGAATGAGATTATCACCCAGGGAATGCCACGACAACATTCTCTAACCATAACGCTCCCTTCTCCGTCCTGGACCGTTCCGACGATCGTTTCATGGCCGTAAGCGCCAACAGCCATCTGTCCGGTAGAGCACAAAACGCGATTCATCTGAAAAGGCCACCTATGGCCACTCAGTGGACGTCCAGTTGAGGTACTGGCGTGTAAATTCCAGCCTTTGTCATCGATAATAATAATGTCGTGTGACGAGGGCCTCCCGTCGGGTAGACCGCTCGCCTGGTGCAAATCTTTAGATTTGACGCCACTTCGGCGACTTTCGCGTCGATGGAGATGAAATGATGATGATTAGGACAACACAACACCGAATCCCTGAGCGGAGAAAAATCTCCGACCCAGCCGAGAATCGAACCTGGGCCTTTAGGGATGACAGGCCGTCGCGCTGACCACGCAGCTACCGGGGGCGGACCTGTCATCGATGAACACCAGTCAGCATGGGTGCATGAACCAGGCGGCTGCTGCGGAGGCCCATACGCAGCAACATGCGCTGAACAGTCATTGAGGAGACACTGTTGGTACCCTCTTGTTTCTTCTGAGCTGTCTATCCGCCCGTACATCTCCACAGCCATAATTCAGCCCTGCCACCTGCGGCCCATGTTGCACCACACTTGCATCGACGCCAGTTTGTATAGCACCGTTTTGCCAAGTACGGTATACTTTAACCACGGCGTCACGCGATCAGTTTACAAACTCAGCCGCTTCGGAAATGGTTCCACGCTTTCCCGAGAGCCAATGATCACACCCATTTGGGCGTCAGAGAAATCGCTCCGTTTCCGCGTTATTGCAACGTCTGCTCTCCTAGTGCTGCAATCTGCCGTCTGTGAGTGGTTATTGCACGTTGACGTCGAACATAAGCGGGCGTCACATCAATATGACTCGTCTGAAGTTAAAATCTTCTGGGTTATTAGGCCGCGTCATGTTTCTTCTAAAATGTTCGACGTTTCGACCCCTCTGCTGGGATCTTACTCAGGATCTTTTGGTGTCCACTACTGCTGTGGACCATGACTCGTCCTTGTTTAAGGCACCGTCACGAAACGCAGTTCGGGGTGGATGATTTGCCATCAGTGAATGAAGCTATCTCTCAATAGTTCCATAGTCAACAACGTGTTGTAAGTGAGCAGGGAGGCCTGAATGTGGTTTACTTAGAATTTTGTACACTGAGAGGTGTAAACGCATAGTGAACAGAGTGAAAGAATGAGCAATACTCGTATAATTTTTGTACCTCATAAACGAATCAAGACCGAAAATGAAAATGAAAATATCAAAAAATATACCACCTGAGATGAAATACCACAAAGTGAGGGTGATTCAAACTCAAAATCTCTATTAAAAATATCAGTATTGTACTGAAGGAAGAAATTTAGACCTAGCCAGTACTTTCGCTGACTTCAATTTATTTGGTAAAAACTGTAGTCGTCTCCATGGAAGTCAATACCTGGAGTCTAAAGGGGACCACCGCTCCCCTCCCCCATAACTCTCAGGGAAAGGAAAAATTATAGTGTTTTTCTTTCAAGAAAGTGATTTAAAAGTAGGTATTACACGGGGTTTTAACGCGGCAGGTACTGGAACTTTATTATGCCTACTTATAAGTCGCCAATCATCTTCAAAAATATTAAAAATACTCCATATTTCTATTTGTAGACCCCCTCCCTCCCACTGTCCCTCCACAGTTTATAATACGGGTGCCCCTAGTAGTCTCCTGGACAGTATTTCCGATGTCGGAAATTATGATGGAAAAAGGAAGAGAGACCGATGACCCCTAAAGATTTTATTGAATCCATGGGAACCTGACAAAAACGGTAATTTGAAGAATGGCGTAGATGGCATAAAGAGAACATTTCGAAAAAAACTGGCTGAAATTATATCTGTGGTTAGTTTATACTAAAGTATTTAAAGGTGTGATTTGTAAGCTGTGTATACTTTTTCAGTCACGTATGGCAGTTGTGGCACATGTAACTAAGAAATTTCCAAGAAGTTCAGAAATCTGCAAAAATTCGTATGCATAATGATGCAGTTGATAAATCAAGTTATTTTGTTAATATCATGACAAACAAAGCTAAGAGTTTAGAAACTACATGTGTATTCGTTTATGAAAATCTTGCGAAGTTAGTGCAAACTAACTGCCCTAATTTGAAATGAAGTGTTTCTTGCCTATTGTCTTGTGCATTACAAGACTTGCCATTAAGAGGGAAAACAAATTCAGATGCTGTTTTTGATGAGTTATTGCTGTTTAAAGTATAGTTAGGTGACGAAACGTTGTGGAGACATTTTGAAAGTGCCCCTAAAAACGCTACCTGCATTTCTCGCAGAATACAAAGTGATTTAGAATCTGAAACAAACTGAACAATTTTATGTTATGCGTTACCCTACAGGTAGTTCGTGAGGGGCAACACGATGTAGTTTCCATATTAATCGATTTGAAAATCGATGTTGAAGCTTCTGGTAGTGGTTCAAAAGCAAAAAATGTGGGAATCGCATTCTATACGAAATTTTTAATGGTTAGAAAGAGTAAATTTAATTGAAAACATAAGGTTTTTCGAATGGACCAACAGAAACTAAGGTAACCAGATAACGCAACATCTGTTAAAGTAAAAACAGGTTTTGCTGTAATTGTACTGTTACTCTCTTTATAACATTGACTGAGAGGCCAACAAAGGCCCTGAGCATGACTTGGTGGTTGCACCAATGGAAGTCAAATTGAAAACAAATCACAGAAAATGCAAGGGACATACAGTGCAGTATGGAATTCGACCATTGAGGGACAATCTTCACACTTGTTAGTATCAGGCGGAAGTGAGCAACAGACTGGAAATATTTGACAAAATAACATTTAAGGTATCAAACAAATAAAACACCTTAGGTTGAATTCCTGAAACAATTTCAGTTAAATCGATATGTCACACAACATAGTTACGTGAAATTGCATGAATTTTATTAATATATAGACTGAGTAAACAAACTGACATTTCATGAATAAAGCCACTAACACCCACACTAGTAACTGCACACAAGCAATTTCCCTGACCGAAGCTGCGGGACGCAGTTCTGAGGGAAGGAGGATTTTTAGGATGGAATTACCCTTCCATGAAAGGCTGAAACCTCATAGTGGGACACCTAACAAACTCATGGAGATGCCAGAGCCACAGCGTAGGTCGTTGGCAAAAGCTGCCCCTTGTCCTTGATTTTAAAGACGGCTGTTTGGAAAGAATTTCTACAGGAACATGGCAGGAGATGCCAGATAAAATGTATAAAGAAACCTGACTCAAAGCATTGGTGACTCACTGTAATCACCTGTGTTAAAACTTGTATGAAAGAAAAAGCAGTTTAACTGAGTCTTACATAGCAGAAGTTAAACTCTGACCTACGAAAGAAACCACGCCTGTGATAGGCAACGAAACCTCTAGTGGGTGGAGTTATAACAAGTACGAACGCTCTGACTGGCCAGGAGGAAAATGCGTGGCCACCAGCTTTGATATAGGCAAATTGCAGACAGAGTAATTCGCTTCTTCTCTTGCAGCAAATCGTCGAGTGTTTGAGCAAGGCGAATCACGCTGCAGTGAGACGATTGCGAGAGTCATTACATGAACACTTGTTCACAGGATCGTCTTAACTCGTAAGGGGCTCAACTGCAAAGTCTCCTAGTACGGAAAAGCGCGTGGAGCACAGACAGTAAACGCTTGCGAGCGATTTGAGAGCAACGACGTACACGCTATTCCAGCCAAATAGCATGTACCATGCCAATTAGCTAGGGAATAACTAGGAGTCTCGACTTCACTGAAGATGTAAGAAATGTATCCTACTGGTGTTTAACAATCGAGAGAGATTTAGATTAGATTGTCAGGTTCACAATTCGTGCCGACAGCGTCCACTGCTGCTGCTGACCAAAGGTAAACACACGTGAACCGCCTTTCCAGCAAGTGATATTCAGTTGACACTCAGAACTGCAGTCGTCTCCGTCTCTCCCAATTTTTGTACATTCAACGATGGCCTGTACTTAAACATATTCACGATTCTTGGCTTTACCGACCACCATTTAATTTAGGATATTTTCATTGTGCATTTTAGAGTAATTGACATCTCTGGCCCTAATTGTATTTAATTTGTTTCTATTTTTATCACCCCCCAGACATGGTCATCAAACATCTTACCATTAAAGAACCTTATAACAGGAATTTCGCTTCACAGTTGTGAACACGTAATATCAATATTTCACCATCATGTACGTAATTTTGCTAACATTGCTTTGCCATTAAGGCATACTCATAGTAAAAATAAACCTTAATCAGGAAAATCTAAGATTTTCATTTTTTGCTAACATATTACTATGCCTGACCCCATACACTAATTTCTGTTAGTCATAACATTTCCTTTACAGGGAGTGTAAAGGATACGACATTGAAATCATTGTCTGATTGCATCACTGTCTGTACTGCTGCACTCTTCTTAACTCTGCATGTGCGAGATGGTACCCCCCTACCTTGCAGGCCGTAGGTTCAACACCAAATTCCTAAAACACTCTCAGAGCGTCCTTGCGAAACTGTGGTAGGAAGATTGATCAGAACTAGTCTCACACACGTTAGATAATGGCGACTCTGCCAGGAAGATAAAATACCATGGTAAAAAGGTGGTCAATCACAGGACAAAAGAAAGTCCTCTTAAAAATTTTTTGTAATAAAAATAAATTTTTTTGTAATAAATTTTTATGTTGTATCAACCAGTGGTAAATATTAGTGGCTACTGACAAGTCAATAGGAAGACAGAGAGGTGCAATGCAGTGAGAAATGTATGCAGTATCCCCATAGCATTGTTGTATGCCATTATTGGCTTTAAGCTTTTCTAGTAAATGCACAGGTGGCTGGCACAGTGTTGATAAGTTGGTTCTGTCCCCACTAGTAAGTGACGGTCGTATAGTCTTTTTATTGTGTCAGAGGAACTGTGAACAGTAGAAACAGAGTGAAGGTAATAATTCTATGGTCCGCTGCTCGTGGTCTCGCGATAACGTTCTCGCTTCCCGAGCACGGGGTCCCGGGTTCGATTCCCGGCGGGGTCAGGGATTTTTCCTAGCTCTAAATGACTGGGTGTTGTTGTGCCGTCTTCATCATCATCATTCATCCCCATCACGGTCGGAGGAAGGCAATGGCAAACCACCTCCACCAGGACCTTGCCTAGTAAAGCGGTGCGGGTCTCCCGAATCGTTCCCCTACGCTTTGTAAAGAAGCATGGGACTTCATTTCATTTCACAATAATTCTATGATTGACACCCAGCGAGATAACGTACGGCAACCAGCACACGACAGCGACACAATTCCGCGAGAAATACAACAGAGGGTGCAGCAAGACGTAGATACCGACCAACAAGGCGCCACAAGCGACGATCAACATAATACAGAGGTGCAGGAAGATGGGCAACGTCTTGAATATGTAGAACCCGTAGTACACATAATAAGATCTCCCTCACAACCAAGTACAGGCAACACAAGTCGAAATGTGTCACCGCATGGTTCACTGCAGTCATCTGGGGACAGACACGAGAATGTAAATAGAGAACGAAGCGCTTTGGAAGAAGAGGTAGCAGGACCCATTAATCTGTCGGAAATTCTCCAGCAATTAACGTTCACCATAACGATACAAAACTGAGAGCTGAAACAACAGATACGTGAGCAGAGTACGGGAAAAGTGAACAACTGCAACAACAGATACACTATGTGACCAAAAGCATCTGGACACCTGGCTGAAAATGACTTACAAATTCGTGGCGCCCTCCATCGGTAATGCTGGAATTCAACAACGTGTAGGCCCGCCCTTAGCCTCGATGACAGCTCCCACTCTCGCAGGCATATGTTCAACTAGATGCTGGAAGGTTTCTTGGGGAATGGCAGCCCATTCTTCAGGTAGTGCTGCACTGAGGAGAGGTGTCGATGTCATCGGTGAGGACTTGCACGAAGTCGGCGTTCCAAAACATCCCAAAGGATTCGGGTCAGGACTCTGTGCAGGCCAGTCCATTACAGGGATGTTATTGTCTTGTAACCACTCCGAAACAGGCCATGGATTATGAATAGGTGCTCGATCTTGTTGAAAGATGCAATCACCATCCCCAACTGCTCTTCAACAGTGAGAAGCGAGAAGGTGCTTAAAATATCTATGTAGGCCTATGTTGTGACAGTACCACGCAAAACAACAAGGGGTGCAAGCTCACTCCATTAAAAACACAACCACTCCATAACACCACCGCCTCCGAATTTCACTGTTAGCACTGCACACGCTGGCAGATGACGTTCCTCGGGCACTCGCCATACCCACACCATGCCATCGGACCGCCACATGGAGTACCGTGATTCGTCACTCCACACGTTTTTCTACTGTTCAATCGTCCAATTTTTATGGTCTTTACACCAAACGAGGTGTCGTTTGGCATTTACCGGCGTGATATGTGGCTTATGAGCAGCCGCTCGACCATGAAATCCAAGTTTTCACCTCCCGCCTAACTGTCATAGTTTTTTCAGTGGATCCCGATGCATTTTGGAATTCCTGTGAGATGGTCTGGATAGATGTCTGCCTATCACACATCATGACCGTCTTCAACTGTCTGCGGTCTCAGTCAGTCAACAGACGAGGTCGGACTATACAGTTTTGTGCTTTACGTGTCCCTTCATGTTTCCACTTCACTATCACATCGGAAACAGTGGAGCTAGTGATGTTTAGGAGTGTGGAAATCTCGCGTACGGACGTATGACACGAGTTACACCCAATCACCTGACCACGTTCAAAGTCCGTGAGTTCCGTGGAGAGCCCCCTTCTGCTCTCTTACGATGTATAATGACTACTGAGGTCGCTGATATGGAACACCTGGCAGTAGGTGGCAGCACAATACATCTAATATGAAAAACGTATGTTTTTGGGGGTGTCCGGATACTTTTGATCACATAGTGTACGTGAGCACATTGCAAAACAATTGCATGGGATCAAACAAGAGTGAAGTCACATTGAGCAAGAGGCAAAAGAATCCCGAGATGTGATCGAAAATTTAATAGGTCACACACAATTAAGAACACATATTGATAAGGTCCAAGTCCCCTTTCAGACATAAAAATGTTGCGTGACGACACTCAGGATGAAATTAAAACATTACGTGATGACTTCAAAACATTACGTGATGACAACAAAGCATTACATGACGATATCCACGGTGAAATTGCAAAGATAACCAAATAGGTCAATGCAATTACACGCCAAGCAACAGGCACAGCACGACAAATAGTTGAAGACAGTGTGTAGCAAAAAAGCATCACGAAAGCGGTTCTCAAGAGGTATGATACTTGCATAGTGAGAATAGAATCGAAAACGAAGAAC
Organism: Schistocerca americana; assembly: GCF_021461395.2. NCBI lineage: Eukaryota > Metazoa > Arthropoda > Insecta > Orthoptera > Acrididae > Schistocerca > Schistocerca americana. Next base: position 307,589,800 of record NC_060121.1, on the reverse strand, counting down.
CAATTCTAAACACTCAATGACGAAATGTTGCGAACTATACAAGAGCGAAGTGATCAAGATCATACAAGCTCTGAATCCATAACAACGTCCGAGTCAATAACGCTACCAGAAAGGCAAGAAGTTTCACAAGGGATGAAAAAAGATGTCACGCAAATACAAGTCCGATCACAGGAGGAGAAGAAATTACGCGATAGCCGACGTCCTCCGATGCCACAGGTACGTTTCGAAACTTACAAAGAGCAGACGGCACCACGAATACATCATATACCGCAAGCATACTTTTCGGAACAACTCGGACCACATGATGAAGTGGCAAGATTAGCCAGGTAAGACACCTAGCCAATACGTGACAGGGAAATGCAAGGGCATTATAGCATAAAACATACCAACACTCGAGCAGAGCTGAAAGTTACAGTGATCAATATCCAATGCATTTACTACAACCTGAAAGACTGAGAGGTGAAATGATCAGGAAGAGAAGTGGCGAGGACTCTCGAATTTGTTACAGAACCATGGCGAGAGTACTGGGGCAGCCTCCAATCACTCCCACTCTGCATTGTTGACAGATGTATCCAAGATGGCGGCGATGACATCTTCCAAGATGGCGGCGTGTAGACTTGGCAACAGTGCACGACATCATCCAAGATGGTGGCTGTGATGTCATTCAAGATGGCGGATTTTGGAGGGAAGTTTGAATTTTGGCGGGAAGATAGGTCACCTCCACTAACCTAACCCCCCTTCCCCTCCCCTACCCCAAAAAAGTGATGGGAAGTTCAAATTCCAACAGGATAATGCATCACACCACGGTTATCTCTACTAACCTTAGATAATCGCGGGAACATAGGTCACTTGGGCTACCTCCACTAACCTAAGTCATCTGCCCGCCATCTCTTCCTAGGAAGTGGCGCTAAGTTTGAATTTTGGCATTAAAGAAAGGTCACTAGAGCTATCTCTACTAAGCTAAGAAAATGGCGCAAAAGAAGGGCATTTGGACTAATCTAAGTCACCCGACCGCCACCTCTTCCTAGGGATTGGTGGGATAAGTTCTCAGCCTGCACTGGGCTGCTGGAGAGGGGAAGGAATGTGCTTTCTATTTTGGAACAATTTATTTAGGGATGGAATTTGAAAGATAGTATATTTACCACTGTGATACAGAACACATGCTCTGACATGCCACATAGCATACAGACCTGCAAACTAATTATAAATAACTCAACCATAATGCTCTGCACACGTACTTGCTGATTGTAAACTCTCAAAATAACGCATTGCACAGCCTACAGACATGCAAACCACTCATAAATAATGCAATACATTTACGTCCAGAGAGCCAAAAACACGTAAATTGTCAAAATAATAATCCATCTAAAAGACTCTCCAAACATGCTTGCTAATCGTCAACTGTCGAAATCGTACACCAGTCTTTATTTAAACAATTAGCAGCAGCACCACCATTCTGTGTGCTCGCCACGAGGTCTGCACTCCAACTGACCTAGCACACAGTACCACCACCAGAGGGCTCTGTTGTCCATCCCGTGATGTAATCCAAGATGGCAGCCATGATGTCAGCTCATGACGCAAGTACCATTATCCAAGATGGCGGCAAACAGTGTGTTCACCACAAGATCTGGACCTAGTACACAGTACCACCACCAAAGGGCGCTGTCGTCGTTCTGTGACGTAATCCAAGATGATGGGGGAAATGGCGGGAAAACGACTCTGTCTGTGCTGGACTTAAGTTTTTATTTTGCAGGCAGTGTTTCTACCATGAGACCTAGACACCAACTAACCTAGTACACAATACTGCAACAGAGGGTGCTTTCATCCCTCCTGTGACATAATCAAAGATGGTGCGAAAATGACTCAGCCTGCGCTGGGCTGCTGGAGAGGGTAAGGAAGGAGTGTACTTTATTTATTTTGGAACAATTTATTTAGGGATAGAGTATATTTATCACACTGATACAAAACACATGCTTGGGGTATGCCACACAGCCCATAGACCTGTAAACTGCTCCTAAATAACGCTATGCAGACACGCAAACAACACCTAATTTATCGAAATAATTTCAGTAGAGACATGCAGACTCCTCCTAAATAATGCAGTACACTGATGTGAAGACACGCTCAGTACTCGTAAAATCCAAATAACACATAACGCAGCCTACAGACCGGCTCGCAAAACAATGCAACAGACATCCAAACAACGTACACAGACACCGTCCGCCACCCCCTGTCCAGTAGATTGCACAAGAGGCTACCTCCAGCCCCACGAAGTGATGCAGCCGTTCCCTGATATGAAAAGGCGAATAAGGAAGTTTTATTAAAGTGCAAAAATGCATGAGAGCAAAACACGTCACTTTTCGGACCAAACCACCTATGTTTCCAATAATATCTGACAGATTTAAACAGATTTAATGGGACCTCTCCCACGCACAAAGAAGGGCTACAGTTTCATCTTTGTGGTACTGCAATTAAGTTCAAAATATGTCACTTTAACGCCTTTAAAGCGGGTAACGGGGTTTACAATAAGTAAAGCATTCAAACAGGATTTTCTCAAAAAAGTTGGTAAAATGGAACGAATTCTTTCAGGTAATGAACCACAATACAAATCAGCACAGTGGCAAGGCATGTTGAAAGTACAAAATTAAACCTATTTTTATATCAAAATATAAACCCACTGAAATGGTCTATGAAAGACATAGGTACTTTATATCAGTTTATGCCAGCAAAACACATAATACTTGGGATGTACACCTGAGAGATTTCCAAAACATTAGAAGTCAAATGCCCCACTGCACTAACCTACTTCCACCCATCACAGTACTTAAAAACATTGAAGCCCCAGATAAAACCAAAGAAACAATAACATTTCCCATGGTATCACGCAGGCAACACAAACAGATTATAGCCACAGCATTAACAAACATTAAAAGGGCAGCCATGGAAAGAAAGGAAAGAGGTGAAAAGGATATTCACAGTAGGGTCGAAGGTGTTTGTGAAAACTCAACCAGTAAACACAAGCAAAGCAACCATAAGCTTTTCGCTGCCTACAAGAACCTGTGTTAATAACTTCGCTGACAACAACACCATAGAACTAATGAATCCAAAAACAGGCAAAGGTTAGGAATCCATCATGTAAGCCATGTTAAAAGGTATGATGAATAATCACTTATAGGTATCAGTAAATAATATCAAACAAGCTATCAAGTATGTTTCTGACAGGGCATGACGAAGAGTCTGAGGAAAATTGGGGACAGAGATATGAGAAGTACCTTAAATTGTTGTATATAGCAACTAACATGATATGTAGAGTTTTCATGGCACCACACATGACGGACATAAGGAGTCTCATTAGTTTAAGATATCAGGAACAAATTGGAACCTGATAGAGAAACAAGAATTGTAATGAAGAGATAGGACGCCGAACCATATAAATAATTTCGTAAGAGGCACAAATTAGGCATTAGGCGTAAGGTAGATTATAAGAAAAGATTTTTGTACTCAGACCTCCTGCAACAAACAATCGTCAACTGCCCACAACGATGCGGCAGACGACAACTGAAAATGTATATGGCACATGAATGGACGAGATTAACGATTTTCTACTATGCGGAGGCGCCCACAAGGCCACAAGAAAGCTGGCGATTTATAACCAAGGCAACCCTTGTGCCTAACTGTGGTAACAACCATGCCAAGATAAAGAAAGTGCAAGGAGGGTGGACGAGCAGCAGAAGATCGACATTGGGTCCAGGCCTTTCGAAAATTCAGTTTCGACCGATACTCAAGTCGGAAAGACTGCAGGGAACGACGGGCCAGAAAAAAACGAAACAGCAGTCAGCACATGGAGTAAAAAAAAACTCGCCGAAACGCCAGCTTGGTTGAGGCACAATTTGGCAAAAAAAAAATTATGTGTTGAATCGCACTGTCACCCCCAGACTGCGATACTATATTGAACTACTGAGACGAAGGAAAATCAGTCAGTCAATGCTGAACTGCATGTCCTAATCAACCATTGAAACAGTAAGGAATATAAAATTTCAAAGCAACTAGTAATCAATAATTTCCTATATCCTGCCCAGAGAAGGGACAAGATTCAAGACTGAAGAAAGGAAGATGCTTGGAAGAACAGAAGATGAACAGTCCCAAGACTGATGTTGAAGAGAGAAGATGGGCGAAAATATTTCAAGGTACACCTTTCCGAATAATCATCCAATTGTAAACTGGTTGTCGGCGAAGTGCTACAAAAATATAAATAACTTCAGCAATGTCTTGAGAAGAAAAATACACGTTTTTAAAGCTAATACTCCCGAGACTCCGCATTAGAAGGTCCATATTACTATGAGGACCACACTAAACTACGGCAGCAACCTGTAGGCAAATTCGATGAAAACGACACTGCCCACTGAAAGATTTGCGGACAAGCATCTCGCACAAGTCTTTAGCTTTATGCAAAGACATTCATCACCAACCTCATGCAAGAACATTTGTAAACATCATGTGAAAATAGTGGTCGAAATTGGGTAAACATTAGTGTCAGACAGTGAAAAAGCTGCAAAAAGCACAACAGTTAACATAGGACTTCGGCGTATTCATACCGATTTTATACAATTTACATGTCTCTAAACAATACATATAAGTTTCTGAATAAGAACTGTATAATCTTTTCATAATCTTTGTTTCAGGTGTAATGCAGGAGAAACTTTTTGTAAAGAAATATTTTATGAAAGTATAATGTTAATTAGAGTAATATATTTAAAACACAAAACCCGTTCATGTATATTGTGTCTTAAAGATAACATTCTTGTAAATTTAATTTACTGTCTATGAGTGTAATATTTTAAAATTCATGCATAATTATCAACGCAAAATTTCTTACAAACCACATTTTCTATTAGAGTGATATTTTTTTAGAATAATATGTGTGTATGAGCATTGTTTGCGACTATAATACGTTTGAATTTTGGATAAATCAAAATTTTTGACGTGAGTAGGATTTGCTAAAGAATTATTGTAATGTTTACATTAGTGTTAGAATCATAATTTTTGTAAAACAAACAGCAGAATGTAAACACTGCATGTTTGGATTATGTATAAAGTCATTTAACTTTTGAGCTGAATTAAATAGTAAGTGGTTGAGAAAATAGCCTTAAAAGATCGATATGAGAGGCTCCTCATCTTCGATATAAAATCTAAAATACACACAACACATTTAAATAATCAGAAAAAGAAATTGACATCAATATTAATAAAAAATGTATGGTCTTCCTTTAAGGGAGACAATTAAATCATTAACAAAGTTAACCTCATTAAAAATTAAAGTATACAAACCAATAGAATTAAACAGACTAAGGACTAGATTAATTGGTTGACCAATTTTCAATGATTGAGAAAAAGTAGAATTTTTGACTGATTTGCACAACGCTTCAACTATTGTCTAACTTCAGCACAAGAATTAGCATGGAAGGGTTGTGATCTTCAAGGTGTTAAACAAATAACACACCTTACATTGAACTCCTGAAAAAATTTCGGTTGAATCAATACGTCACATGACATAGTTATGTGAAATTTCACGAATTTTATTGATATGCAGATCTAATAAATAAGCCAGCGTTTCGAGAACATAAACCACTAACACTCACACTAGTAATTGCACACATGTAATTTCCCTGGCCCTAGCTATAAGATGCAGTTCTGAGGGAAGGAGAATTTCACGATGGCACAGCCGTCCCGCGCGGGTGAAACACTCTCAGCGGGACACCTAGCGGACACAATGAAGTGCCAGAGCCACCGCATAGGCTACCGGCAAAAGCAGCCCTTGTCCCTGCTTGTAACGACGACCCTCCGGAAAGCCTTTCTACAGGAACACGGCCGGAGATGGAAGATAAATTTCTGGAAAAACCCTACTCAAAAAAAGTGTGACTCACTGTAGCCACTTGTGTTAAAACTCGCATGAAAGAAAAAGCTGTTTATCTCAGTATTAAGTAGTAGAAGTTAAATTCTGCCCTACGAAAGAACTAATGCCTGTGATAGGCTACGAAAGCTCTAGTGGGTGGAGCTGTAAAAAGTATGAACGCTCTGATTGACCAGTAGGAAAATGCGTGACCACCAACTTGTAAGGAGTTAAACTGCTAAGTCTCCTAGTACTCAGAATTGGACAGAGCACTGACACTTCATGCATGCGAGCGATTTGGGAGCAACGACATGCACACTATTCCAACCAAATAGCATGTACCATGCCAATTAACTTAGCTAGGAAATAACTAGGGGTCTTGATTTCGCCAAAGACGTAGGAAATGTATCCAATTCGTGTTTAACTGTCGAGAGAGATTTAGAATAGACTCTCAGATTCACAGCTCGCGCCAACAGCAGCCACTGCCGCTGCCGACAAAAGGTAAACACACGCGCTCGCGCTACACTAGCAAGTGATACTCAGTTGACTCTCAGAATTACAGTCATCACCATCTCTCCTAATTTTTGTTCATTCAACCATGACTTGTATTTAAACATATTCACGATTGTCGGGCTTAACTGAAGTAGAAACGAGAGATATCCGATTTAACGAAAAGAATTGACCAGCTACTGCAGAGTTATGAAATAGTTTTAATTGTGTACTTCTTTTTGATTGCTCTTTACCGACCCCCATCCAATTTTGGGTATTTTCATTGCGCATTTTAGCGGAATTGACATCTCTGGCCCCAATTGTAGGTTTGTATTTTTATCAACCCCCAGGCATTATCATCTACCATCGTATCATTAAAGAACCTTATTATAGTTAGGAATTTCGCTTCACACCCAGTATCAATATTTTACCATCCTGTACGTAATTTTGCTAACATTTCTTTGTCATGAAGTCATACTTACCGTAAAAATAAACCTTAATAACGAAAATCTAATATTTTCATTTTTCGCTAACGTATTGTTACGTCTGAACCTGCACACTAATTTCTGTTAGCGGTAACGTTTCCTTCACAGGGATTGTAGTGGAAATGACATTGAGTTCATTGTCTGATTACATCACTGTCCATACTGCTGCACTCTTCTGGACTCTGTATGTGTGAGATGGTATCTTCCTACGTTACAGGCCGTAGGTTCAACACCAAATTCCTAAAAAACTTCACAAGGTGTCTGTGGCAGAAAGATAGATCAGTACCAGTCTCACACGTTAGATGGTATGAAAATAGTACAGATTGGTTTCCGCAGTTTCTGTAATAGCCCAATATTTCAAAGCAGTGGAAATTTTACGAGTAAACATTTCTCGGTTTTACAAAAAGTATTGTATAAAAACTAAATCTTTTTGCACGACTGGAATGGCAAATTGCTATGCCAGTTTCTTTACCTTGTTATGAGTAAAAAAAATTAAAAAGCCTATTATAATCGAGAACAAACAAACACTGAAAAATACCAGTTATTCAGAACTAAAATACCGTTATCGGTTTTCGCCAGTCAGTTTTTCGCATCCCTACTTTACCTCCCATTTAGTCTATGTAAGCACTCTATTTAATGTATACATGGATGATACAAAATGGTTCAAATGGCTCTGAGCACTATGGGACTTAACATCTATGGTCATCAGCCCCCTAGAACTTAGAACTACTTAAACCTAACTAACCTAAGGACATCACACAACACTCAGCCATCACGAGGCAGAGAAAATCCCTGACCCCGCCAGGAACCGAACCCGGGAACCCGTGCGTGGGAAGCGAGAACGCTACCGCACGTCCACGAGATGCGGGCATGGATGTTACATCCAGGTATTTATATGAGATGATCGTTTCCAGTTGTGGTTCACTGCTGTTGTGGCCAAAGGATACATCTGTGTATTTAGTGAGAAGTACACAATTGTACATTTTTGAACATTTCAATCTTTGCACACCGTGAAACCTTATGAAGATCTAACTTAATATTTGGGCAGATTTTTTCCCATACCGTGCCTCAATATAGACAACTGCATCATGTGGTGGAGTCAACAGTTCCAACACAATACACTGGAACATATCTGAAGTTACTTCTGCATTTTTCGTTGACTTTTCTTGCGAAACAAACTGACAGCGAATGCGCGTAACTGGCAGTATGTATCAGTGTATATTTTCTTAACTGGCAAGGCGACTCAAACATGTTTACATCTCCCACGATATTTTCAGTGGGATGCAGACTGCTGAAGTCTGGCCACTGCGTTCTGTGACCATGACACATACATTTGCGCCATCAATCTCTGCTGCCAAAGGGTGTGGTGCGGCCGTGGACCATGGAAACTGAACACGATCCACCTTACTTCACCCGACTGCCGGCAGCTCATCAGAACCATGTGGCCAGCTTGTCGTCAATGCCATGATGCCTATCAGTCTGCCGTGTCATGGTGGGTGCTCTGTGCAAAGCCTGCTCTCCGCAAGGCCTCAATTTGTTACGGGAGGAAGGTTGCGGTGTGGTAGCGATGGAATTCTGTTTCACCGGGATTGTACTTGATGCTGTATTCGCCAGTGCGCCAGGCGACGGCGAATTGTGCCAAGGCACAGCTCATGTCCCTCTCTCGCCACCACCTTGAAGGAGCTATGGTCAGGGCGCACACAGACGATGGGTTAGTGCAAGAGCGTCCATCTATGTATTGTGTCATAGCAGATGCCACCTTCGGGAGAATTTGATTAATGTTCTTACGACTGATGATGGGCAGCGTTTTGACACCCAACAGCATATCAGGCATGCCATCCTTGCACATTATGTTACACTGTACTCTGAACAACATAAACGCCCTGAAAACATTACGGGGAGTACAGAAAGTTGCAACATGCATCTCCTGAAGGAGAGCTACGTCAAGGTCCGTGGCATACAGCATGTCATGGAGTAAATCCAGTTTGTGGCACATGTGAATAGTGTAGACATTGAACATGGCTATGCAATAAGTCTGGAAAGCTGCCATCGACAGGACGACAGGCGATTCAGATATGGGAGGAACACAGGGAACTCCCTGTTAAGACCCCACGGAAGGGCAAATCACTGTAACGAGAAGGGAGCCGACCCCACCAAGGGGGCTCCATCATCCAGCACAGTTCCAGAATGTCCATCCTCAGCATCGATGTCGTCTGCCCAGGAGACTGACATGTCACCGGGCCGTTCAGCGGAACATTATCAAAGGTGTGCCCACATGTAGCGTCAGACACAGAAAGGGAAGCAACCGCATTAGTTGCAGGTAGGGGAAGGTCAGTGTCCAGAGTGAATGCTGACTTGAGATAGAGGCAGGGAAGGACATTGCATCGTCTGGTGTCAGAGCGTCAGAGGACAGCATACCATCAGCAACAGGGTCTTCATCCTGTGCACACATCGGATGGACGCAGTCATCAAAAGGGGTACGGCGTTGTCTCTTCCGTTTCCTCAGCGGCCGTTGCTGTTCCGTGTCTGATGGCGGGTGGCTATCGTCCGACATGTTGCCAGATGGCAGAAAGGCAGAGGTAGGTACAGCTCCTCAATCAACAACCCAGGAGCCAGGACAGATAGCTTGCGTCTGCTGACGGTTGTCGTTCATTTGTACTGCCTACAGCAGAGGGGTAGAAGAGAGAGGCAAAATGTCAATCATGGTTCAAATGGCTCTGAGCACTATGGGACTTAACTTCTGAGGTCATCAGTCCCCTAGAACTTAGAACTACTTAAAGCTAAGGACATCACACACATCCATGCCCGAGGCAGGATTCGAACCTGCGACCGTAGCGGTCACTCGGTTCCAGACTGAAGCGCCTAGAACCGCTCGGCCACACCGGCCGGCGAAATGTTCATCATGTCAGCGGGCGGAGCCAATATGAATACCGATTGATTCGGAGGGGGCATAGCTGACAGCACCGCCACAGATGTGTAAGACAGAGGTAACACAGTGGGCGCCGCAGGAGGAGAGACATCTCCGATCGGTGTCTGAACCAGTCTACGTCGGAGGCATTCAGAACGGACATGGCCTTCCTGGCCAGAACCTGAACAAGTGCGTGGCTGGCCATCACACATGATGACAGCTCTGCAGCTGGCACTTACCAAGTAGGAAGGCACATGTTTCCGTAGTTCAGGTTCTATCTGACGGACACCATTGAGGACACAGTACATTTCGAATGTTTTCCACGTTTCAGCCACATGACTTACGACGTTGCCGTAAGGTTTAAAAGCGGCCACCACAGCGTCCGATGGTACTTCAAACGGGAGTTCGGAAACCGGCAACGTTCGGAGGCTAAAACCAGCATGATCAACCACTACAGTCCCTACATGTCCCTCAGGATATCGAAACATGAGATCGTTAGCATGGCGCTGCACAACGTCGGCGCATAGCCCGTCATTCGCGAGTTTTATGTACACAGTAGTACAAAGGATTGAAAAATGTATTCCAAGAACGTCTTGCGGCGAGAGACGCATTTCATGCCGTATAAAACGTTCAACTTCATACGCCGTTGGTCGTTCGTGATAAATGGAAACGTTAATTTAATTGTGGCGTGACGGTAAGTAAACGCCCTGATGGTCAGTGAAGTAGGACTCTGAGACAAGCCGCTACGCGGAAGTAAACAAACGCGCCCTCGCTCGCAGCAGCACAACAGGCGAGACGCAAACAAAGCGTGTGCGCCTCACCACAACCAAAGGCCGACTTCCCACTGCACCAACTGTACAGCACGACTAAGATGTGCTGACATAGATAGTTACCATACATGTGGTTACAGCGTTGCCAGATTGCCACTCTTTAACGTCCTTTTTCTGCCTGATATACTCGCCGGACGAAATTTTGTGAGAGACATTTTGTTATCGATGGCATGTGAGGAGTCGCGCTGCGAAGCCCGAGTGCGCGAATTTCGCTACATCCTGTATAAGATCGCATGCTCCCAATTATCGTCAATTCCAGGAGTTTATTGAAGAGACTGAATAAAAATACTTACCATGTTATATAGCAGTATGGTACTTAACTGTGGAAAAACTCTGGCGCGAATTTTTGAGCTCCGAACAACAATCGAAAATTTCTTGAATGATTCTTCCGGAGTTACAAAACAGAGAGTGGCTGTGAGGGTTATCTTTTTACACAGATTTAACTAAACATATGAACAACAGGAATCTAAAATTACAAGGAGAAAACCAGCTAGTACCTGATTTGTACACTCATATTAAGCCCTTTCGTCAAAAAGGTGTTTTGTTTTAGTCTCTATTGAACAAAAAATGTTTCAGGCATTTCAATACATGCCAAACATTCAGTCAGCAATCAGATACTCCATTCCCGATAGATTCCACAATTGAAACTTGGACTGCTTCCAAAACAAATTTTGAGTCTCAATTTTTCACGTTTTGATGCAGTTGCAAACGATATCAAGATTTTTCAAAATCCTTTTAACTCTGATATAGACACTCTTGCCTCATAACTTCAAATGGGAATGGTTGTTTTTCAGTGTAGCGATTTGTATAAAGATAAATATTTAAATTCGTCATTGCTGGAATTTTATAACAGTCTTCCGTTCACATAGTTTGATCAATTATGTAAGTTTGCCGTGGATATTTTCCGATTTCGTCATTACTTTTCTCTGTGAAAAAACATTCAACGAAATGAAATACAAAGAAAATGACAGATCTAAACTGATGACCATTTGAAGTCGCTGCTGATAAATTCCACTAGTTAACTTGACCCACGACTGCAAACAATTATAAATCGTACATTACTTAGTTATAGTAAATCTCCAAGAAATCTAATGTAATTAATTAAAGTTAAAATGTTCAGTTATATATGTCGTTTACGGTGTATTTTAATTGGTCGTAAAATAAAAACAACTGGTTTTTGTAAGTATTCTTTATGATTTATCCGCATTTTATATTCTGAGATGTGCATTTTTACTTCGCTTTATGAGCAAGATTTGTTCCTGAAATTCACACGTAATCAATACTCGTTAAATGGACCACTGTTATCCGCAGAAATCCATGCAGAATAGGTCAATGCGTTCCAACAAACAGATTTATAACATAGTATTGACTTTTTTAATTTATAGTACACCATATCCACTTTTAGAAGAAAGTTATCTAAAGATATTTGTTTATCCTTTACTTCAAAATTTGTCGAAAAATAGTCATTGCATATCGTTAATTAAATTCATAGCGTGCACAGCTGCTGCCTTATAGGCATTTTTAAGGAATTCTGGTAATTAATGACGAGAAGTCAGAATTGAAATTCGTAAAAAGATACTGCAAGGGGAAGGGTTACCATGCGCCGGCGAAGAAACCCGAGCAGTGGCATGGGTGACAACAATTGCAGCGCGAGGTGCGTTTCGATCAGTGCAGCTGACTTAATACAGCGTTACCGGAGCTTCTACTTTACAGAGCGATTTGTCTTCATTTATAGTGACCAAAGCGACCGATCCAGGCCTGAAGATGGTTTTTGAAACGTTTGTTAAAGACCGAAAAAAGAATCACGAAACAGACTATGCTAAACATTGTCAGTTAAGTTAGTCAGTTTCTTATATTTTCTTCTACTCGTCGTGCGAATCACTGGCTATGGGAGGTGCTCGATAAGCAGGTTTCGACTCTTTAAGAAGAAAAAGAAAAGAAAACATTACGGCGGACCGGATCAATGCTTGTCTAGCCCGTAACCGCGGGTCGAATTCATGGTGTTCGTGGGTCACTGTTGGTACGCGGGCAGTAGTTTGTAGACCACTCATTAAAGTAAAAAAAAATCAATTCTTCGCAGCAGCGCAACATTCAGCTTTCGGGTTCAAAGTTGACTGTGACATGAATCTTTACGTGGCAGAGTGGAAAATTCTGCGCAAAGTGTCCGTGTCAGTGAAATCTGGCAATGAGTATGAACAATGCATTGGCACATATTAAGCTTTGAAAGAGGATCAGGAGATGGCTTAGCGAGCATGGGCGTCGTAATAAAAAGGGGTGGACAGACGGCAGAATGTAGTGCAAACTGTGGGCATAACCAGACGTTAATTTCGTTGTAGCACTAATTGCAAGCAAAGCACTGTGACGACAGTGAATATTTTCTCTTTTTATGTGAATCGCAATGATGTGACAAAATACATCTCATAGACTTCTATAAAGTTTTTCCTCATCCTACATTTCTTTGACTTCACAAACATGCAACCACAGTTTGACATCACAGAACTGTGTGTGCTACTTTTATTCTGCAGTGAAAAAGCTGGCATGAAGCACATTCAGATCTATCAATTCCACCCTTACTGTGAAGCAGTTTCTAGATTACATCTTCCCTCCTGGGATTACCATTTGAGTCCATGAAGTATGTTTGTAATACTTAAATGTTAATTGTACCTACCACTAACAAATCTAGCAGCACACCTCTAAATTGCTTCAATGTCTTCCTTTAATCTGATCTAGTGTGGATCTCAACATATGAGTAGTACTTGAGCATGGGTCACATTGATGTTCTACATGTGATTTCATTTGTAGATGAGCTGCACATTACTAAAATTCTCTCAATAAACAGAAGTTGATGATTCACCTTCCCTACTACGATTCTTATATGCTCGGTCCTTTCATATTGCTTTGCAACACTATGCCTAGATGTTTAACTGATGTGACTGTTAGCAGCACATTACTAATACTGCATCTGAACATTACAGAATTGTTTTTCCTACTCATCTGCATCAACTTACATTTTTCTACATTTAGAGAAAGCCACCACTAATCACATGAGCTAGAAATTCTTTCTTAGTCACCTTGCATCACCCTACAGTCACTCAGTGATGCCACTTTCCCATACACCACAGTGTCATCAGCAAATAGCTGCCGATTGCTGCTCACCCTGTCCGTCTGATCAATTAAGTATATAGACAGCAAGAACGGTCCTATCACACATTCCTGGGACATGCCTTCCATAGTGATACATGTTACTCATGTTGTAAGTATATTTTTAGATTCTATTTTTAAACATACTTTTATATCATTTCAGATTATCTGTGATCTTACAAAGGCATAATTTTATTTTCCTATTTTATTATTATTATTATTATTATGTGTGATTACACCCTGTTGGAACATGCAAACCTTCTTGATTATTTTCTCTTTCTTTCCACAATGCTCTCAATTTTTCTGCATGGGCTCTCTTCCTTTCCTCTGTCCATTTTGTTCCTGCGTTCTACGGAGCTTCAATCTCGGACTTAACTTCCCATCTGTCAAATTTCTGCTTAAATACTTCTCTGTCCAAAATATGTTAATAATTTAACTGAGCTTTTTGTAGGTTCTTTTTGGCCTCTTGTATTCAGGATATAGTTTTAAGTCCTTCTATGTATTTAAGGATTTTGTGCATAAGTCTTGTTTTGGGAAGCCTAGAGACGTGCCCAAAAAATTTTAATTGCCTTTTGCTAATGTCTGCTACAAGGTTGGACAATGTCTCAGTTCTTTGACAAGATTGTAGTCTACAGCCGTCTTCTGTTTTCTTTGGCCCCAGTATCTTTATGATGATTTTACATTCTTCCTTTAATATATTCTCTAGGTCATCTTTTATGTGGACTGCCAGGGCTTCACTGGCTACAGGACTTCAGTTTTTAATACTGTATTATGGTGGCTACTTTTAGTCTATTTGGAAAAGCATTTTTTATTGTACACTTTGTAGGTTTTTCTATAGGCTCTCTTTAGTTTTTGGAGGTGAATGTTTTGTGCTATTTTCTCTCATTCCATAGGTTCAAGGACGTCACCTAAGTATTTAAAATATGGGACTCTATTGATATGACCACATTTTGTAGTCAAGTTTTGGATGTTGGTTTTTGTGGTGATGAACTCAAACTTTTGGAAAGATATTTGCAGGCAAACTTTCTCTGCACATTCGTTAAGGGTTTCAACCTGTTTGATTGCTGTTATCTCATCATCTGCTAGTAAGGCTAAGTTGTCAGCAAAAGCTAAACATGAAATTCTTGATTCATCCTTGACTCGCCCCATCTGTATGGGTTTCCAGCAGTTTTTATTCTTCGATTTCTTTTCCCATTCACGGATGACCTTGTCCAGCACAAGGTTGAATAGGAGAGGAGACATACCATCACCTTGTCAGATGCCAGTTTTGATCGGGAAGGGCTCAGGCATTTCAATCATGAGTTTCACCTTGTAGGTAGTATCGGTCAACGTTTCTTCGATGAGGTTAAGGGTTTTTGGATCTAACCCTTGTTCTTCAAGGATATCAAAAAGTGATTGTCAGTCAACTGGTCATATGCCTTTTTAAAGTCAACAAACATGCAAATTATTGAGCTGTTTCTAACTCCTTTGCATTTTAGCACAGCCTTTACATTGAAAATTTGTTCTGTGCCACCTTGGTATTCACCAATTTTGTTTTCCATTTGCCCTTGTGCTCTTGAAGAAGACAGGCTGATAGTACTTTGTATGCAGCCTGAAGTAGGGATTTGCCTCGATAATTATTTACATCAGATTTGTCTCCTTTTCTGTGCAATGGATGAATAAATGCACATTTCCATTCCTGGGGTAATTTTTCTGCTCCCAAATATATGCAATGATTTGGGTTAACTCTCTGAGAGAATTTGGTCCTGGAGTTTTCAGTTGCTCAGCAATAATCCCAACTTCACCAGTTGTTCTATTGTTTTTAACTTAATAATGTGTTTGTGAATTTCTTCTTGTGTTGTTGGAGATGATTCAGCCTAATGATTTTTGCCACTTGTTTCCTAGTTTCATAAAAATATTGAAGATTTTCTGATGTTTTCTTTCTGTTGTAGCTGAGAGAAGCCTTTTTTCATTTCTCGAAACTTTGTCACACTCTGTATCCCACCATGGATGTTTTGTGTTTTTCTTCAATGGGACTAAATCTTTAGTCTTCTGGATTATTTTACAGTGAAATTTTTCTCAAGCATCTGTCTGCATTTTTTCCAGTTCTTCTCCAAGCTTAGTTTCTTTGATTCTTCTGGTGCCAAATTTCTGCTGGTGCACTTTCTTGTAGTGGACACTCTTTGGGGTAAATTTCATTTTTGTCCATGTTAGATAGCGGTCTGAATCTATGTTTGCACCTCTACAGACTTGTATGTCATGAACTTCCTTCTGTAGGGGATATGAGATGGCAACATGATCAATCTGATATTCATCGAGCCCCTTTATTTTTGATCTCCAGGTCTATTCTTTTCGGAGTTCCTTCCTCAATGATGCTGACATGATTTTAAGGTTGTTGATTTATGTAAACTACTCAATGCAGTCAAAGCGTATTTCTTACATTCACACACTTAGCAACCTTCTGCTTGTCGCTTTCCTTAGTGCTAGAACCTATACATTTGGCCAGTTGGCTTTTGTTATTTATCATATGCATACATTCACAACCTAGATTCCATAATTGTGTTTCACTGTATGCAAGTCAACTTTTACTTATGTTAAATTGGCTGCTACTACACTTAACATTTAATCTTTACACCTGACATGTTCTGCTGATACAGTATTAAGCTGTGGCTCGTGATTTTTTGTTCTTAAGATGAATATCTCATATAACGATCCGTTTGGCTTTATTGAATGTACTTTATCAGTAAGTGATGTAACATGTGAGTGCAGTTATCATATTTTTTTGTCTACAGTTGTTACTTCTTTGTTTTGCTAAAATATTTTTGTAACCACTAACATAATTTTTAGGGTCCATTACACCTTCTGAAGAAGAGAGTTTTATAAATATTGAAATCTATGTCAAGGGTTCCAAAAAACCTTTCTTCTTAACTGGTTGGCCAACTTTTTCAACCTCTCCAGGTTAAATGACACAATTTCAGGGACTTCAACCTGCCTTGCCCGCCTCCTCATTACGAATTCTCACTGTCACCCCATTCTATTTTAAATTCCCCCTTACACACAAACATATTCAGAAATAGCACCTCAGCATTAAAAGTGAGGGATCCAGACTGAAACCCAGGTGCAGGTGCCTATACAAATGAAATGACACAATTTCGGAGACTTTACAGGATTTTATGTATATAGAGTGAAACAGTGAGTGAAAATTTGCACCAAGGCTGGGAATCAAACCCGGAGCTCTTGCTTAATAGGCAGTTGCATTAGCCACTAAGCCACCTTGGCACAGCAATTCATGCAACTGCACAGATTATCCTGGCATGCCTCCCTCCTTGATCCAAATTTTCATTGGCGCCCCAGTCTACATTAAATTCCTCCTTACACATGAACAGAATTGCTAAGGCTCTCAATATTCAGGAATAGCACTTCAGCAGGTTGGATCCCCCATTTATGTACAATGCTGAGGTGCTATTCCGGAACTTGGAGAGCCTTGACAAATCTGTTCAGGTGCAAGGGGGGGAATTTGAAGTAGACTGGTGCAGCAGTGAGAATTTGGATTGAGGACGGAAGTGTGCCAGGGTAATCCATTCAGTTGTGTGAACTGCCATGCCGTGGTACAAATTTTCACTCGCTGCTTCAGTCTTTATACTCTCCAAGTTAACTTTAGTAACCATTGTCACTGTGATGACCTCATGATCACTAAGCCCCGTCTCTATACTTGCACTGCATGTAAGATCAGGCCTTTCTTACATGCCCTGAATTTGATTTAACACTAATTCAGCTGAATGATTCATGGAAGAAGAAAGAGACCTCTGAAGTGGAGCATATTAAAGATTCACACCAATGAAATGAAGATAGAAGTTCCAAGAAATAAAAAACAAGAAACAAGAAAGAAGATGGAGATAAAACTAATGACATTATAATGAATGACTTTTAGTTTTATTGATAAGTGTCAACCACTAGAGTTACTGTTGCAGTTAACTTTTTCAAAAACAACACTCTTTGCAGGGGCACCTGTATCAAATAAAGATCCACACTGATTCAGTTTTGTCAGCATTTACACAAATTTATTTATTCTTTTAGACATGGTCTGTCACATTCCTATACTGTCAGAATCACAAGCATAACTTGTATAGATGAAATTACAGGGTTTGTTATAATGTGACAGTCCTACATTTTCTTGTGAGTGCAGGCAATGGACCCTTTTATTGAACTATGCAAAACATTGTAATTTTATCAAATTATTGTATAACATCAATTATGTGTCTGTCTGTCACATAAGCTGAGGTGATAAAAGTCATGGGATGGTGATATGCACATATACAGATGGCAGTAATATCAAATACATGAGGTATAAAAGGGCAGAGCATTGGCGGAGCTGTCATTGGTACTTAGGTGATTCATGTGAAAAGGTTTCCGATGTGATTATGATCACATGACGAGAATTAACAGCCTTTGAATGCAGAATGATAGTTGGAGCCAGAGGCATAAAGACATCCTATTTCAGAAATCATTAGGGAACTCAGTATTCTGACATCGACAGTATCACAAGTTTCATGACAATACCAAATTTCAGGCATTACTTCTCATCATGGACAACGCAGTGACTGACATCCTTCATTTAACAACTGAGAGCAGCAGTGCTTGTGTAGAGTTGTCAGTGCTAACAGACAAGCAACAATACATAAAATAACTGCAGAAATTAATGTGGAATGTATGATGAATGTATCTGTTAGGACAGTGTGGCAAAATTTGGCATTAATGGGGTATGGCAGCAGACAATTGTGAGTGCCTTTGCTAACAGCTCAACTTCCCCTGCAGTGCCTCTCCTGTGCTTGACCATATCAGTTGGACCCTAGACATCTGGAAAACTGTGGCCTGGTCAGATGATTTGTGATTTCAGTTGACAGCCACAAAATAATACAAAAATAAAATGAAAGAGATTTCATTGCAAAATACAAAAGTGGAGAAAGAGAAATTTTATCTAAAATGTCTAATTTTGAAACACGAGGTTGATATTGGGCATTAAACAGAATTACTGGCATGCAGTCAGGAATTAATAGATAGTAGGGTTAGTGTGTGGTGCAGACCCCATGAAGCCATGCCCCAAGCTGTTAACAAGGCACTGTGCAAGCTAATAGCTCCACCACAGGAAAACAAAAGTTTCTTACAGAGAAGCCACAAGGCAGTGTCACTTAGATTTCACTCCAGATGTGTAACCAACTAGAAAGATTTTAATTAACAGTCCTTGTCTTGTTTATTATCTTACACTTACAATTATGTTTAGTTGTTTTGTCATGCTTAAAGGTTTCGGTTTATAGATGTGATGTTATTTTTAAACTTTGTATTCTGACTTGCACACAATTATGTTGCCAGGTTAGGAGCTTTCTATTACTACTCTTTACACTTTTTATATGGATTTTAAGTGTGGATTTTATTAACACATCTTCATGTTTTATTGTCAGATGCACATTTTGCCATGTGATATAATTTTAACTAATGACCACGCATATCGCATTTTACTTATTGAATTTACGATGCTGGTTAGTCATATACCCTAGTGCTAGTACACTCTACTAGCCTCAGTTATTTGTATAAATATAGGAGGCACCCATGCAATCACCAGCATTCACTATGTACCTAGATATATACATATTGACATTGATACTCACATCAGAATACTTTTACAGTATGTGTTGCTTATATGCATGGCTGATAATAATGTTAATATTTTTTATTCTTCTTATGTCTCACTAATGCTATTGTAGATTTTGCATCCATTGAGTGAACTTAGTTTGTGACATCACTGTTTTTCTAGTTGTAGCATTTATGTAGATGGCAATGGTTGAAACTGGTAATGGTGAATCATACAAATTAAGTGATAAAGATAGACCTTTACAGATAAAGTTCACAGTCTCCTAGATATACAACTTCTCTTCTATGCTTATAATGTTCAAATTGTGCTGAAAATTCCAATCGAGCTGAACCTTCATTCTGGAATGATCTAATGATCTGCATAAATTGGGCTGCTGAGAGGTAGATCATTCTCTGAAAAACTCAGATACTCAATTAAAATGTTACGCAACATATTTTATTTAATCTATTTAAAAAAGGGTGACGCTAGCACTGAGTCTTGGGTATTGACAGTCCCATAATTCAATATTAATGCACTGCACAAGAAATGGATTTGAAATCACAAACTTGGCCCCATGAACACAATTCCTGTTACCAAATTAATAGGCACATTACACAGAATTTAGTCAACCACATTATAAAGACTACCTAATTCAAACATTAAATTAAATTATAATAAACACTCACACATTTGGCAGTGTTGTCTGACAAGGAAATGGGTTGGTGGCAATCAGCTTCCAAATATATCAATTCAGTATGACAAGCCATGGGTGGATAACACTGATTGTCTACTCATACCAGAAAGATAAATAAAATTAAACATATATCTATGCCTGTCTGCCTGGTCATGGATAAACCTACATGAATTTACTGAAGTATGGAAAATCCCTATCTTCATTCTATCCTAACCAGCCAGTGCCACTAAATATTCTCACCATAATTTTTGTGTGTTGACAAGTAGACTGCAAATGGTGCAGATAGAGGCTAATAGAACTTGTTTATCAATCAAGGCTGCCCTACCAGCGGCAAGAGGTCTGAGTGCAAGTATCGTCTTCAAATCTCTCTACTGCTAACTGAAGTTAGAATGCATTTCCTGTGCCTGTTCTGCTTAGAGTTTGCCCTAAAAACTGCCCACCAATGAGAAAAAGTTCACCCAGCTCTAACCAATGGCATTATTGTTCTGTTACAAATTTTTTCCTCGAAAATATTATGTAAAAATCATTCTCCAATTGGCTAGCTTTCCATGTGTGCTGTTCTGAGATTTTCAGACTTGTGAGCCTACATCATCATCTTGCTTCTTTATTCCACCAACACACAGTCTTTTCACATGCAAAAATTCAGAAGACAGATCCTAGCCTCACACTCTGGCTGTATTTATGAAAACCCAACACATTTCTTTCTTATCTATGGTTGGAAAAAAAAACATCTCTTATTCCTCTGGGTCTTGGCATCTGTTTGCCACAATGCACTCTCACCTAGAGGTAAAAAACACAGGAAATGAGTCTGTATGGTTTAGCTGCATTTGGGAGAGGCAGGCAGTGATCTGTTCTAAATGGGCATCCTTCAACCTGTCTTCTGAGAACTCACTGGACAAGGTACAACACCCTAAGCAGAAAGCACTTTGACAGAAGTGCCTAGCTGTAAAACGGCCATTTATTTGCTGGGGCAAGTCTCCGCAGGTCATCATCTTTATGTTGTGCTGGACTCATACACTGTGCACTGTTTTCTACTAAAGTGCCAGGAAAAAGTTTGCTACAGGCACCACAGTGACACTGGGCCGAAACTGTATGGGCCAGCAAGTACCTACCATGTCTGTCTGAAATCAACAACAATCCCCACCCCTCCTCTTCCCCTGTCAGTGAGTTCTTGAGTTCTCCGGTCTGTCTGACTGCTGTATTTCCAGAATCCAAACTCTCAGAGGTTAGAAATCTACCATTACATGCACAGGAATCCAATTACAGTATAGAGTAGAAAATGAAAATATGGTTTGACCTTTACAATCACTATGTTATTCTCATAATTCAAACCAAAAATAAGTTGATCAGTATAAACAATTGGTTAACTAGATTTTCTTATTAACAATGAGAAGTGTCAGATCAGGAATGGCTTGATGCTTCTCATCGTACCTAACCCAGAATGTAAAATTCGTGTGAGTGCTGTTATGCTAAGAATTATGGTGTGACGTCAACAATCTATGTTTTTCTCTTTCCTTCATCTATTTTTGTTTTGGTTGGCAGGTGGGTGCCACATACCATCAGTTGAAATAGGACCTACCAAGATACGGAAACAGGGTTACTTAGCCAAACTATGAAGCCTAAAAAACCTAAAATAAAAAACTGTCACTCACAGTTGTGGGAACCACCCAAACTCATTCATTCTCTTTGCTGGTAATGTTGCTGAAGGGTTTTATTCCGTATGTTGTTTTTCTTCACATTGTTACTGATAAACAAATTTCTTTCATGAATATATCAAATTTCCAAAATCCATTCATTCCAAGGTTAACAACGTAGGTTAGTTTAATCTTTATTAATATTCTCTCAAGCATTTACAATTCTTTTGATCTATATTCCTCCCTCACTCATTTACTCTGGTTTAGTCATTCATTCCACTTGTCAATAATAAAATGTAAAATCCACTTGTACAATATTGAGCACTCTCAAACAGCCACACATGTAGTTACTTTTGAGTGAATACATACATTCATTTCTAACATAAGACACAAAAATACACATTTTATTTTGGCAACTGTAGTAATAAACACAGTAACAAAAATTTATATTGAAATGAAACACTAATAATTACAGAATAATTAAAAGAAAAAGAAAAAAAAACATGGGCACCAATGTGATGAGGTGCCTCACTAAAGCGTAACTGAAGGTCAGCTTCACTATTTAAAAAAATCAAAAAAATTCATTCAATGACAGAAAAATATGACAAAATTCTTATTTGACTTTGTGGAAGAAAAGACATATTTTGATATGTGATATTTGTTAATATATGCACATAAAAGTGCCTCTGGTGATACCAAACAACTATTTAAGAATAAAAAGTGTGTAGTTATATAGATCAAATTGCATGTTACGCCAAAATAATAATACAAGTTTAAGAAATGGTTGTTACTGAAATAGTGCAGCTTATGAGTGTGACATAAAAAGTTACAACTAGACAAATAAATCCAAAGATTTATCAGAAATAATCATAGAAAATATGTCCATTTTTGTTCCTCATTCATAGCCATTGAAAACTACTTGAAGTTACTACACTCTATTACTAAAAAATAGTTTTATTCACAAACTGTATCACATCCATGCACAGCAAATGACTATCAACTAAAGGCATAGTTCAGTTCAAGGGAAGTTGACTGTGGTTGTTGATTAGTGGCAGCTGCAGACATGGCATTAGACAAGCTAGTAAGCATGTCCTCCCATTGAGCAGGCCTCCTTCTTTCAGGGGAAGAGTTGTCCAAACACAGTTGTCATTGGCGTACTTCTATAAGATGTGGTGGCTAATATCAAAGTGATGACAAGATAAAAGCTTCTTCTCCCAACATCGCTATAATACATTTGAGTCTTGTCATTACTCAGGAAGAAAGGAAATGTTCATTTGTATCAATTATACATGGTGTAGCAGCAAGAACATAGCAACTGATATATCAAGGTGTAATTCTTGACTGTATTGACAAAAGAAAAATGTTAAACTCACTCAATAGAGAACAAGAGAAAGAATTGTTCCCGGAGTACCATTACCAGACATATTATTGCTATCCACTGGTGATGATTAAATTAAATTTCTCTCATGCTAGGGATGGCAGGCTGGCCAACTTCATTGCCATCAGAAAAAAAGAATGCGTATGATGTTTGATTGTGCATTGTATAATCCATCAATGTATATAGAGCTGTATCTACATATCTTTTCTCCGCTGTTGTGGAGAGCAAATGCAAACCAGATAATGTGTCGCTGCTGTGTCTTGGGGCATGTATTTACAAGTGTTGACAACACAGGCATGACAGTAGCTTTCTTCTTGACATACCCAGTTTGCATCAAAAAGTGGCTTACCCCCCCCCGCTGTCAGGTAAGCTGCCAACCTCCATCCAGAGTTGTCCCTCCAGACTGCCTGGCACCAAGTCAGCTCCGCCAGCCCCTAAAATGACAGGGAAAGTTACCACCATTCACCCAGTTTTCTCCTTTCTCTCTCTTTCCTCCTGCATTGCTACCTCTCAGCCTGGAAGCAATGTGCTAACAGACGATCTTCCTGCAAGCCATCATTGTGTAGCAGTGTCCTTTGACCTGCCGTCATTCAAACAGTGGCTGCAGCTCTCCTATGCATCCTATCTGCACAACTCTCAAATTCTACAAGATACAACCTTATCCCAGCTAGTGATTAATACAGTATTTTCAGAACATGATACTTTAATTAAACTTTCATTTACTGGACCAATCATTCACAATGAAGCTGCATCTTTAGAAATTATTATGTGAATTATGCATATAATTACACTATGCAATTTACCTATGGTTTGCAAGCTATCAGTGTAAAAGATTAAATTTACAATGATCCTCATTAGTCATAACCTATTAATCTCTCAGGTAGTACATCTTTCCCAACTGAAAAACTTCTCCTCATCTCATCACAACATTATATTCAGATAATAAGCATGACTGTCACAACATACACTGTTAAGTTAGTTTGTTAGATAAGTTAATAATTAGTTAAAACATGCATAATTTCCCTTGTCCATTCATGCAGTCAACTAGCTTATGTACATGCCCACAAAAATGATAGTATCAGATTTCTTGTTGCCAACACCAACTAATACAAATAAACAATATACAGAAGAAAAGGAAACCATTATCATTCTGCACCCACTCTCAATTAAATGGCCAGCCTTTCTCTGTTTTCCTTTATACATTGTAATAAGTCTCCACCTTGTCTTTCATATTTCTTCATGGTCGTACATCTTCCATAGTACTGTAGCTAATGAGCATTACTATTTTGCCTTTGTACCAGCTACAACACCCTTCAGTGTGTATATTATGCAGTTGCATACTCTCATCTCCGGTATGGGATTATGTTCTGGGGAAATTCTGGAGATGCCATAAAAACATTCAAAATACAAAACAAAAAAATTATAAGAATAATAGAAGGGGTAAATAATCACAAATCATGTACACCATTGTTTCCAAAAATGATGATCCTGCCACTTCCTTGCATATATATACTTGAAATAAAATGTATTTACAGCAAAACTTACATACAAAAAGACCACTCATCACTCAAAATCACACAATACACAGCTATCATACAAGACAAAAATTGGATGTACATGTTCAAAGCGCCAACACAAAGTTATTTCAAAAGAGCCTTATCCATCCTAGTATCAAACTGTACAATGCCTTACCAGATACCATTAAACACATACAAAACATTGGTCACTTCAAATCTAAACTGAAGTTGTACTTGGTTGATCACTGCTTTTACACAGTAAATGAATACCTACAAAACTAAATTATTGTGTGTTTACCCAATGTAGTCTCATTCAGAAGAACATTAGTAGTTTATCTCTCCGTATACAGCGTAACAACATTTATTTAAGTATTCATCGTTAATTGATATATTAATGTGTGTTATTATGTACAAAGGTATATTATATGTAAAACTGTTAATATTAACAAACAAATCCAAATATCTGTTGCACATTGTGCAGCTGTAGATGAAAATGGATCAATAAATAAATAAATCAATCAATCAATCTCATTTTTAATTGACACAGAACACATAGCATACACCAAATCGGGAATAATAACTTAACAAAAACTTACACTACCACATCTTCTTCCTGCGTAGATGCATGGGACAATGAACTAATGAAAAACTCATTGTACATTCATATCCTTGCTGTGTTACTTCCTCCTTTTGCTAGTACATGTGTGGTAATGTTAATAGTAAAGGTTTCATTTGTACGCCATTTCCAAAGACTTCCATTTTATTACCAATATTTTCTCCCAACATTTCTTGATATACCCATGATTCTTCTATTCTTAATGAGTTATTGATTTTCATTGGATTCATTTCGACTATTTAAACAAAAATAAACAACCTCCCACTCAAGTCAATGTTTCATCATTATTTATTAGGCACAAAGGAATTAAAGATATTGATTATGAGCGGGCATTGACTGAAATCAGTGGGGGAAGTTGAAAATTTGTGCCAGACCAGGATTTGAACCTGGATCTCCTGCTTAATAGGCAGATGCTTTGACCTCTAAGCCATCCAGACACAGTGGTCACTGCAACTGCAAACTACTCTAACATGTCACCCATCAGACCCAAATTCTTAACTTGCCCATTATCCTCATTACTCGTGGCATTTCCCTGATTCCCATAAAAATTTGAGCCTGGTGTGCATCTGCACTGAAGATATCTTTATAATGTCCATAGTAGCATATAGCAGTCTACGGCATCATTTATGAACTTCCTTGAAACTGACATCATTTTTCTTTAAGCTGCATTGTTGTTTTTAAGCTCTAAAAGAACAGACACCATTTTCATTCAGTAGCCAATGAATTAAATGGATCACACCCTGCCTATGTAACCCATGTTAACTTAGGCAAGTATTTGACCCATTTCTGAAAGAACTATTTGGTGCAGGACCTTAATATTTTTACTGTATGTTACATGATGCTAATAGGGTCAACTGTACTAAAATTTACTTTATCCATTTTATAGTTTTTAAGAAATACTTTTTTAAATTTATTAACAAAAATATTAAGTTTTTTCTGCAGAAAATATTTTTTGTGAACTTCCTAATGGGGGAATATTAATGAATGTAGTACCAGAGGTGGCTTTTTATGTTATGCAGAGTCTCTGAAAATTTCATTCATTTATCTACAATAGTTTCTGATATAATGGGGCATATGTACTGAAAATTTTAGTTTGCAGCAAATTGACTTCAAAGAAAAAACTTTTGAAATTTGTTACTTACAGTTAATTAAAACTGTTCTGGTGCCTATGATGGCCCTTCTTTGGCCTCCAGCAGGTCTTCCAGCTTCTTTTCCACCTTCCTGGATGTTTGATCATATTTTCACCAGGATTAATTAAAATGGCTTAAATGGCTCTGAGCACTATGGGACTTAACTTCTGAGGTCATCAGTCCCCTAGAACTTAGAACTACTTAAACCTAACTAACCTAAGGACATCACACACATCCATGCCCGAGGCAGGATTCGAACCTGAGACCGTAGCGGTCGCGCAGTTCCAGACTGTAGCGCCTAGAACCGCTCGGCCACCCGGCCGGCCCAGGATTAATTCCCAGCTTTTTCAGTACCCAATTCTTTCCAATAATACCACAATTGAATGTAATAACAGCATCATGAACTCCTGGTTTCATTGTATACATACCTACAAATACAGTTTTAGGAAGGTGCTTCCAAATTATGCTGTTGAAACAGTCATTTGTTTTCTGTGTCTGCCTAAGCAGACATTTCCTTAGAAGGTCAGGATGAACCAAATCTCTGAAAATAAGTTTAATTGCTGTAATAACAGCAGCAGGAAGAGAATGCTGGTGAGAATAAGGTTCTCCACTTGCTTGAGCCCTATTGTATTTGCACCATGAATTTTCTCCTGATGGACACAATCCATGACATGGCTTACCATCAGTAAAGGACTTATGGAAGAATATGGTCCAAACATTTCTCTTCATTGCCTCCAGATTTTCTTTATTTTTCCTAATTGCCTGCCCATAGTATACCTGCAAGTTTTCTATTTCAGTTTTAGTTAACCGACCCTGTCCAGTCAACAATCTTCTAAGTTTTTTCCTCTCATATCAATAGTTAGTTTTCTTAGCCTTGTTCCCAAACGTTTTTGAATGTGGCCTACACATTCTGTTTTGCTAATAACGTTATCTCCACATGGCTTGGAGTTCACCACATTGTTGTATCGCCCAAATATTTGGTGTACCGTATGTATGGAGCGATGAAATATTTGTTGTACTCCATGAACTTCCATACCACCACTTGTTCCTCTAAAATTAGCCACACGGTTGCGTTCTTTATGTTCATTGACTTTGCAACATTTGCAATATTTAGACATTATCTCCACATCTAACACTTTACAGGTGTCTATACTCGTGGCAGTCACTACTCCATTCAGAGAAGTATGTCCTCTTTTCTGCCAACTTCCATCAAGTGCAACTGCAATATCCGAACATCCATCATTTTCTTCCACTGCTTCCCTAGCAGCCAGTTTCATGCTTTCCTCACTGACCTCACATACAGCTTTCTCTAATATTGCAGTCAGTTTTTCAAATTTATTTTGTGGTTGATGTCAGTTTATCACTGCAGCCATGCCCTTGCCAATGGATCACAAGGCATAAACCAATCGAGTATTGATTTCATAAGGGCCACTTGAATCTGGTTTTGAAGAACTCATAAATGAAATTACAGTTGAGCATTTAGTGCAAACTAAATCCAAATCAATTGCTAGGCCTTTTCTCCCACTGGCATGTACAAATTTAGAAACTACATCTGATAATATTCTCAAATTTATAATAATGTTACTGCACCCCTTGTCACTGACAGTAAATTCATTGTAACTCTCTTGAAATCATGAGAGCTTCTTTGATGATGCACTTGTTGAAGAATTACAATTAGAAACCTCTTGTCCAGAAAGCTTTCTAAACTTGTTTCCTCTAAATTGTCGTTTCTTGAAAATGCCTTTACGTTTCATCATCTTCAATAAACACAACAAAACACATGTAAACAAGCACTGCAAACGTAAGTATAACAACTAATCACAATCACACTTGAACAAAACTAACTGGGTGTTTGAAAGCGTGTTGTTTACAAACAGCAGCAACAAAAGAATACCGACCATTGCATTCCAGATAGCCAACACACTTGGAAGTAAAAAAAAAAAATCCCTAACGTGCAAAGAAGGAGACATAAAGATCTAAAATATATGCAGAAAAGTGGGTGACAGAAAAGTGGGCGTGGCACATAAACACATGTGGTAGGGAAATGCTCTTTAAATGCACTCTGTCTTCAGGCCATGAGTGCCCTACTGGGACCATCTGACCGCCATGTCATCCTCGGTGGAGGATGCGGATAGGAGGGGCGTGGGGTCAGCACACCGCTCTCTCGGTTGTAAGATGGTATTCTTGACTGAAGCCGCTACTATTCGGTCGAGTAGCTCCTCAGTTGGCATCACGAGGCAGAGTGCACCCTGAAAAATGGCAACAGTGCATGGCTGCCTGGATGGTCACCCATCCAAGTGCCAACCATGCCCAACAGCGCTTAACTTCAGTGATCTCACGGGAACCGGTGTACCCACTGCAGCAAGGCCGTTTCCCACTCTTTAAATGCTCAAAAAAAAATTTTGTTCAGCAAAATCCTTTTCAGAATAGTTAAATAAAACATTACTCCATCGAAATATGATGAAAACCGAAAATCGATATTTTTCGACCTGAGCCACGGTGTGGTCCCCTTAAGATACAAACGAATTGCAGACATTGACTGTGAGCAGGCACCACATATAATTAAGATGAGCCACTCAATGATCTCTTCAGTGCAAATGCACACCAGACTCAAACTCTTTTGTGAACTGGTGAAATGCCGTGAGTAGTGAGGGTAATAGAAAACTGTCACTATATTATTAGTGTATGGATAAGCTGAGAATTTGGGTCTGACAGTAGACGTGCTAGTGTAGTCCATGCAGTTGCAATGATCACTGTGTCCAGATGGCTTTGTGGTGAGAGCACCTGCTTGGTACGCAGGAAACCAGGGTTCGAATTACAGTCCGCCACACATTTTCAACTTCACCCATTGATTTCATTCAGTGCCCACTACGAACACGCGCCCTATATTACATTCATTCACTAACTGTTATTCATCTTAATTATTGTTATGGAGTACTGCAATATCTCAATTCCAAATTGTCCTTTCTAAGCTCTATAAAACAAGATACTTGTATCCGGAAACTACTATTCCTTCACCTTCATGCTCCCAAACAAAAATATAAAAGAAGGTCCCCAACTATCTCATATGACATTGGAATAATACTCCCAATACTTCTAGTCTCTCTTTTTAACTTAGTCCAAACATTCCTGTGGTGTATACATTAATCACACAACTCTCTCTTCCTAACACAGTCCCGATGCTCCCCGGCATCGACATAAATACTCATTAGTTCACTACAATTCTTTCCTTCACCTAAGGACAATTAAACAACCAAGAAAAATTCAGACAACTCTCACTATATTGAACTCAGAAGAACCTTCCCCACATTTCCAATAACTCAGCTAAAAGAGTGCATATTACTTTCCCATTAACTATCTCTTCACCCCACTTATTCACAGATCTTCACTTCACTTGTGAAATCCCTAATACAATATACTCATTTTGCCAGAACAACATTACACACATCATTTATTCCTCTTTCTACTGCTACTGTTAATTAATTTCATAAAAATATCCGTAGAGAACACACTTAAAGATCCCATCCTGTAATATTTTGTGACATGAAACATCTACCTACAGGAGAAAAACACTTCCAGTGTATACATATCAGAATTACAGTCACACAATATCCATTGTTTCACTGAATCTAACCAACACACACAACTCTGACTCAAGCAGACTCACACAGAGTCAATCTACACAATCCAAAATTTTGGAAAAACAATAGCACTCCATGTGTTAAAGTGGAATCACATCTTTTAAAAAAAATCTACGTTACCCCACTGTCTCTACAGTGTTTCTATTTGAGGAAGGATTTCATACTGCTAACATGGTATACTACTGCTGACATGGTGTACATCATATGATTTCCTTGATAGCCTCTGGTTCAATTGCACTCATATGTGCAATCTGTGAAATTTGCAGTAACTCGTTGGACACTGAAAGAATTTGTGACACAATGCCTTCTGTTTGTTTGAGAGCATGTGGGACTTCATAATGACCTTCTGACCAATGCAATACTGACATATTTTGGCCTTCTTATCGGCTTCCTTTCCCTTGTGACCAACTCAATGTTCCATAGTGTCAGATTTACCACCTCTTCCTGTAACTGCTTTCTCCATGGTGAAAAATCTACCAACTCCCTCAGATAATCCTATGGTTGTCAATTTCTCAATACTGTAATTGGCAGAAGGAGTTTGGTGTGTATGGGAACTGATTCATTATATCCTGAAAATCTGTTAAAAAGACGCCCTGTAATGAATGTTGCTTTGCACAATATAGTCGCATAAGCACATAGTTCCCTCATTATTCTCTCCATGGTGTTCGACAGTGGGTGGTAAGTTGAAACAGAGATAGGCTTTCTTCAGTGTCACAACCCACTGGTGCAGTCTGAACTGTGGCCCCTTATTTGAGATAATGTTATCTATGTCGAACTTGTTTCAGGAAACCCTTTCATAGTGTCTTGGATACTGTCTTCACCACTGCTCTCCTCACCAGAGTCAGAGTTACGAACTTGTATGTGAATTTGACCATGAATATAATGTAGCCAAAACCATGTTTCATCCCAGAAAGAGGGCCTTGGAGATCTGTTGCTGCAAGCTCACTTAATTCTCTCAGTACTTTAGGATGCAGAAGTGCCTGGTTTGGTTGGGTGCAAGGACTGGCCTTCTGAAAATCCTTATAAATGGACAAAACTTTGCATATTCTCCTCTCCACATCACTGAAGTGGCAAATCTTCTTCAACTTCAAGCAACACTTCTTTGGACCAATATGAGCATAGCTGAAGTGCATGTCCAAATGATCTTATTTATGAGGTTCTCAGGTATGCACAGCAACCAGAGCAATAGTCTAAATTTTGATGGTGAAAGAGAATCCCTTTTCTCCACAGGTAGTACTGCATTACTGCAGTCTGCCTCTTGTCTTTCCATTTATTCTTTATATCAAGAAATGCTGGATACTTATATTGTTCCTTTATGATTTCTTTGATGGATGTAGTCACATAATTTTCAAATGCCACATTCTTGAGGTGAATAACTGTTCTCCTCTAAGTCTCCATCCAGTTCCACCATTAAATCAACTTGAGGGCATGACAGTGCAGCTGCAATGATGTCAGTCATTCCTGGCACATGACTAATAGTGAAGTTGCACTGTTGCAAATACAAAACCCATCTAGCAAGTCATCTATGCCTTCATTTGATGGTTAACAAAACTTGCAAGGCTTTATGATCAATGTAAATTCTGTTTCTTCACCCAACCAAGAAATAATTAAATTTATGAAAGCTCAAATCACTGTGAGAGCTCCTGTCACAGAATAATTCCTTTCGCATTTTGAGAGTACCCTACTTCCAGAAGCTAAGGTCTTCTTTATCAGATTGCCATCTTCCTCCTATTCCTGAAAAATTACCATGTTCAGTCCAGTCTTGGAGCTATCTGGTGCCATGCAAAACTTTGTTGATATATCAGGATGTGATAACATTGGGCAGTTACTAGTGCTTTCTTTGATGCCTGGAATTTCCCCTCCACTTCTGTGTCCCACATCCAATGTGTCTTCTTGCCTGTTAATTCACACAGATAAGTCTCTATAATGTCTCCACATTTATGAGAAGCACTTGTAAAAGTTTATCAGTCTGAGATATAATCTCAGTTGTCTTCTTGTTTTCGGCATTGGGGGTACTGAAGTATTGCCTCAATCTTGTCTGGGCTGGGTGAGATTTCTCTCTTGTGATGATGTGCCCCAAGAATTTGATCTGCATGGACTCTTCTTTGCATGGACCCAAAACAAGATTTTTTTTAATGTTTGCGGTAATGCTGTAGTTTTGTTAAGTACAGAGCAGCGCACTCAGAACTATGTTGTGTTCCTCCCAACAGCTTTCTGCTTTTAGATCCTCAACATAACTTGTCACATGTTGTCATGTTCACTTGTTCAGTATACTGTCTAGGCCTCGAATGAATGCTGCAGATGAAAGATTTAATCCAAACATGAGGCATTTAAATTGGTACCATCTAGTGAAATAAGAATACTGTCATCACAATGGTTCCAATTCCATGTGCCAGGAATTCAGCTGCAAATCAGTCAATGAGAAGACCATTATACCATGCAGTTTCTGCAATAGTTCTTCTTGGTTTCCTGGCCTGATCATATTGATTTGTTGTAAATCAAGGACTAAGTGAATTTTGCCATATTTCTTTGTCACCGTGTGCAATGGACTGATATGTTATGAGATTGCCAGTTCAATTACTCTATCTTCAAGCATCTTCCTTATTTCCTAACACCTTATATTTTTGTGCCAGTGGAATTGCATAAGATCATATGAAAAATTCTTGATATGTCTTTACTTTGAACTTGTACTGAAAATTCTTTGCCACAACAGGTTTTGGTACAATTAATGCCACAATATTCTGCAATACCTTAACCCAATTCTTCTCCCTCATGTGAATTGATGTCACAAAGTTTATGTACCTTCTGTTTAATGTTTTGTTCAGTCTCACATCTCACTGTAAACTCCTCTCTCACTAGTTGTCTTGTCCCCACAGATACATTCCTTCATACCTGAGTAGTGCTGTCAGGATCCCTTTTAACTGTATCTTTCCTACTGTAACTGTGATTGCTGGATGCAGATCTTGCATAGTGATGTTCTCTTTCTCTTCAAATAATGCTTCTTCCATGTCCTTGTATCCTATCAGATTTATTTGGCTGGTTGCAGTATCATTAATGGAGGCTACTGCCATTATACCCACATCTCTTCTAAGTCATTGTGATAATGATTTGACTCCATTATTATTTCTCTCAGGTTGGGTTGTTGTATTTTGATAATCTCTGCCTGATGTCTGCTCCTCTCCTGTTTGTTCCAATTCTTTCTCAATTGTTGTCCAACTGTCATTCTGGTTAACAGTTCCAGTCTCCTTGGTTTGGTGAGTATGGACAAAATTGTTCTCTTCCTTGAGGTCTAAATGGTTTGTTGCTATGCTTATTGTAGTGAGATTGGGGTCCAACAAAACTGTTTTCTGACTCCCCTCATCTTCCTTATACATTGTTCTCACCAAGTGCAAAGTCCAGTTCCTCTTGAAAGATTCTATCTTCTCCATGATGTCCTGTGAGTACTTGCTGATAGTTTGCTGGTAGTTTCATGTAGCAGGATGTAATTATTTCTGATGGACTGCACTCTCAGTCCACAAATTTCAAGCATTAGGCAATGTGCATCAAGAAATTGAGTTTTCTTGAGCTCCATCTCAAAGGATTTAAAATGGCTTCTAAAACCAGATCCTTGTAAGTTCCACCCCCTATAATCCCTTGTTTAATTATCTCCCATGTTACCTTTGAGCAACAGTTTGCCAAAAATGCTTCCTTAAATTATCCATATGTTGTGCATCATAACACTATGGATGTCATTCTCACTGTGGTTTTGCTTTCCAGGTAACCAAAGAGAAATACCAGCTTATGCCTTACTGCCCATGAAGGTGGTAATGACTGATCAAGTTGTGTGACCCATGCCTTGGGATGTAAGATATTGCCATTATCCCGGAATGTTTGAAATTTGTGAACTGATAGAAGATGTTTGCAATCAAAAGATTCTTCCCCTCATAATCTCATTCTGTTTTCTGTTGGTGAGCCTTGTCTTTCTTTGGTGTCTTGTAAGTTAAGAGAATCTTCTTGACTGCAATTATCTCATGGACTACTGCTGCTAGTCTCTCAAGCATGACTTCTACTGAGTGACGTACAATTGTGAGCACCACACCTCTTCTTGTCAGCTCAGCATATCTGCTACCGTTTCCTTGAAACCTCTGTGATCTTCTGCTATTGTAGATGATTTAATTCCTCATTCTTCTTTGAAAGCAGGTAGTGACTGCACCTCTGTGATTTCTGCAATTGGTACTGGATTTGTTACATCTGATTCCTCGCATACTTTGCATGTTTCTGTTCTTCAATTTCAGGGTTACTAATCTTCAGCTGTTGCAAGACTTCACATAGACAACTGTCCATCTCTTCTGCCAAATGCGCAATCCTCTCTTCTATAGTCGTAACATGGCTCTCTACCATTTCAAATAAATTTGCATGCTCCTGTTGTTGACCTTGCACTGAACATTGCTGACGTTTTGCTGCAAGCTCAGAACATGGTCTTATTTCATTGCCATTTCACCCACCCATGTTGCTAATTTTGTCAAGTCCTCTTGTATTTCCTTCATCACCTCTTTCATTTCTTTCATTGTCTTGTGCATTTTTCTTTCGACATGTCCTTTCCAGTTGATTCTGCTCTTTTGCTTCCTCATCCACTCTTGTTAGAAATTCAAGGATCCTGATGTTTGTGTGCCTTGGTTCAGATGGTCTGCCTGGGGATGTGGTTGGACAAACTCTATCAGATATTTCTCAGAGAGGTGATATTCTTCCTAACACTAACCTCTACTTCATAGTTTCAAATCATCATAATAACCTCCGGGTGTCATGATCCTAACTCAACCTCTTCGTCATAACATTGTCTCTCGTAACATCTGTTTCCACACTGTGTGCTAGAATTGTCTCCAATTACCCACACCAGGATATGATTGCTCTGTGATGAAACTCCATTTGCTCTCCTTCCACTGCAATCTCATCCCTACTGTAATCTGCCTCGATGACTGCTAATTGACTGTTTCTTGATAATTCTCATTCTAACCTGAACTGACTCTTATTTCACATTCTATTATTTAACCTGGACAACAAATATTTTGGTTGAAGCTATTTTAATTAACACACTTGCTACACAATATCCCCACTTTTCAGATATATAAAGCTGGACAAAAAATATTTTAGTTGAAGCCATTTTAATTAACACACTTGCTACACAATATCCCCACTTTTCACATATATAAGCCCTCAAAAAATTTTGCTATGCTGGTCACAATGCCAGTGCCACAGCAAATTGAGCACAATCTGCAGAACATATTTTGAAGTTGAAAAGAAAAAGCACAGTTTAATTA
Source organism: Schistocerca americana (assembly GCF_021461395.2). Classification (NCBI taxonomy): domain Eukaryota; kingdom Metazoa; phylum Arthropoda; class Insecta; order Orthoptera; family Acrididae; genus Schistocerca; species Schistocerca americana. Next base: position 307,554,542 of record NC_060121.1, on the reverse strand, counting down.
TTTGTGCCAGCCACTTAGATTAAGTTTCCTGATTTTATGTAGTCCTTGTTGCTAAATTACAAATTTAAAAAAATTAATCAAAGTCAACATGGTTAGTAAAAGTTTTATGACTGCATCACAAAATATCCAGTTAATTAATTCATATCCTGGCAGAGTTGCCAATTTATGTGAAGTGCCAGTTGAGCTTAACCTTTGCTCTGGAATGGTCAAATGGACAACATCAGCTGGGGTGCTGAGAGGCAGATCACTCCCCAAAGACTTCAAATACTCAATTAGAATGTTATCCAGTGGATTTTATTTAGTGCTATTAAAAAAAGGGTGTCCTAGCACTGAGTCTTGGTGCTGACAACCTCATAATTCAATATTAATAAATTGCATGAGAAAGGACTTCACTAACTATGAAATCAAAAACTTGGCCCAAGTGAACACAATTTTTATTATCAAATGTTCAGTGTGCAAAAATTAATAAGGATATTATAAAAAATTTAGTTAAGCACATGACATAGGCTGTCTAATTAACAGATCAAATTAAATTATAGTAAACACCCATAAGTTTGGCAACGTTATCTGACATGGAGATGGGGCCAGTGGTAACCAAGTTCCTAACAGCCACAGGTGGATAATAGTGACTGTGTTCATACTGGAAAGAAAAACGACATTTAACTTATAACTATGCCTGTCCACCTGGTCATGAATGAGCCCACATAAATTTACTGAACTATGGAAAATCCCCAACTTCGTTCCATCCTAACCAGACAATGCAGTTACATATTCTCACCATAATTGTTGTGTGTTGATAAGTAGACTGTGAATGGTGCAGAAGGAACTCATCTGCCAGTTGAAGCTGCCTCACCAGCAGCAAGAAGTCTGAGAGCAAGTATTGTCTACAACTCTCCTCCAAGAGCTCTCTCTTCATCTCTCTACATGAATTGAACCTAAAACTAGTCTTCTGTGCCTGTTCTGATAAAAATTGCCTGCCAATGAGAAAAAGTTCAGCCAGTTTTAACCAGTGGCATAATTGTTGGGTTAAAGTTTTTCTCCCACCAAAAACTATGTAAAAATTCTTTTCCTCGGCCAGCTTTCCCCCAGTGCTGTTCCCAGGTTTTCAGACTTATGAGTCTACGTTATTGTCTTGCTTCTTTATTCCACCAATGCATGATCTTTTCATGTACAAAAATTCAGAAAACAGCTCCTGGCCTCCGACTCTACCTGTTTTTAAGAACACCCAACACATTTCTATTTTGTCCACAGGTAGGAAAAAAATCTCTCATCCCACTGGGTCTTGGTGCCTGTCTTTCACAATCTGCTTTCACCAAGCAATGAAAAGCACAAGAAATGTGTGTGTATACTTTGGCTGCTTTCAGGACAGATAGGCAGATAGTGATCTGTTCCAAATGGGCAATGTTCCACCTGCCTTCTGAGAATTCAATGGGCAAGGCACAACGCCCCCAGCAGAAAGCTCTTTGACAGAGGGGCCATTTATTCACTGGGGAAAGTCTCCATGGTTCACTGTTTTTAGCCTTGTGCTGGGCTCACATGCTGTGCACAATTTTCTAAAGTCCGAGGAAAAAGTTTGGTACAAGTACAAGAGTGATGCCACCAAAACAATATGGGCCAGCAGATACCTGCCCCATCTGGCTGGCATCCCCTCCTCAGTCAGCAGATTCTTGAGTTCTTCACAAGTCATCCCTATTCCTTAGAGAGTAACACAGTGGAGTATCTCTCCTTTCAACCCCTGGTCTGTCTAACTGCCATATTTCCAAAATCCTAGCTCACACAGTAAAAAATCTACAATTAGTGCACAGAAACTGAATTAGAATATGAAGAAGTAGATGAAAAGATGGCTTGACATTTACAATACTATTGTTAAACTCATAACTCAAATACAAAGTAAGCTCATCAGTCTAAACATGACTTAATCAATGATTAAATATTTGCTTGTTAAAAATTACAAGTGTCAGTCGGGACTGGTTTGTCGCTTTTCAGTGCAAGCACTGGAGCAAAAAATAAATAAAAACTGCAGCTTCATCACAAATTTGATACTGAGATGCTGGACCATATTAGGCAAAACTCAATTATGTAGGAAACATCACTGTCTCTGTCAACACAACCTTTCACATGTGTGGGAAGATTTAAGTGGCACAAGATTTGCAGTTAGGGTTCATAGCTAAGAAAACTAAATTTATTGTTTGAACAGTGCCATAAAAACTACATCTGGTATATAACAATGAAGTGTTAAAATTGAGTGCACTTCTACCACTACAAACATGAAATTAATAACTACTCTAAATAACTCATAATAATGAAGTATGGATCTGTTACATGATTCTCATTTACAAGGGCATTACAGTTCATGATAGAACATATTGAAAAACAGTCCATAGGTGTGTCGAACATATTCAGTTACTAGTTGTTCCTGGCCATGTGCTGCTGTGGCTCACTCTGGTTAAATTGAAAACAATATACATTTTAATCTCCTTGACCCCACCTCTCTGTTCATCTTCACCTCTTTCCCCACACTCTGTCCATCAGCTCCTCCCCCCTCACCTTCTCCATCTCCTCCTGCAGCCTCTCTCCTCTCCATCTTCTCCTTCTCATTCTCTCCATCACCTCCTGCCCCCCCCCCCCCTTTTTCCTGTCCATCTTCTCCTTTCTGTTTTCTGTCTCTACTTCCTACCACCTTTCTATACATCTCCTGCTCTCTCACCTTCAGCCTAGTTTTTTTTGGGTGTGTGGGGAAGAGCAGGGGGGGGGGGGGGGGGACGCCCATGTACGCACGTTTGTTACCGTATTGTGCAAAAATTTGAAGAATACATTTTTGGTTATATGTTTGTCCATTACGTATTTATTTATACAGGGTGAGTCTGGAGGAAAGGTACATGCTTTGAGATGTGATAGTATTAGTGATTCTGAGCGAAAAACTTCATGTGGGCGTAAGTCCTATTGCGAATTGTTTCCAAATAGAATATGCTTAATATCACTTTTGTACATTTTCTTTAATAACTAAAAACTGAACACTCCAATGAAAACGTGTCTCAATACACAATGAAACTAAATTTAATTTGTTACAAAAAAGGTCCTATTTATTTTTTGTCTGGGACTAACAGTTTGCATGAAGAGAGCAAGAGAATATTAAAAATCTTGTGCAACTCAAGTGGGCTGTAGCTTAAGTGCTTTTTGTAGACCAGTTTGAGATAGTTTACCGACTCGATAGACCACAAGCATCCAGTATCAAAATGTTCATCTCATCTTCCTCAATATTACTGTGGTACATTGTAAGCAATGACAATGAATAATACAGAAAATAAATAGAAATCTACATTGAAAGTGTTCCATCTCAGAAACCATTCGGAATAGGACATTCTTCCACATCAAGTCTTTTGCTCAGAATCACTAATGCTATCACCCATCAAAATGGGTACCTTTCCTCCTGACTCACCCTGCATATCTTTTTAAAAAACTGGTATATAAGAAGACATGCATATTCGAATGCAATTTTGCATCAAAATTTCGAAGTAATCAGTGAAGAACCATCAGAGACTCAAGATTCTGAACAAGTGAATATTCACATTTTCATTTATATAGATTATGACATAAACTCAAATATTTGCACCAAGTAAGGCACTACGGTGTCTAAAACACTTGACTCATTCTCCGAATGACTAGGGATATGATCTTCATCTAGTCACTGAAAAATTTATCTTCCCACATTTAGTTCTGTTAAGACAGATTTTCTTATCCCTAGCACCTCCAAATTTTAACACATAGGAATTATATATCATATGATACAATTTTGAAATAATTTAAGCTCCTATGTTCAGTTCTCCGTATTTGTCAACTAGCATAGCTGAAATTCATGAAAAGCTATGAACGTTCTTAATTGTGTTGCTTATGTTGAAATTAATCTTACCTTAGGGTGGATACCAATATTTGGATAGCTTTCAATAATTTCATATTTGGCTCTATAGTTTCACCTTCAAATTTTACTTATATCCTCATTCAATGTACCACCTTAAGTTCATAGGATATTAAACTTATATTGGCTATTGATTTATAGATTTCAACCATTAATTTTGAAGTATGTTTAGAACTTATGTATTTACATGAGTTATAAATTATAATAGTGGAATCTACAGTAAATGCATAGCTGAAGTAAATAATTATGTATTGTATATCATTATGTATGAGCAGATCTTTGTAGTTTACACTGCAGCGATACTGTTTTGTTAGAACATGTCACATTTCACAATGAATGATTTCTTCACTATCTGTACTGTATATTAAATAAATGACCTTTGTGAACATGATAATAAAGAAACATCACATTTGTACTAGTATAATAATAGTGAACACTACTGTCAGTGTAAAATAAGCCAAGATGATCTCGAAAAATCCACAACTGAAGTGACTAGTTCAGCAGCATAGATGTACACATTGTGAATTAATACATCGAAAAATAGATTTTTCTTAACTACATAACAATATTCTTCTGATAAAAGTATAAAATGCTTTTCCTTATACAAGAAACAGAGTTAAGGTACATTTATCATCTGGCAACAACAGTATAAATGCTACTTGGAAAAAATAGCTGGGATTTAATGTTTGGGGAATATCTGAAATACATTGTAACTGAGCTTGCATGTACTTCATATGCAGGTGATTAAATATCCACCTGTAGAAATATTAGTAATGTGTATATGACAGACATTCATCGCACACATCCATATTATGACTGATCTTCACTGCGTCTTTCTCTTCCTCGGAGTACCTATAACATGATGGAAGTAGTTATCCTTGTGTATAAATGCTCAAGAAACTTAATATAAACTCTTGAATTTAATCTGACCCAAAAAGCTTCTCTCTCTCTCTCTCTCTCTCTCTCTCTCTCTCTCTCTCTCTCTCTGGCAATGGTCTTCATTCAGGTGGACAGATAGTTGGGGAATGCTGTGCAGAAATTATGCAGCAGGGCTCTGGTAATTAATGACTAACATGGCTGCCCTGCTTCTGGTGGGGCAGGATAAGCCTGATGTGTTGAATAGGTGAATGGGATAGGTCTTGTACCTGGGTCTTCACAGGGATATGACTCCTGTGGCAAGGGGTTGTGAGTATGTGTGGCATGGGAATGCACACCAGGATGTTGTGTAGATTTGGTGGGCAGTGGAGTCCCACTTTAGGAGTGATGTGATGGATTGTGGGAAAGATGTTCCTCATCTCTGCTCATGGTGATAGACAGTCAAAGCCCTGACAAAGGATATGGTTCAAATGTTCCAGTCTGGGAGTGATGGGGAGAGTGCTAAGACACCCTATCCTCATTATTTCACAGTCTCGTTACCTTCTCCCACATTCACTTCACTGGTCCTCCGCAGACCAACATGACCCTTCCTGAATGTGGACCTCCACTTCTCTGGTGGCTTCATCCACACTTCTGTACATATCAGTCTCACTGATATGTACTCTTCACAGATGCCATCCATTCCAAGGCAAAAAAATCACTCCTGTTAAGTCTGGCCACCTGTGGACGTCGCATCTGCAGTGATGAGCAACCCTTTGCCCAATATGCTGAATGTCTCTTCAATGCCTTCACAGACAGGCACTATTCCCAAAACCTCATCTGCAGAAAATTTCCCATGCTATGTCACACCCCCTAAACTTCCCATCATTCCCAAGCACCAGCTGCAAAGGAGCACCTCCCTTACCTTCATCATCATCCTAGATTGGAAAAACTGAACCATATCCATCCTTAGGGGTTTGACTAGCTATCTTAGAAATGAGGAACATCCTACCCACAATACTTCCAATGCCTCTTGAAGTGGTATTCTGCTGTCCACCCAGTCTACACAGCATCTTGGTCATCCCTGTACAACACACATTCCCAGCCCCTTGTCACATGGGTCATAAGCATGAAACAGGGTGAGAAGAAAGCCTGAGGTAGGGAGATAAAGTAATGAATGATCTATGCTACCTAACAAACTATTTGAATGAGCATTTTTCAAGTATTTCAGAGAAATTCCAGCAAATATTCCAATAACCAACACTTGTAAATAATTATGCACTAAGTATAATGGGGTTATTATCATCTGCAAAGTACAAAACTATACAACATCTAAAAATGAAGTTGCTAGGTTTAAATTAGTTACCAATACATGTGATGAAACAATGTGTAAAGAGTATACAAGCTCCCTTAACAAACATAATAAATGAGTCATTCACACCAGGGGAAATTTCCAGAGTACATATTTAAAATGGACAAGAGTTGTGCCTCTGCTACATAAAGGTAATGCAGAAGGCATAGAAAACAACTGACATAGATCTCTAGTGTAATCATTCCTTAAAATAATACTCATTTACAAAAGACATATTACTAAATTACTTGAATAAATACAACCTGCAATTGGAATCACAGTTCGAGTTCTGAAGTGGTACAAGAACAGATTCAGCCACAGTAGAATTTTAAAAAAAATTAATGCTCTTGACAAGGATGAGTGCGTCAAAGGAATAGTCTTACATTTTTCAAAAGGTTCTGATATTGCTGACCATAAGAGTCTACTAACATAAGCTAGAATCACTAGGTTCCAACAATAACTAGCAGGTAGGAAACAAAGAGTAGAGATGACACAAACCTCAAATAACATTAAACTTATCAGAATGTTAATATACAAGTTCATTAATATAACAGTAATATAGGAGTTTCTCAAAGTAGCATAGCACTCTCTCTCTCTCTCTCTCTCTCTCTCTCTCTCTCTCTCTCTCTCTCTCTCTCTCTGCATGTAGTATCAGTGATCAGAGAGCATGCTGTCCGCCCGTGGAATGGGCAAGGCGCACAATCTATCTGAGTCTGATCAAGGGCAGATTGAGAAGGCCCAGAGGCTCAGCGGCATGAGCATTTTGGAAACTGCACAACTTGTCAGGTGCTGTGGTGAGCGTCTTCAACACAAGGTGAAACCATATTCAGATGTTATGGGGTTGCGAGGCCATTCCTCATTACAGATATCAGATGTTGTAGGCTGGGCAGGCTGGTAAAACATGACAGACAATGAATTGTGATGGAAATAACTTTAATGCTTCACAGAGTACAAGTTTATCTGAATATGCAGTGCACCAAACACTGTTAATGATGGTCCTCTGCAGCTGACAACCTATGCACTTGCCAATTTTAACATCACGACATTGGCAACTATGACCGAAATGGGCATGTGATCACTGGCTTTGGATGTTGGTGCAGTGACAGAGCATCACATGGTCTGATAAATGTTGATACCTACTTCATTTTGCCAATGGAAGGGCAAGAATCGGTCGTCTTCAAGGGAACAACTCCTTGACACTTGTTCTGCGAGATGGAGACAAGATGGCAGCGGCTCCATTTTACTCTGGGGAACATTCATGTGGGCATCCATGGGTCCTGTGGAGCTTGTACAAGGCACCAGGATAGCCAAGGAGTACTGGAAATTGGTTGCGGACCATGTATATCCCTTCACGATGATCGTGTTTCCCGACAGCAGTGGCATTTTTCGACAAGATAAAGCACCCTGTCATAAGGCCAGGAGTGTGATAGAGTGGTTTGAGCAGCACAGTGGCCAGTTCCAATTGATGTGCTGGCCTCCCAGCTCACCAGATCTGAACCAGTTTTAACACATCTGGGATGTTATTGAACATGGCATCAGAGTTCATCAGCTCCCTCCCCAGAATTTACAGGAATTAGATAACGTGTGTGTGCAAATGTGGTGCCAAATCTCTCCAGCGAGCTATCAAAGCCTCATTGCTTCCATACCAAGATGCGTTGCTGCTATTATCCATGCCAAAGATAGATATAGCAGCTACTAGGTAGGTGGTCATAATGTTCTAGCTCATCAGTATAGATTCTCAGTTAAACTGCTGTGAAGATTCGAAGATACATGGTGAACATTAATGAAACTGACAAAGTACACAAACAGGTTCCTGACTGGAAAAGAGATCCTATGAACATGTGTTCAAAAATAGGTGGTGTGCATGCGACAAGAACAAATAGTCCCCGAACACAGTACAGAGCTGCATCGCATCCACGTCACAACAAACGTTCAAAGTGGGTTCCATAGGATGTAACGCACATGTTCACACAATGCAACACAGATTGCTGCACTGACAACAGAAATCCCATAACTTTGATGGTCTGGTGCAAAAACCATCCACAAAATCCTTGTGGAGGGAAATCTGGTGTTGTTAATCCTTGCACTTCTTCCAGGTGAAAGGGACAATAGCAGTTGACATGCACAATACATATAATCGTACTTTAGCTTACACCATGTTGACAGACCAGTTGCCTGGAGATTGTACTAAGGTTCATCTCAATAGCCTGTAGAACCCAGTACTCTAAATCTGGTGTACACACAGTCTGCAACCTCCCTGCACATTTGTCTGTCTGAAAAGACACTTTTATCACACAAATGCCCGAAAAGGACTTGTAATGTTGTGTGATATGGTTGGTGTCTGTGACGGTACTTGTTTTGGTACAACCATTCTGTGGTGTCACCGCCAGACACCACACTTGCTAGGTGGTAGCTTTAAATCACCGCGGTCCATTAGCACATGTCGGACCCGCGTGTCGGCACTGTCAGTGATCGCAGACCGAGCGCCACCACATGGCAGGTCTCGAGAGACTTACGAGCACTCGCCCCAGTTGTATGGACGACTTAGCTAGCGATGCAACACTGACGAAGCCTCGTTTATTTGCAGAGAAGATAGTTAGAATAGCCTTCAGCTAAGTCAATGGCTACGACCCAGCAAGGTGCCATAGCAATTGTAGTTATCGTATGAAGCATGTCTCATCAAGAACGATGTATACAAATGATGGATTAAAGTTAAGTATTCCAGCAGCTATGTACTTTTCTTTATAGCATTCATTACGTATCCTGTTTCAGACCTCACGCCATCCTGCATGAGCTTATAGCGTGCATTTCGGCCTTCGCTAGCAATATAACACATTCCGCCTCTCAATCGTTTCCATCTGCTCAGTCATACTTAAACTCCATCTTGGCTTGTTCCTGACATGAATACCACACCATTCTGCTGCTTACAGTGTGCTGCGCCCTTCATACAGCCTTCAACACACAAGGAACACACGGCACACTGTCAGGACTGTCATTCATCAGTGCCATCTACAGTGGAAATGATGCATTTCCGAACACATGTTCATATGACCTTTTCTGTTCCATTTCCAGTCATCAATCCATCCCTGGAGTTTGTCAGTTTTATTAATGTTCAGCCTGTATATGTAAACAGAATGGCATCAGTGTGTTATGCCCCAACAGTCCTGTCATCAGTGTGTAACAGCCAGTGTCATTTAGTTATCTACTATACATGTGTACACAGAATTCTTTTCTGAGGTACTAATGCACAGAACATGAACACAGTTTTCAAACTACAAAAAAGGGTCATAAGAACACTAACCAAAAACAGTAGGCAAGTCATCACAAAGAGCTATTCAAAACACTGTGGATTTTAACTACTCCATGTGAGTACATTTGCCAATTGATAATGCACATCTGAAATAACATTGAAAGTTAGTACACAAACAGCTGTGTTCATGACCATGGAACAAGCTCTGAACTTACATTTACTAAGAAAGAATAGAATGTAAAACTCAAAACAGCATCTTCTACTAAATAATAAAACTACATAATAAATTGGCCAAGGGGATTAAGGAGATCAGTAAAATAAAACTTATTCAAATAAGTAGTTTAAAAAATATGTGTCAAGTGATACATGCTATACAGTGAAGGATTACTTAGATAATACTGAGTAGGAGTTACAGTACAAATCATAACATAAGTATAATAATAATAATAATAATAATAATAATAAAACATTTATCTTTTCACATAACACTTGCAAACTATGTTGTTTTTCTTCTTCTCTTTTTCCTTCTTGAAGACCTTATTCCCAAAGTTATGCAATGTATAAAAGTATGGTTGGAGTCATTACCAATGACAGCAGACTTTAGGCTCAGTCTGTGCACCTGACGTCATGATTTCTCTGACAGCCAATGGGTAATCAGTAGTGTTCTGAGTGCTCTGCTGTGAACATCGTAACCAGTGCAAGCATCCCAAGTGATTGTAGTGAGTTATTTACTGAATTCTTATTCCTTTTGTTGTGGCTTGCTATGGCTGATGTTGGCGGTGACAAATTGTACATAAGCACATAATCAGCAGGATACATGCTTTATTCAAGTGCAAAGCCCCTATATGTGCATACTACAACTGTTGCTTGGAACCAGCAACTCTGCAATCTCCATCCATGCCTGAACCTGCACAGACTGCCCTCATTCACGAATCTGACTAAAGCATTTTATCCTGTTTTTGAGCTCAATATATCACTTATTATAGGGGAATGGTGTCTCAGTTTTTCAGGCTAGCAAATCGGAAGTTTCAACAGACAAAATGGAAATCATACATGGTTGTCATGGTCTTGATGTTAGCTGATAGTGTGTGTAGTGTTACATAATGAAATAATGTGTGCATAATGTATACTGTTATTGGAAGCGAGAAATGAATTAGCAGTGTAGTGCTAGTCTTTTATATTATGAAATAACTTATTTGCAGAACAGTGTTGTACACAAGGAGTAAACCAAATGAGGTAGCACTGTTTTGAGCAAATTGGCCTTGTATTTGGAGGATGGATGTCCCGATTTTCATCTGGCAAACCTGATTTAAGTTTTCCATGATTTCCCTAAATTACTTCAGACAAATGCCAGGATGGGTCCTACCATAAGGTCATGCCGTCCTTGTCAAACTACATCTGTAAGTATATAAATGCCTGTATATATGAATTATGTTATTTTGTTGTTATTAAACTGTTTATTGAGCAAGTTGGTGCGGTTGTTAGCACACTGGACTCACATTCGGGAGGACGATGGTTCAAACCCACATCTGGGCATCTTGATTTAGGTTTTCCATGATTTCTTAAATCACTTCAGGCAAATGCTGGGACGGTTCCTTTGAAAGGGCACAGCCAGTTTCCTTCCCCATCCTTCCCTCGTCCGATGGGACCAATGACCTCACTATCTGGTCCCCCCCCCAAAATCAGCTAACCAACCAACCTTAAATTGTTATACCATGACATATCCAGTATCCTGGTAAACATTATCTATGGACGAATAATACTGACAATAGCTTTTCTGAACTATGTAGATGGGAGCTGTCCTTACAACACATGCTTTGTTGCCAAAATCCTCCCAATATCAATATCTGATAGGCCCCTGCCCCACACCCATCTCCACACCATCTTTCCCACTGTTTAATGATCCCCTTCCAATCTATTCCCGCACATTGTCATTGTGTACTGCATAACTGACTGTTACTGGTGCCTCTGTATCACATTCCTATCCCATGGATCTGCTGCCTCTCCCTCCCTCATTGATTCTTGTTCACCAGCTGCCTCCCTCTGAGCCCATAGTCACACTTTCCTAAGACTAAATGCCTCTCGTATTTGGTGAGTTGTTACTACCCAACCACAATATTACCACATTTGGCATCCTGTGGTCATTATTGGGAACATGCAGTGATGATGTGCATATACTATGACGTGTTTCATCATGTCCTTGTGAAATATCACAATAAAAAAAGCCAACCAAAGGACACTTACTCCAATGTGCAATGGTACTGTGGTCGAGAGAGAGAGAGAGATTGTGTGTGTGTGCGTGTGTGTGTGTGTGTGTGTGTGTGTGTGTGTGTGTGTGTGTTTTTCAGTGACAAATGTGTTCTGTAACTTAAATGTAGGTTTTAAGTGAAATACGTGGAACAATGAAGTTCACTTGTAAGAGGAAATGCAAATTATTTACAAAAGAAAATTGAAATATAATGTGCACACAGTTTGTAAGATGAGTTATTTAATCTGAATAGTTGACTGATTATCTGATAGAGGAAAAAATTTACTGACACAAGAATAAAAGTTAATTTTGTTCACAGCCACTACACAGATGTGATAAACTGTAATAATTTGTTAATTATATTATGCAAAGTAATGATTTTGTGAACACTCAAATGAACCAAACCATTAATTACATAATATATTATCTTCTGTTTCTTATGCCTTTGTCCTTCACTGGCCCAGGTCAGCATGATTAATTTAACAGAATGTTAATTTAAGGGGTGGCCCAGTGCGCTTCCTGTCACCTCCCCATTACCCCTCGGGACAGAATATATGAACCACACATGTCTGCATATAGTATTATTCATGTGAAAGTGTAATTTAGGCAATATCAGCACCACTTCAATAATAAAACATTCTTTCCAGCATCTAAAATCACCAGAGATCACAGTACTACAAGTACTTCAGCAAGCCACAGTTTAGAAATGACCAAAACAATATGGATATTTAGAAAATCCTACATATTATCAATCGGAGGAAATCTGTGATAACTGAGTTATTTTAATGTATTTTAATACAGTCTATTGTCATACTTATTTTTACAGTAATCATCAGTTTTGTTCTTTACTTAACATCTTCAGATTTGTCTAAGTTCTCTGAAACACACACATGGTAAATAAAACAGTGTGTACAATATCCATCACGCTCACAGAGCAAGGGCATCTACAGCAACATGCTTTTACCTACCAACATTAGTATATGTTGAAAGTTTGTCAGTTTTTCAGTAAATTTGCAAAAAAGCAAGTTTATCACTTTGGAACTACCCAATTTGTGGATAATTTAAGGATTCTAAAGTGGTCTAAACACCACTGTTTCACAGAACAATCTACTTTCAGTTAACTGAAGTAGATTTCATTTATTGATGTAACTCCAGCTTTTACAATAAATTCTTGTTACCATGCAAGACTACAATCATGTTTGTAGTCTTTGGTAATGTGTTGATTGTCAGACACTTAGTGATGGAAATTTCACTTCCAGGACACGTGAGGTACACAGCATTAGGCATGAGGCTCTGCTGTGGCCACCAGCAGCCACAAAGTGTCAGGCTTGTGGTTCTATCGTTGCAGCGGGGAGTTGCAAAGCGGTCAACACGTTAAAACCACAATTAGCTGTTATAATTTATTTGAAAAGTGTAAGTACAAGTGCTTTGAACTACTTTATGTGTTGTTTCTTCAAATGAACAGATTACTACAGCATAGGTAGAGCAAAAGTTTTACATTCTAGAAGAAAAATGCTACTTTTAGCATACTTCATAGTACACAGTGCTCCTACAAAATGCTGTGGATTGTTAACTATTCCTCAATGAGCTAGTATATTTTGAAGCACTATCATTATAGAAAGGATATGAAATATCTAGTTGTATGGAGACTATGGAATGAATCAGACAGCACATACACAATTTCTCTGAATTAAGATGCCTTTTTGCAGTACGGCACCAATCAGTATTACTTAATGTGTAACATAAAGCTCATTACAACCTAAGTATTATTCATAGGAAAATGTAAAGGAGAAGCAACAGAAGTACAAATATTTTACATCGCAAAGCAGAATTTAAGTTCTTATCAGCTACTTTCAATAAAAGTAGTTGTATTAAGCACAAAGAATTCAAAGTCAGCTTCACAACAGAAACAGAGAATAATTAGTAATGAGACTGGTCCAGCACACAGTTTATGTCAGATTAGAGGCACATCAACTATTCCAGAAAAAGAGAATAATAATTTCATTGTAGTATAGTGTGTTGATGAACTGAAGAGTGAGCATCTCTTGTGGTGGGGTAAGTGGCCTTTGCCGGCAGAATGCTTAAATGCTGTACAGGATGACTAAGAATCAGTTTCCCATCTAGCAGTGCAGTGCAACGTATGATGATCCAAAAAGATTCTGTTGATGTGTGTTTCTTGTGTTACTTACATTAGTTACTTTTTCAGCATTTCATATGCTGGTACTACATTTTGTGAAAAACACACACTCCTAGGTGGGTGTAAACATTATACTCTCAGTCATTGAAAAGGCATGCTTTGGGAGGACTGGTATAATGCTGGCAGACAGCCTGTAGGTGCTCCCTGTGATGTACTTAGGTAGAGAAGTGAGAACTCATCAGCTCACATTGATGAGAAGTGACTCTGATGAGAAGCTAAATTTCATGCTGTAACTCTTATGTCAAAGATGTTACTACCACGGCATTGAAGGAGAGGCTCTGTAGTTTGAAAGGAATAGAGAAATCCCAACTCAAGTATAACTTTTTGTCAGTTCAAAGAGTGTACAATTGCTGGTGCAAGAGGCAAGAGTCAAGGTTCATGCTCTGGTCTGGTACACACATGTCACGATCCACAAATTTAAGAACATTACAGTATGGTAGAAATAAGAATAATAATTTGCTTGATATCAACAGTTAGGGATATTCACTGAAAGTGAAAAACTTCTGCTGTCAAGGAAGAGTGACTATACAGGATGAGCCCACCAAGGAAGACAAAATACAGACTAGCACATGGGAAAGAAAAACTTTGTTCTACAAAAGAAACCAACTGGCAGCAACATTGGGGGATTATTGCCTACCTACTTTTTATAACCATAAATTTGAAGTGTATTATTAAATTAAAATGAATATATAGAACAGTGTTAATTTTTTGTGAACATTTAGAAAGTAGCTTTTTTGTGAAACTTTAGAAAGTAGCACACGGTACAAGATCCCAATGTTTTCAAGAGACGATGTCTTGTTTTCACAGCTACAAAACCACACTCTTTAGAAACCTTGTTACACAGACAATGTTCAAATCAATGTGAAGTTCCATGAGTCCAGCACACAATTCACTTAAGAACTGAAAGACAGCTATGCCCGACATATACATCAGATAAGTGGATGAAAATGGCTAAGAGCAGTAAGAAACTGTAACAGTTTACCACAGACTTCATGTGCATTGGACCAGCATTTTGTGTAAAACAATTATCTCATTCAAACAATCATTACACATGAAATAGTGTGTCAACAATTTTAAGTTATGCCTGCGCAACTAAAAGATACTTCCCATAAATGTAGTCCACATAACAACAACTTATCAAGCAGTACTTCTGCACCTATATCCTGAAAAACTTTAAGGTGTCTGGCAAACAGTACTTTCTATTGTATCATTTATTGAGGTTTCTGCTGATTCTATGCATTGATGGCATGTGAAAATAAAGATTGCTTATGTGTCTTTGAGTTGTTAACAGACAAATTTTAGTCATAATCACTTTAGGAATGTTATGTAGGTTGCTGAAAAATTCAGCCAGACAACCAATTCTTGGAATCTTCTAAATAGGTCATGAATGTCTATCTTTTAATGTGTTTAGTTCACATTTTTCATCAGTTGCATGTCATACATACATAAGAATGTATTTATTTATTCATTATTTCATTCATTCATCCGTCCATCCACACATCATGTTCAATAAATCCCATCAACAAATGAAATCTTCCTGGATACAGAACTAGTCAAGTTACACATTAATTGGCAGAAGCAGGCTACTTCTATGATGTATACTGACAACCAATTACAAGTAGCGCTAATCTCATTTGAAACAAGCCACTGCTCTTCCTCTTAGGCCACAGTTGCTAGTTTTATCTGTTTAAATTATGTAGACAGGCACAGGTCTGAAGGGAGAAGGGCATCGTGGTCCCCATTTCCCCAGGAACATTTTACTTAGAGCATTTATGCCACACACATGGGCCTGTGACCTGACTTGCTGCAGACAACATCCCATCCACAAAAAGTTGGCCAGTCACAGGCTGGTCATACCTGCTATCAACAACAAACCCGACATGGTTTGTGAGCACACAGATAGGGCCAGACCACCACATGAAGTTGAGTAAGGCAAAACAGAAAGGACAAAATAAGAAAAAATGATAACTGGCTTCCCCAGATAGTAAGTACAAGTGAATGAAAGAAACACTGGTAACCTGATTTACATGTTCATATAGCACTGGTCTGCAAAACCTTTGTTTACAATTGTTGTAAACAATTGTTGTGCTTTTAATGCTGACTGAAATGTTGATAATGATAAGGACACACTTAAATTTGATATGACATAAATTATGATGTCATCAAAGTTGCTTGAGTTTGTTCTTCTTAGAGATCTTAAACCAATTGTAGGACACAAGAATTTCTCGAAAGTTTGAACAAATGCTCTTCAAATGACGTATTTCTCCAACTGCAATTTCTTGGAAGTTATGCTAAAGTGATGCACTAAGCACTGATGTGTGAACCCCTCCAGAACTGAACCCTTGATTGACTAACATGTATAACTTTATGTGCAAGATCCTCACCAGTATGTATACTTGTAAAATTAAAGCTTGGTAACAAGCAAATTTTACATCCCATATACTCTCATAAATCATAGGAATAGCTAGTGAGGTACACTTTTATTTCAGTTAATGAATATTTGGGGATTTCCAATTTCTGGCCCGATAACCGCCAGTAACCTGTATGATTTTAGCACTAGAATATGAAACTACTTTCTGAACCTTAGATAGGGATGCATGCTCTGCACAGAAATTATTTTTACTTTTCTAGTTCACCTTATGTCAGAAGGCAGACCAGTTTAGAAATGTTCTACCTCAGCAACCACAAGTAACAACGAATGAGACTTAGTCTTACCCTTGACAAGCTTTAGAAAAAAAGGCATTTTTGCATGTTTTGGGCAAATCAGGAGCTACTTATTTTAGTGCAGTTGGCACAGCAGAAAGAATACAGTATAGTAATTCCATGGTCAAATCCCTCTGTGGACACTTTTTTCCATTTTCAATTTTTACTTTGTTAGACTGCAAAAAGAGAGAGAACATATTTATGTATGCCACCTCGTTCCAAGCCCTTTGATCAAATTCTGCCAAATTTGGCACACAAAGAGCAAACTTCACAAGTATCTACCCACCTTTAGCCCCTGCCATATAGGCTGCCCTGCAAAACAAACATATTTTGTGGTAATACCATTGGCCTGCCTTATCGACCTGGTTTGCAAGGGAAGCCTACAGATCAGGGGCAAGAAATGGTTTACAGCTACTGCAGTGTAGGCTACCCTGCATAACAGGCATGGTGTATTGGAGTAGCATCAGCCTGCTTTATTGACCTGTTTTGCATGGGCTACACATGCAGATTAGGATGGTTGGGGAAGGTTGAGATGGATAAAGGAGGGGTTGGAGAGAGGGGGGCAGAGCTGAATAGGGAAAGGGGGAGGAGGTGGTGGATGGGAAAAGGTAAAGGTGGAGATTGGGGGGGGGGGGGGGAGGTGATGAGGCAGAGATGAACAGGGAAAGGCGGGGAGGATGAAAAGGATAGGGAGAAGGGAGCTGGTGCAGATGGACAGAGTGAAGGGGGAGTAGGAGGTGAACATGAGGGCAGAGGAGACAGGACGGAAGCAGGAGATGAACATGGAAGGGGGAAGAGGAGTTGCTGGACATGGAGAGGGAGGAGAGATAGACAGAGACATGGGGAGAGGACAAGGTGGTGATAGAGGCAGAGGGAGGAGGTGATAGTCAAAATCAGGGGAAATGGATGTTGCACGGTGGGATGGATGCCATAGAGGCACGGAAGAGGTCACAGGCGCAGTGAGGAGAGGGATAGGAGGGGAGGGTTGCAGCTGATGGACAAATAAGGAAAGTGGGAGCATGATGAGATGGACAGAGAGACAGGGCTGCAAGGGATCAGCAAACACACAGTCAGGATAGGGAGGAGGTGGAGACAGGGGGTGATGGATAGATAGTGAGGGTGGGGTCAGTACAGTGACGCAGGGAGGGAGGGGACGGCAAAGGAAGGGAGCCTGGTGGCGCAGATAGAGATGGGGAGGAGCGGTTGGACAGGTAAAAGAGGGAGTATGAGTGGAAAGAAAGACAAAAATGGCTCTGAGCACTATGGGATTTAACTTCTGAGGTCATCAGTCCCCTAAAACTTGGAACTACTTAAACCTAACTAACCTAAGGACATCACAGACATCCGTGCCCATGGCAGGATTCAAACCTGCGACCGCAGTGGTCGCGCGGTTCCAGACTGTAGCGCCTAGAACTGCTTGGCCACAAAGAAAGACAGGGGAGTAAGAGTTGAACACATACAGGAGGAGGAGGAGGAGGAGGAGGAGGAGGAGGGGTGAACAATGCGTCAAACTGATATGCAGGCGAAGTCATGGAAAAAACAAAAAAGTTTTTACTCAGGGATTCAATCCAATGACCCTCATGTTACTGTTCTGCTGTGCCAACTGCTGATTGGAAACTACAGTAACACAAATAGCTCATGCCTCACTAGAACCACACTAGAAGTACAATTCTTTTTTCTACATCCTAGTCCATCTGGAACTCCCACTTGTCACTTTCATTTCTAGTGAAGCCTTGAATACACAACACATGTTGACAAAATCTGTGATTGAATATGCATATTCCCTTTGTGAGTGAAAGCCTGCAAAGTATGCTAGGAATTTCATTCACAGTGAGAGGGATTTGTTGCTGCACAACCAGCAGAGACTTTATTTTTGGTCAACTTACCCCTGTGCTGGTGCCATCTCAGGCATTAGTCAACTCAATGCTTAGAGAATTCACACAAGAGCTTTCATTTAGCTTGTGTCACTGATATCTACTTCTGGCATGTTTAAAACATTAGTATTTGTCAGGAATCTAGCCTCTCAGCAGCTACACACATCCGTAGATTTCTGTGACGAGCCTCATTCACGCAAGTCTGAAATTTTGTAGAACCAATATTCTGACGCACTATTCTGGCAGAACAAGAGTTTTCACACTAGCTACACTGCAATCTTTCTCACACATTAAGGAAACTATTTGGTAAAAAAAGTTTATTTTATGTCAGTTATAATTTTATACAAGGTGTGATCAAAAAGTAACAGAAATTTTTGTAGTTCTTAAAAGAATCTTTCTTTACTCACAACATCAACTTTGTGCCCTTCAAAGTAATCGCCCTCAGATATAAAACATTTGTGCCAGCACATTTTCAAATCTTGGAAGCACTCTTGGAACTCACTTTTCATTATGGTGTTCAGCTCCTTCAGTGATCCTGATTTTATCTCATCAAAGGTGACAAAATGATGTCCTTTCATGGTTCTCTTCAGCTCCGGGAATAGACATTAGTCACAGGGAGCCATGTCCAGAAGATACGGTGGCTGAGACAACATAATGTCTTTGTCTTTTGCCAAAAAATCATGAACAAGCATTTAAGTGTGAGCAAGAGCATTATTGCAACTTCCACAAATGGTTTTGCCGCAATTCTGATCTTTTCTTCATACTGCTTCACAAACGGTGCACAGCTTCCAGGTAGTAGTCCTTATTGACCATACAACCATAAGGCAGGATTTCATGATTCACTATGCCATTGTAACCAATGAAAACAGTGAGAAAAACCTCCACACGTGATAAAAATTGTCATATTTTTTTGTCTTAGCTCTTCAGGCAGTTTTCATTGGGACAACTGGACCTAGGTTTCGACGTCATACCCATACACCCATGTTTTGTCACCTGTTATAACATTCTTTTGAAATTCTCGATCTTTGTCGACTTCACTCAGCAATTCCTGAGCAACATCTATGCGATGTTTTTGGGCAATATTTAACAATTTCAGATCAAATTTTGCTGCTACACGTTTCTTGCACAAGACGTATGAAAAAATTGCTTGGCATGAGCCAAAGGATATGCCGTCATCAATAACCCCTCTGTTGGTGAGTCAGTGATTTTCCAGAATCTGTTTCTTTACTTCTTCCATACTGTTGTCCGTAGTTGACGTGCTAATGTGTCCAGGGGTTGTCATCACCTTCTCTACCCTCTTAAAATGTTGAAACCACTCGTAAACACTTGACTTACTCATAGTAGATTTGTCAAAAGCCAGAGCCATCTTTCGAATGCAGTGATACACTTTATTCTATTTCTTGAGCAAAGGTTTATGCAAATTATTTGATCAATCTTTTTCGAAAGTAAAAATTTGGTGAGCACTCAAAGGAGTGCGTATAACCTTTTCGACTGTCAACTATACATTAAATATTCAAAACAGCTGAAAATGCATACTTCAGGAACATGTGTACCAACTGAACACTTCCATGGACACAGGAACAGTATGCACCCAAACATCTGGTTCACTGTCAAAATAGAGAAAGAAGGAAGGTTGCCATTTTTACTTGTTTTGGTACAACAATGTCCTTACAGACATATCGGCCATTCAGTGTCTCGCAACCTAACACACATTGATTTATATCTTAGCATACAGATTTTTCACTATCCAGTTCAGAAGAGCGCAGTTTTAAAGACACTAATACACAGAGCAAAAACTGTTGCTGACTAGGAGCAATTAGAGACTGAAATTTATCATCTGAAATACGTGTTCCGAAAGAACGGGTATGTGTCATGTGATATGAAAGCAGCATCCTCAGTGGAAAGGAAACATGAAAATTTTGAACATTCACATGATGAGCCACCGGCTGCATTCCTTCCTTTCTGTGGTGCTATATCCAGCAAAATAGGCAGAGTTCTGGGAAGACGAGATCTATTTTCTGACAACTTAAGAAGAGAAAGGAGATCCTAAGCCCTGTTAACAGTCTCAGCCTCAGGATCCATGGGATTTATAATATCTTTATGAGTATGGAAGCAATGATATCAGTCTTTCCACCAATACCGTTTCTGACCACCGTCATAACATCAATGGCATATTAAAAAACTTGACAACTGGAGAGATCTGCAGCTGCTGATCACAGCCTCACACAAAATATTGTTTGACAAAACAAAAATTTTGTCCCAGGACTGGGATTCTGTAACTAAAGAGGCAGTAGGAATAAGAATATGCGAGACAAATTTCAACCATGAAGATATAATCTTTGTGATGCATAGAAGTGAGCTCTCGATGCAGAGAAGAGCCAGAGATATTTGTAATGTTTACGTTATGATGGGATCCATGGTACCGCCATTGCAGATATTGAAACCACCTGCGATAGCACTTCATAATTATCGACCAATTGGAAGCTGTCTATAGGCTATATAGGGCCACCTCAGCAGCCATTTTGACAGCAGTCAGTCACCCTGACGAAGGCAATGGAGGTAATCAAAGAAAGCCAAAGGTGAACTGATGCACAAAAAATCCCAGAATGTATTATACATCATTTGCCTCATCAAGTTAATTCATTCCATGTCTAACAACACTCCAGATTGTCTATGCTTTCTTCTCAGAATTTTGAATTTTCTGTGCATCTACAATTACACTCTGCAAACCACTGCAAAGCGAATGGAAGAGTGTACATCCCATTGTACTAGTTCTTAGGTTTCTTCATGTTCCATTCACATATGGAGTATGGGAAGAATGATTGTTTGAATGGCTCTGTGCATACAGTAATTATTCTAATCTTATCCTCATGATCCCTATGTGGGTGATACATATGGGGTTGTATATTCCTGGAGTAGTCATTTAAAGCTGGTTCTTGAAACTTTGTTAACAGACTTTCTCAGGATGGTTCATGCCTGTCCTCAAGTCTTCCAGTTCCTTCAGCATCTCTGTGATACTCTCCCTCCTCTGTATATGTTCAATATCCCCCAGTGGTCCTATCTTGTACAGGTCTCACACACTTGAGCAATATCCTAGGACCAGTTGCACAATGCATAGTTTTTTTTCTTTTTGATAACACCAAATGAATCTTTGAATACCTCACACAAGCACTTTATAATGAACCACTTCTGAAGACAAATCTATCCAAATCCTATTAATTGATTTATCTGCCTTTCACTTAACTCATGAGTGAAATTATTTGATTATTCCATTTCACATTGTCAAATATTGTCACTTCCAGTTATTTATATTACATGGTTGACCAGCTGTGAAACATTAATCATTATTCAACAACTATAAAATTTTGTTAATAGCACAACCTGAGTCTCTGCCTTTTGAGCAAGTTGTCTATCTTAACATTAATATATTTTGTAAAGACTTGGTTGGATGTCATAAATTTTATAACATAAAATTTTCTTATAAATAACCTCCCCATTTGTCTAAAGTCTGACAACATATCTAACATCTTCCCATACATAATTGTCACGAGAAAAACACCAATGGAAAGCCCATGACAAATGGGCTCATTTCTCTGGGACACGCCACAGAAGAGTGGTTTGTCAATAAAGCACTGTCCAAGAAAATATGTTGCTTTCTGTTGAGATGATCTCATATCTCACAAATCTGGCTACACACCCCACACCTTAGAAGACACTGGTCCACAACAGAATCAAGTTTCTGCAAATACTGAAATCACATGGTTACCTGCATTATTGGCTCTCAAGACGTCTGGTGCACAAGTGAAGTTTTATTTTCCATGATCAGTGTTTCTGGACTCTTAAGAAGTTTGTACCAAAAAAGCTCTTTTAAAAAAAAAAAAGTAAATCATTTTGATTCAAACCAGCATACCTCTGAGTGGAATGCCACTACACAAGTGTGTGTTAACGACCTCGGCTACAGAGGCCTTAGGTTATCTATACTGGGCATATAAACTGCACCTCAATTCTGATGCTCTTTCTATGAAGGGTGACATGTTCATGGAATCATGTACAAACTAATGGTAACAACAGAATTAATTCACTTGCTGCAACTTTTGCAAGATTGTGCCTTCTCTGCTGCTAATAGTGATTCATATAGACCACTCAGTAACATGCAAATCTTGTCAGTATTTCTCAGCTTTCCTTCATGGCGTATTTAACATGACTGCCACAATGCCACCACCGGCCTAATGGCACTCTAAACTTGTTAATAATTAAGTTCAGTCCTCCATGTCAGAGTTTGCTGCATTTTGAACACTTTTAGATGGAAACTACCATGCATGTTGAAAATTCTTACAATAGACATTTGTCGAGTTAATTATTGATGACTTCATATACTGTACTCTTAGTACCCACGTCTGTATTAATATGTGTGAATCAGCACTTCAACTTTCTGTAGAAGTGCTGTTCACTAGAAAGTTTAAGAAGCACCATAACATTGTTTATAAATGACTGACTATTTTTGCTACCTTTCAATGTTCTCAGGCTAAATTATTTTGTACGGCTTTATCAGGTATTTTCTCGAACTTTAGCTGCTGTCACTTTTACAGCCCTAGCCAGAGACAATTGTTGCTAAGTCACCTGACATGACTATCAGCTTATCCATGTCACTGAACATGTGGACTTAAACTTCCTCAACAAATTCACTCTTTAGTTTGTCAATAGGTCTAACATATTCATCGTGGACAGATTTCCAAACTATTATACTTGGTATAGACAGCATTTACAGACCACTTAGAATGATCCAATAGAAAATTTAGTCTTGTCAAACAAAGATTACCATTTCAAATATTATCTTACACTCAAGACCTGAGGAGTATGTTTCCTTATGAATAGGTTTTACCTGAAGTTACTTCTTTGGCTGTGCCTGCAGACCAGTAGGATGATTTATCAAATGATTTTGCACACAGACTCAAGTGCTTCAACAGATACAAAATCTCCCACAACAAGCAGTAAAATATGTATGTTTAAGAAATCCTATTCTTAGAGCTTATCTAATCCCAAGAATAAAGTATTATGTAACTCCTGCAGTTTTTCACAAATTCTTTAAATTCTGTCACTTTTTCTTAATGCTTCTAAAACTGATCACAAATACCTGATATTCACACCTATTTGATTCATTTCTTCTTGTCTGATACAAGTGCTTGCGAATCTTCAAAAGCCACAATCATTCCTAGTGGATATTTTTTGTCTATTTTGTTAGAAGGGAAAGGAATGTCACTTATGTGCATTACACACCTGTTAATTATGCTAGATGTCACAAAAGATTGAAAATGTGCCCATTGTAATGTGGAGGAACAGTGCAGTACCCAACAATATGGCACAAATAGCAGAATTAAGCTGTCTTACAATTACCAAAATTGAGAGTATTTACTTTGGCTTCATGGCACTTCGTTAACACACCAAGAGCAAAGCTTATCACCACCACCTCTGCCAGTCAGCAAAGAGAAGGAAGATCACCCCCTCCCCCTTACACTGAGATCATAGGGCTGTTCGCAATCTCTGTCCTTGACAACCTTTTTGTGTTGAATGAGCCAGTTCTCCCATATACGCATGTCATATCGATGTCCTTGCCACCATTTTCTTAACTCCTCTTCTACATCTGCCTCAGTTTGGTGTGGAATGCAATAGATTTCCCACCTGGCCATATTACTACAATTACTTCATGAAGAATTCAAAATTCTTTGGATGACAGATGTTTGTAACATACCAACTACTTAACACCAACTACCATTTTCTGAGCACATTGAGATCCACAGGTATGTCACTCTTACACAAACACAGACAGCGGGTCTAATTTCATGGGGGTAAGCCATGCCAGTCGGAACAGGTAATACTTGAGATACTATGGGTAACTCGAGATACATGACTGAGCCAAACATATCCATTGCAGTATTTTCAATTTGTTTAACAGTAATCAAGACAGATTTCAACTATTTATGGGAGACAGCCAATTCATTCCAGCTGGGGCACAGATTTGCAATGTGACTGCAGTCCAACCAACTTTTACAGTTTTAAATCTCAGGTACTACTAAAGGCATTATTGTGGAATTAAGGTCAGTACAAAGAGTGGATGAACAAAGATGCCTACCAAGATTAATATGCACTGGATGGTGAAGAAAGTTTAACACAGGCTGGTCACAACACTACAACGGAGCACAGGTGCTCACAAGCATATGTAGCTCACCTGCCAGACAGGTATAGGTGACAGGCTACCTGTCAGGTAGTCTTACTGTACCACAGGCACTCAGCTGAGGCATATAATTGCATAGACTACAGCCCAACTCTGAGTAACCGCAGTTTGCTGTTTGACCACTCCTGCAAACCTCTGCAGCTAGTGCCCAGCTCCTGTGGGCAAAGTGGGGCAAGGGGCAGTCAAGCTGGAATGTCTTAATGGAACCTTTTATCATCACGAATGGTTTATCAACCAGATTATCAATTTACTAGTTCAAATCCACTGCACCAGATGTGTGCAATGGCTTAATAGTAGTAGTAAGTGAGAAAAAAATACCACAAACCACATTAAAACTGCACTTGGAAAAAAAAAAAAAAAGAATCTCTCGACATCAAACACTGCCACGATTCAATGACCACATTTTAAAGCTTATACATTCAAGTCTACCTCCACAACTTCTAAGCGAAGGCAGGACATTACAGTCTAGGACGACTCTCCCCCATATCTTCTCCCCATTCCACAGAAAGGAAAGAATTTTTCAAATACTGAGATACTGCCTGTTGGATCCTGTTTCCAGATCTTTGGCCCACATTTAAAAATTTTACTTTCTTGCCTGCACAAGTTACAACTATTCAAAATCTGCGATTGTGATTTCACCGTCTTGACTTAACTTTCAATTCTATTCAACCACTCACATTTTATCTCCAGTGAACGTTCCATGTTATTGCAATAACTAATGTTAATTTTATACATCAAATAAATTCTGTCTTCCACTATACAACTGCCCAACATCTGCTAGATGTCTATGCAAAACACAAAACCTACAACATTCCTGAGAGGCCTTTAATATAATAGCCATATTTCTCACCAGCACGAAAGATGTAATGTCAGTATCAAGCTATCATCCACTTTATTCTCCCTTTTACAGACTTACCTTTAATACCCTTTCCAAATTTTATACAAGACTTGCACCTTTCATTTTTCAAACACCTATCCCGTACTTATATTCCCTCCAATCAGCTCATCCAGTTTGGCTGCTACTGCTAACTATCTTGAGATTTGTTTTTCCAAATATATCCACAACACTTTTATTCTATCTACAATAACACTATGTTTATCCAGAAGTTACTACTACTACTACTACTACTACTACTACTACAATTCCACTCTGAAGGAAACGGTACACCTCTTCCCTCCAGCCCCCCCCCCTTTTTTTTCTTTTCTTTTTCAAAAAAGCTATTTCTTCATTGGTGAATCTTGTGTTCTATTTGACTGACCAACTTTTTTCCCTCCATTTTCTAAGAGAAATATCTAGCTGTGCAATAATGTGGACCTGCTTTAACGTCTAAATTCTTCGTAACAGAACAATTCAACAGCCCCTATAAATCAGTTTATAGTGTGTTGCTTCATGAAGTTGTGATACATATAGTATTTTGTTAATAACAAAAGAGTGGGATAGGAACAGTCAAATAAAATACAAAATGCACAAAAATATTTGAGAATTTAATGAAAAACAAATATCAATATCATTGAAACATACGGATAAAATGAAAACTGTGCTATCAGACTTCACAGGCTAAAATGTTATGCCAATAAATGCAGCTGTAGTTTTAAGTTATATAGAATACGCAATAATGGTACTGTGATTAAGTAACATGACTATTCTGATGGGACTTCTCAAAAATATCAACACACATTCATTTCTAATTATCTATCTGTGTATGTGTGTGTAAGTTAACTAACAGTCCTACATTTTCATGAAAAATACATAAAATTTCACTGTAAATGTGAAAATGTCTAGGCTACTAATTTACAGGTAGTCATATGGAAGGGAAACATTCAAATTTATCTGAACAGAACACTCATTCAATTTGTGAAACTGGACAATCACTATTTTTACATTTATGTTTCTTATTCGAACACAAGTACACTTTCACAATTGCAACATTTGGTGTAAATTGAACACATACGTATTCATATCCCACATACCAAAAAAAAAAAAAGTCAATTTATGTTAGACTTTAAAAAAAATAATTATAATAATTTTTCATTGAGGCTCAGTCTCTGCGACGTTTCTTCTGCTCCTGTAGCACAAAAAGAAAATGTTCATTTATTGTTATAAAAGTCTAACAGACAATCTTGTAATAACCATGTCAAATAAAACTATAGACATACACAGCTATTCTGTGGGCTGGTAATACAATAAAAAGTATTTTTAACATTTGCAACACCATGTATACGAACATCTCATAACCAAAAGATTCTAAAACTTTTGAATTTCCCATTCCTTAAACAGGTATTAGAGTGCAATGATTTTATAAATAAAGAATCATATTGCAATGCAGTAAGAGATCACATACTCAGTACATTTATGCATCTTTGATGTATATTAAATGTGAAAACAAGTTTTTCAAAATACTAAAACTAACAAATCTTACCTTCTGGGTCAAAATAATTACTAGGCGTCTAAATATTCCAATGAAATCAATGAACAAGTCAAGTGAATGTTCAACAAAATCCTTGTCACCATTTCTTCTTTTTTCAATAATCAGTTGGGTGTCATACAGGACGAAGGCACACATCAATGCCAAACCAATGTACAGAGAAGCCTGTGAACACATTAAACACAGTGCTAAATTAATTATTGTAAAAGGGAAGAGGGAAATAATATGATGAGAACTATCTGAAGAACAAGTAATTTATTACCAGTCCAAGTATTAGCACAAACTCACTTTCAAATAGCTGCAATTGGTTGTATCTGACAAGGACTGTGCACATGTAATTATGTCAGTGAACACTGAAGTGACTTCTAAACATTATCACTAAGACATACATTATAAACACCTTACACACATTATCCATAGCGCGACTATAACACACCTAGTGGTTTCAGCTCTCCGAGACTGCAGACGTGTGTGCAAGTTGCGTTTGTGTGAGTGGGTGGGTGAGTGTCTACTGCTGACAAGGCCTTAATGGCTGAAAGCTATAATCGTGTGAATCTTTTTCTTGCGCCTATCGTGACTCAGCATCTCCACTATATGGTGATTAGCAACTTCCCTTCTCTGGTATTGTTACACCTAATAGTTACGTTGCACCAAACTGCCACAACTTGGGGGAGGGGGGGCTGAGCTGAAAGTACAGCTATACAGATATAAAATTCACAATTAACTGAAAGTTGTGCGCAAAAATTAACATGTACACATTGAAACGACCGCTAAACAGCCACAATATTTTAGTCACATCTCCCAACAGTGAACTGTGTAAGTCTAATAATGGAAAGCAGTATCAGGTAATAGAGTGCCCAAACAGTACTAAATAGTCTTCTTCAAAACAGACTTATGTCCTTGGAAACTACCTTTTAACTGGCACCATGCCTGCTACATGCCCAAATTCCCTGGGCCGCAATAAATTTTAGTAATAACATCACTCAAAAGGTTATTCATCTAGTCGATAAACAGTGCTTCAAGAGTAAAGCTACAAAATTCTAAATTTAAACACTCCTCATCTACAATGTCACAACCCACACAAACAACGAATATTTTTTAATTAAAAGCTGATATTCTCTGGAAAGTAGAGAAAATTTTTCTCAAACACCATCTAAACAATCACATGCCGTTACATGTTCTAATTCAAGATCCCAATCATACAAATTTACACCTGAAATACTGTGCTGAAACAGTGCTATTCTAAACAACTAAAAATAAAATCAAAAACTTATTACCTGGAACAAATAATATGAGCCGACAAATACGTTGATCACTGAAAATATGAAAAGTGTGCTGACTAATGACAGCAGGGTACCTCCCAGATAAAGCCATCGCCCTCTCTCAGCGAACATTGCACAAAGAGAGAACGAAACGAAGATTATGCAGGTGCAGAAAAATGCTGTTACAATTATGCTCGGATCAACCTCAATTACAGCATCCAGTAGTGGGCCCATTCCATGTCCTGCAATTAACAATAAATGGAAATCATACAATGCCACCTGGAATAATTAGAAAGAGAAGACACTTATCAATAGAAACTACTTTTATACTTGCCTTTAGTGATCAGTTCTTTTATTACTTTTGTTGTAAACACTGAACACAAGCAACAGAATCTGCTCATTATTGGGATAAACTTAATTGTACACTTCTGTTAGCAAATACATATTGTCAGCTCCCAGGGTATCGAAGCGAACAATTCTCTCTCTCTCTCTCTCTCTCTCACACACACACACACACACACACACACACAGTTTCAACACAGAAATACATATTTGGACTACATATTACATAACTTGAGCTTTCACTCCCAGCAGCAGAGCACACCAGTGCCACAAATAATATACTAGTCTTTAAGAATTTGCAAGAATATAGTTCATTTCTGGGTAAGGTTGCAAATTGACTCCGAAGGCACCCCTCAGGACCTACTGAATTGGCTACACATGAAAAACATCAGTTCTGAATGGTCTGCAATAAGCACAGTGACATGCAAGTCTCGAAACTATCATGATCACAGCGACACGAAACAATAAGGCAATGATGCAATTCTGTACCACAGAAAGGCCTTCAATGTAACCTCTATAACATCATCAGTGGTCTAAATTATTTCAAAATAGAGAAGGAGTTCGGAAACAACATACAAAACTGTGGAAACCACAACCTGTTTCTCTATTGGTCTAATCTTCCTGAAATGGCAGTGCCATGTCTGCAGTGGTGGGCTTTCTTTCCCAACAACTATCATCATGATATCCACTATCACTCCACCACTCAATGTGCCAACACCTAAGCCCTCTCCGGCCTACCCACAGAGCGACATACATGCACATTCGATCACTAGGAAGCAATATGTCTCCTGGTTGAGGACTATGCACCATACCCATTCCGCTAACCAGAACCGTAACAGGCAAGTGGCATAGGTGGAGCTAGTCTCCTCAAATACCCAGACTCCACATTAATCCCATCACATCAATGCAGTTTATGACACACTAAAATTTCTGCAAATAAAAAACCAGCTCGTGTATTAGGATTTTTCGTTCGAAAGACCATTCATGCTAGCTCACTCTTTCTTTGGAAATCTGAGATACGGTCTTGACTAAAGCTATGCTAAGCTCTCACGTCATTCATTTTGTTGTATCTGCAAGCATACAAAACATTCTGAATTCTCTGAGAGTGCAGATATTGCAATAGCGAATATCACACAGAGTTCAGCTGAGGAATAGAGGGCATTCCTACATATGGTAGTCACAAAAGTTGGGCAAACAAATGCAGGCTCCAGAAAGGTACATGCGAAGAAAATGTAGATAACAAAAGAAACACTTTAACCAAACAATGGAAAGTCTAGGATGGAATAACAATACTGTGGAAAGGATAGATTACAGTCGCAGAGAGGCACAAGAAAAGGACTGTTACACATTTTGCCTTTTAACCAAAAGGCATTGTCCAGTAGACAAAAACCACGGGCAGGCGCACCTGATGGGAGAAGCAATCCAGTGGTGGTGGTAGTAGTGAGACAGAATACATCTACATCCATACTCCGCAAGCCACCTGACGGTGTGTGGCAGAGGGTACCTTGAGTACCTCTATTGGTTCTCCCTTCTATTCCAGTCTCTTATTGTTCGTGGAAAGAAAGATTGTCAGTATGCCTCTGTGTGGGCTCTAATCTCTCTGATTTTATCCTCATGGTATCTTCGCGAGATATACTGCTTGACTCCTCGGTGAAGGTATGTTCTTGAAACTTCAATAAAAGCCCGTACCAAGCTACTGAGTGTCTCTCCTGCAGAGACTTCCACTGGAGTTTATCTATCATCTCCGTAAAGCTTTCACGATAACTAAATGATCCTTTAATGAAGCGCTCTGCTCTCCATTGGATCTTCTCTCTCTCTATCAACCCTATCTGGTACAGATCCCACACTGGTGAGCAACATTCAAGCAGTGGGCGAACAAGTGTACTGTAACCTACTTCCTTTAGGATGGGGAGGGTCAGGATAGTGGGGTAGAGTGGTTGAAGGTATAGTCCTGCTTGTGGGAGCATTTAGGGATGTGGCTGCCACAAGGTAGGGCTGATAGGAGCACTCAGCAGGTTGTTTTTATTGGTTGGGAGGGGGGGGGGGGGGGGGGGTGTGAGAAAAAAAAGAAGGGAAAAAGGACTAGTGGTGCATTAGTGGACTAAGAGACTGCACTGTCCTGGAGTGGGAGCATGGAAGGTGATATGTAAGTGAAGGACAAGGAGTGGTGAAGGCTGAAGTCATGCGGGGAGAGGGCTTTTGGGAACATAGAATCCATTGCAGGGAGAGTTACCAACTGTGCAATTCAGTAAAGCTAGTGTTGGTACGAAGGATCCAGATGGCACAGGCTGTGAAGCAGTGTTGGGCAGCTTGTTCAGCAACTGTGTGGTCAAGCTGTCTCTTTGCTACAGTCAGTGGCCATACATGCATACAGACAGCTTGTTAGTCGTCATGCCAATGAGCAAAGCAGCACACTGGTTGCAGATTAGTTTGTACATCACATGATTATATGGGAACTTCTCATTTTCACTCACTACGACCATGTTTGAAGATCACATTGGCCACAAAATTCACAGTAGGGCACTGAAAACACCACTGAACATTCATTCATTGTCAGAGAATGTGTGGCAAATGCGCATAACAGACCTAAACTCTACTGCCATTATTCCTGACTCCAACTATGGAAGAGGTGCTGACTCAGCCACAAATTCAGTATAAAATCTGATAGGAATCTCATCGTGTCATGAAGCTTTGTTAAATTTTAATGATTCCAGCTGTTTGTCAACACCACTAATTTCACTCATCTTTTCAATTGTGTGAGGATTAAACTGCGTCAATTCTCATGCCCCCCCCCCGAAGACCTGTGAGATGAGCAGTTCTACTTAAGGATAGATAAAGGCACATAGGAGGCAGTCTCAACACTGTCTAATAAGGAAGAAAGAAAAGAAGAAAACTAGAAAGAAAGAGGAGACACCTTTCTACACAGGGTGAGAACTACAGAAAAAAAATTTCAAACCATCACTGACGGTTGAAGTAACGAACACCAAAACATTTTCACACTGCTCTTAACACAATGTTCAGCTTGTAGAAGCTTTTGCCACTTTATAAAATACAACACACTTTAGGTTAATTACTGCATATCCCTGAAAATAACTGGCTAAAGGGTTCTTGTAAAATTTTGGGTCTAGTGAAGCACGTGAGCCAACAAATTTTTAAGCATTGCGTATGTTACACAGATATGTCTAACGTCTGTCACACCTACATTTTGTGAACCACTGAACAGTACAGCAGAACACCAGTTAGTATGGCTTTTTCCATTTCATTCACAAATGGAGCACGGGAAAAATTATCATTTAAATGACTGTGTGTGAGCTGTAATTGCTGCAGAATCTTATCTTTGCCAATCCTCTGGGAGTGATATGTATGGGGTTTTAGTATAGGAAGAGTGTCATCATTAGAAGCCGGTTGTTTAAACTCTGTCAGTGGACATTCTCGTCATCTGGTTCTTATGGGTGGCATCTTAGATTGTGTTGTCTACTACACCTACACGAGTCAACGGAGAGAACATGGTCATTAAAATTCACAGTACTGCAACTCTCGTTACAATGCTGATGTCACCCTCCGCATTTTTTCTTGTGGAAGTTGTGGTGATAGACTTAACTGCAGCATTGTCTGAGGTGGTTACACTGGAAGGTGACAGTCTTGTTATCATAACATTCCTGACAAAAACCTCATTTCCTACCAGAAGAACAACGCCCAAAATCCCCTAATCTTATGGAGGTCCAGTTACTTTCTCAGTCTGTCCATGCTTTCACTGGCTGTCTATAAGGCCCGTATTACCTAGAAATTTATGATGTCATCGGTTTATCAAGGTGGTATTATGTTGTTTCACATTTGAAAATTGGTGACCCATAACACGACCCTCTTAACAGCTTCGTCTCCATTTTTCCCAGTCATCTGCATCCCTGAGTAGCTGGTCCCATGTTTGGCGTGTCTTCTTTATCTGTTCCATCCACCTCTTCTCAGTGGTCTGCAATCTTTTCCCTTCAACCTTGCATTGGATCATCAGCTTAGCAAGTTATCCTCTGTCTTCTAAGTATGTGACAAAAGAACTGCAGAATTCACTGTAAACAAAAACTGAACCTCTTGTCCTCCCTGAGCTCTTGAAGGAATGACTTGGTCCATTTGCCAATCCATGATATTTTCAGCAACTTCCTATATGCACACATCTCAAAAGCATCAGTTCTTTCTGCTTTACTTATTGTCCACGTTTCAGCATCAGACAGGAAACAGCAGAGATTTCAGCGCTCTCAATTTATTATGTTTCATTAAGGTTCGACTTTTCCCAATCACTGTCAGCTACAATGCAGCATCCCTACCTACAGCAATTCTATGCCACATGTGTAGAAACACCAAGGCCTAATAGACAATGCAATCAACTGTATGTTCCTGTCTATTATCATAATCTTTGCCTTTTTGTTAACCCAAAATAAAAAAGTCTTGCACAGCAAAGTTAACTGCTATCAAATACTGGCAAAAAAGACTAAGTAATGAGTCTTGTCGTATGGGGCATCACATATGAAAGACATAATTGGATGTGTTGATCCAACTCAAAGATGAGTCAGGGATGGTAAATTGCAGCTCTGGGCAACAGCGACAAAAGCCAATCACAAACAGATGAATTTTGCCACTTCCACAAAACTGGCCTGACGACATTGTGGACTGATGACCCTGTAGTTTGGTCCCTTTATACCACGAACCAAACCCAAAACTAAATTGTGTCCTCACAATAATATCAACTCTAGGTTGTCATGGTTGACAGAAACACACTAAGGTAAAAACAGTTGCAGAGAGAGAGAGAGAGAGAGAGAGAGAGAGAGAGAGAGAGAGAGAGAGAGGGGGGGGGGGGAGATTGCAATCATGGCTGCACAAGGTAGAAGGTTCTGTACTCTTTAAATGGAGAGGAGGGCATGGGGGAGGGGAGGAGGGGGATCCCATAATCAACATTACAGCTAAAGGGAAACATCACATGGTATGCCGCACACTGCCATACAACCGCAGCAAGACAAAACAGGGCTGTAGGAATTCATTAATTAAAGTGTCGATGACATTAAGATGTTCATATCTAACATTAACCACAACCAGATTCAGAAATTACACCTGGATACTGGTGATGATGAAAGCAACAGACACAGTGAGTTAATCATCACATTTTAATGGCCAATGTAATCAAATATGATAGCACATAGGCCTGTTAGTGTCAACAAATGCCAATAAATCAAAAGATTATTCAATCTCTTTCACAGTTTGACAGCTACCAACTTTTCTAGAAATGACACACTTTACAGTTTAAAGTACTTCATTGTGTGTGTGTCACTGGGGCAATTCCACTTAGGCCTGCATAAAACATTAACCCATTTTGCCTCACTCCAAGCAGCAATGAGCCTGCACCCTGCACACTGTGTACCCTTTACAAATACTGTAAGGGGTTTACTAATGCAAAATGTTAAAAAACCAGAGTTGATCCAAGCTACAACTGGTTGCCTTTAACACACTTAACTTGTTAAAAGCAACAATCATCTAAGTGAGAAGAAAAATGAAAACAACTGTGCTGTCCTAAGCTGCATGTCTCAACGTTTACATAAACCACAATGAGAAACAGTAAGACAGAGACAGAACGTCTAATTGTAGCATTTGAGCAATACAGGAAAGTATTCTAGAAGCCCCATGTTTCATAGATTATGCCACATACAAAAGATTCACACCAACAGAACATGTAGGATGTTTGCTTTGTAGCATGATGTAATAACGTAGTAGCATGTGACATACAGGTGCACAGATATGAAGAATAGAACAGTGACAATATTTCTTTGGAATAGAGCTTTTAGTGACCGACTAACCTGCAGCATAGCCCAGTTTGCTGCAGGTCTGTCAAGAATTCAGTTAATCTAACATTTCTGCCATTGAAGAAAACGTATCTTATTGAAATATCATAAAAACCTGGGTACTCCCATTATTAACCCCCCATCAGGTGCACCTACTGTTGTCAGATTAGCAGGCGTGCGTAGTAAAATTCACAACATGGTCATTTGTCAGTAAAAACAAACTTTTCTTAAACTATATTCACTATCTTCAACATTTGTAACAGAAGCTTATGCTCTATATAGTTCTTTGAATAACAATTTAGCCAGTTTTTCTGATGTATGCTCACTTTCATAACACTTTTCACAGACAATTTGTTTGCGAAGTAATTATGGCAATGTTCAGAAAAAAGAAAAGTAGCCAATGCGGTCAGCATAGGGGTGAAGCATGTCATCTAACGTAAATTTACCAGTCTGTAATAACGTTGGCAGTTAGCAGCAAAGAGGTCAGATACTGTGCGAACTGCAACCAACTTATTAGTTACTCTCCTGTCATTCCGCATTCCCATATCAACAAACCACATACAGCATAGAAAAAACAGAAACCTATTGTAACTCACTGCAGTCCTAAGCAGTAGCATTCCTGTTCCATCTGCTGCCCAGAGTTCCAGTACATAAGCACGATAGCATTGTCTTTTTTTTTTTTTAAAAAAAAATTATATATAAAAGAAAGAATCCCAAACACAGACACTATTTCGTCACTTTATTACCTCTTTTGCACGAGAATCGATGTGTGTCTCACTGTTTATTTATATAGTTTACGTTTTCATCTATAAAGTCAAGGTAAATTACTTTAATAAAAGCAGAACCTCAGTTATACCCACCTCATTTCTCTTCGGATCTAGTGGAATTTGCACAATGTTTTTTTCTGTTGGTTTTTGATGTTTTAGCACACTCGCTTTTACACCAACATGAAACATTGTCTTTTAAATAAAGAACCTCCGTACAGCTGGTGTCTCTACAGGATCATGCCTTAACCATAAAAAACGTTAACCATAAAAACAGCGCGTCCACTCAAAGAGGTAACCATTCTATCGTACTATAGTTTTGAGGCTCATGCAATGCAACTAGACACCACCATTGTGCAATCTGTACTGAACATGATTGTGACACTTTTCTTGGATGATAAGCTCTTCAAAAAAGAGCTACTCACACAACAGTGTGTTGTGTTTGATAAGTCACTTACCAGAAAAAAATGCAAAACCCAGAAGATATCCCAAACGCAGCTGCATGTTTTTTCCATTATACGGTGTTCCCATTAGTAACATCAGCAAACCCACGGCTCCTAGAGCACTGAGAAATCCAGCAGTAAAAACTTCTGTGTATATATGAATGTATGCTCCAAGAGCTGCAGCAGCAGTTGAGAAAGTTAAGCAGGCGTAGACATTCTGGAGATGCTGTCGGACAGGCGCCTCTCTAGAACACAC
The DNA here is from genome assembly GCF_021461395.2 of Schistocerca americana. Classification (NCBI taxonomy): domain Eukaryota; kingdom Metazoa; phylum Arthropoda; class Insecta; order Orthoptera; family Acrididae; genus Schistocerca; species Schistocerca americana. The sequence continues at coordinate 307,518,598 of NC_060121.1, read as the reverse complement.
ATTAAAAACTTTTAATTACTCTAAACACTAATTCTTTTTACAAAGGCAATATAGGGAAAGACTAACTGAACACAAATATTTACAAATTAATTTGAATTATGTAGACATGGAAGATACGAAGTAAGGTCCAACAATAGGAAAATAGCATTGTCGCCAGTATCTACGCATCTTAATCAAAAATCTTGAAGGTTTCCTCTTCCAAATTCGAGTAACATGCACTCAAAACGGAAATTAACATGTCACTATAATTACTATTGGTAGTCTGAAACACTACACTGTTTGGACCCGCCCAGAAATAATCACTCGTTTTAATTTAATCTCTCTAATTAACAAAACCATGGAACACTTAAAATAAGTAATTTAATATTTCTTAGCGATTTCATAACTCAAAGTTAGACTGATAGTAATACATATCAAATTATGAATGCAGTTAGCTTATCAGTATTGCGCAGTACTTCACATATCACAATTTAATAACTCCCCAACAAGCTTACTTACATTTTAGAATTAAAGTTGCGCACAAAACTGTGTAGAGTGGCCATTTTGTTACTCGGTTAAAGCCAAGACACCGAGATATCCACTCGAGAGAGCTCTCACCAATATTCTAGAAACAGATAAAACACCACTGGCTAATGCGTGACTGGTTAATTTTCAGGAAGTACACGTCCCACTTCACAGACGTCACTGTTTTATTACGTCACAAAACATCAGATTTTGTACGACCATCCCACAAGCCAACACATATTTACTACGAAGCTCCTTGAATATCGACTAGATATATCGATACGTGAAACGATATCTACAACTAAATAAGGACGATGCCCGCTAGATGTCAAGGGAACGTCAAATAGTGGCGACGAAACGTCAACACAATGTCAGTTCTCTTAGCCCAGTTCCAATAGGTGAAAGTAAGGCTATAAGATACCATAAGTGATACAAATTCCACAAGCCAAAACATATTTACCACGAAGATCCTTGACCCTCATCTACACATATCGATAAGAGAAATGATATCTACAACGAAATAAGGACAATTCCCACTAGGCGTCAACGGAACGTAAAGCCTAGTTTACACGACGACATTGGGTTGTGGCACTCGTTTTTTAACGAGTTGCACGCAAGTGGTTTCATATATGACTGTAGACACGGCGACACCAGTATACACTTCAGTTTCGTCGTTTTGTGGGTAACTGAGTTGTGTCTGAAATGGAAGTTTTGGCAGCTGTATGTTGCACGAATTGTGATGGAGTTAAAGCTTATTGCATGGAATCGCTGCATAAGAAAAAAATAAGAAACGTGTTTTGATTTGTGACTGGATGAAGAAAAGATGTCAGCTCGATTGCTCAGCATCCTTGCTGAAATAATTTTATAACGGGAGATCCAAGAAGTTCTTTTAATTATCTTAGAATGTCACCAGCACTGTTCCCGTTTTTTTCTAAACAGAATTAATTATACGATTAGGAATAAATGTACTGTAATGCATGAAGCACTGTCACCAGAACTGAAATGACATATCATATTGCGTGCATTACAATCGAGAACATTCGGCATGCTATAAGATATGGTTTTAGCCGTTGATGACATTTTTCATGAACACCAATAATTATTTACAGTAATAATTATTAACATTAGCAACAATAATTACCCGAAGAAGGCCGCATTAAGAGAAGAATGGTTTGCAAACTTCTCTCCTGAAGATAGATCTGTACCCTGGCAATGTTTCAAAATTCACAACATATGTGAATGGGGAGCTCTGCAGTCACGTTTTAAATAGATGAATATTGAATAAAGAATGCAGCTTCATGAATTTTTATAGCTTTGCATCTTGTCAACAATATACCTTAACAAAGAGTTGGCCAACTCGAACGATGGGATTTTAGTCTTGAAGACGGGAGCATTGCCACAGCTAGAATTACACCTCCTTGTATTTTTCTTAAATCACCTGTATATGTGGTCCTAACTCAATAAATTTTGCCCTGGAGCTCTGATATTGTCAAACCATCTATGTTATGATCACACAGGATGATCTCAGCGGCAGCAATATGTTGCTTATTTTTCTAATCAGCATCAATGAAATCCCACAAACACCTATCCAAAGCATAGATATCCAAAAAGCGAACATTATTCTCCGCTCCCTGCTTCATATTTCAGTTTGTGTACGCTCTACGAACATACATAACCTCAAAACTCATGTGACTAGTGTCGCCAAAGTTGGAACACGCCAAACGTGTTTTGTTTCGCCAACTAGTTGCGCAAATGCGAGGCGCGCATGCGCAGTGGCCGGTAGCGCAGTTGCCTGCAACCTAGTGTCATCGTGTAAACTAGGCTTTATATAGAGGAGACGGAATGTCACAACTACCTCGGCTGAAGAGCGGCGCCTATGCTGCTGCCAGCCCGCTCCGTGTGAGGCACTGAAATACAATAACGAAAAAATAATCGCAACTGTCAGGAAGCAAGATCGCTCCCTTTGTTACAAGAGGAAAGTAAGACGCCGTATTGTATCTGTCGTGTTCAGCAGAGACCCATATTCGATGGAGTTTACGTTATACGTTATGTGCTGTTTCTAAGCTTCGGCACGTTGAATGTCTCGAGAACGAATCATTATTACTACGATTTGTTGTAACAAACTAACGGGAAACGTGGTATTAATGGTTAAAGCATTTTCGTACTTAGTTATTTTCGCGTTAGAACGCGCGTGTAATGAGAGTAATCCGTTTTAGGGCAACCATCCATTTAAAATTGATGAAAACGTGGTGTTCTTATCATGTTTTATAATACAATTGTGAACAACATTTCGGAGAGCAAAGTACAGAGAAAGAAATAAATTGGTTGGCTGGTTGGTTGGTTGGTTTGGGGTATAAAGGGACCAAACAACAGTCATCAGACCCAGGAGAGAAAAAAAATTCACGACTCACAGCATATTGTAGTCCATTGAAATACTGCAACATTATGCTGGCACATGAATGGATGAGGGTTTCTTATTGACTTTCTTGTTTTCTAAAAGGTTGTGGGAGTTTCAAATACAATTTTTATAATATTTGATGTTATGTAAACAGAAGTGTGTTCTTGTCAGGGGTGAGTATGTTTGATTTGATGAACTTATATAAGGTGACATCTTTCCTGAGTGCTGAGTGGACATGGATCTTAAATTGTGTCTTATTACACTATCATGGATATTGAAGTTTTTATTTAGGTATATCACAGAGAGACCAACAAGACTAACCTACAGTTGGGAAAGGAAATATTCGTTTTAATAGAGCGAAAGTAGGAATTCGTTGAGCATCCATTTTTGTCAACAAACTGTATAGTTTGCGAGCCAAATAAATGTGACATCTGTCACTGGAGACCAATGACAGCGCATAATCATGTCAACCACCTCGTGCCATGTGCTGATGGTTCTGTGTTTAGTGACATGGGATACCCTGTCTGCGTACACATCAACATTAGCTGCCTCATCCCATGTGGTGATGGCTTTAGCCCAGTACCAATTCGTAAAATTAAGATTATGAGAAACTGTGGGTGATACAAAAATGTAGGATGTAGTATCAAAACCAAGAAACTGCAATTGATATACTTCAGTAATGAACAAAGCAAACTTCCTAAGAAATATTCTGGATCAGTTTTGTAAGCTAAACAACTTAGAAGTGAAACAACAGGAAAAGTGTCATCCCAGCATTTCCATTACTGACTTTATTATGGTATCGAAAATATATACATAAAACACACCAAGCAATGTTGATAGAGAAAGAATATAGGGAGTTGTTTCTTATAGACTGTGGTTTTTTAAGGCAATTCAAACTGGCTGTCACATCAAGTCCCATCCTGTGAAAATGTTCTGCAATGCATTTCAAATGGCGGCACCCACTTTGGCCGTCACATCATGGGACCATCAAGGTCTCTCAGGAATAAACATTTGATGGTTGATATCATCGATCCATTGTTGATTATGTGACCCCCCTCCACCCCCCCCCCCCCTCAACCTAGAGCTGTGTTTGAACATGACTCAGACTTTTCGACCAGTTTATGTTACACTTCGGGAAATCTCTGATTCTGTCTGATAGTTCGATCAGCCTGCGATCTAGTGACTTTTGTTGGTACTATCAAAACGACCTGTCAAAATGTTTTTAATGCACTATCGATTTTAACATTAAAAATAGCTGTGAAACACGGACTGAAGTATCTTCAAGGGTGTATCTCACGCATAACAGCGACAACTAGTAAATAAATAAAAGATTGCAATCATGATTCTGTGCATCACTAGAGAGTTTGGTCGTCCCGCGGTTTGGTGAGGTCTGATGTTAATACCTGCAAGATGGGTCATTCCGCTGTAAATTATTTGTGCAATAAATGTACAGACACTTTATTATGGTACATTTCATTAGTTGCACATTTTATTCTTGTTTACTTGTCTTGATTGTTTCGTCTGAATATTGTCACTTGTTTTCAAATTGATAAAATGCACAAGAGTTTTTACGTGTCATTCAAATATGTGAATAGGGATTGAATTGGTCATTTACAACCATTACTGCGTCCTATAATCAACTAATACGTTCTACAGGTTTCAGTTAAGCAATATATTTTTGAAGGACAACATTTTTGTCTTTGTTATCTTCATTTAAAAATCGGTACAAATATTATACTTCAATGTATGCTGTTTGAGAATTTGGTATTTTACAATTGTTCAAACATAATAGAAGTTTTTGCAGTGGTTGGATGTAATACTGTTTCCTCTACTTTTTCATGAAATTGGGAAATTTGTGCTGAACTGTAGCTTACTGTTGTGGCTAGTTTCTTTCACATCCCTTGCACTGGCTCCATGCAGCTTGTGAAGTGAAAAAAGTACTATGGGGTAGAATCAGATTGATTAGTAGGTGCAATTTATTTTAAAGTTGTCAGGCATTTTTGTGTTTCATAAATAAATGGACTGTAAACTTTTGACACTACAAGTTGTTTGTTTAAATATGTGTCTGTGGCAGGCTTATTTATTGTTACAAAGCGTTCTGGATTGTGTGTGAAACAGGTTTGCAAGCATCAGTGATCAGTATTAGTGTGGTTTCACTGGATATCATAGTACAAGTAAGGCATTCGATCTATTAAAAGCCAGATACGAAATATGAAGAAAACCTATAGATCTTGAAGGGGAAGGTGTTGAGGGAGATATGATTGCTGCTCAAAAATTTGCGCTGGAATAGCAACTAAACTTAAACCAGTTTCTCATAAGATGTTGTTGCAGCTCATAGCATTGTCATCCTCTTAGTAATTCTGGGTGCAATTTGACGTAATAAATAATTCTTTGGACCCACAATCGTTTTTGTGTTGTTTTACACTTTAATATGCAAGCTATCCCTGTGAGCTGCAAACGATTTGAGACCAATAATTATCAAAATTGGTACTCCAACGTGCACATATATAAACTACGACATTGTGTATATGAACTTCTCACATAAAAACAGTTGAAAATCATCTTGTGAAGATCGCAATTCCATAAAAAATGCAGCTGAGGACAGCCATGTGATTTGAGATCACAGGACTTGAATTGACTTGACGTGATGTGGCAGACAGTACGAATACACGTTGACGTGACGGCGCTTTGACATTATGGTGGTGTCACAGCAAGTCTGAATGGTCTTTAAACGTAAATAACAATGGTACTTTTCTACGTCGAAAGAGCAGAGTTTTTCATTGTAAAAAAAGATTGTTTGATGAAAATCACTTCAATAATTCATGGTCTCTAGTGTATGCAGTGTAAGTGTCAGCTCTCTTAAGTTACTATACAACCTAAATGAATTATAGGTTTCAGCTATTTATTCTCGCTTCTGGAAGAACACTCAAAGGAAAAAATTTCAAACAGTCCTGTAATGTTAACAATGGGTTACAGAAAAGAAGTACAGTAACGAAATGAAAACTTACACAATACAAAAGCACCAAACACATTCCTATAACATGAGTGAAGACGTCGAAAATATGTTAACGTCCGTTGCTGGCAGACTGATATTGATGACATCAGTCCCCAAACTAACGTCAAAATAAAAAATTTCTTCCCACAAAACATTGACTATGATATCTTGTTGTGTCCCATTCTGTTCTGTTCTACTGATGGCCTGTGTGAATGCCTTCATTCCAAATGCACTGTTGAATGTTCTGACATTCTAAAGAGTTCCTTTATGCCAAGTCTGAAGCGATCTTTGATGTTGGACAAATTTAGTGCCATCACAATAGGAGTAGCTACCACGACTTCTGTGATGAACTGTGGTGATACAGTGGAACTGTATTCCAGATTATATTTAATAATTATCAATCGTGTTTACTTTAGTTATATACTCGTTCGTAAAGATAAAATAATGGAAAATCCTGAATGGAATGTAACAATGTTACGAAAATGAAAGTTGCCACTCACCACATAGCAGAGATGCTGAGTCGAAGATAGGGGCCACAAAAAGTCTTTGTCATGTGAGTAAGAGTTGTGTGTGTGTGTGTGTGTAGTCTATTTTTTACGAAGGCCTTGCAGGCTGAAAGCTTTATTTGTGACAGTCTTTTTGTTGTGCCTATCTGTGACTCAGCATATCCGCTATATGGTGAGTGGCTACTTTCCTTTTCATAATATTGTTACATTCCTAAAGATAGGAAATATCATCTTATCACGTACAAAGTGTCTTTTTGCTACATTTCATCAAGAGATTAAAGTCAATTCTCACTAGACTGACAGAAAGGAATATCAAAACATTCCACAGTGCATTTCTAAAGGAGGCATTCATACAGGTCATCAAGGCAAGGAGATGGACGGAATGTGACATCAAAGCCAAGAGTCTCGAGAACAAGGTTTTAACATTGCTGCTGATGAAAGGAGAGTGTCATCATCTGATAACATTGGAAGTTAACCTACTCTCACCGCACTCATGCTGTTGTAATGGATTATGTATTGTTGCATCTTGTTGTCTTTCTTTTATTATCTTGGTTTGTTCTCGTGACAAAATGAAAAATGTTGCATCAGGATGTAGATACTTTTTCCATTAAGTGTTCTTATGGAAAAGAGGTTACATGTCGGGAAATCGAGAGTCATTTAAGTTTTGCAATACCTGGGACAGTTAAAAACCCTATACCGTTCACAAATAAGAACATAAATTGGTGAAGGAATTTTAATTAAATAAACTTCTTTTACAGTAAGAAACTCAGCTGTTGAAGGAGAAAAGTACAGTTGTTTTTGACATTATTTTCTACATAGAAAAAATACAATGTGTAAAGTAAATAGCTCCAAGATTGCATGCAACTAGCAAATAAGAGTCAATGTTTTTAACTGTTTGTGTCACTTTTTTCTGTTTTGGTTCCAGCAGTTTTGCACACAGACTTTATCAAACACATTTTTTGTAGAATTCTCTTTGGTCGTTAATACAATTTATCATTTGATATTAAATCGGATATTAAACTCTGAAATTTTTATATCACATATAGTTTCTCATTTTCACTACTTTTTATCAGGCTACGTAACTTGACATTCTATCTAATTTCAACACACCACCACTTGATGATATCACCTGCAACTTCGTTCCTCTGAAGTATAGTGTAAGTTGGCCTTTAATCGATGACTTCATTCCTCATCGTTATAGAGCAGTCAATCAAAACTGCTTCTTAAAAACCATCACAACTAAATCTTTTCAAAGAACTAGAAGAAATATGAATATTGTCACTTTAAGTTATTTCGTATTAACACAATCAAAAAAGCAACACTGTTGCAAAAATCGTATTATAAGTCTGCAATACAGCAGAATGACCTTATACGAAATTTTCATCAACCTCTGAAGCTCAAAAGTTAATTTATGTGATACACACTATAAAGACACAATTTCCTGTTTGAAGAATGAAATGGAAAATGGATTATTTTGATAAATAATTCTGTAATTCTTCCCTTTTACTGAAATTTATTTCACTCCATAACAACTAACTCTAGAACATATTCCATAGTGTCCCGTTTCTTAAATATTACGTTCTTAAACACCTGTTTAATAACAACTAGCAAGAAGGACTCACAGCCATGTCATTTACTGAGATCTGAAGTAACAGAATAATTTTGAATCACTACCCTCTGTATGTTAAACAAAATTAGACTGAGTGTAGTAATGTAACAAATATCTTCCATCTAATTCAGAATGCTGATAACCCAGAATTAATCTGAAACCTGTATTCATCTCTCAGTACTTTTCGTACATCAAATTATAATAAGGCCTCATAGCTACGTTTCATCCATTGATTCATCATGCATATCAACACAGAAATAAATGTGCTTGTATAAAGGAAACAAAGAGCTTTTTACTGCCTATAGAATTGTATTTTTCGATTTAGTTCCTAATAATTTACCAATTCTTACATGAGTGAGCGGAGTGTAGTAACATGTTGACATGTATATTTCTAGTAAGTATGAGTCAGGAAAGTTCTTGGAGAAGACAAATCCAGCAAGAAGATATTTCTGCTGTTATAACAAGCACTTCGAACTGCGTGTTGCATTTCTCCATATTTTTCCTAGGATGCATTGCTCAGTTTTATGTACACATTAGGTGCTTTCACCAGGTTAAAACATTTAAAATTGCTTCTCCTAAACGGCTCTCTAAGTGCTACTCTCAACAAGCATGCAATTTCTTACTTCTTGCATTTGATAGTGCGTCAAAAATATGATGACTGCAAGATCGTATCTAGATTTTATATATAGAAGGTAGCCCTATTTCGTCTTTATTATCTCGCAAGTGAGAAACTGCAGTATACAACTGGCATACGACACCATTCCTGTATTTCATAAGATATGTCTGTTTGCACCAAAAGGCATCTGATATCACTACTCTTTAAATTAAACACATGATATAATTTCTGTAAATTAGGTGCATTAAAAACGACAGTTCACACCAAAATAGTCTCATTTATCTGCCATGTGCTGCAATTGCTGCAGTATTGGAAAAAAGATGCTCCATTTTATTTAGCACACAATGCCAACAGATTTCACTTAATCAAATCGCAAAACCACACCAGTCTTGGGCACGATTTGAATTAAGACCATTTTTTAGTACTAGGTAACATTATGACTTTTATGCAGCAAACAGTTTGACAGAAAAGTTTTGTCCCAAGATCACTCAACCATATTACATCTATATCGTTGACTCTGTCTCTCGTTGAGAATGATACTGTTTGTAAACATCACAGCAGTGTCAGAACAACTCTCCATCCATTAGTGAAAATATTTGAATCTCATGTTAACTATTTGTGCTTACTCAAGCTACGTTTAACATAGTAAAACAACAGGAAAGTCAGTAATTCTCATATTCTTTGTTATTATCAAAACGAAATAGATGATGCTTCCTCAGCTACAGAATACAGCTGCTGTGTTTCTGTATTATTTGTATTATTCACATAACTGCATCCATAATTATATAAAACAACAGTAATCAGTGTCTCATAAGAGCATTGGTACTTGTCAGGCAGCTAACAGGAATCCTTAGTTAGTGAATCTACATAATACTAACATGTGGAAGGGGTGACTGGTAAGCTATGTCATTAAATTTCTCTTGAAATGTCGCACAAATTGTCTCATAAATTTCTTTTCTTTCTTTCAGAAATGACTGTTCTACCAATGAGTACCTGCTTCTGAAACTCGTATAGTTTGCCTCTGGTGATTTCTTTCTGTTCATTGGATACTGCATTGGTACTGACAATATGTCAGCTAGCAGGCTTATTAAAATGAGGTATATGACAATGGACAAAATACAGTTTTGTTAATTATTTCACTCTCTGTGGTAATGTAATGAAAATAAAATAAACAAATGGTTATGGATTCATATATTTTTCTTCTGAAAACGCTTGTTTTAATTTATCTTTGCTATTCTAATTTTGAGTTCTATGCTTGTTTTTTAAGTGATGCAGTTCCTTCTCCATCACACTACTTATCAAATAGCATGTACAACTCTGCTAATTCTTTCACATTTAAAGACAGGTATTTTTATTCCGAAAATAAAATTGACAGTTGAATAAAGATGAGATGAATATTCAAAACAAGGAAGAACACAGTCAATGTTTGACATCGTCACTTACTTCCCCCCCCCCCCTCCACCCCGCTCCCTATCAGGCAACATATAGCTGATAGAGATGACTGCTGTCAGGAGGGTCAATATGTAGTTTGATGAGCTGCTTTGGGCAGCTACTTTGTCAGGCATGGGTTTGGTTCATGTTGATACTATTGGTAGGTGGGACTTCACAAGGCATGACCTGCATCTTAGTAGGAAAGGGAAGGGTAAATTGGCCATTACGACAGCAAAATCTGTAAGGGGACAATGATACTCGTGGGAATACCTCTTTTTTACACTATAATAGTGTCCAATGAGTCAACATTGAATGAAACTAAGCTTAAAGAGAAGCTCAGACAGCAGACACTAGAGACGTTAAAAATCACAAGATCCCCTTAAAATTACAGTGCAAAATAATGTTAGCATATCACAAGACTCTCTTAACAGTACAGTGAAAATCAATGTTTACAAATTGCATCAGATTATCAGGGTATAAAAAACCAAAGAGGATGAGCTTCTTGTTTGTTTAGGAGATTTAGAAACTGAGGTTACAATAGATATACTATGTCTGCCTGAACATCATATAGTCACAGATATGGAAATGGAATGTAGTGGATTTAAGCTTTCAGTACATGTAAGTAGAGACACTATGCAGAGAGGAGGAGTGGCCATATATTTTAAATTTTCCATAGTGTGAAAAATTTAGGAACTAAACAAGTTTATGTACAGCAACATATAGAAGCATGTGCCTGTGAGCTTACACTAAATAATAACTTCCATAATTGTAGATATGTATAGGTCCCCACTGGGAAATTTTCAGCTATGACTGAAAACTTGGATTCTTTGGTGTGCTATATGAGCAAGCAGAGAGAAGCAAATAACTGTTTGAGAGATTTTAATGTAGATTTTGTGAAAGAGTCTGGTAGAAAGAATGATTTTGAAGTATGACTTAGTTCCTTCAACTTGACATCAGTTATTGATGTTCCTATTCAGGTAGTACAGAAAAGCGGCATGCTTATAGATAATACTTTTATAGAGCAAGATAAATTTAATCAAATAAAACTTTTCATGTTAAGAATGGTCTTCCCGATTATTATGCACAACTGGTTACAGTACTAAACATAGCTGCATACAGTAACGCAAAACTGTCCTCCAAAATAGCGCATTCAATTAACGATTTAATAAATGCAAATTTTAGGCAAAGCTTGCAACTGCTAGAGTGTATGATGTGTACAGGGAACCTAATGCTAATTTAAAATTTAACCTGTTTCATGATACCTTTATGAGTATATCTGAAAACAGTTTCCTAATAAAACAGTGAAACATAATTGTAGGAAACCGTTTAAAAAGGTGAACTTACTAAAAAATTCATAAACCTAACCATCCAATACGCCTGATTTCTAAAAGATTGAATAGCGGGTACTGTGATTTAGCCAAATTTCTTCCTGAAACTCTGAAAAAATCATTCGTTTTCGATAACAATTATTCCATACCCAATAGTCACGTCGCAGTCCATAAAATAAAAGATTTAGAATGCAGCCCAGATACCAAGTTGTTTTCACAAGACATCAAGAATCCTTATACAAACATTCCTGTTAAAGGAATGCTTGCAATCGTAGAAAAAATTTACATCATTTCAAAAAAGAACTTTCAGAGGAACAAATCACTGATTTTATGAATCTAATTACAGTCATAGTCAATAACAACTATTTCGAATTTAATGAAAAATTGTATCAGGAATCCGACAGTCTCACTTTGGGAAATCAGTTAGCTGGTATCCTCACTGATGTTATCATTAACTCTCTAGAATAGAAGCTCTTCAACTGTCTCTCAGCTACAGCACTTGGCATTCTCCTCTATTTCAGATATGTCGATATTTTAGTCATCTACAAAGGACCTGTTGATGGCACTGACTGTATTTTCAAAATCTTCAGTGAACTTCAAGAGAGAATATCATTCACCAACGAACTCGAAAACGAGGTCTGTCATTTGAATTTCCTTGAGTTGACGCTTACAGTAGAAGAAAATAAGATCTCATTTAATGTTTTTCATAAAGAAACATATATCGAACAGATCATACCTGCGTCTTCTATGCACCCAAAATCTCATAAGAACTCTTTCTTTCACTCTGCTATTCACAGAGCAACTTCTATTCCACTCTCAAATGAAAAATTCGAGGAAGAAATTAATTTAATGTAAACGATAAAAGTTATCAACGAATACGAACCTGCTGTAGTGGACAACATCCTTAAAAAGAAAACTGTTAAAAGAGTTACTACACTCGGCACCTCTATCATTGAGCCCAGCCTAAAGAAGAAGTTTTTTTTCTATTCCTTTCTTGAGGGTCATCTCTTATCAGATTCAATGCCTTCTTCGTAATAAATACAACTGTGATGTCGCCTTCTCAACCAATAATAGTCTGAAAAAAAATTATTCATAATTTAAAATCGACCCGTTTCCCCTTTGAAAGACACTGGTGTCTATAAAATTCCTTGTGACACCTGCTCTTCTTACTACATAGGAGAAACAGGACATGCCTTTACAGACACAAAGAACATCTTTTAAGAGAAAATAGCACGAGCACCCAAAATTCATCTTTTGCTGACCATTACAGGTCACGCACCTAAAGCTGTTCACGATATTAACATTTTGCACACTGAGAAGAAGGGGTGTAGATTAGATGTTCTCGAAGAATTAGAAATTTTTAAACATCTTTCTCGAAATGATGGCCTAGTTCTTAATGAGCAGCTACAATTACGTAATAAAAGCTTCTTAAACGATATAAACCATTACTTCTTACTTGATTTCGTGTCCCCTCGTGCAGTTACCGAAATATTTCTTCTATCTAAGTCGATTTATAATTTTTTATTTATTTAATGGTTTATATTAACTACATTTCATGATATACTGTTTTTGTACTCGCTGAGTTACTCAGCTCCCTTTGTAATTCTGTAATGGCGATTTCAGCCTTTAAACTGTATGTCTGAGCTCTTATATGGACAATTTGTTACCATGTCTGCTGCTGACAGATAAAATGTTGCCTCTTACCTCATATATTAAATAATATTCGTCACGATATTCGTCTGTCTATATTTCGAATGTTAAGCAGCCTGTTTGTATTTGCAGCTACTATATGGCACTTTTGGTATAATTTTCACCTGCCTACAGTTGCTAATGTGGGCACCTCGGTCTGATGCCATTGCAGCTCGACGTTTGAGCAGCCCACAGTGGCTTGCCTTCTATGATTTCTATTTTAAAATTCTGTGACTAAAGCTTTATCGCTTGATATTTATTTTACATGTGACATGTAAGTACTATCCGTTTTTATATACTGCAAGTCAGTACTTACACTTATAAAAAATTTTCCTAACACTTTGTACTTATGTTATATGCCAGTTTAAATGTTTTATTTCTGATGAAGGCACTCCTAGAAGTGGCCAAAACCTAGGTCAAAAAGACTTCATTTTGCGACCAAGGGCTCTTATTGCTTTCATTTGTTTGGAAGTTACTAAAAAGATAAAAATATTTTGTAAAGAGTAAATGGAAATCTATCTTACAGCTAGAAGGAGTAATGGTCCAGAAACAGTCAAGCATTATAAAAACTACTGTGCTCTATTACGAAAAGTTATTAACAAGTCCAAAAGTATGTTCATTATGTCTGAGATTAGCACCTCTGATAATGTAAATTAATAAAGCATGTAATAAGGTTAACATAGTAACTGGGCAACTGACAGCACAAGAAGACCGTATTTCTACCAAACTCTATGAAAAGTTTGTTAACAAATAGCCAAAATATTTTTAATAATCATTTTTAAGTGTTGTAGAGACAATAGGATCCAGCTGCCAATTATAAAATGCAAGGATGTATATGGAAGGGAAAATACATATGCAATTTGATAAAATTTTAATTCAAACCACATCTCCTACTGAAATCAGGAAAAAATAAATTCACTCAAAAGTAAAAGCTCACATGGAATTCATGTCATTTCCGACAGAGCACTAACAGCTTGTTACCAACAGATAAGTAGGCTTGTCAGCCACATATGTAGTAGCTTACCGAAATTGGGAATTTTTCTGGATATACTGAAATATGCTATTGTTAAGCCATTGCATGAAAAGGGGAATAGGTCTGATGTTAACGACTACTGCCCTATCTTGCGTATGACAAATTTACACAAAATTTTTGAAAAAGTAATGTATTCAAGAGTAGCTTCACATGTTTGTGAAAACAAAGTGTTAACAAAATGCCAGTTTCGTTTTCAGAAAGGCTTTTCAATAGAAAAAGCTATATATGTTTTCACTAATAAAATATTGAATGCTCTGAGTAACTGAGTATCACACATTGGATTTTTTGTGATCTCTCAAAGGGTTCCAAAATTCTTTTAGATATGCTTAAGTACTGTGGTATGAATGGGACAGCGCAAAAATAGTTTAATTCATATTCAATTGTAAGAATAGAGATGAGTGAAATTAATAGTATCGATAGTCTCAAACTAGGGAGGTATTAAGAACAGTATTCCACAGAGTCCAGTTTTAGGTCTCTTACCATGCTTATGATGTGTTAATGACTTCCCACTCTATATTCATGAAGATGCAAACCTAGTTCTTTTTGACAATATTACAAATATAGTAATCACATCCAACAAACAAGAATTAGTTGAGGAAATGATAAATAATGTCTTTCAGAAAATTATTAAGTGGGTCTCTGCAAATGACTCTCATTAAATTTTGAGAAAACACAGTATATGCACTTCTGTATAGAAAATGGCGTAACACCACAGTTACATATAGACTTTGAACAGAAGTCTGTTTCTAAGGCGCAATATTCAAAATTTCTGGCAGTGTAGATTGATGAGAAATTGAATTGGAAGGAACAAACTGATGCTCTGCTGAAACGTTCGAGTTCAACTGCTTATAGTATTAGGGCTATTGGTGATAAATATCTCAGAGTACAGTAGCCTACTATGCATATTTTGATTAACTGCTTTCGTACGTCACCATATTTTGGTGTAATTCATCATGAAGAGAAAAGTATTCACTGCACAAAAGTGCATAATCATAACAATAAGTGGAGCCCACCCAAGATCACCTTGCAGACACTTATTTAAGGAACTAGGAATATTCGAAGTATGTTCACAATATATATATTCACCAATGAAATTTGTTATTAATGACACATCCCAGCTCAAAAATAATATCAAAGTGCATAGTTACAATTCTAGAAGATATGACGATCTTCACTATTCTGCGTTAAATCTGGCTTTGACACAGAAAGGACTTGATTATGCTGCCACTAAAGTCTTTGATCATTTACTGAATAACATTAAAAGTTAGACCAATAGCCAAACAGCATTTAAAAACAAATTCAAAGAATTTCTGAATGACAACTCCTTCTACACAGTAGGTGAATTTTTATGTAGGAAGAAGTAACTGAAAAAAATCAGCTTTATTGTGTAAATAAACCTAATGTTGAACCAACATGTTCCACATCATTACAAAACGTCGTACTCATGGTCTAGGGTACAAGTATTAATGTAACGCAAGCAAAAATTATATATGCAGTATTTACTGTTAATCACGCATTTAAATGAATACAGTATTCACTGCCTCCGGTTTCGATATCTGCTGTAGGTAAACTTAAGAAGCAAAGAAACTGGTACACCTGCATAATATCGTGTAGGCGTGTACTCGAATAATGTCTGAAGTAATGCTGGAGGGAACTGACACCATAATTCCTAAAGGGCTGTCCATAAACCCGTAAAAGTAAGATGGGAAGGAAATGTCTTCTTAACAGCATATTGCAAGGCATCCAAGATATGCTCAATTAAACATGTCTGCGGAGTTTGGAAGCCAGCAGAATTGTTTAAACTCAGAAGAGTGTTCTTGGAGCCACTCTTTAGCAATTCTGGACGTGTGGGGTGTCGCATTGTGCTGCTGGAATTGCCCAAGTTCATCGGAATGCACAAAGGACATGAATGGATGCAGGTATCGTCTATCAGAGTCGCATCTCGATGTATCAGGTTCCCATATCACTTCTACTGCATACGCCCTACACCATTACACAGCCTCCATCAGCTTGAATGGTCCCCTGATGACATGCAGGATCCATGGATTCATGAAGCTGTCTCCATACTCGTACACATCAATCTGCTACATACAGTTTGAAACGAGACTTGTCTGACCAGGCAACATGTTTTCAGTCATCAACAGTCCAATGTCGGTGTTGACAGCCCCAGACATAAAGCTTTGTGTCGTCCAGTAATCAAGGCTTCACGAACGGGCCTTCAGCTCTGAAAGTCCATATCATATCAATGAAGTTTCATTGAATGGTTCGCATGCTCAACTTGCTGATAGCCCAGAACTGAAATCTGCAGCAACTTGCAGAAGGGCTGCACTTCTGTTTTTTCGAACGATTTTCAACCGTCTGCATTGGTCCCGTTCTTGCAGGATCTCTCCCAGGCCACAGTGATGTCAGAGATTTGGTGTTTTACTGGATTCCTGGTACTCACAGTACACTCGTGAAATGATTGTATGGGAAAATCCCCACCTCGTCGCTACCTCAGTGATGCTGTCTCCTATCGCTTGTGTGCTGACTATAACATCACTTTCAAACTCACTTAAATCTTTATAAACTGCCATTGGAGCAGCAGTAAGCGATCTGACAACTGCCCCAGACACTTATTGTATTATATAGGAGTTGCCGACCACAGCGCCCTATTCTTCTTGTTAACATGTTTCTGTATTTTTATATGCATGCCTGTACCATTTCAGTTTCTTTGGCGCTTCAGTGAATATCAACACAACAGCTATATGAAAAGGATTATGGTTGTTGATTGTACATTATGGCAACTCACTCCTCACATATCCCCTGAATGCAATTAATAGTATTATCGTATTACAGAAATAAGACTTCTATATCTCCAAGAATTGCAAAAGTAGTTCAGTAAATGTACTTTCTCTGAAACACCCATTGCTGCTGTGGTTTAACTTGTGCATACTTCAGAGCATCTGGAAAACAGCCATCTTCAAAGGCCTGATTAATTGTTGATGACAGTGGCTGCACAATTGTTTTAGAGCCTGTCTTTAAAATTTCTGTTGATATTCCATTCCATGCTGCTGATGATTTACTTTATGTTTTTCTTTGCCCTTTCAGCTTTACTGAATCTATTGAAAGGTTGACATTCAAATTCCTCCATGCAAAAGAAATTGATTGTGATTTTCTACATTAATGTTTGATTTATTTACATTTATAAAGAATTAATTAAACAGTTTTGAAATTTCAGTAGGATTTGCAATACTTTTGGGTCAATCCATACCAAGTGGTCCAGCACTAGTTCCATCTCAGAAAGATTTGATATATGCTGGGTGTATTGCTCAATGTTTAGTGGTCACAAAAATATTTTTTTAAAAAAATTATTGTTTATTAATTTGAAATGGAGACCATATTTGTTCCAGGCTGCATGCGTTTTTTCGTATTTGCAAGCAACTACATTTTTTACAATTATTCCATAGTGGATTGTCCTACGCCTTTCAGATAAAATGCATTTAGTTCACCATACTCTGGGCTACAAATTAACATCATCATCAGTTGGCTGAATGTATTCTTCAATATATTTTTAATAGTTCAAAGTTATCAGCCACAAATTAAAAAAACTCATTTTTTGAACAGTAGTTTTTCAAAGAAAGATTAATTTCTCAGCTTTAATGTTTTTTCTGCTATTACACTGTATAGTATAGCTACTTTTTATAGAGTATCAATGGTGAGCAGCGTATATTAAAAAAAAATACGCTATTTCAAAAAATGGATTTTTTTAGTTTTTCCATTTTGTGGACTGAAATATCTTTGTTGAGGGACCAGATAAAAAACTGAAAATTTCACAGTTAATAGACCTTTATGATATCAAACTTCAGTATGAATTTCAACATTGAGATTCATTTAGAAGTTATGGAAAAGAGAATACAAACACGAGTCAAAAATACGTTATTTATCATCTGCGATATCTGGTAGGCTAATCAAATTAAGTATACCAACTGCATAATGTAACACACCACATTACACTAGCTAAATATTATTTGTCGAAACAATGCTGCAGTAATTGTTTCAGCAGGATAACAATTGCATCCGCAAGCCCATACAAGTCTGACTGTTGTCTTCCCCCTTACACCAATAAGTTCTTGAAGTGTGCAGTTGAAAAATGGTGTCTCAGTGTTCTGCTGGTGCTATTATTAATGAAGCATGTCATAAAAGTGTGTATGGAGTGTATCCTAAAGACATTACTTTAATCGAAGATGACAGTGAAGAAGAAAAAGTTTAGTTTTACTTACGAGTTGGCCCAGAGGTCACATCAACATGTTAGTACCACGAAATGAAATACTTAAAAAATTTCGTCACCTTTTTGGTCAGTCTTGCATGGACTCTTTTGAGAAACATAAGAAACCTATAATAAAAGATCTGCGAGAAATAACATTTGATCATGATTCTAAAAATTAAAGCCCTTTTGTCAGTCTCATACCAGGAAAATCATTGTGTCCAACATGCTATTCTAAGATATTTGTAATTCACAAGAGAAAGGATAGTGAAACCACAGATATAGAATTTTGTGACTTATCAGCAACCATTAAAAAAGTAGATACAGCTTGTGAAATCCTCGGTATTTCGCCTGCTAGTAAAATTAGAAAACTAAGTCAAGATAAAAGACCAACTGCCTTGAATACAAAAACTGAGAAAGTGGCAGTTACTGTCAAAAAGAATTTCGAAGTTTCATTTCAAAATACAGTTTGTACTAAAACTGATGGAAGTTCTAAAACTTCACCAACTGAATACGATGATTTGATAGAAAAACTAAAAGCCAAATGCAGTACTTCAAACAAAGAGGATAAAATTAAGATTATCAGTTTACTGGCTAATTCTTGGAGTCAAGCAAACGTTAGTGATGAATTTAGTGTGTCAGAATGTCTTGTTAAGTTAACAAGGCAATTAGTGAAAGAACAAGAAATTTTACCAGCATTACAAGAGAAAGCTGCATCTAATTTGGTAGATGAAAACACAATCAATAAAGTTATTAAGTGTTATGACGATGACAATAACAGCCGTTTGATGCCTGGCAAAAAAGATTGTGTTCCTGTGAAAGTAAATGGTTCTAAGATTCAAAGACAGAGAAGGTTAATATTGTGTAATTTAAATTAACTTTTCACTGTATGTAAAAAAGAAAATCCTGACCTTAAAATTGGAAGATCAAAGTTTTGCGAGTTGAGACCAAGATGGTGTATTGTTGCAGGAGCATCTGGCACCCATGATGTTTGTTTTGTTTGTGTCATCAGAATGTAAAGTTCATGATAGACGGGACCAATCTTAGAGTTGACTATAAAGACCTTTTGGAAGTTATGGTATGTAATACTGACATGGAAAATGTGAAGATTGTCCAGGCAAACAAGTCTTACTTGTCGTGTTTAAAAATCCGAGAATGCCTTTATCCATTTGTATTCTATTATAAAGATGAAGATAAACTAACGAACCACAGCTCTTGTGTGATATGTGATTTCCTTTAACACAACATTGCAGCAGTGCACATTTTTCAAATAAAATCAACAAGCTACATTAAACAGCACCATAAAAAAACTGATTTAC
The DNA here is from genome assembly GCF_021461395.2 of Schistocerca americana. Taxonomy (NCBI): domain Eukaryota; kingdom Metazoa; phylum Arthropoda; class Insecta; order Orthoptera; family Acrididae; genus Schistocerca; species Schistocerca americana. The sequence goes on along the minus strand of NC_060121.1, from coordinate 307,498,927 downwards.
TTTTCGGATGGGGCAGCAAGTCAATATAAAAAAAAGATTAACATCTCCTTTCATAAAGAATATTTTGGGTTTGAGGTAGAATGGAACTTTTCCATTCAATGCCATGGAAAGGATGCTATTCATGGTGTCTGGGGTACAACAAAGCGAGCTGTTGCAAAAGCAAGTCTGCAGTGGACCAACGACAATCATATCATAACACCTCAAGAAATGTTGGTACTCTGTAAAAAACATATCAAAGGAATTACCTATGTTTTTGTACAATGTGAGGAAATACAAGAAGTCTAAGACAGTGTCTTGCAGGAAAGGTACAACTCTTGTCAGAAGATTAAAGGCACTCGATCTTTTCGTTGTTTTGTTCCCCATTCACACAACTTACTGAAGTGTAAGATCACATCAGTTTCGCATGATAGTGAACTTCATCAGTGTGGAAAACTTGTACAACCAATTCTTCAAAATAAAGACATAGTGGCTTGTGTTTACGATGAACAGTGGTGGATTAGCGAAGTTGATAATATTGACTGTCAAACCCAAGATGTAGATGTTGTATTTTATCTCCCTCAAGGACCAAGAACCTCTTTTTAAAAAATTTGAGAAGGATCAAGTTTGGATGTCACTTCAAAACGTACTAAGGACGCTGTCTCCAATGGAATTTACGACTGTGACTGGGTGAACTTATAATCTAATACCCAAATTTCTCAGATGGTCAATGAGCGATGTTGTAAAAACACATAACAAGAGGACAATATAATGTAATTTGTAGGCTTATTTTCACTAAAAAAAAGTAAGTAATAATAGATATGATTAAATTACGTACCGTGACTGATATATTTTATTCCATAAGCCTAGATATTGATGTTAAAAAACGTATTTTTGACTCGTGATTTTTAATTTTTTCACATTACTTCCAACTGAACCTCAAAGTTGTAATTTATACTGAAGTTTGATATCATAAAGGTCTATTAACTGTGAAATTTTGAATTTTTTATATCTGGTCCCCTGACAAAGATATTGCACTCACAAAACGGAAAAATAAAAATAAAATTTATATTTTAAAATAGTGTATTTCTTGAGTGTAAACCAGTCACCATTGATACTCTATAAAAAGTAACTATACCATACAGTGTAATAGTAGAAAAAAATATTAAAGGTGAGAAATTAATCTTTCTTTTGAAAACTACTGTTCAAAAATTGAATTTTTTTAATCTGTGGCTGATAACTTTGAACTATTAAAATATATTAAAGAATACATTTGGCTAAGTGATAATGATGTTAATTTGTAGCCCAGAGTGTGTTGAAGTAAATGCATTTTATCTGAAAGGCTTAGGACAATCCACTACCGAATAATTGTGAAAAATATAGATGCTTGCAAATATGAAAAAAGCGCATGTGGCCTGGAACAAATATGGCCGCTATTTCAAGATAATAAACAATAAATTTTTAAAAAATATTTTTGTGATTACTGAATATGGGGGGATTCACCCAGCAAACATAAAATTTTTTTGAGATGGTCAAGTAACCAATTATTTCTTTCTTGGACCACTTGGTATGGATTGACCCTATCGTCCTCTATCTCGATTTCGGAAATATCATGGACTGTGGCTTAGTACATGTTTCAACTTTTATCACTCACCAACCTGTCTTTGATTTTCCCCCAGTCTAAAATAAATGTAATATATGCCAGTTCTTTTGCTCCCTGTACAACTTATTTAAAAACATCCTTGTAATTTTTTATGTAGGAAACAGAATCCAGACTTTTGTTGTGTTTTGGTTCCCTGTGTCACTGTCTTTTTCTTTCATACGATATTATTCTTCCTTCTGTAACCCATTTCAATTTATTCCCTACTGTTTACAGTATATAGTAAGAGTTCCACAAAAAAAGTGCAGGATGTTCTCGTAAAATTTAGAAAAATATTCAGGGCTTGTTATGCCATATTCCATAGTCTACTCCACCTCATTTAATCTTTTGTGGAATAGGTTCATATTTTCAGTGCTCAACTGTCGTTTGGTGTAGGTTATTTGGAGCAAGGTTTTATTGTTTTTGGTAACTCCATAAACAGGGCACAATGGTTGTTGTTGTTGTTGTTGTGGTCTTCATTCCTGAGACTGACTTGATGCAGCTCTCCACGCTACTCTATCTTGCACAAGCTGCTTCATCTCCCAGTAAGTACTGCAGGCTACAACCTTCCAAATCTGTTTAGTGTATTCATCTCTTGGCCTCCGTCTACGATTTTTACCCTTCTCACTGCCCTCCAATACTAAATTGGTGATCCCTTGATACCTCAGAATATGTACAACCAACCGATCCCTTCTTCTAGTCAAGTTGTGCCACAAACTCCTCTTCTCCCCAATTCTATTCAATACCTCCTCATTAGATATGTGATCTACCCATCTAATCTTCAGCATTCTTCTGTAGCACCACATTTCGAAAGCTTCTATTCTCTTCTTGTCCAAACTATTTATGGCTACACTCCATACAAATACTCTCAGAAACGACTTCCTGACACTTAAATCTATACTCGATGTCAACAAATTTCTCTTCATCAGAAATACTTTCCTTGCCATTACCAGTCTACATTTTATATCCTCTCTACTTCGACCCTCATCAGTTATTTTGCCCCAAATAGCAAAACTCCTTTACTACTTTAAGTGTCTCATTCCCTAATCAAATTCACTCAGCATCATCCGAGTTAACTCGACTACATTCCATTATCCTCGTTTTGCTTTTGTTGATGTTCACCTTATATCCTCCTTTCAAGACACTGTCCATTCCGTTCAACTGCTCTTCCAAGTCCTTTGGTGTCTCTGACAGAATTACAATGTCATCGGCGAACCTTAAAGTTTTTATTTCTTCTCCACGGATTTTAACACCTACTCCGAATTTTACTTTTGTTCCCTTTATTGCTTGCTCAACATACAGATTGAATAACATTGGGGAGAAGCTACAACCCTGACTCACTCCCTTCCCAACCACTGCTCCCCTCTCATACCCCTCGACTCTTATAACTGCCATCTGGTTTCTGTACAAATTGTAAATAGCCTTTCGCTCCCTGTATTTTACCCCTGCCACATTCAGAATTCGAAAGAGAGTATTCCAGTCAACATTGTCAAAAGCTTTCTCTAAGTCTACAAATGCTAGAAACGTAGTTTTGCCTTTTCTTAATCTAGCTTCTAAGATAAGTTGTAAGGTCAGTATTACCTGATCTTCCCCGAGGTCGGCTTCTACCAGTTTTTCCATTCGTCTGTAAGGAATTCGAGTTAGTATTTTGCAGCCGTGACTTATTAAACTGGTAGTTCGGTAATTTTCACATCTGTCGACACCTGCTTTCTTTGGGATTGGAATTATTATATTCTTCTTGAAGTCTGAGGGTATTTCGCCTGTCTCATACATTTTGCTCACCAGATGGTAGAATTTTGCCAGGACTGGCTTTCCCAAGGCTGTCAGTAGTTGTGATGGAATGTTATCTACTCCGGGGGCCTTGTTTCGACTTAGGTCTTTCAGTGCTATGTCAAACTGTTCACACAGTATCATATCTCCCATTTCATCTTCATTTACAACCTCATCTGTTTCCATAATATAGCCCTCAAGTACCTCGCCCTTGTATAGACCCTCTATATACTTCTTCCACCTTTCTGCTTTCCCTTCTTTGCTTAGAACTGGGTTTCCATCTGATCTCTTGATATTCATACAAGTGGTTCTCTTTTCTTCATAGGTCTTTGTCCTCTAGCCATCTATGCTTAGCCATTTTGCACTTCCTGTCGATCTCATTTTTGATTCGTTTGTATTCCTTTTCGCCTGCTTTACTTACTGCATGTTTAAATTTTCTCCTTTCATCAATTAAATTCAAAATTTCTTCTGTTACCCAAGGATTTTTACTAGCCCTCGTCTTTTTACCTACTTGATCCTCTGCTGCCTTCACTACTACATCCCTCAGAGCTACCCATTCTTCTTCTACTGTCTACCCATTCTTCTTCTACTGTCAATTGTTCCCTTATGCTCTCCCTGAAACTCTGTGCAACCTCTGGTTCTTTCAGTTTATCCAGGTCCCATCTCCTTAAATTCCCACCTTTTTGCAGTTTCTTCAGTTTTAATCTACAGTTCATAACCAATAGATTGTGGTCAAAGTCCACATCTGCCCCTGGAAATGTCTTACATTTTAAAAACTGGTTCCTATATCTCTGTCATACCATTATATAATCTATCTGAAACCTGTCAGTAGCCGGCCAGAGTGGCCGTGCGGTTCTAGGCGCTACACTCTGGAACCGGGCTGCCGCTACGGTCGCAGATTCGAATCCTGCCTCAGGCATGGATGTGTGTGATGTCCTTAGGTTAGTTAGGTTTAATTAGTTCTAAGTTCTAGGCGACTGATGACCACAGAAGTTAAGTCGCATAGTTCTCAGAGCCATTTGAACCATTTGAACCTGTCAGTATCTCCAGGCTTCTTGCATGTATACAACCATCTTTTATGATTATACTGTGTTAGCTATGGTTAAGTTACGCTCTGTGCAAAATTCTACCAGGCAGCTTCCTCTTTCATTTCTTACCCCCAATCCATATTCACCTACTACGTTTCTTTCTCTTTGTTTTCCTACTATCGAATTCCAGTCACCCATGACTATTAAGTTTTCATCTCCCTTCACTACCCGAATAATTTCTTTTATCTAATCATACATTTCATCAATTTCTTCCTCATCTGCAGAGCTAGTTGGCATATAAATGTGTACTACTGTAGTAGGCGTGGGCTTTGTGTCTATCTTGGCCACAATAATGCATTCACTACCTTGTTTGTAGTAGCTTAACCGCACTCCTATTTTTCTATTCATTATTAAATCTACTCCTGCATTACCCCTATTTGATTTTGTATTTATAACGCTGTATTCACCTGACCAAAAGTCTTGTTCCTCCTGCCACCAAACTTCGCTAATTTCCACTGCATCTAACGTTAACCTACCTATTTCCGTTTTAAAATTTTCCAACCTACTTGCCCGATTAAGGGATCTGACATTCCAAGCTCCGGTCTGTAGAACGCCAGTTTTCTTTCTCCTGATGATGACGTCCTCTTGAGTAGTCCCTGACCATAGATCCAAATGGGGGACTATTTTAGATTAGATTAGATTAATACTTGTCCCATAGATCATGAATACGACACTTCGTAATGATGTGGAACGTGTCTGTTAATAAAAGATGTTTGTACAAGATATTACATTACACAAAATATTGCATGACACTAATGTTAAGGTTTTTTTGCGCCCCTTAATTTATATCTAAATATTCAGCCAATGAGTAGAAGGAGTTGTCATCTAGAAATTCTTTTAACCTATTTATAAATGTTAGTTGGCTATCTGTCAGGCTTTTGATGCTGTTTGGTAGGTGACCAAAGACTTCTGTAGCAGCATAATTTACCTCTTTCTGTGTCAAAGTCAGATTTAGCCCTGCATAGTGAAGATCATCCTTTCTCCTGGTGTTATAGCTATGCACACTGCTATTACTTTTGAACTGGGCTGGATTATTAACAACAAATTTCATAAGTGAATATATATACTGTGAGGTTACTGTGAGCATCCCTAGATCCTTAAATAGATGTCTGCAGGATGACTGTGGGTGGGCTCCAGCAATTATTCTGATTACACGTTTTTGAGCAATGAATACTTTTCTACTCAACGATGAATTACCCCAGAATATGATGTCATACGAAAGCAGTGAATGAAAGTAGGATTAGGAAGCTAATTTACTGAGATTCATATCACCAAAATTTGCACTAACCCTAATACCATAAGTAGCTGAACTCAGACGTTTCAGCAGACCATCAATGTGTTGCTTCCAGTTTAACCTCTCATCAATGGACACACCTAAAATTTTTGAAAATTCTACCTTAGCTACAGACTTCTGTTCAAAGTCTATTTTTATTGCTGGAGTTGTGCCATTTACTGTACAGAACTGTATATACTGTGTTTTATCAAAACTTAAGGAGAGAACCACGGAATAATTTTGTGAAAAACATCATTTACAATTACATCACTTAGTTCTTGGTTTTTGGATGTTATTACTATACTTGTACCATCAGCAAAAGAACTAACTTTGCATCTTCATCAATGTGGAAAAGTAAGTCATTAATGTATATCAAAAACAGTAAAGGACCTAAGACCGAACCCTGTGGGACCCCGTACTTGATAGCTCCCCAGTTTGAGGAATCAGCTGTTGTTTTAACATTACATGAACCACTTATTTCAACTTTCTGCGTTCTTCCAATTAAGTATGAATTAAACCATTTGTGCACTGCCCCCTTCAAACCATAATGATTTAGCTTATCTAAAAGAATTCCATGATTTACACAATCAATGGCCTTTGAGAGATCACAAAAAATACCAATGGGTGATGTCCAGTTATTCAGAGGATTTAATATTTGATCAGTGAAAGCGTATATAGCATTTTCTGTTGAAAAGCCTTTCTGAAAACCGAACTGACATTTTGTTAGTACTTTATTTTTGCAAATATGGGAGGCTACTCTTGAATACATTACTTTCTCAAAAATTTTTGTTAGAGCTGTCAGAAGAGAGATTGGGTGGTAGTTGTTCACATCCGACGTATCCCCCTTTTTATGCAATGATTTTACAATGGCATATTTCAGTCTATCGGGGAAAACACCCTGCTCCAAAGAGCTATTACATACGTGGCTGAGAATCCTAATTATCTGTGGGATATTACCTCCGGATTATTTTACCCGAGAGGACGCCATCATCATTCAACCCTACAATAAAGCTGCATGCCCTCAGGAAAAAATATGGCTGTAGTTTCCCCTTGCTTTCAGCCATTCATAGTATCAGCACAGTAAGGCCGTTTTGATTAGTGTTACAAGGCCAGATCAGTCAATCATCCAGACTGTTGCCCCTGTAACTACTGAAAATGTTGCTGCCCCTCTTCAGGAACCACATGTTTGTCTGGCCTCTCAACAGATTCCCCTCCATTGTAGTTGTACCTACAGCAAGGCTATCTGTATCGCTGAGACACGCAAGCCTCCCCACCAATGGCAAGGTCTATGGTTCATGGTGGGGGGGGGCACAATGGTTAGAAAGTCCTAAATCTAAGCAAAACTTATTTGTCCGATTATTGCTATAAGTTGTTAAAGTATTGTATGCATATTATGACTGTTAATTTACTCGATAAATATCATTAAAATTATCACTGAAAACCGATTTTTGATCATGTCAATGAATCTTGTTGAGCTGTTAAATCTGTGTTGAAATCAATAACTCTAATGAGTCTTTTCTTTGTTTCTTATTTATTTTCCTGCAATAGGTACTGGAATTTCGACAAAAGTAGTTTCCTTATTTGTGAATCTGGAATTATATACACATAATATTACAATGTTCTGGAAGGAAGCTGTTAAATACATGTTCCTCATTGAGAGAATCGAAATCGTACCTTGCTTTCAATTCCATTGAGCTTTCCACAAGTATGCAGAAACCTTCTCATGTTGCATTACCCCTATGAAAGCAAATGGCAGCATATAAATTTCCAAGGCTATTTAACAGGCACATATATTCATTAATGAAATTCGTCGTAAGTAAATGATCATACAGCTAAATTTGGTGGAATATTATCTTACTTAGATCGAATTAACTATGGCATCCACTTGTTCATAGCTTTATCAGATCGTGAATTTTAATGTGCACACCTTGGAATTTATGATCCATGTGTGGGTCACCATCAGTCTGTAGGCTCTGGTAACTTTTCTGGGTATAATATTTACATATTTCTCTGTTTAAAGAATCATACTTCTGTTATAGCTGCTCTGTTCATCTATAAGAAGTTGATTGTGAATTTAAACTCTTCAATACTTCAACCCATGCTTTATTTTGAAATTTGCATAGATTTTATACTGGTCAGAAAAAGATACCTATTATTTTACAGTTTTTAAGATATACATTGGGATAAGATTAATTAAATGTTTGGACTAATCTTCTCATTGCACGAGGCCAAATCAGTTTTCATGTTTTCCGCTAGGCCCTGGAACTTATTTACAGCATCAACTAGCTTGAAAGAATACTTAAGCGAATAGTTTTGTGACCTAGAATGCTTACTGCTCACGTCAAAAATGCCATTTCAGCCAATGACGACTAGATAAATGTTGTGATTATGTTTTTTATTTTTATTGGTCCATTTTATTGGTCCCATAAATTACCTTATATACAGCTATGTACTCGTAACATATGACGCATCATTATGCTTACAATCCATGCAATTTTTACATAATGTGTTACACACTAAATATATTTAATAGTTTTGCAGTACATAATTTTACATAATGCACAATACATCTGCCACAGTTAAAAAGCACAATTTTGAGAATGAGTTTTATATTGTACACAAGTTGTTTTAATTGTAGTTTACATCCTAACACTAATTTGTAAACTAGTTCCTCTTAATCTGGTACATAAAATTTGCCATTCATTGAATAAACGTCTTCTCACTGACTACTCTTGTAACAAATGTATCAACCCCCTGACATATTTTGCGTATTTCCACCCAACGATGCTGGGTTTACTCATCACTTAGAAAGAATGTATTGATTGCAGGAAAGTGAGCAATAGAATAATATGTGGTGTTCACCCACATATAGCATGCAGGTACCTCTACATGGAGCTGCACATTTCAACTGTGGCAGCACAAAAGATATATTCACTAATGAAATTTGTCGTGAATAAATGATCACAATTTGAGAAGAACAATGATGTCCATATCTACAACACTAAAGGGCAAAAAGACTCTTATTATCCACTGTTAAAGCTATCAGTGCACAAATTTTTGATCATGTACTCAATGACATATAATGACTAACATGTAGTGAAGCAAGTTTTCAATCTAATTTAAAAGAATTTCTCCTGGACAGCTCCTTCTATTACCTTCACGAATTTATACTTCAAAAAATTCTAGTCAGTACAGACATCAAAAAGGAATTAGTGTAGTTGCATGTGTAGGACCAAAAATTATAAGGTGTTCATTTATGTTAACGCTAATATCTATACACATAATGTAAACTGACTCCTTCCAAATCATTTCGATAAAAGAATTGTTCAAATGATCTATGGACCATCTAAGTAACGTCTTTTCAGTTATGAGATGCTTGGTTATGCTTGTATTAACTTGTTGCTTGTGTATTTAGGTCCTTTTTCGAAAATCTGAATCTGTACGAATGACATGTACGAAAATACCCAACATGCTGTACTGTTATATAAGTCTGCAAGCTTTCATGGTCGTTGTCACTTAAAGTCAAAATCTTCTGTGTTGTTAGGCCATGTCATATTTGCTCTAAAACAATCGATGTTTCGACCCATCTGTTGGGATCTTCTTCAGGATGTTTCAGTGTCCACTATTGCTAGAACACTGTCAGAGCCCAGTGTTGCATTTTCTTATAAAGAGGAGTTTTCCCTTGTTTGTGCTGGAGAAGTGGAAGTATTGGTTAAAATTCTTGTGGCTACCATTGATCATCCATGGTCATAGGCTAATATTCCCGCGCTGAAAGGGTGTTATTGGCTAAACTCTTGTGGGTACTATTGGAGGCCCATCGTGATTGGATAGAAATGCACTATTCCAAACTTACGCTGGAGAAGGTTTATTGGTTGAAATTCCTCCTGCTGCTATTGGTTGGCTGTCATCACTGGCTAGATGTGAGACAAACAGAGCACGAGAGGGGAAATGTTTTTCCAAAATGTTATTGTCCACTGAGGTGACTTGCAGCACGTTGTTTATGTTGTTTGCACACCACAGACACATATTCACTTCCTTGATGGCAGGGAGCCATCATGCTAGACCCTATAGCCGTCCTCTCTATTGAAATTACGTGCATTCTTGGAAATTTCAACCAATTCTCGGACCTATCTTCTATAAATGTTTGTTTCCTTAGCCAGCACATGTAAGTTATTAAAATCGACGTCAGAGCCACAGTTATCATGATTTTCCGCTACTCTCGATTTTACACTTTGTTTTAGGCATGTGTGCCGTTCATGTGCCTTAATGCATTCTTTAACAGTTCTTCCCGCTTCGCCTAAATACTCTTTGCTGCAGCCACACATCACTTGATAGGTGTCTGCATTGTGGAGGCTATCAGGTGCATCCGTTTTAGTGGAAAAAATCTTTTATTTTGTTTTGACTAAAGAAAGAAGTCTGGATCACTCGGACCTTTCTTTTATAAATGTTTGTTTCCTTAGCCAGCACAAGTAAGTTATTAAAATCGATGACAGAGCCACAGTTCTCACGATGTTCCGCTACTCTCGATTTTACACTTTGTTTTAGGCATGTGCGCCGTTTATGTGCCTTAATGCATTCTTTAGCAGTTCTTCCCGTTTCGCCTAAATACTCTTTGCTGCAGCCACACATCACTTGATAGATGTCTGCATTGTGGAGGCAATTAGGTACATCCGTTTTTGTGGAAAAAATCTTTTATTTTGGTTGACTAAAGAAAGATGTGTGGATACCATCTTTCTTTAGAATTCTGCTTATGTGGTCTGTGACCCCAGAAATGAATGGTAACATACGGGAGTGAGAAGGCAGTTCCTCATCATTCTTATTAGGATGATTAATATTCCGCATAAAAGCCCTGTCTACTGAAAAACTATGATTGCCATTTGCCTTCAATGTCCTCTTTAAAATATCCAACTCTGATTCCAAGTTGTCATCATCACTGACACAAAAGGCATTGCTTGCCTCTGGGTTGGGCGGTGATGCAAAGTGGCATCTAAGTACCTATTTGTGTTAGCCTGCCTTCTATACACGCTGTGACCTAGAGTGATATCAGATCTTGTGTATCCCAACACACCTAGGAATGGTAGACCGACCTCACTCTCAACCTCTTAGGTAATTTTGAGATTGGGATGGATTCCATTTAAGAAATTGTGGAACACATGAAGTTTTTCTTCACTGTGTGGCCATATAACAAATATATTGCCCACATAGTTGAGCCAACAAGAAGGCTTTAAAGGAGCACTACTTACTGCCTGTTGCTCAAAATGTTCCATAAAACTGTCAGCTGCAACTGGTGATATGATTGAGGCCATAGCAAGGCCGTCAGCCTGTTCATAGAATTTAATTGATCCATCTGTTGCCAAAAAAATATATAGCACCTTGCCGTAGTACTTCATTATTTGAGTAGATTATTTTTGAAATGTGTGGAGTTCTATTAGAAGTTTTAAATTGTAAGTACTGAGTATAGACAGACTTTTACAATAATCCATTTGCATTGAGCTGTTTGTTGAAGTTTTAAAATAATTCGTTAGCTGCTTTATCAGTAAAAGGGCAGATATTATATCAGTGATATATATATATATATATATATATATATATATATATATATATATATATATATATACATATATACATATATATATTTCACATGGAATATCCTTTATCTAGCTCAAACAGTCTACGGGTGTACTGATGGTCCATAGTGTCCAATGGCCCCGTTAGACACTATGGACCGGCAGTACACCCGTAGACTATTCGAGCAAGAAATACTACAGTAGAAACTGAAGAATCACATCCTTTATCTATTTCAACAATAATACTACTCAGAATAAAAACCCCTCAGTGCATTATGTCTGTTTACTTCAGATTCTGAATACCATTTGCTCAATGATTGACTTGGAACCAACGTGTTTTGCTTCCCATCATGCAGATAACTAAAAACCGAGAATATGCTGATTCTCCAATTCCTTAATACTTAATTTCTTGTATTGAGGCTATCATGATTCACAAAGTCAAAAGCCTAAGTCAAGTTATAAAATAATCTAACTACTAATAAATGTAATCTTACTCATTCTTGCATATCATCTGCTGAGGGTTAGTATAGTCTGTTCAGCTGACAGTGTCACTTGAAGTCGAAACGGATGTCCGACATGTGTGAGCTGCACTGAATCAGTTAATCATGTGACACCACAACCATTTAACACATTGCCATTCAATTGTATTTCCATTTAATTGACTGTTTGTGCGAATGCCAACACTAGATGTATTAAATGACGAAAACCAACAGTAGATAGGAGATGAGGTAATGGAGGAAGTTTAGCTGTGAAGACAGGTCATGTGTTGTGCTTGGGTAGCACAATTGGCATAGCAGTATCCATGAAAGGCAAAGGTTCTGAGTTCGAGTCTTCATCCAGCACACAGTTTTAATCTGCCACGATGTTTCATATCAGCGCACTTCCATTGCAGAGTGAAAATTTTATTGTAAAGCCAACAGAGTTCCTAGCGATATCTACAGCAACGGCTTGTTTATGTCCAAGGAAGAGAGAGAGGTAGATAGACACAGCATGAGCGCAAGTGTTTGAAATGTTTCTCACTTCTCTTGGTGATTTTGGCACTTAATAACGAAAATAACTTTTATGTCTGCTTTTTTCAGGCAGACATACAAAACCTGTATTGCTGCACTGTGTATCCAGGTGTGGAGCAACTGGAAGGACGTATTAAATACTGTCAGAAAATGAGAAAACGAACTGGAAAAGGTTTTCTTCACTTAAACTTTTGTTTGCTTGTTTGCCACTGTCTCATTAATCTTAGAATGATCACATTGGCATAGAACCTTTCTTCAGTCTACTCACTAACATTAAGGTGTTTCAGTTTTTTTACGTCACTTTCATTTTTTTTTCCTTTTGCCAACAAGTTAAACGTGAGGTGGCCGCAAAGATATAAATGTTGTAATGAGCTCCTACTTGATAGCAAAATACGTCAAAATGAAAAATATAAATGTCATTGTAAATGACAAAACTAAATTGATTAATTAATATCCTAGCCAATGAAGCTATTATGGGACATGACCCCTAGCTACAGTGTAAATCAATTGGTTTAAGATTTATTTACTACCATAGCTCTCATTTACTTCACATTGCTACAAGTTAGAGTATTTTTAGGGTTCTATTTTGTTCTTTAAGACAATGGAACTCATTCCATAGCATGCATCTATAAAATGCCAAATTGTTTCTTCGTTATTAATGAAAACTCTTCGACTGAAAATGTAATGAAAATTAAGTAATCAGTACATTTTTAATACTAATAAGTAACTGTCGCAAATGTGTATAGATTGTGTCAGTATACAGTAAGATACACAAATAACAAAGAAAAGTTTCATGTTGTACCACTAAGGCATGATGTTCATTCTGGTTGAAAACGTTGAAGCAGTTGAAAATTCAATGAGGGAGGTAAGGTGTAAGAATGAATTTTCATACATTGTAAGTAATTTATAAGTTTGTATGCATTTTTGTATTGGTCAGAATGCTTTTTTTTAAAAAAAAACGTTATAGCTAGGGACAAGGAAGTAGACATCCAGAAACCATATCTCAGAATGGCATCAACACAGGTAATTTATTTAAGATTATTATCTTGTATATATCCATTTAGAGGATGAAATGATTCATGGCCCTCTTCAAGTAAATTCAACTTGGTTCACCTCATTAGTATTTGTGAACATGAAGCAACTGTGTGAATGTGTGAATGTAGAATAAAATATTGATGGTGGTCTACTACATGTCAGTGAAGACTGACATTAACACAATTACTGTCATACTCATCCAAAAGGAGGTTCAAAAGATCAGTTTTTTGTTGTGATTATTTTAGAAAGTTGATTAGGTTTTTACACCTTTTTATTAGCATGTGAAGGGAATAATTCAAACTTTTTAATAGAGTAAGTATATTATCTCTTGGTGCTCTGTAGAAACGAATAATAACTGCAGGTTCAATTAGTAATTCAGTTGCAGATATGACTTCTGAGTTTTTCTTAGCTGTGTCCTCCGGTAAATGAAAAGGCTCACATTTTGTAATACTTTTTAGATACATACAGCTTTCTCCATATGTTTTGTAGCATATAGTACCACACAATTAAGCATCTAAAACAAAATTTTGGAAAATGAAGTATGATGCTCAATACTCACTGTACTGTATTCTACGAAAGTTGGCTGAAAATTTGGAAATGTATGTAAAAGTCTAATCGCTTTTAGAAGGGCTGGTGGCGGGGGGGGGGGGGGGGCGTATCTCTCCTATGACGAGTGCCGCATATGTATCTGTGACTGCGTTCAGAGAAAATCATCATTGGTGAATTTCAGGCTTTATTTCGTGTACTTTTCGTGTAATCAGTAGTTGTATTTGACCCATAAAATACCTTTAATCACTCGCACATAACATTTTCCTCATAACTACCTGTGTATTATTTGTGATTTTGACCAAAGTGAAATGTCACTAAAATTTTCTATCGGCGGCAGCAGTTGTTTTTCGTTACCTGTTCAAAATATCGAAATAAATTTTGGTAAATAGTGGCAGATAACGAGGGGAATATTTTGACAAAGATGTATACAAGATTTTTTTGCCATTTGGCTAATGTTAACAAGTGGCTGTGCAATGATCACTTCGACTCTGTCGATGGACGCGTGTAAATAACATAAGCTGATTTAAATTTTCTCTGGTCATTGTGTAAACATTAGTTATTGGAAGTTACAATTTACGAAATAAGACGGGAAGAATGTTACGGATTTTTACGTCTTCTGCGTGTTTACATATCAATGGTTGTCTTATAACGTGTATTATGTTATTGCTGTAGAAGTGCAATTGTTTCATCTGGCGAAATCCAAATTTTGGTAAGCGTTACTTAGCTGTAAGCTGTAATATACGGTGAACCTCCTCGAAAATCACCTAGGTAACTATTGAAAATGTTGCATACATTTACTCTCTTTTGAAGTTTATTTTAAGGAATCAGACAAAATCTAAAAATGATACTGGTATTCATAAATAAATATGGTGTTTATTGCTATTTATTTATTTCGAATTCTACAGATCTGTATGTGTACAGTTAACGGGATGTAGGAGTCAAGTTTTACAAATTATTGTTTAATATGTAATTACATTGAATTTATGATACCAAAGATATAAGTAACAGAAACTGATGAGTAGTTTAACATATGAGCTACCAAACATTCTTTACTGCGAGTATACACATAAACATAAATTTGAGTTTAAGTTGAGCTGTGCAAAGACCAGAATGATATTGTGCATTGTGTCTAAGAAATTCATCTATGCTATAATAACATCTGCCTAGAAGTAACTGCCTTAGTTTTTCTTTTAAACTACAGCATGTTTCCAACCACATCTTAAATTTGTGATGGGAGGATGTACAATATCTTGATGCTACTGTACAGAAAGCACTTCCGCACCAAGCTTTTTTGGTTTTTGATGAGAAATGAACATAATGTGTCTGGTTTAGATTGACCGATAGACCATTAATTTCATACCAGTACTAGAGCAAAAAATAGCCTCCTGTGTCAACTACTTAATCCATCACAGAAAATAACAAAGTATGCACCATACACCATTTAAGTTACACGGCTGGCATATAGCAAAAGTTTTGAAAACAAATTGAAATCATTTCTGCTCAACAATACATTAATTTCCGAATAGAAAGTAACAATACACGTTTACATTTATGACATTTTGTTAAGATAAAAGTAAGTTATTTAAATATTTAGCATATAGCCTTGTTTGTGCAGATGAATTGTATATTATTTATAAACCTCCTGCTAAGATGTTTCTCTCGAATCTGTGACTCAGGTGTATTGCTAAGATGTAGAACATGTGAGATTATTACAGTAATAATAATATGTAAACATCATAAGACTTAGTCATAGTCATATGCACACAAAGATATGTGAAGTTAGGCTCAAGTGCTCAGGTAATAGTGGTAATAATTGTCACACAAAAAATTATAAGGCTTAAACTCTAAATCATATATAAAGATGTCTGTCAGTAATTGAGATACCAGTTTTCATAGGAAGTTCATATCAGTACACTTAAAATTAAACACGGTCCACAAAGTATTACACATTGTCAAAAATTCCTGTAAAGAATAGAAAGAGCTATCCAAAAGAAAATGTTTAATCAGACCCCCCGTGACTGATTTTATGTGAACTGCAATTGTATGTATATCTGTATGATTCAATAATGTACTATTTTTTGTCCTATGCCGAGAGTTTTGTATCTTTGTGAAGATCACATTTACTACTTGTATTGCAATATTTATTTTGTAAATTGTACTATTCTTGTTGACGGAGTACATAAGTGAAAAAATGTACTGGCATTCACGGCGAGCTGTTTGAATAAATTTGTGCAGGAGTGTCTAGGGTGGATTCTACTCGTAAATCTGATGACCTCCATCAGTGCCATAACGACTTTGAAAAAGAAAAAAGATATTTTTGAATGTTTAACACAAAAGCTTCCATGCCAAACATTTAAAAAGTCTTTTCTTCAACATTTGAGTGCTGCAAGATGCGCCATACTGAAAACTTTTGTAAAGACTTTGTTTACATGTGACTGGTTTCACTAAAATATGATGCCATATGTCATGAATATCCAAGGTATGCAGCTTTAATTCTTTGCAAATCACAAAGAGTTGTAATTGAGCAAACAGATTCTGCTGTCGAATTAGTCTTTTTCATAGGTTGAGGATGTGGACTGGCCAGTTTCAGAGATGATTGTTAGTGTGTAATACCAGATATTTTGAAGGCTTAACTGTCAATTTATTTCAGCATCTTCCTGTTTTTATGTGCAGTTTGAACTGAATGAACTGAGTCTTGTTAACACTGAAGGACATATGATTTGAAGTGATCCAGTCTAGAGCCTCATTGAATATTGTGGGTGAAGTGTTCTCTAGATTGTAGTTGGTTTGTCAACCAAAATGGTTGTGCTGTCTGCAAATAGGATCAAGTGTGCCTTTTGGCTCACACACAATGGCAGGTCATTGATAAAGATTAAGAATAGGAACCCTACAATATTCGACATCTCACTGCGCTCAAGTCAGAACAGGCAGGAGCGATTGCAGAATTATTTGACACTACCTTCTGCTTGCTGCCCTCTTGACTCATGCCACATCCCTGCTGGACCAATTACGCCATAGTACAATTTTATTACAGATATTGCATTTACAGGGTGTCTGCGACCCGGGACAACCGGGAGATCTGGAATAAACCCGGGAATTTTTCCATCCGGGAGAAAACCGGGAAAAACCCGGGAATTTTTTAAAATTCCGGGAATTTTTCATTGTTTTAGTTTTCAGTTAAATTTTTTTAACTTTCACTGGTAAGAACCAATACTCTATGGTAGAATGTTACTGTAGAATAATACTGCAGCAATAAAAAACGAACGAGAGAAAAAAAACGAAGATAAACTTAAGTTGCAAAGGAAATGCACCATATACAAGAACAAAACACAGTGTTCATACAAACATCTGCCAACAGCAAAATGTGTCAAACGCTTAGGAAGACTATGCAATGTTTCAAAACAACAAATTGCCTCCGATGAGCGTGACATCACAACTGTTTATATTTGATTGGTTCAAATGGCTCTGAGCACTATGGGACTCAACATCTTAGGTCATATGTCCCCTAGAACTTAGAACTACTTGAACCTAAGTAACCTAAGGACACCACACACACCCATGCCCGAGGCAGGATTCGAACCTGCGACCGTAGCAGTCCCGTGGTTCCGGACTGCAGCGCCAGAACCGCTAGACCACTGCGGCCGGCTTATATTTGATTCGTTTGAGCAGTTGCAAGTGAGTTTATGCGCATGTGCAGTTGAGTTGCGTATGAGTAGTACCTTCTCCCGATTCTGGCTACAGAATTATGGCAGTTAGCTGTATAAGCAATAGCAGCAAGCAGCCAGATGCTTTTCTGGAAAAATTTTACTGGTAAGCCTTAGCTGCAAGATCCACGTATGCACAACAGGCCCGGAACTAGGGGGCGGGGACAGACCAGGGTATCTGCCGTGGGGGGCAGTCTCGGTGGGAAGGGGAGGGGGGCGCCAAATTCATGTTATTGAGGAAAAAGACTTTGTTTCACATAGCACATAGCATCCAACGCACGTTGGTCTATTGATCATTCACATGATTTTGAACACATCCCTGTTGGTTTTTGAACTTTTTGGTCAAATTCTAAGTTGATTTCTGAATGAATCGTAAGTCGATTTTTGAATGCGTGCATAGTGTACGTGATGTCTCTGCCAGGGGAATCACCGTTGTATCTAGAAATAAACTTTCCTGCAAACAAAAGGGGACCTGTCTATTCGAGCTGAGCGAATAAAGCCGAAGAGTGAATGACAATCCCTGTTTATGTGGTTGGTTAGGTTTTGCAAATGATCAGCATTGTTATAATTACTAGCGAATTCTATAGATTCACACTACCAGAGTGGAAATAACGACTAACAGGAATAACAGGCAACAAAGATTACGTATTGTCTTCTCCGTGTATCCAAGAAAATGAAATTTTGACAGAAAAGTTTTGGCCAGACCGCTACACTACTAAGGGCCAGTTATACAGTCCGCGGCTAGCAGCCGCTAAAATTCTGTTCTGGAAGTAGCGCGGAAAACGCATTGTACGGAAACTAAAGCCTGACCGGAGAATAAATGCGGGATAACTAAACCGGTGATTGTGGCGGCGCTAGTGAAGATAACCAGAGAATAAATTTTGACATTGGCAGTAGTAGTTTCAGAATTAGTGATGACAAGATAGTTTGTTGGAACGAGGAAGGAGAAGAAACGGGGACTCACACAAATTACGGAAGAATATGACGATTCCAAATTTACATAAAAATTTCGTACTACTACTTTTCAATCTAATGCTTCAGAAGCTAGAGTGTATGAATGAAACTATTTCCTAACATAAAACTTTTTGCTTGTAGTAGGACTAATAGGCAGTAGATATTGGTACTTCATCAATTATATTCTGTCGTGTTATAAAAATGACCATTTGTGCCAAAACGGTCTCGTTTATTTGATGTGTGTAACAATTGCTGCAATATTAGGCAGGCCTATTTCGTTTTATCTAGCAGACAGTGACAAAATACACGTAATCAGATCGAGAAAACAGACCAGTCTTGGGTACTATTTGTATTAACAGCTTTTCTAGTATTATACAACGACATTTCGTTTCTTCATGTAGCAAAACGTCGACGAACTTTGAAGAGGTAATAGATTCTTTTCCAGAAAGAAAAGTACGCCATATAAAGCTGTGGCAAGATCAGAGAGCGAGAAAAAAAGCTAGGACTTAATGATTGAAGAAATGTATACTGTCTTGTTTGTCTCTTGTCTTTACTCGTTTTATGTATCCTATATTTATGTCACACAAAACAGCAAGTTATTAGCTAAAAGGCAGTAAAGACTGCAAATTTTCTGAAGAGTTTTTGTTCTGCCCGTCACAAATAATCCCATCCAGTGTTAATTGCGAGACTTTTTTAAAGAGGGGCAGGGTGTCAAACCGGCCGACTGGGAGCAGGAGAGGCACCACAGGACATTTTAATTTCCACTGGCCTGAATACATTTAGATGGGACCCATTACAAAATATTACACGTTCGAATTCCACAGCGCGAAATACAGAGACGTGCGATGGAAGAATGCTGTGTGAAGACGCGTGGCACTGCACTTCGGCACACAGAGCAAATAACATGTCTTAAGTTCCCTCGAACATATATGTTTTATGTATCAGACTCTTCAGAAAGATATACTCTACAAAATGAAGATTTTTTGAAAAGTTGATTTTTTAAATTTTTGGCGTCCTACCTCAAACGCTCGAGGGATGGGGAGCGCCACTGTATAATATTGACCCGGTTCGGAAATATCGTAGATCCGGACCTGATGCACAGAGCAGTCTGAGTTGTACTGGGGAGGTGGTAGTCTCCACATGAGTCGTGTTTACGTTAAGTGATTTTGCTGTTTCCTCTTTGCTTACTGCTCTCACGTCAAATGAAAACAAAACGTATTTCTGTGGCTGGGAGCTATCAAGTGAATTAAAATACATTCACATAATTACAGAAGGCTAAAATATGTTATTAGTTTCAGATTTGATTTTGTTTCCACCTTTCTGACAGTCAATCGTTAATCGCCTTGCAGAACGATGAAGTTATTTTTGTCGGTTTGTTAAAGAAATTTGACTTTCATTAATTTTTT
This sequence comes from Schistocerca americana, assembly GCF_021461395.2. NCBI lineage: Eukaryota > Metazoa > Arthropoda > Insecta > Orthoptera > Acrididae > Schistocerca > Schistocerca americana. The sequence continues at coordinate 307,478,956 of NC_060121.1, read as the reverse complement.
CTACTGAGGCAGTCAATTTATTTGAAACCAAGTGTTTAATTCCACACTATTGGCTAGTTTCAACTGTTCACTGCATTTCAAGTTCACGTTTTCATCATCTAGCACGTATGGCACTATGCCATAATAAAGAACCAAACTTGAGATAATACGGTACTGGTACTCCAAGAAAATTTACATTTGAACCTGGACATACGAATGTGCCCTTTAAGCCGAATTATACATTTTAGTATGGTTCACAAAATTCCCATGCTCTTGAGTATCCTCTGATGTCTTATTTTTTTTACATAATGTAAGATCTTTTAGTGTTTTACAACGTACGAACGTATGGGCTTCCTGTGTCATCGTTGCTGCCCAACCGCGGCGATGCCTGTCATCTGGCGCTACTGCTGAAACGAATCTATTTCTAACACGTCGCGGGAAAATATTCCGATTGGTTGTTTGAAAAGCTTTACTTTCAAGTGAAGTAACTTTCCTTTTACACAAGATGAACTCTGTGCGCGAATGTCCGATGAATTTCTTAAATCACATTGCGTTTGACCCTCATTCAAAAATCAGATCTTTGAGGACGACCATTTAGAATATTTTCGAGCCCAGGAGATCAGACATTTATGTCGCTGTTAAAAATTTTACGAGATCATTTGTGTGATGTATCTTAAAAGTGTAACATGCACAAAAAAGTTCAACATTATGTGTGAAAGCTTAGCTTCTCTTGCACCTTATATCTTAGAGACCAATATTATGCGTGAAACTTTTCTTTTCTTGTAGCAACACTATGTATATTAATTTAAACCATTACATTTTCCTATTTGTGTGTTGGCGCTACTTAACAGTGATGTTGCTATTGGCTGAGTACATCACATGTCCTATGCTCTGAATATCCGCTGTCATCGGCTGGCGAGATCGGTTGACATGAGCTACGACTGGCTTACAAAAGCGCATCGCAGTCTCGTTTTCAATCCTTCAGAAATTAGCATGCGGTGTTTGGTGGAATTCGAATTTATACTTTCGTAATACGAAAATACACAGTGTACATGTTGCTGCACATCAGACATATTTCCAAAACGTGTTTTCTCCCCTGAGTTTTATTTTCTAAAGTGCCAGAAAATTCTATGCTGGTGTATAAAACCACAACCATTGAAAGGATTGATAAGTTCTAAAGTTCCTAGGAAATGTATACTGTTACTTAACATGGAAAACGTGTATTTTTATCCGGGAGATAGTTTATTTTTAACCGAGAAATCCGGGAATCTTTTTCCTCGTCCATGTATACACCCTGATTTATTAAGATGCCCCCCTGCGGGTTCGGAGGTAAGAGTAGGCTCACGGTATTCGTGCATGTCGTAAAAGGTGACTAAAAGGAGTCTCAAACGTTTTGACCCCTATGTGATGGTCCCCTCTTGGGTTTGACCACCATACTTCAAAATTATTCCGAAGAGCGAGCCAGTTGGGGAAGGGCGCCTTATTTGGTGCATTGTGTCCATCATGCATTGAGACCTTTAGCTAGCTTATTCGTCGTTGCATTGCAGTCCCGTTCGGTCTCCATCTCTTGGGTGAGGATACATTCCTGGGTGCGATTTCCGCCACGTACTGTGCAGTGTCGCTTTCTGCACTGACGACAACCATGGACCACTTGCCACCTAATATCCAGCACAGTAGCCAGTCATTTGTGGTGGGGCCACCATGTACCCTGTTGGACGTAGCACCTGACAACACAGGGATCGCTCTACTGATGCCTGTGCCGTTAAATCCCCAAGTATGCTGAGGAGCAGATGCCTACCTCCCAAGGGCATCAGGACTCCGGGTAATGGCCGTCCTGCCAGGTGGCCCTTGCTGTGGCTGGGTGGCGCCCGTGGGGAGAGCCCTTGGTTGGAGTAAGTGGCATCAGGGTGGATGACACGCAATGAAGCGTGGCATATCTCCTCTTGCTGATGGCCAACCACCAGTATTCTCTAAGTGTTCGAGGTCTCACTTTAATGCAAACATGTATGACCCAAATCGTTCCCCTCCCTGGCCACACCATGGGAGGAACAAAAGGCTATGAATGACAGCGAGACGTATTCACCCCGGTATCTAGTCTGTAAGAAAGCTGATGGGGAATCCTTTGTGTCCTTGAAGCATAAGTTCTTCATAGAGCATTTAGAAGACACGTTTGGGGAGGTGGAGGGCTTGTCAGAAATGCAGTCTGGCTCAGTCTTGATAAAAACAGCATCCTCTGCCCAGTCACGGGCATTACTCACTTGTAAGAAGCTGGGGGATCTTTCTGTTACTATCACGCCACATAAAATCTTAAATATGGTCCAGGACTTTATCTTCCACAGGGACCTTCTTTTACAGTCCAATGACGAGCTGCACGCCAACTTAGAGCACGTCCACCAGGGTCTGAGGGATAATCAGGTTGCAGCTGATGCCTTCATCTTGGCCTTCAAGGGTGACACATTACCCAAAGATGAAGGTGATGGTCTATCACTGTGATGTCAAACCATATATCCCTCCCCTGATGCAGTGCTTCAAGTGTTGGAAGTTCGGCCATATGTCTTCCCGCTGTGCTTCTAGCCTTATATGTCGCGATTGTGGTCATCCATCCCATCCCAATACTCCATGTGCCCCGCCTTCCATGTGTATCAACTGCAGAGAGCAGCATCACCCTTGCTCATCAGACTGTAAGATTCTACAGAAGGAATGTAAAATAATGGAATACAAGACCCTGGACCGACTGACCTACACTGAGGCTAAACGGAAATTTTAACTTTTTCATCCCATGCGCATGACATCATCTTATGCCGCCACTGTCACTTCTGTTACAGCTCCATCCGTTGCACCACATGCAGTCAGCTCTCAGAGCACTTCCCTCCCTGTTGCTCCCGCACCCCGTACCTCGGGAGCAACACCCCCCAACCACTGGGAACACCAGTCCTCACTTCTAAGCCAGAGAAGCGCAAGTCTTCTTGGCTCCTCTCGCTAGGAGGGGATCCCTTGGGTCACTCCCTTCCCAGGGCAAACCAGACCAGTGGCCACCCACCAATGGCTGAAGAAGCCCCAGGTAGCTGGTCGTAGGGCTTCGCAGTCCTCTTCAGTCCCGGAGACTGAATCAAAGAAGCCCTCCCAGCAACGGCAACCAAAGGAACAGTGTAAGAAACCGAAATCGAAGACCCCTAAGACCAAGGAAATTGCGGTAGCACCCACTCCACCACTACCTACAACCTCTGCGTCTGAGGATGCGGTGGAGATTCTGGCGTCCGCTGAGGACCTAGATCTCACTGGACCCTCAGATGTGATGGATGTCGCCCCCGTTGGTACTCAGTCGGTGGCAGCAAGTGACCCAGCGGCATAATCTGCCTCCTTGGTCCCTTCATGCCTTTCTCGGTCATGGACAATGTCATCCTGCGGTGGAAATGCAGCAGTTTTTTCCACCATCTTGCTGAGCTCCGACAACTTCTCAGCCTTCACCCTTTCCTAAGCATTGCTCTTCAGGATACTTGGATTTTGGTGATGTGAATCCCTGCCCTCAGTAGCTAACAGGGTTTTATAATTACCGGGCAGCTTATGAGAGGGTATCTGGTGGCGTCTGCATCTACATCCTTCATTCTCTTCACAGTGAGTCTGTTCCTCTACAAACACCTTTAGAGGCTGTCGCTGTTCGGGTGTGGACGCCTTAGGCTGTTACTGTCTGCAGTCTCTGTCTTCCACCGGATGGTGATGTCCCGCAGCACGTCCTGGCTGCGCTGATAGCCCAATTGCCGCCACCTTTTCTGTTACTGGGCGACTTCAACGCCCATAACCCTCTGTGGGGTGGATCAGATGCAACAGGCCAAGGCAGCATCATTGAGCGAGTATTGGCACAGCTCGACCTTTCTCTTTTAAACACTGCTGCCTTCACACATTTCAGTGTGGTGCATGGCATGTACTCAGCCATCGAATTTTCGATCTGCAGCCCTAGCCTATTACCATCTGTCCAATGCAGTGTGCATAACGATTTGTGTGGCGGTGACCACTTTCCGATCTTTCTGTCACTGCCACAGCGTCACTCTTCTGGGCACCTCTGCAGATGGGCTATGAATAAGGCTGACTGGAACTTGCTCACCTCCATTGCCACTATTGAGCCTCTTTCCAATGACGCCATTGATGCAGTGGTTCACTCAGTCACCATTGGCATCGTTACTGTGGTATCACCGCCAGACACCACACTTGCTAGGTGGTAACTTTAAATCGGCCGCGGTCCATTAGTACATGTCGGACCCGCGTGTCGCCACTGTGTGATCGCAGACCGAGCGCCACCACAAGGCAGGTCTCGAGATTCGGACTAGCACTCGCCCCAGTTGTACGGACGACGTAGCTAGCGATGCACACTGACGAAGCCTCGCTCATTTGCAGAGCAGATAGTTAGAATTGCCTTCAGCTAAGTCAATGGCTATGACCTAGCAAGCCGCCATTAGTAACATTGCATGTATCTAAAGAGTCTCACTTGTATCACCACAATCTCCAGATGTACCAAAAGGATGGATTAAAGTTAAGTATTCCAGAAGCTACATACTTTTCTTTATAGCATTCATTACGTATCCTGTTTCAGACCTCACGCCATCCTGCTTTAGCTTAGCACGTGCCTTTCAGCTTCCTCTCATTGTGTCTAGGCTGTCTTGTCTAGACACAACATTTTTGGCGATGAGGCTTAAAAGAGGATTTCGCGTTCGTATTGCTCTAATTTAATTGTGTCATGGCTTCGCCAGATGTACTGTCCGAATTTTATCGCTTGCAGAATCAGCAGACGCAGGCTTTATTGGATGCCCTTGGACAGCTCGTCCAGGGTCAACGTGCACTGCACAACGATGCGGCCGCCGCCGCTTCACTGCTACCGCAGCCACAACTCGCAGTTGCACCGCCTTTTAGGCCGTTTGACCCAGCTACGGAAACATGAACGGAGTGGTCACGCCAGTTTGGATTTCATCTCGCCACCTACAGAATTCAAGGTAACGAGTGGCAGCCTCATTTATTGTCATGTGTAGGGGTGCAAACGTACCGTGTGATAGTGAAATTATTTCCCCGACGCGACGTAGCAACTCTGTCCTACGAAGAAATTTTGTCTGCTTTAGATGCCTATTTCAAAGAAACAGTGAATGTCGTTGCAAAAAGGTATACTTTCTTTCGTACAAAACGTATGGCCGGTCAAACTAATAGGGAGTGGGTTGTAACTTTGCAAGGCCTTACAAGGGATTGTGCTTTTGAGTGTGAATGTGGACTCCCTTATTCAGATACTATGGTACGTGATGCAATTGCACAGAACGTTTCTGATGTTCGTATATGGGAACAGATTTTGAAACTAGTTAATCCCTCCCTTCAACAAGTGATAGACATATTGGATAGACAAGACACGCTTGACTTTGCTCATGTATCATTTGCAACTTCGCCAGCCGTGTGTAACATTAACCAACCCGCCGGGGGCGCTGCGCGGACCGATAAACTGCCCTCTCGCACATCCACGCAGCTGCCGCCACGCTCTAAACCAGGTGTGCCGCGCCAGCATACAAATGCAGTGAAATCATGCCCGCGGTGTGCTACTAGACATTCGCGTGAAAATTGACCGTCACACCAAGCTATTTGGTTTTTCTGTAATAAGAAAGGACATGTTCAAAGTGTTTGCCAGAAAAAGCTCAGATCAGACAATCACAACCATTCCAGGCCCTTTGCTTCGCGCTGGAATCGAACCAAGAATACTTCGGCTCGTGGACCTTCACCCATGGACATTCATGTAGTTACTTCCACTTTGTCCAGTGCCACTGTCTCTAACAGTGACTGTGTTCATCCCACACAAAGTGTGCGTCGACGTCGTTGGAAATCCCGTAAAGTTGCAAGTGCTGCTGTACCTGTATCAGTTCAAATTGCACGAGACAGTCGCTCTTGTCGTCAGCAGGACAATAAACTTTTTGTAGATTTGGACTTTAATGGCAAGGTCATACCATTCCAGCTCGATACCGAAGCTGCAGTTTCATTGCTCAATCACGACACGTACAAAAACAACTGGGCAAACCTCCGTTGCGTGCCACAAATGTTCAGTTACATAGTTATTCAGGTCAGAATATCCCTGTGTTAGGACAGTGCAGCCTTCTTGCAACATATAAGGGACAAACAAAACTTGTGTCATTTTACGTCTTTCGTTCTTCTTCTGCAGTGAACTTATTTAGATTTATTTCAGTTGTTTAACATGTCTATAGTAAATCATGTCTTATCAGTGAATCAGACTGTGCCTTCCGCCAGTGTTTCTTGGCTATGTGAAGAATTTGCAGACATTTTTGCACCGGGCCTTTGTTGCGCTAAGAACTATGAAGCACATTTGGAACTGAAAGTAAACGCACAACCGAAATTTTTCCGAGCGCGCAATGTTCCCCACGCATTGCGTGATGAGGTCGCAAGAACATTACACGATTTAGAATCACAAGGTGTAATTGAACGTGTGCAAGCTTCTCTCTGGGCCTCACCCTTAGTAATTTTGCCGAAACCTTCCGGAAAATTGAGACTTTGAGTGGACTTTAAGGCAACAGTGAATCCACAATTAGTGATTGCAACTTATCCTTTACCCCGCCCGGAAGATCTTTTTGATAAACTGTGCCCGGGCCATATTTTTCAAAGTTGGACCTAGCTGATGCGTACTTGCAAATACCAGTGGACGAGGATTCCCAGCGCGTCTTGGTGGTTAACACGCATCTTGGTTTGTACCGATTCAAAAGACTGCCCTTCGGGTGTGCATCCGCCCCTGCATTGTTTCAGCAATATTTACAAACTGTTTGTGCGTCGGTCCCTACTGCAGCGAACTATCTGGACGATATTGTGGTCTCCAGAAAGACAGCAGAAGAACATTTAGAACATCTCCGAACATTATTTCAAGTATTGCGACAAAATGGTCTTCGCTTGTGGAAGGACAAATGTGTGTTTTTTGCTCGTGACTTACCATATCTGGGACATGTCATAAATGCACAAGGCATACATCCCAGTCCAGAGCACCTCTGTGCCATACAAGACTTGCCTTCGCCGCTGAATTTGAAGCAGCTACAGAGTGTGTTGGGAAAAATTAACTACTATGCCAAATTTATCCCGCATGCCTCTTCCATTTCAGCTCCGCTTCATCGCTTACGCCGTAAAGGTGTTCCGTTCGTCTGGACGACGGACTGCGACCGCGCTTTTCGCCAGTTGAAATCGGCGTTGGTTTCAAATACTTGCCTTACGCCATTCGATCCCCAGAAACCCCTTTTGTTGATAGTGGATGCATCGGATTTCGGGATCGGTGCTGTGCTTGCACACAAAGATGGATCGCATGATGGCCCTATTGCCTTTGCGTCAAAATTGCTTTCGTCTGCGCAAAGAAATTATTCACAGATCGAGAAAAAAGCTTTGGCTCTCGTGTTTGGTGTTACTAAGTTCCATGATTTCTTGTATGGTCGTCACTTTACCATCATCACACACCACACACCTTTGACATCGCTTTTACATCCGAACAAGCCTGTACCTCCACGTCCAGTGCAGAAATTCATTCGCTGATCTATTTTCCTCTCGCAGTACCGCTACGGTATCTTGTATCGGTTCACGGCTAAGCACGGAAACGCCGATGCGTTGCCCCGTTTGCCTGTTGCTGAGGATAGAGCATTCGATTCTTCCGAACTTGCTTGCATGTTCATTGATGCGGAAACCGATGACGTGGTCGAATCGTTTCCGATTGATTTTCGTCGTGTAGCTACAGCCACAGCTGCTGCCCCTGTCCTTGCAACGGTTTTGCGTTTTGTTGCTACGCAATGGCCCTTGTCAAAGTCACGGATAGAGGATCCGTTGGTTCACAGATTTTTTGCTCACAAGGAGAGATTTTTGGTTCGACGTGGTGTTTTGTTGTTGCGTTCTGATAATGATCAGTCCAGAGTCGTGGTCCCACGTTCGTTACAGTCCGCTGTCTTACGGCTTGTCCACCAAGGACATTGGGGTATAGTGCGAACGAAACAACTTGGTCGACGGCACTGTACTTGGTTCGGAATCGATGCTGCGATTACGAATATGTGTTCTTCTTGCATGGCATGTGCCGAACAACAACCCGCACCGCCGCGGAAAGTCTTTGCATGGCCAAAAGCCACTTCCCCTTGGTAACGCTTGCACATCGATTTTGCTGGTCCATTCTGGAATGCTCGATGGTTGGTTCTGGTAGATGCCTTCGGTAATTTTCCTTTTGTTGTCCGGATGTCTTCCACGACGTCAACTGCCACTATCCAAGCGTTGTCTGCTATCTTTTGCATTGAAGGTCTTCCGCAGACTATTGTTTCCGACAATGGCCCACAATTCATGTCCACAGAATTTCAGTCATTCTGCCAGGCCAATGGTATTCAACATCTGACATCCGCGCCGTTTTCGCCTCAGTCAAACGGTGCCGCTGAACGATTGGTCCGTTCAGTGAGTGGGAATTCCAAAGTGCCCTAGCCACTTGCCCTGATACGGCTCCCGGGTCAGATCGCATCCATTGTCAGATGCTCAAACATCTCTGGTGGACTGACAGCAAAGCCTTCTAGACATTTTCAATGGTATCTGAGTTGAGGTTGAGTTCCCGTCACAATGACGGGAAAGCATCGTAATCCCCATGTTCAAACCTGGCAAGAACCCACTGGAGATGAACAGTCACAAATGTTGAAGTTGAAAGAGTCGCATTCTCGGGAGGACGCGTTGTTGCTCTTTTTGTCTTCGTATCGCTCTCAGCCCCGAGATGGTCGCTCGCCGGCTGAGTTGCTCCACGGTCGTCCTCATCGAACCTTGATGTCTTTGCTGCATCCGCCGCATCAGGTTCCTGTGCAGCGGCAGACTCCTGCTTTTGCTCCAGGCGACGTTGTATTCTATCGCAACTATCGAGGTTCACGGCGTTGGCTCGCAGGGCGCATTCTTCGCTGCCTCGGCCACGTGATGTATTTGGTTTTGGGGGCCTCTGGTGAGGTGCGTCGGCATCTCAATCGGCTGCGCCTCTGTCGTCGCACGGGTTCCGCCGCTCCCCGTCTGCTTTCAGCGGCGGTGCCGTCCGGTCAGCGCCCTGGGGACCCATCTACCGGCTCGCCTCATCCCCAGGTGTTACCGACGCTGCCTTCCATTTTGCCCCATGGCGACGCGTCGCCGCCGCCGCCGCCACCGCCGCCGCCGCCGCCTGTCCTCCAGCCGGCGCCGCCCGCAGGGGACGCTTCACTGCAGCCGCCAAGCGCCTCCCTGGGTCACGCGCCGCCTATCGCTTCCCGTGACCAGCCCTCCTCTGCCATGGAACTCTTGCCCGCTCCGGACCACATGACGTCATCGCGCGTCGGATACCCCGACGCAATGGAGGTCGACCCTTCGGCCCCTCCTGTCTCTTTACGGGCGCATACACCGCATGTTGACGTGCACCCTGGACTAGGTTTTCAGGCGTTTCCTAGCTCCCCTCGGACCGAATGGCCGGGTGCGGGTGGCACAGCCTCGCCTGTTGTTAGGCTCCCCACCTCATCGCATACGTCAACATGGGGTCCTCCCCACGGCGGGCGGAAGCCTTATAACACAACCGTTCGCCGATTTGCGGGGGAGGAATGTGGTGTCACCGCCAGACACCACACTTGCTAGGTGGTAGCTTTAAATCGGCCGCGGTCCATTAGTACATGTCGGACCCGCGTGTCGCCACTGTGTGATCGCAGACCGAGCACCACCACAAGGCAGGTCTCGAGATACGGACTAGCACTCGCCCCAGTTGTACGGACGACATAGCTAGCGATGCACACTGACGAAGCCTCGCTCATTTGCAGAGCAGATAGTTAGAATAGCCTTCAGCTAAGTCAATGGCTACGACCTAGCAAGGCGCCATTAGTAACATTGCACGTATCTAAAGAGTCTCACTTGTATCGCCACAATCTCCAGATGTACCAAAAGGATGGATTAAAGTTAAGTATTCCAGAAGCTACGTACTTTTCTTTATAGCATTCATTACGTATCCTGTTTCAGACCTCACGCCATCCTGCTTTAGCTTAGCGCGTGCCTTTCGGCTTCCTCTCATTGTGTCTAGGCTGTCTTGTCTAGACACAACAGTTACTGCCGCAGAATCTGCCATTCCCTGTTCTTCTGGGTCCCCGCGGCGGAGGACTGTGCCTTGGTGGTCGCCGGAGATCGCTGAGGTAATTAAAGATTGCAGGCAGGCACTTCAGCGTCACAAGTGGCATCTCTCATTGGCACACCTCATCGCCTTTAAATGGCTCTGTGCGCGAGCAAGAGTTCTGGGAAACGTATGTCTCCACCATTGGCATCTGTACCTCTCCATCGCTGGTTTGGGCCAAGATTAGGCGACTCTATGGCTATCGGACCCCATCAGCTTATCTGCGCTTTAACTGAATGGAGCAGTCTGTACTGATTCCGACACAATTGCAAACCGTTTAGCGGAGCATTTTGCTCAGAGTTCCGCTTTTGCGAATTACCCACTGGCCTTCTGTTCCCTGAAAGAGTGGTTGGAACGTCGGAGCCTTTCATTTCACAATCGTTGAATCGTACAATGCTCCGTTCAGTGAGTGGGAATTCCAAAGTGCCCTAGCCACTTGCCCTGATACGGCTCCCGGGTCAGATCGCATCCATTGTCAGATGCTCAAACATCTCTGGTGGACTGACAGCGAAGCCTTCTAGACATTTTCAACGGTATCTGAGTTGAGGTTGAGTTCCCGTCGCAATGACGGGAAAGCATCGTAATCCCCATGTTCAAACCTGGCAAGAACCCACTGGAGATGAACAGCTACCGCCCCATTAGCCTCACCAATGTTCTTTGGAAGTTGCTCGAACGCATGGTGAGCCGAAGGTTGAGTTTGATACTTGAGTCTTGTTGCCTTTTGGGTACGTCTCAGGGTGGGTTTTGTAAGGGCTGCTCTGCTACCGATAATCTGGTCTGCCTGGAGTCTGCCATCCGTATGGCCTTTGCTGGCCGTCAGCATGTGGTCGCCACCTTTTTTGACATGAGGAAGGCATACGATACAACATGGCCACATCACATCCTCTCTATGCTTCATGGTTGGGGTCTTCGGGGTCCGATCCCGATTTTCATACAAAATTCCTTCCATGTGCAAGTTGCGGCCTCCCATAGTTCCTCCCAAGTTCAAGAGAATGGGGTACCGCAAGGACCTGTCTTAAGTGTCTGCCTCTTTTTAATTGCAATTAATGGGCTCGCTGCGACGCTGGGAACGTCTGTCTCAGCTTCATTGTATGCTGACGATTTCTGCCTATACTTTAGCTCCACTGGCATTGCAGCTGCAGGACATTATCCGTAAGGTGCAGTCTTTGGGCTGTAGTGCATGGCTTGCAGTTTTCGGCTGCCAAGACCTGCGTTATGCATTTCTGCCAGCGATGCACTGTTCACCCTGAGCCACGTCTTCATCTTGACGGCGAACCTCTTGCTGTGGTGGAGACACATCGATTTTTGGGATTGGTTTTTGATACCCGGTTGACTTGGCTCCCTCATATTTGGCAGCTTAAACACATGTGCTGGTGGTATCTTAATGCTCTTCGTTGCTTGAGTCACACCAGCTGGGGTGCCGATCAGTCTACCCTTCTACAGCTGTACCATGCGTTAATTCAGTCCTGTCTAGATTATGGGAGCCTGACTTACGGTTTGGCATCACCTTTCGAATTGCATTTGCTCAACCCCATCCTTCACAGCGGGATCTGACTCGCCACTGGAGCTTTCCGGACAAGCCCTGTCGACAGCATACTTGTTAAGGCAGGTGTCCCTCCATTGCAGTTCCGGCGCCAATGATTACTGGCCACTTATGCTACACATGTTTGTAGCTTGCCCGGGCATCCCAATTATTGTCTCCTGTTCCCTCAGGCGATCGTCCATCTTCCAGAACAAGGGCCACAGTCAGGGTGTACGATCATGGTTCACGTCAGAGCTCTTCTCTGTGGGCTTCAGGTTTTCCCTCTTCCACCTCTTTTCTGGGCCCCTCTGTGTATACTGCTGTGGTGTGTGCCCCGCGCATGCCTTTGGTTCGATTTGGCACAGGGCCCACAGGACTCAGTCCCTCCTGAGGCCCTATGCTGCCACTTTCTTTCAATCCTTGCCACGTTTCAAGGCTCTGACATTGTTTTTACTGACAGTTCGATGGTTACTGGTCATGTTGGTTATGCTCTTACTCTAGGGGATCATTATGAACAACATTCATTGCTGGCTGGCTGCAGTATTTTCACTGCCGAACTGGTCGCCATCTCTCGTGCCCCAGAGTATATCCGCTCCTGCTCAGGTGAGTCCTTTGTTATCTGTAGTGACTCCCTGAACGGTTTATGAGTTATCAACCAGTGTTTCCCTCGCTCTCATCTGTTGATGGCTATCCAGGAGTCCCTCCATACTTGGCTATCCAAGAGTCCCTCCATACTCTTGCCCATTGTGGCCATGAATGTGTTGATATGCTGGTCAAACAGGCTGTTGGTGCATCAGCCTTGGAGATTTGCCTTTCGGAGAGTGACCTCAGGTCAGTTTAGTGGCAGAAGGTACTTCACACTTGGGTGAAGAATGGCGCACTCTTCCTGCACCCAACAAACTTTGGGCCATCAAAGAGGCTACCGGTGCATGGCGCTCCTCCTTGCGGGCCTCTTGCAAGGACTCTGTTGTCCTCTGCCAGCTGCACATTGGCCACACCTGGATAACACACAGCTATTTATTGCACCGCGAGGACCCACCTTTATGTCACTGCGGGTCAGCTTTGACGGTGGTCCACATCTTGTTGAAATGCCTGATTTAACTCTGCTCAGGCAGACATTTGCACTGCCTGATATGCTTCCTGCACTTTTATCAAATGATGTTGTGATGGCAGATTTAGTTTTGAGTTTTATTCATGTAGGGTGTTTTTATTGCTTAATCTAAGTGTTTTTTTGAGTCTGGCCTTTAGAATACAATTTTAGACTGGGGTTTTTAGAGCGTTTCTTGGTGGTTGGCTTTTCCTTTTTTGTTTCTATGGTCTGCCAACCACTCTCACACTCAGTGTGGTTTTAATTCCTTTTTTCTGGTCTCTGTCTGCGTTTTTCTTGTCCTGTGTCGTCTCTTGTCATCTCCATTGTTTGTTCTTATTCTTTGTGGTGTTTAAAGTTCGTGGAAAAAGGGGCTGATGGCCCTAGTAGTCTGGTCCCTTCAATCCCACAAACCAATTAACCAATTTATTAAGATGGTCCATAATCCTCCTGTACATAAACTTATCCAGTATTTGAGGATGACTTGTTAGCAATGGAATTGGCCAGTAGTTGGAAGCCTCAACTTTATCACCTTTTTTGAAAAATGGTTCGACAATTGCATATTTGAATCCAGTAGGAAGAGCACCTTGATATAAGAATACATTAAATATTTGACAAAACTCTTAAAAATAAATTTGTAGCAGTGATCTAGTACTTTAATTGATACATAGCCCACACCAGTGCTACTTTTGTTTTTCATTTGTCTTATCACCTTCCCAACCTCATATGTTGTGTTGTGGGATAGCCATACACGCATCTGGCTAATTTTATTCTTCACTGATTTTTGTAGAAAGTTCACGGCATTAACTGCAGACCCTCCAATACCAAAATGATGAGCTGTTGTAAAAAAATTGTGGTTGAAAATATTTCCGACTATTTAATCATCTATCATGCTGCTATGATGACACGCTTCAGTAGTGCCTGTATCACCTGAACTTTACCTGTTCTACCTTTTCACTGCCATCAAAATTGTTTTTGTTTTTTCAAAAATAGGTCAAATGGCTCTGAGCACTATGGGACTTAACTGCTGTGGTCATCAGTCCCCTAGAACTTAGAACTACTTAAACCTAACTAACCTAAGGACATCACACACATCCATGCCCCAGGCAGGATTCGAACCTGCGACCGTAGCGATCACGCGGTTCCAGACTGTAGCGCCTAGAACCGCACGGCCACTCCGGCCGGCTTGTTTTTTCAATTTGAACTGTTAGTTTCAGAATTAATGAACTTCCTCCTTGCTCCTTTAATCACATTCCTTAGGATACTGCAGTATAACATTTAGAGCTCCTTATCCTGTGATTTATTAGACTTGCTGAGTGAAGTATAAAGCGTTTTCTCTGCTGTTTTGATTCCCTTAGTGGGCCACTGTTTCCTACACAGTTGCAAACAGGGTAACACATTCATTCATGGATAGGTTACATTTATCAATGGCGTTTTTAGCCTTTTTATGTGTCCCATTCCAACTCCTCCAAATGCTTGCTGAAGGTTTTCAGGCCTTCACTATTGATTAATCTAAAGGGTGAATTGATAAAACTACACTTGCTAGCAGAGCTTACATCATGCATTATCAACAGCTAGCCATTACAGTCAGAAAGAGCATTTAAAATTTGTCTTACTCTTATGTAACCGCTTCTATTATTATGTACAAAAATATCTTTGTCACTCTTGTGAGAAAGTCAACAACTGTCTTCAGATTAAAAGAGCTCATTACACTTTCAGAATGTGTCCTATCATTATTACAGGTAAGAAAACTTACATTAAAGTCACCAAGCATGTTTATTTCCTTGATTTTTGAGAACAGTAGTTAAAAGTGATTCTGCCTGCTTGAAAAATATACTCAGATTGACAAGTCATTTGATATAAATGCTATTTTGTGTATTTCTCCTGGAATATTACTGTTTCCTTTGAGAGTAACTGTCATACTATCATTTTACATGTTTCTAACTGCCTTTTAATCAACATTTTTCTCTGCAAACTATTTCAGTGCTGGTGTCTTGCATTTGAAAAATCATAGTGTGTCTTTCAAGAGAATTTAAATTATTTGTCCACTTTATTGTAAGAGTTACGCAGTGCATTCTTCAGTGTACAAAACTGTTCATAATATGCATAGTAATATACATTGGAGATTTGTCTATTGTACTGGGTGGTTGTAATTAAACTTTCCCTATTTAACATGCTATAATGCGGAAACTAATTACCGTATGAGTACCAAACTTAATGGCCTTAATGTCCAGAGTTTTGAGTGCATGATTTCCATGTGTAACAGTGCCACCGTCCAGTATCAACTATGGTCACCACATGCCATGATCAGTCATCGTGATTCATAGTCTTGCACACCTGACCATCTGCAGTGCACTTGTTGATGTGTCAACATGAGCTTGGACAAAAGGAGGAGGGCATTATTGGTGAAGCTCTATTATCAAAACAACAGTAATGCTGCAGCTGCACTTCGAGAATATCAACGGCTGAAAGAGTCATGGAATGGTCCTCTTTCTCCGCCTGCTGTGTGGAATGTGATGAAGTAGTTCAAATCAACTGGAGAACGGGGCGTTGCTCTGGGAAGAGGCCAACGATTGCTTGCACCTTAGGTAGTTGATGAAATTGCTGTTGCCATTTCAGACAACACTGCACACAATTCCGGATCATCAGGTGATGCGCATGCTGTGTGACAATAGTTGAACATCCTGTAGTCCACTGTACAGAAGGTGCTTTGAACCATTTTCAAATGGTATCTGTATAAGATCCATATCATGAAGCAGCTTGCACCACAGGACACACAACAAGTTGTTGAATTTGCTCTTCTCTTTCTTGCTAGGGTTGGAGTTGAGAAGGGCTGGTCCTGGACCATCCTAAGGACAGACAAAACTCATTTATCTTTAACATATGAGGTGAACACAAAGAATTACCAGTGTGGGGATCTTCACCTCCAGCCACTGTGCACAAAGTTCCTCTGTATGGGAATGTGTTACCATATGGTGTGGCTTCATAGCTATGTTCATCATTGGCCCATACATTTTTGAACATGCTGGCACTCAAGGGCCAAAAATGTGCTGGCCAGCATTACTGTAATACGCTTCACCAGCTTGTCATACCTGCCCTACAGGGGTGAGACACATTGAACTCAACAGTCACACATGTGCTGACCTGAAGTTCAGCACATCAAGAGAGGTAGCCAGCATACCTATGGATATACTTCGTTCTGCTGTGGAGAATGCAATCCCGTGATTGCAAACTCATTTGGATGGTGATGTGCACCATATTGAGGCCCTTTGGAGCAGTAACGGTAACAGTATGTAATCGTACAATGTACTGTAGCAGCACATTAAAAGTGTTTCAGTTGCATTGATTCTGCATTATTTCTCTTCCCCATGTCCTTGACATTAATACTACCAAGTTTGTGTCAGTTTATGTGTTATAATGTGTTAAATAGGGAAAGTTTAATTGTAACCACCCAGTAGATAACATATTTTCTTGATTTGCCTTACACAGTTTTAGCTTTTATAGTAAAAAGTGCTCATAATATGAAGAGAACATATACACTGGGTTACTGTACAGTTCAATCTGTTACCGCAACCTTTATTTCGCATTCACATTTGTTGGCTTCACCAACTCACAACCAGAGTGTTACCTTCGAACCTAACCTAGACCTTGTGTTGTGCTATGTATGTATGTATGTATGTATGTATGTATGTTGTGACAACCACGACTTAAATGGGGAAAAGGCACTATCACACTCTAGCCTTCTTTAGAAAAGAGAATGTAGTGTGTGAATTTCATGCTGTATCTATTTGGATGTTCCTGAAGTGTACAGTTTGTTAGACACTGTCCAGCACAGTGGTGTGCAGTTGGCAACTAGAACCGCCCCCCCCCTTCCACCACCCCCTGCCCACCGTCCCCCTATGAGTCTTGTAGACAACCTCCTGGTGGAGGTTTTCAAGGGAGTGATGGTAAGATGCCAGCAGTTCTTGGCGGCTATGCTGTCACAATCTGTCAGTTGCCTTTCCATCGGTGTTACTTCACTGTTTCATAACCAGCGGTTCTGACTGCTTACAAATTGCCCAAAATTGGTTAGACCAGCTGTGATACGACTGGAGGCTCCATGCAATGACCTCCATTTGTTCCTCTTGTCTGTGAGCATGGAGTTCCCTCTCAACATCCCCTGTGGTATGTACCCAGTCCTCTGTTTCAGATGGTCCTCTTCTGTGTCCACTAAGAGAACTATTGACCTCACCTTCCTCAGATGCCTATTCTGTTCAGTTCTCTGCAGTTACCCAAATTCAAGTTAGTGACAGTGTTGGTTGTGCATTTGCATATGCAAGGTGACATGAGAAGCATTTTCTGCCACATTCATGCAGTGTACACATGGGTTCTGCAGTACAAAACAATAAAACTCTCTCCACAAAGGACATCCTGATCTGTAGCGAGTCCATGAGCATGCATAACTCAGTGCTACCACAGAAACTTTTGGTCACTCTGGCCCAAGACCAACTAGTTAACCTTTACAGTTCCGGAACTGGACTCTGCGCCATGTGGGGTATTCTGAGAAATGAACATGCTGACAAATTAGCTTAAGAAGCAACCACAGAAGACATGAGCCCACAATACCGAGCCCAGACCTATGAATACAACATCAAATTTTAGAAATCTTGGATATGGGATGTCAGGCAGCCACAACCCTCTACAAGCTGAGAACAAATGAGGTGACCACCAGGTCCTAGTATACTTCACTGCAAGCCTCTCAGAAAGGTGCCTTCATACTGCCCCAACTATATATCAGCCACATCAGATTTACACGTGACTTCCTTTTATGTCAAGAGGACTCCCTCCCAATGTAACTATGTTAGTCATCTAACAGTTACTCCATATTCTCACAGTGTGTGCCTGCTGGTTGATCAGAGACAAGCCATCAATCTGTCTATCATCGATAGCAACTAACATATGTTTTCCTTTTTTTAAATTATTTATCCAATAGCTCACTGTGTTGTCCTTTTCTCGACCTACACTATGTGATCAAAAGTAACTGGACACCCCGAAAACATACGTTTTTCATGTTATGTGCATTGTGCTGCCATATACTGCCAGGTACTCCATATCAGATAACTCAGTAGTCATTAGACATCGTGAGAGAGCAGGTTGCTGCGCTCCGCAGAACTCACAGACTTTGAACGTGGTCAGCTGATTGGGTGTCACTTGTGTTATATGAGTGTACACTTGATTCCCAGGCTCCTAAACATCCCTAGATCCACTGTCTCCAGTATGATAGTGTAATGGAAACATGAAGGGTCACGTACAGCACGAAAGTATACAAGCTGACCTTGTCTGTTGACTGACAGAGACTGCTGACGGTTGAAGAGGGTCGTAAAGTGTAACAGGCAACATCTAATCAGACTATCACAGAGGAATTCCAAACTGCATCAGGACCCACTGCAAGTACTATGACAGTTCAGTGGAAGGTGAGAAAACTTGGATTTCATGGTCGAGTGGCTGCTCATAATCCACACATCATGCCAGTAAATGCCCAACAATGTCTCGCTTCATGTATGGAGCGTAAACATTGGATGATTAAACAGTGGAACAGCAATTCAGAGATGGCAGTTGCATCTTTCAACAAGATCAGCACCTCTTCATAATGCACAGCCTGTGGCAGAGTGGTTACACAACAACAACATCCCTGTAATGGATTGGCCTGCACAGAGCCCTGATCTGAATCCTACAGAACACCTTTGGGATGTTTTGGATGACCGACTTCATGGCAGGCCTCACTGACCGACATCAATACCTCTCCTCAGTGCAGCACTCCGTGATGAATGGGCTACCATTCCCCAAGATACCTCCCAGCACCTGACTGAACGTATGCCTGCGAGAGTGGAAAGTGGAAGCTGTCAACAAGGTGAAGGGTGGGCCAACACCATATTGAATTGCAGCATTACTGATGGAGGGTGCCATGAGCTTGTAAGGCATTTTCAACCAGGTGTTTGGATGCTTTTGATCACATAGTGTATCTTAGTAATTCTGTCTACAATGACTCCTGTTACGAGTATCCTTCAGTGACTGGCTACAGTTTTTAGCCAGCAGGATTTTGTTTCAGTTTTGACCAACTGACTCAAGCTGCTGTCACAGAGGTCTTCATCAATGATGTCAAGGTCACAGGCCCTTGAGCTGCCAGTTCTAGATGTTCTGCTTGTTCGCAACACCATTCAGATGAAGATGACTCACATGTTTTCATTGCTTTCTTGCATGCAAACACTAGCAGCATGTGAATTCTTACTCACCTTAACAGACCCACTACATTGAATTTGGTGAGAGAACTTGCATGTAGCCTGTGAGAGTGTGTTCAGTGTTAGCCGAAATGGGCATGAAAACATCTGTCACTATCTGTCACTTTGTTTCTAAGAATAGTTACAAATCCTTTGCCTTCTGTGCAGTTGTCAACCTTCCTCTGTGAGTCATCATTAGAAATTAATGTGATGGACTTATAATGTTACATGCACAATTTCAAAACTGATAACTCATTAACATAGCTTTTGTTGTTCCAGCCTTCACTTGGAAGAGTTGTCTGATGCAACTGTCCATAGCAGTGTATTCTTTGCACTCTTTTCATCTTTGCATAACTATTGCATTTACATTCACTGTAGTCTATTCTTGGTCTCTCGCTACAATTTGTAGCACCACACTTTACTCTGTTACCTAATTGACTATACCTTGATACCTCAGGATGTTTGATATCTACTGATCACTTCTTTTAGTCAAGCAGCACCACAAATTTCTTTTCTCTCCAATCCGATTGAGGTCCTCTTCTTTAGTTCAGTGATCTAATCTTCAGTGTTCTTCTGTTGCACCACATTTTAAAATCTTCTGTTATCATATTGTTTGTACTGTTTATTGTCTGTATTTCACTTCTGCATAAGGCTACACTCCAGACAACTGCTTTAGGACAACACTTCCTAACAGTTCATTTATTATTATTATTATTTGTGAATAAGTGCATTAGATTACTTAGATGTGGGCATTTCCCTTCCTCTGTGGCTGTGTTTCTTTCATTCTCTCCCGTGCGACTCCTTTCTCGCTTCAGAGTATGTTATTCCAGTCTTCTTATTTGGTTTTTCCTTGTGGTCAACTTACCATTTGTAAAAATTGTGCCTGAAGATTTGGCATTTGTGAATATTTTCTGGAGTAATTACTGCCAATTGCATGTCATTTTTGATCTCAGCAACCCATTTCATGGTGTCTGTTTTGGCTTTGCTCGTGTTGTCATAAAAGCAGACAATTTGTTTTGTAAGTTTGTCTGGGTTTGTTCTTCTAATGTGTCTATAGAATTTTAACCTGTGTTTCCTAATTTCACTATGGATATTTGTTTATTGGTGGGTTTTCTGATTGCATCAGAGTTGGTATTGTTCATGCTCAAGTTTTGGGCTTAGAATTTTTCTTACAATTTTGTGTTCCTTTTTCTCAGCGTTTTGATTGCCTTGTTTTCTCTTTCCAAATTAGTGTTTCTAATCCAAAGAGGCATTGTGGTTTAATTGCCATATTGTAATGTCTTAGTTTTGTGTGCTTGGAGAATCATTTCTTGTTGTAGATATTTTGGGTGAGTTGGTGTGCAGTTCCATCTGTCAGTGTCTAATTTTGTTTACTTTTGTTTTGATTCCATTTCCCTGAATGGTTTCACCAAGATATTTAAATTGTGGAACTCATTTAATTTTTCCATATTTTGTCTCCATGAATTATGGGACTTGTTGTCTCAAAATATATCTGGCGACTGCCTTTTTATGCAGTTTCTTTCTGCATCAAGACCTTCATCTACACTACACCTACATACATACTCTGCAAGCCACTACATGGCACTTGGTGGAGGGTACCCGGTGCCATTCCTTTTCTGTTTCACATGCAAGTAGAACAAAGGAAAGCAACTGTCTCTATGCCTCCATATGAGTCCTAATTTCTCTCATCTTATCTTCATGTCCCTTATGCAAAATGTTTGTTGGCAGCAGTAGAATCATTTTGCTGCAAACCGAAAATGCCAGCTCTCTAAATTTTCTCAATAGCATTCCTCAAAAAGATTGTAGCCTTCCCTCAAGGAATCCCTATTTCATTTCCCCAGGCATCTCTGTAATATGCAGTCTCCTTTACAGATGAACCACACTTACCTAAAATTCTCCCCATAAAAAGAATCTGACCATTCAGCCTCCCTACTACAATCTTTACATGCTCAATCTATTTCATATCACTTTGCAACATTATGCCTAGATATTTAATATACAAGTATATATAAGATATTTGATCCATGTAACTGTCTCAAGCCTCACACTTCTAATGCTGTATTCGAACATTATCGGCTTGTTTTTTTATACTAATCTGCATAAACCTACATTTTTTCTCCTTTTAGAACTGGTTGCCATTCATCGCATCAACTAGAAATATTGTCCAACTCATGTTGTATCCCCCAACAGTTCACTCAATGACGACACCTTACTGTATGCCACAGAATCATCTGCAAACAGACGCAGATTGATGCTCACAGAGAGTTCTACCTGATTGTGGGATGATGAAATGTTACAAGTTAATATTGCCAAATTTCTGCAAATGATATGAAACCTGTAGGTAACTTGCCTCTGCCTAAAATGATAAGATGATCAATTTTGAGGACTGATTTCTGTGTACGCCAGTCTTATATCACTGTCTCAAGGACACAGTTGGAAACTAATGGAGACAGCCATCTCTTTGTCTTACTCTCGTTTTGATTTCAAAGTGATCTGAGAGTTCCACTATATATTTAACCTTGGAGTTGTATCTGTCAGTGTCTGTTTGGTGATTGCAAGTATTTACATGTCTAGCCCTCATTCTTTTAATATTTGGAAGGGTGATTCATGGTCAACTTAGTCACGGGCTCTATTGAAATCAACAAATGTGCAGACTAAATTTCTGCAACAAATTCTCAATGTCTTAGGATTAGCTTTAAGTTCAAAATTTGTTCTGGACATGGATGGCCTGGTCTGAATACCTCCTGATATTCTGGAATTTTTGGTTCAAGTTGTTTCCATGTTCTTGTGGGAAGGCACTGGGATAGAATTTTGTATGCAACTAATATTAGTCCTCTGTAGTTATTTACATCTTTTCTGTCTCCCTTCATGAGTAATGGGTGAATTAATGCATATTTCCAATCTTCTGAAATCTGTTGTTGTTTGCCAAGTGTCTTACATGATGTTGGCGATCTCTTTTACATGCTTGAGCCTGCTGCTTTGATGATTTCTGCTATGATTCCATCTTCCCTGATGCTTTATTGCTGTTTCTTCTTCATCTGATGGTAATTAAATTGGATTAGTGTCCTCTGGTTCTTGTGATGGGAATCTTTGTGTTGGTTCTGGGCAGTTCAGTAGTCCTGTGAAACATCTAGCAAGTTCCTTGCAGATGTTGTGATTGTTTGGAGCCAGTTTCCATTTTCCATTTTGAACCAGAAATTTGATTGTTGATATCCTATGACATTAGTTTTGAAGTTCTTATAGAAATTAGTTGTGTTGTGCTTTTTGAAGACTTTTGTCATTTCTAGTGGTTTCTCCTTTTTGTATTTCCTTTTGGTCTTTCTAATTAATTTGCCTGTCTCTTTTTCTCTGTAATGAATATTTTGGAGTTGTCTCCTCCCATATTGTGATCTCAGTTGTATGCATCCTGTCAAGATTGAATTGCATCACCACATTGCTCATTCTACCAAGGGTGCTCTTTCCTTTTTGGTGAGGAATTAGTGTTGTGCTGTCTTAATCAATTTGCTTTTGAGTTATTGCCAACTGTTTGAGTGCTTTTTCAATAGCTCTTTCATGAGAGTTGGTAGGATCATGCTGTTGTTAAATTTGGGGATTTATGTCTTCTTTTTTGTGAACCTCTGAGGTTTCAAATGTAGTCTTATTCTTACAGTGGTTTGAGTCTATGTTTGCAACCATCCTCTCTTGGACATTCGTAATTTCTCTGTGGCTTGAGTAAGAGATTGCTACACAGTCTATGTGGAATTCACTGACAACTGAATTCAGTGATCTCCATTTAATCTATTTTGATGGTTTCTTTTTGGGGTGTGTTGACATAATTTTTAAGGCTGGATAACCTGGAGAGCTCAACTAACATTCATTCATATTTGATGACAAATAGTTGTTTCAAACATTGAAATTTATTCCTGAAAGTCAGCTGAACTGTGATAGGTACAGATGTATTACCTAAAGTGACATATGAAAATAAATGGGGACTCAAACCCATGTTTTTAACTTATTGCAGGTGGTCACTTTACCACCTAGGCTATATGAGCACGTTCCCTGGACCAGTCTAAATTTCCACATGTCACTAGCCTATTTGTTTCTTCTCATGGATTATCAGTTCATTTACCCACACTTGCACATCTCATGACTCCTGTGCAGGCTTTAGAATCAAGACAGTATGAAGTCATAGCATTGTCATTCTTGTCATAGACCTGTATTCGCATTATACATATTTATACCTGATGACAAACAACAGTTTTAAATACAGAAATGTTTTCCTGAAATTGAACTTAACGGTAGTGGTTATAGATGTACTACTAAAGCAACAAATGAAAATTTGTGCAGGAAGCATGCTCATATAGCCTAAGTGGTAATGTGACCACCCACAGCAAGTGGGAAATCTAGGTTCGAGTTCCAGTCCAGCTCAAATTTTCATGTTGTTTTAGGCATTACATCTATACTTACTATAGTTAAGTTTAATTTCAGGAATAAATTTTAATCTTCATTCGTTTTGGTTGGTTCATTTCCGTGCTGTGAATTTTCCAGTGGTTTTTCTGTACTTTCTTTCCCTGCTAGCTGTGCATTTGAATAGCATGTTAGGGTTTTGATGTGGTTTTGTGAAATTTTAGATACTATTTCTCATAAATTTTCCTTAATTTGTCTAACTTCTAATGTTTTCCTTTATTTGCATTTGGTTTTATTTTAAACATTAATTAGCATTTGTGCATTGGTTAGTGTGTGCGGATTTTTTGCACACCTCAGGATGATTGTCATTAGTCTGTTGTTTACAGGCTTCACATTTGTTAAAGAGGCGATTTCGTCTTTCTTGACTGCAAAAGTGACCCCTGAAAATGGCGTGTTTCTTAGTATTTATGTCTGTTTTACTTTCAAAAAATTTGTAATTTCCAAAACCCATTGTATTTTCATCATTCAGGCTTGTTTCTTGGAGTGCCATATTATCTATATTATATTTTAATCTTTTTTTTCCTTTTTCAGAAACACTTTTCTTGCTGCTGTCAGCCTGCATTTTAGACAGTTTTACTTCAGCCATCGACAGATACAGCCACTCTCGTCTGCTACTTTCAGTGTCTTGTTTCCAATCCTAATCCCTCCCAGCATTGCCTAATTTTGTAATGTGGCTATATTCAATTACCCTTATTTTTTAGTTTTATAGATGTTCATCTTACAAGTCTTTTTATGACACCATCCATTCTGTTCTGCTGATCTTACTAGTCTTTTACATTCTTTGACAGAATTACAGTGTTACTGCTAAATTACAACAGTAGCATGAGATCCTGGTGGCATTTGAACAGCACACAAATTGGTCGTAATCATCCTTGACTCAGATTTGGAAGCATTTGGGCTGAGACTGATGTGAACATAGCTCTGCAGAGGAATAGTGTGCACTGACAAACTCTGTTGGTCCTTGCTGGCTAGTGCATCATGGATAGATTATCAGAGGTTGTACTGTCATGTGAGTCCCTTGGACGTTGATGTTAGAGCCTGGATGGAAGAGTGTTGAGAGTAATGGACTGTGGGAACTGAGGCAATGATTTTAGGAGATGGGACATGCTAACTTCTTGTATACATTTTTCTACACAAACAGTATAAGGAAGAGGATAGATTGCTACTCACCATGAATATGACACATTGAGCTGCAGACAGTCACAACAAAAAGACTGTTACAATTTAGCTTTTAGCCAATGCTTCTTCAGAAAAGGAAAAACTCACACGTGTGCTCATTGACACAAGCAAGCACATCTCGGACACACATGGCCCCCATCTCCAGCAGCTCGAACCAGAATGCCATTCTAGTCCAAGCTGCCAGAGGTCTCAGTTGTGTGCATGAGATGTGCTAGCTTGTATGAATGAATGTGTGTGTTTTCTTTCCTGAGGAAGTCTTTTTCATTGCGTCTTTCTGCAACTCAATGTGTCATCTTCACAGCGAGAATCAATCTATCCTTTTCCATATGTTGTTGATATTCCAACCTGGAGTTTGAATTGCTCTTACTATACAAAGTTTGGCTAAATTACCATTAGCATGAACCTCAGAAGCCCAAGGGGGTCCCAGCAGAATACTGGGATCCAAAGATGGTTAGCAGAGATGGGAGAGGAGCTATGTAAGGTCAACAAAAGCTTGGTGATAAAACAGTGATGAAATTAAAGTGAGTTGAGAACGTATGTTGTGCTATAGAGTAATAGAGCAGGGACAAAATTTGGGTTTAGGCCTTATTGTGAACAGTATAGGTATTAGAATCAAATTCTGAGTGGTTTGCAAGGTGTGTTTTAAAAATAAAGAAAAGATTTTCAATGGAAATCATTCAGGTCTGTGGCCAGTGGCCTTTCATTTTGATGAGAAGGCTGGACTTCTACAAGAACTGATAAATGTAAGTAAGACCACAACAATATCATAATTGTGGATTTTAGTATGAAAGTAGTACAGATAATAAAACTGTGGTTCTCCATTGGGAAACTTTAGGTACAGTAGCATAAATGACAGCTCAGATGTTTGTAGAATTGACTGCCAATATCAGCATGTTTATCCCTAGCATATTTTTCCAGAAAAATGCTAATAGAAAACAGAGATTGCAAGAACAGAATGGAATAAAAAATTAAAGTCTTTATTTTGTAAAACCGTAAAAAATTGTGTTGATATGACAGTCTCAATTATAATTTCAAGTGATTGTAAACTCGTAAGATAGAGAACAAAAATAGATATAAAACTAGAACCTAACTGGATTGTGCAAATGGCAAGTGTTTCTGGGAACTTGACCAGTTCTGATGGGTATAGGATTGGTGAATTCCAGGTTGTCAAGCTGGGGGAAGGTGAATACCATTTGTACCCTATAACCAAAAATTCTGGATACATTCAGCAGTCATGTGAGGGGTTGTGAGTGAAAGATATGTGTTACTGGGAACTGAGATCTTGGCGCAAACATCTGTACTGCAAGAATGGTACAAATATCTACGGTTTTTAAAAATCCTCAATCTCAAAGTGTGATAACATCTGATGACGTGGATGGTTGTTGAGACAAATGATCATTAGCAGGAAACCTGTGCTGTACCAGCTAAACACCACTTATATTAGCCTTACATAAGTGTCTTTAACTCTGTGTCAGTGGACTACATGTGCATTTCCATTGATTTTTATGGTGGTTAAATGGAAACCATTTATTGACCTTTTAGTATTGCCAGCAACATGGGTAAGCTGTAGGGTAACGTTAAGACCCAACAACCTGGTAAAGGAATCCAAGAAGGTAACCCTTTGGTTCATGAATGTGTAAAGCAAAGAGTGAATGAACAAGCAATGGGATACATCAATGAACAATTTCAAAATCCTTCTGGATATGACTTTGTCTGTCATAATATTTTCCTTGTAACTTACTGGTGAAATTAGTCATATCTCATAATATATATAGTGGTATCAGCCAACAAAAGTGGCATCCTAGTATGAACCACTCTCTCTCTTTTACCAATTTTGTTTGTAGGATTATAATAGCTTTCTGCTTGTAGCTCACATAATAGCTTGCCGATTGCTTCACAGTTCAGCTTTCATAGTTATCCAGTGGGATTTCTTGCAACTATATGGGAGTTTTTTACTGTTTGAACCACCATACGTTATTTAAATATTTCCTGTAATATGACATGAATGACACATTTATTTTTTGGTTGAAATCTTCTAAAACAATAGGAAACAATGAATTTGCTCTGTTATGGGCAATATACTTTAAATCCCAAACTACAAAACATTCAGTCTTCATCATAGGTAATTCATCAGATATATGCTGCTTTTTATTTACAATAATGATTTTTGGATGTAAATGTGGCATATCAGAGTGTATACGACCTGGGACAACTGGGAGATCCGGGAAAAACCCAGGAATTTTTTCATCTGGGAGAAAACTGGGAAAAACCCGGGAATTTTTTAGAATTCCGGGAATTTTCCGTTCTAGTTTTCGTTTAAATGTTTGTAATTTTGACTCATAAGAATTGATAATGTGTCAAAGGCTCTAGGAAGACTATGCAATGCTTCATGGCAACAAATAGCCTCTGATGAGAGTGACATCACAACTGTTTATATTAGATTTGTTTTAACAGTTACAAGTGGGCTCATGCACATGCGCAGTCAAGTGGTGTATGAGTAGTACCTTCTACCATTTCTGGCTACAGAAATGTGGCTGTTGGCTGTATAAGCAGTCGCAGCAAGCAGCTAGATGCAACCAGGAAAAATTTTACTGCCGTGCCCAAGCAGCCAGAGTCACACATGCACAACGGGTCCGGATCTATGAGGGATTTTTTTTTTTGGGGGGGGGGGGGGGGCAAATTCATATTCTTGAGGAGAAAAAACCTTGTTTCACAAAGCGCCTAGCATCCAGCGCACGTTGGTCTATCGATTACTCATATGATTTTGATGCGCATCCCTGTTGGTTTTTGAACACACTCTGTAAGTTGATTTCTGAATGAATCATAAGCCGCGAGGGGTAGCTGTGTGGTCAAGTTCACACGGCTCCCTCCGTTGTAGGTTCAAATCCTCCCTCGGGCATGGGTGTATGTGTTGTCCTTATTGTAAGTTAGCTTAAGTTAGATTAAGTAGCCTGTAAGCCTAGGGACCGATGACATCAGCAGTTTGGTCTCATAGGGGGGGGGAAAAAAAAAAAAAAAAAAAAAAAAAAAAAAAAAAAAAAAAAAATATATATATATATATATATATATATATATGCCCTTCAGCATATCCTTTCTTCTCGCTATCCGCCAGGCCTCAATCTCCGCTAATTTCTAATTTCAATTTGCCGCCGCTCATACCTCACCTGTCTTTCAACTTCATCTTTGCCTCTGTACATCTGCCCCGACTGACATCTCTGCCCAAACTCTTTGCCTTTACAAATGTCTGCTTGTGTCTGTGTATGTGTGGATGGATATGTGTGTGTGTGCGAGTGTATACCTGTCCTTTTTTCCCTTTTTTCCCTTTTTTCCCCCTAAGGTAAGTCTTTCCGCTCCCGGGATTGGAATGACTCCTTACCCTCTCCCTTAAAACCCATATCCTTTTGTCTTTCCTTCTCCTTCCCTCTTTCCTGACGAGGCAACCATTGGTTGCGAAAGCTAGAATTTTGTGTGTATGTTTGTGTTTGTGTTTGTTTGTGTGTCTATCGACCTGCCAGCGCTTTTGTTTGGTAAGTTTCATCATCTTTCTTTTTTTTTATATATATATATATATATATATATATATATATATATATATATATATATATATATATAAAAACAAAGATGAGGTGACTTACCGAACAAAAGCGCTGGCAGGTCGATAGACACACAAACAAACACAAACATACACACAAAATTCAAGCTTTCGCAACAAACTGTTGCCTCATCAGGAAAGAGGGAAGGAGAGGGGAAGACGAAAGGAAGTGGGTTTTAAGGGAGAGGGTAAGGAGTCATTCCAATCCCGGGAGCGGAAAGACTTACCTTAGGGGGAAAAAAGGACACAAGCTTGTGTCTGTATGTGTGGATGGATATGTGCGTGTGTGCGAGTGTATACCTGTCCTTTTTTCCCCCTAAGGTAAGTCTTTCCGCTCCCGGGATTGGAATGACTCCTTACCCTCTCCCTTAAAACCCACTTCCTTTCGTCTTCCCCTCTCCTTCCCTCTTTCCTGATGAGGCAACAGTTTGTTGCGAAAGCTTGAATTTTGTGTGTATGTTTGTGTTTGTTTGTGTGTCTATCGACCTGCCAGCGCTTTTGTTCGGTAAGTCACCTCATCTTTGTTTTTATATATAATTTTTCCCACGTGGGATGTTTCCTTCCATTATATATATATATATATATATATATATATATATATAATAAGTTGATTTTTGAATGCGTACATAGTGTATGTGATGTCTCTGTCAGAGGAATCCTCATCGCATCTAGAAATAATCTTTCCTGCAGGCAAAAGGTGACCGGACTATAGAAGCTGAGCGGAGTAAAGCCGAACTAGTGAACGCCAATTGCTGTCTGATTATGTTGTTGTTTGGGTTTGTGAATGATCAGCATTGTTATAATTACTAGGGAAAATCCATAGATTCAGACTACCAGAGTGGAAATAAACAAGTGACAGCAATAACAGGTAAGAAAGATTAAGTATCATCTTTTTGGTGTATCCAGGAAAACAAAACTTTGTCAGAAAATTTTTGGCCAGATCGCTACACTAGTAGGGGCCAGTTATACAGTCCCCATCTATTAGCCACTTAAATTCTATTCTGGAAGTAGAGCAGAAAATGGTTTGTACAAACATAACAACGCCTAACCGGAGAATAATCAGGGATAACTAAACCGGTGATTCTGGCAGGGTTAGTGAAGTTAACCGGTGAATGAGTTTTGACAAAGGCAGGAATAGTTTCAGAATTAGTCATGACAAGAATATTTGTTGGAACAAGGAAGGAGAAGAAATGGGGACACCACACAAATTAGGGAAGAACATGACGATTCCAAATTTATATAAAAATTTCCTACTTCTACTTTTTGATCTCATGCGCGAGAAACTGGAATGATATGTGGAACTATTTTCTAACATAAAGGTTTTTGCTTGTAGTAGGCCTAATAGGCATTTTATGTTGGCCTTTGTGAATTATATTCTGTCGTGTTATAAAAATGACCATTTGTGCCATAACAGTCTCATTTATTTGGTGTGTGTTTCAATTTCTGCAGTGTTATAAAGGCCTATTTTGTTTTTTATAGCAGATAGGACAAAATAGACGTAATCAAATCGAGAAACCACACCAGTCTTGGGTACTATTTGTATTAACTGGTTACGCAGTATTAGACAACGATATTTTGATTTTTCCTGTAGCAAAACGTTTGACGAACTTTGATGAGTTAATGGAGTCTTTCGCAGAAGGGAAAGCATGTCATGTAAAGCTGTAGCAAGATTAAAGAGAAAACAATGCTAGGAGCTAAGGATTGAAGAAATGTGTACAGTCTTGCTTGTCTCTTGTCTTTACTGGTTTTATGTGTCCCATATTTAATTTCATGTCACCCAAAACAGAAAGTTATTCTGGCAATAAAAAGTGCAAATTTTCTGAAGATTTCTTGTTCTCCCAATTACAAATAATCCTATATTTTAATTTTCACTGTCCTGAATATAGTTTGATGGCATCCAGTGCAAAATATACATGTTTCAATTCCACAGAGGGAAATACAGTGACGTGCAATACAAGAATGCTGGGTGACGAGGGGTGGCACTGCACTCTGGCACACTTAAGACCAAATAACATGTCTAACATATTCTGAAACATATATGTTTTATCTATCAGACTCCCCAGAAAGGTGTGCGCTACAAAATGAACATATTTTTGAAAATTTGATTTTTTTAAATTTTTGACGTCGTATCTCAAATGCTCAAGGGAGTGGGGGTTGGGAGAGCGGGGGGTGGGGGGCACTATCTTAGTATTGCCCTGGTTCAAAAATATCATAGATCCGAGGCTGATGTGCAAAGCAGTCTGAGTTATAGTGGGGAAGTGTGTAGTCTCCACGTGACCCATGTTCACATTTATTGAGTTTGCTGTTTCCTCTTTGTTTACTGCTCTCACGTCAAATGAAAACAAAATGGATTTCTGTGGCCGGGAGCTATCAAGTGAATTAAAATATATTCACATAATTACAGAAGGCTAACATATGTCATTAGTTTCAGATTTTATTTTATTTCCACTTTTCTGACAGCCATGCATTAATTGCCTTTTAGAACAATGAAGTTATTTTTGTCAGTTTGCTAAAGAAATTTGGTTTTTATTAATCTTTTACGCTGAGGCAGTCATTGTGTTTGAAACAAAGTGTTTAGTTTGACACTATTGGCTAATTTCAACTGCTCGCTGCATTTCAAATGCACATTTTCATCTTCTAGCATGTATGGCATTATGCCATAATAAAGAATGAGAAATGATTGACTACAGTACCGGTACTCCAAGGAAATTTACATCCTGAAACCCACACTGAAAAGCTTAACATCAGCTCGAGGCATACTTCACTGGGAATCTGGACATACGAATGTGCTCTCCAAGTATGCACTTAAAATGTGCCATTTTAGTATGGTTCACAAATTTCCAATGCTCTTGGAGTATCCCCTGATGTCTTTTCTTTTATGGCATAATGTAAGATCTTTTAATGTTTTACACGTATGATCATATGGGCGTCCTGCATCATAGCAGCTGCCAAAGCACGGTGGTGCCTGTTATCTGGCACTCTCTGACGACTACTGAAACCAAACTATTTCCAACAGTTGCGGGAAATATTGCGAACAATGGTTTGAAAAGTGTTACTTTCAGAGTAAATTTCCTTTCACTCTAGTTGAACTATGTGCGAGAATGTACGACAAATTTCGTAAATCACAGAACATTTGATGACGAGCCATTTAGAAGTATTTCAAGCCCAGAAGATCAGACATTCACGTCATTATTATGAGCAAACTGATGTAGTGCTACAGGAAGCTCTCTCTCCTCTGCGGTAGCTAATTTATTTGTGGAAAACTTTGAGGACAAGTCGCTGGGCTTGTCTAAAAATTTTACTGGCACATTTGTGTGATACATCTTAAAGTGTAACACGCACAAAATACATCAACATTATATGTGAAAGCTTAGCTTCTCTTGCAGCTTATTAACCTTAGAGACCAATATTATATGTGAAAGCTTTGCTTTTCTTGTAGCAACAATATGTATATTAATTTAAAACATTAACTTTTCCTGTTTGTGTATCCATGCTACTTAACACTAATGTTGCTATTAGCTGACTACATCACATGTCCTGTGGTCTGAATATCCACTGTCATTGGCTGGCGCAATCACATGACATGGGCTATGACTGGCTTACAAAAGTGCATCGCAATCTCAATTACAATGCTTCAGAAAGTAACATGGGGTGTTTGGTGGTATTCGAATTTATACTTGCCGGGAAATTCTATGCCCGTGTATAAAAACATAACCATTCAAAGGATTGATAAGTTTTACAGTTTCAAGGGAAAATATACTGTCACTTAATAGCACAGAAAAGTGTGTTTTCATCTGGGAGAAAGTGTATTTTTAACTGGGAAATCCGGGAGAAAACTGGGAACTTTTTTTTCCTTGTCTGCATATACACCCTGTGTATGCTGACAATCAAAGTGACTTCACCATGACTTAACACTACATACAGCCAAACAGTGATTAACCATCTGTATGTTTTGGAAAAGGAAAGGTTAGAATGAAATGAACAGCTTAATTACCTGCTGGAAAATGAACCTCAGTTTCATATGCATTAAGAGCTTCTTTCCCATTCTATTCACAAAAATGAACTGACAGTCAAGGACTGCATATTTACTATCCTTGCTGTCCCTTGGAATAGTATTTTGGACACTTACTGGAAGAGCTAATAAAATCTTTATTTTGTACAAGAAAACTGTGATAGTTATGTCACGGGACATACTGTGAAGCCTCTCCAACACTTTCATAGATGATAATATGTAAACTAATTGATTTTTTGTGTCATAAAATTGTCTTTATTTTTAGTTAATATGAATAAAATCACATATAGTTTATTTATAATCACTCTTTAAGAACTGACCATAAAATAAAGTAATGTCTCAGTTCATATATGCAGTACAGGTTAGCTGTTTGGTTATATTTCAAATGATTGACCTGTGTACCATGAGAATGTCTACAGATTTGTGGACTGTGTGCATGGTGTTGTTAGCCCTAGATATTCCTGCTGGCTAACCTAAATTACCTCAGGTCAGTGGTGAACTAAGAGTATTGGAGGCCTGGGACAATGAAGCTAATCGAGGCCCCCAGTCTGCTTGGAAATTAATGTATTTGTAGTCTATATTTTATGAAAGCATAGTCTGCTTCTATGGAATGTGGAAGGGCTAAAGAACACCCTAAACTAACAAACAACAATATTCTGCATGCACATGACATAATAACCCTCATAGAAGCTCTGACAGCTGTATCCTTAGAAATAAACAGATTTTACTCACAACATATACCAGCAACAAAAGGACCAAGAGGATGGCCGAAATGAGGAATTTCCTGCTTCTTCAAGCCAAAAATGGGAAAATTACTAAGCACACACCAGGATCAAGACACACTTCTGATGAATTTCGAAAACCTCTCCGTAATAGCCATGTACGTAGAACCACTAACACCAATAGAAGACATAATAGCAGCCATTATGATTGCATTGAGACACGTGACTCCAGGATGAAACATCTTCATAGCTGGAGATCTCAACTGCAGGTTAGACATCATTTGTCATAGAACAAATGAGCTGCTAGACATGATGACAAGGAAAGATTCACCCTGGTCACCAAGGCAGACTCAGGATGTAGCACCATGTTCTTAATATTCTTCAAAGGACCCAACATGACACAAAATAATTATAAATTATGTTACTCAGCAGATGAAACACCTCTAAAGAAGCACTGCCCAGTTGTGGCCAACTTTTGATTCCCAAACACAAAGAGCAGAGTAAAAGAAAACCCTTTAAAGCCTCACAGCAGCTAAATAGCCACATACAAAGTCAGTAGACAGAAGATTGGAAAGAATTTGAAAACCACTTAAAGGGAAGTGACATTGAATCTGCTGCCACAACCCTGGAAAAATCGCTTCAGTCTGCCCTAATGTACAATCCCAGAAGGAGAGCGCAGTAATGGTTCAATGTAGAATGTTATGGAAAAAGAAAGATCACCCTCCAGGCACTACATATAGAAAAATCTAGCCAGAGCCCAAAGGATCTAAGATCCTACAGCCAAATCAGAAAAGAATACAAAAATCTTCTGAAGACTAAACAAAAGGAATGCATGGAACAGGAAGCAATCAATATGGTGGAGAAAGCCATTAAGGACCCATACTTAGCATTGAGGCCACGAAAATCTCAGAGCAGTGGACAAATAGATATAATGGTTGGGGAAGAACATTTCAGCAATATTCTCAACATAGATAAAACCAACACCGCATATGAAACAATCACTATGGAGACAGACCTAGCGGAAACTAACCCCTTCATGATAGAAGAGGTACACGAGATTACATCATCTCTAAAACACAATAAGGCTCCAGGCCCCAAGAGAATATGTAATGAACATATCAAACGTTCAACTAGCCTACTGCTCCAACCAATAACAGTTATATGAAACTTAGGTCTACAAGAGGGCAACATACCAGAACTATGGAGGACGTCGACAATTAAGATGCTATTTAAAAGGGGAAAGGCAACCAAATGGATCTGAACTCCTACAGGGGAATTGGCTTGTAAAAATACACATTGAAGATACTAACAAGCATTATCACAAAAGCGAATTTTTGAAGAAGTAGACCAGAAGATCCCGGAAGAACAATTTATATTCTGGAAAGGCAGGAACATGCTACACCCTATTAGTAACCTAAAAGATGACATAGAGGGCACATTAAGAGATCCCCAAGGAAAATTCCATGCAGTCTTTGTAGATTATACCAAGGCCTTGGATAAACTAAACAGGTGCATACTAATCTCAAAACTAGAATTAATAACAGGGAAAGATAAACTTACAATCTTGATCCATAACATGCTGACAGCCAACTTCATTCAGATCACAGGCAACGTAAGCACGTCAAAAAACGATAGCACAAACCAACGGCATATTGCAATGGGACCCACTAAGCCGTTTACTTTTCAATATTGCCACATACGTTGTTGTACAGATGATAAGAAAGGAAATGGGGGATGTCAAAATCTACATATACGTGGACGACATGGTCATTGGATCGAACTCCAGACTCAACCTGCAAAGAGCAACCAACCAACTCAAGATGTTGGCACAGGAGATCAATATGGAAATTAACATGGGAAAAACCGTAGAGATGACATGCCGCAACAGAGGTCGAGAAGCTGCGGAGGACAGAATATATTTTGGGACGGAACCTGTTATGATGGTCAATAGCTTCGAATATCTGGGACTGGATCTGCAAACCACTGCCAGAACATTCCAAATACATGTAGAATCTCGAGTAGCAGCTGCCACAAAAGTCATGTTTGACATCAAGGCAATATCCAGACTGTCACTAAAAATGGACATGGCCTTGTTCACCGCAAAAATAGTTCCCATCACAACCTATGGAATGGATCTCATTTGGGAAAAGTTGAGTCTGAAAGACCTAAGGACTCTGGAAGCAGTTAAGTCTTGCTTCTTGAAAGTGGCCCTAGGTGTTTCAAAACACACAAATTCGATGCTAGTATACGAACTCACCAGGGAACCCTTTTTCATAGAGGAAATGCATATGAGGCTCCCATCCACCTACAACCCGAATAAACTCCTACATGAAAGAGAGAATAAGAGAAGGGAAATTTGCCTGGACTTTTATGCAACAGAAGCCATGATAAATAGACCCTGGACCAACACAAATCAAGAACTCCTCACCTGGTGAACTCAATAGCAGTGCATGGATACAACCAAAAAATATGTGCCAAGAACAAGAGTTTCCACGCTCCCAGCAGCGACTGTGTGTGTGAATTGTGCAACCAACCCTGTGACCATTACCATGTGACCAGCTTTAAAAATGAGTAAAATCACTGGTATAACTCTGTAAATAATAAGCAATGTGAACACAGAAATGTGACGAAAAAGATGTGATATCACAAAGCTATGTAACTTATGCACAACTTGTGCACAGTTATTCTAATAATAATATTTTATGAAAAATAAATAATATATGTGTAATGGCTGATAAAAAATATCAGGTATTTATAATGGGTGTACACTATGCTCTGGTAATTATAAAATATAAGGGGCTGTCAAATAAAAATGAGACAGATGGAAAAAATTTAAGTAAACTGTTTATAATTTCAAAAGTAATTACACTGTGTGATGAGACAGTCAATGCTTTCACAGAAAAATGCCTAAGGAACCATGATACATTCATGCACCTCTGTGTCTGAAGCAAATGAACAGCCATGAGTATCTTGTTTCAGGGTTCCAAAAATATGGATTATAAGTGATTGAAAGTGTAATGATTCACTGAAGTTCCACAGCAACACCCACACTAGTATTGTTTGCGCATAAGTGCCTTTATGATACCTTTTTATTTCTTGCAGCACCATCCTTTTATCAGACTCATAAATTTCTACCACATTCTCCTGTGCTACAGCCAGAGCATCATTTGAAGTTTAAAGCATTAATTTTGTTTCAGCAATTTGGAAACATTTTAAACTGTACTTCTAGTACCCCTCTGTAAATGGCATAGAACCAAAATTCGTTTCATGTAGAATAACTGCATCTAGC
Organism: Schistocerca americana; assembly: GCF_021461395.2. Lineage (NCBI taxonomy): Eukaryota > Metazoa > Arthropoda > Insecta > Orthoptera > Acrididae > Schistocerca > Schistocerca americana. Next base: position 307,442,727 of record NC_060121.1, on the reverse strand, counting down.
AGACAGTTGGTTATCTTTCTACAGTTCTTAAGTTCCTCACAATGTTTTATAAAAAGCATAAAAATTTTGAAACCACCCGTCAACAATTGCCATAAACTGGTAATTCATAATAGGTACGTATGTTTCTATTAATATGTGTAGGTCTTGGAGTTTCAAACTGTCTCTTCTTTACTGAACTTACTTTGACCTTGTTTGAGATTTTATTAAAATTTATCTGGTCATTGGGAGGAGGTGGAGGGGTGGGAAGTAATCTTGAGGCCCCCATTATTTGGAGTTGCCCCATGACCAGAGGCCCGGTGCAGACTGCGCACCACCATGCCTCTTCCCATCTCCCTAGCCCACCACTGCCTCGGGTCCATTAGACAGACTCAGTACTGACTGTAATGCACTAGTTTGCTGCATTTCAGTTTCTTCTGTGAGCCTTCCTTCAGTCAGGATTAGAATGACGGCTGAGTATGACACTGAAAGGAGGTGAGCACTTTGCTTAAAAGTGCATTATCCATAATAATACTGTATGGACTGTGATATCACAGAGTAGCTTGTTACCAGTATGTCACAGACTAGTGTGTTATAAGTGCCACTAGCAATTTTACATGCACCCAGACTGTGGGTTCCCTGAAAACTGATTGTGACAGCAATGAACTTGAAATTTAATTAATGACTGATGACTCATACATACTATTCTGCATATGTTGGCCTGGTCAGTTTTGTTCTGGATCTGTTGAGGACAATAAGAAACCTGCTCAATAAACTTGCCATTTAGCCAGTTTAGAGGCCAGAAAAAAAAATCATTTCATAGAATGTTTAATGTTTCTGATATTTCACGATATCTTGCCTCAATTGGACTGCAAATACAGTTAACTACCTCTAAAATGTGCAGTACTTCATATATCAAAGCATTTGTTTATCAACATTGATACATATTTTAGTCATGCATTTTACATAATACCAAGGATAGCAATAATTTATTTCTTGCACAATGTTGGCATATAATTGGAAGCAGAGATACTGATATTGCAATCTGTTTAGTTGTCACCTCTTATATGTAAAATTTCCTCTTTGTATTTTATAACAGCTGCACAGTCTCAAGATGACTATGAGTGAAGTGTATGGAACTACAGATTGCTCCGAAAAGTGCCAGAGACTCATTGCTTGTTGTTTCGAAATACAGGAACAGTTATTAGAAAAAGAGGCCAATTTGATGATGAAGCTCAAAGGTATTTATTAACTAGTTTATTCTTTTGTGAAGTTAAAGCTTTGGATATTGTTATTTTGGAAAAAAAATTCTAATTCACATTGCAAAATTCAACATAAACTAATGAAATTCTGACAGTTAATCAGCAAAGGAAGAGCATTGTGTTGAGCTACTATTTCAAGTAGTTTCCTACCTGCTGTGTATGGGTGAAGTTCCAAGTTCTTGTACCAACCAGTATTTTACGGACTCTGGACTCCACACAAAAGCATGCATCCGGAAGAGTGCAGTCCACCCTTAAGGATTTAAGTTTTTTCATAGTTTCCCTAAATTCCATTAGGAAAATGCTTGGATTGTTTCTTTTAAAAGGGTGCAACTTATTTGCTTCCCTGATATGTGGTTATGCTTTGCCTCTAATCACATCATCAACAGTCTGTACACCCTAATATTTCTCCATTTCTGTGCATATAGTATTGTTGTTGGAATGTTACCCTAAATTTGCACTTAGCCACAAATACCATAGAGTAAGAGCGTGGGTCAGTGGGGAATGTAGTTAAGGTGACTGGTATAACAGTGCCATCCATCCAAAGTGAAGGTTTAATTATGTCTGTAACACTTCCTGACCCTTTGTTTGTTGGCAAATCAGCACAGCTCTCATCATCAAACCTTTGCTGTATATTGTTCATATTCAGACCTATCTGTGTTTTATTTTCACTCTAATACTTCATTGTTAATTGTACATATGTTACATCAATAACCATGGAATGACATGCCACCATAGTTGCAGGGTGGTGAAGAAGGCTTAGGCCTTTAATGTAACTTTTTCTGCTGAGATTGCCGAAAGAAATCTTTTTCTTGCTTTGTTGGATGTGCTCTGTTTCATTGTCCTTCTTGCATAAATATAAAATGGTTCAATGGATTAATGAGTAACATATTCCACGCCAACATATTTTCAGACTTGGGGTTTTGTTTTAGCTTTCTGCTACAAAAACTCTTTGAAAAAGCCAAAAATTGAATTTGTTATGTGAATACTAAACTGAAATAATAAAAACCTTCAGTCAAATCTCTTTACCTAACATACTTGAATACAATAGTAGCAATTATTTTTATTTATCTTCAGAAAAATTGTCATATTGCAAATCTTTATGCATTTGCATATATGTTACATAATTAATTTGTATAAAGTGTGCATGTTAGAAATTTTTTTATTTATGGTGGGTTTCTAAGAGTGACATCCGGCATTTTCATCTGAGCATTTGCTACTATTAGATCCATGGGAAAGACCTGAGAAAAACCTGAGCAGATGACTTCAGCTTAAACGAATAAGTTTTCCCAAAAAGTTTTCTAATGAGTGGGTTTAGGATGTGATGGTTGTTGTCTTTTAGCCAGTTACTCCACCTTGGTTCTGTGTCATCAAAAATACTACAGTTGTACAAGTGTATGAGTACTGTATGTAACTATGAAGTACATCTGTTTCCTGAAAGTGACAACTGCCATTGATATGTATTTTAGCACGTACGCGCTCCCTTGTGAGATATTATGTAAGAGAAAACATTTTGTTAGCTACAGTTCATTATTGTTATTTAAAATTTTACTTAAATTAAATTCATAATATCACTCATTAATTGCTCATCTATGAGAGAATCCAACAGTCATCAGATTTCACGTGCAAAGCATAACGTATTACACTCATTTTGTATAAAAAATCTTCCATAACATGAACACAAATCCCACCACCTGGCATGAAATATGTGAATCATTTAGCATTTGTGTACATGAAACAGGTTGAATTCTGTCTATCACTTGTTCTTAGATGTAAGGAGCTCATAAGATCCATATGTCACAAAATTTTTAACACATGCAGCAGCAATGTAGAAGATGCTATGGGTGTCTGGTGCTTCTCATCCATGTTCAGCAATAAATTTGGAATGTTTTACTGTTTACTTCATTTCTCACTCACAGTATACATTGGATTCAGCATCATTCAGCCACGGATACTACCATCTCTTACTTGTGAACGTATTACTGATCCTATGAACAGTGGAAATTCCTGGATGCCATAATACTTAATATAAACGAAAATGTAACTGATTGATATGAGGTGCTTAGAAACATGTAAACAGAAAACAGTATCCACAATAGCTTTCATGCTCTTGTTCTTTCTCTAGAAAATGTGCACGCATTCATATACACAACCCCACAAGCATGCAAATGCACACTTCGGTATCTGTGTGATTTTGTTTGTGTGTGTACTTTTACTAGAGAAAGAGCAAGAGCTGAAAAGCTAGTAGGAATACTGTTTTCTGTTGCCTGTTTCTATGCACCACACATCAGTCAGCTATGGGATTTATTTTATGTATTATTCACCGCTCATAGGATTTTACCTCAGGACATTGACTCTTCCTGTCTTCTGCCGGCCATTGCTGGCTGCCACTGCTACCCCTCACTCACCCCGCCCCCCCCACCCCCTACCCCGTCTGCTCTTTTTAAACTCACATTAGTTCACTATTACATAGTGTTCAATTCTCCTGCAGGGACTGGATGTTACAAAGTGCTTAGCAAATGCTTGTGTGTCACAAATAATGTGTCTTTTTCTCTCACGGATTTGAAATTCGGTATCTTACTTAATATTAGCTACTATATAATATTTATAAGCAAACATTATTAACTGCTGTCTCCGAGTTTAACTCATTCATGTACTCACTGCTAACATTAAGTCATTGATACTAGATCTCTTCATATTACACGTTTCTCATGAATGGAAGTCTCAGCTAAAAGTTCCTTTAACATATTACCAAAATACTCACTTTAACCACAGCATAACATTGCTCTTTTGTACTTATTTGTAAATCCCTTGCATAAAAACAACACCTTCTATGGGGGATTTGAATCTTAGTACATTTTAATACGTAGGATCGTAAACACAACAATACATGTGCATGCTGCCCCCCCCCCCCCCCCCACACACACACAATGACTAATAAGAAAAAAACACAAATAAAATTCACATATGTCTATATTCAATAATTTCTCTGTATGCTGGATCATTCTTGTTCTCTCCTTGTATAGCTGTAAAAATACTTTAAATCATGGTAAGCATGTAGCCTTTGTATGTGTCCTGAAGTTGGATAACATACCAAACACATTTCTACATGAGGAATGGAAACTTTGTAAACATACCATACAAGGCAATGATATGTTTCACACCTCCTCGTCCTTTGAGGAAAGCACCGCAACACTTCCCATTTCTCTGTATGTTTATCTGACAGTGACAACAGGATGATTTGGCATGAGGACTAAATCTCACACCTTATACTCTCATTTTTGAGCTCTTTTTCTGTCAGATACTCTTTTGTTCTTTTGCTCAGTTTAGCATTGTAATTACTGCTTGCATCACTTTCTGCTCTTGTCCAATGTTTGTGCATTTACATTGAAGTATACATTGTGAACTTTCATTTCATTCTTTGTTCCTAAAAATTAGTTCATGTGACTTAAGGTCAGTAGATGAGTATGATTTCCTAAAACTGATATCGATAATCAAACCAGCTTCCTTGTCTTTTAGAACAATGTAGTCTCATAAATCAGTTCAGTTAATGAAAAATTTGTTCTGTTAGGCTGGATTTCATATAGTATTTTGATGTAAGTATTTGCTTAATCCCAGAAGCTGCTAAAAAGTTGTGCCATTGATCACAAGTAAACTGTCTTCTGTTATCTGATATTATGTCTGGTTTGGTAACCTTCACAAGGTAAACATCATGAATTCTCATAATATATAATGTTTTTATAATGTTTCTATCATGCATAGTTTCAGATACTTTGTAAACATACCATACAAGGCAATGATATATTTCACACCTCCTCGTCCTTTGGGGAAAGCACCACAACAGCAACTATTTATAATGGCTGAGTGGGGATAATCGGATTTAACTCTCCTTTTGTGAATTTATTACTTGCTTTGCTTTTTGACAAAGTAAACAAGGTCTCAAAACAACCTGTACTTTCCTTCTTGCATTTTGGAAGTAACAGTACTCACTTAAATTATTAACTCATTTTGTGACACACAAGTGCCCCGACACATGTCTTTATGCCAAATCAGTTTGTTTTCAGTCTCCAAAGGAATTCATACCAACCAGTTATCCCTGTCAGGCCCTCTCCTGTAAAATAATACTTATTGGTTGCTTGCTGTTTCGGTCTATTTTCAGAGTTCCTTTTACTTTCAATCAGGTAAGATATGCGTCTTGGATCTGAAAGTATTTATGCCATGTTCAGTCTTTCACCAGTAAAACTTCTACATCTCCAATCTCTTCCTTACATGTAGACAATTCTTCTAATCCTCCCCATAATGATGATAATGCATCTGTGACTATTTTCTGTTCTCATTTAAGGGTAATTATTTCAAAACTATATTCCTGTTGGGATAGTACCTGCAGGTACCAACCGTATAAGCAAATGTGTATAATTAAATAGGCAACTTATAGCTGTTCTTTTCTCTTTAATGTTAATTGTTTCAAATCTGTATTGCTGTAGGGGCAGTGCCCAAAGTGTAACTATTCATGCAGAAATGTAAAACAGAGTAGCAGACATAGAGCTTTATGATCATTGTGTATTTTGGTATGGGGCCTGCTAAATAACACTAAAACCCCCCTAATGCCAATACTATGGCCAAAGATTAAATTTTGGTTGTGAAATACGACTTTCCACAACCTGTTAACACTCTGCTTCTAAATCCTATAGTGCAAAAACTTAATTCTTCATTAATAGCTTGAATCTGAAACAAAAAAAGCTCACATGTCAACAGATGAAGGATCGGTTGCTACATTGAAATCAAGGTTTAAATCTGAGTGGTATAACATGTTGGCTTGGCTCAGCCCTTGTTTAGTTATGCCAAAGGCATATTGACAAACTGCTGTCCATTCCCATGTCATATGTTTCTTTAACACTGAGTTTATACTTTGTACAGTCTGGATGCACTACACTCCAGCAACCCTTCTCACAGCAGTGACTTATCAGCAGCCTAACCTCAAAGGGAACATCAGCTATGAATATCAACAATGCAGGAAAAGATAAGATTGCTACTTACCATAAAGAAGACATGTTAAGTTGCAGACAGGCACAATTAAAAGACACTTTCATACAGCTTCCAGCCACAGCCTTCATCAGCAAAAGAGAAACAAACACCTTTCATACAGGCAAGCAAGCACACTTCATGCCCAAATTACTGTCACCTCAAGGGTCTCAGGTTGGAATGCAGCTATCATTTGGGGTGCAATCAGCAGTCAGGAAGTGTTGGAAAGGGAAAGGGGTGGTATTGGAGGGTGGGGAGAGAGACAAACACAGTCACAACCTCAGGAGGTTATGGGGCAGAGAGGTGGGGAAAAAGGAGCCAAGAAGGAGAGGACTGGGGAAAGAGGGCAGGAGCATTGTCAGAAGGCGGCAAGCAAAGATGGTGGGAGACAAGATGGGGAAGAGATGATAGCACAGAGGGGCTGGAAACTGTTGGGTGGAGGCTGTGGGGACAGTATGTTAGCATAGGCTGCAGTCGAGATAACTGCAGGAGCAAAGAGTGTATTGTAAGGATAACTCCCATCTGTGCAGCTCAGCAAAGCTGGTGGTGGTGGAGGGGAGGAACAGCTGACTCAGGTAGTGAAGCAGCCATTGAAATCAAGCATGTTATGTTGTTATGTTCAGCTTGCATGTTGCGCCTAGTTACCTCTTGGCCACAGTTTGACAGTGGCTGTTCATCTTGGAGGACAGCTGGTTGGTAGTCATAGCAATATAAAAAGCTGTTCAATGATTGTAGCAGAGCTGCTAAATGATATGGCTGATTTCGGAGGTAGCTTGGCCCATGATGGGGTGGGATAAACCTGTGGCAGGACTGGAACAGGAAGTGCTGGGTGGGTGGATTGGGTAGGTCTTGCATTTGGGTCATCCACAGGGATATGATCCTTGTGGAAAGGGGCTGGGATTGAAAGTGGCTTAGGGATGGACTAGGATGTTGTGGAGTTTGGGAGGGTGATGAAACACCACTTTAGGAGGGATGGGAAGTATCTTGAGTAGGGCGTCCCTAATTTCAGGGCATGATGATAGGTAATCAAATTCCTGACAAAGGATATGGTTCAGTTGTTCAAGTCCGGGGTGGTTCTAGTTGATGGTAGGATGATTGGTGGCAGGGGGGGGGGGGAGGGAGGGTGAGTGGAAATGGCATGGGAGATCTGTTTGTGGATTAGGTCTGGGGGATAGCGCCTGTCTGTGAAGGCCTTGGTGAGACCCTCAGTACATTGAGCAAGGGAGTTCTTATCTCTGCAGACACACCATCCTCAGGTGGCCAGTCTTTATGGGAGGGATTTTTTTGGTGAGAAGGGGATGACCTCTGTCAAAATTCAGCTACTGTTAGTGGTTGGTGGGTTTAATGTGGACAGATGTGTAGATGGAGCCATCAGAGAGGAGGTCAACGTCTAGATAGGTGGCACACCGAAGTGGATGGGAAAGAAGATGATAAGGTTGAGAAGGAATGAAGATAGGGCGTCTTGGCCCTGCGTCCATATCACCAATGAACCTGAAAGAGACTAGGAGTTTGGCATTTTGGGATGCTAGGAAGGTTTCCTCAGATGGCCCGTAAACAGGTTGGCATGGGAGTGTGACATGCAGGTGCCCATGGCTGTGGCGCAGGTTTCTTTCTATACCTTACCTTCAAAGGAGAAGCAATTGTGGGTTAGGATGAAGTTAGTAATGTGTATCAGGAATGGGTTTAGAGTCTGAAGAACGTTAGGAAAGGTAGTGTTGGTGGTACAACCGTTGGTATGAGCGATGTTGGTGTACAGGCTATAGGGAGTGACGAGTAGGGATCCGGGAGATAAAAGGGTGGGGATACTGGAGAGTCGATGAAGGAAGTGGTTGGTGTCTTTGACATAGGAGGCTAGATTAACCCATTAGTGCCGTGCATTGCCATATGGCAACGTTTGTAACACTTTTTTAAAATTGTTGATTCCACGACATTAATGAAGTGAAAGTGTTGGCAGTACTGGATTCCGTTCCGAAAGACTGTAAAGATCACTACAATGCAACAGTTTTAACAATACATTTAAATTCTGCAGCGTAAGCAGCATTGGAAGTCGTTGTTTGACAAATGACGAAGAAAAATGGAGTATATATTCTTTGGAGGTTACTGCTTGCTGTGAAATAAATTAGGTTCATTTAGGCTGTTTGAATGTCGGTATTGCCATATGGCAATGCTAGGCGCTTGTACTCAGTAAAAGGACGAATTTTCTCTTTTTTCAATTAGAAGAGGTTTCTCGCTTGCTGAGGTGCTGGAGATTCTTTATAATGACAATATTGAAGGTGATGTGTTTTTTGAGCCCCAAAATTATTTTCCATGAAAGATCAGGGATATTTTGAGACAGCAATAGAGAAGAATGATGGATTATTGTATGTGCAGTGGCTGGACAACTCTGTTGTCACAATGATGTCTTCTTCATGTGGTGCACAAGAAGTTGGTCAAGTCAAGAGATTCACGCAACTAAAAAAGCGAAATATAATGATTCCCAGACCAAAACTGGTAGCCAAACGTAGTACATATATGGGAGGCATTGATCAGATGGATCAGAATCTACCATGCTATCGCATTGCAATACGTAGCAAGAAATGGTACTGGTGTCTCTTTACATGGGTGTTAGATGTACCATACAAAACAGTTGGATTTTGTATAATAAAGCAAGAAACCAAACCATTTCTCAGTGTGATTTCAAGAGAGAAGTAGCAACAGTGCACTTGCAAAGACACCAAGCTTTACCAAAAGGAGCCAGGAGACCATCTGCATCAAGGGCATGTTCCGACAGCTGCATATCAGATTCAGTTAGGTTTGATAAGACTAACCACCTCATCCAGCACACAGAAGGAAAGAAGAAGAAAAGGTGTGCACACAAGGACTGTAAATCTATTGTGAGAACAATGTGTTCAAAGTGTAATGTGGTATTGTGTATTAACTGTTTTATTCCATTTCATGTAAAATAATGCTGAGTTCAAGATTTGATTTTTGATTATTAATTGTACCGTGTTATAAAGTATCAATTGTATGATGAAGACTGAATAATAAAGTTGCACAAAACTTCCATATGTAATAAGAAATTTAAATAACCTACTTATTTTAGTTGAAGTTGTAATCCACATAAATTTAGGTAGTGAAAGCGCCTAGCGTTGACATATGGCAACATCAAATATCTTGCTAATGGCGGTAATGACTTTCATCGAAACAACTCTGTTGTGTAATTTATGCCTTTTACAGAGATAATAACGCAAATTTTTTAAAAAAGTCACGAAAAAATTAATTCTGCCCCTAATGGGTTAAGGGCAATTGGTTGGATGTGTTGGCCAACGAGGGCCGAAATTCTTCCAGTGGGGGCACAATAACAAGACACAATGGGGTGTCCAGGATTGTTGAGTTTGTGGATTTTTCAAAGCATGTAGAAGATGGATGTATGGGGTGTCATAGAGGTGAGGAGGGAAATGGATTCAGGGGAGAGGTTCTGGGAAGGGTGTAAGGCTTTAAGCAGGTATTTGACGAGGTATTGGACTTTTGGGATGGAATCACTCACAGAGTTTATAGGTGGAGGAGTCAGATAATGGTGGAGGCCACCTGTCAGCTAGTCACTGCAGTTCATAACTACAGTGGTGGTACCTTTGTCTGCAGGCAGGAAGATTAGGCAGGATTTGTTTTGAGGTCATATGGCTATTCTTTCTTCTTCTGAAAGGTTGATAATCTGAGGAAGGGACCTGGGGAAGAATGGTGATGCTAAGTTTGAGGAAAGAAATTTCTGGAAGGTGACTACTTGTGTTTAAGTGGGGGGAGGGATCACCTTTGGGTGGTGGTATGGATTGGAAGAGGCAGGGTTCAGTGTTGAAATTAGGGTGCTTTTGGTTGGAGGGATTGGCAGCAAAGAAATGTTTCAATTGCACGGTGCAAGAGAAGGAGAGTAAAATTCGAGGCCTTTTTATAGGACACAAACTTCTTTGAAGCTGAGAGTTTCAGTGGAAAGATTAACAACAGTGTTGCAGGAATGTTTTGGCTCTGGATTTGGTGAAAAGTTGGTGGGCAATTATTGGGAATGTGACAAGTTGAAAAGGTCAACTAGGCAGGGTTTAAGTGCTATGAGGGTGGACGAGGAGGAACACAGTGGGTAGGATAGTGGTTGAATAGTGATGCCCCGAGGTGGCAGTAGAATGTCAACAGGGTGCATAACATATGGTGTGGTGTCTGAGATGCTCCTCCAGGAGCTGGAGAGCAAAGGATTCGTTTACAGAGATGCGATTTATGGAGTAAGGATTGCACACTTCTTTGCTGCCAATCCCTCCAACCAAAACCACCCTAATTCTAACATTGAACCCTGCCTCCTCCAGTTCATACCACCAACCAACCATGATCCTTACCCCCCCCCCCCCCTCCCCCTCCACTTCCACCTCTACACAACTAGCCACCTTCCAGGAATTTTGTACCTTGAACTTAGCATCACCATCCTTCCCCAGGTCCCTCCCTCAGAACATCAACCTTTCAGAAGAAGAAAGAACAGCCACACGCAATCTAATAACAAATCCTGACCTAATCTTCCTGCTTGCAGACAAAGGTTCCACCACTGTTGTTATGAACTGCAGTGACTAGCTGACAGATGGCCTTCGCCAATTATCTGACTCTTCCACCTATAAACTCTGCCAGAGTGATCCCATCCCAGAAGTCCAATACAACCTCCAATGCCTGCTTAAAGCCTTATGCCCTTCCCAGAACCTCTCCCCATTTTCCTCCTCACCCCTATGACACCCCACACACCCATCTTCTGCATGCTTTGAAAAATCCACAAACCCAACAGTCCTGGACACCCCATTGTGTCTTGTTATTGTGCCTCCACTAAAAGAATTTCGGCTCTCATTGGGCAACACATCCAAGCAATTGCCCGTATCCTAGCATCCTGCATCAAAGACACCAACCACTTACTTCACCGACTCTCCACTATCCCCACCCTTTTATCGCCTGGATCCCTACTTATCACTCCCTATACCCTGTACACCAAAAACCTCATGCCAACGATTGTACCAGCATCGAACACTATCTTTCCCAATGTCCTTCAGACTCTAAACCCATTCCTGATACACCTTACTAACTTCATCCTAACCCACAATTACTTCCCCTATAAAGGGAAGGTATAGAAACAAATCCATGCCACAACCATGGGCACCTGCATGTCACGCTCCATTGTCAACCTGCTTATGGGCCATCTGAGGAAATCTTTCTAGCATCCCAAAATGCCAAAACTCTAGTCTGGTTCAGGCTCATTGATGATATCTTCATGATCTGGACTCATGACTGAGACTCCCTATCTTCATTACTTCACTACCCCAACACATTTTGTCCCATCCAATTCATGTGGTCCTCCTCAACCCAGCACACCACCTTTCTAGATGTTGACCTCCTCCTCTGTGATGGTTCAGCCACACCTCTGTCAACATTAAACACAACAGTAACTGCATTTTGACAGCCGTCATCCCTTTCACATGAAAATATCCCTCCCATAAAGCCTGGCCACCTGACGAGGTGTTTGTGCAATGACAGGAGCTCCCTTGCTCAGTATGGTGAGGGTGTTACCAAGGCCTTCACAGACAGGCACTATCCCCCAGCCCTAGTCTTAAAACAGATCTCCTATGCCATTTTTCCTCACAGCCTTAATTCTCCCACCACCCCCAAGAACCAGCCACAAAGGAGTGCTCCTTCATCAACCAGCACCACCCTGGACTGGAGCAACCAAACCATATCCTTTGTTATGGCTTTGATTAGCTATCATCATGCTCTGAAATGAGTGACATCTTACCTGAGATACTCCAAAGTGGTCTTCTATCACCCACCTGACCTCCAGAACATCCTAGTCCATCCCTATGCCCCTCCCAATCCCACACCCTTGCCACAAGGATCATACCGCTGAGAAAGACCCAAGTGCAAGACCTGCCAAATCCACCCACCCAGCACTTCCTATTCCAGTCCTGTCATAGGTGTTTCCTACCACATCAGGGACAAGGCCACATCTGAAAGCAGCCATATCATTTATCGACATTGCTCCAATCATGGTGTAGTTTTTTTATGTTGGTATGACTACTAACCAGTTGTCCAACAGGATTACCGGCAACTGCCAAACTGTGGCCAAGAGTACAGTAGACCATTCATTGGTACAACATGCAGCTGAACATAACACACCTGGTTTCAATGGCTGCTTCACTACCCAAGCCATCTAGATTCTCTCCTCCACCTTCAGCTATTCTGGACTATGCAGGTCAGGGTTATCCTTGCAACACATTCCTGGCCTCAACCTATGGTAACATACAGACCCCATACCCTCCACCCAATAGTTTCCACCCTTCTGTCCTCCCCATTCTCTTCTCCCATCCTTTGTGTTTGCCACCCTCTCCCAATGCACCTCCTCATCTTTCCTTGCTCCTCTCCCTTCTCACTTCTTTTCCCCCCCACCTCGCTTCCCCACAACCTCCTGACACTGCTTCTGTTGGCATTCTAGTTCCTGCGCACTCTGGCAGACAGCGTTTGTCTCTCTCCTGCCCATACACTACCATCACTTCCCCTTCCTCTCTCCATCCAGATTGCTGCTTACATCCCATGTAATAGTTGCATTGGGGCCTGAGATGCAGGAGGTGGTGGTTATGTGTGTATGAGGTGTGCTTGCTTGTGTGTATGAATGGTGTATGTTTCTCTTTTGCTGATGAAGGCTGTGGCTGAAAGCTGTATGTAAGTTTCTTTTAATTGTGCCAGTCTACAGCTTTACATGTCTTTTTTTACAGTAAGTAGTGATCTAGCTTTTCCTACATTGTTGATTAAACTCAAAGGGGTTACATGATCAGATGACAGAGCTTCAATTGTGCACACTGCCTAATCCAGCTAGTGGCGGAACAAGTGCCACCAGAGGTCACTGGCCCCATGGACCTGTTTGCCTCCATGAGCCACATGATCACAAATAGCTCCTCTAGTGTTGCTATGCTGCCTGGGTACTTAGGGCAGTGCAAAGCCGCTTCAGGTGCTTCCATTAAGCTCTGTGCCAAGTGCCAGCTGCATCCACAGATTTTCAAACAGAGTCTTGACTGGAACCTTCACTGTGTACGATGGGGTGCCACACCCACCATTGCCAGCCAAGGGAACTGCCAGTGTCTATCACGATCATTTGGACTTGGCCTCTGCATCAGAGATGATTACGAACTTGGTATTGGCAGTTGATGTTCACTGTGTTGTTTCATTCTACTTTTGAGTGAATATTAAAATTTGACTGTTTCATCATTATAGCTTTTTGTGGACTTATGTGAATTCAGTGTGAATCATGAACTTTTGCAATCTGTTGTAGTGAGTAACTTCTTCCCAAAGGAGGAGTGTTTTGGTTTATGTACTTCACGGTAAAACTGCTGTGTGTTGTTTACCTCAGCTGTGTTTTCATTGCACCTCAACCAGTGCAAGACTTACTAAGTGGCAAGGAGAAGATGGTTTGTAAACCAATATTTTCACTTGCGTTTTGCGCCCCAGGTATACAGTGTCAGTATGGATACAAATCCTACATTGTGAAGACCATGGTAGTGAATTTTTGCTCCACCATGCTTAACCCTTCCGATGTTACTACTCAGATGTTGCTACTACTCCACGGCATGCAACAAGCTGTGCACACGATAGTGGACAAGATAGTGACCACCACCACTACCACGTCCAAACACTGTGATGTCCAGCTGGTTGTCCTGCATTGATTCACTGTGAAAAGATTCAGAGGGGCATTGCTGTCATTCCAAGTGTCGACTGGAAGATGAGTCCTGGGAAGCTATGTGGTCAGAATGGAGTAACCATTCCTGGCCCATGGTATTACAGCTGACACCTAGCAGTACACATTATTTTTAGCCTATGCAGATCTGGAAATTCATCTGTTATTTCAGGAACTCAACCATGAAGTGGAGCCCAATGTCCTTCCGAACAATTGCTTAAAGACTTTTTACTAGAATTTTTCAATTGAAAATAAAAGAATTTTCACATAGGAACTCGAATGCACGAACTTCAGATCCGAGTCCTGGTTACACACAACATTCAAACAAGCAATGGATATGGATCACTACAATCTGATATTTTAGCACTCTCTGTTGTGTCGTGCTAATGCTGCCCTCCAGTGTCCGAATACTCAGCACTGATGTCCGGCTTGGCTGACAGGAGTGGTGCTTATATTCACTTCTTGCAGGTGTCACTCCTGTTGTGGTGTGAGCCTAATCAGCACACCATTGGCCGACATCGTTTCACTGCCTTCTCTGGTCTTGCATTCTTCGTCTTCATTCTGGTGCTTGTGGTTACACCAGAACAACAAGCAGTGGATATGGATCACTACAATCTTATATTGTAGCACTCTCTGCTAGGCCGTGCTAATACTGTCCACTAATGTCCGAATACTCATTACTAATGTCCGACTGAGGCTGACAGGTGCGACACTTATATTCACTTCTTGCAGGTGTCACTCCTGTTGTGGCATGTGGCACTGTCTTAATCAGTGCACCATTGGCCGACGTCTTTTCTTTGCCTTCTCGAGTCTTGCATTCTTTGTCTTCATACTGGTGCTTGTGGTTACACCAGAACAGTTCTGGACTCCTCCCAGTGGGTCAACCACTGCTTGGGAACTACACTAGTGTAAACAGCTCATGCTTTGCCTGACCCATGCCAAAAATGCTACTTTTCTAAATGCTTGCCCATCTGGAGCTCCCACTTCCATTCTTTCATTTCTGGCCGAGCTGTACATACATGATAAATTTGGATGAAATCAGTGATGAAGAGTAGATTTGGTGATCCCCTTGTGAATGGACCATCTTATAGGGAGAGAATAGCCAAATTGTAGGGTTTATCACATGACTATCAGTT
The DNA here is from genome assembly GCF_021461395.2 of Schistocerca americana. NCBI lineage: Eukaryota > Metazoa > Arthropoda > Insecta > Orthoptera > Acrididae > Schistocerca > Schistocerca americana. The sequence continues at coordinate 307,427,614 of NC_060121.1, read as the reverse complement.
CTAGTGCACTAAATGTAAACGTCCTACACAATTTCCCTTGTTAAAGACATGGTTACTGTACATTCACCAGATGGAAGACTTTGTAATGAGCTTCTCAAGCAAAAGGATCCACCATTAGAGACTTATCTCCCCATCATTAGGGCTTTTGAACAGTCTGTACAGTCATCAGCAGCATTACACGAAACTTTGCAAATGTTTGTGGCTGGCCTGACTAGCTGTCTCCAACCCTAGCCACTGACTTGATAGCATTTTGATTCGCCTGGGGCAGGCAAGCCCTCGAAAAATGTTCATCACTCGCAGTGGTTACTCTCGTGCAGCCACTGTTTTATCACTCACCTACAGCAGCAATGTTTTAATCGCCTGAATAAATGTTCTTCCTGCAACAGAATAGGACACTAGGTGGAAGTTTACCAACATTCCCTCAAGATGGAACCCCTTCCCCTACAGTTGAGAAGGTGCCTGACACCTATGCTGTGCTCCCTGTTTGTGATAGACTCTTAATGCTCATGGTGAAAATCAATGCAGTCCCATTGGATTTCCAAGTTGATATGGGTTCTTTCATGAGTATCATGATTTGGGAGACTTATCACCATTTGAGCTCACCTACACTACAGGAATTCTCAGGACGCATGCATAGCTACAGCAATGATACTATCAACATGAAACAACAGTTTTTGGCTTGCATTCAGGATCATTCCACTGCTTTCATGCTAAACATCTTGCTGGTAGACATTTAAGGAATCACAAACATCCTTGGTTTGGATCTTTTTAATACTTTGGACTTGGAAGTAAATGACTCCACCAAGAGCATTCAGCCACCAGAGGCTAGCTCATACTTTAGCAACTTATGTTCCAACTACAATACAGTCATGATGCCCTCCTGCCAACAGCCATTCCCCGTTTCTTCTAAGTGTGGAATGTTCCATTCACTCTCAGTGATGAGCTATAGTCAGAACTACAGTGCGTCTAAGAGAAAGGCAGTCTCACTGCAGTCCCCAGGAGTCAGGAGTGTCATTGTGGAAAAGCCAGTTCACTTCAAATTTACAGTCACTTCAAGGTCACAGTCAACGCACAATCCACCACGAACACCTATCCAATTCCAAAAGTGGATGACATAACGGCGCAACTTGCAGGAGGCAAAATTTATTAGCAAGATGCTTTCTTTCAGCTGCCTGTGGACGAAGCATTATAGAGCATTCTGCTTGTTAACATTCCTTTTGGACTATTCTGCCATAACAGGCTTCATTTTGGTACTGCCAATGCTCTGGCTATTTTTCATTGGTACCTGGAACAGATGATGTGGAGTGTATCCAGCATAGCAAACTATCTTGATGAATTTTAGTCATTACAGGAGTTGCTGCCAACCTTGATGTCCTTCTTAATGTTCTTTAACAAGCCAGTGTCAAGTGTAACATTTATTGTCCCTCAGGTGGAGTATCTTGATCATGTTCTCAGTGCTTTAGGAATACAATCCACATCATAATACATTTAAACAGTCCAGTAACTTCCAGTCTCAAAGAACATTAAGTAATTACAATTTGTGATTGGCCAGCTTAATTATTATTGCAAGTTCATCCCACATACCATGGTCATAACAAAACTACTCCATCAGTTGTTATGTAAAAATGTGAAATTATGGTCTTTGATCCAGCAAAACCTTCAATTGTAGCAACTGATGTGTCTGATTACGGCTTCGGTGTTGTGTTATCATACATAATATATAGTGTGGAACATCCTATTGCGTTCATATCCAAAACTCTAACACAGGCACAATGCAACTATAGCCAAATAGAAAAGGAGGCTGTGGTTTCTGTGTTCACACTCAAGAATTCCATTATTACCTTTGATGTTTCATGTTATTGACTGAACGTAAATCTCTTTTACCATTATTGAAAGCAGACTCCAATATTCCTACCACACTGGCGTGTCTTCTCCGGAGATGGGCATTGTATTTCTTTGCTGCTCATACGACATCAGATATCACTCAACAGCTCAGCATTCCACAACTGACATTCTCTCTACATTGCCAATTGGACATGACAAACATTTTGATTTGAAACCAGAGGTCTCTTGCCTGATGGACACAAAAGCTGAAGAAGGTGTAGCCACCCTTCCTTAAGGTGCAAAGTTCGTTGCCCGTCACTCACCGGAGGACCCAATTATCCCAGAAATACTTCATCTGGTACACCGAGGATGGCTAACAGATGGGAAAGAGTTGGCTCATCCAGAAGTCCAAGCATTCTGGCACAGGTGCCACAAGTTCTCTACCATCATTAAAGCCCTCTTGTTGCAAGGAGAAAGCGGTCACACCTGCACTGTGATTCAATCTGCCTTGTGACATGGTATACCATCTCCCAACATCAGGGCCACTGGGGAATTGTGCTCATGAAGAGGCTGGCCCCTCAACATGAGTATTGATGACAGATCGATTGCCAACATGGTGGTGGCACGTGAGACCTGCCAAAGCAAACAGGCAACACACACTCACAGGTAATCCCCTTGGCTAGGTGCTTCGTGCCCCAATCTCGACTCCATTTAGACTTCGCAGGTCTTCCTTGGCTGTTTTTGGTTGTTGTGGTTGGCAAAGTAACCAGATTCCACTACTTCAACATCCTCAGCACATGCTCTCCAGTCTCTGTATGGATCTTCTCCACAGAAGGACTGCCAGAAACCATGGCTGCTGTCAAAGGACATCAGTTCACATCTTCTGAATTTACTACTTTTTGTGCTTCTGATGACATTGCCGTAGTGTGCAAAGTGCCTTTCATTCTGCATCCACTGGATTACCAGAACATTTTGTATGCCCATTCAAGTCACAGTTATTAAAGCTGCATCCCCTTCATGATTTAGATGAAGCCCTCACTTTGTTTTTTGCACTGTATTGCGCCACACATCAGGACGACATCAGCCCCATCAAAAAGCTCCATGGATGATAGGACCGGTCCAAACTCTCCATCCATCAACATACAGGACCTCTGTTACCCCATTCGTGGTCTTGATGCCAACTTTATTCTGTCAAAGATGATGTACGGGCATTGATTTTTTCCGAAATTCCCAACCAGTGGGGCCCTCGCAGTCGTCACCAATTTATTAGGACAGAACGTGATAGAAATATGACTAAACAATGGCTCCATTTGTCATAAGCATCTCAACCAGGTGTGCTCACAGAAGACAGTGACACCTCCTAGCATTGGATTGTTAGGCTCTTTGGTCCCAGAGTTGGACAACAGCATTGCTCAGCCAATAATGCCCCTGTTGCCATGTGTCATGGCTTCAGGTATGTGTGTATGTGCAGTATGCAAAGTTTGCCCTCACCTAGTTTATAAGGTAGTTTGTCACTGTCATCACCAGAAATCCATTGTATTGCAGAATGGACCAACCCTAGCCTGGAAATATTTTTACGAAGTGACTTACCACTAACAGACAGTGTTTCATTTGCATTGAAAGATTAAGGATTTGTATACCATTTCTCTGAGATAACAGAAGAGGAAGGAAATTAAAAACTTTACAATGATTCATTCATAGTATACAATAAAAATAGAAAACAGCTGTCTGTGTCTAAATAATATGACTTTATCTGCTTGTAGCCCTTGAAAAGGGCAAATTAACACGAAAAAAGTTCTGCAACCTCATTTTTCAGCCTTTAGCACTAACTATTCACAATGCCCAGTGCACGATCCTCAATTACATAATTTTTGAGGAGGGTTTCAAAAATTAGAATCAATATGAGAATACTAATGATCTTTTGTAGCATTCAAACACTTACCACTATTTGAGGAAAAAACTGAATGACAGACAGACTAAGTTTTCTTTTATTTGCTTATTTAATTTAATATTTTGATCATGTGTACCTTGAAACTGAGAGAGTAAAAAGTTTTCAAACTTTCTTTGATTTCTGTATTTATTACAGGAAATTACAGGAAAAAAACTGCGAAAATAGGTTATTTCAGAAACAGGTTATTTTGAGCAGCTTTAACAGTCAGGTTAAACTGGTGTGGAAAAATATAACTGAAAACTGGTTGTTTCAGCAATTACCACTATTGCTAGGAGTTGCATCACAATGGGTACATGTGCCAATTGCACCACTGTTTCCAGCATCTAAGTTTGCCAGAAAGCCTTCTTGTGCCCCTAGCTAAGCTGGGGCTTGTTCTGCTAACACAAAGGGGTGGTGACATTGTTTGTTTTAGATTAGCTAAGTCCAAACCTCTGAACATCTGACAGATTAGTCCTCAATATGAGTAAGATTGGATTTTTAGTCCTTGGTACATGAAAACGGGCTAGAAGAGGGCAAGGGTGAGGGGAGCACCCACTTCTGTGGAGTAAGGGGTACTATTTCCGGTGAGGATTGGTTGAAATCATTGTCACTGAAGTGTACCGGTGAGCCTGCAATGGTGCAGCAAACCCTGCAGCTCGGAAGTGTCCATGGTCTTGATGGGTGGTCTACACTCTGCTCCCCTCTCCCACCCACCCACCCACCCACCCACCCATTCACACACACACACACACACACACACATTAGAGGAGCCACTCAGGGATAAGAGATGGGCTCCAACTTTATTGCACTTCCTTTCATAATCGTACTTCACTGAAAGAGATGAGTGTTCCTTAGCAGCACACTGAACTTCTGAATCTCCTTGACGGCAGCAGCAGCAAGAATGGAAAAATAAATGTAACTCAAGTAACCCAACTTAAGGAAAGTATAGCTACATAGGCTGTCGTACATGTCAGCTGGAGGGAAGATGCAAGCATAGGATTTTGTGGCCATTGTCAGAGTCAGAAAATTCTTCTGGGTGTGTGACTACATTGTCAGTGTGTAAAACTTCTGGCGTTTAGGCCATTATTGCAGATGGACTTCCTCCAGGTGTTTTTGCAAACTGCTGAATGAGAAAAGTTTTGGTTGTTATATACTGGTGGATGCGGCTATTATCAAACACTAATAGTCTATTGACAATGAGGGGGGAGGGGTGCTGGACATCCTTTATTGTTGTTTTCATTACTTTTTTTCATTGGTGGAATTAGATGTTCTTGGTTGGTGTTTGCTTTATTGCTTGCTGCAGATGGCTACGGTAAATGGAAAACAGGCGGTAGTTACAACTTAGCACTGTTTACTTGCTGCCAGGTGCTGGATGAAGCATAGCAGTACTCCATGTACCTATGGCTGCTGTGGTCTCCCGCATGCCTGTGTGTGTGAGCTGCTGTTCCATAACACTGTTACTGGTTGGCAGCGAAGACACCAGAAGTCAGTACCCATCCTATCTATTCTTGTTGGTAGGTCAATTTGATATTTCTATCACCTCTCTAATCTCCAAGAATAAACCTGAGATTTTCTTGATTGGAGTCAGTGGTTATGGCATGAGGATGATAGCTAAAACTATGACAGCAAAGGATGAATATGTTCAGATTCCTCTGCTGATCAGGTATCATGCCAATTTCTCAAAACAGTAACAGAATAAAAGATGTTCTTGGCTAAACAAAAGGTGCAGTTGACAAGTTACCTGCTGCTGGAATTTACAAAATTGTGTGCAAGTGTGGATTAGTGTATGAAGGCGAGACGGGGTAACCTATCAGCGCACAGGTATATGAACATGAAAGACATACTGGACTTAGACAGCATCCCAAGTAAGTGGTGGAAATACACCAGGATAAGTGTGGCAAACAGATAGTATTTTGTGAAGCCTGTGTACTGGTGAAACAGATTTCCAAATAGGACTTTATCTGTTGAGACTACAAGTCAGAAATGAACTGTCGGTATAGAGAGGCAGAAGTGCTAATGACTGTGTACTTAATAGAGGATAGTATGAATCAGCACAGGCAGTTTTCTGCACTTATACCCGGAAAACATGATGTGCATCCAGTGGTATTTATAAAGTCTTTCCAAATTGTATTACCACAAATGTAGACCAAAAATCAGAAGATTAGGTTAATCAGTGGTTACATACAAGGTGATTCACCACTGTGGGCAACATAAGTTGCCAACACATGCCAGAAACATCAATATCCAAAGAGAAGTTGCTCAAGGAGGTTTTGTATCTTTAGTTATAAAATGTAAGATAAGAAATTTCAAAAAGTACCCAAATGAAGCGAAGTAGTGAGAGCAGAACATGCTACAAGTAGACATTTTTAGGATTCTGAAGGGGAAGCTTCCATTCTACATAAGAGAAAAATTATTAACAGTACCAGACTACAATGTAGAGGAATTTTTGATGGTATTTGATAGCACTGACATGTTAGAGGCAGATCAAAGAGATGCAATAGGACACAATTTTAGGATAAGGAATGGCAGAAGAAACTATGGAAACAACTGAATCCTTAACAACTCCCCCCATGCCATGCACCAGGATTTCTTATGCCAGTCCAAGATGCCGCACCTCAATTCTTTAGACAGTGGATGTTGTCCAGCCTGAGGGGCAATGCAAGAACACAGAGAGAGCTAGTTAAGGAGAGGCTTTATGTAATAGCATCCTTCTGCAGAAGTGATTTGTTATCCCCTCCTCCACTGTACATACTCGAAGCAAACCTTGATGAAAAATTGCGCGCACAGCACTGTCCGAGGCCAGTACTGAGCGTGCCACAGAGGATGACCAGAATGGACTTTTCCTGCCAGAGCATGAGAACAGAAGGCAAAGTCAACCCATTTTGAAGGGTTACACCCACTCAATCACTCTGCAGCACAGAGCAGTGGTATCTGGAGCTCCACAGACCGTGTGGGTGGCAACCATTGTTGCAGATTTACCTGACATTGCAGCAGAGAGGGGCATGCTAACAGTGGGTCGCCCAACGATGACACTGGACATGGGAGTGGCACCATGTTGTCTTTTCAGGTGAGTCCTGTTTCTGTGCACAGCATCATATGGACATATCCACTTGTGGAACTTCCAAGAAGGATGAGTTTTGCTCAATTGCATTCATTGTCATTATGCGATTGATGAGAGGATTCATTGAGTATACAACATGAACACATCTGGTTTTCATATCTGATAACTTGCACAACAGCCCTTACATTTCTGATGTTTTAAGGTCAGTGCATGTGTCCTGTCTTCGGGGACTCCATTTCATTATCTTTGAACAAGGTAATGCAAGACCGCATGTTGTCTGTGCTGTCATGTTCTCCAGATCTTACCCATTGAAAACATCTGATTATAAGTTATAGAGAAACTGGAACTCCACCATTTGCCCCTTTGTTTGAAGAACTCTGGAATAGAGCTGTAGCAGTGTCAAATGATGTAACTGTATCTGTCATCCAAGCTTAGTTCTACTTGAAACTTCCTGGCAGATTAAAACTGTGTGCCCGACCGAGACTCGAACTCGGGACCTTTGCCTTTCGCGGGCAAGTGCTCTACCATCTGAGCTACCGAAGCACGACTCACGCCCAGTCCTCACAGCTTTACTTCTGCCAGTATCTCGTCTCCTACCTTCCAAACTTTACAGAAGCTCTCCTGCGAACCTTGCAGAACTAGCACTCCTGAAAGTGCTATTTGTTTCCCAGCTATGTTAGAGCCATTGTTGCTGTCAGAGGTGGCAGGTCTGTGTACTAAATTCCACACCACCTATATCTCCAGAATTCCTACAAATGTTATGTTTTCTTTCTACAATACTGTGTGAGCAAAAGAGGAAAAATTCTGTTTTATGAAAAGATAATAACTATTTATCGAACATGACTGTTTCAAGTATGAAAAGGTTTTTCAGAGGCCACTACTCATCACAGAATTTGTTTATTATTTAAATTATTTAATGAAGTACATAAACCTCATCTTCAGATTACAGTAGTAATACAAAAACATTTAACAAAAATATACACACTGTCAATATGGCTTTAAATTGTTTTATACTAACAAGCAAAGTTGCTAAAAGTATTCCGAGCATACACAAACATTAAACTGAAAATATAGAACAATTTTAATATCTATGTGTACTTTTGCTAAATGTTTTTGCATTGCCATTGTAGCCTGAAAATGAAATTTATACTTCCTGTGTCAGAAAACTTCCATGACAGGTTTTTTTAAAATTTATTTCTGAGTTTGCAATACTAAAAAGGAAGAAATGTTGCTTTTATGCTACCTTAAAATGACCTTGGTCATGTTTCTGTGCAAACTCACTAGGTGGCAGGGCTGTGCTTAGCAATGCACTGTTTGGCTTCTTGAGTTACGGTGACACAATGGATGCTGATTGTAAGCAAAGAGGGAATATTAAGTTCTGCATTAAGCTCAGAAAAACCCCTAGTGAAATGTTAACAGTGATTAAGCAAGCATGTGCAGATGAGACACTTTCAAGGAGTTGTGTTTTAAAGTGGCACACAAGTTTTTTGTGAAGACAGAGATTCAGTGCAAGATTACTCCAGAGCTGGTCACCCGTCTACAGCACATTCTGATGCAAACATAGAGCATGTAAGGGAGTTATTGCAAGATGACTGTCATGCAACTGTGCATATAATATCAGAAGAACTAAATTTGAATCATGATATGTGTCATAAAATTTTGCGCAAAGATTTAGGGAAACGGAAACTTAATGCAAAACTTGTCCCTCACACACTAACAGATGAACGAAAAGAGGAAAGATGAAGAATTTCTGCTGAACTACTGGATAGAGCAGATGCTGGCTGCACCTTAATATACTTTGCTGCCTGAATAACACCAGCTGGGGTGCAAATCGCACTACTGTTCTGCAGCTCTACAAAGCCCTGATACAATCCCATCTTGATTATGGGAGTCTTGCACATTGATCGCATTGCTCTCAGCACTGTGGATTCTGGATCCAATACACAACTGTAGGGTTTGACCTGCACAGGAGCCTTTTGAACTAGTCCTGTGAATAGATTCGGAGGATTATGCACCGACAACAGCTTGTTATGAAAGTTCCTGGCAGATTAAAACTGTGTGCTGGACCAAGACTCGATCTTGGGACCAGCGTGGTCCTCACCCTACCTGCTCATTTACTGTTCTTCCCCCCTCTCGCATTGTCTGTTAGACTTGTTCACCTTTTGTCTCTCTGTGCTTCTCTTGCCCTGTTTGTGTTGTTAGTGTTTCCTAGGCAATTGTTTAGTGGGGTAATGTAAGTGAACTAAAATTTATATAAAACGTTCTTTCAGGCTCTTAATTTTAATGGCATGCTGTTATATTATCAATATTTAGTTCATATACTTTGATGAATATGGTATTGGGGAATTTCAGTCTCGCTGCTTCCAAAATTACACAGGTCTGCAAGTGAAAAACTGCATACTTTTGGAGCTGCCGTTGTCTTATTTTTCATCATGATCCTCTTCAATGATTGTCTGCCATAATAACTAATTCTCATTTTTGTATGCATTATAACCTTGTGGGTGACGTTTATCCGTTTCACATGTATGTGGTATAAATCTTTGATATGGTGCCTCTTCAGTCACCAAACACTTGAGCTGCCTTGTTTATTGAAGCACCCACCATATGAGCACCAACATCTACCCACATTCTGAGTCACTTAACTCCAGCATAACACAGTTACAACTACACAGAACACTGTTTTGATCATAACTGACACTTGCAAAATATTTGGGATATTGTACAGGTGCCGTTCATGGTCAGATACAACAGCACAACCAGCAGGCTTGGCTGGCATCTGCATTTACATTCAAGTATGCGTTTCTGGCAGTGTTTCCATGTTTGTAAGTGGTAATATAATATTTTTCATGTGGTAATGTAATGTTTTACAAATAAGTAGTTGTTAAATCATACATATCTAGAAATACCATAAAGTTTATCTTTGCAGAAACTTTTAAAAGACAAGAATCACAAATTTAAAAGTGAAATAGAGATGCTGAAGAACAAAATAGAAGCATTAAAAAAATTTCAGCCATCAGCTAAGGATGCAGCTCATTTACAGTCATGTCGGTAAGTTTTCAAGGTGAAATTAAAAACATTTTATTTTTTTATTAAACTCTCTAAATGCTCTGAGAATTCAGTCATGTACGTCTTTTTATTTCTTTGTTTTTATCTTTACTTCCAAATTCAGTTACATCCTCAAGGAGATCTCTTGACTTCTCAAAACAAATATCGGACAGTTGCTACCGTTAGATTAATGACAAACTGTGACACATAATTTTACAACAGTAATAGACTTGAACAGTGATACAAATTATTGAATGAGTAAAGTAACCACTCATTATTCGATTGAGGCATTCAGCTCTCGTCAGGCACATAAGACTGAAATTATTAGGTTCTCTGTGTGATCCACAACTGTTTGTTGAGTTAATGAAAAGGCGACTCCAATTGCTTTGTAGAACTTTATTCAGTCCATAACCAGTTTCAGCTTTTTTACTAAGTCATTCTCAAGTGGATCTGATACTGCTATACGTATGATAGAATTATACATGTATATGATTGAAGATGAAAAAAACAAAGCTTACATATGTTCATGTAATGCACACTTAAAGTTACTTTGCAAATTTGTAACTGTATCAAAATGGTATCCAGATGTTTGTAAATATGCCCTGTTAGCAGCCCGCAACAAATTAAAGCTATGCCAAAAAACTCTTTAGTTTCCTGTAGTTCAACTTTTGTCACACTAGGACTATAATTCTTTACTTGACCTGGACACTGTAACAGTATTGCATTTTTATTTAAAAAAACAAGAAGTGTTTTCATCCTCTTACTTATACAGCATGCAAATTCAAATATGTCCAAATATAAAGCCATCTCTCAGTGTATGATCACCGAATATACCAGTAACCTGTAATTTATTGTCAAACAAATTAATTACATTCTTTCTGTTTAAGTAAATAACCTTCTCAGTGTTGGAACTCTTTAGAAACCAAGACTGTGACTTTCACAATACATTATTTCTGGTTAGGTGGTTAAGAAACCAACTTTTCTTACATTTTTGAGACTGCTAGCAAAAGTTAAACTGCACATAAGTTTGATGGTATTTCTTTATCTCCTTTGTTATACAGATGGTAAACTTTAGCATATCTCAACCAACCAGTAAATGTTCTGGTGGCAAATAAGTAGCTATGCAAATAACTTAGTATGTTACTAAACTCGGAACACTAATTAACTCTGCTGATATTTCATTATAACCACTAGATTTTTTATTTCAAAAATTTTATGCTGTTTATTACTTCTTCTAGTGTAGAGAGAGCCACATTCATATTACTAGAGTTATTAGTAACAGCTAGTGTCAGATGTTCAATGGCAGCATCTATTCAACATGAAAACCCTGTCTTATCAGCAATAGTTTACAAAATGTTTGTTAAAAAGTCTTGTCACTAGAATGAAATTTTCACTCTTTAGAGGAGTGCACGATGATATGAAATTTCCTGCCAGATTAAAACTGTGTGCTGGACCGAGACTCGAATTCAGGACCTAGCCTTTCATAGGCAAGTGCTCTACTGCCTCAGCCACTCAAGCATGACTCCTGACTTGTCCTTGCAGCTTAACTTCTGCCAGTGCCTCAGTCTTGAGTTAGTCTTGGTCTGGTACACAGTTTTAATCTGCCAGGAAGTGTCAGTTTTGCAACTCTCCACACATTTGCTACCAATATTTCATTTACTCTTAATACTATAAACTAGTTCACTCTCAAAAATGTTGGGCTCAGGACATGGATTTATATAAAAAGACAGTGGAAGAGACCTATGTGGCAATATATGCCATCACATATTTGATCTCATCATAATTTATATCCATTGTACTTGAAAATAACTTTCGGCTAAAAATTTTGTAATCATACTGAGAACAAAATAAGAATACGACAGTTGCTGG